>NC_140587.1:309750813-310981028 GCF_964204655.1 Triturus cristatus | reverse complement strand
TTCCTTGTCATTCCCAAAGTGGCCACAAAGATCAGAGGCAAGAGGGTGTGATCAGAGGTGAGAGGCTGTCAATAATAATTTTTGCACTGTAGTTTTATCTACAACCATGGTATACAATCTTCGGGAAAATTACAGTGGAGTACCCATAGATCTTTGCTGAATATCATCCATTACTTACTTTTCTGCTCTGTCAGAGAAGGTGCTTACAACTTATACATTGAACAGTTAGGGTTCCTATGGAAAGATTCTTCCTGTGAGGTCACAAAAGATATTCAAAAGCCTAAAAGGCTCTCAACATTAAAGGTAAATAAAAAATATTGGGGGTCACTTTTTTAGGTGATGCACTGCACATGGTATACAGGCTAGATGTCAGGAACGCACCACCCATATAAGTCCACAGGTTAACATAGAGTTGTGATGTGTGCCCACCTAAATCTGGAAACACCACAAGAGGATGGACGGAGTGCTGAAACTGTTCAACCACTCACCCCTAATCAGAAGATCTGGATTTAAACCAGCATTCTTTTTTTCACTATGGCTCTCATTCACATCAATGATGACATCTTAAACATGTTAGACCATAATGAATCCTGCCTCCTAATCCTTCTTGATCTTTCCTCTGCATTCGACACGGTTAACCATGACAACCTCTTAACTACTCTGGAAGACAGAATGGGCCTTTTGGCTTGTTACTGCAATGGTTCTCTTCCTTCCTGCACAATAGATCCCAAAGAGTCAAGGTGAACCACACCCTATACCATCCGGCTGCAGTCTCCATGGGGGTCCCGCAAGGATCTGCCCTTTCTCCTATACTATTTAATATTTTCCTTGAACCACTAGCGAACGCTCTTTCATCCATAAACATTCTTTTCCATGTGTATGCGGATGACAGGCAACTTTATCTTAAAATCAATTCCTCTGAAGACTTCATCTCACGCAACTCCTCCTTGTCGCTTACCCAAAACTGGTTAACTGAAAACCATCTCCTGCTGAACACCACCAAAACAGAATTCCTTCTCATTTCTCCTCCTAAGCATACCCCCAAGATTGGCCTCTGGATGAAACAGCTCTCGACCTTCAAATGTTCCTCGGTTTTCATCGACTCAGCTAAATCTCTTGGAATCACCCTAGACTCACACTTGAACATGAAGAAAAATATTAGTAAGACATGCAAGGGTGCAAACCACCTAATGAGGATTCTTAAAAACCTTAAACCATTCCTCCCTCAATAGGGCTTCAAGCAGGTGGTACAAGCACTTGTCCTTCCGAGGCTAGACTATGGGAGCACAACGCTCTGTGGCCTCCCCAAATATACCTTGGCCCCGCTCAGGGCCTCATTGAATGCCGCTGCCAGACTGGTCACCGATTCAAAAAGAAACAAGCACATATCCCCACCCTTAGTATCCCTAAAATGGTTACCCTACGAAGCACGAATGCAACTAAAGATTGCTTGTCTGATGCACAAAGCCTTCCACTTCAAAACCCCTGGCTACCTGGCTCATGAACTGTAATTATCAGGAGGGGGCAGACCCTCAAGAAGTGCAAATTCTCTACTACTGAAACCTCAGTCCTTTTGCAAAAATAAAACAAAGCTCAGAGCCTTCACTGCCGCGGCACCAAAAATCTGGAACTCTCTCCCACCGGAAATCCGACAATCCCCTACACGGCTGCTTTCAAACATGAAGTAAAATCAATCCTAATGAACAAGTTCCTGCCTTAATTGGTCATGGGCCGCCCGTTTGCGAAATGTCCTTTTTTTGCTGTCGTTGTTTTGCCTAACAATTGTAATCCATATGATTCTATACCTTACCTTATTAAGTGATGTTTCTCGCATCCTTGTACAATCTTAGTAGTTCATTATGTTACCCTTCCCTTACCATCCCTTCAATGTCCCCCTACTTTGTTGCCTCTTCCTTTACTGTGAAGCTCTCTGATACCCTTCAGGGTCTTGTTCCCGCTATACAAAAATTTTAAATAAATGCCACCTTAATTTGGACTAAGCCATGTGCAAATCAATCTTGACTCTGCTCCTCATGGGAACAGTCCAGCCCGAACTGCCAGTCCAGGTCCTCCCTGGACCGGAAACAAGTATCCTGGGACTGGTTTCGTGGTATCACCCCTTATCAGCCAGGCTAGCTTGAATTCAGTGGGACAGGGCACTGCTTGGCAGTTCGGTCTGGACTGTTCCCATGAGGAGCAGGATCAAGACTTATTTGCATATGGCTGGATCCCAACTGGGGTGGAGTAGTGAGCAAAAGAATGATGGATTTAACCAAGATCTTTTGACTGGGGGTGAATGTTTCATTTATTCAGCATTCCGTCCATCATTTGTTGCTGCAGCATTTTTCTCCCTAAGTCGGATAAGTATGCCAAGATGTGGGTCCCTTGCTTACTGTGCCACTGGACTCAAGCTAGCCTGGCTGATGAGGGGGTGATACCCCAAAACTAGTCCCAGGATGCTTGTTTACGGTCCAGGGAGGACCCAACTTGGCAGTTCGGGCTCAACTGTTCCCATGAGAAGCAGGGTCAAGACTGATTTGCATATGGCTGGGTCCAAACTGGATCTTGACTGGGGTGAATGTTTGATTTATTCAGCATTCCGCCTGTCATTTGTTGTTGCAGCACCTAAAGCCGGAGGCACAAAATATCGAATTGTCTGGGCGAGCAGATCGCATGGTCCATAAGTGATTGCAGAATAGGAAACTTATGTTAGAACGAAAAAAGTCTTGGCAGCCATTTTGAACTACAAGACTGTTAAAGAGGAACGTGCCCAGACCACATTGCAGATTTACTAAACATTGTTACTAAATGTGGTTGGGCTGTGGATCTTGAGAGCAGTTCTGGAGGCAGATGCAGTGAGAGACAAGTAGTGCATTGAGGTTTTTTCTACTCTGGGCTAATGAGCAGCAGTTAGAACATGAGATGATCATCTCTTGTAAGGCGGTGACAAGAATTATTGGCAAGGCAATCAGGTAATGATCATCAAGCTCACAAAGTTTGATCTTTTGTGTCACCTTGTTAAAGGTTACAATCGCAAAGCATAAGATGAAGAACTCATTTTTCTAGAAAGTCATATTAAAGTGGAAATCTTAAATTAAAAGAAATGGAAACTCTTAAATGAAAGGCAGCGCCTATTTTCAGGTACCCAGTATAATTTAATAGAAGGTGAAACTATCTTTTGGACAGATATTTATTATAACTTTACACCCTCCAGATAATTAGCAGAGGGCAGCCTCTCTAGATGCTTTGAAAATTATGGGGCATATTATCAAGACAGGCGATAAAATTATCGCCGCTTTAGCGGCAGACAACTGCCGCTAAAACGGTGATAATGGGCTTGATAATATGCTCTATGGAATTCCAATTGAAGCCCATGTTGGATGTGAAGGACACCTAACTTGAGATTCTATTGGAATTCCATAGAGCATATTATCAAGCCCATTATCGCCGTTTTAGCAGCAGTTTTCTGCCGCTAAAGCAGCGATAATTTTATCGCCTGGCTTGATAATATGCCCCTATATTTTTGGCTCCCATTCAGAACTTTTTTCTACTTAGAGAGAAACTAGACCATTGTCCTGATGACCTGAACACTGTGATAAAATGATAACAGAATTAAGAAGAGAAGTTTGTGATTACAAATGCACAGGTTTTCGTAACAAAAAAAATCTTTTAGATCTCATTCCCCACAGTACCCTCCCTAAAGCCTTTCTGCTCATTTAGCCACACTGAGCCTCTGATGCATAATATGTAGCAGAGCTGCTACTAAATTTCTATGACTATTTAACCCTAAGAGTGATACAGCGTCCTGACGTACCAGGTATACGGGAAGATGATTACAATGCGGTGATAGACATAATCAGAGACATGTTGATCCTACCGCTGCACATATCCTTCACTGGAGTAGCATCACAGAAACTCTTCGCTTGGACATAGCACTGCCAGCTTTTAGATATATGGACAGAGCAACATAATGAGGCAGAGGAGTATTCGTTCTACTCTCATGTACGCAAAATACACAAACCACTCAATTTGTTCCTAATTGTAGTGGGAATGCCATGTTAGGTTAGACACAGAGTATATGGGCCTCCTAACATTTGAGCAAAATCATCTATTGATGATGATGGAATTGGAGACGCAGTTCATTGTGGTGTGTGGAAATGTAAAGGCTCACAGTAGACACATTGGAAGATAGGATATTTCCAGTGACACGGGGAGCCGGTAGACAATTACTTCAAAAAAAAGAAGGCACGACTCAGAAAGGAAAATATTCAAGGTGATCATTTTCAGAATATGAATAAAAACTATTTATGGGGCTCGAATCACATGGCCATAAAATGAAGGATATGGAACCAAAACTCTAACAGCTAGAGATAGAGATAATAACATTCCCGCATTGCAACACGGATCTTGTTAAATACTGAAAACAAATGTCATGCTTTAGCACAATAGCTAAGGGCATAGACTATAAAGACTATGGGCCAGATGTAGATGGCTAAATACCGGTGGGTAACGCCGACATTTGTTAAAAATCTGCGTTACTGACCGGTATTTAGCCATGTGCGATGTAGGGAATACCGAACGCCATCGCAAATAAGGAATCGGTAAAAATAAGGGAAACCTGTTACCGATTCCTTATTTAGCGATTAGCAGACACCGAAACCCCTGAATACCGAATTGGTAAATAAGAAATCCTTAAATAACCTGATACGGGACCTGCACCCACTACTGGAGCATCAGACACCAAGGGCGCACGCCATACCAACACATGTTCAGGTGCTCTGTAGCCTGCACCTACTTACATCAAGAAGTTACCAGGGGGTGATAGCTGTGGCACAGAGTCGCCTGCCCGTTTCTTCAACACCTTCTTGGATGCCATGATGCAGAGAATGCATCACTACATACGCTTCCCCAGCACACAGGCGGAACTGCAGAAGACAAAGCTTGATTTCTACCAAAAGGCACAGTTCCCACATGTAATAGGGTGCATTGATGGGACCCACATACCAATCTGCCCACCTGCAGCTACAGAATACATATACCGGAACCGCAAATCTACGCATTCCATCAACGTGCAGGTGATATGCGATGCGGACAACATCATCACTGACATCGTGGCCAAATTTTCAGGGAGTACCCATGACTCCTACATATTCAGGAAGAGTGGGATCTACACACATCTGGCTGGGGGTGAATTTGGAGAAGGATACCTGCTAGGTAAATGTGACACACCCTGATGTGTACCTTGGATGAATGTGTTGGTGACTCTTATCAATGGCACTTCCTTTCCCATTTAGGTGACAGCGCATATGCCGTGTGGGCATTTATCCTAACTCCATACCTCAACCCTTCAACCCCAAGTGAGAGAAGATACAATGTGGCACATAAAAGCACGCACAACGTTGTGGAGCGCACCTTTGGACTTCTAAAAAGCAGGTTCTGTTGCCTCCACAAAAGTGGAGGTGCACGTCAGTACCGCCACATCATCTGCTGCAAAATAATAGCAACATGTGCCATGCTGCATAACCTTGCCACAAAGAAGGGAACAGCAGTGGAACTAACTGACTCTAAGGATGAGGGTGAGGACTGTCCACAGCCAGAGCACAGCGCAGCAGGTGTGGCAGCAGCACCAGATGGGAGGCACAGACAGGCTGAGATACACGCAACTATTTCTGAGTAAGTAAGGAGACACAGCCAGTTACTGTAAGTGAGTGACGTTGTTTAATTATCATAGCACTCCACCACAACATGAAGGGCGTCACATGCCAGGCCTACTATAAATGCAGTTTCCAAAACCAAAACGGGTTACACCATCCATTTCGCTAAACCATGTGATGGCTGGCATCATTACTTCCTGCGCCCACGAGCTGCACTGCTGCATTCCTTGGGCACACTGTCCTCACTGCCAGTCTGTCCTGTGGCAGCGCTGTGCCGTTAGCTGCGCCTCCTGGACTCTGTGATAGGTGGCGTGATGCTACTGTGGCTAGTAGCCTCTTAGTATCCCCCCATCACCTGTAGTGGCTACCTGGTTGGTCTGTAGCACTTCTAGTGCACTGGTCACTGTGATCAGCCCCCTTGCAACATCACAGCTGCAGTGGGCCATCTTCTCCTGCATGGCCATGGAGCGCCTGCGGAGCAGAGAGGTGGCAGTATAGAGGCGGTTCACCGCCTTGGTGTAGTTCTCAAGTTTCTGCCTCTCCCTGCGCCTTGCCAAACGGTCCTCATCAAATTTGCTGCACAGCAGCCTCACTGCCTCGGAGATGTCCCTCATGCCCCCAGCCACAGTATCGTTCATGGAACAGATGCACTTCTCTATTCGCAGCATGTGCCATTCATCTGTACCATCTGCCGCTGGACTGACCTTATGGCTTTGCCTTGCAGGCGCTGCACCGTTAGCATGTTCCCCTCAAGACCGGTGAACACACTCTCATCATCGCCCTGTGAAGATGGACTGGCAGTCCTTGCCCTGCGGCGTCTGGCACATGTGTGGGCGCGCTCAGTGGGGGACTGTGAGCCTACACCATTGGCATCCTCAGCCACCGTGGACTGTTGTCCTCCTATGCTCTCCTCCTCGGACACCTCCATCGGCTGGAGGCTGGCCACTGCAGGCCTCCTGGCTCTCGGTGCTGGTGGCGTTGATGGTGGCGGTGGTGATGGTGATGGTGGTGTGCCTTGCGGGTGACAGGACCTCCTCCTCTTGTGTCCTCTCTGTCCTGGGTGCCTTTTCTTTGCTCCCCTCTGCAGCCCTGCGTAATGGCTCGCATGTGAAGACGGAATGTACATTTGCTCACTTATCTGGCAGCATTTGTATGATAATAAATGTCATGCCTGCCAATCAAACTGACTGTCCTCTGCTTGTTAATTGCTGATGTGTGTCACATGCTTTTGGGTTCAGTGGACTGACTGTGATGACATCTGTTACTTCTGACTACATATCCCATAATGCATTGCTGGTTTTTAGTAAAACATATACTGGAGTGAGATTCACAATGCCTCATTGGGGATTGGGGTTAGGGAGTGGGGGCACAGCAAGCAGTGCATGCATCTTACCTTGTTTGTTGCCAGCTCTGGCTGAGCTGTCTGCATCCCCAATCCCACTCACACTCTCCGGCTGGAGGGTGGACTCGACCAGGAGAACCAGGGCAGTTGGTGCAGGTGCTGTGTTTCTCCCTCCACCTGTGCGATTGGCTTGCTTCTGCCTCTCTGCCAGCTTCTCCTTAGCACGCTTCCTCAGGTCACACCAGCGTTTTTTTAGTTCCTCGATGGAGCGCTGGGTTACTCCGATGGCATTTATTTTTTCTTGAATGACAAGCCAAATCTGCCTTTTCTGGGATTCAGGCACATGCAGAGACTGTTTCCCAAAAAGTTTATTGTGGTCCTTAGTGACATCCTCAATAAGGACCTCCAGCTCCCGCTCGCTGAATTTGTGCTTCCTCTTTCTTTCAGCTGCATCCTTCTCCCTCTCCTGGTTGTCCATAGTTGCTCAGTGTTGTCAGCAAACAGTTTGTGGAGTTGGTCCTGGCTTGTTTGCTGTGCTCCCTGCCTCACAAACAGCTTCAGGATCAGTGCAGCTGCATAGGTGTGGCCACTTCCTGTTTGGGAGGTAATGAGGATGCACAGGATTGGCTGATTCGACAATTACCGAATTTTTAAATTACCGAATCGGTAATTACCGATTCGGTATTAAGGAATCGGTGTTACCGATTCGGTAATAGGGATTCGGTATTTATTTTTACCGATTCTTTCCTAATCGCTAATTTTTACCGCTTATTACCGAATCGCTAATTTTTACCGGATTTTTACGTGCATCTGTAATACCGAGTCCTTAATAGTGATTCGGTAAAACTCTCTATTAAGGACTCGGTATTTCAGGATTAACTACATCTGGCCCTATGTAGCTAGACTTCATGGTGAGGGAAAGAGATCGGGCGACTGCATGCCTGGTTGGTGTATTCAGAGGTGGATAAAAAGCCTACATGCACCATCCTATCAACTCATGACGACATTTTCTGCACAGAATACGATACAGACAATGCATTCGCTACTAACTAAACTTCTGTATATGCATAGCCCACACAACCTCAGAGATGCTAAGAATTACTAATGGAAGATCGCCTGACCTGTTTGACCCAGAAGCAAGCAGAATTATTAAAGGCTTGACTGGTTGCTACAGGAATCGGGGCCACCACAGATTAATTGGTTAAGAGTAAAGCCCCTGGAGCAGATGGCTTACCATAAGAATTTTATTCTATGTAGAAGCTGAAGCTGGCTCCCAATCTGTTATCCATGTACATACCACAGATGGGTGCTCCCAGAATCGATAGAGAAACTAAAATAGTGGTGTTACTCAAAATTGTACTCTGCGTACAAGCTGAAGTTGGCTCCTAAGTCATTATCCATGTAACTACCACAGAGGAGTGGTCCCAGCATCGACTAGAGAAACTATAATAGTGATGTTGCCCAAGCCTATATATACAATCTTAAAGACTGCTTTTCATGTTGAGTTCGGAGTAAGAAATATTGGGTAAGGTAATAACAAACAGACTGATGCAAATGTTGACAACACCCATTCAATCCGATCATTGAGAGCAGTTCTGGAAGCAGATGCAGTGTGAGTGTCTCTTGGATTTCACCTCCAGGAGCCAGTAGAGGATTGAAATCGATATTTTATTGAGACACAGATGATCGTAGTTGATTTTCCATCTCCATCCAGCAAACAACTGACTCAAGAGAGAACCCAGCAGAGTCACTAGAATATAGGTACTATAATATTCTTAGTTTGAAGTTAGAAGTACTCTTACCATGAATAAATCATGTACCCAAGTACAACAAGGTCCTACCTAAAACTGATCCCAGAGCTGCATTTATGGGATATAAAATCGCTTTCTACAAACTGAGCTAAAGTATAGTGCAGAACCCACCAGTCACTGTGCTAAGTATTCTCATAAACCAGGAATCCAGGTCTCAAATGAGTGGAGTCAGAGACACTGTTTTGTACTTGAGGGTTGGCAAACCCCCATTTACCAAGTTTTGGAGGAGGAACCAGGAAAATGGAAACTGCCAGAAAGAGCTGGCTTGAGATCAACTGGAGGGAAGGAACTGACTGACTGCTAGTGAGTGGTGCTGGAGGTACCTTTACACAAAGGAGAAGCTGCCTAGAAATTGTGGAGTGGAGAGAGCTGAGACAGGGAGAAATAAAGCAGTACATTATATCCCCGGACAAGGATCTGCACCACCAGGAAGTATAGAGGGGACTTCATAGCCTGTTATCCAGAGGTCATGGTGAAAAGTCCAAACACTTCTAATTACTTGATACCTGTAGTTGCTTTGTGCACAGATATCATGATCACATTTTGGTGGGCACCTCATCAGAACCAGAGGTGTACCTGGAAGGTGGCGCTATACTCCAACCATCAGATACCTTGAACTATGATTGCAATTACCAGTGCAGGAAGGGATGGAATCTTTGCTATATTTGGGTACTAGGTTATTTATTCGGACCTAAGGAAAAACCCCAAGCGAAGCTCCGCCTAAACCCGCTCAGAGCATGTAGAGCATAACCCTTACCTATATGTACTCCACCTTTCATATTCCGAGACCTGCACCTGCATATAAGATATGGAGACATGAGACTGCAGCGGCACCTGCTTGGGCAGAGCAGAGTCAGCATACTCCCCCCAGTGGTCCATGATGAATCACATACCACCAGGAACCATACCAGCACACCAGTAGAAGCAGGCTTTTCCAGCTAAAGACCAAAGTGAAGGTACAATGGAAGAGTGTGCATTGTGGATAGAACTCTGAACTTTGGGAACATCATGTGCTACAAAAGGCTTAAGGTCTCAGAGGAGTTTCAAGAATTCCTAATCCACTATTTCCCCTAGGAGTGCCATGATCTTTAACTTGTACTTGTTCTTCAACATAATTTCCTACGCATATGACACCCAACTCATCCCCTCACTCACCGATGACCCCACCACCACCAGAACCAACTTCCACTGATGCATGACAAACGTCGCAGACTGGATGAAGAACAACTGCCTGCAGCTGAACACAGGACAGAAGTACTGATCTTTGTGAACAAAAGCAATATAACGTAATGTGTATTTGTAAAGCGCACATTCACATGTATTTATCTAGGTGCTGAACAACAGATGTTTATTGTTACCCAACTCATTTTATCGACCACAGCTGGATGAAAGGCTGAGTGGACCTGCCGAAATTTGAACCTGTGACCATTAGGTCGAGCACATTAGTCCACTGAGCCACCAGAACTGGCATGGAACACATGGAATGAATTCTGGTGGCCATCAGACCTAGAACCCGCACCCACTCCCTCCAACCATGCCTGAAACCTTGGAATCATCATTTACAACAAGCACACCATGAAATCACAGATTAATGCTGTCTCCTCTGCCTGCTTCCTCACTCTGTGCATGCTACGTAAGATCTTCAAGTGATTACCCCTACGCACCGTGATACAAACCCTCATCACCAGCCGACTGGACTATGGCAATTTTCTCTACGTAGGAATCGCTACACAGATTTTATAGAGACTTCAGACCATATAGAACACCGCAAGCCAAACTCATCCTCAGCCGTCCTCGACAAACCCACATCACACCATACCTCCGGAAACTCCACTGGCTCCCCATACAGAAGAGATGCCAATTCAAGCTGCTGACCTATGCACACAAGACTCTACAGAACCAAGGACCTGCTTACATTAGCCACCGCCCTGACTACGCTCCACCTCCCTTTCACTTGCCTATAATCCTGCATCTACTGAAGCAAAAGTGGAGGACACTCCTTCTCCCACATTGCAGCAAAGACCTGGAACAGCCTCCCCACGCACCTCTGGACCATGACCTCACGGTGGGAATTCTGAATGGCCCTCATGACCTGGCTGTTCTAATAAGCCTCCGGGGCCTGCAAGTGCCAAGATGCCCTATGGGTGATCAGCTGTGCTTTATAAATCCTGATTGATTAATTGATTGATTGACTTGCACTGTCTGTATTTTGACCTTGCCATTGCGGACATGGTAAAGTAATATCAAATGACTTTGTCACACAGTGATTGCTACTTTGACCTCTGAAATTGTTTTTGTAGGAATGCAGAGTATTATGTGGGGATGCTGGTTAGGCTTCACCATGCAATACTGTCACAAACCCCAAGGATGGTCATTGGATTTGTAGTGAAGAAAGGGTTTTATGTGCACGCATTGCTATGTTAGCATAAGCACTTTAGAAGTTAAACGCCATCTTGCCACTTTGCTGCTTTTGCACACGACACTATAGGTAGTTGTTGTTACAAGTAAAACTGCTTGCTTGCTTTTTCTTCACATGAGAATGGTCTGTTGTTCACATCCCTAGATGTGCACCGCGACCTTAGTCTGAACACTGTGTGCAGAAACCACCATGGTCAATAACAATGTATGCTGTTGAATTCAGGTTGATCGGCCCACGCTCTAGACACAACAAGCACACGGCTGCAAATATCTGAAACTCGAGTGCCTTTAATATTGCATTTGCATGCATGATTCAGGCACTTGGAGAAAACCTTTCCAGACACAGAGAGCAGAGCTGATCCTGTGATGTGATTCACCTATGCTGATCTTTGAGGTATGGGGTTCCCCATTGAAACCTAGAGACCTTCTATTAGTATATAAAACTAGCTTACTAGCTAGGGGAGGGTGGTTCACAAGGTATTATAGAACCTGTTTCCACTATCATTATAATATGATTTCTCCCTTCATTTTCTATGGAATTGTAACAATTCTGATGGTTTTATTTCTAATCATTTGTCGCTTATGTTAGCCAAAGTACTGCACCTTAGAGCACGTAGTTAAAAATAAACATTTTAAACTTTTCCGTGTCTCTGATTACTCCTGTTATGAGAATAACAATGAAAAGGTGTTTCTGATTCCCACCATTCCTGAGAGTATTCTAAGTCGCTTGTTCTGGGTTGTCTAATCATTGGTAGCTTCAAAATTATATGGAGAATGAATGAGACACTGATGCTAGTCGGTTAGGGGTTCTGGGTATTGAGGTGAGTTTTTTGGTACACCACAATTCACTGAGGTCCTGGTTTCCTGTGCATAGTTCTGTGCAAGAGCAAACTCCCTGCAACAGATTCACACTAATAAATCTCTAGACTAGTTCTAGTAGTGTGGCAAAGAGCAGTCAGGCTTTACTAGAGGTACATGTGTTAAGCATTTCAGAGTACCAACGTGGACAATAAGTAACTGACCGCAAAATTACCGGAATAGCCTACATATAACTGGAGTTATAGATTTTATAAGCAATACAAAATCAGTGAAAAAAAATACAGTGAAGTTTTGCATTACGGTCAAAGGGAAAAACCACTAGTGACAATCAGTCACTTGCATATCGAGTTGTGTGGTACCCTTGCCTGGTAAAGTTGATACAGGTCTCAGGACCAGGCCACGACAGACAGTTCAATTCTACCTGTCCTGTGGCGCCCGGGTGCAGAGTTGTCCTTGCTGTCCCTAGAACACAGTTTTCATCTGGATTTGGGTGATCCCATGGACGGCCTGAGGACCAGTGATTCTTCGGATCCTGAGCGTTGTTTTACCTGCAGTTTGCATTGGACTAATGCCACTAGTCCAGGGGAGTCTGAGGATGCTTCAGGCTACCACAGGAGTCCTTCTGTCTGGTACCATATACAAGGGACTTATAAGGAAGGAGTAAAGTCCTTGCCAATTGGAGATGCCAATTTACAGGTTTAGGTAGAGAACACTGGTATCAGAGCCATCAGAGCCATAACCATCAGCATTGGAGCAAAAGAAAGTGGGGGGTAACCATCCAAAAAGGGCACTTTCCTACAATGTGTGATGAAAATAATGTACTTTTTGTTCTTATTTAAAAGCACTTCTTGGACAATGGCTCCTTGACTACTACTTTGATTCTCATTGAGTTCTCAGTTTCTACGCTCCAGCAGCTGCTTGAGTAATCCTTAGACTGATCAGCTTTGCTACCCCAAGGATCAAATGGTAAAGGAGTGATCTCGGTACTCAAATTTGGACTCAATAATTAGGCTGATTCCCAGGGCATTCATGATAAAAGGGCAGCCTTTTTAGATACTAAGCCCAGTAACACCCGTCTGCTGTGGGACTGCTGGAAAGTTCACCAAGTCGGCAGATCAATAGATTCCAGTTCCAATTAATGTTATTGTGCTCAGTTTTTGCGACACACATTCTGCACATAAACTGACCAACAGCAGATGGAAGAAAGCAGACCTTAAAAACAAATCCATAGATGAGCGGAGTATGTGTTGAGATAAGAGGTCGAAGGCTGGAAGATCCAATGATAGGGAAATTATCATAGATGTTGTGGTGGATCAATGGGTGTAACAGGCACTTACAGAAAATGAGCAGGTTGTTGGAAGCTCAAAAGAGAGTTCAGCGGAAGATACCGCATAGGATATTGCTGCGGACTCAGGATCTCAAGATCCCCAAGTGAAGACTTCCTCTAGACTTTACCCCACGGTATCCTTTAAATTGTTTTCTAGAATTCTGCTACATTCACCTTCACCCATATTTAGTGTGCCCCTGTTTCCTGTCCAAGGGATTGCTTCTTTACAAAGAATAGGTTTCACTGAACCACAAAACTTAAGCTTGTTCTCCAGAAAACTAAAGGCTAGCACTGCAGTAAGAAATGGAGTGAAGAAAGTATTGGAAAGATGAGTATGCCGGGGAAAAGTCAAAAGGTGTACAGACAAGGAAGGAGAAATAGGTAATAGGAGAAGGGGAGGATAGCCCTAAAAAAGATAACCGTGGGAAAAAAGGGGAAGCTTTGGGAGTTAATACTCCAGGGCTTAGTTGCAAACCCCTTGCACCACCTGTGCATCACTTTTTAATCGCTAAATAAGCCCTTCCAAGTCTAAAAAATCCACCACTAATTACCCAGGATATACATCTGTGTGCCAAGCACTAACAGTTTTAGGTGCTTTCAGACTTTTAAGACTGCATAAAAAGCATAAAGTTTCCATGCAAAGCCCAAGGAAGTGATTTAACTGACTTGCCATCCATTTGAAGGGACTGAGCTCATTAGAAGGATGCTTAAGGATGGATTCGCGAGCTAAGATGGACACCCCCCCGGTGAGCTCCTCATCGCGTCTGCCCAATTTTCAACAAATTTATATCTTTAATGTGCCATTTTTTTATCTCAAAAAGTTGGTAGCAGTTCCCCCATGCCTCTGCCT
The DNA here is from genome assembly GCF_964204655.1 of Triturus cristatus. NCBI lineage: Eukaryota > Metazoa > Chordata > Amphibia > Caudata > Salamandridae > Triturus > Triturus cristatus. Next base: position 310,966,807 of record NC_140587.1, on the reverse strand, counting down.
GCAAGTAAGATGATTGTTTCTTCCCTCAGCATGATGGAAGGTCTCCATTTTCTCTCCTGCTTTCCCCTGGGTCTTCTGGAACAGATACAGCCGAGTTTTCCAGTCAGGGGAGTGGAGCAACATTCAGAAAAGGGCGAGGCTGTGGTCTAGTCACTCCCACAGTCAGATTTAGCTGCTGCACCTCCCTATTCTGACAGGTTTTCCTTACTATACTTATATTCTGCAATTCTAATACATTCTACTGCAGAATTTAATTTAAGGAAATATGGAGGGCAAAAACACAAATATTCATCATAATAAAAGGAAACAAAAAATTTCTCCACCTCCAGTTAAATCAAAATTGGTAGAATCTAAGGAACCTTCCTTGGCTGTACAACTGGATGAAATTCAAGCTATTCATTCCAGTACAGATTCAATTGCCTCAGAAATTAAAAATATAAGAAAGGACATGGCTAGTCTATCAATGAAAATATCAGACAATGCAAATAAAATGCAAGATAATAAAGCCAAAATTGATAGTTTTTCACAGTTTGTGATGAAAATACCTACTAGGTGTAACCTTCTTCTTGAATTGGAAAACTGTAATAGACAGTATAATTTACGTTTCTTTAATTTGCCAGAAGATGTAGAAGGTAATGACTGTAGGCTACACATGGAGAATTTGATACCTGGCCTCTTGCTTATAAAGTTTACTGAGAAATTTGAAATTGATAAAGCTCACAGGGTCCCCTCTCATTGTAATCCACATCAAAATAAACTGCGACAAATGATTTTTCACATCATCATCACTTAGTGATGATAAGTAAAGCAGCACGTGAAATACCTTCCTCAATGGTCAATGGCAATAAAAATCTTCGTACATCAGGACTGTTAAAATTCGCAAAGATTTCTCTGATCTCTGACCATGATTGCGGAGTCTTGGCTTCAAATATTGTCTTTTTGACCCCTCGACTATGCGAATTTGGAAAGACGGTTTATCAAAATCCTTTCAGCGCCCTGAGACCTTTGTCTTTTTTTGGATCAGCAACCACAGACTCCCATGGATACACATGAAACGGCTACCTGAATATTAATTTCATTTTTCTTTTTGGCTACCTATCTTTTTAATTTTTTCACAGGACATTAATGGTACGGTCATGCTTACGAAGCGTGTGTGCATTTTCAACATTGTTATTAATGTTTAAATGTTGTCCTTTTCTATGTTTGTACAGATCTTTACTTTCTCTTTTTCCTTATTGTTCATTATTAGAGCTACTTTTCATTCCTTCATGCTTTAAAAATTCTTACATCTCTTCTTTCTTCTCTACATCTTCTTTTCTACAACAAGGCTAATTTTAATAAATTTAAAATTGTATCCTTTAATGTTAAAGGGTTAGGACATCCTGTGAAACGTAAAACATTTTTAGATTATTTACGAGGACACAAGGCGGATATTTGTTTACTGCAAGAGACTCATATAGATGATACAGTTTTAGATTATACAAAAAAAATGAGTTGCTACTGTTTTATCTTCTCATGGTATTCATAAGAAAAATGGTGTTGCTATTCTTCTTGCAAAAACCTAAATTTTCAAATACTGAGTAAATCCTCGGATTCCGAAGGATGATATATTATAGTGAAACTCAAAATCCAAGATACAGTTATGTCTTTAAATAATGTTTATGGTCTGACCATTGACGACCCCAATTTTTGGTCTCTCCTTACCACAGAAGTGTTCCAGTTAGGCAATATTCCAATTATTGTTGGAGGAAATTTTAGCCTTATATGTGCCTCTTCATTAGATAGAATATCCCAAACTAAATACCGACCACGTAGAGCTTTTTTTACGCTAAAGTCTTTTTTTAAATCAACTAAGTTGGTTGATATTTGGCGGTTGCATCACCCTACTGAGAAAATGTTTACTTTTTTTCAAACTCTCATAACTCCCACTCACGGTTAGAGTATTTATTAGTTTCTAGTCAATTAATTAATTCAGTTACTTTACCACATATCAATAATATTGATATTTCTGACCATGCTCTTATTTCTAGGGCTTTACAACTTAAACAAAATTCTCAAGCTCTACCCAGATGGTGCATGAATACTCATACTCTCCTTAGTGAATATAATAAACTAAAAATGTTATCAGCTCTTCAGGATTATTTTGATTTTAATCCAGAAGGCTCGATATCTTTGGTAACTAGATTGGTTGCCTTTAAGCCATATATCGGAGGGACATCCATCTCTCTAATGGCTCATGAAAACAAATCTTTCAATTCTAGAACTAAAGAATTAGACAAACAAATTGCAAAATTTGAAAGACTTTTCATAACATCTAATGATCCCCATATTAAAATAAAATTGCAAAAGCTGCGTTATGAATTTAACTCAATATTAAGCAAAAGAGCTGGTATTCAAATTTCCAATTCTAAAGCTAAGTTTTGTTTTAATGCTAACAGATCTGGAAGGGTCTTAGCAAACTATTTACAAATTAAAAAAGATAAATCCCAAATCAATTCAATTCATGGTTCCAAAGGAACGTTTGCATTATCACATATGGATATTGTTAATTAATTTTTGAATTATTACTCAGCCTTATATAATAAACCTAGTTTAGTAAACTCTTCTCTGATTGACCATTTTTTACATAAATGTGGATGGCCTAAAGTTTTGCAATCAAACAAAGATAAACTAGGCTCACCAATAACAATGGATGAAATTGAACTGGCTTTTAAATCCCTTAAACAGGATAAATCTCCAGGTCCCGATGGAATTCCTGCAGAATTTTATAAGGAATATTACTCGCAACTTATTCCTCTATTCCTCATTTATTTAAACATTTTACATTTTTTGTTGCTTTGGGCTCAACCTATGGATCCTTTACAGAAGCTGTGATTACAGTTCTTCCAAAACCTAATAAAGACCCGGCTAGTGTATCGAATTATCGTCCAATTTCTTTAATAAATCAAGATTGTAAACACTACACTAAAATTCTTGCAACCAGGTTGACTTCAGTATTGAATTCCCTTATTCATCCTGATCAATCTGGTTTCATGAAAAATAGACATTCAGTTGATAACACTAGAGTCTTAATGCATGCTATTGAACAAGGGTCCTCTTTATCTTTACCAGCTGAGTACTTTCATTGGATGTGGAAAAGCTTTCGATTAAGTTCATTGCCAATTTTTATTTCATACTCACTTATCTGCATGATTGCTGCTCTATATTATAGCCCTTATGCTCGCCTATTCATTAATAGTCAAATTTCTAGTCAGTTGTTTCTTTATCAAGGTACCAGTCAAGGCTGTCCCTTGTCACCATTGTTATTTCTCCTTGTTATTGGACCCTTACTTACCACTATTAGAAAATGTATTAATATCACTGGTATTGATATTAGGGATGCTATCATTAAAACATTAGCATATGCAGATGATATACTTTTGTTTACTAGCAATCCTGAATCTTAATTTCCTGCATTAATTGAGATCATTTCAATGTAGTCACAGATTTCAGGTTATATGTTAAATGTAACAAAACTGAATTTCTTTCCTTTAAATCTGCTTTGTACCCCTGATATGCTACCTTTCCAAGAAATAATTTGGCAAAACAATTAAATTAAATACTTTGGGATTCAGTTTAACAATTCTAAAAAAAAAAAAATATTAAATTGTGAATCTATTATAAGCTATATGAAAGAACAATTATCCAAATGGTCTGCTTTACATTTGTCATGGTGGGGAAAAATTGACTCAATAAAAATGGTAATAGCTCCCAAAAGTTTCTAATTCTTTGCTATGATTCCTTCTCAATTTCCTATGCAATTTTATAAGACTATTGATCAGCTTTTTTAAAAATTTCTATGGAATAATAAAACACCCCGTATAGGTTACAAAAAGTTAAAAATAGCTAATTGTAATGGTGGGTTTGACCTGCCTGATTTTTTTAATTATCATAAAGCGTTTATATTAAAACAACGTTCTCTTTGGTTTAATCGTTCCATTTTACTAATCCCCCTACTCGGCTTCTTATAGAAAAAAAATTGATAAAGCCATTCCCTTTGCCTACTCTGTTAACGATGTCCAATAAATCAATACTATTGAAGAATTCTAGGATTTTGAACTCTACAAAGTTAATCTTTCAAGATTTAGATGCTCTTTTTCAATCAACTATTTCATATTCTTCTGATTTGTCATTATGGCATAATCCTAAGGTAAAACTATCTCGATCATTACAATTTTCATGGATTAAAGCTGGTATTTTTTTATTTAATGGATATATACCTTAATAATGCTTTCTTGTCATTTGATGAAATACGCAAAAAAATTAGTTTCTGATTTTCTTAAATATGACATTGAGAGGCGTTCCGTTTGTTGTAGGCAGAACTCCCATTGTTTATCCGTCAGTGGGGCCTGCAGTTCCAGGTCCCACTTTGCCCTAGCCGCTAGAGGTGGGGTATCTATTAATGAGTGGACGGATCTGTAAATTTTAGAGACTAACTTGGCAGGGGCTTTGTCTTGGAGGATGCGTTGTAACGGTGCCACATCCGGGGGTTCCTGCGGAAAGTCAGGTGTGAGCGCCTTAATCCCTTGTCGGAGCCTGATGTACAGAAAAACGTCAAGGGGAGAAGGTTGTATGCCTTCATACAGTTGTTCCAGAGATCGGAATGTGCCAGCACGGTACAAGTCCCCCCACGTCGTGACGTGGATAGTATGAAGTAATTTCCGAAACCCTGCTTCCTGTAACAGGGGCATGCTCGGATGGTAAACAAGGGGCAAGAGAGGCGCATACAACATACTAATCCCTAATTGGGCAGTCAGTCGGTTCCATGCAGTCACCGTACTTACCACCGTTGTGGGCGTTTTATCTCTTCCCTGCACTGGAATATACAGTGCGCCTTCTATGGGGATCGGGTGTGCCAGCCAGTGTTCGGCCGCTAGTTGGGGCATGTATCTAGGTTGCCGTATCCAGAAATAGGCATAATGTGCCTGAGCCGCTTGATAGTACAGCTCAAAATCGGGGACGCCAAACCCGCCTTGATTGTATGGCTTGGTGAGGACCTCCCACTTGAGTCGGGGCGACTTCCCGCCCCAAACTAGTCTAATGAGCTCTCTGCGTAGTTGCCGGAAGAAAAACCTGCCCGGATAAAAGGGAATGTTCAAGAAGAGATATAACAACTGCGGCAATATTACCATTTTAATCAACGACGTTCTTCCCACCATGGAGAGGGGTAGTGTAATTCATCGAGCAATGCAATCCGTAATACGGGTCATCGTCGTGCCATAGTTGGCCCGCAAGAGCTCATCCCGGTCTTTTTCTATGTGTATGCCTAAATACTTAAAGTCCCCTTCGCACCAGGTGAGGGGGTACTCCAGCACAAACCGCTCAGTAGATGCCGTGAGGGGGAAAAAACAAGACTTGCTCCAGTTGATCTTGTCTCCTGAAAGCCTGCCGAATCGGATAAATTCTCTAAGAATCGGATTTAGATTATCTCTGGGGTCACGTATATATAAAGTGATATCGTCTGCGTACATAGATATTAATATTTACCTCTGGAAACACCTCAGCGCCTTATCTTTATGATGTTGCCTTAATTTTGCCGCAAGTGGCTCTGTATCTATAGCGAACAGCAGCGGTGACAGGGGGCAACCCTGCCTGGTGCCTCTGGTAATGGGACATGCAGAGGAAAGCCTGCCGTTTATCAGTACTTTGGCCTCAGGAGATGCATATAATAGTCTGATCCATGAGATAAATATGAGTGGAAACCCCATACGCTCCAGCACTTTGAATACATAATCCCATTCTAAGGAGTCAAAAGCCTTCGTGGCATCCAGGAAGATGGCGGCCATTGGTTGGTCTTCATGTACCGTGTTTAGGATCGAGAAGAAAGTGCGCAGGTTATGGGACGTCGCCCTACCAGGCACAAATCCTGCCTGGTCGGGTAATATCAAGTTGGGGAGTAGTAAATTAATACGGGTAGCAAGTAGCTTAGCAAGTATTTTCACATCGCAATTCAGCAATGAGAGGGGTCGATAGGAGTCACATTTGTTTGCCGCTTTCCCGGGTTTAAGGTGTGATGTGATGAGGGCCATGCGCATAGAAGGGGGCAGATGGCCCACCTCCAGAGCATCCTCATAGACCTCCCTCAGGACCAGTGCCAAATTCAATGTAAGTCTTGTAGAACTCTATTGGTATCCCATCTAGCCCCGCAGCCTTGCCCGACTGCATGTGCATAATAGCCTCACGCACCTCGTCCAGTTCAAAAGGGGAGCTCAGAAACTCTCTTTGCGCATCGCTATGCCTTCTATTAGTATATAAAACTAGCTTACTAGCTAGGGGAGGGTGGTTCACAAGGTATTATAGAACCTGTTTCCACTATCATTATAATATGATTTCTCCCTTCATTTTCTATGGAATTGTAACAATTCTGATGGTTTTATTTCTAATCATTTGTCGCTTATGTTAGCCAAAGTACTGCACCTTAGAGCACGTAGTTAAAAATAAACATTTTAAACTTTTCCGTGTCTCTGATTACTCCTGTTATGAGAATAACAATGAAAAGGTGTTTCTGATTCCCACCATTCCTGAGAGTATTCTAAGTCGCTTGTTCTGGGTTGTCTAATCATTGGTAGCTTCAAAATTATATGGAGAATGAATGAGACACTGATGCTAGTCGGTTAGGGGTTCTGGGTATTGAGGTGAGTTTTTTGGTACACCACAATTCACTGAGGTCCTGGTTTCCTGTGCATAGTTCTGTGCAAGAGCAAACTCCCTGCAACAGATTCACACTAATAAATCTCTAGACTAGTTCTAGTAGTGTGGCAAAGAGCAGTCAGGCTTTACTAGAGGTACATGTGTTAAGCATTTCAGAGTACCAACGTGGACAATAAGTAACTGACCGCAAAATTACCGGAATAGCCTACATATAACTGGAGTTATAGATTTTATAAGCAATACAAAATCAGTGAAAAAAAATACAGTGAAGTTTTGCATTACGGTCAAAGGGAAAAACCACTAGTGACAATCAGTCACTTGCATATCGAGTTGTGTGGTACCCTTGCCTGGTAAAGTTGATACAGGTCTCAGGACCAGGCCACGACAGACAGTTCAATTCTACCTGTCCTGTGGCGCCCGGGTGCAGAGTTGTCCTTGCTGTCCCTAGAACACAGTTTTCATCTGGATTTGGGTGATCCCATGGACGGCCTGAGGACCAGTGATTCTTCGGATCCTGAGCGTTGTTTTACCTGCAGTTTGCATTGGACTAATGCCACTAGTCCAGGGGAGTCTGAGGATGCTTCAGGCTACCACAGGAGTCCTTCTGTCTGGTACCATATACAAGGGACTTATAAGGAAGGAGTAAAGTCCTTGCCAATTGGAGATGCCAATTTACAGGTTTAGGTAGAGAACACTGGTATCAGAGCCATCAGAGCCATAACCATCAGCATTGGAGCAAAAGAAAGTGGGGGGTAACCATCCAAAAAGGGCACTTTCCTACAATGTGTGATGAAAATAATGTACTTTTTGTTCTTATTTAAAAGCACTTCTTGGACAATGGCTCCTTGACTACTACTTTGATTCTCATTGAGTTCTCAGTTTCTACGCTCCAGCAGCTGCTTGAGTAATCCTTAGACTGATCAGCTTTGCTACCCCAAGGATCAAATGGTAAAGGAGTGATCTCGGTACTCAAATTTGGACTCAATAATTAGGCTGATTCCCAGGGCATTCATGATAAAAGGGCAGCCTTTTTAGATACTAAGCCCAGTAACACCCGTCTGCTGTGGGACTGCTGGAAAGTTCACCAAGTCGGCAGATCAATAGATTCCAGTTCCAATTAATGTTATTGTGCTCAGTTTTTGCGACACACATTCTGCACATAAACTGACCAACAGCAGATGGAAGAAAGCAGACCTTAAAAACAAATCCATAGATGAGCGGAGTATGTGTTGAGATAAGAGGTCGAAGGCTGGAAGATCCAATGATAGGGAAATTATCATAGATGTTGTGGTGGATCAATGGGTGTAACAGGCACTTACAGAAAATGAGCAGGTTGTTGGAAGCTCAAAAGAGAGTTCAGCGGAAGATACCGCATAGGATATTGCTGCGGACTCAGGATCTCAAGATCCCCAAGTGAAGACTTCCTCTAGACTTTACCCCACGGTATCCTTTAAATTGTTTTCTAGAATTCTGCTACATTCACCTTCACCCATATTTAGTGTGCCCCTGTTTCCTGTCCAAGGGATTGCTTCTTTACAAAGAATAGGTTTCACTGAACCACAAAACTTAAGCTTGTTCTCCAGAAAACTAAAGGCTAGCACTGCAGTAAGAAATGGAGTGAAGAAAGTATTGGAAAGATGAGTATGCCGGGGAAAAGTCAAAAGGTGTACAGACAAGGAAGGAGAAATAGGTAATAGGAGAAGGGGAGGATAGCCCTAAAAAAGATAACCGTGGGAAAAAAGGGGAAGCTTTGGGAGTTAATACTCCAGGGCTTAGTTGCAAACCCCTTGCACCACCTGTGCATCACTTTTTAATCGCTAAATAAGCCCTTCCAAGTCTAAAAAATCCACCACTAATTACCCAGGATATACATCTGTGTGCCAAGCACTAACAGTTTTAGGTGCTTTCAGACTTTTAAGACTGCATAAAAAGCATAAAGTTTCCATGCAAAGCCCAAGGAAGTGATTTAACTGACTTGCCATCCATTTGAAGGGACTGAGCTCATTAGAAGGATGCTTAAGGATGGATTCGCGAGCTAAGATGGACACCCCCCCGGTGAGCTCCTCATCGCGTCTGCCCAATTTTCAACAAATTTATATCTTTAATGTGCCATTTTTTTATCTCAAAAAGTTGGTAGCAGTTCCCCCATGCCTCTGCCTGCAAGTAAGATGATTGTTTCTTCCCTCAGCATGATGGAAGGTCTCCATTTTCTCTCCTGCTTTCCCCTGGGTCTTCTGGAACAGATACAGCCGAGTTTTCCAGTCAGGGGAGTGGAGCAACATTCAGAAAAGGGCGAGGCTGTGGTCTAGTCACTCCCACAGTCAGATTTAGCTGCTGCACCTCCCTATTCTGACAGGTTTTCCTTACTATACTTATATTCTGCAATTCTAATACATTCTACTGCAGAATTTAATTTAAGGAAATATGGAGGGCAAAAACACAAATATTCATCATAATAAAAGGAAACAAAAAATTTCTCCACCTCCAGTTAAATCAAAATTGGTAGAATCTAAGGAACCTTCCTTGGCTGTACAACTGGATGAAATTCAAGCTATTCATTCCAGTACAGATTCAATTGCCTCAGAAATTAAAAATATAAGAAAGGACATGGCTAGTCTATCAATGAAAATATCAGACAATGCAAATAAAATGCAAGATAATAAAGCCAAAATTGATAGTTTTTCACAGTTTGTGATGAAAATACCTACTAGGTGTAACCTTCTTCTTGAATTGGAAAACTGTAATAGACAGTATAATTTACGTTTCTTTAATTTGCCAGAAGATGTAGAAGGTAATGACTGTAGGCTACACATGGAGAATTTGATACCTGGCCTCTTGCTTATAAAGTTTACTGAGAAATTTGAAATTGATAAAGCTCACAGGGTCCCCTCTCATTGTAATCCACATCAAAATAAACTGCGACAAATGATTTTTCACATCATCATCACTTAGTGATGATAAGTAAAGCAGCACGTGAAATACCTTCCTCAATGGTCAATGGCAATAAAAATCTTCGTACATCAGGACTGTTAAAATTCGCAAAGATTTCTCTGATCTCTGACCATGATTGCGGAGTCTTGGCTTCAAATATTGTCTTTTTGACCCCTCGACTATGCGAATTTGGAAAGACGGTTTATCAAAATCCTTTCAGCGCCCTGAGACCTTTGTCTTTTTTTGGATCAGCAACCACAGACTCCCATGGATACACATGAAACGGCTACCTGAATATTAATTTCATTTTTCTTTTTGGCTACCTATCTTTTTAATTTTTTCACAGGACATTAATGGTACGGTCATGCTTACGAAGCGTGTGTGCATTTTCAACATTGTTATTAATGTTTAAATGTTGTCCTTTTCTATGTTTGTACAGATCTTTACTTTCTCTTTTTCCTTATTGTTCATTATTAGAGCTACTTTTCATTCCTTCATGCTTTAAAAATTCTTACATCTCTTCTTTCTTCTCTACATCTTCTTTTCTACAACAAGGCTAATTTTAATAAATTTAAAATTGTATCCTTTAATGTTAAAGGGTTAGGACATCCTGTGAAACGTAAAACATTTTTAGATTATTTACGAGGACACAAGGCGGATATTTGTTTACTGCAAGAGACTCATATAGATGATACAGTTTTAGATTATACAAAAAAAATGAGTTGCTACTGTTTTATCTTCTCATGGTATTCATAAGAAAAATGGTGTTGCTATTCTTCTTGCAAAAACCTAAATTTTCGAATACTGAGTAAATCCTCGGATTCCGAAGGATGATATATTATAGTGAAACTCAAAATCCAAGATACAGTTATGTCTTTAAATAATGTTTATGGTCTGACCATTGACGACCCCAATTTTTGGTCTCTCCTTACCACAGAAGTGTTCCAGTTAGGCAATATTCCAATTATTGTTGGAGGAAATTTTAGCCTTATATGTGCCTCTTCATTAGATAGAATATCCCAAACTAAATACCGACCACGTAGAGCTTTTTTTACGCTAAAGTCTTTTTTTAAATCAACTAAGTTGGTTGATATTTGGCGGTTGCATCACCCTACTGAGAAAATGTTTACTTTTTTTCAAACTCTCATAACTCCCACTCACGGTTAGAGTATTTATTAGTTTCTAGTCAATTAATTAATTCAGTTACTTTACCACATATCAATAATATTGATATTTCTGACCATGCTCTTATTTCTAGGGCTTTACAACTTAAACAAAATTCTCAAGCTCTACCCAGATGGTGCATGAATACTCATACTCTCCTTAGTGAATATAATAAACTAAAAATGTTATCAGCTCTTCAGGATTATTTTGATTTTAATCCAGAAGGCTCGATATCTTTGGTAACTAGATTGGTTGCCTTTAAGCCATATATCGGAGGGACATCCATCTCTCTAATGGCTCATGAAAACAAATCTTTCAATTCTAGAACTAAAGAATTAGACAAACAAATTGCAAAATTTGAAAGACTTTTCATAACATCTAATGATCCCCATATTAAAATAAAATTGCAAAAGCTGCGTTATGAATTTAACTCAATATTAAGCAAAAGAGCTGGTATTCAAATTTCCAATTCTAAAGCTAAGTTTTGTTTTAATGCTAACAGATCTGGAAGGGTCTTAGCAAACTATTTACAAATTAAAAAAGATAAATCCCAAATCAATTCAATTCATGGTTCCAAAGGAACGTTTGCATTATCACATATGGATATTGTTAATTAATTTTTGAATTATTACTCAGCCTTATATAATAAACCTAGTTTAGTAAACTCTTCTCTGATTGACCATTTTTTACATAAATGTGGATGGCCTAAAGTTTTGCAATCAAACAAAGATAAACTAGGCTCACCAATAACAATGGATGAAATTGAACTGGCTTTTAAATCCCTTAAACAGGATAAATCTCCAGGTCCCGATGGAATTCCTGCAGAATTTTATAAGGAATATTCCTCGCAACTTATTCCTCTATTCCTCATTTATTTAAACATTTTACATTTTTTGTTGCTTTGGGCTCAACCTATGGATCCTTTACAGAAGCTGTGATTACAGTTCTTCCAAAACCTAATAAAGACCCGGCTAGTGTATCGAATTATCGTCCAATTTCTTTAATAAATCAAGATTGTAAACACTACACTAAAATTCTTGCAACCAGGTTGACTTCAGTATTGAATTCCCTTATTCATCCTGATCAATCTGGTTTCATGAAAAATAGACATTCAGTTGATAACACTAGAGTCTTAATGCATGCTATTGAACAAGGGTCCTCTTTATCTTTACCAGCTGAGTACTTTCATTGGATGTGGAAAAGCTTTCGATTAAGTTCATTGCCAATTTTTATTTCATACTCACTTATCTGCATGATTGCTGCTCTATATTATAGCCCTTATGCTCGCCTATTCATTAATAGTCAAATTTCTAGTCAGTTGTTTCTTTATCAAGGTACCAGTCAAGGCTGTCCCTTGTCACCATTGTTATTTCTCCTTGTTATTGGACCCTTACTTACCACTATTAGAAAATGTATTAATATCACTGGTATTGATATTAGGGATGCTATCATTAAAACATTAGCATATGCAGATGATATACTTTTGTTTACTAGCAATCCTGAATCTTAATTTCCTGCATTAATTGAGATCATTTCAATGTAGTCACAGATTTCAGGTTATATGTTAAATGTAACAAAACTGAATTTCTTTCCTTTAAATCTGCTTTGTACCCCTGATATGCTACCTTTCCAAGAAATAATTTGGCAAAACAATTAAATTAAATACTTTGGGATTCAGTTTAACAATTCTAAAAAAAAAAAAATATTAAATTGTGAATCTATTATAAGCTATATGAAAGAACAATTATCCAAATGGTCTGCTTTACATTTGTCATGGTGGGGAAAAATTGACTCAATAAAAATGGTAATAGCTCCCAAAAGTTTCTAATTCTTTGCTATGATTCCTTCTCAATTTCCTATGCAATTTTATAAGACTATTGATCAGCTTTTTTAAAAATTTCTATGGAATAATAAAACACCCCGTATAGGTTACAAAAAGTTAAAAATAGCTAATTGTAATGGTGGGTTTGACCTGCCTGATTTTTTTAATTATCATAAAGCGTTTATATTAAAACAACGTTCTCTTTGGTTTAATCGTTCCATTTTACTAATCCCCCTACTCGGCTTCTTATAGAAAAAAAATTGATAAAGCCATTCCCTTTGCCTACTCTGTTAACGATGTCCAATAAATCAATACTATTGAAGAATTCTAGGATTTTGAACTCTACAAAGTTAATCTTTCAAGATTTAGATGCTCTTTTTCAATCAACTATTTCATATTCTTCTGATTTGTCATTATGGCATAATCCTAAGGTAAAACTATCTCGATCATTACAATTTTCATGGATTAAAGCTGGTATTTTTTTATTTAATGGATATATACCTTAATAATGCTTTCTTGTCATTTGATGAAATACGCAAAAAAATTAGTTTCTGATTTTCTTAAATATGACATTGAGAGGCGTTCCGTTTGTTGTAGGCAGAACTCCCATTGTTTATCCGTCAGTGGGGCCTGCAGTTCCAGGTCCCACTTTGCCCTAGCCGCTAGAGGTGGGGTATCTATTAATGAGTGGACGGATCTGTAAATTTTAGAGACTAACTTGGCAGGGGCTTTGTCTTGGAGGATGCGTTGTAACGGTGCCACATCCGGGGGTTCCTGCGGAAAGTCAGGTGTGAGCGCCTTAATCCCTTGTCGGAGCCTGATGTACAGAAAAACGTCAAGGGGAGAAGGTTGTATGCCTTCATACAGTTGTTCCAGAGATCGGAATGTGCCAGCACGGTACAAGTCCCCCCACGTCGTGACGTGGATAGTATGAAGTAATTTCCGAAACCCTGCTTCCTGTAACAGGGGCATGCTCGGATGGTAAACAAGGGGCAAGAGAGGCGCATACAACATACTAATCCCTAATTGGGCAGTCAGTCGGTTCCATGCAGTCACCGTACTTACCACCGTTGTGGGCGTTTTATCTCTTCCCTGCACTGGAATATACAGTGCGCCTTCTATGGGGATCGGGTGTGCCAGCCAGTGTTCGGCCGCTAGTTGGGGCATGTATCTAGGTTGCCGTATCCAGAAATAGGCATAATGTGCCTGAGCCGCTTGATAGTACAGCTCAAAATCGGGGACGCCAAACCCGCCTTGATTGTATGGCTTGGTGAGGACCTCCCACTTGAGTCGGGGCGACTTCCCGCCCCAAACTAGTCTAATGAGCTCTCTGCGTAGTTGCCGGAAGAAAAACCTGCCCGGATAAAAGGGAATGTTCAAGAAGAGATATAACAACTGCGGCAATATTACCATTTTAATCAACGACGTTCTTCCCACCATGGAGAGGGGTAGTGTAATTCATCGAGCAATGCAATCCGTAATACGGGTCATCGTCGTGCCATAGTTGGCCCGCAAGAGCTCATCCCGGTCTTTTTCTATGTGTATGCCTAAATACTTAAAGTCCCCTTCGCACCAGGTGAGGGGGTACTCCAGCACAAACCGCTCAGTAGATGCCGTGAGGGGGAAAAAACAAGACTTGCTCCAGTTGATCTTGTCTCCTGAAAGCCTGCCGAATCGGATAAATTCTCTAAGAATCGGATTTAGATTATCTCTGGGGTCACGTATATATAAAGTGATATCGTCTGCGTACATAGATATTAATATTTACCTCTGGAAACACCTCAGCGCCTTATCTTTATGATGTTGCCTTAATTTTGCCGCAAGTGGCTCTGTATCTATAGCGAACAGCAGCGGTGACAGGGGGCAACCCTGCCTGGTGCCTCTGGTAATGGGACATGCAGAGGAAAGCCTGCCGTTTATCAGTACTTTGGCCTCAGGAGATGCATATAATAGTCTGATCCATGAGATAAATATGAGTGGAAACCCCATACGCTCCAGCACTTTGAATACATAATCCCATTCTAAGGAGTCAAAAGCCTTCGTGGCATCCAGGAAGATGGCGGCCATTGGTTGGTCTTCATGTACCGTGTTTAGGATCGAGAAGAAAGTGCGCAGGTTATGGGACGTCGCCCTACCAGGCACAAATCCTGCCTGGTCGGGTAATATCAAGTTGGGGAGTAGTAAATTAATACGGGTAGCAAGTAGCTTAGCAAGTATTTTCACATCGCAATTCAGCAATGAGAGGGGTCGATAGGAGTCACATTTGTTTGCCGCTTTCCCGGGTTTAAGGTGTGATGTGATGAGGGCCATGCGCATAGAAGGGGGCAGATGGCCCACCTCCAGAGCATCCTCATAGACCTCCCTCAGGACCAGTGCCAAATTCAATGTAAGTCTTGTAGAACTCTATTGGTATCCCATCTAGCCCCGCAGCCTTGCCCGACTGCATGTGCATAATAGCCTCACGCACCTCGTCCAGTTCAAAAGGGGAGCTCAGAAACTCTCTTTGCGCATCGCTATGCCATCCCAGGGACACATCTTCTAGGTATTCTTGCAGATGTAGATCCCCAGCCCTAGTCGATGTGTACAATTTGTTATAGTGCGCCACAAACGTGTTAAGAATTTGCGTGGTGTCTCTGTATACTTCACCATCCACGCCTTCAAGTTCTAATATAGTGTTAGGGGGCCGTGTCAACCTCTTCGTTGCTGCCAGAGCTTTCCCTGGTCGCTCGCCTTCGCCATAGCGGCGGGCGATCCAATGTTTACTCCTAAATTTCGTCTCTCTAGCGGCTTCGTCGGTATATTCTGTCACTTTTTCACGAATATGTGATAGTGTGGTGTCGTCAGGGCTGTCAGCCAATGACGTCTCAAGCGCCTTAAGATCATTTTCCAGTGTTCTTAGTCGTGCTTGTATACTCTTCAGTACACCTGACCCCTTAGCAATGCATATGCCCCTTAAAGTCACCTTAAATGCATCCCAGATAGTTTCAACATCTTTCACAGAATCTTTGTTGCGCTTGAAAAAATCTAAACAGTCTTCCCGTAGTTCCTCCTGAAAAGAGGTATCTAGTAGCATCGTGGGTTGCAGGCGCCAAGCCGTCAGTGGGGGGCCAAGGTCCGCAGCCCTTAGTGTAACGCGTACTGGCGAATGAGAAGAGAATGTTCTTGGAAGATGGTGTGTTCGATCAAGCGCCGCATGAAAGCGTGGGGATATAAAAACATAGTCAAGCCACGCCCAGGATCTTGCTTGCGCCGTGAAGTGTGTACCTTCCCGCATGTCAGCATGGAGGTGTCTCCAGGTGTCAATCAATTTGTGATCATCTAGTGTCTCTAATAGCGTCACATGGGATTTAGTATAATGATGTGGGGCCGGGTGAGACCTGTCTCTAGTTGGATCAAGCGTAGTGTTGAAATCTCCCCCCCAGACGAGGTGCTGTGGGCCCATGCCTATTATGGTCGCTCCGAGGTCTGTGAAGAAATGCGGGTCGTCTATGTTGGGTCCGTAGCAGCAGACCAGGGTAACTGCCACATGCCCTAGTCTACCCCACATCAGACAATACTTGCCCTGGGCATCAATTTTAGTGCCTGCCATAATAAAGGGCGTTCCTTTTTTTACCAGTATTGCAGCACCCCTAGAGTAGGATGAGTAGGAGGAAAAGGCAGTGTATTTCGCCCATCTACCGGAAAAAGTGTGAACAGCCTGCGCTTTAAAATGGGTCTCCTGGATAAAGGCTATGTGTATTGCATGGCGGTCCAAATAAGAGAGGATCTGTCTCCTTTTCCTCGGGTCTCCCAGGCCTCTGACATTCCATGTAAGTATGTTTAAATCAGTGTCTCGCATAGTCAAGTTGGTAGTGAGAAGAATTACAGTGCATCAGTGAAGGACTCCCTAACTCGTTCCCTTTGGTGTTCATGCTTGATAACTGCATTACCCTTACAGCACAGAAGCAACGCAGCCTGTGGCCTGCCCTATTACACATTTTAATGCCGTGTCGTACGTGAATGATTGTGTGTACTACATGCACCGCGAGGGGGCCCCCTCGCACGTCTCCATCATGCAATCCTGTCGGATCTGTGAATAGCATCACTTTGATATTAGCCGCGCCCAACATTGTAACAACATTTACAAACAGTCCCATCCCCCACCCCCTACCTTAGATATCCCCAACATGTATCTTGTAACAGTCTCAACTGCAATTCCATCTGATGATGTAATATTGTCAATCCCATACAATGCAGGAAATTGAGCCCCTTCCACCCACCAATTGATAGTTCTCAAGTATATCTGCCTCTCCCCAATGACCTGAGTCGTAGCCTTGGTTGAGCCCAACCACCCCCCTCGTTCTCTTATCGTTTCTAGAAAAATATCGGTCCCATTACCACCGCTATCTAGGTCGTACCTTCCCCTTCCATAGCCGTCAGGGTCGTTCATATCAGCATGGATCAACGCAGTGAGTTCAAGAGCTTCTACCCTATCCCCCTCCCACTGATTACCAAAGAGCAATGCAGTTATCTCGATCTGTTCTTTGACCCAGGACCCATCAATAACCAACTCTAACCATCCCAATCTGTGATATGTTCTAGCTAACAATTCCTGCATCGTGTATCCCAGGCAGTACTCATTGTTCTTTGTGAGTGGAAAGACACTAGAATCATTGAAGATAATGGAAAAAACCAAAGTTGCCACGAGAACCCCTACCACACCCCCTGCCCACTGAAGCATCCCCAACTTGCCAGAATCCCCTTCCCACCCCCCTCCCAAAACTTCCATCAAACAGCTCAACAAGAGCAACGTAGTCAGTATGTTCATTGGGGTACACCCTATGGGGTTCATCCAGGGTACGCACATATCCACCCCTTACGCCCTGCCCCTCATCACAGCCAAGGGAAGGGGGATGGTGCCTGGAATACATTACCAACCACTGTCCAATACCCGACCATGGTATACTCGTTCAGCCTCAGTGCCTTCTCACTCGTGGGCCCATCTGGTGGACCTCTAGGGTAATGTCAGCGGAGCATAACAGCCCCCAGGTTCGTAGACCAATCCATAAAAAGCAGCGTCCATGTAGCTACTGTTCATCCTCATGTTCTTCATCTTCACCGTCGCGTTGCTCAGCCCGTGCATTCCTTAGAGCCTTCAAAAAATCGTCCACTTGCTGCGGAGTTGTAAAGAAGTGTTGCTTTGCTTGGTGGGTTACTCTCAACTTCGCCGGGTACAGCAATGCGTAGTCAATTTGTAGGGCACGGAGTTTTTTCTTGACTTCAAGGAATTTACGCCGTTGTTCTTGTACGATAGGCGTGAAGTCTGGATAAACGGTGAAGTTGACACCATCACACAAGAGTTTTTGGTTTGTGCGTGCAGCCCGCAACGCAGTATCCCGATCCCGGTAGTTTAATAGCCGTGCAATGATGGGCCTCGGAGGAGCTCCGGGTTTGGGCCACGGACCAAGAGAGCGGTGTGCTCTTTCGACGATAAATTGTTTAGAGAACACTTCAGGTCCAATGAAGGCAAGGAGTATCTTCTCCACGTATTCTTCCATACGCCCAGTATTGGTGGACTCTGGCACTCCCACCACGCGAATATTATTTCGCCGGCTGCGAGCTTCCAACTCCTCATTCTTTGCAGCAATAACTCTTAGGATATTATCCATTCTCGAGAGTTGCGTAGTGTGCGAGGCTGTGGTGTCATCATTATCAGATATCCGCCTCTCAGTTTCAGTTATACGTTCTTCATGTATATCCATTTTCTGTGCAATGGCATCCATTCTTGATGATAATCGATCCACTTTATCCACTATTGTAGCAAAGCCTTGCCTCATTTCTTGCATCAGCTGTTGTAAGTCCGTTGCTGGGGAGCTTGAACTCGCTCCAGCCGTAGGTGGGCTGTGTGAGCCCCCCGCGTCTTGTGTGCTCCGCAATCCTTTCTTAGCCGTTGGGGCTTCAAATGTAAGCTTAGGCTGCCGACTATCCTGTTTACCCATTGTGGGCCTCTTGTAGGGACTTGCAGCAGCTTGCGAGGGGCGGTTTCCGCGTTCTTCTCGGGCAGGGCAGGGGCTAGAATTCATAGGCACAACACAGTGCGACTGTACGCAACTATTGTTAGTATACAGAAAGGCTAGAACTGGTACTCCCAGTTAATGAATGCAATCAGGGAGGGTGGTATCTCCCACTACCTTCACTAGAGTAATGCCAGCCGTCTTAGTCTATTGGCATCTGTATCAATCTTAGTGGGAAGACGTGGCCACGTGGTTAATGCTCGCCTGCTGCCACTGTATCTCAGTACGCCAGCTTTGTCTCAGGGTAATGACCGAGTTTCCAGTCGGCAAACCGTGCACCTCTCTTCATTATCTCCTATAGCCTGCCAGTTACTAGGCAAATAGACCAGTGTCACTTGTAACCCTTCAGCGGCAGAGGAAATAAGGCCAGCGTCACTGGAGCTCGTGACCAGGGTATGTTCGTAGGTACTGGGACGCCACTTTTAATAGCTGCGAAGTGGTGAGCCTCTGAATCCAGTATACGCCACCGGGGCGCCTCACAACTGGCCCTTGTCTCCACTTGGGCGGGCCCGCGCACCACCACCACCGTGTCCTGTAGCGGGGGCGCATCGGGTCCCGTCTGTCCAAAAGCAGCCCCTATTTCTTGGCTCCTTTACACTGTGCCGGTCCCTAGCCTTCAGATGCAGTATTTAGTGTACAGTGTCAGTGCGCCCCCCAAGTTCTATCGCTCAGTTGCCGATATTGCTCGTACCTTCGCTCCTGTGCCTCTTCACCGTTGCAACCGCTCCGTCTCCTCGGTATTCGTCACCCCAGAGCCGTATCTCTCCCACGCTGCAGGTCTTGGGCCTTAGTCTCTGATGTAATATCGCCGCCTCCTGCCGTCTTCACCTTGCGCCAGCGCTCGCACTTCAGAGGCCCGTAATTCACTCAGCCTGCCACCATGCGAATCAGGATTTCCGAGTTGCCCTTAGCGCAATGTTCAATTGACTGGGTGCCTAATATGGATTATTTGCAACGCCCTGCTCCGCAGCAGTGCTCTGGGCGTCCACCAACCGCCTGTCCCGTATGTACAACACAGCAGGGGGAGCCGGGTCCTACACAGGCGGGCCCACTCTCCTATGCCCTCCGGGCCATGGGTGTACCGTGGCGGGGGGGGCAGCTCCGGATCACCTTGCCCTAAAGTCCACCCGCACCCGCCGACGGCTTCCCACTCCGCCTCTGTGCCTCACGGCGGCCGGCAAGTCTCTCTCGCAGGCAGCGCTCCACACCTTAAGTCCCAGGCCACTCCAGTCCGCGGCATACAGCAAAGCCGACTGCAATATTAATGCCCCACCGGGGGAATATCAGGTATAGGCAGTGTCCCGCGTCGGTTCGTTGCCTCCAGTTTCCCGCCGCTGATCAGTCCCAAAAGCAGGGCGCCGCACTAGCGATCCTCCGTTCAGGGCCTACTTGCCTCGTGGTGCGCCACGGCCTGGCGTAGATCTCAGGTCTGGTCAGCACGCTCCGCCCCTCATCAGCTCAGTGCCCGGTCAAACTTGCGCTACCTCTAACTCCATCATAGCTGGTCGTACGGCTCCCAAACTTTCACCGAGGCTGCAGGATGATAACATTGACATCCGTATGTGTTTTTTGTCGGGAGAGCAGTCAGTTCAGCAGGATAAATGAATGATTTTATTTCCAGGCTGCAGGAGCCTCACATTAGTGCTGCCATTCTGCTTCTGCGCCCTCTAGCGCCCCGTCATAATTATAACTTGTATATGGAATTCATATGTAGCTTTGTTAAGAAGAAAATTGTGTCAGTTACTAATATTATTTTTTGTTTCTTCCCATTTCTTTTATTTGTTATTCTTCACACTATATTGTACCTCTCATATTTATATTTATTGTTTTTGATTGACAGATTCCTCAAGGTACTTGGCCAGATGCACGACCCGTTTTTGCATGCGCAAACGGGTTTGCGAACCTTTGAGGAAAACGGGCTGCATTTTAAAAAAAATACTGCTTTATTTAATAGCAGTACCAGACATGGTGGTCTGCTGAGTCCAGCAGGCCACCATCCCTGGGAGGGCCTGTCATTCCCATTGGGCTCGCAAATTGCGAGAGGCTCATTAATATTAATGAGCCTTGCAATTTGCGACCCCATTGGGAATCGCAAACAGTGTTAAACACACTGTTGTACATTTGATTTTGTGATCAAATGGTCTTACATCTGGCCCTTAGCCCGGTGCTCTTTTCTGTATTGTTCTTGTTTATTACATAACTCAATAAAATATTTTGAACACAGAAGGATGTTTAAGAATGAAAATCGGAATTATGACTGCAAGAAGGAGGCTGTGATTAAACGGTTTTGGCTGGAACCTGTCCAGTACTTTCAGATGTTCCACAAGAACAAGATGATGTAATAGGTTCTGTTTCAGAACTTGATTCATGACATAGTACCTCACTGGATTGAGTGAGGGAAAGGGATGGAGGTGAAGGATTATCAGTGTCTAAAACAGTTGACAGTGACAGATTTATTCAGGGAGGAGTGCTCCCCCCACTCAGGCACCACTTGTTTTATCTGATAGAGAATCCAAAGAAACCTGATTTGTTGGCTGATGAGTAGCTAGTCAACCAGAGGAAAAAGAGCTAGAGCAGCTCGCTTACAAACCAACATTGGGTGACAAGCTCCCCGCAGAATGGTACCAAACAGAAGCTATGGGCAGAATAGCCGTAAGGATAGGACAGAAGCCTATACATCATGGCATGGCATGACAGGATGGGCTGCTTTAAATTTTGCCCATGGTATCACACCTGGTGCCAGCAAGACATTGTGAAGCGTCCCTTTGTAGAAAATCCTTGCCCACTTCCTGATCATCTAGTCCTCAGAAATGGCACCTACAAAAAGTGGAGAAGAAGTTTAGTGGGGAAGCGTCTCCTTCTTCTGGGCCTTGTTTTGAGCCTCCTTCATGTCCGAAAACTATTAACTTAATTTGGCAATCAATGACCTGTTGGCAGCAGTTGCATGCTTATGGAAATTCTGTGAACGCACTATGCCCCTCACTCAATTATTTTGAACACCTTCAACGGAAACAGCATCCCCATTCAAGCGGGGGAAAGAGGAATGGGACAGAAACAGAGAGAGTAGAAAGATGATCCATATCTGTCTGGTTCATTGAAAGACGTTCCTGAGGAATATTTCGTCAGATCAGGCATGCAAGGAATCGCCGGTTGCATCACAGTAGAATCTGCATTAAAGGAAATAGGTCACCAACAACTAATATGTCAAAACTGATGATCGCTTTGAGAAACACTAATATCCTAGCTCCATCAGATATGGATTTTTTATGAATCCATAATTTTTAAGCGGGAATTCTCTTTTAGTGGACTTGTTCTTCTGTCAGAAAACTACAAATTTAGGGGTCTATTACGATGGAGGGCGGACTTACCATAACGGAATGTAGGACCGTCCGCCATGGGTGCGGTGGTCCCGCACCTGAAATTAGGTAGCCACCGTGGCGGTGGCATCCCCCATTCCCATCATTGTGGCGGGCGGAGCTCACAGCACCGACCGCCACAATGCTGGAAATGCACGTTGTGCATTGACATGCACAAGGTGACAGGCACCTTGCGGTGCCTGCCACTTTGTCCATGCCAACCATGTGCACCCCCCAACACCCTGGGGGCCCGCTATGGGCCCCCAACAGCAAAGACTGCATGCTTTTCCATGGCGGCCCATGGAAGGGCTGCTTTCCGCTATCATCATAATATGTATGGCGGTGTCTTGCAGAAACGGCCACCATATTATGCATGTTTTCCACCCGGTCGACGAGTCGACCGGCGGAAAAGCGGTGGACGGTCTTTCGGTCCGCCGTGGACCCCCCAGCCATCCTAATATGGCAGGGGGTCTTTGAAGTGTGGATGGCGGGTGGATCGCTAATGGGCCCCTATATTTAGTAACCACCGCTTGCAGGTTTTCAAAACATAAATAAAGACACTGTTATTTACAATGCCAATAGCTCAAACTTTCGCAAAGGAGAGACCTATTGCACTGCAAATGCTTGTTTTTTTAGTCCCCGAGTCTAACACAGAGGGATCAGTGAGCATGGAAGTCTCCTTAATAACATAAAGCTGCAGTCCTTGCTGGGGTGTATGGTGAATGCTGTGGGTGTAGTGTATTAACATTTGCAGGCTGGGGTTCTGGATATGTGATTTAAATAACCCTGGGCGTAGTTCGCGTAGTCACGCTACAAGTAGCTACGCGAAGTGCACTTCGCAGTATGCAAGCTACGCGTAGCTACGCGAGCCACGTGGTGCGGTAGGGAAAAGGCGGAGCTTCCGGGCCGGAGGCGGGGCTTCCGGGCCGGAGGCGGGACTTCCGGGCCAGAGGCGGAGCTTCCGGCCCCGAGGTGGGGATTCCGGCCAGTGGCGGAGATTTAAAATCTCCACCTCTGGGCCGGAAGCTCCGCCTCCGGCCCGGAAGCTCCGCCTCCGGGACGGAATTTCCGGCCCGAGTGCGGACGTAAAGTTAGTAGTCTTAAATCCATTCTGTGAATAGCAAAAGTAGTAAGTTTATTCTGTGAATACCAAAATGGTACTAAGTTTAGGATTTTATCTTAAGTTTGTTCTGTGAATCGGGCCCTGTAATTCTGACCCCATTACTACAACTCCCTAATTTTTAATGCACAAAGCAGTAGCTCTGTCACTTTAAGAGGGTAGGTAGAAGTCAGCAGACTACTTTCAGCCAAACACACACAAAACCACTTGGCAAAAAACAAAACCACTACACTTGGCATTAAGATACAGCCATCGCTTTTCGTTGCGTTCTTTGCTCTGGCACAAGCCTCCGCGCTATTCGTTACAAGTTACTCCAAATACATAGGTATAAATACACAAGGTATCAGAGCACTTTACATGAACAGCAGTTGCATTACACGGGCACATTCGCCTTTTTTAGGCACGGGGAGATGAAGTAATTTCCCAGAATCACAGGATGTTTGACCGTCCCGCCAGACTCGAACCTGGCTCCATAGCTTCCCCCAGGTTCTGAGCCTTGGGCTTAGTAGAAGGTGGCACTGTTGAGCAATGCTCAGACAGCACAAAAGGCGAGCCGGCACAACATGCTTCCACACTGGAAAACACCAGAGCGTTGATGGTGGTGTTTAAAAGTACCCATGAATCGTTCATTTACGGACGCAACCGCTACTTTCTAGAAACCAAACAGGTTTATATAGATCTTCAAATAGTAGAGCTACTCACCCCCAGGAATGAGTTCTGACCCTCCTGCGCAGCTGCCAACACTGCAAGTTACGTCTCTGAGAAAAACAAGCCCGGTCTTACTCTGAAAACTGATGCGAAAATCTTGCAGCTGCACATAAGTTCTTAAAAATACAGTGTGCAACCGATAATCATTTCCAAAGTGTGGTCTCCCAGAGTACTCCCGCCTTTGTGCAATAAAAAGGTACACTTTTTGATGCGCCATCATCAACACAACGGATTTCAACCGCATTAACTTCCACATTAATGTCCGATACGCAAGCAAAGATAGCAATGACCGACAATCAATATTTGGAAGTTCCGTACTACAGGGTAGATAAGGGCATTCAAGACTCTCCGCATGACACAATATGAGAAAGCTCGTGTGTGCTAACATAAACTGTGTGTCGTAATTTCAGATATTTAATACTACAAATTCAGATATTTACCAATACGACAGTGCCAAGCTCTCACTGAATCCCGTACCCAGCAGAGACCAATTCGACAGCCAGTACCTGACAAACTCACCACTTGTTCTGGGAAGGCCTGAGAACAATCCCCGGTGTCCATGCTTTCATCTTTGCCAGTGCGTTGGGAAAATAGGATGGATAGGGGAAGGTGGGGGCAATAGAGAAGAGAAAAACAGACTTCAAAACAGTGTTTACTCCAAATTTTCGTTAGGGCCAGGTTGAAGGCAGACTGTTGAAGAGAGACTGCTGAAGGTTGCTCTTGCGCCCTGGGCGTGAGCACTGTTCGCTCATGCTAAAGACTGGCCCTGACTACAAGTCCCAGAATGCAGAGGGGAAAAAAAGATGAACAAGACAGGGTACTAACTCATGGACCAAGGAATCTTGAGCGCTTTTAACTTCTATTTAAATATGTGCACATACACGACACTTCCGCAGAGATTTGGGATACAATCCCCCCAAATAAGTGCTACTGATGAATGAAGGTGGTTGAGGGGGGGCGTTTCATTTTCACTGCTCTCACACTAATATTTTACTCAAAATATAATTAGCTATTGTTGGATTTATTGGAAATCGGCAATTTGGCATGTAAACAAAACATTACAAAAAGTTATTTTCAAGGCAGGTGTAATAATAGTATTTCCTTTAAGCCTGTGCCACCTATAACGTAAAACCACACCAGGATTCTCCTTGAAAGCCTCGTATCCCGACACCCTCTGAGCTCTACTTTATTCTCCTTTAGGAGGAACCTGTAACAGGCTCAGGTAGATATGGATAATCCCGCCTCAGACAACTCCACTGGCTGACCCCTGAAAAGAGCCCCTCCTCAAGAGCTTCGCATGATGGTAGAGGCAGTGTGCAAGCGCAACAGAAAACAACGCACTTCACAAATGTACCTGCCTTTAAGAACAATGTGTGGAATGCAGGGAGCGGGGTGGAGGGCGGGACGTACACAGAGCAGGATTGAACAATTGTGGGAGAAAAAACAACAGCCCCAGTTAAAAATGTCAGAGAACTGATTAAGCTCTAAGAAGATATTTTTAAACTTAGATTTCACACGTATTGTTAATACATTTATTTTCTCACCACCTATCAAAACAAGCAGCATCAAACGACGCGATGAGCCGTGGGGGATGTCAACAATCTGACCCCTGGGGTCGGACAGAAGGCCATGCGTGTATTTACACCACGCTTGGATGATAGCGCCAGACTGAGAGGGAAGGACGAGAGGGCAGCTGGAGCGCTTGTTTACCTTCTTTGTTTCCCCTCCTCCCCCTGGAGACTCGGCTCGGCATCTGATTATTGATGACACTGCCGGGGGCGGGCCCGAGGCCCAATTCGGAGCATCGGAGCCTGGTGAAGACACGACTCGAGGGAGAGGGACTAATTGATGGAGACAGTATAATGCCGTAAGTAAGCAATCCAGTCCTGATGGGCGGTCCCAAAAGGAGACAGGGCGGTAACAAGGAGGGACTAGGAAGTCTCATTATCAATCGGATGCCAGCGTTTACCATAGACGATGACACCAGCCAGTGAAAAATAGGGGTGGGGCTTCCACCACACTTCTAAAATATACTCTAATACAGCATGCCTCGCAAAGCGATGCAGCGCGTTGCGCTGCAACGCTACACGAGACCTAAGAACTGTGAAGTGCACGATTGTCTCAACCTTATATAAACTTATTTTGACTTGTACTTATTTTGGTTGTCTATTTACTTGTATACTATTGTGCGACCTCCTCTGATATGTCTGCAAAACATATGTTTTGTCCCAAATTTGTGTCCTGAATTTTGACCTTCTGTCCTGAATTTATGTCCTGAATTTCGACCCTTTGTTGTGAATCTTTACACTGACCGTCCTGAATTTGCACCCATGCCAGTTGGTCACCCTAGCACACACGCACACACATAGTAACTTCCATCCATTCACAAGCACACACAAACACACATACTCTCACCCATCAATTCACAAGCACACATGCACACACATAGTATCACCCATCCATTCACAAGCACTCACAAACACTCATACTCACCCATCCATTCAAGAGCACACACACTCACACCCACCCATTCACAAGCACACACACTCACACCCACCCATGAACAAGCACACACACTCACACCCATCCATTCACAAGCACACACAAACACACATTCTCACACCCATCCATTCACAAGCACACACACAAACACCCACCCACTCACAAGCACATACATGCACACACTTGCTGTTACTCAGTCACAGCACACGTCTGCAAATACACATGCATATTTGCATACTTACACACACTAAACATTCAATAAGGCACTTGCCGGTGATTATAGGATCAGCGGGTGGCAGGAGGGAGAAGCATGACAGGCCATGAGGGGCTGGAGCCTTTGGAAAGAAAAGCAAGAACGGGAAAATCCCGCCGCCTCCCCTCATTGACTAATCTTATCAAGGGTCTGCCAATGAGAGGAGAAATGTCCCTCACTCGTTACAGATTAGGGCGAGTTCCCATGCCTGTAGGACAATCAACTATGTTTTAGGTAATATGCTTGACTTAAAGTAATGAAGCAGTTTTGTGAGAGGTTTGTAACATGATTCATAAGTTTCAAACAATTGATCTTATATCGCTATCATACACGTCTGTTGATAATTGTAAAATGATGCAAAAGGCTTTGCTAGCATGAGATGGTGGCAATAAAACATATGCGAGGAGGCCAGTTTAACAAATGCTCTCTGAAGATATAGTGCTGTATTCTTCTTCAATATTAGAAAGAAACATTTGCTCCTCCTGGGGGAAGTATCTCTGCTCCCACACCTGTCATTCATAACACGTTCAGCACGGGTGTGTTGAAATGAGAGCTTTAGCCAATTCTGACTAAGCCACCCATCCTCTGACTTGAATCAATAATGTCAGGGGATATCACTCTGATTTTTCCCAGTTCTGCTTAGTCTTTGGATTTCTTAGTGGACTCAAATCTTCACCTCAAAGATCACAGCCATATCTCGCTAAGTCACCCAGGTTCCAAATCCAAAGCTCAAGAGGCTAAAACAAATTCTCTGCCCTGGGCATTTGAAACTGGACTGATGATTCCTCCTTGACATGTCAAAAATAGACTTGGCCTCACTCATAAACATAGTCCATAGAAGGAAAAAATTGGGTTAAATTGCTACTTCTAAACCTCCTGACCTGCTCACTACTGCTGCCAGTGTTTTTTAAGAATAATGTAAAGTCTATGACAGAAGCAATGTATATTGCAGGGACAGGGAAATTTGACGTTTGCTTTAGATAAACATTTTTAATGTTTTAAACAACTGGTTTATGGAATGGTACAGCTGTACATAATTTATGTGAAGGGCAGAACACAAATATCAATATATCTGCTTTATTTTCGATGTGATTAAGAATGGAAATTGCACTTATGCTCTTAGTCTTCTGTTTAAGGTAAGTCCTCTAGGTTTTATAAATGTAAAATCTCAAGAGAAGTCCCTTTTTTGTAGTTAAAGATAGAAAGCATAGTGGGGCAAATGCTCACTCATCTAGTAAAAGGTGATACTGTGAGATTCAACTTTTTCACATATCTTTTTTTGAGTTATATTTATTTGCTTTATGCCATCAGTTTGGTTCACCCTTTTTATTAGCCTTTTTCACTTCTGCCCGCTTTTGCTAAGATTCTGGAGAAACACGCACATATGGTGCTCTCCGACTATCTGGAAACTTATGATCTGCTGCACTCCACTCAATCCGGCTTCCGTACCAACCTGAGCACCGAAACAGCGCTCCTGGAAGTTTCGGAGGTAATTAAGGAGGTGATGGATTCAGGAGGCAAAGTGATGCTTGTGATGCTTGATTTGTCGGCGGCCTTTCACACCGTCCCCCACGAGGGTCTCCTTGCCAGGCTCTATGAGATCGGTTTGAGGGGAACGGTGTTCAGCTGGTTTCGATCTTTCTTGGCTGGTCGTCGACAAACGGTCTGGGCCTCCTCCGGCTCCACCGAGATGCCGTCACTTGGTGTCGGAGTCCCCCAGGGCTCAGTGTTGAGTCTGACTCTCTTTAACATCTTCATGACCCCTCTGGCGGCACTGGCGGAGTCTTTCGGGGCCCAGATCATGTCCTATGCTGATGATACCCAGCTCCTTTTTACTTGCAGGAAGGGAGTAGACTTTGATGGAGAGAGTATCCGGGGTTGCCTTGGGGCTGTTTTTAACTGGTTCCAGCTTAACAGCCTTAAGTGCAACTCGGATAAATCGGAGGTCCTCTTTTTTGGCTGCAGATCGGACCCAGACTGGCAGGAATGGTGGCCTGCCGGTATGTTTCCCCCTGCAGGCTCTTCCCAGCTGGCTAAGAACCTGGGAATTAAGATTGATAATGGCTTGACGCTGAGATCCCAGGTTCTTGGGCTAATTGGTATCTGTTTTGGACTTCTCCGTATGCTCCGCAAGTTTCTCCCTATGCTTCCGTTGGATCACAGGAAGATAACGGTTCAGGCTATAATCGGCTCGAGAATGGATTATTCGAATATCCTGTATCTTGGCCTGCCGGAGTATTTGTTGCAGCGACTGCAGGTGGTCCAGAATGCGGCAGCACGGGCTATTTTTGGATTACCCGGCCGTGCCAGAACTTCGGGCCTTCTGCAGTCACTCCATTGGCTGCCCATCCGGAAGCGGATAGTCGTTAAAGCCTTGACTTTGGCTCACAAGGCTCTACATGGCTTAGGAGCTAAATATCTTCAAAAAAGGTTAGCTTTCTACCACCCTGCAAGATCCCTGAGGTCGGAGTCTTTGTTTCTTGCTGCGGTCCCTCGTATAAAAAGGGCTCGTATAGGAGGCCGTTCCTTCAGACTGTTGGCTCCGCAGCTTTGGAATACTCTACCATTGACATTGAGTAGTACTTCCAATTTGCTGGCGTTCAGGAGGGGCCTAAAAACGTGGCTTTTTACTCTCTAGATATTTCCCGGTTTGGTAGGGTTGGGATTTCTCCTGTTCTGCCTTTCTTTTGTTGTGCTGCGATACAGGTTTATTTAAAGCGCCGGGACACTCTTTTGAGTAGCCGTGCGCTATACAAGACTATTGTAACATAACATTTTGATCATTGCATGTAGAACCTCTGTTTGAAATGTGTTTAAGCATTCCCTATGGCATGTTGAAATGCATTTAATATACTACATTTAAATGCTATATCTCATTCCTAACTGGCAATATATATCATATATAAGACAACAAAGTAGCCCTTTACATCCACATTGGCTATCCTACGACTATGTTATCCATTCTGGCCAGGTTGAAAATGCAAAGTGGGTTTCCTAGAATGATGTAAGTTGTTTATGAAAGACAAACATCCAGCACCGTCTGTGGAGCAGGTTTCTCCCTGGCATTCTTCCCTTTGTTCCAAGGTTCCCCATATTTTTTAGGTTTTGCAGCAGTTTATGGGGACTGCAATCATGAGGGGAGAATCAAACCGCAGACTGGGTGCTCTTCAGGGTTCCACTTCAGATTCACTAACATTGTGGAGACTCACCACAGATCTTCCCGCCCTGTTGGTCTGACAAAATATCCTATTTTTAACAAACCAACACAAAAACGTACTTTTCCAAACTCTAAGAAACTTCCAGTTTCAATTGTAAATAATTGTTGCACAGTAAGTTGTGTGCCACTGGCTTTCTCTTTGCATTTGTTTGAGTCCAAATGATCTCAAAGATTAAAGGCATGATTACCATAACAAAGGAACTCAATTTTGGGTAGATGATTGCAAGTGACCCTTATCAGGGCTATATTCTCAGGGGGGAAGCGATCATTAACAGAACATGCATGCGAGTGGTATGTGTCTTCTATTGCAGTAATTACACTGTGATTCTGCTGTGCCTCTCAGATTTACTAAAGTATACAATAACATTGACTGATGACATCCCAGTCCATAGTTATTTTGCACACTCTGCCACTCCAGTGTGAATTAAGTCATTTGCAAATCCGTCTTGACCCTGCTTTACTGGGAACAGTGCAGCTGAAACTGCCAGGTCTTCCCTGAAACTGAACACAAGCGATCCAGGCCTGGTTTCACCCTACTTAGGGCTCAGCAGCTAGGTAGAGCTTGGTTCCAGTTACACAGTGTTCCAGTGGAAAAAGAACTGAACCTGGCATTACAGGTTGGACTGTTTCCATTGGAGCAGGGTCACGACTGATTTGCGGATGTATGACGTTACAACGCACACTTTTACAACGCATGCACTTACAACGCATTTTTTACAACGCATAATCCATTACAACGCATGACATTACAACGCATGACACTACAACGCATTTTTAAAAAATACCTTTACAACGCATTTCCATTACAACGCATACTACCTTTACAACGCATACCATTACAACGCATAATATTAAATTACATTTAAGGTAAGTATTAGATAGTATAGGGGTAAAAGTTACTTTTCTAACTCCAGGGGGTGCAACAGTAGGGTAAGTGTTGGATAGTATAGGGGTAAAAATTACTATTCTAACTCCAGGGGGTGCAACAGTGGGGTAAGTGTTGGATAGTATAGGGGTAAAAATTACTATTCTAACTCCAGGGGGTGCAACAGTAGGGTAAGTGTTGGATAGTATAGGGGTAAAAATTACTATTCTAACTCCAGGGGGTGCAACAGTAGGGTAATTGTTGGATAGTATAGGGGTAAAAATTACTATTCTAACTCCAGGGGGTGCAACAGTAGGGTAAGTGTTGGATAGTATAGGGGTAAAAATTACTATTCTAACTCCAGGGGGTGCAACAGTAGGGTAAGTGTTGGATAGTATAGGGGTAAAAATTACTATTCTATCTCCAGGGGGTGCAACAGTAGGGTAAGTGTTGGATAGTATAGGGGTAAAAATTACTATTCTAACTCCAGGGGGTGCAACAGTAGGGTAAGTGTTGGATAGTATAGGGGTAAAAATTACTATTCTAACTCCAGGGGGTGCATCAGTAGGGTAAGTGTTGGATAGTATAGGGGTAAAAATTACTATTCTAACTCCAGGGGGTGCATCAGTAGGGTAAGTGTTGGATAGTATAGGGGTAAAAATTACTATTCTAACTCCAGGGGGTGCAACAGTAGGGTAAGTGTTGGATAGTATAGGGGTAAAAATTACTATTCTAACTCCAGGGGGTGCAACAGTAGGGTAAGTGTTGGATAGTATAGGGGTAAAAATTACTATTCTAACTCCAGGGGGTGCAACAGTAGGGTAAGTGTTGGATAGTATAGGGGTAAAAATTACTATTCTAACTCCAGGGGGTGCATCAGTAGGGTAAGTGTTGGATAGTATAGGGGTAAAAATTACTATTCTAACTCCAGGGGGTGCATCAGTAGGGTAAGTGTTGGATAGTATAGGGGTAAAAATTACTATTCTAACTCCAGGGGGTGCAACAGTAGGGTAAGTGTTGGATAGTGTAGTGTAATATTATGCGTTGTAATGGTATGCGTTGTAATGGTAGTATGCGTTGTAATGGAATGCGTTGTAAAGGTAGTTTTTAAAAATGCGTTGTAGTGTCATGCGTTGTAATGTCATGCGTTGTAATGGATTATGCGTTGTAAAAAATGCGTTGTAAAGGTAGTGCGTTGTAAAAGTTGTGTTGTAAAGGTTGTTCCCCCTGATTTGCATATGGTTTGGTCCAAACTAAGATGGCATGAGCTGCAAAACAACGATGGACTGGAATGCGGCCTGAGGAATTACCAGTGGCTGAGGTTAATTCAAGCATTCTGTCCATCACCTTTTTGTATACTTTAGTGTGTTGCCCTAAGTGGGACGGATATGCCCAGACATGGGTCCCATGCACTCTGTGTCACTGGAACCAAGCTATAACCGGCTGATGAGCCCTAACAAGGTGAACTCAGTCCTGTTTTGATTGTGTTCTAGTTCAGGGACGACCTGGCCTGGCAATTCAGTCTGGACTGTTTTCCTCTGGAGAAGGGTCAATACTGATTTGCATTTGGCTGGGTCCAAACTAAGACAGCATGGTGTTCAAAAAAAGGATGGACTGGAATGCGGCCCGAGTAATTACCAGGGTGCTGACATTATTTCAAGCCTTCCAGACACTGCTTTTTTGCATTTGTTAGGGTTTTTCAGTTTCAGCATTCCTTCAGTTTTCATGCTCATTTTGTAATTGTAGGCAGGATGGTGTGCTTGTAGTCAGGGCCCTGATTTTATTGCAGTACAGTGCTGCATTACAATAGAGTTTTGCCTCTGTGTAAATTGCTTTGCATGATTTTTGTCATTTGATCTCCGTACCAACAGTAAGAATATTTGTACAGCTTGCGCTATTAAAGTGGCTATCCATGTTTGTTTTGTTACCATGTACATATGTTGTGCTGGGTCCTCTCTACTCATCACCTATAAACAGAACTGTTCTTAGAGAATTTCAGGTGATAACTAGTTTGGCCTTAAAATCTTTTCAAAGGTCACGCATGATGTTGCCTTTTAGAACCCCAGTAATTGGATTCAAATATTATCATACATTTTAGATCTGTCTTGACAACATAGCTGTTAAATGACCTTTTTTAGTTACCAGTAAAAGGGCATTAAGAAGTAGTACTGCGAGAGGGGACCAGGCTCCACACACAGGTTGATCTTCCTCCCTACACAGTTTTCAATGGGTAGAAAGTGTGTGGTGATACGCAACAGTGCATATTTTGCTTATGCTCTATACAAAGCTATGAGGGGTATATTTACAGGGAAAGTGACGGAGCGTGGCGTAAGCCTTCGTGGCTTAACGCTGCGCTCTGCCACTTTGGAAATGCAGGGCTGCGCCGTATTTACAACAACCCATGCCCTGGTGCTAATTACAGCTGCCTAGTGCCTACACAGGCACCCTTGCATTATAGTGCAAGGGTGCATGAATTGTGGGAATGATTGTTTATGTGCAGGAAGGTGTCCCTTCCTGGCCATAAACAATCTTAAATGGCGATTTGTAACTTCTATGTGTGCTGCTTTGTGCAGCACACATAGAAGTTGCAACTAGTCATTTTGAAAATGATTGTTTATGTGCTGAAAGGATTATCTTCCTGCACATAAACAATCATGCATGGCATTTTGCTGTTTCTATCTGTGCTGCACAATTCAACGCACATAGAAACAGCACAAACGAGGAGAAATAAAGCATTTCTCCTCATTTCACCATGTTAATACCAGGGTTTTTTTTGGTCTTCATTTTGGCGGTGCCCCATATTTACGCCACCCATGTTAAAATGGGGCTGTGTCAAAATCAATGGGTGTTGCGCCAGAACGGCCACCGCAACAACATTCTCCATCATCACGGGATCAAATTCTAAGGGACAGCCATGTTTTAACCATTTTCCTAAACTGCAGGAGGTCCTGGGACTGTCTGACTTCTAATGGAAGTTTATTCCAGAGTTTTGCGGCAGCTGTGCTGAACGCTCTACCACCTGATTTCGCTCTTCGAAATCTAGAAACTCTCACCAAGTAAGCAGAGGACGAGCGAAGACACCTCGTCGGAATATACCAGGCTAATTTCTCCTGCAAAGGTTTTGGTCCTGAACCATGAACGGCTTTAAACACTATGCAAAGAGATTTAAACTGAATTCTTTGCGGGATTGGGTGCCAATGTAGCTCTTCAAGGGCCAAAGATCCTGACGAGGGTCACGGCTTCATCAAAGCCAGCTTAGCCGCGAAGGTTTGGACCCTTTGAAGGTGTTCAAACAGGAATATTAGAGACTCCAGTAATAAGGCATTACAGTAGTCCAGCCTGCTAAGCATGATACTTCCAACTACCAAGGCTCTAGCTCTTAATATGCTGTCAAGATTGGACTATAATCACACCGTGTTAAAGCCTATAGATAGATATTTATTTATATGCAATTTCACAAATTACCATATTAGGGAAGGCCCAGGGCTAACCCCACCCACTTTTGTAGCACTTCATGTATGCCCTCCTGCAAATGATCCCACAATGTGCCTCTCTGCCCAGGTCCACTCAGTTCTATTCCATGATGACCTCCCACTATGATGTCCACTGCAGGGGCGTAACAAAGGCCCCCGCAGCCCCTGCAGTGCAGGGTGCCTGAGCTCCAGGGACCCCCTCAGCAATGTACCCTGGCCTGAGCACCCTTGAGTGAGAACCCCCCATGTACTCTGTACCCATGTACTCTGCAGGAGGGCCCCTCAAGCTTTGTTACACCACTGGTTTACTGAACAGCCAACTGCCGATAACTTTGTGCACCATTGTTTTACTGTCCTAGATGGCTGAATTGGTGCTTCTAAACATGATGTCCTTGTTGGAACTTTAAAGCAATGATACCACTTCAAAAGTGAGCATCTGCTGCTATTTTAAATTTTTTACCTCTTTTTTTTATTTTCACAAGCATATAATTGCTACATTTAGGCGGCAACCTTATTCTTTTTTCTGCTTTTGTTTTGTTAATTCATCTTACTTATGCTTTTTGAGTTTGTGTGTGTTTTGTATTGTGGATTTGTGAGTGGGTAAATGCAAGAGCAAATCAATGGGTGGCTGAGTGGATGCATGAGTGCAAAAGTGTCAGAGCGCATGCATGATGAGTTACTGAGTACCTACAGTCACCAGAGCATAGAGGCACTTTCAGTTATAGTCCAGACCGAATGGTACAGTCGCTGATTGTTTTTATTCCAATCATTTAAATGATGCCTGAATCTAGAATAGACATAAAACAGGGCTAGCCAGGCCCAGACTCCTGGCACTGCCCTTGCTAGCCCTGGTCTCAAGAAAGAAGCAGCTGGAACAGAAAGTAAACATGCCTCCGAAATCCAGGGCTCCAAAAGCTTCCTGATTTTCTGTACTTTTCATGTATCTTGTCAGAAATATATCAGATTTTACTGAGGGACTAATAGTGGGTAAAGGGGTCAAAGTTGAGTTAAAGTTGAGATGCCAGAGTGACATCATTTTTACTTCCACTGGCATCTCAACCAAGCCATGGTTCTAAAGGTCAGAAGTAAAAAGGAATGTAATCATTCAACTTGGTATTAGAAGTCAGGCTATGAAATTAACAGGAATGTGAACTTTATTTCACTGCATACATTTATATATTGACAGTTCTTAATACTTTTTCAGCACACTTAAACCACCAAAAATTTAATGCCACTGACTGAGAAAATATCGTGAATAGATGGGCGCTTTCTTATATGTAATGTTAATAACCGCCTAATTATTTTTTTCTACTTGCGGAAAAAGAAATGATTCGTTTATTCCACGGGGAGAATGAAATGGAATGCCAAAAGCTTGCAGCAGATGTACAGGCAGCTGTCCTAAAAGAAGACCTAGTAAACTGTAGGAACTATTTTTTTTCTTTAAATAAAAAGATGCGGGGACACTGCACAGCGCTGCAGTTGAGACCTCTGCTCCTGTCACCCAAATAATTGATACCTAAAACGCTCTGTTGTTTAAGGTCCTTTAGGGTATATTTTTTAATCCACCTATGAGCAATTGCAGACATTTCTGACACAGAATGGATTGAGCGCTTTTACAATTGAAATTTTCCAGTTTGAAAAATGGTGTATAAATCCTTTTGATATATTAACCGAATAGTGATTTTCTGGGTAGGATACGTAATGTTAAACATGATTGTGTTAACAACACAGAGCATTGTAAACTCTCCAGAAGGAGTAAAAAGGAAATGCTGCAAAGCATGTTTTATGTCGTCCCATTTGAAAGTCCCTTGAGGCAGGAGATACTCAATTCATTGTACTTGAAAACTCACAAAGTTTGTGTGTCTAAGGACTTGATTGTGCATACCAGTAAATAGGAAAAAAAAAATAAGACAAAACGAAGGTGCAAATCAATAAGAGCGAAACACGTCCAGGTGCTGAGCCATAGTTCAAGATGCAGTGTGCTCATGCTGCTTTTGGAAGTATCAAGACATTAGACTATATTGTTTGTTTATGAGATTATTAATGACGTGCTTAGCTTTCAATGGAAATGATGCCTGTTTGAAAAACATGGTGCGTGGATGTCAAGAAAGCAACTTTTTGCAATGGTGGTGAGGCATTTTGCTTACCAGTTTAAATTTAGATTTAGTTTTCACCCTGATTTTAAAATTATATGTCCGGATTTGCATGTTCACCTGCCAGAGGCTTAGATTTTAGTTAATATTTCCGTCTAAAACTGTCTGGGGCTCATTTATGAGCCCTTGCGTCATTTTTGCGCTGCCGGTGCATCACTTTTTGTGACGCACCAGCGGCGTAAAAATTGGACCTTGTTGCACCATATTTACAAAGTGACGCATCTAGGTAGATGCATTACTTTGTAAACCCCTTTGCTACAATATACCTGCGTCAGGTATAATGTATGCGGGGGGGGCGTTCCCACGTAACGAAGCATCGTAGAAGTGACGCAGTGAGAAGTGACGCAGTGAAATCTACAAGATTTCACTGCGCCACTTCTTGGGTGCAAATGCGTCAATATCTTACGCCTGCCTCACAGCAGGCGTAAGACTGACGCAGGCCCTTTCACATGGGGCTTGCCCCATGTGAAAGGACACATTGCTGGAGTTGCGTCACTTGTGTGACACACTCCAGCAATGTGTCACTTTTGCGCCTACAGAAACGTCAGAAATCCTGACGTATCTGTAGCTCCTTGCGACATGATGCGTCATACTGTAAATATGACGCATCCATCATGTCGCAAGTAGGGCGCACTGAGAAGTGACGCATCGCTGCTTTCACGCAGCGATGCATCACTTCTCATAAATGAGGCCCTCTGTGTTTACTTTTTTGTGGTGATGTTCAGTATGCATGCAGTGACCGCTCTGCCCAACTATGCTTTACAAACCAATGGTCATGCAGGGCAAACTCAATACAGTATGAACACCACTTTTAGCTCAAGGTTCAGCAAAACATTTGGCTTACAATATATCACTCTTAGGTGTTCCTGTAGAAACTTGCTTTCCCTTACTAGATTTCCTCCAGAGCATTAATAGTCCAGCCCTTACATAGGTCATCGGTGCGGCCATGTTAACAGCTCTCAGTGGTTATTATTTTTTCTCGGCACCTGGCTGTGTGGTAGCCCACATTCTAAAATTAAAATGGAGTGCAGACAGGAAAAAAACACAACTTCGAACTACATTCTATTATTGCTCCTGGCAAAAGACGCATTTAATTTTATAGAGTTCTGTGAAAAACATAAACCCAGCAAAGCAAGAACGTTTGTGAGAAAAAAGTAATCTGGGAGTTCTGTGAGTGACTATTTCATCATTTGAGTAATATTTGTATTAAATTCAATGTCCATATAGCTCTACATTTTAATAATGCCTGTCTTTATTGCTGGTTAGTTGGAACATTGCTTCTTTTGAATATTTTCTAGCTAATGATTGGATCTATTTGTTTTTTGATTTTATATTATGTAAATATTATTCTATGATATGAGAATTACAATGAGATCTAAACATAGCTGACACACAGAAGTGTCACAAGAATGTGTTTTACTGTAATATGTTTGTGGAAAAAATTGCTTTATTTACGCCCATAGGGAATCCACAAAAAGGATTCCTGCCAGGTGTAAATGATTTGCTACTGCAAAATTCTCTGTCATGAACGTATAGAAATCTGCAGAAATAAACCTTACACATGGATTGGGTTGGATCGGGATGGGCAGATCAAGACGTGTTTTGCCTTAAAAGTTTGTGAACAGGCTCAAACGTGTGATTTTTTGGTCAGTCACAAACTCCAAATTGATCCCTAGAGTAATCATTTTTCTATGGTGGAAAATGGAATGGATCACCTCCAAATTTGCTAGAGGTATAGGGGAAAGTATTTCTTCATTGGATGATGTTTTCTCTAGCGAAAAAAAATGAAAACATTTACATTGAATACAGCTTTGGTGTCCTAATGCTTAATTGTAGACGATGCACACTTATGCAGAGAAGAAATTGGAGCATGGGAAATATCTCACATGATATCCCTAGTAGTTTACCAGGTGTTCTACTGGGAATGTTTGTGAATTCCTTAAAAATAGTAAATATGCTTTCGCTGTAGTAGTTCTACTACAGGTGTGCAGTTACTTGTTTATGACCAGAGGCAGATTTCATGGACGGAGGCTTAACCCAAATAGCTATCTGCAACAATAACAACAGACTACCCCCCCCCCCTCGAAATTATTTAGACATTGTTTTTCTTAGTTTTGTTTAATTTCGTTGGATCTCTTTAGGATGCCGCTGCATAGTATTTGGACAATATCTCCTAATACATACTTGTGATTGCTATTATAGGAAGAGAAGTTCAGAGCTAGACCAACATTTCACAAAATTATAATTTATTAAATAATTGATCAACTTGTAAAAAAGACAGTGTGGACTAAACACATCTTAAAATACCAACGCGTAAGATATAACAACAAATGCTTGCATTGTATTGTTGGCCAACTCGCCATTGTATTCTTAACTCAAACTTTTATCCTTGTCTATAACTGATGGATGGGATGTAGCCTATTCCATTTTACTTGAGTTGAAACAGAAGAACAAAGTTGGTGTTTCAGTTTCTTCAGCAGGCATATATGAGACCATCATCAGGATCATTATCTCTGAATTCTAGGCCTCCATATAATATTTGTTATTTGCAATTTGAATACCTAGTAAGAATGTACCAGAACATAGGTCTAACAGCTATTACTCCAATGTCAATAAATGTTTACTCCAAATCCCAAATACAATCACTGAATCA
The DNA here is from genome assembly GCF_964204655.1 of Triturus cristatus. NCBI lineage: Eukaryota > Metazoa > Chordata > Amphibia > Caudata > Salamandridae > Triturus > Triturus cristatus. Next base: position 310,927,847 of record NC_140587.1, on the reverse strand, counting down.
ATTCTTCCAATATCAACAATGAATTATATCAAGCCCTGAATGCAATGCATGAGATCCTTTACTCACAACTTCTTTCATTTTTTTAATTATATCTTTTTATTTACATAAGATTATCTCCACATCACATATGTCACATTGTTATACATCTGGTGAGCAGTAACAAGAGAATCAACAGTCGGTTTCACATTTTTAACTTAGATCAGTCTATACAGTTGGAGAGTATCAGCGAGAGGCATCAGTCATTTTCACGTTTCTGGCAAGGATCAAGCAGATGGGAAAATACTTTCAATATCTAAAGCCCAATCATGCCGTGTTCTCAAGTGATATGGGACCTCGTACACTAGACCTCGGGGTTTACTCACTATTTTAATTAGTAATATGCTGTGATTGCTCCAACTCACCTGACACTGCAGCATCGGATAACACATACCCACATACCCAGCATTTTGATTTGCACAAAGTTCCTGCCCAGTGTTCGTGCCCTAAAACACATAAACCACTATTAATATAGCTTTCATAATAAATACAACATCACATCGAAGACTCACTTAAGTGGATTAACGTGATAACTTTCTATGGTGTTATGTAGAATGCTAACTCAAGAGGGCCTTCTATTTAAAATTCCTCTAATTACCTTTCAGGGCAACACTTGTGTGGCTGGGCAGACTGTAAATGGAAACAAATCCAAAATCATGGACTATGTCATTTACACAACATGCCGTAAAATGCGAAATCAATAACAATACCAGCATAAAACCTGCAAAAACAAGTCCACCTCACCAACATATAAAAAGAAATTGCATCACTTGAAGGAAAATGACAGGCCTTATGTACTTCCTCAGTCCATTGAAACTGATATCATGTGAAATCATTGTCAGTACTAGTATCTACTATAGAGTCAACAGAAGTTCCATCTCCTCATCACACCTTTAATGACAAATGTAATGCCAACAATTTTCACTCCAGGAATAAACCAGGAATAAACCTCCAACATATACACAATAGGAGAACATCGCCTGGAGTCATACTGCTTTGGGTGGGCAAGATGATCACACATACTCACCCATTCCATTATGGCTATGATTGTATTACATGATGGACAGTGCTAGTTTGCGTAAAAGAAACACATAAATAAATATAGCTGTACAATGGAATTGCATACTTCTTGTGTAGTTTTCCATATATAATGAAGTTCAAAAACACATTCCTTGCAATGAATAGCATACTGGGTACAAGCTGCACATCTCTAACGTTTATAGTGTTCCATAGTTGGATCAACCACCAACAAATTTGCTATTGAATTGTCTTTGATGGTTGTCTGTATGCTCCGACTAGTCAGTCAAGTAGGCTGGCATCTCTTTTAAATGCAAAAAGAGGTCTATTCTCACTAATACTCTGAGATGGAATCAATGGTCTGTCCCTGACTGTCTTGTGGAGCCATTAACACTTTGGTGAGAGGAATTACATTCACAACGCCAATGTTCCCAGGGGATCTACTAGACTACAATATATTATACCAAGAAATTATGCACCTGGTCGACTCATCAATGTTAAGGAGCAAAAAAATCTTGGACCATGCTCCAGTCACCCAGTAATTGAGTTGTGCCTCCTTTACAAGAGCATATGTGAATGTTCTGACATCTGGACAGGCTCTGCCGTGGCCCCACTAATGAAAGATAGCACAAACTGTTCAAAATGACCTGCATAATCTACAAATCCATCACAACCAGCCCCCCCCCCTTGTTAACTTCTCATTACTTCCGGTGTCTAACAGGACAACCACAGCCAGGACACCATCAGACTGTAGATGCAGTGCAAAATAAGCAGCACACCATCTCCACTAAAATGCAAAGAATCTGGAATTACATTTCTGCATCCATCAGGACTGCCCTAACCAGGCTTCAATTTAAGAGATGAATAAACACCTCTTAAAGAACACTACAAAAATGGTGAACTACCAGTCCACCTCCACTCTTACAACCGAGTTTCCCCTCCAATAGTTAATTGACTATATCTTTGCCCTCAACAATGTACAGCACTAAGCTGGCATGTGGCTAGATTTGCACTACACAAATACCAGATACACATACCCAGCAAAATTAGCAGGCACACTCACATTTCCTTCCCCTCAAGGGGTCCACATCAACTTTAAATGCAAATCTCTGATGCCTTGTGTGGTGTCTGAGGCCATCTAAAAGAGACTTCCACTTCTAGGGATTAAGGTTGAAGAAGGTCTTTATTGCACCTCATCCATCATCCAGACATTCTCCACACCAACTGACCAGCTTAGAAATTCCTCACCTTCCTTTATGCATAGTATGGAATGCCTAACATGGAGTGTTCTACCTTAAACCATACCTAGGTCATCATCCCACGCTTCTCCCCCCTTCCAACAAAATATACACTAATATATTAACTTTAGATGCCACTAAACTTAAATCATATTCCCAAACATGAACAATGCTTTAAACCCTTAGTCCTTCATATACACCAGTGTGCTACATCATCTTCTTTAACAAGAATGAATTATACTTTGCATATATAGTCCCTCATATATACTGGTGTGTTAAGTATTCTCTTGCTCCTTCCCCTTACGGAACTCTGATACAAATTCCTGTGAGCTGCGTCAGAACCCACATTGGAAGACTAAGATCCAACACCAGCATCACTCTTTTGATTCTCTACTGTATTGCTGTGTGGCAGTTAGAACCAAAACATGACTTTTGTCATCATCTATCGTAATAACATTTCTGAACAGTTTCACCACTTGCCTCTCCCTTGAGAACTTTGATGCTGGTTGACATCCTACTGGTGCTCTTTTCTTTATGACAACCCCAAGAGCTACCTTGTTGCCTGAAACACATTTCCTCTGGTCAAATAATTTTTTCCTGTCCTTTTGTTGTCTTAGCTGTTTATTTCTCCACTCACCAATGCCGTCATCTTTTAAACCTTTGCCCCACATCATCAATCCTGGACAAAACATTGAATTTGCTGACCTTCCTTCAAAAAGTTCAAAAGGTGTCTTCATGAGGGGACATTTGATAAGCTGATATTCTGGCTTGTAGAACTAACTTCCAATTCATATTGTTATATCTTGCCAACTGTATGCTTTCTTTTAAGATTTTGTTGACCCTTTCAATGGCACAATTTGTTTCTGGGTGGTATGCAGAGCTTTTTTGTGGATAATTCCACAGTCCATCAAATAATTTTCCACTTCCTTCTAGCAATACTGCAGACTATTGGCTGATAAAATGGAATTGGGATAAGTTTTCCTCTTGAAAATTTCATCAAAAATGTAATCGCACTGGAAGATATAACATCCCGAATACAAGTAACTTCTATCCACCAGGAGTATAGGTCTATGACTGAAATAAAAAAGGAGAGTGAAGTTCACCATGTGAAGGTCCCATTGCAATCTCATCCCAAGGAAATCTTTGGAGCTCCCTACATCTCAAGGAAATTGTGGGAGCGCCCTATAGACAAATGTCCACACCATGGGGCATTTGTCTACTAATTAAAATGTTATCACTTACTTTGAACTGTAGACAATCTTTCACCACTCTGTCTGCATCTTTACCCATTCCTGGCCACCAAAATCTAGTCTTAGCCTTTCCTTGGTTTTGACTCTCCCCATGTGACCTTCGTGCTCAAAATCTAGAAGTCTCCTACATAGGTTAACTGGCTGCACAGATTTTGTTCCTCGAGTAAGTATTCCATTTACAACGACAACTCTTTCAATAGCAACGACCAAGGCTTATCAAAGATACTTTCCCTGGCTAGACTAAATGGACTCAGTCATGCTCAAAATTAGATCATCCATCCACTCTTCTTTCTATATAGTACCCAAAGTAACCTCACACCCTCTCAACTCACCATCCACAAGTACATATGAATTTTCCTCAATTACATCTACACCAACCAGACAGGAGAGGCAATCTGAGGCCAGTTGTTCTCTATAAGTATGTATTACACTACAAAATCACACTCCTATAGCAAAATGACCTATCTTCTTATTCATGAAGAAATCACATCCAACCCTTTTTTTAAACGAAACATTTTCTCAAAGGTTTATGAGCTGGCAGACCCTTAAATTTCATATTCCTAAATTTACAAAGTGTTCAAAAGATTGATAGTGCTTCTTTCTCAATGATTGAATAAATTAATTTATATCCCTTCAGACACCTAGAGGCACTTGCAATTAATTGTTCTACTTGACCTCTCTTTTGAATTAACGAAGCTCCAGCACCCTTAGCACTGGCATCTGTTACAATACTCAGTTCTTCTTCAAGTGTAAATGCTTGTAAACAAGGAGCATTCTTGAGATAATTTTTCACCAATATGAATTCCCTCAGACAGTTATCATCACATACACTTTGCCAGCCAACATTTTTCCTCTAAATTCAATGCAAGCCATGAAAAACTCCCATATTACGTTAGACCTGCCACCATAACCCAATAGAGATACATCAATTTTGAAAAATGTTACTTTATCTTTAAAATATATGTCGAACATGTTTTTCAAAATCTTAGAGAGATGTGAACAAGAATCAAACTTCATTTCTAACACAATTTCTTCAATTGACACATTGCCTGTTCGATGTTCATTCTTGTGTTCCCCCACCTGAAAGACAATTTCTTTCACCTCTTGTCGAATCTCCTTCCTCCCACAACTATTGCATGTAGCTTGCAATGCTGGACAGATGTTTGCATTGGCTTTGTGTTCTGTTTTCCCACATCTGAAACATGTGCCTTTGAACTCCTGTGTGCCCCTACTATTGCCGCATTTATATTTTTCTGTTTAACTTGACACATTACCTCTTTCTCTTTACCAGAATCCACCTTCATCTTATTCTTTGTATTATCTAAGTCATCTATACACTTCACCATGTGTTCTACCTGTTTTGCAATTGCAATTACTTCATCTAAAGTTGGGTCATCCTTCAAACAGAGATCTTCTCTTATTGTAGCACTTTAACACAAAAGGATATCTTATCCTTCCTTCAGTTGCTCCCTAATACTTGCAGTTAGCAGCCAACTTGCAAAGCCCTGTAATAACATCCTCCACTGATTCCTCTCTGCTCTGTTCTCTCAATCCAAAATAATACTGTTCCATTATAGTGCTGACTTGTGATAGATAATGTCTATCTAGTTTTAGAATCCATATCTCCTATTCATTCAAGGGTCTTTGATCTGCAGCACGTAGTTCTGTTAAATTCACTAAAATATCCTGTCCTTCACCACCTAGACAAAGAAACAGCCATGAAAAATTGAGCTCTGTACTTAAATGTGTGCCACAAACCCTAGAGTAATTTGCAATTTTCATTTTCCATTTATGCCATTTGACTACTGGTTCACAAGGTCTGCATAAGAAAAATGGAGGTGGGTTAACGTTCTGTATGTTCTGATACCTGAGTTACTCAATACTACACCAAAATGTAACTATATTCCTTTAACCTTATGTGAGTTGCAAACAAGCCCCTTGGAGCTCCCAATTCTGTGACCACCCACACATTTGCCCTACCGATGCAAATTTAAATAGGGCATAGTAATACACATTGACAACCACAAAGCAAAAACTGTACTTAAAAAGGTGCAGATGTGTCTATCGCTGACTAGGATAGGCTTTCAAATATTATTTTCCTCAAACTACAGAACAATGTTCAAAGATGCTGCTGAGAAAATAGGTGTTTCACTAATATTAACTCACTTGTAACAAATCTGCAGGCATGTGGCTTCACCAATTTTCAGTCACTTGTAGCAAATTCATAGGCATGCAGTGTGCATGTCGCCAATGTAAGATGGCCGCCACTAACAATCCTTTACCTTGTGAGAGAATTAAACCTGACCCCAGAAGAATTTACTGTGAGCAACTCAAGAACTTGGTTTGCCTATCACTGAAATGTGCAAGCACTAGATTCCCACAGATCCTTGGACTGCTTCTATCTTATTATATAATTGCAACTGCAGCGCACCTGCCTATTACTCATATCACCATTGAAACCAATGCGAGTTACCCCAACTCACTAAAAGGGCCAACATGCATTGACACATGCACTAACAGGCTAGTTTTTAAGATGATAATGCTTGTTCTTCAGAAAAGCTAACATATCCACTGTGCGTCATCACACATACAGCTGGGCTGTTTTCTTGAGGGAGTGAAGGTTGTTTCCAAACCATTGCCTCTCTTTCTACACTGACTGTCAACCAATGCTGTGAAGCATAATGTGTTCCACAGGCTCCAAGAGGCTGCAAAGGCCTGAAAAGTGCCAAAACACTTCACCAGCCACACCAAGACAGCTTTCCCAGAAGAGCAAACTGTCCTTCCCGCTGGTGTTTCCTTATGTCAGGCCAAACAGACCTAAAAGCAGCATTTGTCTTACAGCAAACCAGGTATGTGACGACTGATAATGTTGAGGTGCAGATAACCAGAAATAGAGTATCCCATCCTAGTCACCAGATTGTGGTGTCATATGCTATCTAAAAAGGCACAATTCAAGGGATTCACGTTGAAGAAGGTCTTTTTTGCACCTCATGCATTATTCATCAGCCACACTCCACACCAACTGACCAGCTTAGAACTTCCTCATATTCATTTATACATACTGTGCAACACCGAGCATGGAGTGTTCTCCCTATGAAAAACCTTGCTATCCATCCGCTCCTTGTTATTGTAAATCTTTGCACTGGTAAAGGCCAAAACAAATTAGCTGTATCAGGATGTATGTTTGTCATCTCAATCAATCAAAAATGTGCAACGACAATAGACCTGGGTAGCAAAAAGAGTGAGATTGTTTTTAAAACAAAATAAATAAATAAAAATAATGCACTAACCAGACTTTTTTCTGCTGCAAACTGTTCCATATCATCCACCGAACTGATACATCTGGGGCCATATTACAGAAAGTGCCCCGGGGCGCAACAGACTTGTGCACCTGCTTTGTTCACATTTAAATCGCGCGATGAGGGTGCGAGCTATAAACAATAAAGACGGGCTAACGGCGTGGTACTGGTCTTACGGAGGTGCATGCGCGGGCACCATATTTGAATGTAGACTAAGATATAGCCATTACCATATTACTATATTTTAGTAAAAGAAAATCAAGGATAACGGGAACTATGGTCAGAGGAATGAAAAGCTCGTTATTAAAAAAACAGTGTTCGAAAGGAAACTAGCTGTACTAGATATACCGACTAGATAACGTGGTGGCTCATCAAATTGAACGCGCATGCACCTCCGTAAGACCAGACCCACGCCGTTAGCCCGTCTTTATTGTTTACAGCTCGCGCCCTCATCGCGCGATTTAAATGTGAACGCATAGCAATACTACTCCAGCATCATGTAAGTTACTTTGATGAACGCGATCGCATTGGTTTCAGGTATGAGGCTCATTTCCACCGGTTACTTAGGCTTAATCGCACACGTCTTTCAATATCATTCATTGAGGAATGGTAAAAACCTAACCTCGATTCATGTTGTTTTTTCGTTTAGATATCTGACAAAATGGGTGCAATTTAGGTAAGGCAGTTCACATTGTGCATATGTTATTTAAACGCCTTCACGCAACCTTGTTGATTGGATTGCTTCAACCCCATGGTTCTTATATCAGATTTTCTTTCGGCTCTGTATTTCCGACAATGTCATCGGTAAATCTCTATTAGGTAAGCCCTTACGAATATGTTGGCTTCACGAATCCTAGCTTCTCATGGCATTAAACTATTATCATTGTTATCTGGCATTTCAGGACTACCGGTCACGCAGACATACACTGGCTAATTAAGGTATGACTAATTATTACGCATTGAAAAGACGTTGAGCTAACACATACTTACACAAATAGCGTCTTCTATTTATTATTTTTTTGAGCCTCCATCTGGACAGACATAAAATAAAATAAAATTATGTTTTATATTTTTTCATTTCAGAATTTCCCCTGAGGAAGGAACTTGTATGTTCCGAAATGCATTGAGCATGAGCACCCTTGAATGTATACTTTTGCAAATTTGTAATTGAATTTATGTATTCTGTTGAAGTACATGAACAGTGGAATTTTCTACAAATCATTGAGATTTATGTTATGTTATGTTACCAAATATATATGTATGCAAAATCCTGCCACTAAGGTTCGAAATGATTTTTTATAAGTAAATAAATGGAAAAATGTGCATACATGTTTAAACATCGTTGGTTAAATACCTGTGAACCGTGCGCAGCAAACACAAGCCCCCATACTTGTGATCTATTTGGCATTTTTTCTAGCAATTGATGACAGCTCTTGCTTGCTGCAGCACCGATTGATTCTTTGAATCAACTTGAAAAATAGAGGAGTGCACCCCCTACCCCATAACTCATACTCAATATTTCATTAAAATGTCATGTTGTTTGTAAATTTCACGTTGTGTATGTACCTTATATGTTAAGTAGCTATGCCAGTAGCAATGAAAAACACCTTTATTACAGATTTGTGTTGATCAGGAGTAGATGGCAATGAACAAAATTGTAAAATGTCTAAAGACTGGTTCTGGATATCAATATGCGCTCTGTCCCTTGCATTTTTGAAGTGTCAACACACAATCTTGGAATATTATACTTACGAGATTATTAATGTTTTGGGGAGCGTTCAGTGTACAAATTTTGAGTGAACAGTGGCAAATATCAAGAATATAAAACTGTTTTGCACTGGTTGTTACTAAACTAAATTTAATTTCCATACTGATAGAGGCAATTTTAATTTGTAAATGTATAAATTCTGATTTTTCATAATAGTATTTAAGCACACATAAGTGCTTGCCGACCTCCTTGATGTATCTGCAGTGGTTTCAATACTGTGCTCTGGAATATTGTTAGAATCAGTCCAATAACGCAAAGATGCAGGGACCACTAATCACTCCAAAACAGAAGATGATGAGGGTCCTCAGAGACCAGTGCTCCAAATACAAGATCTGCTGTGGGAGCAGACCACTCTAAGGGGTTTATTTAGAGTTTGGCAAACAGGGTACTCCACCACAAATGTGGCACAATGCCTTGTCCATCAAACGTCCAGTCCCTGGCTCTATTAAGAGTCAGAAAAACCACCAAGTTTCTGCTGGGGAAGCCTCTCCTGGCTCCAGTAGCATGAACCTATAACTGGTAACCTGAACTGACATTGGGCTGGTAGACCATTCTCCCTTTTGAGGGTTGACTGACCGACATAATTTTTTCCTCTTTGTTACTGCAAGTTAAAGTCTAGTGGCCTTGAACAGTAATTAGGATTAATGCCTCTCATGTACTGGAAAAAAATCTGTGTCCCACTTTTGTAGATTGTTTTAGAAAATAAATTTGAGCATGGGCCCACACAGCAAAGCTGCCAGACTGTACTCCACAAGGGCAGAGGGGCACATTTCTCTGCTGACCAGGTGGAATGTAGTATTGTAGTGTAGACCGCCAAACTCGAAAAAAGCCCCAAAGCCTCTGCAGCTCTCTGTGTAAATGTGGATGATTTGTAAATTAAATATGACTGTCAGGGTTAAGGTTGTGCATTACACACAACTGTTAAAAAATACACATCCAAATATATTTAATATATTTAAAATATAAAGAGTAATCAGAAAACAGAAAGCATACAAAACACATTCATGAGCCTGGCATACAATCAATTGAAGATAGTGCTATGGCAATCTTGTATTGGGGCAGTATTTGACTTTGATACCCTAAATCCCTAAGATAGCTTGGGTTACAAAAAGTAGAGGCATCCTCCAATCAGAAGCTATCAAATTCAATCTTTATCAACATTCCTATCCTACTCTTCCATTGTTACTTAATTGTTAAGATTTACAAGACTTTTTGTAGGCCCAAACTTACAGCCCTTATCTCTTAGTCATTTACAGCACTTTAAAACCTAACATTTAAACTTACATTCCAAGCATATGTTTAGCCCTAACATTTCACGCTCGATATTTAGGAGAATTATAATGCAGCTATATATGATTTTTTTCTACTTAGGATCTCTTTATAAAGTCCTTTTTAATTTCATTGGGCTAAGTTATGGAAGTTATTGGCCTCATTGGAATCACGAGATCTGCTGTGATTTCATGGACTTGGGGAGATACACTTGGAGATTCCACTTGCTGAAAAGTTGAGACGCCAGGTGAAGCTCCTGGGGATATGAGGAATGACCAGAGAATTCAGGACCAGAAAGTTTGATTCATTCTGTAATTTCTTATTTCTCTGCCGAATCTCAAGGTCCCACCTGTAATCGCCAATAACTATCACCTCCAAGAACTACCAGAACCCCCAGTATCGTTCCAAACTATTTGTCTCAGTGTAATTTAGTTCCACTCTTCAATGTAGTTAAATCATTTGCTTGGTTGCTTAAAATATTTTTGAACGTTCATCTCCTGATATGTTTGCTAGGCACCCCTTTTACTCTTTTGGCATCGGGGGTGAGACAAGCATGGTTGTGTACCATCTTGTTCGGTGGAATGCCTAGTTTGGAATAAGCCTTTCCACCTTCTGAAGTTATCACCATTATTGCAGCTGATTACAGTGCACACAACAGCAGTATCAATAAATTGACATCCCCATCCATTCAAAGCATTGACAACATACAGTCTGATGATCTGCTCTTCTCCATCCCACATTTATCCACCCCAAGGCAGGAAGCACAAATTAAGTTCTTTATGGGTTACAGGCTCCTACTGGATAGTTTTGGTGCTATTTAGTCTGCAGAGAGTGCCACTGTCTCTTTTTAATGTCGGTGCATCTAGATGGATCACAGTCTTTCCAGATTACACTAATATTCCACTTTTGTGCTGTATCCACATTTCACCACTTGGGTGCTTAATTTAACTTCACTAGGACGACTCGTTATTATTTTCACAGGCATGATTGGTGTAGGCTACCCAGGGCCGGCTTTAGAGGTTGTGGTACCCTGTGCGAAGATCTTTGTTGGCATCCCCCCAACAAACATTATTTTTTGTGTTGAGTTGTAAATATATACAGGATACATTTTTGAGTATATCAAATGTATACTCAAATATCATGTAAATGGAATAAGGATTAGATGGGGAACAGATATCACAACACCATCAGTCAAATATAACTTTAATTTTATAGCCTAAAACAATATACATATCATGTTTATGTAATTATTAACTTTTTCTAACTTCGCCATTCCCTTGTAAATATGCCCTTAGTTTGGTGTATGAACAAATCCTGCATTGCCGATCCCTGGTGAGTTTCACTTCTCCTGCTGTAACAAGGCCAATGGAGGTACCAATGGGTGAGGCACACTGGCCTCAGAGGTCCTGTGACCTCAGAGACAGTGTCACTGTTGCTCTAGGGTGTGCTGCTTCGTAGGTCTGCCCGCAAGACTGGAGGTGAACTTCAGTATGGGTTTTGGTGGACAGGCCTTCAAGGTGCTAAGACAACAAGGCTTCTAAGGTTTAGCTGCGCCTTTTAATGACTAGTGTTGGAATCTGCTCCCTCAGGAGAGTGGGCTGGTGGACTGTTCATGAAGGCTGAACCTAGTTACCCAGTTCCCTATTCCACATCCTCTCCCCCACTGAATCCCATACTGTCCCACTGAGAGAAACTCGCACTGCATTCAACTACATCCCAATTGTGCCCCGCTATCAAAAACACCTGTATGCAACTCAATTCAAATTATGCACTAGACAAGAGGACAAGAGTAATATGCTGCCGAAAAAATATTTTGGGGGGTACAAGGGAAAATCCTGTAAAACGCAAACCCTCATAGGGAATGCAATATTAAGTAAAGCACGTGAAACGTAAGCAGAACAACATGGTTACCTTAACACTTTTACACTCAGAAATCAATGAGTGTTTTTACTTGAAACGGTGAGGACGCTAGCCCTCTGGCAGCCCGTGGCGGTCCCTGCATTTGCTGCCCCGTGCCCGCAGTGAGGAGGGGGGGGTGCCGGCAAGAGTTTTCTCTGCTTGCCGCCCTGTGGCAAATGCATTGAGGAGCGGGGGGAGGCTATTGGCGCCCCGAGGCAGCAGGTAAGACCGGGGGAGGCCCCCCTGCCTCACCCAAGCTTTGCCACTGACCTGAAAAGTTAACATGACTACAGGGCTCAGATGGGATCCGTTTGAATGTCCAGTGCGTAAATCCTTTCAAAACGTGAGCAGTATGGTTTAAAAAGACCACATCCCTGAGTCGTGGTATACATTTTATTAACTAAAATAAGGAAACAGCTGATAAGGATCACATTAAACATTTACCACTCCAGTCATCAAGCAGGTATTACGGTACCCCTAGGAATGGTGCACTTACCAACCCAGGGAAACAATACCGTTCAAAGAAAGGCGAGAAAACAAAAGTAGGGCTTCACTGGCAAACTTTGTAAAGTGCCGCTAATGTGTTTGGGGGGGAATAAAACCAATCTGGCCACTTTGCGACTGCTCTGTCATGCTTTATTTAGGGCTATATGTAGGAAGCCAAATTGAGATCGCAAATGCTGAAATTCGCACAATTTCAGCGTTTGCGATCGCATTTTGGGCAGTGTGCTATGTAGCACACAAAAACCCACATGCAAAATAAGGAATTGCAAAATTTGCAATTCCTTATTTTGCTAATGCATTTAAGGAATCCCAAATTGCGATTCCTTAAATGCAATGTAGGAAGCACCCAAGTTGTGTGATTTTGGCTTAAGGAATCGCAAATTACCACCAACTTCAGGTTGGTGGTAATTTGCGATTTCTTTGAAAAATGCACTTTTTTGCATTTTTCAAAGTGCCATGTGGTGCACATACATGCCCTTAGCGCATGTATGTGCGCCACATGTGCACACATGTTTATTTCAGGGGTGCAAAAGGGTGTCCTATTGCCACCCTTGCAACTTTGAAATTGCATTCTCAATTTGCGATTCTCTAATTGAGAATCGCAAATTGAGAATTTCTTTCTATTCATTCCTATGGGCCTTCTAGCCCATAGGAATGAATGGCAAGGTCTAGGAAGGTCTAGGCAAGGAATAGGTGAGATTCGCAAAATATTTTGCTAATCCTACCTACATTGCATTTTGCGATTCTCTAATTGCGATTCCCTAAAAATCGCAATTTGAGATTCGCAAAACACGTTTTACCTACATATGGCCCTTAGTTATTTATTTATTTTTCGTATTTTGAAACTTTTTTTCTCTGCGTCCCAAGGCTGCACTTTGGACCAGAAAAATGTAAGAAAAAGACATTTCCTGCAAAAGTGTTTCTTTTTTGGATCCATTTCACGGGGGAACAAATGAAGGAAAGTAGAGGAAACGGAGGGTAAGAGACATTTATTGAAGTCACTGTTTTCAGCAAGTGAGGAGCAGCAAGAGAGAGATAGAAAGAGAGGGAAACAGAGGAAGAGGAAGAAAGGGGGGCAGCTGACAGTGGCAGAGCAGGAGAAGTGGACACTTCGACCACTAATCTTACCTTAATAAACATGCTGGGCACCTAGGGATCTCACACGCAACAGAAGCAGGCTGCAGGATAGGCCAACCAGCCCTTGCCTTAACACTCCTGACTCCTCCTCCGCTCTCGAGCTTTCAGCGCTTCATTCAATGCCGCGGGCGGGCTCAGGACAATCTTGTTTGCACGGCCGTCATTGGTAGTGCTTTTGCGCTACCAGATTGATGGCCCTGGGACCCACACAAGCTGGTTTGCATCCTCTGGTGGTGGCAACACTGTGCATGGGCGGGCATAAGCCTCTGTTTAACACTGTTATCTCTCTTCTATTTCTACGAAGATAAACATCGTGGAAAAGAAAGAGGGGCAACAGTGTTCAACAGTGCAGACTATTTGGAAATGTGACTGGTGACGATTTCGGAGCACAAATGGCACCCCCCTGACCTTGGCACCCAGTGCAGTGGCACAACGCGCACCGCCCAAAAGCCAGCATTGAGGCTACCCAACCTGATCATTACTCAAATGCAAACTGTATTAATTTGCTTTGTGGAAGGTATTGTGATTTCAAGTGACTATTACCGAGAATGGAAATTCAGGTTTAAAACAGACTTCAGGGAAGCTGAGCAAAATTCTAGCCATCGGTTTGGGGTGCTAGGATTATTAATGGTGTTGCTGATATATATATTCTTTATTTTTAGATTCCTTCATGTGACCTATTGCACAGGTTGAAGGGCTTTACTTTCCATGAGCAAATAAGGGTGTGGATCAATTTATATATTTTGCAGGAAAGAAATTGAATTTGCCCAGGCTCTAAGCAGCTGCTGTAGAAAGTAAACAGTGGTGATCAAAAAAACTGTTTACATTCTGCTCTTGACCGTGCCGTTTTTACCTCTGAGGCCTGCAGGCGCTAAGGCAGTCCAAGAGGCCTCAAGGAGCAAGCCAGGGGCCGCAGCTGCAACCCCTGGTGACTCTATATAAAGTCCTCGAGTGAAACACATTTTAACATAAAGTAACATATTCATCTTAGATCTCAATCAAGTCCATGTTTTACAAAACCTGGGCTGGATTTACATTGCATTTGGCTGTGCTGTGCTGTGCAAGTAGGAAAACACATTGTAGTAAGTACCATTTCTGCAAAGATTAGCCTGTTGCAGGTAACATTCCCTCCTCTGGTGCACAAACAGGCTTACTTGTATGACTCACAGCCTTGCACTATGGTGGAGATGTGAGTGTAGACTTTCTAGCATAGGATTTGTATTGGAAGCATACCATTCTGGTACTAATTTCTAGGCCAAAAAAAGCCATGCATGGGTTTTTCGAGAATGGAACACATTTCCACTTGTAAATGTTAATACCTGTTTTAAGGAGGAGTTCGTTTTTGACACCAAGCCCAATCTGGAAATTTTTAAACCAAGTCCAATCTGACTATTTTAATTGATTGGGGTTTATATCCATCCTGTAACAATCCTAAGACCCAAAACAGCTCAAAATGGATTCTAAGCTCAGGAAAGGAAACATTTCCAATCAAAACCACATTTTTTTGCACTGGATTGCAAGTCCCCCTTAGAGACTCCATGCTTGCTCTCTATTGCTTTCTGCCACCATGGACCACGCAAAGACTTAGTAAATTTGGACCCCGATTTTTACTATACATTTTAGTTGAGCAAAAGTACCACATTATAGCTTTAGTGATAAAATGCATCTGAATAGAACAGCGTGAGACCACTGAGAGACTGATATATGGTTCTAAGCATAAGGGCAAACGTAGCGGGTGAGAGGCCAAAGAGTGGGATCAAGCAAATCAAAGTTTTATCACGAGTGCAGTGGAAGTGCTCTTTGTGTCCCTGTCAGCATTGTGGTTCTAAAATATTGGTGGGCGGTGAACTCCGCTATGCAGGCTCACTCTACATTCCGCGTAGAGCGCCATTTTTCCAAAAACTCCCCAAAACAACACGCAGCAGAGTTTTTCCTCTTGCACGGCTCATCAGTGTTAATTTGGTGAGAGTGAGTGAGGAAAATCATCTGCAGCGCCAGGGTACCCGTGGGGTGTTTGTTGCACTTAATAAATATTATATACATACATACATACATACCTTCTGGCGAGATTTCTCACCACGGGCGGTCGCGGCAAGTCACTACCGCTTGTGTTGAGAAACCTGCCACTCGCATTGAGGACGCTCGAGTAGAACATTTGCTTGAGCGGTAAGTAGAAGCAGTGCCCTCTTGTGCTGCATGTGGTGCAGTTCACTCTGAATTTACAGCACAGGACAAACACCTGGCGCTAAAACTCAGCATGAGCTGCGTGACTTACCAAACTCCGCGACTTGCGGAACTCCGCGGGGGGTGGTGGGGATTTATCAGCACTTTGTGAAGTTCCACATTGCAAAACTCCGCAAACTCCATCCAGGCCTATTCTAAACGTAGCCTTTATTGTCTGGTTGGTGTCCCACTCTGCAAACAACATCAATAAAAAGACAACAATATAAATCTGTACAGAGCATTTTGCGTAGTGTAACGAAAACATTAGGGAACATTTTGCACGTTTATTTTGTATCCTATATCTTTTATTCTTGTTTTGATCATGTGAATATCACAAATCTGGCAACCCCACAAAACTTTGACTGCTGTGTAATTTTGATCCGTTATTTATAGGGCTCTGCCCGAACTCCAGTGCTTGTCAATTTAAAACATCTAATGTGACCACGGAGGCATATGTCTATACATTGGCTCCATCACAGCAGCTATTGAAGGCATACATTTACTGCAACAATCTTGGGAATTGTGACCAGGTACAATTAGCACTGAACTGTAGACTGCAGTGAAGGTTGGACATTGTGAAAACTGTGAAATTGTATTCCACTGAAACCACATTTGGAAGCAGTGAGAAGTGTGATTAGCAACAGTACATTAACGTTTACTTTGCATATCAGAATTACCAAGGGTTTGACAACTATATAGTTGTGATTTAGGGTTTCAACAAAAAAAGAGACTCTTCAAAGATGAAGATTTGCTCATTGACGCCGAGACACATGATGTTGACCAGGCACTGTACAATTACTTAATAATATTACATCAAGAATTCTTGTTGGTGCAGAGATAGCAATATCCGGTACTTGCTCAGATGTGTAATAGCTTTCTGAGAATTGTTGTAGTTAAAGAGCTTGTGGGTGTAACCAGGAAACATAAGAACATCCAGTCCCTCATCTATCTGTCATTGCTAAGACGAGGTTAACGTCCAGTATGGCAAACAAAGAGGATTGGTCTAATCAGCTGACCGCAATGGAGGCTATAGGCAAAGGGAGGTTGGCACACCAGTCATTGGTGTTAGGCGGGGCAGCAGATACTCAGACTAAGGCACTCCCAGGGAAGTATAGAAAGATACAGAAGTCACAGGAAGATTTCCAGGGTAGAAAGGGAAGCGTCAGTATAATAAACTATGTCTGCAGAATACATTTGCATGGCAACAGTGGTTGGCAGGCTACTGTTGTTCCCCTCAGTTCACACCCATCTTTGGTCCTTTTGCTTTTTCTTTTTGCCCTATTGCAATTTTACAGTAAGGGCATTGTTGCTTATGTATTCCCCTGCTACAGCCTTACAGTCTTAAGTATGAAGGTGAGAGTTTCTGACTTCTTCCTTCCTTACCTCCTTGTTGGCAGTACCGACCATGCAGCTTCTGCTCTAGCTGAGCTCATTTCAACATTAAGAATTGCTTGTTTTATTCTCCAATCATCTCCAGGTCGTAGGGGGACTATCCACAGCAACGTCCCTGCTATAGTGGGTAAGACCCTATGGTCCTGATTCATGAAGGTAAATTTACACTTTTGTGTACGTTTGTTGGAATTCACAGACTCTGATTTAATAGTAGGTTGACGACTGCGGACACTCCACAGTCAGGGCAGAGAACTTCGCACATCAAAAGTTAGGCATATCATGTCTTTTAATGTGCAGAGTTCCCCGCCCCGTCTGCAGAGTCTCTGTTGTCATAAACAGAGATTGTAAACTCCAAAACAAACCTAAACGTGCACAAAAGTGTAAGTTTCCCTTTGTGAATCAGGCCCTATGTGGATATCTTGTGTATGCCTTAACTTAACGTTAGTGCTACGGAAACAAATGATGGATGGAATGCTGAATAAGTTATACATCCACCCCCAGTCTAGAGATCTGGGTAAAATCCATTGTTCTTTTGCTTACCATGCCACCCCAGTTTAGACCCAGCCATGTGCAAATCAGTCTTGACCCAGTGCCTCATGGGAACAGTCCAGACCTAACTGCCAAGCCAGGACCTCCCTGGACCGGAAACAAGAATCCTGAGACCTGTTTCGGGGTATTACCCCTCATCAGCCAGGCTAGCTTGAATTCAGTTGCACAGTGAGCAAGGGACCCACGTTGGGGCATACCCATCCCACTTAGGGCAAAATGTTCTACACAAACAAATGATGTCCGGAATGCTGAATAAATCATACATTCACCCCCAGTCAAGAGACCTGGGTGAAATCCATCATTCTTTTGCTCACCATGCCACCCCAGGTTAGAACCAGCCATATTCAAATCAGTCTTGACCCTGTGCCTCATGGGAACAGTCCAGACCAAACTGCCAAGCCAGGAAACAAGCATCCTGGGACTGGTTTCGGGGTATTAGCCCTCATCAGCCAGGTTAGCTTGAATCCAGTGGGACAGTGAGCAAGGGAGCTCATGTCTGGGCATACCCATCCCACTTAGGGTGAAAAGTGCTACACAAACAAATGATGGACGGAATGCTGAATAAATCATACAGTCACCTCCAGTCAAGAGATCTGGGTTAAATGCTTTGTTCTTTTGCTTACCATACCACCTCAGTTTAGGTACAGCCATATGCAAATCAGTCTTGACCCTGTGCGTCATGGGAACAGTTTAGACCAAACTGCCAAGCCAGGTCTTCTGGAACGGCAGTGGCAGATATGTGGTAGCTGTCCGATGGCAAGGTGTGCGGAGCAGAGATTCCTGGTCGGTCGGTGGAAATGCAAGCAGTGTAAGAAATTAAATGAAATCATTTTATAGAGCGCGCAATAGCCGAAGGTGTCTTAGCACTGTGTGGACCATACGGTGGGAACCTTCTGCCAAATGATGGACAAATCTGGAAGGCGCACTTAATCTATTGTCTAAATAGCCAGGACTTCAACTGCCTCCTAAATTGCGGAAAGGTGGATTGAGAGCGTAAAGCGAGAGGCACAGTGTTCCAGAGTTTCCCTCCACAGTAGGAGAACATTCTTCCACCCCATTTTGCTTTGTTTATTCTCGGGACAATGACCTTTCATGCAAAGCTTGATCTAAGGTTCCTACTGGGGTTATACCAGGAGAACCGTTCCTGGAAGTAGGTAGTGCTGGACCGGTAAAGGGCCCCGTGGATTACACACAAAGCCTTAAACTTGATCTTTTTTCCACCAGGAGCCAGTGCAAGCTGTGCATTGATTGAGATATAGGTGCGAACTTAAGAACTTTCAACAGCACTCTTGCCGTCCTTTGCAAAGACTGCAGTTTCTTCATCAGATGTTTATGAGTACCTAAATAGAAGGCAAGATAAGAGCCATCATCATTGTCTTTTGTAGATCAAAAGGAATAATCAGGAGGATTTTTTTAAGAACCTTCAGTATAAAGAATCCCGATGAAATAACAGCATTGGTTTGTTTTGAAAAACATAATTTGGTGTCAAAAATGACCCCCAAATTTCTTGCCTGCTGAGCTGGCCTCGGTAATGTACCTAGGTCAGAAAGCCAAAATGATGCATCCAAAATGGTGGTCTCATTTCCAAAAAGCAGAACCTTAAGACAATTTCCTTGCATCCAGCCAACAACATGAGACATACATCTACAGAAATTGCTAGCCTCCTTTTTTACTTTCGATGAGATAGATACCACTATTTGGGTATCATCAGTGTAGGAGTATACAGTCAGACCATACTGCGAATAAGATTATCAAGGAGAGTAACATAAACATTATAAAATGTGGGGCTAAGGGCAGACCCCTGGGGCACACCACAGTGTGGAGAGAAAGGCCTGGCGCTTGCGTCTCCCATATCTACCATTTGTTGTGTACCATTAAGGAAGGAACTCAACAGTGTTAGAGTGGTGTTCCTGAAATCAAGCGAGTGGAGAGTGATAAAAAGTGTGTGGTGAACCATCTCAAAGGCGGCAGAGAGGTCTAATAAAATCAGTATAGCTCTATCTCCCTAGTCAACTGCCTTTTCAAATTCCTCTGACGTGGCTACCAGAGCTGATTCAGTGCAGTGGTCTGCTGTAAAACCATATTGGGAAGAATAAAGCAACAGGTTAGCATCTAAGCAAGTTAGTTTTTCCTCATTCATTGCCTTCTCTAATATCTTGGCTGGAAAGGAGAGGCGAGGTATGGGTCTGTATCTTTTCAGCTTTTTTGGATCCAAAGAGGGTTTTTTACCAACGGAAGGATGGAAGCCCTTATCCATATAATCAGAAAAAGCCCTGAAGTCAATATCTCATTCAATAAGGCCATAAGTGGTCCGTCCACAGCACTGGCCACTGAGTTAATTACCTGAGGAGGACAGGGGTCCGATGGGGCCCTGGATTTGATTGAACTAATGAGATTCATTATGTTATCCTTAGAGAGAAGAGAGAACCTTTCAAATTGAGATGTATCTGGTAGCCCCATATCTAATCCGGGGTTCAATACCTCAGACTGCACTGAACCATCATCAAAGCTCTGCGTGTTCAAGGAGGTGGAAAACGCTTTAAAGAGGGAGTAAACTTTAAGTTGAAAAACATCAGCCAGCTGGTTACAAAAGGATTCGTCAGGATTAAAGATATTATTGTTGTTCCATTTGGACAAAGATTTAACTGTTTTAAAGAGTTCCCTCGTAGAAATTGTCGCTGGGCTTATTTTTCTTTGGTGTTAGCTGCTTTAATTAATTCTTTATACTTTAAAAAAGATTTTTTATACTAAATTTTTTCTTCTGGACAATATTCCGATATACAGTTGTTCATGCATGCGAGTCCGTGGTCATGGAGGGCTTTGTAAACATGGGTCAGAAGCTTGAACTGGCCTCTCTTCTGGACAGGGAGCCAATGGAGCTCCTTCAGGTGCTGGGTGATGAGTGTCTTCTTGGGCAGGATTGAGCATCAGTCTGGCAGCTGTGCTCTGGATTGTCTGGAGTCTTTGTACAAGTTTGGTGGTGGTTCCTGCATAGAGCATTGCTATAGTCGAGTCAATGATGAGGGCCTGTGTCATTGTTTTCCTGGTGCTGATGCGGAGCCACCTGAAGACTTTGCAGAGCAAGCAAAACGCGAGGAAGCAGGGTGAGGAAACAGAATTTGACCTGACGCATCATGGGGAGTTCTCTGTCCAAGGTGATGCCGAGGTTGCAGGTGGTGTCTTTTGGCATAGGGGTGGGTCCAAGCTTTGCCAACCACCAGGAGTCCTTCCAGAGCGCAGTGTGTCTGCCAAAGATCAGAACTTCATTTTTGTCTGTGTTGAGCTTCAAGCAGTTGTCCTTCACCCAGTCTGTGACATTCTTCATACAGTTTTGGAAGTTGGTCTTCGTCGAGGTGGGGTATCTTGAGAACGACAGTACAAGTTAGGTATCATCGGCACAGGAGATGAAGTTGGTGTTGTGCCATCTGGCAATGTCTGTGAGTAGTGTCATGTAGATGTTGAAGAGGGTTGGACTGAGGGATGATCCTTGGGGTAGGCCGCAGATAGTGTGCTTTGGCTGCGAGGTGAAGGGGGAGGCAGATTTTCTGGGTGCGTCCAATGAGAAAGGATGCCATCTATCTGAGTGCATTGTCTGTGATTCTTATCTGGCATAGTTGATCAATGAATGTGTGGTGGAACACAGTGTTAAAGGCTGCGGACAGGTCCAGGAGGATAAGGGCAGCTGATTCTCTTCTGTTAAGTAGGATGCGGATGTCACCTGTTGGCATGATCAGGGCTGTATCAGTGCTGTGGTTGGTTTGAGAGCCTAATTGGGAAGGGTCTAGTGGGTTGTTTCTCTCCAGGTGGTTGGTGGATTGGAAGTTGATGGCCTTCTCCAAGACTTTGATGATTAACAGGAGCAGGGAGATGGGACAGTAGTTCTGGAACTTGCTGGGGTCTGACAAAGGTTTCTCGAGGAGGGGTCTGACCGCCGCATGTTTCCATGCATCTGGAAAGGTGGCTGTGGTTATGGAGGTACTGAGCATGCTGGTGAGCTGGTGGCTGATCTCGTCTCTTCTGAGGCTGAAGAGTTGGTGGTGGCATGAGTCAGTGGGTGCTCCTTAGTGGATGGAGTTCATAAGAGTGGTTGTGCTCTGTGTGCTGAGTTGTTCTAATACTGAGAACAAGTGGTCAGTGGTATTGGTTTGTGGGTTGCTGAAGATGTTGAAGGGTTGGGATTGAAGTCTCTATAGATGGCTGCTATCTTTTTGTAGAAGTGGTCGGTGAGGGCGACACAGTATTCTTGTGAGGAGGGGATCGAGTTTTCATTGGCTGGCGGAGGGGTGAACTCTCCTATGATGGTGAAGAGTTCCTTGGTTTGGTTGGTGTTGGTCTCGATCTGGTGGGTCAGGCCCTCTTTTTGCGGCTTTCAGCTGGTGGTGGTAGTTGCTGAGAGCTGATTTATAGGTGGCTCAGTCGATTTGGTTACTGCTGATACACCATGTATCTAGACTCCTTCGTGCTTGCCAGCCAATGGATCACTTTATCAGTTTTATCATCTCAGTCATGTAGCCTACTTTGAGCTGGCAGCAATTCTTGAATAGCATATTTTTCTGACCTTTTCAGTACCCTCCCAAATTCTCTTTCTCTCTTTTAGCAACACTGATTCTCTGGTGTTATTATATTTCCCTGCTGGAAAATGGGCCTTTGGGGTCATCCTTCTTTCAAACATACTTTCTGGCAGAATAATCAATGCACAAATTTGGTTTGCCCTCTTTGGCGAATCTATGTATATTAATGTCAAAAATAAAAAAAGACATAGCTTGCACTAAAGCTAAGCCAGAAACTGGAAGAATAGCTAAGAGAGTAATGCAGTTACAGCAACATGGCTGGGCATTTTTAAGGTAGGGCTAGTTGCAGTGTTGTATAGTTTAAAATATATACTTCCTATCTAAATTCCTCAATTACATATTCCCATGGAATGTTATATGGAAACTGCAGCATTGTAGACAACACAACAGCAAAAATGATTATCTATTTTTTGTAATGATTTGAAAGAATGACTTCCATCATTTCCCGAAATGGCTATATGTGAATGTCTTTCATTTACATACAGCTTTATAAATCTTCTTGACTAACTGTAAGCTAAACATTTTCAGAATGTTTTGCCTTCTGGTGTGTTAGACCTCTCACCCTTTGTGTTGAACTTCCCCCAAATGTTTTGTGTTACTCCTACAGTTTTTTAATGAATTCATTTTGTTGACTTTTAGACTCTGCACTCTTTACGGCTGCTAACCAGTGCTGAAATGCTTGCTCTCTCGCCTTTAAATATTGTGAAATTGGCTTACAACCCAATTGGCACATTTAATTTACATGTAAATCCCTAGTAAAGTGGAGTGTATGTACCCAGGGACTGTAAATTAAATGTTACTAGTGTGCCTGCGGCAATAATTGTGCCACTCACTTACATAGCCATTTCAAATTTGGCTCAAGCCTTCCATTGCAGCCTATGTGTGCAGTTTTAAAATGCTAATTCGACCTGGTAAAATAAGTCTTTGTTGCCAGCCCAATACCTTCCATTATAATATATATGTGAATCCTAGGGTCAGCCCTAAACAGCCTATAGGGCAGGGTGCAGTGTATTTAAAAGGTTGGACATAAACTTTTAACTTTTACATGTCCTGGTAGTAAAAAACCTCTAAATTCGTTTTTCACTGCTGTGATGTCTGCCCCTCCCATAAGATAATAATGGGTAGCCTTATTACATTTTTGTCTCTAAAAAAGTTAATCTAAAACCCTCTTTAATGGTAAAGTCAGATTTTAGGTCACAATTCTAAAAGTACCACTTTTAGAAAGTTGTCATTTTTTTGTACTAACTGTCGGTGCCTGTGTCTGTATCTTGGATCCCATGAAGTAGCTGGCCGTTGATCATTTTGTATTGCTCCCTGACAGTGAGACAAAGGGGAATAGGTGTTAGCAGGATGGGCCACCTCTGACTTGACGGAGGGGTTGAGCTGTCACCTAACACACTAGCACATCACAAAGACTCTGCCTCAGCACACACACAAAGGTTTTCACCCTAGTGCTTTGTACCCATGGACAAGTTAGGCCCAGGGCAGGGAGGCTGAAAATGTAAAAACTTCTGGGAGGGACTGCTAAATTTGCATATTGCACCTTGTGGCACCATGGGGTGTCGGGGCACCACCTGTGTTTGTTTTAGAGTGTTTACAGGAGATGCAGAAACTGCACCGGTCAGCCTAAGTCTCCTACGGGGTTGCAGCCAGGGCGACTGACTCCGGAATCTGAAGGATCACGGTTTGATCGCCGGCGGCAGATTAGCCCAGCACCATGTGACTCTGGGCAATAGCTTGCTTAATCTTCCTGACGGCCCCCAGCGCCTAGAGACCCTTATGGGTGATTGTTCGCGCTTTACAAATGTGGATTCTTTATTTATTTATGAATGCACCAGGGGAGTTTTCAAGGTTTACAAGTCTTCCTCGAGCCCATACTTTTATACATGGGCTATGGTGTGTAGAAACCCCTGTTGGTTGGTCCTAAAACTGCAATAGCAGCATATTCACAGTAGAGATAAGACTCTGGGACACATGTTGTTCAACACAATGGTTTTTTGACAATGTTGATGACTGCAGAAGATTTATTTGGGACGGCTAATTTATCACCCATGCTAATTGTGGAACTAGCACATTGCACTCTGAGTGTGCGCCTCCATCCTAGATTTGCACCTGCACCAGTGATCTTAATTATAGGAACAATCACAATATGCTGAGGCTGGCATGAGAGAAACAAGACCTAAATTGGAACAAACTATGGAGCCAGGCGACAGTTACGTAACGTTACAGCAGGAGAGTCGGGCTCTGATGGCAGCCATCGGTGAGCCTTTTATAGCTTATGCTGCACGTCGTGTGTAAGCTCCATGCCCAGGCACAGTCACTTCTTTTCACCGAAAATACAGTCTCTCTGCCCCAAACAGAGGCTTCGATTCACACTCTGGTCTCGCTCTTAGTCCCCACCTCCCACTGTAGTTGAGGTTTGGAGCGCTCTGACGTCACCCTTTGTCTTGGACCGGGTTTGATCTCCCAATAAATGTTGACATCCGGCCGCTAGCAAGCATGTGACAGAAACATTCATAACGTCCCTGTAACCTTCCAGAAGAAGAATTTTTCAGAAAGCAGAGGGGGCCAATGAATAAGATAAAAAAAAAAAGCACCCATAAACTAGTTGGACCACAGACAGTTTGTCTTTACCACCAAAGTTGCAGCTACATCACCACATTCGAAAAAGCTCTTAAAATCGAGCACTGCATTAAAAAATAAGCAGGTGAGGAGATGAGATGTGGCCTAGTGGCCAGAGCTGCCGACCTTGGAACATGGGCAGCCAGGCTCGAATACTGGCCTCGGTGCAATATACTGTGATTCTGGACAAATCGTCCAATATCAATGCGCATGAAATAAGTGTAAAGTAAACAGTCTCAATTGTACAGGGCTCCAATGTGGTTTGACTTTGTTCATGCTATTAAAAAAAACTACAAAACAAAAATGTATAATACTATAATACAGCACTTTGCAGTCCCTTATCCTAACAGCCAGGGTGATGGTTTTCATAGGTCACCGGCTTATTATCATTATTTATTATTCCAAGCTAAAACTCTGCACGAGTCATCTTTTCAATGCAATGACATTTGAAAGGGCTTAGCCAGGCACAGTTAGCATCTCTCAAATGTCTTCAACAATCACAAACACATAGTATAATAGTATAATAGTATTATGTGGCGAAACCACTGTCTACATAAAACACTCCAATACAAACACTCCAAGTGTGTCAAATCAAGCAGGATTTTTCAGATCAAAAGCACAACCTGTAATTTCTACACTTCCTGTGAGCAAAAACATGGCCTTAGTTCCTGATGGCTGTCATTTCTTTAGGCAAACAATGAAGGCTCTCACCTTGTCTGGGGTCTCCCTTCAGCTTTGAAAGGTATTGTAAGCAGCACTCACCGCTCCCAACTCTCACAGCTATCCATTTCCTGAAGCAGTTAGGTCTTCTGGCTGGGAGAGGAGCAGTGGTGAGGTGGTCAGGGATGAGGATGCCATGCCAGTGACTGCTAGGACATGACCAGAGCCTATGGGGGCCAAGAGGCACACTGGCCAGGAGCCCTGGCCACCCAGCCTCCGTAATAGCAAGCACAACGCCATATCCCTCCACCCCTTGGAGGAGAGCGCGGGTGAGCACGACTCACGAGGAAAAGAGGCAGAGAAGAAGTGGTTCTGTAGATAGTGGGAGGTACTCCCAAAGTGGAAGGAGGGTTCATGTCCAGGGAGAGCGGGGAAAGGACAGCGAGATGAAAACCAATGTGAATTTGCTGAGGGAGTCAATGCATGCACAGGCCATGCAATCACCCAATGAACACACACGTGTTATAAGGTAGAGCTGGAGCACTAACCTTCGCAAAATGGACTAGACTAGGGGTGAACGCTGCTGGTGGTTGGCAGAGTTGTTGCTGAACTCCGTGCTCCAAGTGGAGTGCAGAGTGGCAAAACTCTGCTACCACTGCCGGCGGAACAGAGTTCAGCACCCACCTCTAGTTGTTTCACAGATCCTAATGCAGCACTCTCCTTTCTGAAGGAATCTGTACAGGGTATGCTTTGACAAAACCCAACACAGGTAACATAGGAAGACATGAAAGACATAGATCAGAGTGACTAAAATTGTAGAAAAGTTTGCCTATAGAAATGTTGTAGTGTCTACTGAGGGTAACTCATTTGGTAGCTGGAATGAGTTTAACTTGAAAATGATGTATGGCTTTAGACCAAGGGTCTCAAACCTTTTATATAGTTAGATCTATTTCTGACTTCTGACATTTGATAAGTGTACACAGAAGCGAAATAACTTAAACACTGCTCATAGACTACCGTAGTCCTACCATGGGTGACATACAACATTAAAGGCACAGGAGCTGTATTGCAAAAGAATAACATTTAGGTTCTCGATGGATCAGTTTTGTCCCTTTGTTTTTTAGATAGCGAAATGGAGCAAGTGAAAGAGAGAGACAGAATGCGAGAAAAAAGAGTAAAACAGGAGAGGAAGTGAGAAAGAGACAGATAAAGCAAAGAATGACAGAAACAACAGAGAAAGAAAGCGAACAGAGGAAAGAAAAGAAAGAATGAAGAAAAATAAAAAATAAACTAGAAAGGGCCCAAAGAAACAAAGGAGACGAAGGAAGAAAGTGAGAAATTAAGAAGAAAATGAGGGGAAGAAAATGAATGAAATAATGAAAGAAAAAAGTAGAAAAGGAAGAAATAGCACAACAGAAAAAGAAAGAAAACAAGAAAAAGAGAACAAGAGAACAAGAAAACTATGAAAAGAAAGGAAAGAGAAACTCTAAGGGAAAAAAGAGTAGAAGAAAAAAGAAACAAAACAAAGAGGAGGAGAGAGAAGGAGAAAAGCACAGTAGTGGAGGAAAAAAGGAGAAGCAGAACAGAAAAAGTACAATAATAAATAGAACAAGAAGATGAGAGAGACAGAGAAAGGCAGAGGAGGAAAATTAAGACAACGAAAAAAGATAAGACTGAAAGAAATCAAGGAAAGTAGAATAGAAAAGGAAGAGAAGATAGAAGTAGAGAAAAGAGATAGTTCAAAAGAAAGGAATTAAGAAGGAGAGACATAAGGATATAGGACTTGAAGGAAAAATGCGTTGTGAGTAGAAAGACAGAAAGGGGAATAAGGAATGAATGAAGAGAGAAAGATGAAGAGAAGGAAAGGTGAAGAAGAAAGAATTATAGAGGAAAAGAAAGAAGTGGAGAAAAAAGAAGAGAATGAAATATGAAAAGGAAGTAAAGAGTAAGAAAGAAACAAAGAAAGGGAATATGGAGGAAATAAAGAAAAGCACAGGTAGAAATGAGAAAAAAGAAAATTTATGAAAAATAACATGAAGAAAACAGTAATAGAGCAAAACTGACAAAGAATGCACAACAAGGACAAAGAAAGGATAGAAGTATGGAAAAAAGATGTAGGCAAAAAGATAGTAAGAAAGAGAAAGAAAATGAAAGAAGCAGAAGAAAGAAAGAGGGAAACTAATAAAGTGGGGATGAACGAAACCTAAAATGGAAACAAAGATGTGAAAGCAAGGAAAAAAGTAAGAAAGGAGAGGTAAGAAAGAAAAACGAAAAATAACTAAAGAAACAATGTTTTAGAAGGTAGACTGCATCATTCTGCACTTTCGAGCCCTCACAGAAACATGCACAGTGTTTTAAACAGCTGCCTCATCAGGTGAACAGCTGTACATCTCAAGCCAACTTACAGGCAATTATCAAGCTGCTGGCAACGCGTAAATGACCCCTGCCTACCACTTATGCCACTTGCTGAAACTGGATGGTCCAACAGCCGTGCAACCGATACTTCACTACATGTGCTGATTTATGATTATAGGGAGCAGGGAAATACAATGGTAATAACGTGTTCATTTTCAGAGGGCCATGATTATCATTCATTATCATGCTGATGGATAGAGAATATTGATTGAGTGAATTCCTAACTTGGTTGGTTCCTAGAGCCTCCTTGCAGATATCACATTGAGAGAATTTTGGAAGAGTTGATTCACTGTTCATCGGCTTTTACAGTGTGGATTGTGGGATTATATAGGGTTCTTACTTAGTGTTACCAGCCATCACAGGCAGACTCCTGAAGGTTCTCTTACATTTCTAGCAGTTCATCATTGCATGATAATCGATAACTCTGGGAAGTTGAGGGGCTGTAGCTCTCTATATGACACAATATAATGACTCCAGCACTCTCTTAGGTACTATCCGATTAGCTTAGACACTTTTGAAGCTGATGACGTGGAGTGTTAGGGGGCTTCACTGGCAAATAGTAGCACATCTGAAGAGGCATAGTGTAGATATAGTTTTTTGCAAGAAACACACTAATCAAAGTGCACAGAATCATACTTTGATGTGGGTTGGGGTACCCAGAGGAATTTTGTATCCTAAAATCCCCACTCAAGTGGAGTGCTGACATTAATAACGTTGATCTTCAAATGGTGGAAAACAAATTTTTGAGACGGCTTTTAGCCGTGCCTCAGGGTATTGCCTCCTTCACTGCACATGAGGAGCTTGGTATGACCTATATTACCGACTTGATAGCATTTTGACCTGTGTCTCTCTGGTTAAAAATTTGGGCGCAGAGGGGGACCACATTAAATAAAGCGATCCTAAAAGATTGTCTGGGGCTCGACCATGCCTCCCGGGTGCCGTGGCTTAGTTATGTTGAAAAGATTTTAACGAGCATGGGGTGAGGAGATCTTTTTATTAACCCCGAAGTGAGGAATACGAAGGATCTGAAACTTGTCAAGGCGGCCTTCCTTGAGCAGCAGATTATGGCAAGTGAGGAGAAGGAGTTACTGAAGCCCAGTGTACATTGCTTCATAATGTTAAGGACCACCCAGAGGGTGGAGCCTTTCTTACAGGGGTTCTTAAACTCATATGTCCACTTTTTATTGACAAGGTTCCAGTTCGATCTTTTCCACTTCTCCTCGCGCACCCCGGGGGTCACAACAACGGACAGATTTTGCCAACTTGTGACCGCGATGGAATATCTCCACAGGATATGGTTCATTTTACAATGTTTTGCCCATTTTATGATACCCCCAGAAAGTCTTTTTTAATTTCTATTTTGAAAAATGCCAATTTTAGGCAAGTAATACCTGCTTTTATATTTTTACAAATGCTGTCAGGTAGCACTGTCTTTTATGTGCTTATTTGTTTAATCTGCTATCTGGCTCATGGCTAGCTGTGATTAACTACCTTGACCCTCAGTACTTTCCCTGGCACCATGCACTTTGCCTTGCTTAGCTCACCTGTTCAACCATCAACTAGATCATATGTGGGGACCCACTGTACTATTTCGAGTGTTTCATCTATCGGGTACCTTCTGTGTGTTTTTGGAGTCTTGGTAACCCTGTATTTTTACCTGTACATATCATTGCTAATCATGGTATGTCCCTGTGTGGATCGTATTTATTATATTTTAACTTGTGCTTTTATGGTTTTAATACTTGAAACAGAATAAATATTTATTTGATATATTAACATTATTAAGGTGTAGTGTTAGCTTTAGACACCTTGACACGATTGCCAATAATGAGGGAAGGTAATCCTGGTACAAGGAACCATTGGATGTGATTGGGTTACATTTCTAAATATATATGGGCCTAACCTTGGCACTCCATCTTTTTAAACTGCAT
Source organism: Triturus cristatus (assembly GCF_964204655.1). Classification (NCBI taxonomy): domain Eukaryota; kingdom Metazoa; phylum Chordata; class Amphibia; order Caudata; family Salamandridae; genus Triturus; species Triturus cristatus. Next base: position 310,898,067 of record NC_140587.1, on the reverse strand, counting down.
TAATCAGATACACCCATACCCTGTAATATCACACTGTGATGTGGCGAGGGATCTTTCAATACAATTTTACATGTCCACATGGATAGATCTTCATGGAGCATACCATTCTCTATTTAGTGCATCGCAGACACTTCATAGAATAATTTACAGCCCCTCCCTGGTAGATGTATGGCATCATAGATACAATAATGGAAGGGGCACTATTCTCTAGTTCTCAGTGATTGATGCTACAAGCTTGAGTGCACGATGGCATGCACGTGCACAGCTCCTCCTCGCATCCCCCCTCCCTTCTCGCCCAGCCCTTTGATGCTCTGCTCACATCTCCCTCCTCCCTTTTCGTCACTTTCATTTTGGCTCCTTTTCGTCAGTTTCATTCTGGCTCCTCACATTCCCCTCTGCTCCTTGCACTCCACCCCTCCCTTCTCGCCCAGCACTTTGATGCTCTGCTCGCATCTCCCTCCTACCTTTTCGTCACTTTCATTCTGGCTCCTTTTCGTCAGTTTCATTCTGGCTCCTCTGCTCCTCGCATTCCCCCCCTCCCTGCTCGGCCAACCCATTGATGCTTATAACATTGTGTTTCATTTAGGGCATTAAACATAAAGGAGCACTGGCAACGCTGATAAAATGGATTTTATTTTGAGTAGTGACTAAAACTTTAACCACACACACACAACCCCATACACACACACACAACCACACACACACAACCACAAGCACACACACACAACCACACACACAACCTCATACACAACCACACACAATAACACGCACACGTGACTACCCACACAACCACAACTACACACGCAACCACAACACCCACAACCACAAGCACACCCACAACCATTCAGAACCACACACACAGAACCACAACCACACACAACCACACCCACACACACACACAACCACACACACACAACCACACACAACCACAACCACACCCACACCCACAACCACACAGACAACCACGCCCACGCACAACCACAACCACAACCACACACAAGCACACACACACAACCACACACATAACCACAAGCACACACACACAACCACACACACAACCACACACACACAACCATGCACACACACAACCACACACACACACACACACAACCACACACACACACCCACAACCACACACACAACCACACACCCCCCTCACCCGCCCCCACACACACACCAACACCTACACCCCCACACACAACCACACACCCACACCCACAACCACACACACACACACCCACAACCACACACACACACACAACAACCACACACACAACCACAACCACAAACACACACACAACCACACACACAGACAACCACACACACACCCACACACAACCACAACCACGCACACAACCACACATACAACCACAAGCACACACACATAACCACACACACAACCACACACACAACCACAACCACACCCACACACCCACACAACCACACACACACAACCATAATCACACACACAATCACACACAATAACACACACACACAACCACACACACAACCACACACACACACACACACACACACACACACAACCACACACAACCACAATCTCACACACACACAACCACACACACAACCACAACCACACAGAAACAACCACAAACACAACCACACACAACCACACACACACTACCACAACCACACACGACCACAACCACACATGCACAACCACACACACACCCACAACCACACACACACAACCACACCCACACACAACCACACACACAACCACAAGCACACACAACCACACACACAACCACAACTACACACACAATCATAAACACACACACAACCACACACACACAACTACACACACACAACCACAACCACACACTCAACCACAAGCACACACATACAACCACACACACAACCACACACACACACAACCACACACAATAACACACACAACCACAACCACACACACACACACACCCCACACACAACCACAATCACACACACACACCCACACACACAACCACTCACAAACAACCACACACACAAACAACACACACAACATACACACAACCACACACACACAATCACAAACAAAACCACACACACACAACCACAACCACACACACACACCCACAACCACACCCACCCACAACCACACCCACAACCACACACAACCACAACCACACACAACCACACACACAACTACAATCACACACAACCACAACCATACACAACCACACACACAACCACACGCACAGCCACACACACAACCACACACACAACCACATACACACACACAATAACACACACTCAACCACACACACAACCATAACCACACACAACCACAACCACACACACAGAACAGTTGTATAACTAAATACTTATAAGGTCCCAAAAGCGAGACCTATTGGCTATGCCAATGCTTGTTCTAAATTTGGTGTGGGATTTTTCTTGTGTTTTCACTTTGTTACTGTTTGAAGGGATCCTTTACACATAGCCTCTAAGTTCAGCCTGATTGCTTTGTTCCAAGCTACCAGAGGGATAAGCACAGGTTGCTTGTGTTTCACTTTAACAAGAATTGTGGTTTCTGTTTGAGGCTTCTTTCTCCCTGGCTCCTGACTCTTAACAACCCTTCGATATTTGTATTTTATGAACCAAAGACAATTTCTTAATTTGTGATTGTGGATACTGGATGATTTATTTGTGGACAACAAATTCATTTCATTAGAGCGCCTTAAGAAAAATGGCAGGACAACAATCTTGGACATTTTTCTATATGCGAGGCTCCAACAAACATTGAAAGAAGCTATCCCTGACTTCCAGACATTGTTGGCTCTTGCATTAGTACATGAAAGATTGGCCCCTCAAGAACTGATAACCAAACTCTAAACCACAACCACACACTCAACCACAAGCACACACACACACAACCACACACACACAATAACACACACAACCACACACACACACACACACCCCACACACAACCACAATCACACACACACAACCACACACACAACCACTCACAAACAACCACACACACAAACAACACACACAACATACACACAACCACACACACACACAATCACAAACAAAACCACACACACACAACCACAACCACACACACACACCCACAACCACACACACCCACAACCACACCCACAACCACACACAACCACAACCACACACAACCACACACACAACTACAATCACACACAACCACAACCACACACAACCACACACACAACCACATGCACAGCCACACACACACAACCACACACACAACCACACACACACACACACACAATAACACACACTCAACCACACACACAACCATAACCACACACAACCACAACCACACACACAGAACAGTTGTATAACTAAATACTTATAAGGTCCAAAAAGCGAGACCTATTGGCTATGCCAATGCTTGTTCTAAATTTGGTGTGGGTTTTTTCTTGTGTTTTCACTTTGTTACTGTTTGAAGGGATCCTTTACACATAGCCTCTAAGTTCAGCCTGATTGCTTTGTTCCAAGCTACCAGAGGGATAAGCACAGGTTGCTTGTGTTTCACTTTAACAAGAATTGTGGTTTCTGTTTGAGGCTTCTTTCTCCCTGGCTCCTGACTCTTAACAACCCTTCGATATTTGTATTTTATGAACCAAAGACAATTTCTTAATGTGTGATTGTGGATACTGGATGATTTATTTGTGGACAACAAATTCATTTCATTAGAGCGCCTTAAGAAAAATGGCAGGACCACAATCTTGGACATTTTTCTATATGCGAGGCTCCAACAAACATTGAAAGAAGCTATCCCTGACTTCCAGACATTGTTGGCTCTTGCATTAGTACATGAAAGATTGGCCCCTCAAGAACTGATAACCAAACTCTAAAGCCAAATAGCCAAGACCAGGATAATACCAGTAATTGACACAAAAAGAGGTGGAAAAAGATCTTTGAGTGAACAAAGATGACAAAGTCTGGCAATGCAGGTGTATACAGACTCAAAAAGTATACTTGAACAGGACATTGTTTGAACCATTTTAAGGTTTTACACAGAGTGTACTCTTACTCAGCTGGTTTAAAATCCATTGGACTGGACATACATCTGATGTCCTTTAGGTGCCATCACCATAATGTGTACTACTCCCATTTTGGTGCAGCTGTACCCGCTGATGTACACCTACTGGGAAGAATAGGTGTAGAGTTGTGGCATGATCCAAAATGTTGGCAAATTGCCGGCTCCAGCCCGCTTTTGGTTGTACTGGGTTATGTTTCTCAAGGCTATTCATAAATTGACTAGTGAAAAGGAGTAAGATGGGGTCAAGTGCCACTACCAATTGAGAAAGAATGACTAACTGATCTATTACAGCAGTGCTCCCAATCTTTTAATAACCACAACTCCATGTTTAGACCAAAAAACGTTTGCGACTCGCCTTGCTTTAACAGACATGGGGTGGGGGTGATATAGTAGAAAGGCTTTCAAATTGCTGTGATCAAAGTAACATGCAATTTACAATGTTTTGTGTTGCTCTCTAACAGCAATTATTTTTAAATGTCAAGACAAAGATATGGATATGTTTATAAAAGTGTGAGATGGTGAACTGCACTGGAGTCTCGCAAGAGTCCCTGCAACACTATTCTAAAAAACATAGAGCCTTCTGATTGACGCAGCGAGCATTTTTCCACTTGGGCCAATTTGCTCCCATGTGAGTCAGACTCCTGCGGAAGCAGCCCTCTGATTGACTGCCAGCAACATCAGAAAAATGTTGCTGACAGCTATTACAGGACTCCAGGACTTAGTCCCCTGTCCTGAGGTCTAAAAGTAAAAATATTATCAGGGCGCAAGGTTGGAATACCATGCGATTCTAGGCCTATGTGGGCATCCAGAGGGACCCCCCTTTGATGCCAAAATACAAATAAAATCGACTGGTTTTGGCACAATCCAACTCCCACAGGATGGTGGAAAAACTAAAAAAATGGCATCCTGCCATGTTTAAATAATATTTGGGGTGGGATGTTGTGAATAAGGCCCCCCTCCCCTTGCCCATTTTGAACCCAGGGGACCCCATCCCCCGGGGCTGGGTAGCTTAAGTAAGGGGAGGGTCATGTGAGCCCTCTAACCGAGCGGTTGGTGTCCCCGGGGACCCCATCCCATAGTGGCTCAGTGCATTAATTAAGGGGATAGGGGAATGCGACTCCCCTCCTTGAGCCTTATTAGGCCCTGGGGACTCCTTACAAGGGGCAAAACTCATAAAGAAAAGGGAGAGGCCCCCAATTCCTGAACCTAAAAAGGCCCTCGGGTCCCTATCCCAACTCTGTTCCTTACTAGTGGGTGGTGTACCTATGTGTGAGCTGTGTGCTTTTGTGAGTGCAGGATAGTCATCATGCTTTGTGAGTGCATTGTGAGTGAGTGTGCTTGTGTGAATGCAGGATTAACATTTTCTTTTATAAGTACAGGGTATGTGGTCTGCAGGTTGAAAGTTGTGTCTGTGTGAGTGCCGAGTGAGGAACTTGCCTGTGTGTGAGTGCAATTGTCCAGAGCCCAATTGTCCACGGACTCGATAATTCTCGCTTCGGTGCCCACTCTAAGCACGAGTTCACACTATGCAGCTCTGGGCAACAAGCCTGCTTAATCTCCACAACAGCCCCCCGCGGCGGGATGCCTGGCTTTCACCTAGGGGATGCCCAGTACGGGTTATCTTACAGGGAAAAACCAGGACGGGTTCCCAATGCAAGCGCCAAGATGCCCGTAGGGTGATAGCTGCGCTCTATAAGTACATCAATCAATCAATCAATCAATCATGAATGGTGTGCCTATGTGAGGGCAGCAGTGTGAGCATGAGGCCCCTGCATGTTATGTCTTTGTGTGCTTGCACTTTACAAGGACGAAACCCATTGGCTTTGGTAATGCTTTTTAGGGTTATGGCTCCGACTTGCAGAAACGCTTTGCAGGCAGTGGAAATACAATAGTGTGTAGAGGAGAATGTAGGTGAGTCTTGATGTGGCAGATGCAGACTATTTCTAAGGAGGTTGAGGAATGTCTGGGGCAGCTGACAGACTGAGATGCCACCTAGTGGAAGGGCCCAGTTACTTTGCTTGCACTAGAGCCCTTGAAAACCTAGCAACAACACTGGGAGAAATGGGTACTTGCACAGACAGATGCCATCCCTGACTGCATATATCCTCACTATAGACCTTCAGGCCCCCTCAGAGGAAGGAAGAGGATGTTCTAACACAGATAGGTGATGGCATTCTTGCCCTTTCATTCTGCAGTGATCAGATTCTACAAGAACTACCCGGCATTGTTGGGACAGAAGGAGAGAATCAAGGGCCTGGACCATACGAGGGTGCTGCAGCACCAACCCCCACTGCACCCCTACTTCTAGCACCTATTATAGTAGGTACTCTCTCAGGGCTCAAGGGTCCCCTCCCACCTCTGGGCCCTAGTCACTGTTATGTTGATAACCAATTCACCCAAAATACCACTAGAGGTGAGACATATAACCTCTGCCCCTTTGCCTGTCAGGGGACGAGGCTTATGTAGGCAGGCACTCGAGAAGAATACTGAGTCACGCGAAGGGGACGGTGTGATGAACTCTTCGATCCGCCTCAGGTGCTAAAACAAGCACCTACAATCCTGGTGAACTCAATGAGCAGCCACAATTGAAATAGTAAATCGTTACTAGGTGCAACCCGCAGATTACCGGTTTAACAATCCTAGTCACTAAATCTGGGGGTTATCCACCCGCTGCCAAAATCTACATAATATTTTGCAGCCAATAGAATCAGCACCATTCAGTTTAGTAGTAATAAATAGCACTTAACGGTGCGAAATTACACAGATTGTGTTTTCGAAATTTCATAACTGGTACAGATACAGACCAATTTGCTACAACATACAAAGTACTGAGTAACTGTGTTTTATTTTAATTTCAAACCTGTCTCTATCTCGTCGCCTTTTCACAACCAGTAATGTGGTAAAGTTCTGTCACAAAATTAAATTACCTGATTTCCCCTGCACCACCAGGGTACCCCTTCAGCCTCTTCTACTTGTGCAACAGACTGTTAAGGCCAGTTTAAGAGTATCTCATTATGCCCAGGATTCCGCACAAAACGTAAACTAAAATGATATTTTGTCCCGAACTTCTCAGAAATAAACATTCCTCCAGCGTCGCATATTGAGCAAAAAAGCACAAGCAATGAGAACTGTGCAAGGCTGAGAAGCAATTTCGAAAAAAGAAATATTGAAACGAGTCGAATCGAACGGGGTCTAAATGCTACTTCTGTAGAGGCCCGCTTCAGAAAAGGTGTGCTGCTGATGTTTCCGTAACAAGCCTTACGCAAGTAGTCAGCGTTTCCCATCTTTTGTTGATGGGTAACAGATTGGCATGTTTTGTTTACTGATTTCAATCATTGACATCTGCCAGTAACCACTGCCAATGCACGCCCATTATTAAACTCTGCTCAAAGAAAACAGTGAATGTATTCGAGAGCTGTGAAGTCCCTTAATGTTCCTCCAGTGTGAGCTGGAGCGTGACGCTGGCAAACCACACACTGAAAATGAACACACCTCTGGACGCGTTACAGATGGCTAAGGGGAGTTAAGGAGAATGGTTAGCCATAAACTAAATATTGATTGTTTCCTGTTTGTTTTTTGTTGCATTTGCCTTGTTCCAGATTTTTTTTCACTGTAATGAAGTTTGGAAGGCTTCTGGGGAAGTCTTTCACAATTTATTGTAAGCCTGTAATTAGTGTAACGAGTTATGGTTTATCTTTTCTAGTCATTTTAATGTTATGATGAGAAAGATCCAAATCAAGAATTTGATGGAGCATTAATGCAAATATGATCTTTTCGCAGGCCAACTCTTGCGTAAAAGGGGCCTTTATTTGTAGGAGGGATGCTCATTTTACAGAAGATTACAATGGGGAAAGAGGTTTGTCGTAATAAGGAAACTTAAAGCGGCAGAATATAAGGCTTTGTTCAGTAGAATTACATCATACTTTAGTATGTTCGAGCATGTAAGATCCCTTAAATAACATATTGACAAACATGGAAAATTAATTATATTGAAGATGACATGGTTGACATTTATAAGAAGCGTTTCATCTCCCCTCCAATGCTTAATTTGAGCGGGTGATTTCCGGTGCTGGGCACCAGCACTAATTTTGCAACACCAGCACTTGCGACAGTCTGCCACAATGTGGCGCTGTCCGGCTACGGTCAAAACAACAGTTAATTGGTAATTCAAAATGCAAAATAATGACTATTACGTGCTGCCTAAATCATTCTTGTAGCTTTGGGGGCCTGAAATAGTCCGAATTATTACACTTGTGGGAGTGTGATGGTTAGTAGTTTGCTGTTACTACCATTGGCAGGATGGCAGGGGCAATGTGTGGTGCAAACTGCAGTGGCCTCCTGACGAGAGCCCTGACACTTAATTTTTCATAAATTAAATACTGCTGCTCTCCAAGAGCTCTTTGCACTATGATTATAAACTGTCAACCCCAGAGTAAAGATGGATTGCCCTACTGGAAATAAAAAAAATACAATGGATCGATACAATGGCTGTACATACAGTGCTAAAAAATTTTTTGTGAACTTGTCACTTAGCCTACCTAGTCTGATTTAGTAGCTAAATCGCTCCCCCTAATTACGCCTCCTGTTGCTCAGAGGTATTTACTGTTTCTCATACTTTATTATCTAATGGACGGCAGCTGTATTCCAGAAGAAGTTGCAAATAAAGAATATTTGTTGTCACCAGCAGAAAAACACCACTTTTCAGGTCTAACACCCTTGTTCATATCGGTTGCCACATTGGAACCATACCTGCATTGGCGGTACTAACACGGACGACGGCTGCTTCGTTTAAATTGGCGTTGAACTAACTCGGAAGACGACAATTGAAGCTTCTCCGACACTCAAATCACTTCTGGCAACTGCCGGCATTCAGTCCGAAGGCACGCCAGCAGCAAGATACACGACATCAACAGACTGTCAAGTCTCTCTTGAAAAGGTCTATACTCCACACTCGCTAGTCTCCCTTCGGGTTGCATTGGTTGCAAGTGAGCATCTGGTCCTGATGAGAATCCCCACAACTTGAGGGATTCGAAACGCGTAGACCTCTTCGCTGTGGGCTAACCGCATAAACTTCAACCTAATTATTTTCAAAAATTACTGTTAGGCTGTAAATAAAATCACGGTGGCCCCCCCCTTGTTCTTTGTAAAGTCACAAAATTGTCATTTGAGTATTTGTCTTATATGTCTCACAGTATGATTGAGTAGTATGAATGTATGGTATGAGTGACACTTGTATGCTAGTAGTAGTGTCGTGTTTATTTATGTAGGAAATGTATATATTGATATTGTAGTGTTTTTTTTGCTATTTCTTGTATAAATTGAACCGTGCTTAAAAATGAGTTAATGAAGCACTGATCCTTTAAAAATTGTTGATTAAAACCAAACGGAAAAAGTGGTTTTCAGTGGCACTGTTTTGTTCAGTCCATTTGAAGTATTTTGTTGTTAATTTGTGCAGCACTGGCAACTCTCTTGTTCTTCTAAACATTGTCACAAATGTCACATTATAAACACTCAATAGTAACATGACCCCAAATCTCATGAAAGAGAGGTGAAATACAAGTAAAACAATTCATGCAAGCAAGCAGCAAAAAAGTAAATTCATAGATCATTTAAAGATAAATCATGATTTTGTCAACATAAATATTGTTCAATTGTATTGTATTGATACTTTATTGATTGATTAACAACAATTATTGCAATTAAAACATTAAAACAAAACGATAAAAAAGAAGCACAGTTCTAAGTGTCTTTAGACAATTTGCAACTGAATAAAAATAATGTTACTATGGTTACATGCTGAAACTAATACCACATATAAACATCTCATTTAAACAAACACTATATATTCTTAAAACTCATAACATATTATCAATACATTCCCAAAACCATACAATAAAAACAATTAAGGTTATATTACATTGTGCAAATATGCAATAAAGTGCAAATGTGCACAAACTAAATCATTATGTGTCAATATGCAAATGAGCAATAAGGTGTCACTGTATGATTAAACCCAGTTATCTGAAGTTGCCTTAAATGTAGAATTTTAAGTCATAAGTTCCATTGTGCAAATGAGCAGTAAAGGTGCATCAGTATTTTTACATATTTCCTATGGAGCCTAATTAGCGTGGTCATTTGGACACTAAAACTTTCAAGATGTTAGCAACCTTTAAACAGCCAATGTGGTTCGTAATTCCTTAAGACAACCCTTAGGTAGTGAGTACCAATAATTTCACAGTATTAGCTAAAAAGAAATTCAATTGACATAGCAATGGAATGGACTTGCCCGATAAACATTAGATAAGGGCCTGGAGGGCTGATCTTACCCCTGCCTTAAGGAATAAAGGTTTTAAAAGTGTGTGGCGTATTTTAAGCAATTTAGGGCACGCGCATACTATGTGTAATAAAGTTTCACGTGGCCACCCACACAGTCTACATTTAGTATTTGGCCATTGCCATTTCTGAATCCAGGTCAGCGTACCCTCCTTGGTTGAGTTTATGCCCAATATTATTTTTTGAAATGTTTCTTTCATTTGGGCCGAGAAATTGGCGTTCAAATAAGGCTGGATTCGCAAAGACTGATGTGAATTAATCACAGTCAATGAATGAGTTTTAGCCGCTAAGACTATTTTGTCTGCATTAAATAAGTTCATTTTAATTTTTTTTTTAAAGATTTTTTTAAAACTGGGCATTCTCAGTTCAGTAAGTCCTATTTGCAGATCGAATCTCTGGATACATATTGAGATATGGGATCTCCAAATTGCTGTATAGGCAGAACCAATTATTTCTTGCCAACATATGTTTGCTAGGAAAAAAGGGTCGGATGAGAACATAGAATACATGCATTTCAAAAATGACCCTTGCGAAACCATGGACTGTCTTTGTAGGCCAAACACCAGTCTGATTTCAGCTTGGCCCATTGACCTACGAATCCTGAAGACTGATTTTTAGGCATTAATTATTAATAGGTCCAGTAGTTTCGCAACTTTTTCCCTAGAAATAGTCAAGCCATATGTGATTGTTGGCTTTAGCTTTGCTCTCATGACTTTGAGGAGATGATCATATGACTGACATCTCAAAGTTTTATGCAAACATTTAATGGCATGAATTAAGATTGCAGTTTTTGCCCTTAAATCTTTAAAATTAATTTTAAACGAGACTCTGTTGTGAAATAAAATACCCAAATATTTGTATGTCTTTACCACTTCAATTGGCCCTCCTCTGGCAATCCATGAATTGGTCTTAAATTTTGTCAGACCGATTTTCATGATTTTGTTTTTTTGACATTCAATTCCAGGCCATTAATTAGGATATATTCATCAAATTATTAATCAATATTTGTAGGCCTATCGGGGGTTTGACTCAGCAAGATAGTATCATCTGCGTATTTTAAATAACTAAGATGCCCCTCACCTATTTTGGAGGATGGGCGTTAACTGACTCTAGGTTCTGAAGTAGATCTGATAAAAATAGATTAAAAAGGCAAGGAGCAAGAATGCAACCTTGCTTGTGAACATTATAAGATTTAATTTTTTGTGATTAAATACCACCGGCACCTAGCTTGACCTAGACCCAAGTGTTGGTATAGAGGAGTATAATAGCATCTAGCAATTTTTGTTGAATTGGCCAATCTACCAGTTTTTTCCGTAGTAAAGATCTAGGAACTGAATTAAAAGTTGCTTTTAAATCTAAAAAAGAAGTATATAGATTTTTTTTTTTTTAAACTGCCCATTTCATTATTAATGTAAGGGCCAGTAGATTGGTAATAGTAGATTGGCCCTAACGAAAACCTGTTTGATTGACCGGAATAATATTTATACATATATGTATGTATTTATGTATATGTATATTCACTGAAAAAAACAAAGTTTAGAGAGACGTTATAGTTAGGCTCAGGTTTCACTCGTACAAAACCTGAGAAATTCAGGACCTATGGTTAGCTCAGCTAATAATAACTCGCACCCCCGCAATGAACTGCTTATGACCTCATATATTACATCACTCATGATATGGTCAGAGACATCACTGATGACATCTTAAATGACATCGCTGATGACATCATCCACAAAAGTCACTAAAGCACCCACTCACACCCCATAGAATCTTTCATACTCCCAGTCCCACACAACATTTCGCAAACGTATTCACAGACCCATACCAGTACTTGCACATTGGAAGGGAGGTGGGGGGGGAGTTTAATTACAGTTGAGTTCTGATGAAACACATAAAAACGAAGCGAACTACATTAGATTGGGAAAACTCCACAGATGCGAGCCTAGGTCTAATTTCCGGCATGTATTATTATCGAAATGTTCACTCTCTCGGCTGCGGTGGATGAGATGTATGATTGTTTCTGTATATGGTCTGCAGATTTGGAGGAACAAACTAATAAAGACATTTATAAAAAAAAAAGCCACTTTCACATTCTCTCACTCACCATAAAGTCACTCATATACCCTATCACTCACCTATACTGCCTTGGACAGATCCAGTTACTCACCCATATACCAATGACACATCTACTCATCCAACACAGCCATACACACACTGAATGAATGAATGAATGAGGTGATTTTATAAAGCATGCATTACCCGAAGGTGTCTTAGCGCTCAGCAGATCAAGGACCAAGGACATGGCAGCAAGCCGAGACAGGTCTACGTCACTTAGTTGTTACCAGTGGAAAAGAGCCAGGTCTTTAGCTGCTTTCTGAAAAGCTGCAAGCTAGATTGAGACCGGAGTGAAAGAGGAAGAAAGTTCCATAACTTTTCCCCCAGGAAGGGCAGCATTCTGCCGCCCCAGTTTGCTCATTTGATTCTGGGGATCAGGGCCATGTGCGCCGAGCTCAATCTTAGTGTCCTACTGGGCGCATACCAGGTGAAACGTTCCTGAAAATAGAGCGGACCGGTACAATGAAGAGCCTTATGTTTTAGACACAGAGCCTTAAATAAAATTCTCTTCTCTATCGGTAGCCAATGAAGGCCATGCAGCAGGTGAGATACTGGTTTGAACTTGGGGATGTTCAAGAGGGTTCTCACCACCGTGTTCTGTAGGGACTGCAATTTTTTGAGCAGTTATTTCGAAGAGCCCAGATAAAGGGCATTGCAGTAATCCAATTTGGATCCTATAAGGGACAGCATTACGGTCTTCTGTAAATCTGTTGGGATGAACAGCAGATTTTTTGCACTGCACTGCACTGCACTGATCTGTGCATCGAAACATAGTTTAGTGTCAAAGATGACTCACAAGTTTTTTGCCTTCTGCACAGGCTTAGGCAGGTCTCCCAGCTCCTGAGGCCACCAGAATCCATTTCAGAAGGAAGTCTCTTTCCCAAAGAGAAGCACCTCATTTTTTTCCGAATTTAATTGAACAATTCTCCTTCCGCAAGCTTGCAACTGCGGCCATACAATTGCAGAAATTGTTGGCATCCTTTTCAAACTGGGATGAAGCGGACACCACTATCTGAGTATCATCAGCGTAAGATTGTAAGGTCATGCCGAAACTCAGAATAAGCTTCACTAGGGGGGTGATGTACACATTAAAAAGTGTGGGGCTGAGTGCCGATCCCTGAGGCACCCCGCAGGGGAGTGAGAAGGAGCTGGATTTTGCATCTCCCACCTCAACCCACTGTTCCCTGTTTTTGAGAAAAGAGTTTAGCAGAGTTAGTGCAGTGCTTCTGAAGCCCAAGCAGTGCAGGCGTTTCATGAGAAGCACGTGGGGGACCGTATCAAATGTGGCCGAGAGATCAAGTAAAATTAATGCAGCTCATGCCGCCCTTGTCCACCCTAACTCTGATTTCCTCTGATGTGGCCACCAGAGCGGACTCCATACAAGGGTTCGCTCTAAACCCATATTGAATGGGGTCATGCAATTGATGGGTGTCCAGCAATGTCAGGATTTCCACATTCATATCCTTCTCTAGCACCTTAGCCAGGAAAGGGAGTCAGGAGATAGGTCTGTAACTGTCCACCCGCTTGGGGTCTAAGGAGGGGTTTCTTCACCAAAGGAAGAATTGAGGCCCTCTTCCAAATGATGGGGTAGTACTCTGAACTCAACACTTGGTTCAGTAGATCGTTAAGCGGTCCAGCCAGCTGACTAGCCAACTTATTAATGTTCCTCGGAGGGCAGGGGTCAGAGGGGCCCCAGACTTGCTGGAGCTCATAAGGGATGTTGTTTTTCCAAAGTGAGAAGAGAAAACTTCTCAAAGGTGGTAAGTGCTCCATGACCCCTGTGAGGGCCCAAATATGGGGCCTCACCCAGTTTAGAAATAGAGTCCGTACTAGGTGACTGCTGGGAGAACACCTCAAAGATACGGTTAACCTTGCATTGGAAAAAGTCAGCCAGCTTATTCCAGAAAAATTCATCTGGGAGGAAAGAGTTGCTGTTGTTCCAGTTCGACATCTCTTTAACTGTTTTAAAAAGTTCCCTGGAAGAATTATCTGCTAGTCTAATTTTTCCTGTGTAAAATTTGGTTTTCTCGGCTTTAATAAGCTCTTTGTATTCCGCCAGGGTTTTTCTGTATGTGGCTTTTTTCCTGGAAGAGTAATCAACCCTCCAAACACGCTCATTGTGCCTACACTTCAGCTGTGCTGCTTTCAATGCTGGCGAAAACCAAGGAGTTGATGGGTTTTTCCTGTGGCACTTCAGCGTTTTCACCGGCACCACTTTAGTACATGCTGTGTCCAGCCAGCAGGTGTAGTTAGTAACTGCCTCATCAATACCCATAACAGAAGCAGGAGACGAATTATAAAGAACCTCCTGTAGAGCCTCCACCTCGGCATCCTTACAGGGCCGGTATTTAATAATCCTAGCTGTACTGTTCAATTCAGCTCTGGCGCACGGAATTGTGATTGAAAAAAAGATGGCCTTGTAGTCCGACCATAGGAGTGGAAGGATTTTGTCAGTGCCAAGTATGTGAGTAGCTGCTTCAATCCGTTGGGATAAGTTGAAGCTGCTAAGAGTATCGATCAGATAGCCAGTATCCGCATTTGAGGGCAACTCCAAATGAAAATTAAAGTCCCCTACCAGCGTAAAGTTAGCATACGTTATACCGGACTCCATAACGGATTGGATTTTGTCAATAAAACCCATCCTTGGACCGGGTGGCTGGTATATTAGCAATCCTTGGAATGTATGGGATTTGTTCAAAACAATACTAAACCTAAGTGCCTCACAGTCTAAATGAGGCATTGGTGTGAAACTGGCCACACACTCACTTGCCCATAGAGCCCCACTGACGTATATTCATTAATCCATATAGCCACCGACTCACCCATTCACTCATTCTTACAATCAGTCACACACACCCTCACCCACCCACATAGACAGCCAGACAGCCATACAGGTGCCCAGACAACTACTCACACACTCACACAGCCACTTAGACACCAACAGAGAGACTGATATTAGCATTCACACAACCAATTACTCATTCATACATTCACTGAGACACATTTTTCTTTTAACACAAACTTTATTGAGTACTGCAGATGGTACAAACACATGTATGATTACAATCAGACGTTTTGTTTGCTTTTTCCTATAACAAGATGGCGATAGTCGCATACGTGTACCACATTTTCATTGTTCAGAACTAGTATCCACTAAGTGTTAAGTGTGGAAGCATTGTATAGATATAAATGCGGGCACCTTATAGGTGCATGAGCTATAATAATGTGAATATTGTCAGAAATATCAGTACCCGTTACCCCCTCCCAACAAAAACCCACCCCAAAGAATATGAAAACCAAACAATAATAACTGTTGCCGCTACAGATACAATACACCCTACCGGATGTCTCGTATCGGGTGACTGTCAGGTCCGAAATCACTGGGGAAGGGGAAGGAGAGGCACGGAGGAGGGGGAGAGGGGAGGGTGGAGGGAGGGGGAGAAAGGGGAATGAGGGGAACATATGGGGAACTGGGAGAATGGGGGGGAGAAACAGTACATCTTTTAGAAATCCAGTCAAGTCACAGGCAATGATCATGCTTCTACTGCTTTCCATCACAGTAGCCTGTGAGTCTTCCAACTCATCCCCCGTGTCTGCTTTAAAAAGTTCTATCAGGTGTGCCCAATCTAAGGATATTGGACGCTTTCATAGTACCCTATATTCCTCACACTGTAGTGATTCCCTCTGTGCAACCGCCCACCTGATGACCTCTTCTCTCCACTTGTCTTCACGGAGCACTGCGCGGGATTTCCAGCGCTGTGTAATCAATCTTTTGGCAAGCATCAGGGCCAATCCTGCAAAACGGCGTAATAATTTTGCATTTGAACTGCGCTGGAATAGCCTTAGGAGACAGGCTTCAATCGTGTCCCAAGAAGTGTGTTCTGTCAGTACCGCTAGACTCTGGGTAACCGCTGACCAGAACCCTCCCCAATACTGGGCAGGACCATAACATATGAATAAAATCAGCATCTTGTGCCAGACATCTCGGGCAAACCGAAGACGCAGTACGAAACATCTTCCGTATCATCGTCGGGGCAAGATATGCTTTGTGTAATATGAATAGTTGTATCGCTTTTTATCAGCAATTACGGGAGACTCACCGAGGGTGTTCCAACATTAGGGCCCATTCTCTATCTTCTAGTTCACGTAGTCGTATTGTTTCCCATTTCTGTCTAAGATGATGTAATGGGGTATATAGATGCTCCCTCAATCCCCGATAGAGCCAATGTACAAGGTGTCGGCCATGCCCCATTATATGAAGGGATTTCAAACATTGGAAAGTGGGAGGTTCCTTCTGGTCTATGAGCCAATATTTCAGAATAAAATGCACTATTGCTGCATGAGTGAGAAATAAAGTGTCAGGCGCTGAATGAGTGCGGACAAATTCCTCGTGGGGCATCAGGTTTCCATTCTGGAAGAACTCACCAACTGTCGTTATACCCAGTTGTTCCACCCCCATATCCAAGCCATTGATATTATCCCTCGTCTAGTAGGTGAGCCACAGAGAGGGATGTTTGGGGTATATGGAAAGGGCAGTTTTGCTAACTTATGACCTTGTTTCCAATAGTGTAGTGCAATATGTAGTAGATAAGGAGGATCCCACAATTTATACGCTCCTGGACATAGCAGCGCTTGGAGGGTTCCACGTTTTAAAAAGTCAGGGGAAAGCCAATTTCAAATACATTTTTTGCCCGCCAACCAATATGCTAACCACTGTAGCTGTCAACTATACAATATATTCTGAAATCAGGTGCTCCCAGTCCACCCGCATACTAGGTAGTTTCAACTCAGTCAGTGCCAACCTATGTCTACCTAACCCCCAAAGTAAAGAGGACAACAGGGTATCCAGTGTTTTAAAAATCCCGGCCAGGAGTACAACCGGAAGATTCTCAAAATAGTAAAGGAGTCTGGGCAACATAACCATTTTAGGCACAGCCAAGCAGCCCGCCACTATCAATGGTAATGTATTCTAGAATAAAATCTGGGAACGTAGTGAATTAATAGTCCATACCGCATTACCATTAATAGTATCTACACTGGTTCTATAGATGTGAATACCAAAATATTTAAAGGTAACAGGCTCTACTTTAAATTGCATCTGGCCAAATTGCAACTGGTGAGAAGCATATGTATCATAAAAGGAGTAGGCAACGGATTTGGAATCATTAAGACATAAACCGGATATTTCCCCAAAACTTTGGAAAACAGCTGCTATTGTGTGTTTATTTTCATTTAAATCACAGAAATATAACAGCATATCATCAGCGTAGAGTGATACAGAGTGAATCACACCCTGTAGTGGAATACCATAGGGGACCATAACCTGATGCAGAGATTGTGCAAGAGGTTCGAGGGCTAATACAAATAACAAGGGGGACGGGGGCAGCCCTGGCGCGTTCCCCGATAAACAGTATAAGAGGGAGAGATGTTCCACCCCGTCTTAGCACGAGCAGTAGGGTTAGTGTAGAGTAGTTTGATCCAAGTACAATAGGACTTATGTAACTGCACTAAAAATGCTTTCTGGGTATTGTGATTTTGAGGGTTTCACGGCTCAGCTTATCAGAGAACAGATTGTGTGCAGATGTCATTATAAAAAAAAACAACAGAAATTATTAACGTGTAAAAATCCATCTCTAGATAAAGTTATTGACATGGCTAAAAGTATTGAGAGTTCTCAACTTGACCCCAAACAATTGGAAATTGCTGTACCTGTTACTGGGGTAGCTCATGTCAATTTGGCCAATAAATCCTCTTTTGGGAACAATGCTAGCAACAGTAATCAAAAAGGGGCAATTCCTGGTGATAGTGTTATCAGAGTTGCAAAAAACAATGTTACTTCATGTAGCTTTCCAAAACTACAATGCTTTAGATAGGAAGGTAAGAAGCCGTGAGGCCAAAACCTTACTGAGTATCTTATATTCTGCGTTAAGTATCGAGAGAGGTCTATAGAACATAAGATCAGTTGGATCCTTATCTGGTTTCAGTAGGGACGTAACCAATGCTGCTCTGGTAGTGGGAGGTAAAGTACCGTCTTCCAAGGAGGAGGTATAAAGTTGCAATAATCTAGGAATTAATATATTTGCAAAAGTTGAGTAAAACTCAACAGGGAGGCCGTCTGAGCCCGCCGTTTTATTATGGGCCAATGCATTAATCGCCATGCGAATCTCCGCTGTAGTAATCAGAGCTGCCAAGTCTTTGGTGGTCGAGTCCGAAATAGTGGGAGGTGTTACTTTTGCCAGAAAGCATGTTGTAGCATCTGACACGTCTAAGAGGGGAAACGTATATAAGCGTGCATAATATTCTCGAAATGTAGCGTTTTTGTCAGCCTGGGAAGTAATCAATGTATTTTGAACATTACGTATCGCTAATATGGGAGTGGGAGTTGCAGAAGGTTTAATCAACCGCGCTAACAATGTACCTGCTCTGTCCACCTCAGAATGTGTGTAGGCATTAAAGTCAAGCATTCTCAAGCATTCCAATAATTCTGCGTATTTAAAACTGGTGGCCTGTAGAGGCTCTGTACCTTCGTCGCTACTCTGGGCAGCCACCTCCATAGCTTGTAATTCCCGCTCCAAGTATGTTATACCCCTAATCGTTTCCCCCCGCGATCCCACCAAGCTACCCATGGAAACCCCGCGGATGGTTACTTCCCATATACCTGATCCTCTAATTGTATAGGCTGCATTCTCCATGTCAGGATAGGAGCAGTGGAGTGGCCCCAGGTCAGCAGTAATTCTATGGGATTATGATCTGATATGGTCTTGCTCAGATAAGTACACTGTGCAACGGAAGGGGATAAGTTTGTGGAACAAAGAAAATAATCCAAGCGAGTATGTAACTTGTGCGGGTAAGAATAGAAGGAATATTCCCGCATATTAACATGTAGGGACCTCCATCTAGTAAATTCCAGCCCTGTGCCCATTGTGTCTAGGTAACAGCCTGTGAGCGCGCTGTAGTATTAGATAAGGGAGGATGGGAGCGGTCAAGCTAGACATCAAAAACTGCATTGAAATCCCCACCCAATAACCATGGGTAGTGTGACCAGTGTGAGAGCGCTAGAGAGACATGTGTTAAATATGCTCCTTGATCTGTATTCGGAGCATAAAGGGATCCCAGCACCACCTGTTTACCATCCAAAGCCCCAAGAAGAAGGACAAACCGTCCCTGGTCATCTATTTTACTCTCGCTAAGGGAAAAGGGGATCCCTGCCCGAATCCATATTGCAGTCCCTCTAGAAAAGGCGGAATATGCTGTCGCATAGAATTGACCCCTCCAACGTTTCTGTAGTTTCATAGTTTTGGAGGGTAGCAAGTGATTCTCCTGGAAATATACTATTTGGGCTTTACGGTGGTGTAACTGTGCAGATATTCTATGCTGCTTAGTGATAGTACCCATACCCCGGACATTCCAAGAGGTAAAAGTATAAGATTTGGCAATAGACATCATCAGGAGATGATAACAACCTCCCCGGTCCCCGCCACCCCGCCCACCCCTGCCCCCAAACCCCAGACCATGCGGCAAAAATACTACTAATAAGTCAACATCGTCCCAATACTGGGTCCAACGACCAAACTTTGTTTGACCAAACTGTGTAAACAAGAGTAACATACTTCACATTCAACAGTTGCTAACGCCTGTGGGAAGGTCGCTAACCCTATTAGTAGCCAAACAATAGCAATGAGCCATACATGAGAATGCCCAAAATGCGGGCTGGGCCAGGGGACTTACTAAACCATCCCTACCTGTCGTTCAAATATAATAAGAACATTTTTCACAGCAATGAAAAGTGGCAAGCATGACTGTAACAACAGCACTTCAACTCCTACAAGTAACTTGTAGTGCACAGCAAACACATTCCAGAGCAATGTGTCATATGATACAGACACAGTTCGTGCCAAAGGATCGGTGCTAAGTTGCGAGATCACTGCGGTCAGAGTCCGTGTCTGTATTGGCAACATCGGGTGGGCTGGTGCTAATGGATGGGCGAGAAGTACAGAAGGCAGAGGCAGATCGAAGGGCCACCTGCCTGCTCTCCATCATCTGCTGGCAAGGCAGGGGACTAAATCCTGTACTCTGGGTAAGGAGTCCTCTTCTACGCCTTGGGGGGGCACTGTGATTTAGGTTCCGAGGAATCCATTCGCCTGTTGGGCTGGACATAGGGAAAGGTCCTGTCCAGCCAGTCCAAAGCACTGTCTGGAGAATCAAAAAATAACGAGCGCTGATTATATATGATTTTTGGTTTTGCTGGGAACAATACAGTAAATGTAAGGCCCGCTGCCCGGACCCACGCCTTCACCTCCAAAACAGAAAACCTTTTACGCTATACAGCCAGAGTATAATCGGGTAATATTGAGACCTTCACGTTATCGATCTGTAATGGGTCGTTATCCCTCGCCTCCTGCAATAAGTGATCCCGGTCTCTATAATTCAAAATCATGGCCAATATTGGGCGTGGGTTGGCTCCAGGTATTGGCCTGCGTGCAGAGACATGATGTGCCCGCTCAACTGTAAAGTGTTCAGACAGTCCGATAGGGGCCACACTAGTTTTCAGCCAGGTTTCTATCTACACTGTTGGGTTGGAGCCCTCCGTTCCTTTCGGTAATCCAACAATTCTGATATTATTGTGACGTGCCCGTCCTTCCGCATCATCGGCCCGGCGCTGGAGGGAATCAATCTGTTGACGCATTTGTTATTCATGGGCTTTCACTTGCGGTACCATGGTGTTCACAGTCTGTTCAGCAGATTTCACTTTATCGGCCAATTTCCTATGATCATCTTTCAATAAATTGAGATCAACTGATATCATGCCCAGTTGCGCTTCTAGTGCAGAACGGGAATCACGGATTTCCTGCAAAATCATGTCCAGTTTATCCCCTGAAGCACTGGTATCGACACTTCCCTCTGTGCGATGCGACCTGCTAGATGAGTGCCGTGAAGCTGGAGAGAGCGAGCCTGCCCTCCCTGACCCAGTGGTCGCTTTGGGCTTCCCTCTGCCAATGGTTGGTGGTGAGGCACAGGGGTGCGAGGAATACGTGGCAGTGGATGCAGGGACAGTGAAATCACCGAGGGAACAGGCGCCAACAGTCCAGGATCACAGCGGTAAGAACGTGACACAGGTCAGATAAGTAGGTGACTGTAGAGCGCAAGGGGCGTGGGGGGATATTGGATCCAATAGGCTCAGAAATATTATACTATTGTACAGAGGTGCTCCCCGCACCAAACAACATCATAGCATCAGTCCAGCCACGACAACCGGGGAACAACATTTACAACGCAACTTTTACAACGCACTACACTTACAACGCATTTTTTACAACGCAACATCCATTACAACGCATTCCATTACATAGCATGACACTACAACGCATTTTTAAAAACTACCTTTACAACGCATTCCATTACATCGCATACTACCTTTACAACGCATACCATTACAACGCATAATATTACACTACACTATCCAACACTTACCTTACTGTTGCACCCCCTGGAGTTAGAATAGTAATTTTTACCCCTATACTATCCAACACTTTCCCTACTGTTGCACCCCCTGGAGTTAGAATAGTAATTTTTACCCCTATACTATCCAACACTTACCCTACTGTTGCACCCCCTGGAGTTAGAATAGTAATTTTTACCCCTATACTATCCAACACTTACCCTACTGTTGCACCCCCTGGAGTTAGAATAGTAATGTTTACCCCTATACTATCCAACACTTACCCTACTGTTGCACCCCCTGGAGTTAGAATAGTAATTTTTACCCCTATACTATCCAACACTTACCCTACTGTTGCACCCCCTGGAGTTAGAATAGTAATTTTTACCCCTATACTATCCAACACTTTCCCTACTGTTGCACCCCCTGGAGTTAGAATAGTAAATATTACCCCTATACTATCCAACACTTACCCTACTGTTGCACCCCCTGGAGTTAGAATAGTAATTTTTACCCCTATACTATCCAACACTTACCCTACTGTTGCACCCCCTGGAGTTAGAATAGTAATTTTTACCCCTATACTATCCAACACTTTCCCTACTGTTGCACCCCCTGGAGTTAGAATAGTAATTTTTACCCCTATGCTATCCAACACTTTCCCTACTGTTGCACCCCCTGGAGTTAGAAGAGTAATTTTTACCCCTATACTATCCAACACTTACCCTACTGTTGCACCCCCTGGAGTTAGAAAAGTAATTTTTACCCCTATACTATCTAATACTTACCTTAAATGCAATTTAATATTATGCGTTGTAATGGTATGCGTTGTAAAGGTAGTATGCGATGTAATGGAATGCGTTGTAAAGGTAGTTTTTAAAAATGCGTTGTAGTGTCATGCTATGTAATGGAATGCATTGTAATGGATGTTGCGTTGTAAAAAATGTGTTGTAAGTGCATACGTTGTAAAAGTGTGCGTTGTAACGACATACATCCACGACAACCACCAACAGGGACTGAGAAGTGCAGCAAATCATGCACTATGCAGCATCACAGAGCTGGAGCTGAGTCCCAACCAGTATAAATGGTCCACCGAGTTATCAGCGCTTCAAAGTACCTCACCGCACCCCAGACACCAGTAGAAAATCAAGCCGCCACCCTCATTCAAGTCTACACTCACGCATGAAGACCCTTCATAGTAATGGACATTGATGATTGGGTTAAGAGCAGTGCATAGGTGTTAAGATGGCAAACTCCATATACTGCAGCAGGGCTGTGAGGAGCTATCTATCACATCCAAGATGGGGAGGGGGGACCTGCTTCCCAAACAGGCTGAGGTATGGCCACGTACTTATTCTGATGCGGGGGAGGGGGGAGAGGAGCTGACCCCACGCCTCCAGTCATTGCGGTGCAAAATGGCCCCTAATCGCCGTGTACTCCAGCCATGACCCACAGCCAGGGACTGGTCATTGCTGTTAATATGTGCCAAGTCAGCAGAGACACCGGTTGATTAAAGTAGGCACCATATGTCCCGGCCCCGAAGCTCCAGGATACCCGCCCGGCACCGGGGGGGACAAAAAGAAGCAAGTGACACCGAATGGTCACGCTGCACCCCCAGCCTCCACTGATGTACTCAAGTGCACACGGGCACAGCAGGGGACCTGCCACCAATGTGTGGCACAAAGCAGCCCTCCCGGGTGAAGAGGGGTCCTCCCCCGCAAGCGATGCCAAGCTGCACGGCTCAACGGTACCGTCGCCCTCACCTTGTACTTCTGCAGCAGCTATGGGGAGGGCCACACAGGCGATTTAGAATAGTCCCCCACCTGGCAGGACCCCGCCGGAGAAAAGCACAGATGCAGGGTGGGAAGACCTCCGGTCCCGGGATTAACATAGTTCCAGCAACCAGCCTCCGGATGATGCAGTTCGGCCTCTCCTGCAGGCCACTCCGAGGATAACGAGGCTCCGCCCCCAGACTAGGCCACGAGTCGCACCAGCAAATGCCGCAGACAGAGCGCCAGCACTTCCGTCGTCTCTGGGAGCCAGAGGGCTCTGTTGAGGAAGCCGTTCAATGGTGAAGAGCGTCCCGCAGTGCCATCAGCTTATTTTCCAGGTAAGGGATGACGGATGATATACGGATAAGGTGCCCCGGCCCGGAGCTCGTCGCTTAAGCGACCAACATCTTGGGCTGCTGACCACCCCCCATTCACTGAGACACCTAATAACTCACTTATACAGTCAGTCATGAATACACTGAATCAACCATACAGGCACTCATGCACCCACTGATTCACCAATATACCATGGCATTTGTATTTAACACAACAAACTTTTTAAACACTCCCATAGTCACTTGATGGAGGGCACTTTACAGATTAAGGCAACAGGGTGTTTCTAAGTAGCCTGAAACTTTGCATTCGGTCTGTGTAGCAGTCATATACACACATATCAGAGCCATCCTAGTACCCGAAATATTGTGAAGTTTTTTGTTTTTGCCAATCTTTGCGACGAAGTCGTGATCAACGCAAATACATTGTGAAAACGGAAAACAAATGCAGATATTCAATGACCACCAACACATCCAAAAATAATATGGAAAAAAAAACATTCTGAACATTGCACTACACATTTTCATATATACATACTTATTTCAAAACATGTTTAAACTCATATATTTTTGTACTATGTTTCTTTAAAAAACATCTTTCAGATGTATTTTCTATTTTCCCAGTTTATTCGGGACATCGCGATGACGTCGTTAACAGCCTTTTGCATAAAGTCTAAAGCACATATATTCACAAGTATTACAGTATTTTACACACTTTGGGGTTCTTACAGTATTCTCTAAAGTCATGTTTTTCTAGAGAGTTTTTATAAAAACCGTCTTTGAAACCTATTTTCAGTTTTTTCGAGGTGACGCCGGAGATCGTGATGACATCGGTACTCACAATCATCGCGGATACGTTGCGAAAATACGAAGCAAAAGCAGGAATTCAATGTCCACCACCACATTCAACAATTATAACTATCTTACTAATTCTAACCATCACACTAGATAAATCATTATCTAATTAACTCTATAAGAACAATTATCAATATATCAATATCTCTGTAACAGTCTTCATTAATGATTCACTCAGTTATGTGAGTGTGTGCATGAGTCTCTGAGTGGGTCTGTCTCTGCATATAAGTCTATGAGTCGACTCATGAGTCTTTCAGTAAGTGTGTCACTGGCAGCATAAGTACACCTCTCTATCAGTGAATGTATGAGTGGAAATATAAGTCACTCAGTAGCTCTGTGAGTCAGTATGTGATTGTCAAACTGGGTCTGTGACTGAGTCAATCAATGTCTCAGTGAGTGTGTGAGTGAAACCATAAGTCTCTCAGTGGGTTTGTGAGTCGATGCATGAATCGCTGAGTGAGTGTCTGGGTGTGTGAGTGTCTGAGTGGGTCTCCAAGTGGGTGCATGAGTGTCTGAATAGATCTGTGAGTTGGTGTACGAGTCTCTGACTGCGTATGTGAATGGGTACATGAGCCTGTGACTGGATCTGTGAGTTGGTGCATAAGTGTCTGAGTGGGTCTCACTATCAGTGGGTGTGTCAGTGGAAGCAAATGTCTCTGGGTCTGTAAGTGGGTGCCTGAGTGTCTGAGTGGGTCTGTACATTGGTGTGCCACTCTCCAGGTGAGCCTGTAAGTGTGTGCATGAGTACCTGAATGGGTATGACAGTGAGTACACCAGTATCTGAGTTGGTTTGTGACTGGATATATAAGTGTGTGAGTGGGTATGTGAATGGGTGTATAAGTGTCTAAGGGCCATATGTAGGAAGCCAAATACCGGTCGGTAATGGCCGATTTTCGGTAAATATCCCGTTACCGACCGGTATTTAGGCATTTGCTATGTAGGGGGCATATTTCAGGATTCGGTAATTTACCGAATCGGTAAAATTACCGATTCGGTAAATACCGAATCTTGAAATGAGATGTAGGAAACACTCTAATGAGTGTTGTGTAGGAATTAGAATTCGGTATTTACCACCAAATATAGGTTGGTGATAAATACCGAATACATTGCAAAAAGCAATATTTTGCTGAAATAAGAGTGCCATGTGGCAGACATACATGCCCTTAGGGCATGTATGTCCGCCACATGTGCACACATGCAGGAATCAGGGGTGCAACAGGGTGTCAATGTGACACCCTGCCACCCTTGAATGCGCTCCCCCCATTACCGAATCGGTATTTACCGATTCGGTAATGAGGCATACCTTCCCATTGATTCCTATGGGCCTCCAGGCCCATAGGAACCAAAGGGAAGGTATGCCTCATTACCGAATCGTAATGAGGCATACCTTCCCATTGATTCCTATGGTAATTACCGAATTTCTCCGATTCGGTAACATTTACCGACTTATTACCTACATACAATTTACCGATTCTTAAATACCGAATTGATAAAATTCGGTATTTAAGAATCGGTAAATTGTATGCCACCTACATATGGCCCTAAGTGATTATGTGAGTAGGTACATAAGTGTGTGACAGTCACCAGCTAGTGTGTACTAATATATATAGATTTGCGACGACACCAGTGGTCGCGACCACCCACTGACTGTACACAGGGGGCCCACGCAGGCAGTCGCGGCATCATTGCTGATATCGCGGGCAATAAAAAAATTCTATTTTGGACACATAACTTGTATCACTAACACCCCCATTTCTCAAACATGGGGTCAGACTACATCCACCCGATCAATAAAATGGTGGCCGCAACTTTCTGTTCAGGTTCCGTCCAGCCAATTAGAGCTTTCCTGTTGACACATGCATTTGTGATTAATCGCGGAATCGTCGTAAAATATCTGCGGCCAGAGATATCACTATATTTTAGCCTTAAATTTCTCAAAAAATATTGAACAGATAAACACCCAATAGGCAAAAGACACTCCTTGAACCAACATCTACCTCCCAACCAAATTTGGTGTATTGCGTTCAGCAGTTCAGGCTGTAGGTGCTGCTAAAGGATCCTATGGGAATTAACATTACAACTGCACCCTTTTTCGCGCCCCAAATTCTCGGTCCCCACTGCACAGGTCACCCCCAAACTTTCCATAAAAACCAGAACCTAACTTGACACTTTTGGGGGAAACTTTCATGAAGATTAGTCAAGCGACGCCAAAGTTAAAGGCAAGCCAAAAAATGCTTTATGTTGTGAAAATGGAAAACAAAAGCAGACATTCAATGACCACCAACACATCCAAATATAATATGTAAAAAAATCCATTCAGAACATTGCCCTACACTTATTTCTATATACGTACTTCTTTCACAGCATGTTTAAACTCATATTGTAGTACTAGGTAAAGCTTTATTCTAAATACCAGACACATTCACAACAAGGTTTTCTTAAAAATGCGGTATTCCCAACAGACAAACTAAAGAATTCTTCCCAATCGAACTGTGGTTTTTATAATTAGTTATCTGAATTTAGCCACGCTAGAAAAACATCTCTTCAGCTATTGACTGCGTAGTTATTTGATGACAGTTTTCCTGATGATAATGCAAATAAAAACCCCTCTAAGGGGTGAAGAATTAAACTGTGCTGTCACATGATGGAAATCAGAAAAATATAATTTTTGCAACTAATATTCGAGTGACTGCCAGCAGGATATTTTAATAGGCAATATGGTCACTGAGCTTATGTGTGTGTTAAATTACATCATTAGTGACATTAATGATAACAACCTATTCATACACATATACAGCTTACACTGTACGTGTGTGAAATGGATCTGTAAACAAGGATCACAGGGCTGAGCCGAAACTTGTTGGGCCATTATCCCAATATTTTTTTAACTGATTTGATCTTCACCACCTCTCTCATGTGTTTTTTCTGACTTTTTAGCGCGGATTGAAAGAAAATCTATTTTGTATGTGTGGTGTGTGTGCACGTGTGTGTGTGTGCTTTGTGTGTGTGTATGCACATTTAGTTCTGCATGATGAGCAGTAATCAGTATTGATGCAGAAGGCCAGTGCTTTATAATCACCATGGTGGGTTTAGAGGACCAAGAATAGTCTCTGGATACAGCATCCCCTCTACCCTACACAACACAAAGCTGTCCCAAACCTATTCATTATGAACCTGGTGTGGAGTGTTGATAGATGACATGGTGAAACTCACAATTTTTGTGTAAAAAGCTATGTTATCAGAGGGATAAGACAGTAGCTGTACTGTGGTATTGTGTATATTTCTCCTTGCTGTTATTATGCTATGTATTATATGCTTTTATGGCGTTTCTACTGTACCTTTTATTATATGACAGCGGCTGAAACCCTCTATTGTCATGCTTTCACCACCTATGTCATCTTGTTCTATTTGTGTTTGTACTTGTCTTGCTGGGCAGTTGCTGACCGCTCCCTGAGTCCTCAGGACTGCTCTAAACTTGCTCCAATAAACTACAAGAAAACCACTCTAGTGTCGTCTTACAGTCTTTCCAATTTTGGCGACGAGGATGGGATTGAGCTTCATTGTGCAGCCATCCTACTGAGGAACCACCCTGTTAATCATTTTCCTGGAATTTCTACTCCTGTCACCATGTGCAGCTGGACTTCGATTTTTCTGGAGGTATTCTCCTCCAGTCCAGGTATTTCTTTACCTTTGAGGGCCCAGGGGTTATTTTGCTTTCTTTTCATGGGCAACTGGCTTCGAAATTTACCCTGTCTTTATCGCGCGCTGTCTCTCGCGTTTTGCAACTGCATTTTCCCAAGCGTCCCTCCGCTCGCGGGGTCCTTGCACCCTCCCGAGCCCGCATTATGCTCGTTGTGTCTTTATGCTGCCTCCAACCTAAACCTACCGTGATCTCTACACGCTCTTTTCAGTGCAAACTTTCTGTGTTACTATTTACCGGCAATCACGCTTCTTGTGTGCAACTCTTGTGTGATACCATTTACCAACAATCACGCTTCGTGCGTGCAATGTTTGTGTGCTACTATTTACCAGCAATCACGTTTTGTGTGTGCAATGGTTGTGTCATTACTTTACATCCATTTTCAACATTCTCCATTAATGACAATGCTGACAAAGTCATTGTTGGACCTTCCAGTTTCACACCTGCTTTGTGCTCTACAAAAGAATTCGCTTACCGTTCCTGCCAGCTCCTGTACTGTTTGGGACATGTTTTTTACCACACAGTTTTCTGCCTATAAAGCTAGCTACCATCGAACTGCCACAGATCGTCTTCTATTTCCACCATCAAGTTTAAGGAGACTGTCTCCTCACTGCTTCCTGATCTGCAGCACTCCGTGTGGAAATTTGAATTACTGTAGCTTGCTTTTTATTAAAAAAACTTTATTGTTCATTTTTTTACCGAAAATGTACATATATTTTGTGTGTACTTTTCTGCTTTCTTCTTTTTTTTTCTCTTCCCAGTGCTCCTCACTTCAGTTGTGCTTTATTCATTTTTTTTTCTTGTTTTTGTCCTTTCACTTCTTATCTCTGTTTTGTCTCTCACATTTCCAGTCTTCCTTTCATTTTCTCTAATTCCGTTTACTCTTCAGGTTCAACAAGGATACATTTTACCTACTTTGTGTGTATTCATTTTTGTACTAATATGCAAACTGTAACTCCTCCGAGTCCTTTTTTACAAGAGGCAGGCACACCACCTTTGAAGTGGCAGTTATGGTACAGATCTTTCAATGCCTATCTAGGAGCAATCGATGGTTTAAAGTTTAAAGCGGATAGAAAATGTAGTTTGTTGTACCATTACCTAGGTGTTGAAGGTCAAAATGTGTTTGACCATTTGCCAGAATACACTGGCCATGACTGTGAAGATCTTGATGAATTTCAATTAGCCGTGAAACAATAAAGTACACTTTGAAGGTAAAGTTAATTTGGTGGTACATAGACATAAGCTTTTCACACATGTCCAAGCTCCCTATGAATCTATTGATTCTTATGTAACTGCACTAAAAATGCTTTCTGGGTATTGTGATTTTGAGGGTTTCACGGCTCAGCTTATCAGAGAACAGATTGTGTGCAGATGTCATTATAAAAAAAAACAACAGAAATTATTAACGTGTAAAAATCCATCTCTAGATAAAGTTATTGACATGGCTAAAAGTATTGAGAGTTCTCAACTTGACCCCAAACAATTGGAAATTGCTGTACCTGTTACTGGGGTAGCTCATGTCAATTTGGCCAATAAATCCTCTTTTGGGAACAATGCTAGCAACAGTAATCAAAAAGGGGCAATTCCTGGTGATAGTGTTATCAGAGTTGCAAAAAACAATGTTACTTCATGTAGCTTTCCAAAACTACAATGCTTTAGATGTGGTTCATCCAGTTATGTCTCTAACTTTAAAAACTGTCCTGCAGCTTCTCAAGAATGTTATAAATGTAAAAAAAGTAGGGCATTTTGGAAAAGTTTGCATAGGTGGCAAAGATTTTCCCATAAGGAGTGTTCATGACTGCACTTCCTACAGTGATCAAGAAGTTGTTGAAAAAAAAGTTGAGGAACTTTTACTCTGTATGGAGTGTATTGAAGTCAACAATGTCCAGACTAGCAAAGATAACACTGATCCTCTGGTACATATTGAAATTGATGGACGTGGTATTCCACTGCTTATTGATTGAGGGGCAAGGATCACTATCATTTCTATTAACAAATTTAAAGAGTCTTGGTCTCACAAGGTATTGTAACCTCCCGATATCATTACTACTGCATTTGAAGGGAGCAGAATTGAATTGAATGGGTTTTTCTGGCTGATATCAAGTTTGAAAGCAAAACCATTCATGGTAAGGTGTATGTAACCTGTAAAGGCATCAATGTTTTGGGATGGTGGCATCATGCTGAGTTTGGAATGATTATCAAACCTGATCAGAAAAATCCTGTTTTATTGGTCAATGTTGTAGATGTTCAAGTACCTTGGAAAAGTAAGTTTGAGAATGTGTTTCAAGAGAAAATTGGGAAAATCCAAGATTTTTCCCATTTCATCAAAGTCAAAGAAGATGTTGCTCCCATCAAGCACAAACTGTGCAATGTGCCTCACTGTACCAGAAGTGAGTTGTCAGCCATGCTTACCAAAATGCAAAATGAAGGGATTATTGAAAAGGTGGATGCCACCTTATGGTTATCTCCTATGGATCTTGCTGAGAAGAAGTCTGGTGAATTACGCCTCTGTGTAGACTTGAGGTCTCTAAACAATGCAATCTGGGTGGGAAGGTTTCCTCTTCCACACATTGATGATCTCATCACTGGTGTTGGCCAATCCAAATGGTTTCCAAATTTGACTTAAGGGTAGCTTATCATCAGGAGGTTTTAGATGAACAGTCTCGTCACTTGACAGCTTTTTTTACACCTAATGGTACCTTCCAATTTTGCCGCATGCCATTTGGGTTGGCCTCCCTAGCCTCAGTCTTCCAGAAAGTACTGACCAACATGTTTAAGGATGCTCCCAATGTAGGTTTTTTTCAAGATGATATTTTGGTTCACACTACTTCACTTGCTGAACACAATGTTGTTATTGAACAGGTTCTCACTACTTTACAAATAAATGGTGTAACATTAAGAAATGCCAAATGCATCTTTGCTGTCAATGAAATTGAGTATTTGAGGCACATTCTCTCTCATGAGTGTGTTAAACCCAAGCCCAGTATTTTTGACAGCATTGTCAAGGCTCCTCCTCCTGCTAATAAGGAACAACTAAAATCATTTATGGGCTTGTTCGAGTTGTGTGCTAAATTTATAAGGAATTATGCTAGTCTAACAGGATTGTTTCAGAGATCTCCTTGAGAAGAGTGCTGACTTTATTTGGACCTCTACCTCAGTATATTAAGGAAAACATTCTATCTGCCCTAGCTGTTCAAAGCTATATTGAAGGTTGTGACACCTATGTCACTGTTGCTACCAGCTCCTATGGCATCGGGGCAGTTGGTTTTGCTTCTAGAAGAATGAAAGACATTGAACTCAGATATTCTGTTATTGAAAAAGAGATGCTTGCCTGTGTGTGGGGAATTGAGAAGTTCAAGCTTTACGTATGGGGACGAAAGTATTTTCTTAGAACTGATCATAAGCAATTGGTGGACATTTTATAAGGTAACAAAATCAAAACCTCCACGACCAGACTGTCTCATCTGTCCACCAAAGTACTTGAATTCAACTTCTCGGTACTTCATATTGCAGGGGGCAAGAATATTAAGGCAGATTTCTTATCTAGACTTCATGTAGAGGACTCTAACGAACAATCCAAAGTTTTGGAGGAGGTTGAAGAGTGTATTATTGCCAGTGTCGAAGACACTGTTATTCGTCCCAACATGAGTGTTTGGTTGGATGCAATGAAATTGGATGTTGTTCTTAAACAAGTTATGGATTTTGTTGTCACTGGTTAGCGGAAAGAAAAATCTATTGATATGGATTTACAACCTTATTGTAAGGTTGCCGACGAGCTGTCAATTGAGAACGAGTTACTTGTCAGGGGTCGGAGACAAATTCCTCCTAAATGTTTTAGAACCAAAATTCTTGAAACTGCTCACGCTGGTCACTTGGGTATGACTGCCACCAAAAGCAATATTTGCAATGAATTTGGGTGGTCAAGTATTGATCGAGATGTTGAGTCTTTGGTGAAAGAATGTGTACAGTGTGCCTAGAGTGATAAACATCTCACCATTGCTTCTCCTGCACCGAGACCTGTTCCATGTCCAGACAAATTGTGGCAGAGAATAGCTGTGTATTTTTAAGACCTTTTCATGTGTTACCCAACAACATGAAATAGTTCTTTATTTTATTGGACCATCTCTCTAAATGGGTGGAAGTGAGGGGTGCCTCTGAGCCTAATACCAAATCTGTCATTAGGTTATTGCAAGATGTTCTTAGTAGGGAAGGTACCCCTGATGAACTACTCTCTGATAATGGCGTACAATTCACTTCGGCTAGCATGCAAGAATATTTAACCAAACCAGGTGACAAACATTTGCGCACTCCGCTTTATCATCCTCAAGCCAATGGAAAAGTTGAAAGATTCAACAGAGTTCTAGTCGAATGTATTCAGAGTGCGGTTAAGTCTAGGGTGGATTGTGAGACTACTGTTAGGGAGGTGGGTAGGGCCTATAGGACCACACCACATTCAATTTCTGGACATGTACCATTTGAATTGATGAGAGGTAGAAAGGTAAGCTCTACTTTGAATCCATTTTGGAAAATCAATGCTTTGAATCGTGGCTGCAATGTTTCAGGGGAGTCTAGTAAGGCGAAATCCGCCAGTGATAATGCCAGTCGCAAAAGATGTGAGAAAATGAGAGATCAGGTTAAGAAAAGAGATGTGAACTTTTCTGTTGGTGACTGGGTTTGTGTCAAAGAACCCTTACTATTGCAAAAAGGTTTCTCTAAATTTAGGGATCCTTTTGTATTGAGGAAATAAAAGGTCATGCCGTCAAGCTGAGCAATGGTCAGTGGTGGAACATGTCTCGTTTGGCCTAATCCATGAGACACGATTCGGCTACTTACAAAAATGTTCATGATGCTAGCTCACCAAGTGTTCGGATGAGTTCTAGGACAAAAATGTTACCTAAAAAGTTCAATGATTTTGTCACTAAATAGTTTTTTTGTTTTTTGTTGTTTGTTTTTTTCATCTCGTAAGAAGGGGAGATATGTGTTGTTGTGTGTATTTCTCCTTGTTGTTATTATGCTATCTATTATATGCTTTTATGGCATTTCTACTGTACCTTTTATTATATGACAGTGTCTGGAACCCTCTATTGTCGTGGTTTCACCACCTATGTCATCTTCTTCTATTTGTGTTTGCATTTGTCTTGCTGGGCAATTGCTGACCGCTCCCTGGGCCCTCAGGACTGCTCTACACTTGCTCCAATAATTGCAAGAAAACCACTCTGGTGTCCTCTTACAGTCTTTACATGTACTTTTCGCCCCAGAGCACAAAATGAATGCTAAAGAAATTCCAATCAATTATTTTGTGGGTAATTGTTTTAATATAATTAAGATATTTTCAAACACTGCTACTATAACTTCTTTTATAGTTGCATGCATTGCTCACATATAACAACAAGCACAAGCAAAGTCAATAGGTCTGATCTTAATGTGCTAACTTTGCATGCAGACACAGGCATACCCAAATGTTCTTTACCAACTTCCGGGCCGATTACCATCGGTTGGAGCCTTTCCAACAACAATGTAATTTGCCTGTCGGATTCCTTCCCGCCTGCCTCATTACAACAGAGGCGGTCTGAAAGGATCCCAACCGGGCATTTCGACTGGCTTCTGATGGGCTCAGAGAGCCAGTCCGCCAGTTGGAATGCTTTCAGTAATCCCAAGGGTGGCTCTTTCCCTTCTTGGGATTAAAATGTCAGGTTTCGGCAGCCTTTCTGTGACAGCCTTCCCGACACAGAAAGGCTGTCGGAATTCGACTTTGGGGGCACCCAGCAGGGCCCCCATGGGTGCACGGCCTTTGGTTGGAGGCCGAGGGGGCACGGTTGATACCTGCACCCCATGGCAGGCACAGTGAGGTGCCTGCCACGGGGTGCATGGATGAACTGGACCTCCTATTTTACAATGGGAGCATGTATTCCATCAGGTATACATGCTCCCATTGTAAAGTATAGGAATGCGACTGAACAGTGTTTGGTCGGTCACATCCTAATTAGTTGGTCGGAGGAAACTCCTCCCGACATTGTGATAGGGCCTTTAATGTCAGACCCACTGCCTTTGCTAATGCTAGTTGGTGTTGAACCCATTTAATTAGTATTAGTATTAAATAGCTGTGCACACCTATTTACCCTTGGCTATTGACTCCTGTTTGTGCTCTCTTGTTTGCACACTTTCATTTCAGTTTAGATGTTTTTCTATAGTGCACAGTTACCCGTATAGGCCTCTCAGTGCTGGGACAGACACACAGATTGGCCCCCAATCCGCTTAACTGCTCCTTGGTACATTTATATAGGGGATAAGAAGTTGCTGAATAAGGGAGGGACCTTTTCCTTGCAATGCTTGATGAGCCATGCACAGAGCTTTAAATGTGATCCTTTTTTGTACCGGGAGCTAGTACAGGGCCACTAAGGGTGGGGCGGCTGAGTGTTGTTTCCGGAGTTTGTGAAGAGTTTGTGCAGCAGCATTTTGGATAACCTGCAGTCATCGAATGACATACTTGGGGCTTCCCAAGAAAAGGGAGTTTCCATATTCGAGACAGGAGTTAATTAATCCCTGTATGACCACTCTCCTTGATGTTGGAGGGAGCCATTGAATGACTTTTCTGAGGATTGTTCTCAACAGTCCAAAACATGTTGCTGGCAGTTTCTTAGCTTGGTTTCCATTGACAAATTATTTACCAGCCAAAAACACAACCTTTTCACTTCTTGAATGGGGTTGTGGGCGTTCACCAAAGGAATCTGGCCATGCTTCGTTCCACCTAGAGGGGTTGTTGCCTACAACCAGCACCTCTATTTTCCCCGCATTGAGTTTAAGGCTACTTTCTGACAGCCTGTCTGTGACCTACTTAGGCACAAATTTAGTTGTAAGGATGCCTGTGTTCCAAGGGTAGAGCTATAATAAGCTGAGTGTCATCCTCATATGGCACGAGTACAAGGCCATGTGCTTGCACTATCTCTGCCAGGGGGAGCACACACACATTAAAAAAAGTGGCGCTTAGGTAGAGCCCTGTGGAATACCACAGCCAATGGGGTAAGTAGCAGAGAAGAAGGATGCTTCACAAACCTGGAAGCTTCTCTTTTCCAGGAAAGCTGCAAGCCAATTGTAGGCAGCGCCTGTAATTCCAGCTTCCTTTAACCTTTGTTTGAGAATAGGGTGTGAAACAGTATCATAAGCTTAAATGAGCTCTAACATAATTATGGCTGCGTAGGCACCTCGGTCCAAAATGGCTTGGAGCTCCTTGATGGCTATTAGCAGAGTGGTCCTTTTTATCACCACACTTAAGGCACTTCTTCACTTCTCGTCCTCCCAGAATCAACAGCTTTTTTGGTGTTCAATATGCTCTGTTCACTGTAAACAGATGATTTTTCCCAAGAGGTGCAGATCTAGTTGACAACTAAAGAGTAGACATTGATACTTGCCATGAGGTTTGGACTTCCAGGGTTGGCAGGTCCCATTCCCAGATCTCTGTTGGAAGGGTAAAAACTTCTTCTTCTGCATGTACAGGCATCAAATACCTCTTGGATACGCCTATACTTTGGGGCAATCTTCCTTGTAGCTTTTCCTCCCAGACGCTATTTCCTTTCCCGTCTTTCCCTAAACCCCGTGCATAACTTGCCAGTTGGTAATACTTACATTTGGACAGGTTGCCCTATGTAATTTCTGACAAGAATTCCCAAAAGACCAGTGAGTTATCCTCTAAAATGTAACCCCATTTGTTTACTGGCCCTTCTACCAACGGAATTGACAACTTGTCTTGAAGACATTTGGGAGTTCCCTGGGAATTCAATATTGATGTGAAACTACTGCAGTAAGGTATCCCTAATGTCCATCTAACTTGATGCCAAAGTTTGCAATCTGCCTCCAGTGGCTTCAGCCTATTCTTTTGAAAGTACTTTGAGTGTCCAAATTTAAAGAGAAATAGTCTCTTAAATCACTCTGACTTAAATTCTTATGGTATTGTGTTGATAAACGTAAATTTCGGTAGTATTGACATTTTTAGGATTTTCGATCTTCTTTGGAAGGAAAGTGGGAGGCCTCACCATGCCTTTAATAACTTCCTGTAACTATTTTGTTGGAGTTTATCGGAGCAATTTTGTCTAGATCTTCCACCATCTAATCTACCAAGTATCTTGTTTCCTTCTTTACCAGCGGATTGTTAAAGCAAGTGTTCCATTCCATGATTTTTTTTTGTTGCTTAGTCAGAGACTTTCCCAAAATCATCCAAGGTGCTTAGGATCATTGAAGGTGATCCGGCCAGATCTTTTGAATAAGCCATTAAATCGTCGGCGTATAAGGCCACTTTTTTCTCCCACCCCTTACGCTCAAAGGGGGTAATGTTTTGACTTGCTCTATTGAAATTTTCCAAAGGCTCAATATATAAATTTAAAATCAGTGTCACCAACGAGCAACCCTGGCGAGTCCATCTTATTGTGTTTATCTGCTTAGTGAGATTGCCATTTACCAATATTTTGGCAGTTGGATTTTTATACAAGGACCCCACAGCTCATGAGAAAGCATTGCCCAAGTCCTGTTGTTTGATCACACAGAGAAAAAAGGATCAGCCTACCCTATCAAAGGCTTTGGCAGTGTTGAAAGTGGGCACCGTCAGAGGGATTTATATTTGGTGGCCAAGCCAATTGCACCAATTGAATCATGGGTTAATTCATGAAGTTGCCTCCCCTTAATAAAAACTTTTTGATCTTCATGAAATAATGATCTGATCACCTTCTCCAATCACTCTGCTAATATCTGTGCGTAGATCTTATAGTTACTGTTCAATAGGGAGGTTGGCCTATAATATTCACATAGCTTAGGGTCTTTGTCTGGTTCAAGGATTATACTAATGACGGCCTCATCCCAAGAACGTGGCAAATCTTGTCCTTTTAAAAAGGCCACGTTCAGTAATTCTATTACAATAAGGGCCATATCATCTTTCAAAGCAATTTTGAACTTGTTTAGCAGGCTGTCTTGGCCAGCTGCTTTTCCTCTTTTTAATTTTCTGATTGCATTAGTCACCTCTTCTATACTTATCTCTGAATTTAATTCTTCCTTTAAATCTGTGTGTAGAAGTGGGGCATCTGTTTTGCTGAGGTAGTTCTTAATCTGCACTTCCTTCACTACTAGTTCTTCTGTATATAATCTTTTCAAGAAGTGGGTGAAGTCCTGCTCTATCTCCAGATCTTCTGTACATATTTTACCTGTTTCTTCATTGTGAATGGTTTTAATTGTGTTTCTATTCAGCTCTATTTTCGCTTTCCAGGCCAGTAACTTACTGCACCCCTTACTGTATTCATAGTGGGACAATTTACTTGCTTCTCACTTTTTCCTGAATATCATCGCTAAGACATTTGCAAGATCAGCCCTTACACTCTTTATTCATTCCTCTTTTACTGCCACTGAAATGTCGCTAAGCTGATTAGTCTCCCCCTGATGAAGGCCTTATAGGTCTGCAAGGAGGCTGAACCTCTATTTAGCTGGAAGAATTCTCTTGTCTCTTTCTTTAAGTGATGCACTATCTGGTGATCTAAGAGGAGTGTTTGATTTACAGTCCACCTTAG
The DNA here is from genome assembly GCF_964204655.1 of Triturus cristatus. Lineage (NCBI taxonomy): Eukaryota > Metazoa > Chordata > Amphibia > Caudata > Salamandridae > Triturus > Triturus cristatus. The sequence continues at coordinate 310,859,922 of NC_140587.1, read as the reverse complement.
GGGGCAGATGTTTTATATACCATGAACTCTAAACTAACTGCTGACTGGTCAGACAGGTGTTCTGGTATATGTTCCATTGTTTTAGTTTTTCAACTTATGTTAATGTCCACTAGAAAAAATATAAATTCTAGAGGAATGACCATATTTTTTGTTGTGGAAAGTAAACTTTTGTCCTGCGACTCCAAGAATCAACATGATCTATATCTTCCATTATTTGCTTACCAAGAGCTATAGATTTCGACCTTCACATTCAGCCATCTCTCCTTTGGATGTATACTCAAATCCCCCACCAAAACAATGATGGATTTCTTGAATAAAATTGCCACCCCCTTAACACAAGAAAGCCTGGTTAGTGCAGACATATTGAACAACCCATTTTTGTTTCTTCATTATATCCACCCATTCTCCTTTTAGTAGGTGGGTCTCCTGGAGGATTATAACTTCGCTGTCTGCAAGTCTCAAATATTCAAGGATTCTTCTCCTTCTACATTTAGCTATAAGACTGAAAACATTCCAAGTTAACACTTTTAGGGACACCAAACTTGTCTACACTGATATACCAACCTAATGGTGGGAACATGGTTAATTTATATGTGAACTCCATAAAACTCCTTCATATTTTATTTTTAAAATGAGGCTCAATTTTTTTCTTTTTTTCCCATATGTTCCTCCACCCAGTGCTTAAATTATTGTACAAAAAACTGCTGCGCTCGTGACTTGTTCACTCTACCCTGGAGAACCCTTCCTATAGCCACTGGTTAAATCTAAGAAGATTAATACCCATTTGAACTTTCTTTTCCCAAGGAAACATTTGACATTTATTTCTGGTGTGCTTTAATCTGTTCCACAAGAATTCCTACTTGGATCGCATCTAGGTAGTGGTTCCCAGTGAGCTGAGTTCCTGAATGTACTTTCTTAACTCCTGTTGTCTGTCCTGTGTGACTATGGAGATATCTGGACCATTCCCCTTTAGAGAAGCAGCCAGCTTTAAGGTCTTAAAGTTGATCAGCATTCTACTTGGATTTTTCCTAGCTACTGCTTCTTCAAAAAGATCACAATTGACTCTCTGTATATCCTCCTCCAAGACTGTAGGTTGCACACAGGGGATACATGGCTTCATTAGGTTAATCAGAAAACTTTTAATGTTTTCCCCTCAAGACCTTCAGGGATGTTCAGCATTCTGATATTATTCCTCCTCACGTTGTTTTCTAGTGATTCAATTTTATCATGCAGATCCTTTTCACCTATTTGTAAGTCTGCCATTTCCTCATGGCTTGCCTCCACCTCTCTGTTAAGCTCCTCTAATAGGCTTCCATGATTGATTCTCTTTCCATCAGAGTATTCATTTTGGTTTCCAAGGCTTCGCAAGTCCCCTAAATTCTTGACTGATTTTTCTCTGAAGATGCACATTTCCCTATTATTTTTTCTATTAGTGTTACAAGCAATTTGCCTACAACTGGCTGGCCTTCATGTCCCTAAGATTGCAGATTAGAAATCTGTGAGTGAGGGCTCTGTAAGTAAGGTTGGTCCTTTACTGTCTCTTGGGTTAACACCTGAAATCTATTACTAATTTCTAATGCCTATCTACTTCCTCCTTTCTCCCCCACACTGGTTACACTGTGGCTCTGCATAACAAGTCCTGGGCTGCTTATTTGAAGTGGTTTAGGAGTTAGGAAGGATTGATCCTCTTCCTTTTTTGACTGGATTTTTAAAAATGTTAGTAGAGAGGGGTAATATTAATACATTCTATTGTTTTAAAGCTTTTCCCCTTGCAATCCGTAGAATTGGTCGGTACCAGTTAAAGGGGGCTGTAAAGGGAACCTTAGAGGAGAGATTTTTGTCTGCTCTTGATTTCATGTCCTCCTTACTCTCACTCTGTCTTCGGTTGGCAAAAACTGGAATTGGTTTCACTCGTAACAACGTGGGCAAAGTACTTTTCATCATGACTTGTTTATTTCTTAAGCAGTATCTGACATTTAGGGGATCATGGGAACCCTGCTCTAAACCCCTCACCACAAAGGAAACTTGCTTTTTACCTGCTGTCTTTTTCACGGTTGCAGGAGAGTTTGCAGACTCTTGTGGATGTCTCCCTCCATGCCCCAACCTCTTGTTGAAATTAAATGCAGCCCATATGTTTTCTCTGTTATTTTGAGCACTGCTGGTGCTACTGTAAACGTTTGCGGCAGGGACGACAATGCACTGACTTCCTAAATACTTTCTGGAATGTCCTGGAACAAAATGCGTGCAAAGGCTCGCAGATCCCTGCTGAGCCTCAATGACACCTACACCCACAGACCTGCACCCATGCTGCAATGCTGACTGCTTCCTATCGGCTCCTCTCGTATCCCACTACGGACCCTCAACTCCACCATGGATGAATGTGGCGGTGTAAAGGAATCTTGCTGGTAAGTTTTAAAACAAGATGCGGACTGTTGCAAGCACACGTGTCACCTGAAGCACCTTTTGCCTATATGTCCGAGAGCTCCCGACCGGAGCTCTCAGCTAACTGCCATGCTCTCTGACGGTTGTCTTTTAACCAATTTTCAACCCCACCTCTAAGATACCAGAGTGTCATGTTCGAGGTTGCCAAAATCAACTGCCACCCCAAGAAAGTTAGGGGTTCTAGTGAGGCATTGTGAGCTTGCTAGGAATTGGGCCTACATCAGTCTCTGATGGTGTAGATGGACTCCGGCCCAACATTCTGAAGTCCTGTCGTCCTAATATGCAGTCCTACCTTTCTTAGTGGGAATGTATAACATGGTGCCACCAATGTTCTTGGGTCAGGTACATATTTAATGGGTCTCCTGAGTAGTTCCTGTGTGTGCCCAGGAAACCCTATTCACCCTTAAAAGGACACATCAATTGTTTTAGGGATGAATCCTCCTCAGTAATGCAGGAAACACTTATTTTTGTCTGCAGGTTGTTCAAGCTTGAACCTTTTAAAGGATACTCCACTATAGTTAACACCTCTCTGAATTCCATTCACTACAATGATGAGTGTAATTATTATTCCTACTAATAGCAGACCTGCTGTTACAGCAGATTTAATATTACATAGGCTAAAAAATGGGGGGCGGAGATGTTACCTTCGTGGTTGAGGCTCACAAAGCTGGTCAGTTTTCCAGCAATATATGCTAATACACAAACATTTCACATATGCGATGAACCTGGCTTACAAGTTCAATATGAGCGCTACCGTCAGGCTATCGGTGGCGGTCTCACTGCATTACGATGGTGGGCGGATGGTGGGCTGGCGGAGAGACCATCCTCCATGCTTCTGACGGTCTCAAGGAGCCCGTTGGATTGTCAGAGGTACTGCAATCCCTACAATAGTGGTGGTGCCCACTCAGGCACCGCCGTAGGGATTACAAACACATTTTCTGAGGGCCATTTCATGGCGGTTAACCCTCCATGAAAAGGCAGAGTGAAAGTGAATTTAGGGGCCTCTAGCGGGACCCCTTTCCCCCTAGCCCTCCGCTATGGGCCCTGGGGTGCACCTATAGTGCCTCCCTAAACATCCCTGCACCATGTGGCAGGCACCACATGGTGCCTGCCACATAGTGCAGGAATGCTTTAAATGCGTTCTTTTTTTATTGCGGCGTGTGCTGCAGCCAGCAGCACAAGCCGCTATACAAAATATACACATTGTGACCAACGTGCAGGCGGTTGCATCGTAATGTGGCCAGCGGGACCTCCGACTCCTAGTCGGGCGGTCCTCCTTCCTCATCAGTGTCTGTCCGACATCCTAATCAGGCCCTTAGTTATGACATTCTCTTGGTGGAGGCTGATTGGCTGCCGAAATGTGAAAGTACAGCCCCACAAGGTGAGGAGGTAATTTTACCATCTTTCTTTGTGCTTGTCCTCGAAGAGGTTAAACCAGCACATGCAGTTAAACGGCACTATACTGCAAATAGTCCCCTTCTCACATTATACCCATAAGGTCCAGCCTGCAAGAGCAATTATAATACCCCATTAAACATGAGGCAAAAGGTCCTGTGAGAGAAATACTCTCACAACTCGAGTACCTAGGAATAGTTAAACCTTTTGTATCTCCTATGAATAATCCCTTATTTCCGGATCCATCCTATTGCATAGTTTTAAACTACAGACATTTAAATTGACATACAGGCACGTTTGCAATTCAGAATTCACATAGTACGGCTTTAATGAACAACATTGTTCGTAAAAACTACAAAACAACCTTGGATATCTGCATCGGTTTTTTCAGCCGAAGCATAGCGGGTAACGTAATTTCTACATGATATTGACCCAGAAGCATTGTCCTATGTTGATGATATATATCTGATAGATGATGACTTTAAACTTAGTGGATCGCATTGTGTTGGGATTTGCTGTGCAAGGCTACAAACTCAGTTTCAAGAAAACAAAAATTACCTTTCTCAGTGTCCTATTCTTAGGATTTGAGTTATACACTGAGGGCAAGAGCCTGACACCACATTTCCTAGAGAAATTTGCTCTTTTACAACCTCCAAATACCATTAAAAAATAAATGCAATTCATTCTAGGATTCTTACATTTTGGCAGAACGTACATACCAGATTATGCACAATGCATAAAACCTTTATAAAATGTCATTCATCCGGATCTTTCCAGTACACATTGGACATCAGAACATGCACAAATACAGTACAGACAGACATGCTTGCATAAAGACACTTACATATACGTGTCAACAAAACAAACTTGGTGATCCGTATAATTGCGGGTGCATTGGCTTCACATATATCACATTTAATGAGGGTGATACAGTGCTGATTCCATATAAATAGCATCTATATTCCAAAGCTGAAAATCGTTTTGCATCTACTGAAAAAATACTGACTGCAGTTCAGATGACTGTCATAAAGGAAAGACCATTGGCTCAAGGGAAACGCATAATTGTTGGTACTCTTGCCCAGCTTTAGAGGCTGTTACAAAGGCCAGTATTATATCCTATGGGATTTATATTTCAGCAAACACGATATCTGACACCGTTGTGATGGAGTAACCCTTCTGCCAAAATCTAAAACCAAAGTCTTTGACCCCACTTTACAAACTCAAGAAGTTCTCCAATATGGACATGAATACCCCATGCCCAGTAAAATATTTCCTCATGACCAGTATAAAAACATTATATATGCTTATAGCACAGCCCAGCCTGCTAAATGCACCAAACACCAATACGTGGCAGCCAGTGCCGCAGTACATGGTTTAAGTATGGATGGAACATTCCATCCTCAAAAAACCTTAACACCATCCCGAGGGGATTGTACTAGGTAGCAATTGAGTTTCTGGTTGGCAGAGGTATGCACCTTGTTCAAACAGGAACCACAATGCTAGTCAGAGTAAGTCAGATGCACATTAAAAGATAACCTATGTTCACCCTCTGGTAGCTTGGCACAGAGCAGTCAGGCTTCTGTAAAGAGGCAATGTATAAAGTATTTGTGCAACACAACACACAATAATACAATAAAAACAGCCCAAAAAGACTCCTCACTGGTTTAGACAAATAGACAATAATTTTATAATGAAATCAAAACCAAAATAATAAAAATCCAATAAGTAGAAGTTGAACTATGAATTTTTAAAGCATAAAAGTGTTTCTAGCACTTGGAAGCAATAAGTGCCAATAGGGGCTATCTGGTCGCTGTGGACAGGTACAAAGTCAACAGTTCAAGCCGACCGTGATGGAGCATTGGCTGGGGATAAGAGCAACGCAGGCCCGGGGAACAGAGTACCTTGATCCTGGGTTGCAACAGCGAGATGTGGCAAGCAGATGAGCGATGCAGCAATGTCAAGCCCACAGTCGAGGTGATAAGTTGAATTTCACCACGCAGTGGTAGTGATGCATTGGTTCCGTGGATGAAGCGCCAAGCCGAGATGCATTGCTTCCAAATTGTGATGCTCAGGTTTCTATATGCAGACCAGGGGATGCATTGATCTCTCCACATTGCTGCTGCAGTGATGAGCAGTTCCGATGTGTTAGGCTCTGGAGACTTGGTTCCAAGAGCAATGCGCCAAATCTACTCCTGTAACAGGGTCATCGACCCCAGTTCTGTAACACACAGACTGGAGATGGGTTAATTTCACTTGTACAAGTATCTGGGTTGACTTCCAGTGAACCAGGAGCAGGTGTAGAGACTTTGATAGTCCTGAGTCTCAAGCAACAGGAGGCAAGTCAACAAGCCCTTGGAGATCACTTCAGTTGCCTGGCAGAGTCCAGTTCTCCCTCAGCAGGGTCAGAGAGCAGCTAGCAGGAGGACAGCACAGCAGAAATGCAGATCAGCAGTTTAGCAGAGTGTCAGTCCTTGATGCAGCACAGAGGTTTTTCTGACAGAGTTCAGTTACAGGTCTAGAAGTGTATGATTTGGTGGGGTCAGACAGTACTAATACCCAGCTGTGCCTTTGAAGTAGGGGTGACTTCAAAGAAGGGTCTTTGAAGTGCACAGAGGTCTTTTCTTCCTAAACCTGGCTCTAGACTATCAGTAGGGGGTAATCAGCCCTATGTGTGGGGACAAGGCACTGCCTATTCTGGAATGTCAGACCCTCCTTCCCTTCCTGCCCAGGAAGAACCATCCAAATGCAGGTGAGTACTGAGACACACCTAAACTTCCTGTGTTTGTGGCTGTCTAGAAGGAATGCACAAAGTGTGGCTGCCACCCACCCCATATGTGTATTGGAGACAGGCTGCAGGCACACAGAGTTGTAAGAGCAGAGAAATGTCCACTTTCTAAAAGTGGCATATCTAAAATAGTACCGTCAAATTAAACTTTCCCAGTAAAGAGGATTTGTTATTACCATTCCAAAGATATTAAACATGAGACAGCTTCTCCTTTCTAATCAGGAATTACAGTTTAAAAGTGTATTACGGAATTCCCAATGTTAACCTATGAGAGAAGTGGAAAATTAAGGTAGGTGCTTTTCACTTCTAGGACATGCAAAACTTAAAAGTTCATGTATAACCTTTTACTTACATAGCACCCTGTCTTATGGAATATCTAGGGCTTACTTTAAGAGTGACTTATGTATAATAAAAAGGGAGTTTCAGGCTTGGCAAAGGGTTATAAATGCCAAATCAAAGTGGCAGTAAAACTGCACTCACAGGCTCAGTAGCGGCAGGCCTGAGAAATGCTTACAGGACTACTTGTGTGGGTGGCACAATCAGTGCTACAGGCCCACTAGTAACATTTAATTTACAGACCCTGAGAATAAGGTATGCCACTTTACAAGGGACTTACAAGTAAATTAATTATGCAAATTGTATCTACACCAATGTTATCATGTTTAGGGGAGAAGCATGTACAATTTAGCACTGGTCAACAGTAGTATAGTGCTAAGGCCAACAAAAAGAATCAGCAAAAACAGGAGGTAAGAAGGCAAAAAGTTTGGGATGACACCAGAGAAGGCCATTTTCCAACAGTACTGCACAACTCGCTGCATTGAAAGCATTCATTCTGGCACTAGAGAACACGGATCTAGAATTCCCCATACTTATAGTGTGCGATTCGTATTATTGTATCCAGTCTCTTAATGAAAATTGACATTACTGGAGCCTGAATGTATTCAGAGACTCAAAGGGAAATACTATAAAGCATAAGCTGATTTGAGGAAAGGTGGCACAACTTAAAGACAGTGTGCCAATGACTCATGTGATTCACAAATTAAGCCATCAGGTGGTGGGAATACATGTTTCAGGGAATTCATTGGCTAAGGGCGCTGCCAAATCTGGAGTCAAAACTGCTACAGTTGCTGAGATCATTCATTCACTTACAAGGTTAAATGAAGATATCATGGTGGCTGTTAATAATTCACGCAAAGGCACCCCTTTACCTAAAAAACCTCTAGCAAATTATTCCTATCACTTAAGTGCCCCAAATATTGCTGTCAACCCTGTGGCAGGTGATTGTGTGATTCCCATCCAGACCACAAGTTAGAATTAAGAATAGCTGTCCATGAGTGTGTAGCATCTGCCCTGCTGGTGTGGCGAGAAAGCAAAAGACACACATTTGATGGATGGAATACAGAACCAATCAAAACATTCACCCCCATTCAAGAGGTCTGGGTTAAATCCATCATTCTTTTGCTCACCATGCCACCCCAGTTTAGACCTGGCCATTTGCAAATCGGTCTTGGCCCTGTGCCTCATGCGAACAGTCCAGCCCGAACTGCCAAGCCAAGTCCTCCCTGGACCAGAAACAAGCATCCTAGGACCGGTTTCGTGGTTTCACCCCTCTTCAGCCAGGATAGCTTGAATCTAGTGGCACAGTGAGCCCGGGACCCACGTCAGGGCATACCCGGCGCACTTAGGTTGAGAAAGCAAAAGACACACAATTGATGGATGGAATGCAGAACCAATCAAAACATTCACCCCCAGTCAATTGATCTTGGTTAAATCCATCATTCTTTTGCTCACCATGCCACCCCAATTTAGACCTGGCCATATGCAAATCAGTCTTGGCCCTGTGCCTCTTGCGAACAGTCCAGCCCGAACTGCCAAGCCATGTCCTCCCTGGACCAGAAACAAGCATCCTAGGACTGGTTTCAGGGTTTTACCCCTCTTCAGCCAGGATAGCTTGAATCCAGTGGCACAGTGAGACTGGGACCCACATTTGGGCATACCCAGCGCACTTAGGGCGAGAAAGCAAAAGACACACAATTGATGGACGGAATGCAGAACCAATCAAAACATTCACCCCCAGTCAAGAGATCTGGGTTAAATCCATCATTCTTTTGCACACCATTCCACCCCAGTTTAGACCTGGCCATATGCAAATCAGTCTTGTCCCTGTGCCTCATGCGAACAGTCCAGCCCGAACTGCCAAGCCGGGTCCTCCCTGGACCAGAAACAAGCATCCTAGGACCAGTTTCAGGGTTTCACCCCTCTTCAGCCAGGATAGCTTGAATCCAGTGGCACAGTGAGCCCGGGACACACGTCTGGGCATACCCGGCGCACTTAGGGCGAGAAAGCAAAAGACACACAAGTGATGGACGGAATGCAGGACCAATCAAAACATTCACCCCCAGTCAATAGATCTGGGTTAAATCCATCATTCTTTTGCTCACCATGCCACCCCAGTTTAGACCTGCCCATATGCAAATCAGTCTTGGCTCTGTGCCTCATGCGAACAGTCCAGCCCGAACTGCCAAGCCAGGTCCTCCCTGAACCAGAAACAAGCATCCTAGGACCGGTTTCAGGGTTTCACCCCTCTTCAGCCAGGATAGCTTGAATCCAGTGGCACAGTGAGCCCGGGACCCACGTCTGGGCATACCTGACGTACTTAGGGCAAGAAAGCAAAAGACACACAATTGATGGACGGAATGCAGAACCAATCAAAACATTCACCCCCAGTCAAGAGATCTGGGTTAAATCCATCATTCTTTTGCTCACCATGCCACCCCAGTTTAGACCTGGCCATATGCAAATCAGTCTTGGCCCTGTGCCTCATGCGAACAGTCCAGCCCGAACTGCCAAGCCAGGTCCTCCCTCGACCAGAAACAAGCCTCCTAGGACTGGTTTCGGGGTTTCACCTGGTGTGGCAGACACAATTTCTCTACTACAGAAGTGATATTGGGGGAATGGTCTGTACAAGCAGACAAAGCAGAATGTCCATAGCTGTGACATTCGCCAACAAATTAAAAGCTCCACCATTGGACTCCCCCTGCAGACACACCTGTTAGTTTCAAACAAACCACTCCAATGCATGTACTTCGATCAATGCAGTCCCTTAAATTTGGGTGGTGTGTTTAAATTCATTCTGCTTGCTGTAGATTCTTGCTCCAGATTACTATGGGTGTGGCCTCAATGATTGGCTGATGCTTACACTGTTATTAAAGATTTGCAAGGCCTCGATGAGACATTTGCAGTAGCTGCATCCCACTAGACCAGGGCCCTGCTTTTGACTCTAAGATTTACATGGATACTATTGGAATCCTGGGTGCTGCTGTGCATTATTCCTCGCCATATCATCCTGAGCGAAATTCGATTATGGAGAGGAAGAACAGTGACTTAAAGCAATCCTTAGCAGCTGGAGTATTAGGTTAAGGTTGTAGCCGGATCCCTCACTTCTGTGGCTTCCGTAGAGCATTAATATTCTGCCTAGATGATCTTTAGGTGGCTGGACCACATATGAGGTCCTGTTTGGCATCGGGATGTACGTTCCAGACCTTAACATTCGTGACACAGTGGTGGCAATACACCTTTTGACATAAATAAACGTTTCAGTGTCTTACAGGAACTACAAGACTTCAGGATGAGCAATCTGATGAACTCTTCAAAAATTCTGCCACCAATGGAGTAAAGGAGTAACCAGCACGCTCTGGCTGGATTCCAAAAGTTGGGGATCTAGTTTGAGAGAAGATTGCAGTAAAGAAGGAGTTTGGCCCATCACAACGTGCACTGGGGCCAGTCATTGGCATTCAAGGTACAAGAACCGGGATTTTGCCCTACTTGCTGGATGAAAAGACAAACAACTTGTCTCCATTGATCAAGTTAATTTGCATTATGTCAACAGTTCTACACTGCAGGCGACAAGGATTCCTAGGAAGTTCCCTGACTCTCAGTAACCTACAGGAACTTCCTCTACATCTTTTGAACAACACCAATGTTGTTTCCCCCAAGCTGGGTGGGGGGGAGAATGAGCTGTTATTTATACCTGTTACAGCTGCAAATACAAACCATACATTGGATGTGAGTATACAGCTTGCTACTGCTACTTCTAACAATAGAGTTGTTTATGATGAACCACCTTTGAAGCTGTCTGCCAGTTCTCTTCTCCCTACTACTGCTCCTGTTTTTCAACATACTATTACTGGTTACTTTGTTGATGCTATTGACATTTTTCTGATTCTTCTCACACTTCACTACATGGTGTATGTGATTTTTTTCTTTGGCTGAAACATTCTTATCTAATCCCTCCATGGCTTTACATTTGGATTGCCATCTACCAATGATTAGACCATAATGATTTACACCGTGCCGACCTGCATATATATTTCTGCAATCATTACCTACGTTGGGGATTTTCTGTGGAATGTCATCCTTTTTATGGGCTGTTTTTTATGTAAGGAAGAAAATGTCATCAGATAGAGTCTAAAAGGGGGCAATAGGCATTTAAACCTAGTGTGTCCTAGTAGAATGATATATGTGACTAAGAGAATGTGGTACACATATGGTATCATAGCACTAGTGCACTTTAAGAACTGTAGCACTTTTTTACACATTTTAAACTCTGACTGAAAATTGTAAAATTATTTGTTTAATAATTTTAGCCTGTGTGGATAATGTACCTCTGCTTATGCTCATATCTTTTTTTAATGGTATGAACCGAATATTTATGTATGTGTTTTGCTAATGCATTTATGGATGTCTCTTATGCTTCTGAATAAAAATTATTAATGAAGAAAGAAAGATTGCCATCTAATTGCTTTTCCTGCTTCTATGGAATGCATTTGTGACTGTTTTTTTCTTGCTAATAAATGGACATTATCTTCCATAATGCTCTACTGAAGAACTGAAACCCTTTTGGTTTTCAAACAGAATGCGATGAGACCTGTCCCTTTTGAACAATTCTGCTTTTCCAGTGTTCAATCAAATTGTTTGGGATGAGGTACCATATAATATTTTTTTCCCTACGGAGACACTCCAGATTCCTTATGTTTTTAGGTCTCGCCTAAAGACCTTTAGCCATCGGCACAGCTTTGCGGGCAAAAACGTGCAAGCGTTGCATTGCTTCCGATGGCAAAGCGTGCACGTCTGGTGATTCCCTTGCGGCAGCGAGCTTTCAAACCATGTATTACTTACAAACATATGGTTCCTGCTCACTCCCACAAGGGAAACAGGCACCGGCCCCCTCCTCTCTCCCTTCCCCCTGCTGCCTCCTTTCAGCACGAGGCACGCACGATTGTTCTGGCTGTGTTCAGCTGCCATAGACTTTCAGAAAGGAAATAAACCATGAATTCAGGGGTCAGCGAGTGAATTGCAAATCCTGACACAAAATGCTGTGTTTTCCCTTCAGGAGCTCCTATTTCGCTGTTTAGAGCAGCTGTTTTTAATTTAAAATATTATCTTTACAAATCCCATTAAAGTTCCATTAAGCCAGCCATTATACGGAGGGGGCGCGCGTCTGGCTGTTTGTTGATGTGGGGAGAGGAACAGCGCGATGCCGGAGGGCAGAGAACAAACGGCCTGCTTGTGTGTCCTGGGGGTGCTGTTTACACTGGGAGCTGGAATAAATAAACTAATAGCTGTCAGAACCTGTGACAGAAAATAACTCATCACAGTGCAACCTTGCAGAAATAGATACAGTGCGTGTGGCAGAGGAAATGCGTCTTTCTTTCCTGTGTTTCTTCCTCTCTCTTGCTTATTTCCTTCCGCTTAATTTGTTCTTCTTTCATTTGTTCTTATTTTCTTTGTTTTTTTCTCATTTCATTTTGTTGTCTTCAATTCCATGCTGAACGTTTTCCTTCTTTTTCTCCTTTTTTACGCTTGCAGGATTCAGAACTTTTGTCATGATTAATATCATTTTTGTTTTTATAAGGGTGCTGTGGGGACAGCACTTTTAAAAAAAAAAAACACAAAGACAGAGATGTGCCAGTACACAGTTTCAGTGCAAAATTTGTGTGCTGAAATCGAAGTAATAGAATCATTACATTCTTACATGTTTTGTACAGTACACATCACGGTGGGAATACAGGCGCACTAATGCTGTTTGTGGCTGGGCTATTTTGGACTTTCCACATACGATACGATACACATTATTGTCTGTTTAACAGACAGCGATGTGGATTTATTTAAAATGTTAAATATGTATTGTATTGTCTATGAGCATTTATCACAGATATTACTTCTCTAGGATAGCATTGAAGGAATTGGAACAAATAAAAACAAAGGAATGCTACTGATTGGGGAAAAAGGAGATGAGCCTTCCACCAATACAAGGCCAGATTTTGTTTTCTAACTTGAAACAATCTTAATTGCCTCGATTTTAATGCCAGTCACCGAATTATGCCACAGGGCAGGTGATCAAAAACCTTTGTGTGTTTGGCTGTTGAGTTCATAATAGTAGCAAATGAAAACCTTTTAAGTGTATAATGGCATGGCTGTCCGTGCCACGATTGGTGTCTTTGATCACTTCTTAGCAGAGAGGCCCCAGATTTGAATGTGCATGACAATGCAGAAGCATTCCATCTAGCATACAACTTGTAGCAAACATACATCGCATGTGTCAATTGTAGACAGAACAGAGAGTTCAGTGTGCATTGCTGTTCCTCCGGCCTTTTACATAGGCCCTGTGAGCCAAAAGGGAAGAACGCACTCATAGGTAAATGATTTTAGGATCATTCTGTATCAGTCTATTCTGATTCTCCTTCAGCTTCTTATCTTATGGCGCAACAGGAAACTGTTGCTTGCGCTGTCTGACATTCTTTGCAACAAGCATTGACCAAGCCAATAAGTGTGGCTTGCATTGTTAGTACTGTGCAAAATATTAAAGAAAAGCTTGATGCAATGTAAAAATAATACAGAATTGTTGCTTTCTGTATACAACGCACCTCAAAAATTAATTTAATGTATTATGATTAATACCCCTTTGGGATTTTAAAACAGCTCCTCATGCATTGTAAGAAAGCTCTTCACAAGAAGCGGGATTATGCATCAAACGCCCAGTAGCATGAGGTGAGGGGAAAATAAGTGCCCTGGTTGGACCTGTCTCCACTCTGTATATCTGAAATAACTGGTACCAGTTGCCATGTCAAGCCAGGCCCAAAAAAACAGTGCCATGAAAAATGTCTGCTGGGTGTGTTGCGAGTAAGGTGCACTAATAATTCACCCCGTAGCTCCCAGTTTAATAATATCGCCTTTTACAGACTGAGGGGTTGTTTATACTCAGCACAGCACTGACATTGTTTGATGGTGGCTCCTTGTGCTTTGTCTGCCTCAAAGTACGCCAATGCTCATACGGAGTGAAATGTGTATGTGATTGTTGAACATCTGTGAGAGGCCTGAGACTTGCTTGTGTGTTTTGATGCACATTAGAGATTTAGACAGTGCTTTTTCTCTTAACCATCAGCTGCCAGTCTAGTCTAAGGCACTTCACGTGACATTATTTTCTCTTCTGGATAGGAAATAAAAATCTGTCTTTTATATTTTTCACAGGATTCTTTTGGAGAGGCACCAATTCACAAAGCTGCAAAATGTGGGAGCCTGCAGTGTCTCAGTCTGCTGGTCGCGGGTGATGCCCGAGTTCAGGAAGTACTTTTAAAGCACTCAATTGTGCGCTAGCAGTAGTTGAGGCCAAAACTCACATTTTCTTTGTCCCGGTTATTTTGTTTTGTTGTGACACTCGTTGATTCTTTGGCTGCCTGCAGTTCTTGCCTCATCTTAAAATAACAAGCATTTGCAAAGCAATAGGTCTCGCAATTGCGAGATTTTGAGCTACTGCCATTGTAAATGACAATGCCTTTTATTTATGTGTTTAAAAAAAGCTGCAATGGGGGCGTGGCTTCGGAGCCTCTGGAGATGGCCGCTGTTCCCGAGAGCTCCGTCGGGACGTGAGGCAACGGGACGGCTCCAGGCTGTTATTCTGCTTCTTGGACCCTGGGACCGCAGGAGATAACGTTGGAAACTGAGCTCTAACAAATGCGACCCGCTGGGGAATCGCATGGTGAGACCAGCGCATGCATTTTAGGCTATTTACCGCCCGCAGCTCAGCACATCGTTGCGGCTGCCATTTTGTTTTTTGTTTTTCCGCGCTCCTGCTATTTCCAGCCTAACGCTGTGGGTTCTTGTCTCCTGACAGGAAAATCATTTTCTTCGTCATGACACCATATTTCCTCTGTTTTTGATCATCTTTTCCTTCATTTGACCCCCAATATTTATTTATTTATGCTGCTGCCTTCTGGATTATCATAGTTTGTTTTCCTCCTTATCTCGTTCACCAGATTGACTTTAGTGGTTCTAATTTTTCTCCACATTACATAAGGTGGTTCACCTCTCGCTGTTCTTCATGGCAATGCCCTGCACTAACCCTTGTGGAACTCTTCACTCCAATGAGGCAGTTTTAGAGGATTATAACCTGTTTAATGTCTTACAAGATCCCATGGAAGAAAATAACAATGACTCTGTTGGTTCTAAAGGCTGTGCACCTCCCAATCCTCGTTTAGGGGCAAAACAAAGCTCTAAAATACCCTCTGCATTGGCGTCTGCATCAGGCAAACGAGTGAAAGTGAATTCACCTTCCCCCACTAATTCATCATCTTTAAGTTCCATGGAGCTCATCCTTGATGAAATTTGTGCGCTTAAGCCACATATGGAGGAAACCAATTCCCGACTGCAGAATCTCGAGGCTAACTGGTCGCTCACTGAACAGAGAGTTGGGGACCTAGAGAAACGTGTTGATTCTGTGCAAAGACTTACAAGTCAAGTTCCTCATATATCCAAAGAGATAGAACAACTTAAGCAGCAGATCGAAAATTTGGAAAACTACAGCAGACGCAATAATTTTCGCATTTATGGCCTAGTTGAGGGCCTTAAAGGCTCTACCCAATCTCCTTTTTTCAAACTTTTTTGCCAACTCTTCTGGGTCTTCCTGAAAGCCCATCTTTGAAAATCTAGCGTGCGCATCGTCTAGGTCAGATCTCTTGTTCTCCATCACCTTCTGCGAAACCTAGAGGAGTTATTTTGTACTTTCTAGAGTACACAGATCTACTCAAGGTCCTACATGCTGCCAAGCAAAGCGGAAAAATCTCTTGGAAGGGATCTAACCTCTTTTTTGCCCAAGACTATGCCAAGTCAACTGCGGATCGTCGGAAAAGATTTTTGGAGATGAGACCTGCGCATTGTAACCTGAATGCTCGATATGGCTTGTTCCACCCTTGCCTCTTCAAAGTGACTTACAATAACAGAACAACTAATTATGAAGATCCTGCCCTCCTCCAACAATTCTTGAACAGTTGTAGAGTGGATTCCATGGAAGTACCTCGACCGTGAAAGGCTCATATATCCCAGCATGATTCTGTTTGTTATTTGTTTTGTTCCTATTAGTGATTATTCTCCCGTCTTCTGTCTTATGTGACATCTTGTTGTATTGATATGTTCCTTGTTAATGCCTTTCTTTTTTCCATTTATTAGGTAACGATTTTGTGGTCCCTCGCCGTTATTTCCTCTCTTCAATTTTCCTGGAAGCTGTTCCCCTCCTTGCAGTCTCGTCTTGGGGTCTTCCGTTCAGCCTTCCATCTTCCCTATGTGGCACCACCATCCCCGTTCTTATTGTCTTTCTGTGGTTTGTCTTTTGTTACAATATTTTTTCAACATTGTTTCTTTTGTTTTGTTATTTTGTTATGCGTTATGTTCTTACTTTCTTTCTCTTCCTGTACTATCTTTCCTTTCCCTCCGTTTTTTGCTCCTTTCTCTATTTCTTATATTCTTCTTACTCTTTACTTCAATTTCCTTATTTTACTATTCTTTACTATTTCATATTTTTCGGCTTTATTCTGACAATATTCCTCTATTTCAAACGTCAATCTCTCAAATTACCATATGATCTTCTCAAAGTTTTTTGTTATAATTTATATTTTTAGATGTCGTTAAATATATTATCTTGGAATCTTAAAGTTTGGGCTCTCCCATTAAGAGACAACGAGTCTTGTCACATCTAGCAAATTTAAAAGGAGACATTGCGTTATTACAAGAAATTTATATAAAAGATGCTGAAATTACTAAAGAACGTCGTAATTGAGTAGGCCATCTTTTTGCGTCTCCTGGTTCAGGGAAATGTAACAGTGTTGCTAGTCTCTGCCATAAATGGTTAAATATCAAACTCATAAACCAAGATAATGATTCTGATGGCAGATGGGTTGCAGTGTCTTTGTTGATTGATAAAATCCTTTTAACTATGTTTAATTTGTATGCTCCCACTATACAAGACAAATTGTTTTGGCCCCAGATCCTCGCTTCACTGATGCAATATACTGACGATTATCTCATTTTAGGGGGTGACTGTAACATGATTATGGATCCTATTTTAGACAAAAGGTCCAATTCTCGTTTTTCGCCCTCTCCCATGCACACTCAATTTACCTCTACTATATCTCAAAGATCTCTTGTTGACTCCTGGAGACTCTGCCACCCTACGCTACAAGAGTACATGTACTACTCACCTGCTCACTCCTTCCAATCCCGGATTGACTTTCTCTTTATTTCCAAAGCCACTCTGATATAGGCTCTATTTTAATCTCTGACCATGCTCCAGTTTCCTTAGCCTAGACTTACTCCCCCCCATAAAAGGTACTAGGAGATGGAGGTTTAATATCTCTCTCCTATTGGATCCCAAATTTACACCAGACTTCCTTGATTTTGCATCCCTGTTTTTTACAGACAATGAATCTCCTCAGATATCCCCTCAACTGTTATGGGACACTTTTAAGGCTGCCTCTAGAGATTTCGGGGCATATCAACAACAACCGGGGATAATTATCTCTAAGCGCACTTAGCGCTAGGATAATTATCGCCGGCTAGCGTGAATTTTTATCGCTGAGATAGCGTGCTATTAGCAACGCTTATCTCAATAGCGATAAAAATTCTCACGCTAACAGGCTAACGTGAGATTATCGCTGGAAACCCAGCAATAATCTCACGTTACCTTGTTGATAGGGACAGGCAAACTTAGCCATGACATCCTCCTTCCATAGGATATCATGGCTAAGTCAGAAAAATACCAGACGTAAAAAAGCAGCGTTAACCGCGGTTAGCGCTGCTTTTTTTGTCTCTAACAGGGTTAGCGACATTCTTGATAATAGGAGAAATGTCGCTTAGCGACATTTCTCCTATTATTTTACTCTGGAACGCCCCCTTTGCATCTCATTAGAGATGCAAGGGGAAGCGTAGAGTAAAAGGGTGCTAACATGCGAATTTGCATGTTAGCACCCTGTTGTTGATAGGGCGCTAGTTTTATCTCTCCTTTTTTGGCTTTTAAAGCCAAAAAAGCAGAGATAAAGCCCTTGTTGATATGCCCCTTCATTATTTCATTTGTTGCCCAAAAAAGACTCCCGGCCTCTCATTCCTTGCAATTACTTAATACGCAAATTAAACAATTGGAGCATTCTTATTACTTAACTAAGTCTCAATCTGACTTGGATAAACTTCTTAAGGCCAAATTCTCTTTCAATACACTTTCCACGGAATCTGCAAATTTATATCTACTTAAATCTAGTGCTAAATATTATAGCGCGCAAAATAAAGGTGGCAACCTTCTTGCCAATTATCTCAAAGTTAAAAAAGAGCGCACAAAAATTGAATCTATTGTCACCTCATCTAATATCACAATTCATGAAGATGAAGATATGCTGACAGAATTCACTGACTTTTATCAAATACGTTATACTCCGGAATCCCCTCCCTTATTATCTGACATTGATCATTATTTGTCCTCCGTTCCCTCTCCTTCCTTTCCAGAAATAGATTTCTCCTCCTTAGAAGCTGTTATATACCATAAAGATATTCTGGAGTCCATTCATGTACTTAAAAAAGGGAAAGCTCCTGGGCCAGACTGCTTCACAATAGAATTTATTTGCATTTTTCCAATCTACTCGTTACCAGACTTCACCAATTATTTTCGTTTTTTATAACATCCCAAAAATCTGAAGGCTCCTTTCAGGAGGCTTTAATTTGTCTTCTTCCCAAACATAATAAAGATCACACATTATGTAAAAATTATAGACCTCTTTCTTTAATCAACCTGGATTACAAGATATTTGCGAAAATTCTCGCATTCTGTCTGGGCAAAATGTTACCTAAATTAATTGTTAAAGAACAATGCGGTTTCATCAAGGGCCATCACCTTTCTGACAATACCCGTCTCTTTTTTAATGTTCTTAGTGAATCCCACTCTTATAAACATTCATTAGCTGCTGTGGCACTAGATGCTGAAAAAGCATTTGATAGGGTTAATTGGCAATTTATATTCTCAACTCTTGTTTGGTTTGGTTTTTGCCCGAAATTTCTTTCTTATGTTTCATTATTGTATTCCTTTCCTAGATCCTTTATCTTAGCTAACGGCCTTGTCTCTTCTTCGTTTCCTCTCTTCAGAGGTGTCAGACAAGAATGTCCTCTTTCTCCTCTTCTCTTTATTTTAACATTAGAACCTTTTCTAACAAAAATTCGAATGAATAAAGATATTACTGGCTTTCCTTATGGGGATAAACATCTGAAACTTTTTGCCTATGCAGACGACATTCTTTTATTCATTTCTAACTCCCTAGCTTCTACACCAGCCTTTCTATCAGAAGTTTCCGACTTTGCGATGGTATCAGGTTACAAACTTAATGTTGATAAATGTGAGATTCTCCCTCTAAATAAGTTTTGTTTTCATGTAGATTTCTTGTCTTCTTCTTTTCATCGGAGTCCGGCTAAGATCAAATACTTAGGTTTATGGTTCACACCCTCTATTAAAGATACTGTAACACTAAATATAAAAAATCTACAAACAACTCTAAACAATTCTACAACTGGTTGGCATCCCTTGTTCTTATCCTGGTGGGGTAGACTAGACTCTATTAAAATGATGTTAGTTCCAATAATTTTATTTTTCCTCTCTAACCTCCCAGTTAATATATCTAAATCCTGCTATAAAAATATTTACTCTATTCTATCCAAATTTTTATGGCAAAACAAGAAAGCTAGGATGTCATTTGCTAAACTTAAGTGCCCTAAACATTTGGGTGGAGTTAATTTTCCAGATTTCTCCTCATATCACACTTCATTTTTTCTTAATTATTCTGTTTCTTTGTTATCTGAACATATGTCTGATCTCGCCTCTCAACCATTGTGGCTAGAGATTGAATCCTCCTTTTTTTCATCCATTCACCTTTGAAGAATTGGTATCACTATCCCATATTCCAAAGAGGTTTTCTCTCCCTATTCTTAAAAATTCCCGCAAAATATTTTTTCCTCTTTTCCTGGATAGTCTAGACGATCGCTCACACTTCTTACAATCCCCTATTTGGTATAATCCTCTTATTAAAGTTAGAAATAAGACACTTTTTTTTAAAGAATGGAAACATCTCGGCCTTAATTGGATTTACCAACTCTTTCAGGAAGGTACTTGTATTCCCTTCTCTGTACTTCAAGCCCGCTTTTCTCTATCATTAGCCTTCAAATCCAAATATAGATTATTGTGTACAGCTGCTCAAAACAGCTATGATGCCCTTACTTTTTCCGTTACTCATATCAAATCTTCTCCTCTCACTCTCCCTTTTTTACTTTCTTAATCCTCCGCTTCCCAAATTTATAAAAAATTAAGAGATACCTCTATTACCCGAGATAAATCTAAAGTAGAAAGTGATTGGGAATCAGACTTAGAACTTAGGCAAAAAATTTGGACCAAAATAAGGAAATCCTCTAGAGCAGCAAACACGACTCAAACATTATTTTTTATATACAATAGACTTTTGATCACTCCTGCCAAATTACATATAATTGATCCCTCTATTCCCTCTACCTGCTGGTCTTGTTCAACTGCAGTGGCAGATCTTAGACATATGCTCTTTACTTGTCCAGTGATCTATAATTTCTGGTCCAGAGTGTGGAAACAAATGAATAATATTTTTTCTACACAGTTCCCCTTTACTTTTTCACATATTTTTTTAGGTAGTCTTTCAGAGATATGGTCCTCCTCCATTATTAACACATCCATTATTGACTTACTTATAGCTGTAGCGTTCCAACAAATGACTAAGTCATGGAAGAATGCCTCGAATGTCTCTTTCCAAGCCTGGTGGTACGGAGTTTGTTATAATCACAGATTAGACAGGGCCTACGTTTATCCCATTACACTTGCTATTAAACGAGATTTATTATGTTTACCCGTCACTAATTTCTTGAACATATCTGCCCAGTCCTTACCTTTACATACCCCTTGCACTGAAGAAGTTCCCAAACCTCCCTGAAGTTAATAATGATTGTTTCTTATATATTATGTTTTATCTCTTGGATATTTTATAAATCTTTATTAGAGGATTTATTGTAAGCCAATTGTTACATTTTAAATGCATAAGTTTTGTTATATCTTTTGATATTTTCTTCCCCTCCCCCTTCTATCCCTTCCCCCTCTTTCTCTGTTTCTTCCCCCATTAATGATATTTTTTGCACTGTTATATTTAGATATTATGTTCTATTGCTATTCTGTTAAAACTTAAAACAAAACTGCAATAATAAAAGGCATTATCACTTACAATACCAATAGGTCAAAGTTTCTAAAATGCGAGACCTATTGCTATGCCAATGCTTGTTAAGGTTGCAATTGGTGCTGTGATTACCCCTGGTTTTATTTTGTGTGATTGGGATGTAAATACAGTTACTTAAATGCTCTCAGAGCTTGAATATTATACTGTGTTTGAAAGTGAAGATATGTTCCTTAATTCTGCTAATTATGGAGTAATATTTTGTTATCACCACTATGCACATCATTATTTACACAGAGCTTGTGTTCCATGTAAAATTACAAATTTTACACAAACGGAACATTGCCCAAGTCCTCCAAACAATTTATGGACAAGTTTGCATATTTTCTGGTTATAATCCTTTAGAACAAATGTCCTTTTATTTCAAACTTACCCCTTCAGAAGAAAAAGAAAAATATGCTTACTTAGACAAAATGGATTTATTTGGATTCATTCATTTCCAACTGGTCTTAAAGGCTATGACTATTGGAAAGGCATTATTGATTTAAAATCAATGGGTGTGCTTGCCCCAACCCTATTTCCATTGTGTATATTTGGTCTGGTTGGTTATTTAAATAAATGTAATAATGATGCACCCAAACTTGCAAAGTTAAAGGTTCTGGATCTCACATTTACAGACAACACTCTTCTTTTGACCAAGTCGCAGATGGGGATCAAGAAAATACTGAACCAGTTCAGCAGGTTCTATTTAAATATGGGGCTAGAAGTTAACATGTCAAAGACTAAGTATATGGTCTTTAACCAATGCCACTTGACTCGATCTAATCCAACATTAAATGGGGTCCCTATAGAACAGGTCCAATTGTTTGATTATTTGGGTGTCACCCTCAGTAGAACGATGGAATGGGCGTACCACATCAGCAAATGACTGATCAAATTAGAGCAGCAAATAGGAGGGCTGCAAACAATACCACAGGGCTTCATTATAAATCATTATCTCCAGTGAAGCAGCTCTACACTAGCCAGGCTCTGCGGTTGGCCCTATATGGGGCAGAGTTATGGGGACACAAATATCTCAACACCCTAGAACTTGTTCAAAATAGATTCTTGAGGGCGGTCATAAACCTACCTGCTGGTACCCCTTTGATCCCCCTAAGACTGGATTCCGGCCTTAAATCAATCTTGTAAAAAGCAGCAGTTTGACCCCTGACATTCTGGAGAAAAGTCTTGGCTAACCCAGAATTAATATACTTTTGCAAGGGTCTTGAGGACGTTCTTAAATACCCCGCTGCAGATGAAATACCATGGCTAAACTTCATTAGGGCTTCTCTCAATGAATTTGGTTTATCTAAATTGTGGGATGATCCGGGGACTAGTTGTTGTACCATTTCAGCCTGAGAACTAAAGTCCCAATTTAGATCTCATAGACAAACTTCATTATTAACCTCCTCAACTTTGGGTAAAATACTAGATACCTTTTTAATGACAATGGACACATACAGATTGAACCTTTTTTAGATGACGTTGAGCCAACCTTGGCCAGCAAACTGTATACGCACTTTAGACACGGGACTTTGCCACTTTGCACATTCACCTTGAGATGGGCCAAAACAATAGACCCTGCTGCTTCGAGTTGCCCAACTTGTGGCAATGATAAGGGAACTGTGGCACACATGCTGTTTTTCTATCAGACATATAGCAGGGCTAGGGCAAAATGGATAATCCCAATATACAGACGGATAGGAATCACCAGACATCTGAAGACTTGTAGAATTATTCAGACCAATTTGATGTGCTCAACAGTGTTTGCGGTCTCCAGATTTTAACAGTGTATGTGGTATTCAAGGAATAAATATGATAACTGTAGACCCCATGTAACCTATTGCCTGTTTTTACGATTCTTATAATAAGTGTACATCATGATGCAGAAATGTTATTAGGTAACTGACCATTTTATCATATCTCTTTTTAAATATACATAGGCCTGCTCCCTTTTTAAATTGAAATGTTTGATGCTTTTAGATGCTTGTCTCTTTTATGGTATTTCACCTAATAAAGAGTTTTCGAATCGTAAAAAAAATATATATACATATGAGGAACAAAACACTGTCAAAGGCAGGGCAAAGGCACTATGTTTAGACCTTGCTTGATTCCTAAACAGATGCATTGCCCATTCAGAGACAGCCCCTAACACATCTGACACATCATTGCATCAGCGGTGTACCTCTAACACAATGGTTTTATTATATAAACAGTGCTCTGTCCTTTCATGGGTCAGAGGGGCACTCTGGTCACAATTGTCCTGGAACTAATACTGTGTTTGGCAAGCAGTTCTGCTGATGGGGATCCTCCATCTTGCAGAGAAGGATTGACAGTCTTACTATAGGCTGATTCCCTGGTCAAGTTATACAGGTATGGGGGCTCAGGCTAACCTAAGAGATCGGGCAGAGGGTAAACCCACTATGCTCTCAGACTATGGGTAGTGATAGTTAGAAATATATAGAAATCAGACTGCCATGGTTGGATAGTTTAGTCTTTTCACCCTGTTCGTAATGCTGGTTACTTTATTTCTTTTTATCTGCCTAATAATCACAGCTCACTCTTTCTAAGCAAGACTACAATTTGTTTCAATAAATGTATTGAAATCTTTAGTCGTATCTTTCTTGTGTTTACCATGGGCATACATAAGTGAACAATCAAAGGGGTAAGATCTGTTTCCACGATTCCCTTGGGGATCAGTGTCATTTTCGAGGTTGCTAAAATCACTTGCCACCCCAGGATGGCTAGGGGTATAGGCAAGGCACTGTGAGCTAGCCAGGAATTGGACCAACCACCTCTAATGGTATAGATGGACTCAGTCCCTGTATTCTGAAGTCCTGTAGTCCTAATACACAGTCCTATATTTCTTTGTGGGAACCGTATAACAGAACCCTTATGGTTATTCCCAGTGATGTTCCCTTCTGATCTCAGTTGGACATCAGTCAGAAATATTAAGTGCTGACCTCCAGTATCACACCTAATGTTTCAGCAGTTCTTTGAAGCTGCCTCTTCCTGTCAGTTGATCTAACACTGCTTCTCGATGGACGCCATAGACTTTAAACAACCTGACTGTTTATTGAAATAATATCTTCCTGTGGTTTGCACCTTTGACAATTCTATGAGCATCATTTAGAAAGTTTTGAATCTGGGCACTTTGTTGGAAGCTGCGTCACTCTATTAGTGCCAGCAGGGAAAGATTTGATTTGGGCTTTGTCCATGCAAAGTACACAAAATAATAGATGACCACATCTTTCAGTTTCGCTGTTGTGTTGCCTGTAGCCCAATCAAACCATTGTAGAGTTACATCATGAGCTCATGTGTAGTGTGTAGCGTAATTTCATTCTTTAGCAGGTACAGAATTCAGGTCTTTGCCTTCATGAGATGAACCCAGTTCTTTTTTTTCAATTGACAATGAGGACTCGGGTCTTTTGTTATCCTCATTGATTGTATAATGTATCATTTTAACCCACAAATATAGTGCACCTATGAGAAGAATTAATAGAGGAACTTCATAAACACATTAAAAATGATAATAAACTCCTTGAGCCCTGGCCCACCTTGCCAGGGTTGGTTACCATGTTCACTTGTTTAATACAAGGGGTCTGGACACCTCAGATGCACGAATTCATAATCTGCTGACAGTTCCACCCAGCGCTGCTTGATATCGAATCTCGCAATGGGACCATGTCGCTCCTCCTGCTCTCAGAGTAAATATTTGGGATGCGCTCTACTGCTGTAACTTGGTGCGATATTTACAAATATGGCCTTATTTGGATGATGGTACAGCATGCTCCATTGATTGGATTCAACCTGGTGCATTTGGCTTCTAGTTAATACTGGGGCAAGACTCTTCTTAGGGGTGTGTCTGTGTTACTCTACTTTAAAAGGAAATGTATGAATCCTCTACCATGACACCTATTTGATACTTTGTAACAAGTACAGCTGTGTTACCACTTTTATATGTGGTATTGCCAATAAAATGTTGTTAGTAAAAGCTTTTTTTAAATGTATCAATCTAATGTGGCACATTTGCCAACTTTGTTTATTGGAAGGGCTTTCTCATCAGAAACCTATTAACACATTTGAATGTATTAGCAATGGCCTTATGGGTCCCTCAGTGTTTAATTGCCACTGCTTCTTCAATTCGATACACATATACAGATGAGCATATCTGATTTAAAACATGTATTTTAAACACTGAGTAAACTCTTTGTGAACTACATGCTAGTTTTCTAAAATTACCATAAACGCATTTGCTATAGTCAGTATACTGGAAAGAAAACTTTACTGAAAGAAATTATAGACCTTAAGTATCATCATTAGCTGACAAGCATACTTTAAACTTAAGTTTAAAAACGTGGCCTTCCAAAATTAATAATATATGTTGTTTATTCTTCCAGGTAACATTTTTGTTATTGCAGAAGGACCCACTGCCCCTTCTGTAACACTAAAGGCAGCTGCTGTTTCAGTGTGTATAGTAAAGAACTGAAAAATTACCTAATTTGTATGCAGGTTTTCCTGCTTAACCCATTTGTGAAACATTGCTGGGCCATTCAAAACTTACTTACAATCTGAGCCCCTCACCTAGATTAACACTTTTGGAGGGACAAAGAGTCTTCATAAGAACAAACATAGGGGCTCATTATGATGGCGGAAGGACCGCCACCGCCGGGCCGGCGGGGGCAGTCCTTCCGAAATCATAATGAAAATAAATTCTCACCACCAAATTAGGATGGCTGTGGGAATCACAATGGTTCCTCGGCGGATGGAAAGTCTGTCCGCCACGGTTCCGCATGGCAGTCCTTTTCAGCCCACCTTGCCGAACCCAGAACCAGAGCAACAATGTGGCGGTGCCGTGCAGGCACCGCTGTAGTGAGTAGGTTATGCCCTTCTGCGGCGGATATCCTGCCACAAAAAGACAGGTGGAGACTGACTTTGGGGGCCCGTTGCGGGTCCCCTCTGTGTGGGGGGGTGCACTGGGGGGGTACCCATGGTACCCTCCTGCAGTTCCATGCACCAAGGCACATGCACCATATGGTGCCTGCCACGTGGTGCAGGGAAATGCTGTTCATGCTCTTTTGACATTGCGGATGGTGCTGCAGCCAGCAGCACCGTCCGCAATGTTAAAAGGCCAGGATGCGCCCACCAGTATGGCGGGCGCATCCTAATTGCACTGGTGGGACCGCCGCACGTCTGGCAGGTGGTCCAAGCACCGTTATAATGGCAGGCAGACTGATGTCCGCCCGCCATCATAATGATCCCCATAGTCATTAGAAAGGGGTTTCTCTAACACAGGACAAGCCAACGCACTCTGTATCAAGGGCATTTAACAGATTAATGGGCACATATCCCGGCTTCTGCATGAGGACACCAAAGGGCCTGATACACAAAGCCATTTTCCACCATGAGCTATTGCACTGCAGTAGCCCTCTGCGTGTTACGTCTAATTGTAATTCACAGGTTCTGTATTAGAAACATACACAAAGGTCTTCCTGCTCTCTAATATGTGAAATGGGCTGCTGCTTTTGTTAAATAATCCACAAACAATCTTCCCCAAGAAGGAAAAAGCAAGCTGAAAGTAAAGGAGGGATGCAGGGTGGGCCAGGCAAATCGACTAAGACTCCAACAAGAGTGTTGGTCAAGTCACGCTCACAAAAGTTACATCCACATATTTAAAAATTGTACTATTGGCATAGCAAGCTAACGTTTTCTGTAACACATTTTGTTTTTGCCGTTTTATATAGTGTGAACTCGACCCGAAGGCATTGGAGCACTTTACATGAGCACTAGTTACATTGCACAAGGATACATGCTGAAAGTAAGTCAAACAACACGCTAATCATAGGAATTTTATTGAAATGGTGGGAATAACACTATCAGGACAAAGGTAAAACATCAAATGAAATGCAATGCAACAACAGTAAACACACTCACTGTGGGCACTCTTAGAGAATCAAGAAACAAAAGAGGCTAAGTAAATTTGAGAACAGTGTAGTGGAAACAGTTGACATGAATCATCAGTCAAGTTCATCTGTATGTATGTATTTATGTAGTATTTCTATTATGTATACCTAGTCAATAGGCAGTGAAGTGCTTTACAGGGTCAAAGATATGCATAAGGTCAAGAAGTGATAGAATAAGTAACTGTTTTATGGGCTGGTAATGCACTGTGATTTATAAAGAGGTGAGTCTTCAACTCTTTCCTAAACTAAAACAGTGTCGGGGCTGTCCTGATGGATCTGGGGATGTTGTTCCAGTTCCTGGATGCATAGCTGGAAAAGTCCTGCCGCCTTGTTTTTTTTATTTCTTACACTTCTTTGTCTGCAGTCTGATGGTGTTTTTACTGCGGATGTGCCAAGAACGATGAGAGATGATGAGCTTGGCTGCAAGATAAGTGGGAGTGCTGGTCACGATGGCTCTGTAAATGATGCAATTGTTTTTGAAAATGTTGCAGGCCAACTAGGGGAGCCAGTGGAGTTCCATCAGGATGGGGGTGATGTGATATTTCTTCACCCCCGGGATTGGGCGTGCTACAGTGTGCAGGATGCCCTTTAAGGGGTGCCAGTGTGGAATTTCTCAGACTATAGAGCAGGACATTACCACGATCCAGAGCAAAGGATACAGTGCATGAACAGTTGTTCTGAAGTTGTTTTCTGGAAGAAATGTTTTCAATTTCTTTACAAGAGAGAGTTGGTAATGTGTGTGTGACTGTGACGTTATTGTCCAGAGCCAAACCCAGTGGCTTGGCAGTCAGAGAAAGTTGGGGTTAAAAGCCATCAAGGACCACATCATTGAGACAGGTGTGTACTGTTTCTTGTTTGTTATTTTTGGCAACAAACAGCAATTCTGTCTTGTTATTGTTAGACCTGAGTCTGGTACCTTAGGCCAAGTAGGGGCTCGCGTTCCAACGTCAGGGAAAGGAAGGTCACCTTCTTAGATAGCCCTACTCACCCCCTCGGTAGCTTGGCACGAGCAGCGAGGCTTATCTTCAAGGCAAATGTGTAAAGTATTTGCAACCACGCTCACAACAACCCAATGATGACACCACAAATAGACTCCACACGAGTTTTAAAAAAACGAGTTTAAACTTTATATAAAAAGATATACGATAAGACCACACAATATAAATCCAACATATGAGGTTGTGTACCATTTCTCCTGGCCAGTTGTTAGGCCAGCCAGCCCTTGTAAGTTCTGGCGGTATTAATGAGCACTTCTAAACATTCTCCTGTAATCCTAATATGATGTTAGACAGTTCGTAATCAGGCACTTTTGTAATGTAAAAAGAATGCAATGCGTAATGCAACAATCAGGCACTTTGCCAGTTAAATAATGCAATGCGTAATACAACCACCACATATGTCGTTATGCAGAAATAAGGCAATGCGTAATACACTAATCAGGTAATTTGTTATGCAGGAATAATGCAATGCTCAATACACTAAACAGGTCATTCGTTATGCAGAAACAATGCAATGTGTCATACGACAATCAGGTAGTTCTTTATGCAGATAAAATGCCTTGCGTAATACACTAATCAGGTAGTTTGTTATGCAGGAATAATGCAATGCGTAATACTCTAATCAGGTACTCTGTTATGCAGAAATGTTGCAATGTGTAATACGACAGTCGGGTACTCCGCTATGCAGAAATGGAATAATGCGTAATACACTTAGGCACCGATCACTGTGCCTTAGGCGGTCTCTCCGCCTCTCCTTCTGACTTGCAGTCAGCCTCTCAACAGTTGCCCCAACACGGGTACGATGTAATCAAAAAGGGCAGCTCCACATTCCGGCCCCTGGACTGCCACTCCCTTGGCAATACGGGCCGCGATTCGAGCCGAAGCAGAGGCTCGCGCTGCCGACACGAGAGAGAGGCTGAGAGCATCTCCCTCTGAGCCCGCGCCTCAGGAGTCGACACACGTTACCTGGTGGGCACGAACTCACTCTCCTCTCCTTGTCCAGCGGCTGGGCCTCCAATGCAACTTTGTGAATTGGCAACGGCAGGCTCGGGCTGGCAACTCAGCTCCTCCGGCACTGCCGGTCTGGGCCGCTACAGTTACGAAGATCTCAGGCTGCCACAGAGCACAAGCACACAGTGTCACTGAGTCTTCCTTAAGCTTTGGGTGCACGATCACGGGGCACTCTACAAACAGGTGTCAGGCTGCACAAAGATCACACGCACAGCATCGCTGAGACTCACTTTAACTCTGGTGCACACGATAACAAGGCAAATCTTCACAAAGGTCTCATGGTGCACAACACACCTGCACACAGCGTGGGTGAGACTCACTTGGATTCCAGTGCACACGATAACAAGGCAAATCCTCATGAAGGTCTCACGTTGCACAACACACATGCACGCTGCGTCGATGAGACTCACTTGTATTCCAGTGCACACAATCACTGGACAATCCTCAAAAAGGGGTTCAGGCAGCATAAAGCACACGCACACAGTGTCGCTGATCCTTGCTTGGACTCCAGGTGCCCACGATCACAGGGCACGCCTTACGAGGGTCTCAGGCTGCAACAAGCACGCACACACAGTGACGCTGAGACTTTCATGGAAACTTTTGTGTTCCTGTGTTTCCAAAACAGGGAGCCAGCTCACCTCAGGTCCTTGGGGATAAGTTACTTCAGGACACAGCACACAGCAAAGTCCTTTCAAGCAGAGACACACAGCACACAGCAAAGTCCCTTTAGCCTTTCCTTGGTTAAAACAGCAAACTGCAGGCCAGCCCCAGAACACACAGCAAGGGTCAGTCCTATTCTTCAGTTGTTTCTTCCTTGGCAAAGGTCCTCTTGACCACGAAGTAGCTCCAGTCTTGTTCACACATGATCAAGCCATTCTCCAAAGTTCAGGGGCTTCAGCTCTCATAGTTATACCCCTCAATGGCTTTGAAGTCTTTGTGTTCAGTGGGCACTGACCCCTGTTCAAACCAGTTCTGGGTGGCTCCCTGCCAGTGACACCTTTCTTCCTTTGATTAGTGGGTGTCCGGATTCTCAATCACTCAGCAGGAGATGGGACAATTGTTTTATGGTAGCAACCCAGACCTCTTCACCTCCAGGGGCTGCTCCTCCCCCTACACTCTGGATGCAGGTCAGCCTGTTGCTGTCTCACCTCCTCCCCTGGGTCAAGACATTCCCCAGATTCTATCGTTTTCATATCCAGACAGTCAATCCACAGCCAGGCAGAGACACACAGAAATGTTAGAGCACAAAAACTCAGCCACTTCTAAAAGAGTGGCTTCAAAAAACACACAATGCAAAAACCACCTTCATAAAAAGATGTGTTATTACATTGCGAGTTCAGTGATACTAAACTTCACCTTTCCATCTTAAGCCTTTGGGATGATAGGCTGTAAAACATATTACACAGCCTCCCCATTCTGTCCTATGGGCAAGATGGCCTCACAACAGTGAAAAATGAAATGGAGATTATTTCACTGTCAGGACATGGCACACACCTCAGTACATGTCCTACCTCTCACTGTCCAGGGGGTACCCTAGACCTACCATAGGGGTGTCTGAGGTGCATAGAAAGGGAAGGGTAAGGTCTGGCAAGTGAGTGCACTTGTCAGAACAACATGGTAGTTTAACAAACTGCGCGCAGGCCCTGCAATGGCAGGCCTGAGTTCCCTTTTTAAGGCTACTTGTGTGGGTGGCACAAATAGTGCTGCAGGTCCACTAGTAGCATTTGCATTACCAGCCCTGGCACACATAGTGCACTTTACTAGGGACTTTACTAGTAAGGCAAACATACCAATCATGGACAACCAATTACCATTATGCTTTATACAGGGAGCACTTGCACTTTGACACTGTTTAGCAGTGGTAAAGTGTACAGAGCACCTAAGTTGGCCACACCATGTCAGAAAAAAAGGTCTAGGGGGAAAGCAAAAAGTTTAGAGACTTTACCCAAAAAGGGCGAAGTCCTACAGTTATATTGAGCTTTAGGTAGGAGCTGGACACCCAGGGCTGGATGATATGCTGGAGGTGTTTGAGGTATTGGCTGCCTGAGGCAAAGAAGACTTGCAAGTAGAGTTGTGTATTATTGGTATATTAGCGAATCTTGATGCTGTTATCTGTGATTACAGCACTTAGTGGCTCCATATGGAGGTTGATACTAGCTGCAGGAACACAGAAAACCAAAATTCATACTCACGCCCATCGGAACAAGATCACTGAAAGCTCATGCAGGCCACAATTGTGATAACACACATCATTGCAGAGAACAAAAGTATGCCACCTACCCTTGCTATTGCTCTAGTAATGTACATCTAACTGAAAGCTCCTAAGCAAGAACTCACTACCCAGACAACCACAACTAACTCAGCAGTCAATAACTTGGAAACAGAGGCTCACTATACCTGGGTACACTCAAAAAATACAGGCAGCAAATAAGCCGTTGGCAGGCAAGAGGAAATGTAGCACAAAGTGGAAACTCTAATACTATAATTCATCCACCTCTTGAACAGAAACAGCATTACCAAACTCTAAACCAAGTTTAATATGTCAACCGTTTTGCTGCCTCTTAAAAGCCATCAATGCATCATCAAAGCATCATGCTTTTACACAGTTGGATTCCAGACACTAAAATACAATACTCACCGTCACCATAAAATGTTCACCAAATAAATACAAGTTCTAGCACCAACAGCACAGAGCACAACACAACGTAATGCCATCTCTTCCATCCCTCTATGCTACATACTGAGGTGGACCTCCTTCAAGACAGACCTTGATAACAGTCTTAACACCTTCAAATCCACCACACCTGGGGATGACATTCTCCCATTCAGCATTATGGAACCACTCACCAGAGAAATAGCCACACCAATCAAAATAATGAATGCATTCATTTCACAAGGCACCTTCCACAGCATACTCAAAATATGTACATATTCTGCCATGACAGAAAAAAAAAGCTTGCCAAATAAGATCTGGCCAGTTACCAACCCAATACATCAAACATGCAATTGTGATTCATTTACAATACAAGATTAACATGAATTCCATTCTAAAAGACTAACAAAGCCCCTTCCATTGCATTGGTTACTGGTTCTGTTTCTGGAACTGGTTGTCCTGAGTGGAGCGGGGCTCACAGCTGAGCCTAGCAGAGGAGGGGGAGCGGCCGAGGGGAGCCGTGGAATTGAGGGGCAGTGAAGGCCACATGCGGCTTTGGCGGCAGTGGCAGCAGTGATTTGCAGTGAGTCAAGGGGAGTCAAGGTGAGTCGCAGCGAGCCACGTTGGTTTGCTAATGTTTACCTACATACTGCATCCACTGCTTGTGTTGTGGCCTGTTGAGGTCGGCTTTCGCTCACTCACCTACCATTGCCACTACCAGGTTCTCTCCTGCCTCCTGGATGCCCACGTCTGCTTCAGGGCAACAACCAGAAGGGAGTCAGGACGGTGGGCTATGAGGAGGGACCGGTAGTCTGCTGGGAGTTTGGGAGAAACCAAGGAGCTTGGAGGCCCATGCAGTTTGTGATCAGGTGGCTCCCTCCTCACCAGCACCCTCTTGCTGCATCATACCAGCTGCATCACACTGACATCATACCGGCATGCCAGATACCTGATTCTTTTGATCACCTCACCACCCCAAATCGGAGCCAGTCATATGCAAATCAGTCTTGACCCTGTTCCTCCTGGGAACAGTCCAGCCGAGACTGCCAGCCAGGTCTTCCCTGGACCGGAATAAAGCCTCCTGGGACTAGTTCGGGGAAACAACCTTCATCAGCCAGGTTAGCTGGAATCCAGTAGCAAAGTGTCAGTTCAGCTTTATATAACAGATCTCACATTGGCGTTGGATCTTGTCTATTCACACATGCCAAAACTAGGAGGAATGCTACTATCCGCCTACTGTACACAAAGGATTTGGTTATGGTACATAAACAAAAGTGGGCTTCCAGCGAATAATAAATAAGTTAGAGGAATGTCCTAGGTCTGATGGTCTGGAACTGATCTTTGCAAAAACAAAAGTAGTTATTTATGGTAAGAGGTCCAACAAAAAGGGATCTGGCACTGAAGAAATGAGAGTTTTCATAAAATAATGGAGTATAAGTGTATAGGAGTTTGGATCGATGCAAGAGGTAACCTGACATGGCAAAAAGAATAATTCATAACTAAATCCCAAGCCCTACAATGTGCTTTTACAACTGTCTCTAAACATCTATGGGGCTCCAGCCTAGAACTAACCCGTCAGGCCATAAAGTCGAAGCTATTGCCATCAATAACATAAAGGAGTGGATGATTTGGTAGCCAAAATATACAAATCAGTTTTTTGCCTTCCAAGGGCAGCCTCCCCAGCACAAGTGCGTCTAGAGTTAGGCCTGCTAAACCAAGTAATAGCCAGATAGCAAGTATTTCTTACATTGTGCCATAAACTAAGAGCCTCAATGCCTGGCACCATGGATAATCTTAACTGACAAGAAATCAGAATCAGCCTGAGCAACTCTTTGCACCTCCAGTTCCTGGAAAGGTCCTTAACTTGCATGACACAGGCATCCATGGCAAGGCCCTTGACTGGATATCCTCATTCCTCACTGGCAGAACTCAGCGGGTCAGACTCCCTCTGTACCTCTTGGAACTGACAGAGACCAACTATGGTGTGCCCAGGGCTCCTCCCTCAACCCCACCCTCTTCAATATCTACATGGCACCCCTTTCAACCATCATCAGGAACCACGGGCTCAACATAATCTCCTTCGCCAGCGACACCCAGCTCATCCTCTCCCTCACCAACAAACCCAACATCACCAAACACAACTTCCAAGAAGGGACGAAAGCCGTCACCACCTGAATGAAGAACAGCTGCCTGTAACTCAAATCAGAGAAAACAGAAATCCTCATCCTTGGCTCCACCTCCTCCGCATGGGATGACTCCTGGTGGCCCCCCGCCCCCGGAAATTCCCCAACAGACCACACACAAAACCTCAGCATCATACTAGACTCATCGCGCACAAATGAACCGCCAGATCAAATCCCGTCTCCTCGACCTGCTTCAAAACTCTTTTGCATGCTTCAAAAGACATTCAGATGGATCCCATCCGAATCCAGGAAAATTGTCACGCATGCTCTCATCAGCAGCAGACTGGACTACAGCAATGCCCTACAGGCCAGAATCAACAAGAAACTTCTTCGCAAACTCAAGACCTTCCAGAATGCAGTAGCCAAACTGATCCTCGACATCCCCCATCGCAGTCACATCACACAGCACCTCTGCGATCTCTACTGGCTCCCAGTCGAAAGAAGAATAACCTTCAAACTCCTCACTCACGCATACAAGGCCCTTCATAATACTGGACCAATATACTTGAACAACCACCTCTGCTTCCATGCACCTAAAAGACACCTCTGATCAGCCGTCTTTGCTCTGGCTTCCATCCCAAGCATCTACAAGACTAGAATGGGAGGAAAGTCCTTATCCTACCTCGCAGCCAAGGCCTGGAACAACCTCCCAATCTACCTCCAGCAAGCCCTCACACTGCCCCAGTTCAGGAAGGACTTAACTGGTTCTTCAGATGATCCCTGGACTCAATGGAGCCAGCCCCCTGCCCCCAGCGCCTTGAGACCCTCACGGGTGAGTAGTTTCACTTTACCAACCCTGATTTATTTATTGATTGATTGATTGATACATACTTTCCTGGCAAGGGATCTGTAGAATCTGTAGGTGGCTCAGGGAGCATATATAAAATGTGTTTCCGTCAGCACTCATAAGGTCAGCAAAGTAGAGGATAAGAGCACGTTAGCATAGTGAAAGCATGGGATAAACACATAACATAACATAACATATGTGTTTGTAAAGCGCACGTTCATCCAGAAGGGTATCATTGTACTTTTGCCATAGGCCTGCATGTGTTCTTTGTTGTGGCAATGCCTCCTTGCTTGCTGCTGGACCATGTGGTTGGTTGCCATTCTGTGTAGCCAGCCAGTGTGCTTTTACCAAACGCCTGCATGTGTTCCTTGTTGTGCCAATGTTTCCTTGCTTGTTGCTCGACCATGTGGTCAGTGGTTATTTTGTGTAGCCAGCCAGCATGCTTCTGCAGTATGCCTGCATGTTTTCTTGTGTGGACAGGCCTCCTTACTTGCTGCTTGACCATTTGGTATGCTATGTTAAGTTATAGCAGCTTATAGAGCACGATGGTTACTCGATTATGGAGTGTCCCCGCGCTGAATTCCAATCGAGGCTGAAAACATACTTATGAGAGAGGAAGCAGAGAAAAGCTAAGGGAAAAGATTTTTCCTAAACAGCTAAGTTTTAAGCTGTTTCCTCAAGATATATTCTGAAGTCTCCAATCCTAGGCACAGAGGTAGAGAATTCCACTTCTTGGCTGCCAGGTATCTAAAGTAGATACCCCCAAAGTGTTTTCTGTTAAAATTTGGAATGCAGACCAAACCAGTTCCGGACGATCTCAAACAGCACATTGGGTGGTAGGAGTGTATCATAGGGCGAAGATATTTCGGGCGCTTGCCCTGCAGTATTCTGTGGACATAGCAGAAAGCTTTAAAGGAGATCCTCTCCTCAACGGGAAGCCAGTGGAGAGTCTACAGGGCATTACCAGTTGGCGAAAATCTAGGGATATTTAACAGCATCCGAGCCTCTGCGTTTTACACCCGTTGGAGCTTATATATGCTCTTCTTTGGTGCCCCCAGATATAGAACGTTACAATAGCCCAATCTAGAGGTCACCAGAGCCTGGACTGCTGTCTTTTTGGCAGCATCTAGGATAAGCCCAAGAATTTTTTCAGTATTTCTAGGATACAATAGCAGGTACCTGTGAGGGTGGAAATCTGGTCAGAGAAAGAAAGTGTGGAGTCAAACCAGACTCCAAGATTTTTCACTTTGTGGCTCGGAAGAGGTGGAGACCATAGCATACAAGGCCACCAACTCGATTACCAAATGGAAGGTTGTTTTCCTACCACTAGTATATCTGTTTTACTGGCATTAAGCCTGAGACAGCTGTGTTTCATCCAATTTGCAATGTCCTTCAGGCAGAGCTCAAAATCCTCTGCTGCCTTGCCATTCTCCTGGGCAAGGGTGAGGATCAACTGTGTATCATCCGCATACGATACCGTCCGCACCCCATGTTTATCCAGTAAGTTTGCCAATGGTCGCATATACAGGTTGAAGAGGGTTGGGCTCAGTGCTGAGCCCTGCGGAACCCACTGTTTCAGGTGTTGGATGGATGAAACATATGGTTAAAGAGTAGTCTGAAAGGTGCGATCCTTGATTAAACTCACCAGCCAGCCTAGTACCATACCTCCTATCCCTGCCTGATATAGTCTGTCAAGTAGCAAGCGGACGTTTTGTGTAGCCAGCCCGTGTGCTTTTGCCAAAGACTGCAGGTGTTCTTTGATGTGGCCATCCTCCCCCTGCTTGCAGTTGTTGGCTGACCATGTGGCCTGCAGCCGTTTGTGCAGCCACCTTTTTTCCAAATTTCAGAAGGAGATTGATAGGAGAGGGCTATGCCTTTTTGTATTTGTGTTGTAATATACTATGTATTTAGCCCTGTGCCTTTCACCCTTACATTCCATCTCCTGCCTCCCCCCCTGCTCTCTGCCCCATTGGTAACTCCCTTCTCTAGAACCCTGTAGTGAAGCTTGCCGTAGAATGCTGTGAACTCTGCCTGTCAGTTGGTGCCAGAGGATCAGAAGAATAAACGTCTCATCTCACCTTTCCTGTGTCTTCATTTCTTAACATTTTGGTGACGATCCACACTGCGCTGGGAGCAGTTTCTGATTCTCTCCCCTCTTTATCTACATCAGCAACCAAATTTGTGGGGTTCTGTGCTGCCAGCTCTTCATTCCACACGCAAGATATTGACATTGCTTTTCTTCTGGTCAACTTGCGGTGAGAGACTTCTTAAACAGCTTTAACAGTCCTTTAATCAGCGTTTTTGCTACTGACGTGAACTGCAAGGGCATATCTGCTCTCTTAGCAGCTGTTGAGTTGACGTGTGGGAGGCGTCGTCTCTGTCAGCTGGTGCTCCACTTGAACTGTGGGAGGCAGAGCATTTGTTGACGGCTTGTAATGGAGCCTAATTCCTGTCAGTTTCAGCGCATGGGCTTTCAGCTCTTGATGCGAACTGTGAGGGCGGGATCTTGGCCCTCGTCAGCTGTTGTGTTTGCGTTTCTCTGCTAATTGACTCTTGGCTTCTCAGCGGGTGACGGAGCACTCTTCACGACAGCTGACGAAGATTTATACACGCGCCTCTGCTGGTTGACTCTCCGCTCCTCAGCGGATGGCGGAACACTCTTCACGGCAGCTGACAAAGTGTATACGCGCGCCTCTGCGGTTTACTCTCCGTTCCTCAGCGGGCGACGGAGCACTGTTCATGGCAGCTGACGAAGCTGATATCCTGTCAGCTGCATGGGTCTGCTTGAGGAGAGGACGGTTTGAGGAGAGCACTCCCCTCAGTTTATCGATCTTTGATGTTGATGCATCAGCCGACTCTGTTTGACCATCTGTGATACCGGCTGGAAATATTGGTGTTTGTGAAGCAAAAAGATTTATTCTTTGTACCATTGTTAGACCTGTCAGCCCTTTGGGTGGTCCCTCCTCATCATTATTTATTTTGTCCCACTTTTGCCTCAAACCCTGTTAGTATTTTTTCCTTTTTGGGAACCACCAGACTTTTTAGTATTGATGCAGATTCAGGGAGCCATTTTATCTACCCCTGGAACTTCTGTCTGAGGGCCTGAAACACAAAATGGTGGCCACCCATTGTCACCTGTGACATCATTGGAACCTATTAGAACCTTCTGCAACATTCTGGAACCCTGTGACAGTTGGAGGCGGTTTAGAATGTTGGGAAGCTAAGTCAGAGTTGACAGTTGGAGTTGGCAGTTGGCACCTGACTGGTGAAGAGAGAGGAGCAGAAACCTGAAGGAGGAAGGAGTGAGGCAGCAGGGGTGGAAACATGTGCCTGGAGTGGGGTCCATAAACCCACCCTTGATACTAGTCCCTACTGACTGAGCCCAGCCTGGAGCCCTGTGTGGGAGAAAGCAAGAGAAACCATCTTAAGGACCTGGACAGCAGGAACAGGCCTTAAAAGTAAAGAACAGCAAGTTCCTGACCTGGTTACTGGTAACTTCTTGAAGTCCGACGTCGAGAAGCCTGGAGACCTGGAGCCCGAGGTGGAGAAGCGGCGCTGACTGGAAAGCAGACGTCGTACCCGGAGCCGCCAGAGGTCGAGAGAGGGCGCCGACGGAGGTCGTGGAGAGTACCAGAGGTCGAGGAGGAAGTCACCCGAGGTCGAGTGTGCGGCGTCGACGGGGGAGTGAAGTCCGCCCTCCGGAGTCGCCGGAGACCGAGGTGAAGCGTGCCGGAGGTCGGGAGTGGAGATCGCACTCCGGAGTCGCCGGAACCTGAGGAGAATCGTGCAGGAGGTCGGGAGTGGAGGTCGCACTCCGGAGTCGCCGGAACCTGAGGAAAGGAGCACCGGAGGTCGGGAGTGGAGATCGCACTCCGGAGCCGCCGGAAGTCGACATCGAGCCGAGGCCGCCCGACGTCATCGAACCGGAGCCGCCCAGAGTCGACATCGAGCCAAGACTGCCCGACGTCATCGAACCGGAGGTCGACATCGAGCCGAGGCCGCCGACATCGAACCGGAACCGCCTCCCGGCGTCGACAAGAACTGTCATTGAGCCGAGGCCGCCGACATCGAACCGGAACCGCCTCACGGCGTCGACACGACTCCAGCGGCGTCGGAACTTCATAAAAAGGGCAGTAAGTGGAATAGAGGGCGCCTAAGGCCCTGTGAAGCCCTAAGAGACCATCCTAGAGGCTAGAGAGGTGCTGGAACCAGCTTGATAGTGCCAGGGGTGAGCTGAGACTAATACAGAGGGGTTGTGTAGTGTGGGAGAGCCAGATCTCTAGATCCCCCCCTTGATCTACCTCAGTTTAGGCCTCAGCCTTGTCCAAGCCAAGTAGTACACCCCTCAGGTCATCCAAAACTCTACAAGCTGGGATTGGGTCAAATCATCCCATAGTACCTCAGGAATGTGAACTGATTTTCAAGTGTCACTGTTGGCTTTTATTATTTATTGAGAGCACTGTATTTATTGTATTCATCCTATTTATTGCCTCACAGTATTTATTGCCTCACAGTATTTATTGTTTCACAGTATTTATTGTCGCACAGTATTTATTGTCTCGCAGTATTTATTGCCTCATAATATTTAATTGCCTGTTATGTAATGCACTTATATTTATGCCTTGATTATTTATGATCTACCTTATTTATTGAATCGTTGAAGTATTATTTATTTGACGTACCCTTCCACATGAAAAGCCTTGTGTACTGTGATTGTATTATTATTTATTTGATCAGCAACTAAGAGAAAAGAAGATAAAGAGATATATTTTCAGTATAATTTTTAAGGTGTAGTGTCGTTTTTGGAACGGATGCACGCATGGTTATTGTGTGGGTATGACGTATGCTTAGCACGGTGCCTTACCCCTGACCACTCGAGCCAAGCTACCACAGTGTATGTCTGGGAGAACACCACCACCCTTCCGGTGTGGGAGTGTTTTTCTAACATAATTGGTGTTCAGTGGTGGGATAGAGCTGTGCCTACGTATACTCGACAATAGCTGTTGGTAGTCCATAGGCCTACACCGGGAGTTTTCTCCAAGCGGCCTTCCTAATTGTGAGTTTTTGTTTTTTCCAAATTTACTCTGGTGGTGGGAGGAGGTATTATAAAAGGTACCCCCCTGCATAGCTTCTGTAAAAACCTGTCTTCTGTTCTGAGTGGGCAAAATGGAGTTTGTACTGGAGAATTTAGAAACATACACTGTGGCCCAACTCAGGGAGTTTTGTCAGCGGGAGGGGGTGTATTGTCCCCCAGGAGCAAAGAAGGGTGCACTCCAAACCAGTTTAAGGGCTTGGGGGGAGGCACGACGAGAAAGCAAGGCTGAGGAGGAGGACAGGGATAGAGAGCCCGACAGTGAGGGAGCTGGATTGTACCAACCTGAGGTGGGGAACCTGTTAGCGGGGCCCAGGACATTTTCTAGGAAGGGCAGCAGTGCCTCTAGCGGTGGCTTGTCTGAAGTGGAGTTAACAGACCGGAGGGAGAAAAGACAGCTCACATGGGACTTAGCAAGGCTGGAGAAAGAGAAGGAGGAACAGAGGATGGCTCATGAGCTGAGGTTAAGGGAGATAGATCTCCAGATCCTACGAGCCGGGGCACACCCTATTCCTAATGGTGGCAGCGAAGAAAGAGAGTTCACCAGGGAACCCAAACCCTATTTGCCGAAAGACATAGTGGCTAGCTATGGTGTGGGCGACGATATTGCCAAGTGGCTAGCGGCCTATGAGGTCTCGTTAAGGGCCCATGGGGTTCCAGAGAAGTACTGGGGAGGGGGATTGTACAGGTACATGCTTCCAGCTGGTAGGGATGCATTATTGGCCCTAGAGCAGGATGAGCAGACCCACTACCCCACCATGAAAGTGGCGCTCATACGAAAGTTTGGACTAACACCCGAGAAGTACAGACAGAAGTTCCGGGGTAGCCACAAACTGGGCACACAGAATTGGGTGGATTTCCTGGACTATGCAAAGAAGGCATTAGAGGGTTGGATTCAGGGCAGTGAAGTGAGGAACTACGAGGGGTTGTTTGATTTAGTATTGAAGGAACACCTGCTCGAAAAATGTTTCCCTGAACTGCGTCAACACCTGGTGGATAGCAAGCTGACCAATCCCCGGAAGCTTGCTGAGGAGGCAGACATTTGGGCTAGTACCCGGGTGTCCACAAGGGGGACTGGAGGGGATACTCAAAAGGCCGGACAGGGCGCCCCCCAGAAGAAAGAGGGAGGGGAAAAGAAGAAGGAGTTCTCCAAAGGCCCCCAAAATAATTTCCAAGGTAAGGGAACAGGATTCACCCCTAGGGCTAACCCACCCAGAAACCCTAATCCTGGCCAGAGTCAGCAGCCAAGGGTTGTCCATTGCTTCGAGTGCGGTGGCGTTGGACACTATAAGGGAGATGCGAAGTGCCCGAAAAGACCACCCCCTCCCATTGGAGGAAAGGCCCCCGGAGTAGCTAGTGTAGTGCTCGGGGAGGAGATGCCTTTAATTAAGGGAAGGGAGTGGGCGGGTGTCACTTTAGTGTCCCTGGGAGAACGGGAGATGGTTCCTAAGATCCAGGTGCCCGCAAATACCGTAAAGTATGGGCAGTGGGTCACCATCAACGGCCAAAGGGGGGAGGCTCTGAGAGACACAGGAGCCAGTATGACTATGGTGCGTAGCCAACTGGTGTCTCCAGAGCAGGTAATTCCCGATGTACTCCACCCTGCCGCGATGGCTGACGGCAGAATGGGCCACTATCCGGTGGCCGAGGTTCCCTTTGAATGGGAAGGGGTTGCAGGTTCACTTCGAGATGCCGTAAGCCCTGCCGTGCCAGTCGATTGTCTGCTAGGGAATGACATGGAGCACAATGCTTGGAAAGAGGTGGAATACCGGACTCACACTGAGATGCTGGGTACACCTGACTGGGCCTGTGTGAGCACAGGGTCCGCGACTACCCGGAGAGGGAGTTCGTTTCGGCTGGAGCCTGGAACAAAGGCCCAGCCAGCTGCCAGTCAAGGGAAGAACCGAGGACAGGAGGAGCCTGCCTCGGCGTCCGCACCCCGTAGGACGGATAGGCCACCGGAGGTGGTGGACCAGGAGTCTGCAGTGGGGGATGTCACCGAACTGGAGGACCTACCCATCCCGGCCGAGTGGCACGTGGAGGGAGGCCCGTCCAGGGAGGAATTCTGCCAGGGCCAGAAGGAGTGCCCTACCCTTGAGGGACTGAGGCGACAGGCCGAAGCCCAGGCAGCAGGGAACGTTGAAGGGAACTACAGTGTTTACTGGGAGGATGGCCTCCTCTACAGTGAACCCAAGGCACCCCTACATGGATCGTCACGAGCCTTGGTAGTCCCTCAACGTTATCAAGCCTTCCTTCTGGAGTTGGCTCACGAGATCCCATTGGCAGGACACCTGGGGCAAGACAAGACCTTCGCCCGTCTTGTCCCACACTTTTATTGGCCTCAGATGAAAGTGTCGTCCGACACCTACTGCCGGACATGTGTGTCTTGCCAAGCCAGTGGGAAAACAGGGGTGAAGCTGAAAGCTCCCCTGGAACCACTTCCTGTCGTTAGCACCCCCTTTGAAAGGGTGGGCATCGACATTGTGGGTCCATTAGATCCGCCTACTACAGCTGGTCACAGGTTTATCCTGGTTTTGGTGGATCATGCCACACGGTACCCAGAGGCTATACCTCTGAGGACCATAACAGCACCTGTTGTGGCTAGGGCCCTGATGGGAATCTTTACCCGAGTGGGTTTTCCCAAGGAAGTTGTGTCCGACAGGGGGACCAACTTCATGTCAGCGTACATGCGGGCCATGTGGAAGGAGTGTGGAGTGACCTACCGGTTCACCACTCCTTACCACCCCCAGACCAATGGTCTGGTGGAGAGGTTTAACAAAACCTTGAAAGGCATGATCAGAAGTC
This sequence comes from Triturus cristatus, assembly GCF_964204655.1. Lineage (NCBI taxonomy): Eukaryota > Metazoa > Chordata > Amphibia > Caudata > Salamandridae > Triturus > Triturus cristatus. The sequence goes on along the minus strand of NC_140587.1, from coordinate 310,817,217 downwards.
TGCCTGAAAGCCTGCGGAGGAAATGGGACGTCCTCCTACCATGTCTACTCTTTTCTTACAGGGAAGTGCCACAGAAGGGAGTGGGCTTCAGCCCCTTCGAGCTTTTGTATGGGCACCCTGTACGTGGACCTCTCAACCTGGTGAGAGACGGATGGGAAAGAACTCCCAGGAAGCTTCCCCAGGACGTGGTGAGCTACATGCTGGCCTTCCGAAGCCAAATGTTGTGGAAGCAAGCTTCTGACAACTTGGAGGCCAGCCAAGAAGTAATGAAGGCGTGGTATGACTACAACGCTCACCCGGTGGAATTGGAGCCTGGCCAGAAGGTGTGGGTGATCGAACCGGGAGAGCTTAGCGCCCTCCAGGATCGCTGGTCAGGACCCTTTGAGGTGTTGGAGAAGAAGGGTAAGGCTACCTACTTGGTGGATCTTAAAACCCCTCGTCAGCCCCTACGGGTGCTGCACGCCAACCGCCTCAAACCCCACCACGAGAGGCCCGAAGTCATCTTGATGATGGTGACTGACGGAGGAGAGGACGTGGAAAGCGAGCCTCTCCCCGATTTATTTGCATCTCAAGAGAAGGATGGGTCGGTGGAGGGAGTGATTCTCTCCCCCTCCCTAACTCCTGAACAGCAAGAGGACTGCAGCCAGGTCCTGGGACAGTACTCTTCGTTGTTCTCCCTTGTTCCGGGTAGGACTCACCTGTGCGTCCATGATGTGGACACAGGAGACAGCCCACCTGTGAAGTCCAAGATCTACCGGATGTCAGACAAGGTGAAGGCCAGCATTACCAGTGAAGTCACTAAGATGCTGGAGCTAGGAGTGATCGAACCTTCCAGCAGCCCCTGGTCCAGTCCGGTGGTGTTAGTACCAAAAGCCGCACCACCGGGTGGCCAACCGGAACTGAGGTTCTGTGTGGACTTCCGGGGACTGAATTCAGTAACCAAAACTGATGCTCATCCGATCCCTAGGGCGGATGACTTGATTGACCGGCTGGGAGCTGCCCAATATCTAAGTACCTTTGACCTTACTTCTGGGTACTGGCAGATCTCTTTGACTGATGGAGCAAAGGAAAGGTCAGCCTTCTCCACGCCCAATGGCCACTACCAGTTCTGTGTGATGCCCTTTGGGCTCAAGAACGCACCTGCCACGTTTCAGCGTCTGGTGAACCAAATCCTCACTGGAATGGAGAGTTTCTCTGCTGCTTATCTGGATGACATAGCCGTCTTCAGTAACAGCTGGGAGGATCACTTGTGTCACCTGCAAGCTGTTCTCCAGGCCCTGAGACAAGCTGGATTGACGATCAAGGCCAGCAAGTGCCAGATCGGGCAGGGGTCGGTAGTGTACCTTGGACACTTGGTGGGTAGGGGAGCGGTGCAACCCCTCCAGGCGAAGATCGAGGCCATCATGGCCTGGGAACCCCCCAAGACTCAGACTGAGGTCCGAGCTTTTCTGGGCCTCACGGGATACTACCGCCGCTTCGTGAAGGGGTACGGAACCATTGTAGCCCCCCTCACGGAGCTCACGTCCAAGAAACAACCTCGACGGGTAGTCTGGACGGAGGCTTGTCAGCAGGCCTTCGTGAAGCTGAAGCAAGCCATGTGCGAGGCCCCGGTCTTAAGGGCCCCAGACTTTTCGAAGAAGTTCATTGTCCAGACAGATGCATCGGAACATGGCATTGGGGCAGTGTTATCGCAACTCAATGAAGAGGGTCTGGATCAGGGGTCTCCAACCTTTTCTGCAGTGAGAGCTACTTCTGATCCGTGAAAATGATTGTGAGCTACTAAAGGCCAAGCAACTTGTGAATCATTCCCAAAGTCCCTTCACGCGCAGCTTCATTGACAAGGGATAAACAGATACCCATTAAGTGTCTGCAATGCACAATATGTAACCAGAGAGCCAGGTATAAGTTCTGGCTTTCCTCTTCAACAAACTGCATACTCCTGACCTCTGCCATAACCAGCTAAGAAGACTACAACCATAAGAAACCATATGGACGTGCAGTGCTGTTCAAAACTGCAATCATACAAAAAACCATAACCTGCACATCTGTCTCTCACACCTTTTCATTCACCAAACTACTATGTTCCATAACTCGGTAATCGAACCTCGGTGGTCATCATGCACAACATGGAACACTTCCCACATAGGCTCACAAAATAAAGACAACACCTTTGCCACCACAAACCCTACACATGGATTGGCTTGCAGGGTAGTAAGCAGTATAAAGTAACACATGCTGCAATACAATTATTTTATTACATCATACCTACTTTTTATACTTTATCACAGGACTAGACCTTGAAATGCCTGAGTTCAGGGTTTGCACTGTACAAATTCTCCCCTAACAGACCATAAATGTGTCCATGTAATAATAACCTATTCCACATCTATGGTTCACATGACTTGCCACTTAGTTCATTATCATAGAATTGTCATCCAGGATGGTGGGAGTCCATGATTATTTCATGATTAAAAGCTATTGCTTCAAAAAATGCGTCTTAATCTTCAAATCCTGGTCACTGGATCACATGACACTCACCAGAGTCCTGAACATACAGCTGTATAAAAATATGCTTCCTATTCGAAACGAGGTGCATTTTTCTTGAACTCTCATAGCTCCACTTCCTGCCCATCAAATAATAAATGGACAGAAACAGTGTACATTGCTGCAAATAAGTATATTATTTTGCTTAAGGATTTCTGGTCCTGGGCGCAGAATCAAATTTTGTACTTTAAATCATATTTAAATTTCATTTGGTAAAATGTTTTCAACCCATTCACCAGCTTGATTATAAAAGTTGGTTCTTGAGCAATAAAATGGTCACTACAATATAACTGTGAACCTGGGATGCAGGAAATCCTTAATCCACTCCACATCATCTGATAATAAACTGCTCCATAACCATTCAGGAACAGAGTGTAATAATATACCAAAGACTAATTGTGATACTTATCAGTTAATAGAAAAAAAAAACCATAGGGACTGGGTGGACCAATAGTGCAGGACAGAGATACAAAGTTTGAATGATAAAAAAAGTCTACGTTTATTTATTCTCTTCTCTAAATGTTTGGAAAGCCTGTGTGAAATTAATTGGTATCTAGGGTTTCCAGTAACCAATAGGCAAGTGTTTGCCTCTGTAAATGAAAAAGCTACCTTAGCAGAAAGGCCAAAGACAGAATGGGCATGGCACCAAAATACGTTTATAACTACCATAGCAGGTTTGATGCAGGATTCGAAGAAATACACACTGCTTCAGGTGACTTTAAGTGCCAGATTCACATAAAATTTATATTCCAGGCATATGTTAAGACAAAAGCAATTTACACCTGGGAGCCTACGTAAACCATGCATGGGTGAGTGATGCAAAAACTAGATGTAAATGTACTTTATGTGAATTTGATAAGCTGGAGGCGAGGTGGAAGAATCGGTTTTGTGTTTTACGAAATAACGGTGCAAAACACACAACAGAACAGAAAGGTGGGGTCTGAGGGGTCCGGTCCAGACTGGATTACAGGAACAAAGATATGCTTAGGAAGGTTGGGTAGGAACATGCACACGAGAGATGATGATAGCAATTTGTAAGGTGCATAGTTACTCTAAGAATGTACAGGCACGAGGCAGCATAGATCGGAAAGTGATCTGAATGCTACGCAGCACACTGTACACATATTTTATCTGTATCAATGGGCGCCTTGCGCACGGTGCACAGTGTGGGTAGAAATGTTTCTGAATGGCACAACAAATCATCAGTTTCCATGTTTGGATTCTGAAAATGAATTATTTCTAGCACGCCGTGCCAGCTGCAGGAACCTAAAGTTGTGGAGGGAATCTTTGAGCCATGTGTTAATGCTGTAAAATTGACAAGCCCTGGTTCCCCTCATATGCTTCTGCCGCCTTTCTATGTCTGGTTCACAGCAGCAGGTGGTGGTGTGATCTCTCACTGGAGGTGACATCTCCTGCCCCAGCCCCTTTCTCCCTGCGCTCTCCTATGTGGCCGAGGAAGGAGGTGGGAGGGAGGAGTGAGCCCAGCCAGACCCAGAGGCTGCTGCATCCCAGCAGAGAGGCACTGCCTGCTCAATGAGAGCCAGGGGAGGCAGAACTGTCAAAGACTGGGGCTCTCTTCTCCACTCACAGACCCCGCACACTGCAGGACCGCCGTGAAGACAGCCGCGGACTCATTGCTCCTCAACTGCTGTTCAGGAATCACAACAGCTCGCCTTTCCCTCGTGCTCCGATTGGTATCATAAGAAAAGTGATTTAAGTTTGCTTTATCTTGTAGCAAAGAGCCACGAAGCAGCAAATCTGAGCTTGGGAAATTAATAAACGAGAACAAAGGGTATAATAAATAAAATATAGCGAGGGCACCCCACGCTCGGCAAAATGAAAGATGTTGACAAAAGACACTGTCAGGTAAGACCCGTCACGTCAGGAGTAGGACGGATTGCGAAAAGGCACCCCGCGATCTCGAGCCAGAGAGGAATCTGGATTTTCTATTTCTCCTTGCGGAAAGTCACGTGGGGAGATAGTATGCTCAGTCTTATTATCCGAAGAATAAGGCGGCAAAGCAGAGTTAAAAATGAACAATTTAGCTCAACAAGAGCTACATCACAGCCAAAGCCATTCGGAAGGAATTCGGTCCAAATGTACAAGCTTGAAGTACTGCTCATGTTTTATTTATTTTAGATGCCTCGAATAACGGCATGCACAGGCATCTATTGAAAAAAAATAAAGCTCCTCTTGCCCACATACCTGCTGTCTGTCTGGTTCTGCTTAAGGTGGCGGACACTGCATCTCCTGTATTTGAGCATGGAGATCCAATTATGCTTTCAAGGCTGCCGCTCCGGCCGCAAAAGTGCACAGGATCATAGAAGCATGCAGCAAAAGGCGCGCATCGTGGTTCTCCGAGGGCAGCAAACACTGCCCATGCGCTGGCGGACGTCACCACTTCACCCCGCCCCAGATAGGCTCAAATAGCAGCTGCTTCCTACGGCGGGAGAGAAGCAACTTCAAAAGACCTTAAAAACAAACAAAACGCCAATGATAGGCTACAAAAGTGGAAGTCAGATCGCGAGCTACTGACAGGGCACCTGCGAGCTACCGGTAGCTCGCGATCGACTGGTTGGAGACCCCTGGTCTGGATCAACCCGTGGTCTTCCTATCCCGGAGACTACTTCCCAGGGAACAGAAGTGGAGTGCAATAGAGCGAGAAGCCTTTGCAGTGGTATGGGCTCTGAAGAAGCTGCGGCCATACCTGTTTGGCTCGCACTTCCTAGTTCAGACCGACCACAGACCCCTTCGTAGGCTGATGCAGATGAAGGGGGAGAATCCCAAGTTGTTGAGGTGGTCTATCTCCCTACAGGGAATGGACTTTCAGGTGGAACATCGGCCTGGAGTGGACCACGCCAATGCAGACGGTCTCTCAAGGTATTTACGCCTTAGTGATGAGAACTCCCAAGGGGTTGGGTAGCTCTCCCCACTTTCAGCTGGGGGGGACGCGTGTTAGACCTGTCAGCCCTTTGGGTGGTCCCTCCTCATCATTATTTATTTTGTCCCACTTTTGCCTCAAACCCTGTTAGTATTTTTTCCTTTTTGGGAACGACCAGACTTTTTAGTATTGATGCAGATTCAGGGAGCCATTTTATCTACCCCTGGAACTTCTGTCTGAGGGCCTGAAACACAAAATGGTGGCCACCCATTGTCACCTGTGACATCACTGGAACCTACTAGAACCTTCTGCAACATTCTGGAACCCTGTGACAGTTGGAGGCGGTTTAGAATGTTGGGAAGCTAAGTCAGAGTTGACAGTTGGAGTTGGCAGTTGGCACCTGACTGGTGAAGAGAGAGGAGCAGAAACCTGAAGGAGGAAGGAGTGAGGCAGCAGGGGTGGAAACTTGTGCCTGGAGTGGGGTCCATAAACCCACCCTTGATACTAGTCCCTACTGACTGAGCCCAGCCTGGAGCCCTGTGTGGGAGAAAGCAAGAGAAACCATCTTAAGGACCTGGACAGCAGGAACAGGCCTTAAAAATAAAGAACAGCAAGTTCCTGACCTGGTTACTGGTAACTTCTTGAAGTCCGACGTCGAGAAGCCTGGAGACCTGGAGCCCGAGGTGGAGAAGCGGCGCTGACTGGAAAGCAGACGTCGTACCCGGAGCCGCCAGAGGTCGAGAGAGGGCGCCGACGGAGGTCGTGGAGAGTACCAGAGGTCGAGGAGGAAGTCACCCGAGGTCGAGTGTGCGGCGTCGACGGGGCAGTGAAGTCCGCCCTCCGGAGTCGCCGGAGACCGAGGTGAAGCGTGCCGGAGGTCGGGAGTGGAGATCGCACTCCGGAGTCGCTGGAACCTGAGGAGAATCGTGCCGGAGGTCGGGAGTGGAGGTCGCACTCCGAAGTCGCCGGAACCTGAGGAAAGGAGCACCGGAGGTCGGGAGTGGAGATCGCACTCCGGAGCCGCCGGAAGTCGACATCGAGCCGAGGCCGCCCGACGTCATCGAACCGGAGCCGCCCGGAGTCGACATCGAGCCAAGACTGCCCGACGTCATCAAACCGGAGGTCGACATCGAGCCGAGGCCGCCGACATCGAACCGGAACCGCCTCCCGGCGTCGACAAGAACTGTCATTGAGCCGAGGCCGCCGACATCGAACCGGAACCGCCTCACGGCATCGACACGACTCCAGCGGCGTCGGAACTTCATAAAAAGGGCAGTAAGTGGAATAGAGGGCGCCTAAGGCCCTGTGAAGCCCTAAGAGACCATTCTAGAGGCTAGAGAGGTGCTGGAACCAGCTTGATAGTGCCAGGGGTGAGCTGAGACTAATACAGAGGGGTTGTGTAGTGTGGGAGAGCCAGATCTCTAGATCCCCCCTTGATCTACCTCAGTTTAGGCCTCAGCCTTGTCCAAGCCAAGTAGTACACCCCTCAGGTCATCCAAAACTCTACAAGCTGGGATTGGGTCAAATCATCCCATAGTACCTCAGGAATGTGAACTGATTTTCAAGTGTCACTGTTGGCTTTTATTATTTATTGAGAGCACTGTATTTATTGTATTCATCCTATTTATTGCCTCACAGTATTTATTGCCTCACAGTATTTATTGTTTCACAGTATTTATTGTCGCACAGTATTTATTGTCTCGCAGTATTTATTGCCTCATAATATTTAATTGCCTGTTATGTAATGCACTTATATTTATGCCTTGATTATTTATGATCTACCTTATTTATTGAATCGTTGAAGTATTATTTATTTGACGTACCCTTCCACATGAAAAGCCTTGTGTACTGTGATTGTATTATTATTTATTTAATCAGCAACTAAGAGAAAAGAAGATAAAGAGATATATTTTCAGTATAATTTTTAAGTTGTAGTGTCGTTTTTGGAACGGATGCACGCATGGTTATTGTGTGGGTATGACGTATGCTTAGCACGGTGCCTGACCCCTGACCACTCGAGCCAAGCTACCACAGTGTATGTCTGGGAGAACACCACCACCCTTCCGGTGTGGGAGTGTTTTTCTAACAACCATATATAAAACACTCTCCATCTGTGTGTATTAAAGTATTTTGGCAGTTAATTGGGTGTCTCCCTCTGTCTTTCAGCAGTGGTTTCACTGCTCAACAGGAGTTCTTTTCAAAGCCAGCATTCACTCTACGGCGTGCCTTCTATATGCTGATGGGCACAGCTTTTGTAGCATTTTAAATAAAAAGTGTGAACTTTGGATTTGGTGTGTCCCAAGTTAACTGGATCTGTTCTTTGCCTGTCTTATCGCTGATAGGCACAGCTTACTGAAACGTTTTCTTTGGACCTTGTGTTTTACACACTTTGATAAAGGAATGCTACCAGTAATGCTTCTTCTATTCTTTTCTATCTCCTCTCTTTCAAGTTCGGATACTATTTTTACATATTCCTCTTGACATTCTTTATATTTGCATTCCATCATTTTGATATTTATTACAGTATTGCAGTGTCCTTCTTTTACACATTTTTAGGCTGTCTGGTTTTAGGTTTAAACCTACAATAACTGATAAAACGCCACTGAAAAAGAAATAGCCCTCACCAGTGAAAACATATAAACACTGAAAAAACACCTGCACAACCACAAACTAAATGCCATTCAAAGAAAGAAAAAAGAGAGTGAAAGAGTCACTTTTTTCTTCCTGAAGGGGCCGATACAATGTAACTTTGTTATACAAGCTAGTAGCAAGAAAGACTGCGCTAACATTATTCTGCTTGAGTTTTTTTGTTTTGGGATGCCACTGAAATATTGTTTCTATTTCCTTTTATTTTGTTCATTTTTGTGGTCTTTGGTCTAAATATGCAGGGTTTAGAAGCATGTTTTAGGTCTTGTTTAATTATTTTATAAATTGTAGAGAATCAGGAAATTTCAAAATCAATTTTAATATTTTGGCTGCGTTTGATTTTTTCACTGATAGGTAAAATGGCTGAGAATCTTTCCCAATATGTGCCATCACATTTACCTACAGAGAATGGGTAAAAATCCTTGATAAATCTGCCCCCAGTTTCTAGTGAGTTTGTATTGATAGTAGGTGAATTGCCAAGACCTCAGGCTTTAAACATTCAGTGCAAGGTATAGTGGCAAGTATATGTGAAAAGAGTGCTATCACCAAGCATCTGGGATAGTGGTGAAAACATGGCACCAAACTTTTGGAAAACATGGAACGCAGTGTCACTTGGAATGCTCTGCAAAAAGGTTCTTTCCTCGTTCAACAAAGACTGTAGTGATATTGTTTGTATTTGCAGTGATTCAGCTACGTATATGAAAAAGATTTTTGATGACCTGTCAAAATCGATACCTGAGCTGAAGCTCTTCCCTGTAAGAGATCCTTGCCACTTGTTAGATGGTATGTTTACAATCTTCAGAGTTAATGAAGAATGTTATTGACTTTTTAGTCCATTCTGGCGCACTGTTTTACTATGTACAAGAAATAAAACACAAATATTTCTCATTTTGTGCTTTGTGTGGCATCAAAGAAAGAGTCATCCTAACTGTGTCACTTAGGTGATGGTTCTCAGTCCAAGGGGCTATGAATGCTATATTATCCATGTGGCAACCGTTTGCAGAATTTTCGCTGAGTGATGATGCCAAAGTCAAGAAATGTGAGGATCTTTGGTCACATATTGATAGTGATGTGAAAAAAGTACACTCAACTGCATTTTTAGATTTTTACAGGAAAACATAACTGCCGTAGTGGACATAATAAAAAACTAGAGTCTGAAAACACCCTTGTCTACCAAGTGTTCAGCATAATTGGTGTAGATGTGTAACATCTCTTTGAGAGTAGGCCGGGTGGCACCTTTAGTGACTTTGGCACTACAACATGTTCCATGTTAGAGTGCTTACCACTTGGTAAGCAAAGCAATGTTGAAGAGCAATTCAGGAACTTTTATTTTATAATGCATGACAAATGACTTGCAACGATGAATAAAAATGTCCCTTCACCAACCATGACATTTGAAGTCAATGAAACCTCACTGTGGTACACTGTACAAGTTCTAGGTCCCTTCCGTAAAGGGGAATTTCCTCTGTAGTTTCAAAAGTGCTACTTCATTTTTGACCACTTCAATAACTATGAGGACATAAGCGCCAAGTTCAACACAAATGTTGCAGAACCTGCCTTGAGAATTGCAATCTTCAAGTGCACCAGTATTGGCATGGAAAGGTATGTCAATAGCCAGAGTTAATAAATTGTGTACTGGCTGTTTTGGCGTTGCCCATCTCAAGTGCCAATGTTGAGAGGGCCTTTTCACCGAAAAAAGTTTACATGGGAAAGAAAGAGTGACCGCACATGACCACAGACTCACTGAAGAAGTGTGTATGGTGTACTATAATAATTAATTTGCAAAAATTTATTTGGGCCTCATATATACTATACGTAAACTCTCTATATACCATGCGCTATCAGCGCAGAAAGCAAGGAATAATAAAAGCAAAACGTTCCATAAGCACCGGAAAAACACTGTTTATATTGTTTTTAATGGCACGAAAATGTGTAACCACTGATAACCACTGTTTTTTTAAGGTAGTGAAATCACTTGAAAACACTGAAAAAAACACCATAATTTACCAAAAATAGAAACTGAAAACAGGAAAGCCTACACATTTTCCTCTGTTTTTTACTCTCTCTTCTAGATCCTTTCTCTTTCTTCCTTACTTTTCTTCTCAGTCTTCACTCTTTTCCGACTCTTCTTTGCCATGGCTTCTTTTGCAATGTCTCAACCTCAATCTTTCCTTAATGAGGATGGTGAGCCACTCATTCCTTGGAAGAAATGGGTTAACCTTTTTGAATCATATTTAATAGCTATAGGAGGAGACAGATTCTCTAATGTATGAAAACAACATATTCTTTTACATAATTTAGGCAAACATGTGAGAGAAATTTATGATGATTTACCTGATCTTGCTGAGGAAATTCAGAGTACAAATGAAGATGCTATGGGTGATACTGAACAAGATGTTTATCACAATACCCTTAAGAAATTAGAAATGCAATTTGGGGAAAAATTAAATGTAGTTCTTGAACGACACAAGTTCTTTTCCAGAACACAAGGGAAAAATGAAAAAGTTCTTAATTACATAGCAGTTTTAAGAGGTTTAGCTGCTACATGTGATTTTGGTACTTTAACTGAATCTTTAATTAGAGATCAGTTAGTGCGATGCACCAGTGATAAAAAGATACAGGAGAAACTATTGGCCGATGCGCCTGATCTCAAACAAGCCATAGACATTGCAAAAAGTATAGAACATACTGCATTCTGTATGAGGGAAATGAGAGAGGCGGTTGATGTCAAACAAGTTGTGGATAAAAATGTGTATAGGGTATCAGGAAAAGAAGACAAAAACAAACCTGTTATCACTGAGAGTTTTAAGCAAAAGGTAGAACCTGCTAAATTCAAATGTTTCAGGTGTGGTAGTGCGAACCATTTAGCCAATAACATCAAGTGTCCTGCTAAAAGAGTGGTTTGAGGGAAATGGAATAACAGAGGGCATTTTTCTAAAGTTTGCAGAGATATAAAAAGCAATGTTACTCATTTATTCAATTGTGAGGAAAATCTTAATGAAGATATAATTTTTCACATTGCAGATAATTTAGGTGTCTACAACAACAATTATCCTACAAGCGATATACAGTTAGATGAGATTTCTTTTACAGTTTTGGCTGATTCATGTTCTCCGTTTACTTTGATTAATGAATTGTATTTTCAGGAGAAATATAAAGACAATAACTACACTTTTCTACTGCCTGATGTAAACCCTGACGGTTACAACAATGACCATATACCATTGGTTGGAATGCTGGTCATGCAGATAGGTTTCAAGAATAGATCCACCATTGGGAATGTGTATATAACAAAAAATGGTTCAAACTTGTTAGGGTGGAAACACCAAAAAGACTCAGGGATCAAATTGGATCCCAATACTCCAGAACCAGTTTATCTTGTTGATGAATCCATGACAGGTAATGACATATGTGAGACGTTTCCTGAACATTTAACCAACAATTTAGGCTTACTCAAAGGCTACCTCTATAAAATTAAATTGAATAATCAATACAAACCAGTTGTTCATAAAGCTAGATCTGTCCCATTGCTAGTACGTGATCCTTTAAAAGAAGAATTGAATAAATTGGAGACTAATGGAATTATTGAAAAAATCGAGAGTTCAGAGTGGCTTGGTCCCATTGTCATAGCATCAAAGGAAGTAGGAAAGAGCATCAGGTTGTTTGTCGACTTGAGAGATCTAATGCAAACATTTGGGTAGACAGACATCCCCTCCCTAATATCAATGAGATGGTTAGCGTAATTCAGGGTGCAAAGTACTTTAGCGTTTTGGATCTTTCGTCGGCATACCACCAGGTAGCTCTTCATCCCGACTCTAAGGCTTTCACGTCTTTCATAACTCCATTCGGTGCATACCAGTATTGCAGAGTTCCTTTTGGATTAGCATCTGCTGCAGCTGTATTCCAGCATATCGTGCAACACATATTGCAGGGCATCTATAAAGTTCTATGTTTCCAGGACGACATCCTTATGTATGGTGAATCTAAGGAAGAGCATAATGAAGTCCTTGAGGAGGTTCTTAGGAAACTAAGCAGAGCAGTATTTACCACACAGATAAATAAATGTAAAATTGGTGTGCAGTCTGTGGTTTACCTTGGCCAACCATTACCAATGAAATAAGTCCCAAGTCTAGTCTTGTTGATGCAGTTAAATTGGCTCCAGCACCATCTAACAAAGAGGAACTTAAGTCGTTATTAGGTTTAATTGAGTATATGTCCAAATCTGTGAGAAACTTCGCTGAGTGTGTACATTCTCTTAGATCTTTGTTAAAGAAGGGTACCCCATTTGAATGGAATGTTGATTGTCAAAGAGAATCACACATATCAAACAAGCCATTGCAGAAGCACCCCCTTAAGCATGTTCAATCCCCATGCCAAAACCTCATTAAATACTGATGCCAGCATGAAAGGTTTAGAGGTGTCTCTCACTCAAAATGGTAAACAGAAAGTTATAGCCTTTGCATCCAGAACTCTTAGTGTCTCTGACTCCACCATAGAAAAGGAGGCCCTTACCTGTTTTTGGGCAGTTAATCATTTTACATGTTTCCTGTGGGGTATCCCATTCACTATAAGAATTGATCACAAACCTCTCCTACCTTTATTCTCCACAAAATCTATAGACAAGGCCACTCCCCGCATCTCTAAATGAGTGTTGGGGTTACAAGGATTTAATTACAATATGATATTTGTACCAGGCGAAAAGAACCTGGTTGCTGATTGTCTTTCCAGACTTCCTATTGATGTTGAAGATGCTCACACAGAACCCTTGGATTGTGCTATGCTTGCTATTGACATTCTTGCCATCAGTAAAGATAATTGGGACAAATGTGCACAAGACGATGACACTCTTGCTCCCCTCAAAGAATTCATTAGTAAAGGGTGGCCCAAGAACCTCTAAGATGTTCCTGAGAACCTAAAGCCTTTTTGGATTGTAAAAGACGAATTATCCATTATTGGTAAAAACATACATAGGTGCAACAGAATCTTACCACCCAAGGGCATGTATGAATGTATTATTCAAATTGCTCATGAGGGTCACCCTGGCAGAAGTTTAACTAAAAACAAGATTAGGAATGATTACTGGTTCCCCAACATGGTCTCTCTGACAGAAAAGGTGGTAAAGGACTACTTAGCCTGCGGGTCCAGTGACAAGAGCAAAATCACTCGCAAAGCTCCCCTCCTTCCCATTCCAGTTCCTTCCAAACCGTGGGACAAGTTAGGACTTGACATTATTGGTCCTCTCAATCTACTTAATGCATATCAGAGATTCATGTTTGTACTGATTGACTATCATTCTCACTTGATTTGCATGAAATTTGTCACTTCTATCACCACTTCGGCACTTATTGAATTCCTTAAGGACACATTTTTTAGTGGAGGTATTCCCAACACCATTGTCACTGACAATGGAGTTCAATTTACTTCTGAAGATATGAAACTATTTATGAACACTTTGCCTTTCACTCACATAAAATCTCCCCTCTATTGTCCCAAGACCAATGGATTGGTGGTCAAAAGGGCCAATAGGATGATAAAGGATATCATCCAATTGGCTTGTATCCCCAAAGAGCCTGTCAATGAGCCCATAAGAAAGATGTTGTGGTCTTACCACACTACTCCCAATAGTGTTTCCGGAGTTTCTCCTTTCACTTCTCTCAAAGGGAGGAATCCAGGCTCTCAGTTGACTCCTAACTGGCTTAATGGAGGATGTCTCATTTGGGTTGATAGATCAGCCATTTCAGACAAAGTTGCTGATCACCAATCTGTGTACAAATCCAACTATGGTCAAAAATGGGGAACAAGCAACAGAGAATGGCACATAGGTCAGTGGGTGGTAATCAAAAGACCTCATGTGGGTCTTTCTAAGGTTTCTTCTTTTTCCAAACCTTTGAGAATTAAACATCTTAACAACAACTCTGTACTACTGGAAGATGGGAGCACTTGGAGCATGAACAATGTGGCGAATTGCTCCAAAGTATGCACTCCTGATAGCAACAAGCTTGAAGGATCTGAAGATATTCTTTCAAGAGCCAGACCAACCAAAGATTTTAGGAGTCTTCGTCCACCCTGTTGGCAAACTGACTATGAAATGTATTTCTTTTTTGGGGGGGAATACTTTCCCATTCCTGTATTGTGATTTAACATTGGATATTACCTTGTTCTCTCTGTTTTCTCTTGCAAGGGAGATGTGTTGTAACATACTTTCTATTTAGCCCTGTGCCTTTTACCCTTCCTTTCCCTCTCCCGCCTTTCCCCCCTGCTCTCTGCCCTTTCTCTAGAACCCTTTAGTGAAGCTTGCCTTAGAATGTTATGAACTCTGCCTGTCAGTTGGTGCCAGAGGATCAGAAGAATAAACGTCTCTTCTCACCTTTACTGTGTCTTCATTACTTAACAATTTGTTGATTTGTTTTACTTATTCCTGATATCAGTTTAATACTATGCTTTACGATCATTGTAGTAATTGTATATTGTGTTTAAATGATATGCTTTTTTTATTTTTCACCTGCACCCCTTGCCTCCCAGTGGGCTTATCATAGGCCCTAGTATCCCCTACTATACCAGCGATTAAATATTGTTGTTATTTTTCTCTCTTTTCATTTTTTAACTTTAATTGTAATTTTTATTTTAAATTTTCCCACCATATATCCACCACCTGCTTGCCATAGATGCACAGCCACACAGCAGCATTCATTTTTTAAAGCATTATTCCGTTTGCCCCTGGACCTGCTGGCTGCATAGGTGCAGGACACACCCCAGCATTCATTGTTTAAGGATTATTCAAATCAAATCAAATAAAAAAACAACTTTATTCGGTTTTACTTATAGAAAACCATAAAAGTTATACAGCGTTCAAATATCATTTAAAACATGAAATTTAAAAAGGTTACAATTCATAACAATAATAAAAGAGAAAATGGATCCTTTGTTAAAAAGACATATATACCACACGTTAAAACAGGAGGTGCCTTTTACCAGTAAAATAACTAAGTTTCCCGGAAAGCCCTAGTTCTCACCGTAGATGTCAAGTAGCCCACGATGAAAAAAATACAATCTGCTTTGCACAGTTGAAGGTACAAAAGCGCGGGGCGAACCAGATTAAAATTCAGTCTCTTTAAAAGGGGAAGAAAAAAATGTCTCCGGGGTACCTCATAAAATTTGCAGAGTAACATAAAGTGTAGCAAATCCTGTGGAGACACGCCGTCACAGCCACAGGGTGCTAACACCTGTCCTCTACTGCATCCTTTTGGAACAGAGATGAAAAATGTCCAAACGAAACCTGAACAATAAAAACCGTTCATATGTAGACAGTGACCCCAGGAGATAAGGCTCTGTCGATGAGTTGGTTTTTAGCACCATAAATTTACGGACGCTAGGTTTTCGCACTTCCAACTCATCTCTTTCTAGCTTCCTTTTGCAGCTAAAGGCTTTCTTTACAAACTCCACATCCTTTTAAACAATAGTATCAGGCTTGAAGAAAAGGTCAGGGCGCCCCATCTCTGCAAAACAACCTCTGATATATTTCAGCCATGGAATACGGGACATATAGTCAAGGCTCATACAATCGGTTATAATCTGCTGGCTGTGAGCTAAATCCCTATTCAGCCAGCACTTAAGCCAAAACACTAAAGGGCGCATAGCCAAGGTATCACATAAAAAGGTACCCCCAATTTCTCATGTACCACAAGATTTGATAGACCACTTGGCACACCAAGCAAGCGCTTTAAAAAATTGTTATCAACCACCTGCAATACATCTGTAGTGGTGTATCCCCAAATTGCACTGCCATAGCAGGCAGTTGCCACGCCTTTGGCCTGGTAGATTTTTAATATGGCTGCAATTGGCGCTTACCCATCTTTGCAGCAAAGTTAAAGATAGCGGCGGTTACCCTTGTGAACTCCCCCTTTTTCTTCTGAATAAGGGGCCCCCACTTCATACAGTCATCCAGTAAAACCCCCAGATACGAAAAAACAGTAGTCAGGGGGACCTTCTCAGGACCTACACTAAAAGGATACTTTTTCTTAGATCGCGTCCATACCTGCATTATGTAAGATTTGGCGTTGTTAATAGCCAAATCTCGGGACCCCATAAAATTTAAAAAGGTATCAAGCAAGGTTTGGAGTCCCCTAGCAGTTCTGGCTATGAGGACCGCATCATCCGCATATAGTAGGACGGGGAGACCCCGTCCCCCCATGTACGGAAAATCTGCCCTGTACCGACCAAGGCCCCATCTAGATCATTTATATAGAGGTCAAACAAAAAAGGGGCCATGATGCAACCCTGCCGTACCCCTCTCCCCACTTTAAAATCTCTGGAGACATGGAGATCCTGAGCATATCTGACATTCGCCTTGGTGTCCCTATGCAGATCCTCTAGGAAGTTGACAATATTGTCCTCCACCCCCATGACCCTCATGGACTGCCACAGTCTGTCCCGATTAACGCAGTAAAATGCCGAAGAAAGGTCCATGAAGGCCAGGTAGATCGTGCCAGGGCGAGCAATCGTATTCTTCCCGAGGATCAGATAAAAGTTAAGGCATTGGGCCACAGTTCACCGCCATGGGTGAAACCCATATTGGATGTCAGAAATAATCTTGTGTTCCTCTGCCCAGGAGGATAATCTCTCCAATAACACCCCTCCCACTACCTTTACTACTGAGTCAAGAAGGGAGATCGGCCTATAGCAAAAAGTGCTATTGCGGTCCCCCTTCTTGAACACAGGCACAATGGTAGAAGTGGCCCAAGAGTCCGGGCAACCATCCCTGGCTGCGGCATTGAGCACAGCCACAAGGATCAGTGCCCAAAAAGGTGGATCCGATTTATAGAGATCCGGTGGGATGCCGTCCGGGCCCGGTGCCTTGTTTACTGTCAGGCCAGCAATCCACACCTCTACCTCTTTTTGCTCAAAGACCACTGCCACGGTGTTAATGTCCCTGGCTGGCTGCTCGGGGTAAACCATAGGGCCCTGGAACATAGATTGAAAGTGGGACACCCATTCTCCTCCGTAATATGGGAGCCTAGGTCACCACCTGTATCTTTCTCAAATAGCGGTCTATTGACGATACCCCAAAGCCTTGAGCTGTTCCCTAGGGTGCTCGTCTCTAACAACTCCCTCCAGGCCTCCTCCTTCAAGGCACCCTTGCGTGTGGCCAGAGCCTTTTTGTATTCAATACGACGGCACGTATATACAATTGATTTCTAAGGATAGCATTCAAAGCTTCCTTCAACTTCCGTGCCGCCTGGGAGCAGGATGAGTCGAACCATCTTGGATTACAGATACCTGCCCTGCGTGCTGGTGCACTTAGACGTTCCCCTGCCCTGGTGGTGATAACATTGAAGGCACTGAGAACTTCTCTTGGTGAGGTACCTGACGAGGCACAGAGTGCAAGTTCAACAGCACAGGAATCTCTTACCTCACTATAAAAAGGTATCTGGGGAGATCTGAGACCATTTGAGATGGCGCCTACCATCCATAGGTCTTAGTGTGCCTGTGTCACCACCCTAGATTTTCTAAATAAAAGTGGGCCACTCAGATGAACACAGAGAGGATTATGATCACTATAGGGACTATCTCTAATGGTGAACCCCTGAAATAAAGGCTGAAGGGATGATGAGATTAGAATGTAATCAATAAAAGATCCACTGCCTCTCCCTTTAAAGGAAGGAACAAGTGCTTTACTATATGGAGCAGAGAGAGACATTAAAGACAGTAGATTAAATTTGTTGAGTATGTTGTTCAACTCTTCCCCCTGAATAGAGTGCTCAAAATGGAACCCCGGCAATCGATGGCATCCCAGATCAGCCAGGATTATAAGCTTTGGGTTTCCACAGGGATGGATATTAAAGTCACCCGTCACCATTAGAGTATGTGATATAGAGCAGCAAGACTGCCTTAAATAAAAGTCCAGCTGGGTGATATTGCATTCCCCCTGGGTGCTTGACGTGGCATTAAAGAAGTTAATCAGACTCATACTTGTGTTTACCCTCTTCAAGACGATTGCTTGAAGACCCAGACTTGGGGATGGAAGAATCTGAATCTGGCAATCCACTGCCAGAGATATATATATAACCAGACTGCCCTTGGCTCTACCGCAGGCCGACGGAACGGCTGGAACAAAAAAAGCTTTAAATCCTTCCATAAATAGGTCGCAGTTCACCAACCATGTCTCCTGGAAACAAATTACAGAAAATTGCCTGACGAACTGCTGCCATATGGGATCCTGGAACTTATCTGCCAGGCCTGCAATATTCCATGACAGAACATTATTGTCAAGAATGCGAGGGACCGCCTCACTCTGTGCTAGTGGAGGGAAGGCGTTCTGCTGGGTCTTTATCTCAGCTACGGGTTCTGGAGACATATGCAGTCAATCACACTCTTCCAATCTTGACAGAGTAGATAATATGTTAAACAACTCTAGGGGTGGGGCGGGGTATAGTTCAAAGGACTGATTTAGGCTGCGTAATACTTGTGGATACCATTTATCTTTTGCCACAGAAGGCGTTTGAATCCACCTATCTCGGGGAGAATTCATAACGCTAGACCCTGGAATGTACCTTTGTGTGACAGCTCTATAGAAAAAACCTAACGGTAGTACCTGTATTGAGGACCCATGATTTAATGGGCCAACACAAGAGGCTCTGGACAGAATACATTCTGCCAGCGATGACCTATCAAAATTCACAATAACACAGTTACCCCCTCCCGGTTTCCACGAGCTGTCTATCCAGCCAACTCAACGCACCATAATGATATTTTGTTCCGCCCTTAAACCCACAGTAGTGTTATTTGATAACCAATGAAGTACCTTGTTTTTAAGCTGGCTAAAATCCTCATTAGTACCCGGGGGAAGCGGTGGCACACTCCCCAGGATCACTACATAGGGCGTAGATTCCGGTGGGAGATGGATAACTGGAAGACACTGAGATTCTTTCACTAGCTGCCCCTGTGGGCGTGCTATCCGACCACCACAAAGTTGACGGTCCTGCTGTAGCTGGTGAACCGGCAGAACCCTACTGAATACCTGGCTTTCTCTAGGACCATCTACCTCCCCCCAGGCTGCGAGTGATGTTGGACACTGGGAGCGTAACTGTTCTCTATCAGTGATCTTTGGATGTGGACCTAAAGCAGTTCCAATACTAGGTCCCGGCTTATCATTAAGCACACTTGACTTCATAGGTTAATCTGACTGGTTACACCCTGCTAGACATTTCTCGATCATGGTTAGTCTCTCAAAGATCGGACCCAACTTCATGTCCAGTAAACTGGTCATTATAGCTTTGAAGACTTCCGCTACCGATGAGTCTATAATCGTGGCTACCGGCTCAAGTGCCGTGGGCTTAGTAGCTGGTTTGGGAACTGGGGTGAATTTAAGTTTCTTAGCTTTGTCCCCCGTGCATTGAAGTTTCCTTTTTGTGCCCCCTCCAGGCCTAAGGACCCCCTTAGCATGGAGTTGGAAGGACTCCCTACAGGTTTCTACATGTATGTCTGTCTGTTTATGTATATGGTTATCAGCTTTCCCATCTTTCCCTGTCAAAAAATGGGGAACACAACTCTCCCTGTTTTCTATTATAATAACGGGAGAAAGAGGCCTGTGCGGGGCCGGGGGCTTCTTGCACAGAGAATTAACCAACATTGGTACCAGAGCCGTTGCACGGCCCAGAACCGGTAGATGGACTCCGGCTCTCGATGATAGCCTCGGGCAAAGGTGATGTAAGGCCAACAATGGGGTCCACTAGAGCTGGATACAGACTGTTAGATGGCGACCTAGAGAGCCGTCTATTCACTAGTTCGATCTCCTTATCGATTTCAGCTGACGCCCTCAGCAGGAAGGAATCCATGGTCGAGACAGTGGCACTAGTACTAACCTTTGCCTTTACCCCTACCTTTACCCCTGCTGAGCCTCCTGCTGGGCCCATCTGTATCTTTCGCCTCCCTATGAACAAAGTTGGGGACAATACAATAGCACAAATGAATAAATAAATACAGATAAAATAACAATTATGTCCCAATGTGTAACACCATATATGGGGATGCTCGTGGTAATTATCCAGTGGCGGCCACGTAACTACCCTGGGTCCCGGCCAATGGGGCTGTATGAGTCAGTGCAGGTATTATAATGGCCAATAGGATATGTTACATGACAATGTAAACGGGCCTACCTCCTTCGGTAACCCCAGGTCCTACTTGTCTGTGTGGCAACAGATGATGTAAGCAATCAACCAGCAATCTGATGATACTGCCACGGGGGGTGGCCCAGCCCAGCCTCCACCGGTCAAGGACGGGTTCAGACGGGACCGCCCTTGGTCCGGGCTTAGCCCGGGCGCGCTAGCACGCTTCCCACGCCGCGGGAGGCGGCCTTTATGCGCCGGGTGGAGCGCGATTGTAGCGCGGCTCCTGCCGCGATGCCCCCTGGTCCCTGCAGTCCTTGTGGCGTGTGGCTGGAGCTGGAGACGGTCTGTCAAAGTGTCCTGTGCTGCGGGAGGTGGAATGCTGCCTTTATGCGCCAGGTGACGCGCGATTGTAGCTTGGCTCCTGCCGCAATGCCCCCTGGTCCCTGAAGTCCTTGTGGCATGTGGCTGGAGCTGGCGAGGGTTTGTCAAAGTGACCCGCGCTGCGGGAGGCAGTGGCGGCCTTTATGCACCGGGTGGCGCGCGATTGTAGCGCAGCTCCTGCCGCGATGCCCCCTGGTCCCTGCAGTCCTTGTGGCGTGTGGCTGGAGCTGGCGAGGGTCTGTCAAAGTGTCGCGTGCTGTGGAGGCGGTGGCGGCCTTTATGTGCCGGGTGGTGCGCGATTGTAGCTCGGCTCCTGCCGCAATGCCCCCTGATCCCTGCAGTCCTTGCGGCGTGTGACTAGAGCTGGCGAAGGTCTGTCAAAGTGTAAGGATTATTCAATTTAACCCTGAAGTCTCCCCTGAAGTCTCTGCCTGCTATAGGTGCTATGTGTCCCTTAGATGCACACATAGCAAACAGTTGCATCTGTATGTGGTTATCTTGATTGGAAATTACTATTCTGCTCTGGTGTGGTTTGACTTTGAAATGCACTGTTGTTCTTAATTATATAGGATAATAATGATAACTTAAGGAACCACACTAAATTAAATTGTCTGTACTAATTCAACTGCAACAATGACACGTTTCAATAAATGCTTTTCTGGCTTGTATGCTTTTTGACGCACAAGAGACATCATCCACAGTACTGTCAGTCATGTGTCTCCTCCAATCTCCTCCAATTGTTACAGCTAAGTGCCACTGCCAACTGCCAACTTCAATGTGGTGCTAAAGAAAGGGTCGGAGGAAGAAGCAGATTTCCACCACTGGCGTGCCAGCCAGAACTTTTTTGGGAAAACTTGTGCCAGCCACACCAGCGTCCAGCGAGCAAGCTGGGAGCAGCACTGCTACATCAACGACACTACTCCTGCCTAAGCCCCAGCCCACGTCTCTCAGCGAGGCAGCCACTGCAAACATGTTGACGAGCAGTAACATTGAATTGGATTTGTCTCTTTCACATAAAATAGTACCCAATTGTTGCAGGAAAGTGGACAACAGCCACAGGTGCAATGGATCTTACTGAAGTATGAGCAGAACAGGAGGTTGAGCTTCCTCTGAGCAAGAACCTCCTCTTTTACAGCCATTGGCTTCCAGATAATTAGCAAGAAAAAGGAAGGGTACTACACCATCTTCCCCAAGCCCCCTTCTGATGATCTGGACACTGATTGGTCTCCGGCTGAGTCCAAGACATACCAGGAGAGGCTGAGGAAAAGGAAAGTCACTGAAAGCCTTATAATTATGGAAGAAGGTGAGAATGATGAGTCGGTCATTGTGGAAGCTGGCACAGATGAGACCGTCATTACCCATCCTATTTACCCTGCTCCAAGGGATGTGGTACCACCACCAGCGCTTGCTCCCATATGTGTAAGCCCCACGCTGAGATCTGCATCCACCACTAACTTAGTAGAAGTATGAACTGCAGAGAGCCAATCGTCGACACGCCTGCCTTCTTCCAGTTCTTTGTCTGGCCATATAGGCCTGCTTGAGTTCATTGTTTTACAGGCCTCCTACTTGTTGTTGTGTGAGTGACCATGTGGCTGGTGGCAATTTTGTTGTGGTAATTAGTTAGTGTGCTGCTTTTGCCATAGGCCTGCATGTCTTTCCTTTGTTCCTCATGGTTTACTGCTTACATCCCCATTGCCAGCTGCAGCTTCCTGAATGATGCTGCATCTCATGTGATGCACAATCACATTCACAAATCACAATGCCACACGGGTTCCATTACATTTGTATTTTTGTTTTTGTTCTTCTTCTTTCCTATCCTTCCTGAGTGTACACAGTGCACCATGAAAGCCCTTGTTGTCAAAGTCTCACAAATGGCTACACTGTTGTTATGTTCTTTTAATAACTGAGTTAAAAGAATTTATTAATATTAATAATAACACTAACAAGTGTGACCACACACTAAGTTATATATTACATTTGTTTGTTTGTTTGTACAGCAGTAAATTGAACCACAACAATAAATGCCACATATCACTGATGTTCTTCTTGCTTCTCTGCATATAGGTGCACAAAAGAGGAGTAGGGGTCATCACCCATTGTACCTCCAGACAGAGGTCCTGCTGCGCACGACTTCACGTGACGTGTGACCACAGATATCTCTTCAACTTGTGCCACTTTGTGCTGCTGACATCTGAAGAAGATGGCCCCAAAGAAAGGTACCAGGTCCTCCAGTACCAAGAAAGTTGCCAGTGAGAAGAAGAAGTAAGTGCCACTTACCACCACTTCTGGTGTGCCGACCAAGATCTTTTTTGGGAAACCAAAAATTACACCTGCAGCATCGGTGTCTGGGGATCAAGCTGGGAGCAGCACCCCCGCATCAGTGGACCTACCTCACCAACCTATGCCCAAGCCCATGTCTGTCGCAGAGGCAGCCAGTCTCATCGCGACAACACCAACGAGCAGCGATGTTTAAATTGACTTATCATTATTGCAAAGTAGTACCCAATCAACGCAGGAAACTCAAATAAGTGGACAAAAACAGCCTCAACCACCGCCCACAATAGTAGTTGTTCCTCCTGTAGTAGAGGCAGTTCAGGATATTGAGCTTCCTGCATAAGAAGAAGAGCAAGCAACTCTTTCACAAGATCCATTGCATTCCAGATCCCCAGCAAGGAAAAGGGGGGTTAGTCCATCGAGTTCTTATGCTAGCCCCCCTTCTGATGATCTAGATGCCACATGGAAGCCACCACCTCAGTCTGAGAGTGAGAGACGCCACAAGACAAGGCTGGGGAAAAGGAAGGTTCCAGAAAGCCTCAGAATTATGGAGGTAGATGTAGAAGAGAAGTATGATGACGAGCCAGTCCTCATCATGGACATTGCTAAGAGGGATGTGGCACAGATACCACCAACACAGGTAACACCAACACCCCCTCCAGCATTCATATTTGCATTTGCAAAGGCCCAGCAGTGACCTACATCCAGCACAACCATCTCAGTAGAAGTAGGTAGTGGTAGTGCACAGAGTCAAATTCCACGCCCACCCTCCAGTTCATTTTGGATTGCAAGTGGCACCTCCAGCAGCTCCAGAAAGTTCACCGCCCCAGTTTGGGACTTCTTTTCAGTTAGCAGTAAGGAGGAGAACATTGCTATATGCTCCATTTGTAAACAAGGTGTTAGTCGGAGTAAGCTTGGTACAAACTATGGTACCGGAGGACAAACAACCCATCTGAAAACACACCGCTTGATCCAGTAGGAGGAACACCTTAAAGGCCAAAAAACTAAAGCTGCACACATTTCTGTTGGTGGTGATGAAGATGTAAAAATATGATTGCAGTGGAAGGTGCACAAGAGGGAGGCATTTTCTCTGGAACACAAAGTAGCCCTGTCTCCAGCAGTGCAGTGGTACCTCCCACATCCTCAGCAACATCTCAGTGGCACAAGAGTAAGAGTCAGGCTGAGAGTGAGACACCAAGGCAGCAACAGAGTACTTCAATGAAAAAAAGATCGGTGTTAAGCCAAACAACTTCTGGCATCAAGAAATCACCTGCATCAGTGGCAACAGAAAGGAAAAAAATCCAGCCTACCATTCTCAGTTTGTTTAGGTCGGAGTGGCAGTATGAACGCAACCACCCAATGGCACGTTTGTACAATGCGAAGCTGGCTAAAATTTTATGTTGGACCTTCTCCCTTTTTCTTTTGAGGAACGGGTGGGTTTTCTTGAATTTGTGACAACCATCTGACCAAAATGGAAGGTTCCCAGCTGGTCCTATTTTGCCAGAGTTGCTTTCCAGCACTACATCACGAGTTGGTGGAATTGCTTGGACTAGCTTTGCGGCAGAGTGCTGTTCACAGTATCCATATGACCACAGACATTTGGACCAGTTGCCAAGCCACTGATTACATGTGCATCTCTGCACACTGGATCTCTTTTGTGGGAGTTAGAGAAAAGATATCTGCAGGTGTTGACACTGCTGAGATTTTTAATGCCACCGGATACATGCAACTGTAGCCATGTTCGCCATGGAGAAATCTCATACTGCTGCAAACGTTTTGGAACAGTTTAACAGCAAGGTCTTTGAATGGCTGCACCCAAGAGGGGTTCACATTGGTTTTGTTGCCATGGACTATGGCAGTAATATAGTTAAGGCCATGGACAATAGTGGCTATTTCAGGGTCCTGTGTTTGGCTCACTGCATTAACATCATCATTGTTCAAGACTTTCTGAAAAAAGAATACAGAGTCAGCAACTTACTGACCACCTGCAGAAGAATATGCACACATTTCAGCCATTCTTTTAAAGCCCGGAATCAGCTGAGGTTCATTCAACGTGAGTATAGTGGGCCAGTTAAAGCACTCATCTAGGAGGTGCCAACATGTTGGAATTCAACTTATTACATGCTTGACCATCTGTTTGAACAGTACAGACCAATCAATGAATATGTCATGCGAAGACTAGGGGATGCTAGTGTGAAAGGCATGACCCTTGAGATGGACCAATGGGGCCTTGTTAAATGCCTGACAGAGATGCTACTTCCTTTTCGAGCTCGTCACACGTGAAATCAGCAAGGAGGACTGTACTATGGGCCAAGCTATCCCATTGTTGCACATGCTACAGGAACAGCTGAAGGGGGTGTCTGCAATGTAAGCAGGTGTGGAGGAAAAACACGAAGCATATAAGTTGGTGGAGAGCTTATCCCTTTGCTTAGCTGAAAATACAAGGGTGCAAAATTAGATTGTGTCATCCAAACATTAAATTTCTGCCACAATTCTGGATCCACGTTACAAATCAGTACTGAACACTAACACATTAATTCCTTTGTCGCAAGTGGATGTTGCCAAGTACAAAACTTGGATAGCTGAGGCAGCCAATGACTTTGAAAAAGACCGGCTGGAAATTGGAGGCTCAGTACTCCAGCCCACAACAAGTACTGCAGGGCAGCCTGCATCAAGTTCATCTTCAGAGCCTGAGGGCAGTGTGGTTGGCTCACAGCAGTCAAAACCACCAACATCAACAACAGATAAAACAGGATCATCACCAGCCCCAGAAAATCGGCACAAAAATGGTATCTACAGCAATGGCCTTTTAGGTCCAGTGCTGATGCAAATGCAATGGCAAAAGAGGCTGGGCATAGCGGAGCACCCCTGAGCATTGAGCGGATGGTCCAGGCCTATCTGGATGACCCAACAGAGGTCTACATTGATCCAAACCCATTGCTGTATTGGTATGGGAAAAGTCGCCATTGGCCAGTGCTCAGCAGGCTGGCGATAAACTATCTGGCTTGCCCTGCCGCAAGTGTCTCTTCTGAGCATGTTTTCAGTGCTGCTGGTGCCACTGTAACAGTGATAAGGACCAGTCTACCGCCCCAAAATGTGGAGAGGTTAACCATGATAAAAATGAATCAGCACTTTATACCACCGGATTACACCATACCTGAAGCACAGCAGGAACAGGAGGACAGTGACTTAGGTGACAAAAGTAGTGTGAAAGATGACCTACCTCTGGGTAAACCACCAGAGTTTGAGGACGAGCTCTACTTCCCTGACAACTAGGCTTTCAACTTGTTACTTTCTTTCTTCATTATTTACTTTTATTATTTGAGCGTGTCTCTTTCTGATTTGAATCACAACAAATCCATCACCACCGTCTTGTCCTTCTATTGCCGTATTGGAGTTGCAACTGTGTGCATTTATTAAAGAAGTCCACTCCTCTGAGTCCTGCTCCATCCATCCTGACTTTCCCTAAATCCATTTCCCTCAAGCCAGACATTGGATTGAGAATAGTACAAGAATATTGTGCCTGCCTCGTCGCGACCCTCCAAAAGAACATGACTATAGCTATCCTCCTTTCTGAGCCAAGAGGGACTGCCTCTTAAGATGAGAACAGGTAATGATGGCAGGCATTGGATGCTGACTGAGTGATTGGTGTTTGTGTTGTTGTTGTTGATGAGCATGAACTAATTGTACTAGTATTTAATCTAAAGCAAAGTGACTCAAGTCAATGTTTCCTTTCTTGTTGATTAATAACAAATTGTACGTCTACTGCAGGGTGATCCATTGCATTTTTGAATATGGAATCTGGACTCACTAGGTACAACACTACAGACTGAGTTGGACACCATGATGATGATGATAACCATATACTCTATACTCTTCTCAGTCAGTCAGTAAGATAGGAGATGATTGATGGAATAACTCGGGGCATTTCAGGAAGTGGCATAAAGGTAAACAAGTCAATCAACAACAACCACAGCAGACCTACATGTCTGTGTAGTGGTGGAGTAGAGTCAGTGTAGTGGAGTGGTATGACTGACAGCGGTGCATTGATTTAGTTACTTAATTAATTTGGAGAATGCTATGTTGCTGTATATGTGTGCTCTGTCTGGCTCAGTAAAAAATCAAAGCTAACTGGAGTTTGGGTGGGTGCCGTGGGCCTGCTCTGTCCTTTTGTTGTAGTAGTGTGGTTATTGCTGGAAACAGAGTAGACATGATTTAGCCATGCCCCCACTGAAACTGTTCTTGTTGCACTCATCCGTGATTTGTGCATTTCTTTTGTCCTTGATTTTTCAATATCCACTTTTTCTACACTTACAGGCCGGCCTTTACCCTGTGCTATACTGGAAAAAACAACTCACACTTACCTTACCAATCCGCATCCACCAGGCAGGCAGTGGGGCACCCAAGATTGACGGACGGATCGTCCATGGAAGGGAGGACCAAGAGGAATAACGAGATGAAACTTCCCAATTTGACCAGGATAATATAGTACTGTGTACCATTCATCATCTTTTAATTTGATTCATTTTTTTCTTCAATCATTACAGCTGTGTGTTGTTGTTTATTAGGTTTGCTCTTAGTCTTTGCCTATATTCCTACAGCTATTTTTTATTTTTATTTGCTAGCTTTAAAAGGAAGCCCGGTACAACATAACATAAATAAAATGTATGTAATTTGGGTCTCTCTGAGGGCAGACACGCAATGCAATTGCATAATAATAATAATTCATAATATACTGTTGCCCTGTACTGTCTACTAGTCTACTTAGTAGTAGTACTACTTATCATGATTCATTAACCACATCATGCATGCATTTCGTTTTTCTCCCTTAACAGATTTATGAATATGATGGTCGTCTGCCAAGATTGTGTGTTGTCCATGTGTAGTGTTTGTCTTTGTCAAACCTTTCCCTCAAATACCCCTTTCAAACCATACATCAAACCCTAACCCTCTTCCCCCAGGCTGTGTGATTTATTGAGGTGTGACTAAATTAAATTTATACCAATAATTGATCACAGATGTGCTGCGGCAGATGTGGTTAAAGCAAGTAAGCAGCACTAATTCAAGCCAGGCAGGGCGAGGATCTTCAAATTCTGCTTCAAGTATAGATATCGTTGGCCACACTGGCAACAGATTAGATTGCCCAGAGCCCACCCATGCTCAGTAGTAATCGCTATTCTCTTTTTTTTTTCAGAGGAACATAATTATATTAACCCATTTTTATTAATTGCCGTCATGGATTTCATCCTTCCAGCACTAAAGGTAACTCATGTCCACTTCATAGGTCAAGTACACTACTTCAGTTTGTTGTAACTTGTACTAGGCTATCTCTGCCACCATTATGTTTTATTTTACTTTAGCATTAATAATATCAATATCATTCATCATCACTATCTTCTTGTTTGGCAGTCTTCTTCTTGTGTACTTACTTACTACTTACTGTACTTCTACTACTCGTTCCCTAGTCTCCCTCAGGTAACTGACTTGTCTCATTTTCTTTTTCTGCAAATTCAACTGTCTACTACTGCTACCACCACGCACCATGGATGGCACCTTAGGAAACCAAACCATCACCATGTTGCCATTGCTTCGGCTAAACATCAATCACAGGTAAGAGAAGAAGTGCGGGGGAGTCAATAATGTTTATCCTATGTATTGGAAATGAATTAATTCACACACCCACATCCTTCCAAGTACATACTACAAAGGGGTTTAGTACGTAGTTGCAGAATGCATAGACTGGGAGGAGAGACTGACAGTAGTATGACAAGTGAGGTACTGCATCTATCTGTCGGTGTGTTACACTATTGGCAGATTTCAAAAAGTGACTGCGGCCCTGCAGAAAAAGGAGGAAACAAAAACAAACAAGGTGACATAAAAGAGTAATCCCCCCCCAGAAAAAAATTGCATCATATATATTGGAAAACTATAAATTATTTATTACCCTAACAAATATAAACTAGAAGAAAAAACCCACACCTGACCCACCCCTCTACCAAACCCCAACCAATGTCCAATAAATTAAATAAATGTCCATGTCCAGGAGTTAGCTGTTAACGAAAAAGAAAAACCCCAAGGTTCCCCAACTAGCCCCAACATCCCACCCACCAAAAAAAAGATTAAAAAAGGGGCAAGACTTGCGGTGGGGTGCCGGATACTTTTCTTTAAGGCCTCCATCTCAGCCTCCAGGTGCGCCACCCTGAGGAGCATGCGGCGTCGAAAGTTCCTGCAGGAACAACAGGGGCAGCAATAGATGTTATTGGTGATGGGCGACGGGCGGCTGCCAGAACATGGCGCCGTACCACCGGAGGCACGGGTGGGGGCTGACTGGGCTCCGGGGCACTGAAAGAAGAAGCTGCAGCTGCCGCCTCCTCCTCCTCCACCAGGACAACCAGCCGGCGATATTCGTCCCGGGTGGCCTCTAGCTTCCTTTGCCGGGCCCTGGCCGCCAACTCCTGTCTACTGATTTTACTTTTTGTAGGAGTAGCTATAGCAAGAAAGTAAAAAAAAGAATTGTTGTAACCAATACTCTAAGCAAAACAGTAACACAAAATTAAATTACAGTCCACACATAAAAATTATAGTGGCACAGTAGTAGCAGTAGCACTAGCACTAGCAGCTGTCGTATCCTCTCCTCCCCACTTCCCTTCCTCTGCCACTAAGATTTGGATGGTGTGATGATGATTATTCTTTCAGGTACGAAGCATGGAGTAGAGTAGAAGTATTCTTTTTCTCTCTCTTGTTTAGCACAATTTATCTTGTAGGCATGCCAGCTCAGTCAGCGTGTGCCCTAGACAGACATACTCATGTCGCAGTCTCGCAGACTCATGTACTTTACTGCTGTCTGCATGTGCGGCAGCTGTACTATTCAATTATATATTTCCAATACGGCCATACTCTGTTAAATCAATGGGAAATGCTCAGAAAATTTCACTTTCACCCTGACTGCACTACTGCAATAAGGCACATGATAATGGTTAATGATCACATGCTTATGGATGATGAGAAACAGCGGCATGACATCATGATGTCGCTCACGTGATGATGATGTTGATGACATACTGAGTGATTTGTAAGTACTAGTTACCAAGCAACCGATAGACCACCCATGGCTGACACAGGGAGGGGACTGGAGTGGAAGTAGGCCTCGGGGTCGGAGGGAGGTGATTATGGGTAGGGTAAATATCTTGTCATGCACAATATATATGTTGTGCTTCCAAATTACTGTGAGTCAAGGGAGTATTCCATTCTGAAATGCAAGTCCAACCTCAGATCTGTGAATCAAAAACCCTGCAAAAAAAACAGTCCTTTTTCTTCCCAGGGCTTGTTTTTTCATTTACATTCAGTGCATTGCTCTTCTAGCATTATTATATTATTTTATTCATAATATTCTTCACCCTTGGCTTTGGTACTCTGGCACGGTTGAATTTTCTTTTACATTCTCTTCATCCAGTCTGACTCCGTTTTCACCTACTATATGATACCATCCACTAAGCAGCCATCCATCCAAATCTGGCTATCATAAACCAGCTTTCCCCGACAACAACATACATTTAGATATATAACCAACTACCACCCATGCCATGCGTCCTTGCTTGCCTTAGAGTTTGACATTCAAACCCCCCCGTAGGATTCTTTTCAGCCATACCGTTTCACCCACCCAGACAGGCATCCGATTCCTTTCTGCTTTCTCTTTCACCTTTTCCCCCATCCTTCTACTACCCATGCATCCTATTCCTATCATCTTCATATGCCACCTAGGCCTCCCAGGGCCCCTTCCTTCACCCATGCATCCTTCTCTGCCAGTCATACATGTCGTACGACTGTTTGTCTTTGTCATAAAACTGTATTTGCTGAGTTGAAAATAGAATATGCCATTAGTTACTCAACCTCCGCCGCTAATGCGAATGTTTAAGTAAAGGCCAGGGTGTCTTCTCTTCAACTGTTCAGTGTTCACAAGCAACAACTTAGCCGCAGCAGAAGTACAGTGTACTACTAGTACTGAGTGTACAGTGTACACCCTTGCAGCAAGTGTATTCATCATTCTCAATAAGTAACAAATATAACTTACCACCGCCTGCCACTGCTGCTGGCTCACCCCCTGTGGCTGCTGCTTCTGCTCCCTCTGGAGTGGCATGGTGGGCCTCACCACTGGCCCTGGTGATCGGAACGCCTGGGGAATAAAATCTATTTTTTGTAGATGCCATATACTCCTCCCCTATTTATTGTTTTCATTAGCAAGATTGAAAATACATAATAATATACACCACTCACATCACTATCTACAAATCGAATACCAGTACGGTGGACAGGATGCCATATCAAAAATAACTAAATAATATCCGGTTGGGCATTTTGTTGGTGGCAAATTTTGAAAAGCCTCTCAAGAAGAGGGCAACCCATAGGACTGGACTCAGTGACTAGAGCTATGGTGCATCTCATGTTTTGAAAAGAAGAAAGAGTGACCAACTGGGTGGACATGACTCAGAGGTCTCTCTTAGTTGGAAAATGGTGCCGTCCTCCTACTCCTCTCATGTACCTCCTTCCAGCCATGGTGCATGGGGCCTGTTGTTCAGTGTTCACCATCAATTGCTGCTACTAAAAAAATACTAGGCCTGGATTGGAAAAAGTAAAATATACACCACTTTGGGGGGTCCTGCTCTTGTCCAACGTGAGTGACCACCATTACTGATTGAGCATGATGAGACAGTAAAAGAAACTAAAGCCTTCTCATCTCACAATTCACAAACCTGCGGATATACATTACTAGTCTTGGGCATGCAATCTTCAGTCTGCACAGCACATTGATGCTACTAGTAGTAGTAAGGAGTCCTTACTAGTACTAATAGCAGCCTAGGCTAGGACCAATGGGTTCTCTGAGTCTTACAGTACCACTAATAAGCAATCCACATAAGGGGAGGGAAAAAGCTCAGTGAAACCCAGAAGAAAACAAGCTACAGAAAGAATGTCTAATACAGAGTCAGAGCAGGCACAGGTTAGTCAGATGTAAAAAATAAAAACAGACACTGGAAGAAACAATGTTAGTAGTAGTACTTGGTATTTGGTAATGGTGGAGCAAAATCAAGAAATTCGAAACAGATAGATTGAAGAGTATTTTGGAAAAATTACAATTAGGAAATTGAAATAATAGAGTGGTAAAAGTTAGCGAAATATTAATATATATACAACACCAGGAGGACTTAGTGGGGCCAGCACCAGAGCCATCTGCAGCTGTGCCTGAGGCTGCTTCCTGCTGTTCCTGGGCGGCCCCTCCAGCTCCCGCACCTGCCGCACTGCCAGCTGCCCCAGTCTTCTTCTTGCCCTTCCCCCTGAATGCCGATCATGTAAAGAGACAAAAATGATTTGTGTTAAATATATAAATATAATTGCTGTAAAAATATTTTTAGACAGGAAACAGCAATTGCAATAACATTGACCTATGCTAGATCAATCAGATCAACTTATTGGACTAGTAGTAGTTAACTAGTATGTATGTATCGCAGTCGAGTACCATCCGATCATTATTATTCCGCAGTTCAATTTCGATTCCTGAATCCTAACATACGTAGCCCACCTATTCCTCCTGACTTTGGAATGAATTGCAAAAAAATTATATCTACTTCTAAGTTCAGATCTCATTCCCAATTATCTCTCAGACAGTCTCAGTCTCAACTCCAACAACCTTGACGGGCCTATTACTAAGTCTGCATTTATTATTCTTAATGCATAGATGGACGCATGCATAATTGCAGCATACACCAAATTGGTTGGTTGCTTTTATTCGCTCACCATAAGAACCCCAAAAAGTTCTACTAGGACTGAAGTCATGTGAAAGCCTGAGGACGCGTCGCTCACGAGTCACGACACAGGCCGGTAAATTACCAAATAATACTAACTAACTACTACCACTATCTCAGTGAGAGGAGACAGGACAGCCTGACAGGACAAAGGAAAGGACTGGAGTCTTTCCTATGTGGATTAAATACCTACCTAACTTAAATTCTCTAACCTCTCTTAGATAACTAGCCCAAGTGAGCGCAAAGTTGCAAACAAGTACGACGATTAGTTAGTAGGGCTGAGCACCTGTCTGGAAGTAACAGTTATATAATATAACATTTTTAAACATACGTTACCTTACCTGCATGTGAGCAGCAGCAGCATGTTGACTATTTGCCAAAAAATAATATTCGCAATTGCAATAAATAACAGTCAGAACAGAAGAACACAAAATAGTAACATAAATATAGCTACTCACCAAGTCCCGGTACCTCAACACCTTGCAGGTCCAGCAGGTCCTGCTCCCGGTCCAGGATATCAGACCACCGGTGCGTCAATTGGTTAGGGGTGTGCCGGAACCCAGAGCAGCGAAACACTGCCTGGCGTACCCTTGCCCACCGCTGGTGATGCTCCCGGAGCCCGTACCCGGACCCATGTCTGCCGCCTGCTGCCAGGGTTAAGGGAAGGGGCGCTGGATAAAAAAAAAGTGCGGCCACCTCCAGCTCAGTAAATAAGGACCATGCCTGCACCCCATGTGGGTGCCGCTTTCCACAAGGAAGGCGGTTGCGGCTCTTACTCTGACTCAGAGACCTGCCCCTAGCCTTCGTTCCCTGACCCTTTGCCATGATTCTGGGTAGGTAGGGGGTGGAAAAGAAAAGGTAGGAAGTAAGAAAGTAAGTAAAGGAAATGAAAAAAGCAAGTAATAGAAAAAGAGTAAAAAACACTGTGAAAAACACAAAAAGTAGGAAAAAACGCAAAATATATAATCAGTAATACAGAGGGGTAGATAATAAATAAAAAAGATTTAAAAAAAGTTTATAGAAACAAAGAATTGAAAAGATATAGGAAGGAAAGAAAAACAGGCCCAGATCCATAGCAAAAAGTGAAAAACAAGATGGTCGCGCCCATTGGTGACCTCGTAGTGAAGTTTGCGCGATATTTCCCCCCGAGCACTCAAAGAGCATCCCCAAACACGTAATACGTGTTCCCGAACACGAAAAACGCATCGCGTACGGGTGGACAAGCAACTCCACGCGCTCACGGAACTTCGTGTAGCTCGCTGTGTTTTTCTGCGGCCTTGCGGAATTCCGAATAGCGCGACTACGCGAAATTTCCACAGGGTTAGTATAGATGTGAGTGCCTTCCTTAAATTACGATTAGCCATTTAACATTCATCAAACCACCTTTATTTAGAATGTTTAGAGTGCATGGGGTGTAGCAATTTGCTTTTAATATTTAGGCATAGTTGAGTGAAGGCCAGAACCACCCCTTGGGCTTGGTCAATATCTCTCCATTTCAATCTTAAGCAACTAGTATTTATTTGTAAGATGGATACCCCACACTCCACACTTAAAGTATCCTTTCTAGACAGAGCAAATGTTACCTCGATAGGGTTGTGGTCCACATAAGTAGAGGTCATCACCCTCCCACGTAACACAGAGTCGAGTAAATTAAATTTAATAAAAAAAGAATGTATTATAGAAGGGCGTCCACTGCCCATAAGTGTCGGTATCACTTGCTCACTAGGGCCTACACCATCCATTACATTAAGTAAATTATGAGAATCTAGAAGAGTCTTTAATTCTGCTTCTCGGGTTTCAGTGCCAAGAATACATCTGTTATAACTATTTTCTTTGACTGTACTACATATTGCTGCAGGCATAGTATTGCAACCCAATCTGGCATTAAAATCACCCACCAAACAAATCCCTTGTGATAGGTCATTGACTGCCACAGCATTTTAAAATTCTAACATATAATTGGAAACTTGGATACATTTAGTAATAGGGGTGTTAAGAAAATCATTATTATAAAAATGAATGGCAAAACTGGACTGGTCACCTTTCCGTTGCTTTATGCTATATTTGGGTGTTAAACTGGTGCTAATGAGGTGCAACCAATGTCCAGGCAGTATTACCAATGACTAAATAATGAAGCAATACTATTACAAAATGTGCCATATTATTCCACATCATTTGCCTTTTCTCGCTGCATAATTTATTCAAACCTGTTGCATAATGTGGCCCTCTCCTGCCACATAACACTAGTCACCCTGCTAATACAGTAGCAGTTAAAAGCTCTCATAAAGGAGGTGTCAACACGTTGGAACTCAACCTACTACATGTTGCAGGGTCTTCTTGAGCAGTAAAAACCGATCACTGAGTATGTCAAGAGGAGGGGATGTAACTAAAAGCATGACCATTGAGATGGGCAAATGGAAACTAGTCACATTCCTGACAGAGATGCTACTTCCTTTGGAGGTTTTCATGCAGGAAGGCTGCAAGGAGGACAGAAAGATGGGCAAGGCTATCCCATTGTTGTATTTGATAAATGAACAGATAAAAAGCATGTCTGACAGGTTCGGAGTTGTGGGCAATGAAAACGAAGAAGCATGTAACTTGGTTCAGAGCTTAATCATTCGCTTGGCATAGAATACAAGGCTGCAAAGAGACATAGTGTCATTCAAAAAGTACATTTGTGCCACAATACTGGATCCACATTACAAAACAATACCTGGCCACCTTCAATCCCTTTTCAGAAAGGGATATTTCAGAATGCAAGAAGTGGTTTGTTGAGCAAGCCAGAGCCCTTGAAGAAGAACAGCTGGAACATAGAGTCCCACTCATGGAAAGAAGTTCTGGGGTGCCACCTTCAAATTCCAGAGAGAGCAGTCCTGTTATCTCACAGCAGCCAACACCAGCAACAAAAGCACCGGTGCCCACAACAGAAATGCAGGAATTATCCATAACCTCTGCATTGACTTGGTATCAAAGGGTAGGGATTAAATACAGTGCAGAGGCAAAGGCAAAAGAGGTCGAGCAAGTGGCAGCACCACTGACCATGGAAAGGGTGTTCCATGAGTATTTGGATGACCCAAGAGAGGTCTATGTGCACCAAAAAACATTGGTGTGTTGATATGAAAAAATGCACCAATGGCCACAGCTAGTAGGCTGGCAATTAAGTATATGGCCTGTCCCTGTCCGGTAGCCAATGTGTCTGCTGAGTGTGTATTTAGTACAGCTGATGCTGTTGTAACAGTGAGGAGGGCCAGTCTCTAGCTTCAAACGTGGAGAGGTTGACCATTATCAAAATAAATCAACACTTTATACCACTGAATCACACTATTCTTGAAATACCACAGGAGGAGGATGAGGGTGATTGGCCAGACTCAGATCAGAGTGTGTTAGCTGAGCAACTTCTGGTTGAATCACCTGAGAATGAGGAATAACTCTACTTCCCTGACTGAGTAGGTCACCATAGAACTTTTTATCACCAAACTGCTTTGCCCCCCAAAGAAATGGATATATCTAGGGAAACATTATATATTTTGTTTGTTTGTGCCTGGCTGACTTATGCAACTCCACCATTGAAGGCACATGTATGGCCAGATTGGAGCTGGACCATACATGGAAGAAGCCTCCCTAATTCCCTTGCAAGATATAGGAGAGACAATGCCTGCCTTCGTCCTGTACTTATTCTATTCATCCCCTTGCAGGACTGTCCCGGAACATTTGATTGACAAGACTGCACCAATGTGTGTCGTATGCATCAAAGAGAATCGACAATTGTGTACCACTCTGCTTGAATTGGAACAGGTACATATATTATTGGGTGATTGATTGTGAGTGATGATCCATTTGATGACAGACAGTGAGGGTGGGTGTTCAACTATAATGTGTAAGCTTGATTGTGATGATTTGCAATGTTTGTACCCTGATGGGTGAAGATTTGTCCCGAAGGTGATTGGCCCTTCCCCTTTGACACTTCACTAGTTTTGCCGGGTTCACTCCTTTTTTTCTGGTTCACAATTTTAAGATACCCGACCAGTCTGTTTAGTTAATAAACACAAATCTACACAAAAAAATACTCAAAGTTTCTCTTTTTGTTCATAAACAGCAGTGCACTGCCTACAGGTCAATCCCTCTTGTTTGAGTCGGGATTCAGGATGGAGTTGGACAAATTCATTACTCAGAATCATGAGAATGATGTAAGTACTCGGGGCAGGATTATCTCAACAGCAGCCAGAAGAATTAAGTTATCAACTTCACGGAAACCAACAAGATGATGACTCTTAGAGGCCTACTCAGCTCAGTTGAATGGTGAGAGGTTGTTTGGGAAATGCAATGCTGCTTAGCGTGTTTGGTGGCTCAAATTTGAATCTCCTCCAATATGTGGTTGTGTTGTGCGGTTGGGGTGGGGCCTGTTGTTATAAGTAAATGGAGATAGATACGTGATGTCACGTCATCACGTATGCATGCGGTTTGCTAAATGTTATGATGACAAATTAATCAAGCAGTATTTATATAGTGCAAATAATCACTGTGGTGGTATCCAGGCGCTGTGTTGCAGACGTTAGTTGAAAAGCCAGGCCTTGAGTCCCTTCTTGAAGTCGTTCGATGAGGGTGACATACGGAGGTGGAGGGGGAGGGAGTTCCAGGCTTTGACAGCAAGGTGGGAGAGGATCATCCTCCAGAGCAGCTATGGCAGATGTGTGGTGTCTGAGCGAGGGCAAGGTGTGCAGAGTGGATGTTTCTGGTGGGTTGGTGGAAGGTCATGGGGTGGTTTATGTTGTCTGGTCCTTGGTTGTAGAGGGCATTGTAGGTGTGGGTCAGAAGCTTGAACCGGCATCTCTTTTGGATGGGGGGCCTCTGGAGATCTCTCAGGTGTTTAGTGATGTGTGTCCTCTTAGGCAGGATGAGCATCAGTCATGCTGCTGTATTCTGGATTGACTGGAGTCTACATGAGTTCCGAGGATATGCTGGCATAGAGTTTGTTGCCATAGTTGAACCGGCTGGTGACAAGGGCCTGCATCACAGTCTTTTTCTTATGCTGGTTGGGAGCCAGTTGTAGATTTTGCAAAGTGTGCGGATGATGTGGTTGCAGGGTGAGGCAACGGAGTTGTCCTGACTTTTCTTGAAGAGTTTGCTGTCCAGTATGATGCTGAGGTTGCGGATTTGATCTTTCGGTGTGGGGCTAGGTCCACACTCCTCTGGCCACTAGAAGTCATTCCAAAGGGTGGTTTGTCTGCCGAAAGTCAGATCTTCTGTTTTGTCGGTGTTGTGTTTCAGGCAGTTGTGAGTTTTATCAGCTTGGTATGCAGCCACTTGTCTGTGATTGGTTGTAATTAGCTCTCAATTCTCAGTTAGTGGATCACACATGAGTAATTAAATGAATGATTGCAGCAGATTATGCTCTTGCTCTGCCTCTGAGTCTTCTTGACATACTGCTCTTGAAGCTTACCTTCTGTCCTTCTCCTGGAACTGTCATACTCATTCCTTCATTTCCTTAAACAATAGATTTATTATGATGTGCTGTTCATCTCCCAGATGAATATTGCCATTGTGTTTGTCTTTGCCACTTCTTTGTCCAGATCCCCTTTCCCATCCATTAATCAAATCCCTAACCCTCTTCCCCGGTGTGACTTAATTTACACCATAAAACGATCACAGAATTGGTGGGGTGGATGTGGTGAAAGCAACATCACAGTCTTTTTCTTATGCTGGTTGGGAGCCAGTTGTAGATTTTGCAAAGTGTGCGGATGGTGTGGGAGCAGGGTGAGGCAACGGAGTTGTCCTGACTTTTCTTGGAGGGTTTGCTGTCCAGTATGATACTGAGGTGGGGTGGATGTGGTGAAAGCAACATCACAGTCTTTTTCTTATGCTGGTTGGGAGCCAGTTGTAGATTCTGCAAAGTGTGCGGATGGTGTGGGAGCAGGGTGAGGCAACTGCAGGATCTTCTGGCCCCATTTTACCCACTCACGCATAAAGTGATCCATACTTTCTATATAGAAGAACTTCATTCATTAACATCATCATTCAGGCCTTGTGTTGTGTTGAGTTAATGCTTAACCTTGTCCACCACTCCTGATCTGACTCCACTCCTCCTGAATTGAACTTTTCGTAAGTTTAGTTTTAAATACTAGGCTCCTCATTGCTCAGAAGAAGTTACCATTGCTAGTTTTTGTTATCATATCAGGTCTTCTTTGTTGTTTCATGGTGGTAATCTTGTCTCAGTCTTTCTAAAGTTATGATATAACCTACTAACTGTGTTTTCTTTCAATCTAGTTGCCTGTGATGGATAGTACTTTGATTAATCCTACAGTTGGAGGTCTCCTAGATGGGAGTGGGAGCTTGTTTGTTATGCCTTCCCTGTTAGCATGCTAGCCTGCTACTACTACCACTACAGTGGTACCTTGGGAAACACTGAAGTAAGAAGATTGAGAGAAGTAGCAGTCCTCACTTCATCTATTCAGGTCAGAGAACTATGGAGCATTATGATAGGCAAAGGCAATACCCTTTAAGTGATCGATATAGTTACAGAGGGTAGTAGGACAAGGGTACCGTATAAGTAACTGGTATACACTTTTTAAAACAGATTTTAAAAACAGGCTGCATTAAAAGGCAGCAGTGCCAAGTAAAGCACAAACACCCCAAAAAAAGATTTGAGGCACACAGAAAGTAAAATAAGTATTTATTACTTTTATGGTAAACCCAACCCCTTCCACCCACAACAGGCCCACCCCTCTCCCCAAACAAATCTTCTCATCCCCAACCAATGTCCAAAATGTCCAACGGAAAAGTCCCAGAAACAGTCCTGGTTCCAACTCCCATCATTACCACAGCAAGTCTCTCCCACCAAAACAAATATTTAAAAAGGAGCATAGAAAGAGGACACTACATGCAGGTCAGAAGCTTCTTGAGGGGCCCCTAGTTGTGTGCCTTTCAGCTTTCAAGATGCGCCAGCATCAGCAGGACACAGCCCTGGAAAATGTGGTCTGAGCATATGGGGGCAGCAGTGGTGGTGGTGTGACGGGCAGCTGCTGACGGTGGTGGCTTTGTTCTTGCCGGTAGGCTGGAGGCACTGGCTGCTTGCTGGGGCCCTGGGCAGCAGCAGCTGCCTCATCCTCCACCTCCTCTTCAAGGACCACCAGACACTGAAATTCAACCATTATGGCCACTAGCCTCTGTTACTGCATCCAAGCTGCTATCTCCTGCTTAGTTGGTGGTCGACCAGCAGGAGTAGATATATCAAGAAAGAAAAAAGACAAATTGAAAAACAATGCTCTGTGCAAAGCACTTGGTTAAATTATACAGAAGCAGTACATTGCAGGTCTCCTAGGGCCATTTGAATTTGATGTGACTAGAGTCACTTTTACCCACGCATGCCTCACAAAAAAGCAAATGCTCGAACTGGCTGAAAGGAATTAAGGAAGAATAACAGCACACCTGATTATAAAAACGTTTTTTTCTTTTAAAGGATTTGCTATCAAAAAAATAAACAGACACGTAGTGTAGAAAAGTAAATTACCTTTTATTAATATGGAAGGCATTATACACTATGGAGTACAAGTATTCTTATTGTGCTAAATTAATTGAGGCATGCTAGTTAGCGCATTGGTAGTTGGTACTTTGCTACTCTCTGCTGTCTGCGTGTGGGGCAGCTGTAATGGACAATTATCTTATTCCAATAGCCCTGCTCTTCTCTAAAAGGCCTTTAAATTGTACCTTGACACCAAGGCAGAGAAATAATAATGATACAACATCACACACATCATGTACAAAATGCAGATTTCCTGTCTGCCGTAAGTAGATGGTGGGAAAAAATTATGCACTGTAGTATAGGGAAAGTATTAAGGAACAGGATTTATAGATTGTATTTGGCATGTTCATCACAGACTATCCCATCCGCAAAACTCAAGGCACTCAGTCCCACTTTACTCCCTGGTCTCGCTATTCAACACAATTTATAAATATTTCCAACAAATACATTCACTTGGCAGTAAGGAAAGGAAACTTAACTTACTCTGCTGCAGGGTGGGTTAGAGGGATTAGGCCGGGTAAGTAAACGTTTTATTACAGAATAGTGCTGTGTCACAGATCGTCAACATGCGCCTAAGCTTTGAACTAATTTGACTTAATTGTCACTGCGTTTGACAACTGTTGAAAGGCAAAAATTTGAAAAGGGGTAAATTCGTAATGGAAGCCATCAAATATATAAATAACTTGGCCAGGAAAATGTGGTGCATGCCAAGAATGGGTATTTCAGGGTTTTTGGCACGCTGTTTCAGAACTTAGGAAATAATTAACGAGTGAAGTACTAGAAAGTGATTGAGTGGACACTGGGAGGGAAGGGAAACAAAGTTTGTTTTCACTTTGCCATGCATTGAAAACGTTGTAAGTACCACATTAACTGATGCAGGCACAAATTGCTCAGCCAACACTGCAGTACTGACTGCCAAATTGAACAACGCAAAAATTAGGTAAGGGGTGGCACTGGCGAAATGCCATGGGAAGAGACATGGTGGGTGGGATACATTTCTGCTTCTCTTAACAAATACAGTGAGTCAAGGGTGTAGACAGAAATACCCCCCCACTTTAAAAAAAAGCTTTGATAAAACCATTCTAAACAAGCAAAGTAGGTGAGTAGAACACCCTCCTCCAGAAGACCTCCCTTGTTTCTTCATCCAAGCAATTATCCATTCATCACTTCATTGTTCTAGTATTCTTCACCCTTTGATAACCACCTCTCCACAGCTCTCAACCATCATCCACTAACACATCCATTTACCCACACATGCATTATTTTCACCCATTCACCCTTGCACCCATACTGCTTTAACCTGCCCGAGAATTCCTTTCACCCATCGGTAGCAGGGCATCACCTTTCCTTTTCTCACTCATACATGTACACAAATAAATGAAAAAGAGACATGAAGAAAGCTTGCAATATTATTTAAAACTATTGTGCTCTTTTATAGAGCAACTGTGCTGCTCCAGAAAGCATATGCAGGTCATCAATGTGATTAGTATAGTTAGTGAAACAGACACAATAAAAAGCCCTGTCATATTAGCTGACAGATTTGCCTAAGCCTACCTTCACTATGGGAAACCATGATATATTATAGATCTCTGGGATTAGTGGTGAACCCCAATTCTGGCATACTTAGTTAGCTGTTCTACATTGCAGCTGGCACAGCTCTCTCTTCTCGAGACCTTTGCTTTGTGAGTATGTCTTTGCTCAGTGTGTTTTCCAAATGGCAAGTCCCTGGTTATATGATAAACCTATGTGTTCAAAAACAGCAGCTGGATTTTCTTATCATGTCTGGGCATGAGTGTCCGACTACAGAAAATAATAAAGAGTGTGTTATTTGACTTTGCATGAGATATTTCAACTGAATCCCAGCAGAAGAACAAAATATGAAAACATATGCAGCCTATTTGCAAAATAACAATGTAGCACAAAAACAAGTGTGTTATTTTGTAATGTGTGCAAAGCAAAAGTGGCCTACTACATTACAGTTAGGCTAACATAGGGGAAAACAACCATGGGTACAATAGGGAACATACAACACTACTAATGCATTGCAAGAAATTATATTTGCGTCTCATCCCATTCTCAATCTAGACCCCCCCTTTGACTCGCCCTTTTTTTCAATGCACAGATGCATACTACACATCACTGGGAGATTGCTTAGGACTGTATGAGCTACATACAAAAAGGCAGAGAGAACGCTAAGACACTGATATTACTACCACTACCACTATCTTAGTGACAGCAGGACAGAGGAGTCTGCATGAACTCTTAAATAATCAGCCCAAGCAAGCACCAACAAGTACGAGTAGCTAGTGGACAGCACCTGGCTGGATCACATAATATTTTTAATGCAAAATTAACTTGCCTCTGAGTGGGAGCAGCATGCTATTTGGAAAGAAAATATTAGGAAGAACACAAGAAATAAATAATTACTCACCGAGTCCTGCAATCTTGACACCCAGCATGTCAAGCAGGTCCTGCTCCCTGTCCAGGGTATTGGCCCTGAGGTGCGTCAACTGCTGTTGTGTGCACTGGACCCCAGAGCTCTGGCAAACACACAGATACACCCTCTCCAAAAGCAGCCGACACTCCCGCAGGCCATACCCACTGTCAGGCCTGCTGCCAGCATGGAAATAAAAAACTACTGCAGCCAACTCCACCTCTGAGAAAATGGCTGCACCCCTTGGTGGCTAAGAAGACCGCAAGGTGTGCGACTAGCAGCCACACTGGCACTGCCACTCCCTCTCCTGCCCTGCTATGCCCTGGCACTGGTTGGTCAAAAAAAAGGAAGAAATACGGAAGAAAGGAAAAACTAAAGACAAAGCAAAAACAAAAAAAGTACAAAAAGTCATAAAAAACACAAAAAATGACAAAGACATAAAATACATGAGCACAAAAACATACACTGATACAATAATGGAAAATGGGGAGTGGATGAATCAGATGAGGGAGGACTGAAAAGATTAATGGTGGATTGAAAAACAGGCCCCAACACCATGCACAGAACCGAAAATAGCTGCAACCATGCAAACGACGTGGTGCCGTTCGCAAGCAGTTTACAGTGAGAGAAGACACGTTGAGCTACTGAACATCAAAAACAAAGCGCAAACAGGTGCGTGCAGCAGCTCCACCCGTCCATGGATTTCCCTAGGAATCTCATGTAGTTATTGGACTGCTCTGCGGAATTCTATGTAGCAGAACTCCATAAGCTCCGCCCAAGCCTAATATTTACACTTTTGAGTAAGGTAACAATTTTTTGGCTGTTCACAAAATATTAGTGTGAAGTTATTCAGAATTATAACTTCTATGTCTCCAACCCCTGAAAAAGAGAGCAGAGCCAAATTTACAAATATAAATTACTACTGCCAAAGTATTAGTAAGTCCAGCATAACACAGGGGCAACCAATGGTACTGCAACACCATCCAATAAAAAGAAAATGGAGGTAGAGACTAAAAACCCATAGGAAATAATATTAAACTAAATTAAATGATTTAAATT
The DNA here is from genome assembly GCF_964204655.1 of Triturus cristatus. Taxonomy (NCBI): domain Eukaryota; kingdom Metazoa; phylum Chordata; class Amphibia; order Caudata; family Salamandridae; genus Triturus; species Triturus cristatus. The sequence continues at coordinate 310,773,575 of NC_140587.1, read as the reverse complement.
AGTTAGAGATATAAATAAATGGGATATCATGCTGAAAATGTAAACAGTTTATATTTATTATTAAATTATGATTATTGTCATTTAATTTAATGTACATAAATTAATTAAAAGATTAATTAAAAACAAAGGTAGTAGTGCTGTAGTGTTTTAGTTTGTTCTACATTTAAAATAAAAATATATAACAGTTTGTTGTGCAAACATTAACATTTAAACCTGCGTGGACTTCTTAAGCTGCACAACCACAATTGGCTACCCCACTCATCAGCCCACAAACACTAAATGCAATCCTGGGTAAAGTCTACATCAGACGGGAGGAAATTACATTCTGGGTTGCCCAAAAATCAAGCCAACTTGAAGTATTTCTGTTTAGTGTGTAGTTAGGACTGACATTTGTGTGACACATAACTGACAGGGCGATGCTAATCCTGATTTGGCTCCTGCTACCCAAAGGATGTGAGATGCTGATGGGGGAACACACACACATTCAGGAGCTTAATGGAAATGAATGCCAGCATGTGCATGCATTGCTGTTGTGAGGACATATGTTTTGACAACAAGATGTACTAATGAGGTGGTTAATTTAATATGTTTTGGGGACAGTTGTGTGTCTCTGGCAGGCCATGCAGCTGGTGATGAGAGGATATAAGTGGCAGAGATGATATCCTGGTCCATGTGGGAGAGGCATTATCCAACCACCAGGCACAGCAGCTGTCATCCCTAGCTTAGCAAACATATTCTCTTCACATGTCTCCTCTCACCAGGTCATTCTTTTAGTTGTCCCCCTTGGTGTGCAGCTCCATTCCTAATGCATTCACACTACCAGTGAATTTCGACCTCTTCACTGCTTTCTCCATTCTATTGAGGGTGTGTGGAGACAGACCACAATGTTCACCAAAGTTGACCATAATGTATTCGTCTCACTTTAGTCATTCTTCCTCTGGTGTGGGATAGTCTGTATAATCAGGGATTCTCTCTGGGTTCAAAATGATGCACAGGGCAAGAGGAAGAAAGCACAGACCTAAACACAATCTACTGCTAAGCGCAAATAGCACTCTTTTCTTCATCACTTGCTTTAACTCAGAAAACATGCACTGAGTAGGAGACGGACAGCAATGTGTGGGCAAATTTGTTCTTGGATATTTACCTTTGTGAATTGGGCCTTAGGACTGCACCAGTCACCTCAGCAACCTTCCATTGAGAAGTGATGTGGTCCTCCGAGAGGAAGTCTGCAATCAGGTTCTGCACCCATCTTTGAGGATTCACCCTTTATAAAACAGTCAGGAAGGACGAGAATATAGATTACATGGTCTTACATTTACTTTACTAGACACGTGTCACAAAAGTACATTCCTACATAATGCACCTTCAAAACATTGAATGCGAAGGAGAGGATGTGGTGCAATGGCCTGAGCTAATCACTTAATCTCCCTCTGCTTGCAATACAGGCATTGAGACCCTCACGGATGAATTGCCGCGCTTTACAAATCCTGGATTGATTGAAACGTTATATAGCTCCTTACTTTTTCCAAGGACCATCATTTACTAATTAGAACTCATGTTTTGATTGCTTATCGTGTATTGTTGTATTTAATTGTTGGCATTTTGTCTTTGATTGCCCATCAATGCCTCTCAACTGTTCATATCTAGCTTGCAAGGTTTATGCTTTCTTGATTTATTTGTGCTTCTTTCAAGGATCCTGAATGAGTAGAGTACCAAGATGTAAAGCATGGCTTGCAGGAAACCTCAAGATTGGCCTAAAAACAACATGTCCAGTATGGAGGAGGGCCTCCATCCTTCTGATCCTGGTCCATGTTCTACTCTGAGCAGCCGTCCAGGGGTAGGTTTCTGAACTATGAAGATACTTGAACCTCATCCTGCAAATGAATAAGCGCCCAGTCTTAAAACAGCTGGTATGTACTTCTCAGAAGCACTGTTTCCCTCCCTGCAGGCAGTCTTTTTTCTGATTCCACTAACATGTGTTTTCCATGTGCTCAGTGTGTGCTTGGAGCCTTGCCACCGTGATCCCTAAGTAGTCACACAGCGCAGTCCTTTAATTTATCGCATTGGAGATAATATATGTCTGTTCATGCGTGTGTATTCCAAAACGCAATATCTTTGTTTCTAGAGGCTCGACCTCCGGGCCATTAGCCTGGCAGTGTGATTGCAAAGCACTGAGGGGTCCAGGCCGGCCCTTCTGTATGTGCCAATAGGACCTCGTCATCGGGGGCAGTGATGGATAGCACTTGGAACTGCCCTTCAAGTAATGCTGCTTTCAAGCCTTGCTAAGCAACACATTAAACAGCAAGCTGGGATTGCCTTCTCTCCGTCTAGCATCATTGAAAAAGTATTTGCAGCACACTACTCTAATTATGCGTTGGGGCAATAGCTGATACTAAGGCAATATCAGGTTGGCAGAACGGAAGCATGGCTACAAAACGCACTGTTTTTCAAGGGACTGTATAAGTATGCAGATTTTAAGTACTGAAAAAAGGTCTTTACACGGCCTTCTTTCTTCTGGACAGCTGCCCTGTCTTCAGTGTGTTCATGGTCCTCTGTGCTTTAGAACATTTTTACGAGATCCTAGTTTCCTGAATGCAAACAAAGGAGACAGTGTTTTCTCAGTTGCAAGGTCCTCTTTCAGTGGAAATCATATTCCTTGTAGCCCTTCTCCTATGCTACGTATGCTGCATCCCTGTAGGTTTGGTGCTGGGCCGGTAGTCTGCCTTTAATGCAAAACACAAGACCTGGTAATATCAAAGCACTTTTTTGATTACATGGGATTAGTAGAAGGGTAATGTGAACATCTATTACACCATCAGCAGTAGTCCTTATCATGAACTATCAACAAAATCCCTTGTGCCAAAGAACCTAATATTTACAAATTGCAAGAATTGAGAAAGGCAACCAACCATGTGAAAAATATTCCACCAAAAACATAAATAGAAAAAGGTGTGAAGAATGAGAAAGCATCTCACGTGCGCAACACCAGAGGAGCTGCTGGCAGGTTCTCGCCAGTTTGCTCACGAGTTTCTCATCATCGATGTCTTTCTCATGTAAATAATGATGTGAGAAAAATAGTGTGTGAAAAAAACCCGGGGAGGTTTGTTTAGGCAGCCCAAACCCAAAACAAGGAAGAAAAAAGGGAAGACCCGTGTAGTCTTACAGGTAAAATTAGGTCTGACCCACGTGTATAGTTCCAAATATTTTATTCCACTCTGTGAGTCATCCCAAGGTTAAAACCACGGTCATGTTATGTAACCACCTTTAAGAATGGCCAACATGTTTCATTGCCTACTCATCTTTGCGGCAAATTCATCAGGGCGTCAAGGAACTGCAATCGCTTCCCTGGATTTTATCTATTTGAAAACAAAAAATAACTGCACACCTGCAGAGAACATAAAACACATGTAAGGTTGGCGAATGCATGAAGAAACCAATTACACCCCACGTAAAACACCTAGAGACATATATCCTTACAAAAAGGACAACATAAATGGTATAAGTATGGATTACCTAGTGAGAGCCACGGGCCCACATACCAGCTCTCAAGTGGTTTAGAGGAGCAGTGCAAGTTGCTCTCCTTGTCTTATTAAAAAGCACATCCGTTGCTTATGTGTTGCTTATACCTTCATCTGTTGAAACAAATATGAGGAACAAACAATTCTAGTAAACATTAAGAGGTCCCCAAACCTTGACCTTTATACAAGCGAACTCATAACACTCATAATCAACAAACAGGGGGTAATGTCTATCCAATGCCACCCTATCGCGACCCCACCATCACATTTGAATTAGGTAGAGGCAGTGTCCACGAGTGCTAATGTGGTTCACAGGGTCCTTAGGCACCAAGCATACATCAGTATTTTGATAGCGACCCAATTCTCCCTGGTTTTTGATGACTAACTGCTAGCCCTTCACAGTATTCCTGTATCACTCGTTCAGATATTAAATAAAATAAATTAAAACCCATATTTTTCGGCGTTTTTAGCAGGGTCCTAGTACAAATGGCCAAATAGATACTGTTCCTGATTTAACCAGCCTCATCGTAAGGTTCCTTGGATAACGCCTTTACTCATTCCAGGATCAACAGGGAAGAGTATGCGGCCGGGATTTAAGCCGGCAGCGCGTATCAGGCTCTTCCGGATCAGGGCAACACATCCGGGTCGCTACAGCCTTGCTGTTCTAAAAGACCAACAGGGCGGCCATCTTGTAATGGCGAAGCTTGACTGGATCATTGTTAGAATAGCTCAATGTATGATATCTGAACTGCACTGGCATATATTTAACATTTGTCAATAATAACGCTGGGTGAACGAAGTCACAATTTATTCAAGGCAGACTGTTAAAATTGTTGAAATAATCTACGAAAAGAGTGAAAAGATAGTAAAAAGCAAGCGCAAAGCACATAGCTCAATTATTTCATACGGGGCTCAAGGCAATCCCTCAGAATTTGTCATGCCAATATAATCGCGTTAGTCAGAATGTCACAGAGAAAGAGACGCAAACCTCTTTTAATATATATGCCAAAAATGTCAGGACATAAAGTACTGCTTTATCAGACACTCTCATTGTCTGGAGATCTTATTCCATTCGATCTGATCATTTAGGCCAATCTGATCAACCTTTTCTGAATAAATCCAACGGGCCTCTTTCAATGCCAGTGTATTCTCAATCTGACTCGCATTACCCATTACTTTTTCCAACACCACCCATTTCACAGCTTTGTAGTTGTGCTGATTATCTTTATAGTGCTGAACCAACCTCGTAGTCAATTTGCAATTCTTAATGGTGCTAAGATGCTCTTGTATCCTCACTTTAATTTTTCTTGTGGTGAGGCCAATATAGTGAAGCCCACATGGGCAAGTTAATCTATAGATGATGTTGGATGAGTTGCAATTACTAAACTTGTTCAAATACCAAGTTCGTCCATTCTGCAACTGTACACTAGTGGTCTTCTCAGTCAGTTCACAAACAGAACAACCACCACATGGGTAGTGCCCAGAGGGAATGGATGTATTTGTTACTTGTGATGGAGGCCTTGTATGAACAAGTCTGTCTTTGAGGTTCTGAGCTCTCTTAAAAGCAAAACGGGGTGCAGGCATTTTGTACTCGCTAGTAGATAGCAAAGACCAATGCTTCCTAATGGCCTGGCGTATCTTCGTCGCAAGGGGGTCAAAGGTAAGCACTATAGGTAGACACTCAGCTGCTTCTTTAGAACTCCTTTCCAAAAGGGCTTCCCGAGGGGTGTTCTGAGCCCTCTTACGAGCTCTGTTGACAATTTGTCTCGGATAACCCCGTTGCACCAATTTCTCAGTGAGACCCTCAGACTGTTGCAAAAAATCGGCAGCCGAAGAACAGTTTCTGCGATAGCGCAGGAACTGTCCTACCGGGAGATTATCCCTCAATGCTCTGGGGTGAAATGATTGATAATGCAAGAGAGAATTTTTATTTGTTGGTTTCTGATGAACACTCGAGGTTAACTTATTACCAGTCACAGTGATATCAAGGTCCAAGTACGTCACCTTCTCGGTGCTCATACTCCATGTGAACTTCAGGCACTCATCACAGTTATTAAGCCAGTCCAAGAAATCACACGGTAGTCTGCCTGCCTGCTACGAGGGTGGAGATGCTCGCCTCAGTCCGCAGGCAGAGGACCTTCTGTCCGATCTATCGATGCCAGCCTGAGTGCCGGGCATCACTGTAATGATTGTGAATACACGACGTTTCATATGCCCTTATCCCGGCTGTCATGATGATGGGGCATGCTCAGCATGCATTGTTACTTTATAGAAACAAACCCCCAAAGTAGGGGTTTATTTATCAAAAGGAAGGGTCAATGTTTTTTTCCACTTTCCCATGCCTCAGAAGGTGGACACCAAGGACAGGGGAAACATGCACGAGGAGGACTGCCCTGGATAGGGTGAAACTCCTGAACCATGAAAGACAGTGGCCCTTTTGTGTATGGGTCTTGGTCCAGTGCCTGCTTTAGCGCTGGTGGCGCCTGGTGCGACAATAATTTTTGGCACCCCCATGGCCTCCTCTCCGGAGCAAAGTGTTCCTTATCTCTCTATAGCCCCTGTCTCATATTCATGTTGTCATTTTAAAGCACTGGTAAAGGCTTCCTTTACTTATAAGAATGTACATCTACCCAAACAAACCCTTTATAACAACATTAGCAATAGATAATGAAAGACTTGAGAAAAAATATATATGTCCTAAACTATTTGGTGCAGTTTGTATGCAGCTCTTTGAAGACAGTTCAGTAACAATCACTGTTTTATATTAGCGTTCTATTTTATGAACTGCAGTAACAAAAGGATCACTGTGACAAAAGCAGTAATCTGCTCTTTTATCCACATGAAATACAGGTCTGTGATGTGCACAACATGCATTCTTTGCAGCAGGCATATAAACCCTATGCACTACAATATAGTGAGCCAAATCTGCCACAAGACAAAAATCTGAGCTCTCTCTCTGGCAGGAACATTAATCAAAAAAGTTATCTTGACATCTGTATTGCTGCCTGAAAGCTGAACACACAAGGAACTCAGCAGCAGCTGTTTTTAGATCGTAAGTTATTACTAATTACAGACCCTCCCCCCCCCAGGTCAGCTCCTTCCTCTCCAGGTCGGCCCCCAGTGCAGCCGCACCAATAGCACTGCCCTAAAGCCGTCCCTGTTTTAGGGGCATATCAGCAACACCCAGCGATAATTATCGCTCAGCGCTCTTAGCGTGGTGATAATTATCGCCGGGTAACGAGGATTTTTATCGCTGAGATAGCGTGCTATTAGCAACACTTATCTCCTCAGCGATAAAAATCCTCACGCTAACTGCCTAACGTGAGATTATCGCTGGAAACCCAGCGATAATCTCACGCAATGTGGCATTAGCTTGCTGATAGGGACTCACAAACTTAGCCATGATATCCACCCTCCATAGGATATCATGGCTAAGTCAGTCCTGAAGCAGGTGTAAGGAAAGTAGCGATAACAGTGGTTATCGCTTTTTTTCCTGACGCTATGCTTCATAGCGTGGGGCTTGATGATAGGAGAAATGTCGCTTAGCGACATTTCTCCTTTCATGTTAGGTCAGGAACGCCCACTTTGCATCTCATTAGAGATGCAAAGCTGGGCGTAAAGAATCCCCACGCTAAAGCAAGGTTTCACGCGTTAGCGTGCCCTTGCTAATTAGGCGATAAAATTATCGCCCCTTTTCGGCCGAAAACGGCAGCAAAAGCGGCAATTATTTTTTATCGCCTGCTTGTAAATATGCCCCTTGGTCTTTAATTTAATACCAGATCCACCAATGGTGGCTCCTTCAGAGGTCCCTCTGTGCTTCGCTTGCTGTAAATAGGGTGGTCGACCCGAGATTTTGCCAAGCATTTTTCCCTTCCCACCAAACTTTAAATCACCCCCTTAGCCACTTATGAGTTCTCAATGTTCTCTGTTACCTAACATCTTGTTGCAACTTGTGGACTTGTATGCTTAAAGGGGGTCCACACAAGCCAGATTTTATCCTTACTAACTTTCTAGCTTAGTCCATGTCCATGAACCGTTCACCCTCTACTCCCCCACTACTTATTTAGCTCTGCTTAGTATGAGAATGAAACCAGCTCTCCCTTTAAAATCTGCTGAGCTTATATCTCCCTTTTCACATTATGCTATTGTTTCTTTTTAATACATCGGGGCCTATTCACACGGGTATTTTTGACTGCAAATCAGCTGGAAATACCTCATTTATGTCTTTCAGAAATGAATAAAGGGATTCCTGACAGACATCAGTCCATTTACTACTGTGGATTATTCCTCCACAGGTGCGAAGAAACCAGCTGTTGTGAGTCCCACTCAATGGGCGGTAAGGGAGCGTTCCAAGGCATGGTTTCCTTGCAAGTTTGTTAATGCCTATAAAGATGGATGCTTTTAGGTGTTTCAAACCCAGATCCGCCATTTTTCAGCCTTGGAAATGCTTGGAGCTGTACTTCAGCCAATGAATCGAGTATCTCCTATTTCAGGTTTTGAAAGGAAATGGTTCACTCCCAGCTTTCCTGGGGTAAAGGTGAAGAGGTTTGTGCACATAAGCAAAAAAGGGAAAACGTGTAATATATATATATATATATATATATATATATATATATATATATATATATATACATATATATATATACATATATATATATATATATATATATATATATATATATATATATATATATATATATATATATATATAAATTATCTACTGGCGGTCGCCAGTAGATAGTTATAGTTAGGACCGAGTTCCCATAGGAAATCTGAAAATTCTATTTTGAATAACTTGGCGCAGGTTGACTTATCTTCGTAAAATTTTCAAAACGAATGGGGTGCTCCGCTCAGCTCCTACCCTGAAAGTCTTGGGGTGATTCGTCAAGCGGGGGCCGAGAAAAAAGGGGGTCCCAAAACGCGTTTTCCCCATGCATTTTCCCATAGGACCTTTAGTCGAAGGTACAGCCCGAACGGCTGAACAGAAATACTTGAAATTTGGCAAAGAGGTAGTCCTCAGGTCAGGCATGTGCCTTTTGCATATATGGTGTAAATCCGTTCAGTAGTTCCTGAGAAAATTAAAAGTAAAATCACATATATATCTGGGCGGAGCCTAACCACACATCTCATCGTGAGATCTGATTGGCTGTCAGCACTTCATCCAAGAAGTGTTGGCAGCCATCTTGGGACCAATATACATGATAGCACCTCATTAAAAAGCATTGCAGTTAATAGAAGGTTTTAAGACTTTAGTTACATTATAAATCATTTGTTGATGGTACCATACTCATTTTCGGAATTGTGGTGTGTTCTAAGGTGATTTTACCATGTGAAAAAGCCTTCTGCTGTGATTTCATGAATCATGTTTGAGAGAAAACTATTTTCTCATGCTTTTCCCACAGAGGTTTGGAAGGTCATCTATAAGCTAAACTGAGAGCATATTTTCTGTAAATTCACATTATCTTTCTCAGTCATGTGAGAATGAAGTCTGACATTCTCAGTAAAACATGTACATCCAACAAGGGCAGAGACTGTCAGTTGATTCCTTTGTGTTCTACTGCAGCTTCCCAGAGTGTTCTAAAGAACAACTAGAGCGCTAACAGTCCTACTTATGACAAACCTATAGCACACCTGAAGCCATCTTGGTTGGCATAAAGTGGTAACTCTTAAAACATTTAATTTAAAAAGGAAAAAAATGAGGGGGTTCATTTTGCCATAGAAAGTATGATTAGTGCTGCAGAAAGAAAAATTAGGGCACATTTTGAGTGACTTCCCAAATCCTCTTCTATTTCATTAAAAAAATTCTAACATGCAGACTGAAACATGCACTTTCAATACCAGCAGCAGACTTCCCTGGTGAGCAGTAGATTTACTACAGTGATCTAATAAGCAACTAGAGTGCTAACATTCTGAATTTATGGCAAATGTATGACACATCTGAATGCCTTCTTGATGGAATCAAAGTAAAAAACTGAAAGTATTTCTTACTGAGGAGACTGTAGTAAATGAGGAAATTAGGAAACATCATAACAAATAAGTCTCCCAAAATGGCCATCAGAGACAAAAGAGCCCAAAGGTAGCCCAAATATCACCCAGATGTAGCCCAAGTATAGCCCAATGACAGAATGTCCCAGAGTGTTCTAACGAACAACTAGAGCGCTAACAGTCTTACTTATGACAAAAGTATGGCACACCTGAAGCCATCTTGATTGGAATAAAGTGGTAACACTTAAAACATTTAATTTACAAAGGAACAAAATGAGGGCGTTCATTTTGCCATAGAAATTATGATTAGTGCTGTAGAAAGAAAAATTAGGGCACATTTTGACTTCTCAAATCCTCTTCTATTTCATAAAAAAAATCTGACATGTAGACTGAAACTTGCACTTTGAATACCAGCAGCAGACTTCCCTGGTGAGCAGTAGCTTTACTACAGTGATCTAATGAGCAACTAGAGTGCTAACATTCAGAATCTATAGCAAATGTGTGACACATCTGAATGCCTTCTTGATGGAACCAAAGTAAAAAACTGAAAGTATTTCCTACTGAGGAGACTGCAGGAAATTAGGAAACTTCATAACAAATAAATCTCCCAAGATGGCCACCAGAGACAAAAGAGCTCAAATGTAGCCCAAATATCACCCAGATGTAGCCCAAGTATAGCCCAATGACAGAATGTCCCAGAGTGTTCTAATGAACAACTAGAGCGCTAACAGTCTTACTTATGACAAAAGTATGGCACACCTGAAGCCATCTTGATTGGAATAAAGTGGTAACACTTAAAACATTTAATTTACAAAGGAACAAAATGAGGGGGTTCATTTTGCCATAGAAATTATGATTAGTTCTGCAGAAAGAAAAATTAGGGCACATTTTGACTTCTCAAATCCTCTTCTATTTCATAAAAATATTCTGACATGCAGACTGAAACATGCACTTTGAATACCAGCAGCAGACTTCCCTGGTGAGCAGTAGTTTTACTACAGTGAACTAATAAGCAACTAGAGTGCTAACATTCAGAATTTATGGCAAATGTGTGAGACATCTGAATGCCTTCTTGATTGAACGAAAATAAAAAACTGAAAGTATTCCCACTGAGGAGACTGCAGTAAATGAGGACATTAGGAAACTTCATAACAAATAAATCTCCCAAGAGGGCCACCAGAGACAAAAGAGCCCAAATGTAGCCCAAATATCACCCAGATGTAGCCCAAGTATAGCCCAATGACAGAATGTCCCAGAGTGTTCTTAAGAACAACTAGGGCGCTTAGTGTCTTACTTATGACAAAAGTATGGCACACCTGAAGCCATCTTGATTGGAAAAAAATGGTAACACTTAAAACATTTAATTTAAAAAGGAACACAATGAGGGGGTTCATTTTGCCATAGAAATTATGATTAGTGCTGAAGAAAGAAAAATTAGGGCACATTTTGAGTGACTTCTCAAATCCTCTTCTATTTCATTAAAAACTTCTGAGATGCAGACTGAAACTTGCACTTTTAATACCAGCAGCAGACTTCCGTGGTGAGCAGTAGCTTTACTACAGTGATCTAATGAGCAACTAGAGTGCTAACATTCAGAATTTATGGCAAATGTGTGACATATCTGAATACCTTCTTGATGGAATCAAAGTAGAAAACTGAAAGCATTTCCTACTGAGGAGACTGCAGTAAATGAGGAAATTAGGAAACTTCATAACAAATAAATCTCCCAAGATGGCCACCAGAGACAAAAGAGCCCAAATGCAGCACAAATATCACCTAGATGTAGCCCACATGTAGCCCAATGACAGAAGTGTGCAAAACACTTATTTTTTGAGTATTTGCAGTTTTATATCGTGCAGACTTGTCAGGTATTGGAGTGCTTTACATGAGCATTGGTTACATCACACAAGACCAAATTCATTTTGGTTGTAGACATGGGGAGATTAAGTGATTTGACCAGAATCACAGAATGTTGAGCTGAAGCAGAAACTCCAATCTGGTTCCCCAGTTGCAAAGTCTGCAGCTCTGGACGTAACACCACATCCTCTCCCCTAGGTGCAACATTTAATCAAGTGGTCAACTGGATAAAAAAACATAAAGAATACAAATAATGTAAAAGTTCTTTGTCGCTATTTGAAAACTCAGAAAATATATCCTCATTTTAGTTTTTTAGAGCACTAACCATAATTTTGATGCAAATAAGACCCTCTCATATATGTAATTTCTAAAGTAAATACTCTAGGTATTACAGTTTTGATTACATCAAGATGACGTCAGGCGTTCCACACTTTTGTAATAAATATAGAATGTTAGCAATCTAGTTGTTCATTGGGATACTGTTGAGAGGCAGAGGCCAGGGGCACGGACTCTGAAAATTGAAGGCAGGTAGGAGAGTGCAGATGCAACAATTTGACCACACTGGGCAGGCAGGAAGGGCAGTGGCAGCACAACAGACTATGGAGGGAAGTGGAAAGGCGGGCAGGGGCAACAAACCAACAATACAGGACTGGCAAGAGAGGCTGTGGCAATATAATACACCATTGTGGGCATAAGGAAGAGGCAGTGGTAGCACAACCATACTTGCCAACAGACCCGTTTCAGCCAGGAAACGTCCAATATTTTTAAGCTCAAATGGGCTTTATTTGATCTCTCTCCTGTCTACAATCTCCTCTTTTTCAATGTAACTCAAAGGGGAAATTCAATACCCCAGTTTTTTTTCAAAATCTCCCTCTTACCAAGTTCAAAATGTTTGCAAGTATGGTACATTGGATCATGGTAGGCAGGAGGAATTGGGGTAGGGACATGGACTCGGATAACAGAGGACAGGAGGGACATGGAGAGGTGCACCAAACTGACCCTACAGGGCAGGCATCAGGGTTTGCAGCAGCACAATACACCACACAGCGCATGCAGGACAGGAGTGCAGCACAACAATCCATAGAAAGCAATAGGGAGGGGACAGGACCATGCACATGGACAACAGAGAACAGAGGGGAAAGAGGCAATGGTAGCTAGCTGACCATAATTGGCAGACAGAAGAGAAAGCTGCAGCATAACAGACCATGAAGGGCAGGAGGGACGGATCAGGGGCATTACAATGGAACAGACAAGCCAGGAGGGAGGGAATAGGGGTCTGCACATGGAAACAGAGGGCTGGGGGCAAGGGGGCAAGGCAGGAACAGCAAGAAGACCATGGAGGTCAGGCAGGTTGGGCACTAGAAACAAAACACACCATGGAGAGCAACAATTAGACTATGATGGCATACACACAGACCATGGAGGGAAGGTGGGAGGGGGTCAGGGGCAGCTAGCTGACCACACAGGGAAGGTGGGAGGGCCCATGGCAGCACAGAAGACCATGCATGGCAAGCGGGAGGGTTAGTGGCAGCACAATGGCTATGATGGGCAAGAAGGAGGGTGCAGGGGCATGCACAAAGGACCATGGAGGATAGAAGGGAGGGTCAGGACCTGGGCACAGACAAGAGAGTTCAGGGGAAGGGGCCTCACAACAGCCCGCGCGGTCAGGCAGGAGGAGCAGTTGCAGCACAACAGACCAGGGAGGGCAGAAGGGTGTGGCAGTAAAATGGACCATGGAGGACAGGAGGAAGGGGAAAGGGGCATGGCATGTGGACAGGCAGGGTGGAGGTGACAGGGACAGGTTACAGTCATCTGACAATGCTAGGCAGGTCTGAGGGGAGTGGCAGCTCAACAGAACACTCAGAGTAGATAGGAGTGGCAGGTCCATGGAACATGGTGGGCAAAAAGGATGGAGCAGGGGCATGCACAAAGACATCGGAGGGCAGGGGGAAGGAGAATAGAGGCAGCAAGCTAAGCACAGAGGCTAATCAGGAGGTCAATGATGGGCCATAGAATTGGGCAATGGAGGGCAGGAGGAGTGGACTGGTACATCATGCTAAATGGAGGGCAGTGGCAGTGCTCCAGCGCGGAGTGCAAAGTCCCTCCCTACCGTTGCGGACCAAAAGATCTCACACACGCACACTATCCATACATTCGCTGGTGGGGACCATAACACCAACACACACTCACCATCAGTCCGTACGAGAGGCGATTATCCTTCCAAGTGCTGGATAATGAGGGAGGAAGATACCACTTTACCCTAATGAGCAACAAACCTACAAACCCTTCTTATACTCATTAGGCCCTAGATTCTACATTTGGTATTCCCCTCATGACCGGGATGGATCTGTTAGTTGTAGATTTAAGTGAATTTCGAATACTCTAATTAACCTTTTCATTAACACATTTCAATGAATAAACAACCCAACTCATTTTTGTAGATGTTCAAATCCAAATTTATATTAATATTGCAGATTAAATCATTCATTTGATCAAGTTGCCATTTATATTTACCTATTCTGGCTAAAGTCGTCCTCTATATCAAATCTGGCAATCTCGCAAATCTATGCCCATCAATTTAGCAGGTTACGTTCATCAGGATTTTGGGCATTAATTCAGTCCGTCAAAGATTCAGGCTAACAGCTGTCCTGCAGTGTCACCGTCCTCTTCGCCAGCATATCATCAGGAAATCGAAGGAGCGACCCTCCAACCTCTCTATTCTATGGGTTTTATAATAATTTCAATAGCAAAATGTAACAATATTGGGTTTTAAACTGTTCTGATTGGCTGATCAGGGGTCAACCTCTCCGTTCCCATAAGGTTTAGTCCATGTTGTCAGCATACTTGCTGGTTCCGGTTCTTTAATAAAGCCTTTTGTCTGTAGCGCTGGCACCTTTCCCAGTGGCCTTGGTAAGTACAGCTTGCCTGGGGTCAAGACAGGGCCATTGTTGCTCATCTTTTAGCCAGGCGCACTTCACCCAAGCCTGGTTCAGCGTCGGCAGTTGGGTTAGGCACAAAAAGCAGCCATCATTTGATAGGCCAGAATAGTCAACTTAAGCAAAGAAACACAAAAACATAATTAATACATAGAAATGACTAATTAAATGTTATTCCCTTGCTAATACCCATATGTGTGTGTATTTATCTAGCCAAAAGCAACACTCAATGCGGTTTATACTTACTAAATAAAGCACGAATCACAATTTCATCACCAAAGCGACATATATCATGCAATGTTCTAATTATCAATCATTCATATGCGTACGAAATTTAGTTCACATTATTAATTAGGCCATGCAGATGCAAATCCCACGTGTATTTCGGTCATTAATAAGGTTAATTAGTTATTTCCACATCACTCCAAACCATTAGTACGATTATGATTAATTAATTAATCTAATTAATAAAACAACATGCAAAATGGGATGGGTATACAAAAATGTTGCATAACCTGCTCCAGCAGCAGCACATCAGACTATGCATGGCAGGAGGGAGGAGGCTAGTCCATGGATTCAGACAACAGAGGATAGGGAGGAGGTGGATGGGGCAGCAAGCTAACTGTTCAGAGAAGGTGGGTATTAGGAAGTTTATTGTTTTTAAAATGTGTGTCTGTGCAAACTACTTCAAATATGAACAAGTATGCAGCATAATCTCACTTTTATTCAGGAAGAAGAGGACGTTTGTGACTGTGACTTCGGGCTCACTTGGCAGAAACACCCCCTGACCCTCCCCCATCGCAAAATGGACGCAGTGTTATATAGAACATAGTCCTGAGAGCACGATTGAAAATGAAAACTAGATATAGTATATGGTATAAACTATGCACCAAAAAGTGTGATATAAGATGAACCGGGGCGTGAAATATAATATGCAATACATTGTGCGCAATGACAGATTCATTGGAGAGCGCGAGATAGCACAGGCACTAGCGCGTGCTATGCGATATGCGCCTTGGAGTGTAATATGCACAGGGCAGCGTTGTGTAACCTAACTAGTCTCTAAAGTTGTAATATAAAATATGTGCTGGGGAGTGTAACGTTGCATATGCACTGTGACAAAGATATGGATCCCAGATTGTATTATGTATGGCATAGCGCTGTGCGTTATAACATAGGCATCGAGGAAGGCACGTTAGATGGGGCAATATAACCCGTGCGAAGGCAAGTGTGGCATGACATATTCACTGGGTGGTGTTACAGTGCACATGGGCTAGAGAGTGTCATAGCATACGCACTAGCTGGTGGAATACAACACAGAGGTGTGAGGCACTCGGCGGGCACTGGTGGGTGTAACATAGCATTGGGCTCAGCCAGGAGCACGCTGTGACTCTCATGTGAGGTTCGTCTCCTTTCCAGAGAGTAAAATAAAAAGTATTACACATCCGGCGGTGGATGTGTGTTTTATTAACCGTGAGGGGGATTTCTTGCATAGTTTGGTCGAATTTTTGTCGAATCCCCTTTGAATGGCTTGGTGTGCGTGTATATTAAATGTGCCTGTCAATAGCTACCCATGTTTGTATAAATAAACGACAAGGGTGTCTACTTGGAGAGTACCCACCGGCGGGAGTGCCGAGATTAGGCACGGTAGGGCGTCAGACACGTCAGAGCTTCACTAGCGGTGTAAATACATTCCATGTGGATTCCTTCTATGCATAGTCACCATTTAATGAATATCACGCAAATCGTCATGGTGATAGGTACATACGGTTTGTCCAGCATGTCCTAGGTGTTTCTATAAATATATTTTTTTTTAAATAATAAAAAACAAAGGCCGGCCCCGGGGGATGGGGTCCCCGGGGCCATAAGTGGCTTGAGGAGGGGGGCAACGAAGCCCCCTCCTAAAGATTATTTTTTAAAAAGGTCATGACCTGGGGGTTGGGGTCCCCGGGGCAGATTAAGGCCTTAAGAGGGCCAAATTTATTTTTTTCAACAAAACAAATTAGGGTGCAGGCCCTGGGGGATGGGGTCCCCAGGGCCAGTAAATTAGAAAAAGAAGGGGGGCCACACAGCCCTCCTTCTTAAAAAAATAAAATAAATAAAAGACCGGCATCGCGCCGGAGGCCACGCCCCCTCCTTGCAGCACTCTGCAAACGCACCCCCTGGCCAGTTGTAAGCTGGGGAATTAATTCCCCTTCAATACTGAGGGTCCCTGAGGGCCAACTAGCCCAACAGGTATCTCCAGTATGCGCCAGGGAGCTGCATTGCAGACAGGTGTTCTGAGGCCACGCCCCTTTTTACACCTCTATGCAACGCACCTCTGAGGCGCTTACTGGAGGTACCTAGTGGGCTAGTTTGACCCTAGGGACCCTTAGGATTCAAGGGGACTTAATCTCTCAACTTAGAACGGCCATTGGGCACATTTACACAGTGGTAAAGGGAGGGGATGGGGCCTGAGGTGACGTGTGCAAACACGCCCTGTGGTGCGTTTTAAGTTGGGGAAATAATTCCCTTTCAATCCTGAGGGACCCTGGGGGCCAACTAGCCCACCAGGTGCTTCCAGTAAGCGCCACTGCTCTGCGTTGCAGAGAGGTGGTGCAGGCCGTGCCCCGTTTTACACCTCTCTGCAATGGCGCTTACTGGACGTACCTAGTGGGCTATTTTGCCCCTAGGGATCCTCAGGATTCAAGGGGACTTAATCTCCCATCTTAAAAAACGGCCACAGGGCGTGTTTACACAGTGGGGAAGGGAGGGGACGGGGCCTGAGGTGACGTGTGCAAACACGCCCTATGGCGCGTTTTAAGTTGGGGAAATAATTCCCCTTCAATCCTGATGGCCCCTGGGGGCTAACTAGCCCACCAGGTGCTTCCAGTAAGCGCACTGAGCTGCGTTGCAGAGAGGTGGTCCAGGCCATGCCACTTTTTACACCTCTCTGCAACGCAGCTCTGTGGCGCTTACTGGAGGTACCTAGTGGGCTAGTAGGACCCTAGGGACCCTCAGGATTCAAATGAACTTAATCTCCCAACTAAAAACGGCCACAGGGCGTGTTTACACAGTGATGAAGGGAGGGGACGGGGCCTGAGTTAACATGTGCAAACAAGCCCTGTGGCGCGTTTTAAATTGGGGAAATAATTCCCCTTCATTCCTGAGGGACCCTGGGGGCCAACTAGCCCACCAGGTGCTTCCAGTAAGCGCCACTGTGCTGCGTTGCAGAGAGGTGGTCTAGGCCGTGCCCCTTTTTACATCTCTCTGCAACGCAGCTCTGTGGCGCTTACTGGAGGTACCTAGTGGTCTAGTTGGACCCTAGGGACCCTCAGGATTCAAGGGGACTTAATCTCCCAACTTAAAACGGCTACAGGGCGTGTTTACACAGTGGGGAAGTAAGGGGACGGGGCCTGAGGTGACGTGTGCAAACACGCCCTGTGGCGCGTTTTAAGAGGTAGTTTAAATCCACTGCCCTATTATATACTAGGGGCTTACAGAGGTGGTCATGCTGATCACAGGGGGACCTTAACGCATAGTGTTCCCTAGTGTATGTCGGTGTTTTCACTGTATTCTGAGTGTCTTTTAACATAGCACTGGCTCTAGGACTGGTTAGTCAGACTCAGTTACCACCAGTATCTGTCTGAAAAAGTTGAGGGTACAGGATGATTTTGCAACAAGGCTTCTTTCTGCTCTTCTGCTTGTTCTTTCTGCACGTTATCCTTCTTCCTGCACTTTTCTTCGTCTTTGAGGACTTCTGTTGCTTCTTTCTGCATTTCTTTTTTTTCTTTCTGTGCGTTTTTTCTTCTTTCTTCATATGTCCTATCTCTGTAGGCATAGCTAGAAATTAGCATTTAAAAAACTTTGAAATTCACTGAAAAAACCATAGGTTTCAGGCACGTTATAGTTAGGAATTAGCATTTAAAAAAACTTAGAAATTCACTGAAAAAACCATAGGTTTCAGGGGCGTTATAGTTAGCTGGACTTTTCACTCGTACAAAACCATTGAAATTCCCCTGTTATAGTTAGTTCAGCTTACTATAACTCGCGCGCCCGCAATGCACTGCTGATGACGTCACATATTACATCACTCATGACATGATCAGTGACATCACTGATGACATCACTGATGACATCTCAAATGACATCACTGATGACATCATCCTTGTGATAGAGAGGCAGACCTCCTCTCCCCCTAATATAACCTTTGATACATGCATTCAAAAAATAGAAACTAAAATTTTCAAAACAATGGACATACCAATATCAGTTACAACAACCTATTCAGTAATTCTAAGATCCACATACACATCCACTTATTCACCAACAGCCGTATACAGTCACTCATACATTTACTCACTCATCATATGTACTCATACACCTATACATCCTGTTACACAACACCACTCATCCATAGAGTTACTCACACACATAGTCACTCATGCTAATAAAGAATCAAACATCCATTTACTTGCATATACAGTTATACACACACCACCACACTTACTTCTACAGAAACTTACACATACTTAGTCTTTTAAACAATCACTTATAGAAACACATACTTATTCATACAGGAACTCTTTCAATCTCTCACTCTCACATATACTCACTTATATACACCAATAGCCACATATACTAGTTTAAAACATATGTAGTCACTCATAAACACACTATTGAGACAGTCATTCACTCACTAACACACCCATGCACACACTCATCCACCCATACAGATCTGCACACATGCTGTCTTCAACACATACAAACAGTGAGTCACTCATTCATGCACCTATGCACTACGTAATACCCTCACCGAACCATACAGACACTCAGACACTCATACTGATACTCAAAAAACCAACTAATAACCTATATAGACACTCATGTAGCTACTCACCAACCCATGCAGCCACTTATACACAAAGTGAGAGACTGATACAGATATTTACATATTTAAACATTACTCACTAAGCCATGTATTCACTAAGAAACACTTAATCAGTCAGTTATACAATCAATTTTAAAAAGCACAAATCATCCATTTAGACACTTATATACCGATTTATTCTTCCATCGACCTTGAGATATACATATATAAAACATATGTAATTTTCAGAAAAACACACATTCACTGGATGATGTCATCAGCAGTGCATTGCGGGCGCGCAAGTTATAGTTAGCTGAACTAACTATAACGGGGGAATTTCAATGGTTTTGTATGGTTTTGTAGCTAACTATAACGCCCCTGAAACCTATGGTTTTTTCAGTGAATATATATATAGATATATATATATATATATATATATATATAATTTTTTCCTCTGGAGTTTAATATAGCGCAAACTTGACCCGAAGGTATCAGAGCGCTTTACATGTGCACCAGTTGGGTTACAGAGAGATTAATTAATTATTTTTGCTAGGCTTGGGGAGATTAAATGATTTGCCTAGAATCAAAGGATGTTGAGCATCCCTGCCGAGACCCAAACCTGGTTCCCCAGCGTCGAGGTAGACTGCTCTAGCCGTAAGCACACATCCTCTCACCTAGATATTTATTTATTTTAGAGTTATATATAGTGCAGACTCTACCCAATGGATGTAAGAGTGGTTCTCATAAGAACAGTTATAATACATAAGCAATTTAGTTTAGTTACACAACATGTGGCTGAGAAGAGGTTTGTCAGCATGGTGTATTGACCATTAATGGTTCACATGTTGTAATTTCTACCTCTTCGGCCTCTTTGTGGCAGACCTGATGGAGAGGACAACACGGTCTGGGTGGTGTGGGTACTGATGTCCAGGAACTGTAATGATGGAGGTGTCCTGGTATATAGTCTGGCCCAGGGCATAGCTTTAGGGGGGGTGGTGTTTGGGTGTCACCCCCCTAATAAATGTATTCTGTAGTAAATAGTGAAACAGATGCTTTCAGTCGAGTTTGGTGAGGTGTCTGGTGGATTTCACCTAGGATTTTTACATGCACACACAGACAAACACACAGACACACTCTCTCTCCTCTCTGTTTTGAAGTTCCCCAAAAATGTTTTCTATTTTACAAAACATCTTGTACCACTAACAATCTGCACTTCTCTCCCTTCCCACTGCCCCCTCATGTCCTGCTTCTCAGGTAACGTATGCAAACAAAATATGCCAGGGTGATTGTTGGGAAATCCAAAGCTACCTCCCCAAGACTTACTTACTTTTAAAAGGGAGGTTGTTAGCCGTCAAAAAGGGTTATTTTAACAAGCAAAAAATGGGGGTGAAACGGAAAAAGAGGCACTTGGAGATAATAAGTTGTAGATGTTGCAGCAGACTGCTTGGCAAGTCGTGCTCACTATCTCCGGATAATAGAGACCGCCATTAGGGTGTGATCCCATGCAAATGAGGGAACATCATTTCCAGTGTGCCTCTACTATATAACTTATGTGGTCACATTAGCAAATAAGCTTAAGGTTGGCACCCCTTCTGAAATTGTAAATGTAATTTTATTTATATATTGCTTACTACCCCTGACAAGGCATTGAAGTGCTTTCCAGCGAGTAGCCCACCAATCCGGAACCCAAAGGTGGATTAGCGGGTGGATGAATGGGGGAAATATAAATTGTTATTGGGAGTAGTGGGAGTGGTAGACATGTGGGTTGGGTGAATAGGATAGAGGAGGGAAGAGGTTAGAAATAATTATTTGGGCGTTCATAGTAGTAGAAGTGATTTAGGATGAGTCATAAAGCCTGTCAGTTTGATGAACAGGATAAAGGATGGATAGAGGAGGGAAGAGTTTAGTAAGAGTTGAATGAGAGTTCATAGTACCAAAAGAGGTTTGGCATGAGTTAGAAAGTGGAGGTATGATATGTTTGGGAAGAGGAATAGAATAAGTCATACAGTAGTTATCTGATGAGGTTTGGGGAGATTATTTTTTTCTTCTTTGCAGCTGCAGTGGGAAGAAAATATATAGCTGTAGATACATGACCACACAAAGGGAATATACATACATAGAGATTTTAACATGATACGCATATGGAAACAAATCGGGAAATATACTATTGTACTGGATAAAGTCTCATAGTGACATGCATGGAATGTTAATTACCAACTCTGGCTTTCCATTTGTGCTTTAAGTTGAGTTTTTGAACGTATTTATTTATTAATTGTTATTATATTTGTCCCCCAATTTTTCAGCAGTGAAGCACTTATAGATAGAAATGATATAATGAAATTTACACATTGTGACATATGGGTGATAATAAAGGAAAATAAATCATCCATAAACACATACTCATCATCTTATATGTAATCGATGTATTGATCTACTTATAGAAGGATATAATGATAAAGGTATTGCTATATTCATGTTTACACATTGTGACAAATGTGTAATTATAGGAAAGTAAACCCATAAGCATGAACTCATCATCTGGTAGGTTATTGTTATATTGATGTACTTATATATGGAATATGATAAAGTTCTACATATATGAATGTATATCTAATATTTTGTATTTTTTTAATTTATTTATTTATGCATTTATTTTCGGTCCTCTAGTAAGAGATATATACCTATATTTCTTGTTTGGGGTTTTCCCATTCATTGATTAGTATTAATTATTTTATCATTTGTATATGTGTATTAATTATTTTTAAAGTAATAAGTATATTGAATAGTTAACAGTTATACATACTTTCTGTATAATCATATTTATTTGTTGTGATGTGAGAGATCATAATAAATAGGGATCCATAAGCATGTAGTCAAATACTTATATGCTATTTATGCAAGGACCTATATGCATTTTAGGCATAAATATATGGAGTGTATATGTTTTAACCATATGTAATATATACATTTGTGTATTTAAGCATAAATATAATAAAGTACATTTATTTTTATTAATAAGTAATATGTGCATTTGTACAAAGAGATGCATAAATATGAGAGTAAATATATTTGTATTAGCGCGTAATATGGGCATTCGTGCAAAGAGATGCACATATCTGAATACATGCATATAATCAAAGAATACATATTTACAAACACACATATATGCACCATTAGTGCCATGTGCATGCTATTGCTGTACATTTGTATCTTGAATATGGTCTTCATGTAGGCCAGAGAAAGTTCTTGAGTAAACATCTGAAGATAAGATGGTTATCTGTGGATCTATGTTTGGGACATCACTCAGAGCCTTTCTTACATACATTGCTTAGTGCCCCAGATTCTGTAATTCCCTGATCAACGACATCTACTACATACTTCATTCACAGCACCCAGTAATGTCATGAGGCACAAGTGCTCGTATGAGAACATCACATAGTTCTCCCATGCCATGCCTATCACCAATTTCTTCACTAGTGCACATCATCCTTTTCTCTGTGCCCTTTCACACACATTTACTTGTGCTCAATGCTGCATAATACTTTGCTCCATTAGCACATACCACTATCATTCTTCTGCTGCACAAAGGTATGTAAAACCTGTGATTTTGTGTGCTGATGGTTGTGTGTTTGTTGGTTGGTGTGTATAGGTATCCTGTGGATGAAAACATGTCTGCCTGTATGTTCTATGTGGGAGTGAATGTTGTGTGCCTCCATATGCAGGCATACACAAAATTCAAGCCTACAGGTTTTATAAGTGCCTTTTTACCATCTGTTACTGATCTGTGGAAGGTTTTTGCTTGCAGTTTTGGATTTGGCTCTGTATGGGTTTGAAAGAGCCAAATGCATTTTGAGCATAAAGTTGCAGCTACTTTCTAGTTAAATGGTCCGTGTACATACTCTATCCATGTCCTCCCTAGGGAGAGTTCAAAAGGGATGGATGTCTTAGTCCTTGCTAAAAAGGAACCACAAATCCGGGTCCAGGAGTTGAACCCTATTTTCGCCTTTCCTCAGTTCATCTTGACCAGGGTTGGAACACAGGAGTCAAGCTTTTGAGGCAATGGAGGAGGGTGACTTTATGGGAGTAATAGTGGAAGTGGCATGCAGTTATCACTGTTTATCCAGGGCTCTCTTGGAGAATCCATCCACTCCAAATAGATAGAGTAAGGTATCTAATGTATATTTCTTATTTCAGTGTTTCATTGGACATACAGGGTGTCTCCAGAAGAACCATGAGCAGCTACCAAGGTTAGATGGAATGAGCTACAGCTCATAGGCAGCGATATTGCAGATTTACAATGGCAATGCCTTGGGAAGAACAGAGCTAGCTTGAATTATCCTGATGAAACCCACGTTTCTGTGTCACTCAATAG
The DNA here is from genome assembly GCF_964204655.1 of Triturus cristatus. NCBI lineage: Eukaryota > Metazoa > Chordata > Amphibia > Caudata > Salamandridae > Triturus > Triturus cristatus. The sequence continues at coordinate 310,750,058 of NC_140587.1, read as the reverse complement.
GAATAACAATCTACATTGACACTAAGGAAAATGTTGTGGAAGTAAGCTCTTTTAACCCAGTTGACTTATTCTGGAAAGGATTAGTTAATCTGGTAGTAAGTGTGAAAGGGTTTCATAAATTAGTGGTCACCTGAATGTTCAGAACAAGCACAAGTAAGATTTCCTATATTTTTGAATGTTCACCAAGATACAATTGAATAATACTAAATAGAAGGGAATGATCAACTAAATGTATTTTCAGTAGTAAAACACCCCCCAAAGCTTTGAAATGCAGCTTGTCTGTTTAGTGTATGCATAGTCTTTACAATAACTAATAGTGTAATAAACTTGCAACATCCATATTTCGAAAACTGGTTGTACTCCGAGTTACTGGGGATTCATAATAGAGCACAAGCACTGGCAAAGCCAATAGGTCATGCCAATGAGAGATCTTTGCTTTGGCAATGTTTATACCCCTAAGAAGTGGAGCAGAGTTTGTGCATTTCCTAGTTTTCCATTGACATACATTATAGAGAGTCCCAGGGATGTTCCAGTCCACTTCCATAGAGGCCAGCAGTCACAGATTGAAAAGGTCAAAGTGCCAACAAGGGATTTTATTTGAAACAAACTAATTAGTTGTATATTTCGAAAAAAAATAATTGGTAGGTGTATTTCAAAATTAACACCAAAGAATTTATCTATCCAATGATCTAATCGTCAAATATAAAGAGAACACACACAGGAATTGTTTTTTGTGAAATGAACACAAATCTTTTTATGTATAAATCGAGGTAAAAAGGAGTACAAGTAAACCATTGGTTTGAGCAATAAATCATGAAAAAGAGGGTTACATTAAATCCACATTTCATCAAAAAACATCTATTTCAGTACAATTAGACAGAGATATATCTCATTCATGAGAAAATAATCAGCTGTATATAGCAAATATTGTAAAAATAGATGATGGAGTCGACGTTTCGGTCTTGGATGGCATCAGTCCGTTAGACCATCTTCAGGACAGTTATTATTGCATATGAAAGACCCTTCATAAATCATAGATGTCACATGATACTCGTTTTGTATCGTGGAATAAGCGTTTCTAGCTGATACAGATATTCTTCCAGATCTCTGACAGCAAAAATATATACAGGAGAAAGTCCTTCCTCGTATGATTTCAAGAATTTTTTGTAGAGTACTGGACGCGCAAAGGTCTGTCCAGGTCAGGAAAGCCTAGGCGACTAGTCGACTCCATCATCTATTTTTACAATATTTGCTATATACAGCTGATTATTTTGTCATGAATGAGATATATCTCTGTCTAATTGTACTGAAATAGATGTTTTTTGATGAAATGTGGATTTAATGTAACCCTCTTTTTTCATGATTTATTGCTCAAACCAATGGTTTACTTGTACTCCTTTTTACCTCGATTTATACATAAAAAGATTTGTGTTCATTTCACAAAAAACAATTCCCGTGTGTGTTCTCTTTATATTTGACGATTAGATCAGTGGATTGATAAATTCTTTGGTGTTAATTTTGAAATACACCTACCAATTAATTTTTTTCGAAATATACTACTAATTAGTTTGTTTCAAATAAAATCCCTTGTTGGCACTTTGACCTTTTCAATTTATCTGCCCAAGCCCTCAAGGGTATATTGGGTTTTTCCCTTCATTTGTATCAGCAGTCACAGATGACACCACGCCCCCCCAATCAGAAGGCAAGGCCCTACCTCCCAAATGTAGACTTAGTCCGCCTACTCCATTTTTAACCGCTATGCTCTTTATTTGTTACCATTTCATATAAAAATTTACCATAGCACACTAATATATGTACACAATGATCTACTAGGTTAGCTTAGCTTAATATTCATTATTGTTGCTCTGAAAAACATTGTGAAGAGCAAGTTTGAGAGGTCCTCTCTAAATATTTTCATAACGAAGGTGGTTGTAACTACCCTAGGCCACATTGTGACCTTTGTGACAATGTATATTCCATGTTATGGATAACAGTAAAATTAGGAGGACAAATGTGTGCATCTGAGGTCAAAACACTTTTCTTTTTTCCATTGTGCACTGCCTTACTATTATACAATGGAGTCCTCATATCATCTGTTAGGTAACACATCTTTATAGACTCAGCTACATCATGTGGACTATGAAGGGCAGTATAAGTACACTAATCATTTTAGAGGCTTAATTAGCCTTTTTCCATAACTATCCAGGACATTTTGGCCAATCATCTGGTGCAGGGAGGTGACAATTAAATTGTTGTAGAGTAGTTTACTTCCAATACCACTATTTGTCATCAATGTACTGACAGTCCCCATTTTATCTTTCACAATCATCATTAAGTAGATTTGTTAACTGTTTTTCCTTTTTCCTTCATCCCAAACTATTTCTCATATGAATATTGTGGGAAATGACTGTGTTTTATGTGGTCTTCCCCCAGATTTTTATCCTATCTATTTTGTTGGCTGTAGAACTCTATAACATGGTTTGATTGGCATAACCCTAATTGGCATTCTTAACTTACCCATATATTTTAACTATGTGGTATAAAGTGTATCCAGGGCATGTAAATTAAATGCCCCTGGTGGACTGCAGCACTTATTGTGGCGTCCATTACAGTGGGAGTGTAAACATGGCTTCAGGCCTACCATGGTAGCCTGACTAAAGCAGTTTTTATACTACTGCTCGATCTGACAATAAAACCTTTTTGACAGGTCTAAACTTTTATTTTGAATATTAATAAGTCACACCTAAGTATTCCTTATAGCCCATAACTCATGTGCCTGACATTTAAAAGTAGGACATGTAACATTTTACACCTATCCTTACAGTGATTTCTTACCACCTAAATGGCTGTTGTAATGAGAAACAATAAGATGCAATATTCAAATGTAATAATGCTGTCTATGGTTTGGAACACTATAGATGTCATTCTTGGACTCTGAATTATTTATTAAAAATCAAATTTACTGGTGAACTCAGATTTGTGATAGAGATAAGGAAAATTACTTTTAGAAAAGTTATATTTTCCCTATCTGGCGGCTAATGTGCATGAGTTTCCAGCTGCAGGCTTCTGAGCGCTCAAGCCCTAATTTAGATGTGAAAAAACTGCTCCCAAGCCAGATGTTCTTTTGATCTTTCCACTGCAAAATACACTCTTCCTGATTCTAGACACGCTGACACCACCAAGCTACAGCAGTGCAACAGCAAGAATAATCTCCTATAGGACTAGTCACTCATGTTCAAAACACTGCTGCTCACATTTGGATTTGTAGTCTTGCTCTTAAGAATGAACTAAGTCAGCTGGTTTAAAAAATCTACGCAAAATGTCATTCGCATTCACAAATTAAGCAAACAGTACATCTCGGGTTAAAATTTCTCCTCAAAATCATGCAATGTGGTGTAATAGCATAATTTTGCATGCATTTCATTATGCAAAATGACCAAAATTAACGCATTTACGCTGATGTAATTAGAATTTCATGCAGGCCTAATTTCAAGTAGTCCATTGCACCCTATTTAACAAAAGGAATAGTCCTGCTTGGCCGTGCTGCAGCCTTCAAGACAGTTGACAGCATGCAAAGTTGAAATGGTTCACATCCTACCTCACCAATCAGTGCCAGCTCATGCAAATTGGTTCCATAAGATCACTGACAATCCCCGTCTCCTGCGTAGTACCCCAGGGATTTTTCCTTCCTCCTATCATCTTTAACCTCTACATTAAACCTCTCAGATCCATTCTTGCTGACAGCAGCAGCATCAAAATCCAGCAATAGGCAGATGATACTCCCATTTACCTACAATTATCCTAGCCCAACGACATACAGAGACTCAAATCCGGGATTGAAGACAAACCCCCCTAAAACATAAATGCTTCTGTCTGACAGCAACACCAAGCAATCTCAGATTCAAGCTTTGGTCTCCTAATCAATCCTACCGGACATCAACCCCCAGCTGACACGTCATGCAAAACTTTTTGGATTCACCTTTGACACAGCTCTCTCATTCAAGGAATGACATTTTTTTCCCCGAACGACGATTTCAGAACAACCGTACAAGCATTATTGCTCTACCTTCTGGACAGAAACAACACACAGCCTCATGGCTTAACATGCGTTCAAAGAAATTCATCTACATCATCCCAGGGTAAAAGATCAACACTCTCTCCCCTTTCTAGCCAGGGTTATCTCCAAGACATGGTGCATCACTTTTGAAGGCCTCACCGAGAAGACCTGAGCCTTCCTGGCAAACTAATGTATCCAGTCTCAAGAAAAAACTTTGCTAGAAAGAGAAAAATAGAAGGCAAGGATTCTCAGATCATGCTCCCAAGATTGGAACAGCATCCCTTTCAACATCAGATAAGTGACAATTCTCTTACAATTCAGAAAAAGCTGAAGAAACTACTTCAAGGAGCACTGCATCTGCATCTGACCCAACCCTTGACCTTCCCCCAATATTTGTAATTTTCCAACAGCCATGCCCTCTGTTAAAAAAACATCTAGTTGTCTACCAACATGGCATTAAAGGCAAAGCTTTTCTGTTTCAGGCTTCTTAATTCTGGGACCAACTGTCAGAAAAATAAACACTGGCAAACATTTTAAAAAGCAACCTGCCAACTATCAGGAGTTCATGGAAATCATGCCAGCGTATGGGCATAAAAGGATAGTTTCCATTAAATTTGGGAATTAGCCTAACATTCAAGTGTGGTCACTATCTGGAAATTTAGTCCTTGCATATAGTGAAAGCCCAGCCACTTTATGTAGTAGATGGGCTTAGTTTTAGTTTGATAAGAATATTCCTGGACGAGAGCTTGGAGACTTTTCTTGACCTAACAGATTTCTTTAAAGTGATTTAGTGATCGTTTCCATATATTAGTATCATCCGGCAGTGTTCTCATTTTGGTTAAACATAATTTGTGGTTTAATAAGCTTCTTTTATTGGTTGGTTTATTTTAATTGTAAGACAGTGGAGCCAAAGCTTACAAACAACAAAATATTAAGGTCATTTTGAGTGGTCACAATTACCTTGCAAGGGAGAAGACGTTATGAAGATGCTTTCCCATGGTAAAATAGCACTGAGGAGCAATGCACCCATTAGAGAGCTGAAGGTCAGAGGATTAAACCCAAGGGGATCCACTCGACTTCTCATCATTTGAAGGTTATTTAAATGACTGCAATTAGTGCGGTAATAAATAACACCTTCCACCTAGAGATGACACAATGCATAAAGTGCACTCAATTATATTAATTTTTTCAAACAGTGTTACAGATTAGGTAGGCTCTTAGTATGAAACCTAGATGGGCAGATGCTGTTTATCACACCTGAGAAAGTTAGACTCCCTTCAACAAATTAGGGGGAAAAAAAAGTGCGATATTACAGGCAGAAAGCCCCGAAATCTGTTTGCTACTGTAATATCATACTCTTTTCTCCTATTAAATTTCACCAGATAAGATTTAAGTATGGGTGTGGATTTTAACCCAACTGATAACTATCAGGAGTAATAAGCACCACACAACTTTGTGACACTTGCTCAACAGAGGTTTGCTTAAGGGTTGGAAGACTCCAGCCTACTTATAATCAGGGCCTTACTCTCCGATGGAAGGGGGATGTCTGCAGGGACTACTTGGCAAACATCATTTTTAACAGTTCAGTTCCCCACAGGATACACTTTCGGTATCCGCTGCCCTTGTTGAGCATAGACCGCAGACCGAGCTCTGCCATATTGGGAGTCGGAATAACTGCCAACAAGGCAGTGTGTACGCACATATGGCATTGTAGCATCTTCCTTACGTATCGGCTCACTGATCCCATGCACTCATTGCCAGCGTAGCTATTCCTTCTCCAATATGAACAGTAGGGAAAGAGCTGGTCTTTTGAAGGGTTAAATTCACTATTCTAACTCCCACGTAAGTGATTTTACCTCAGCAACAATATGGAAACTGTTGGGCATTGGAGGGGTTAGATTTAATATTCCCACACCAATCTAAGCCACAATAGGGAATGTGTTGGAGTTTAGAGGAATTACAGTTATTATTCCCAGTCCATTATAAGGATCATTAGGAAAAATGTTGGATTTTGGAGGGGTTAGATTTCATATTCCTGCTCCAATCTTAGCAACAGTAGGGAACGTGCTGGACTTTCAAGAGGTTACAACCTAAGCAAAATCATGGAAAGTACTGAGTTTGAGAAGGGTTCCATATAGCATTCCAACTCCTAATCATTTATAAGCAAATATTTAAATGCCTAACAACTTAAAATTATTGAAACATATTCAAAATAAAAAGATGTACTATCAAATGTAAAAATTAATAATATAAAAATATTGCGATTAATGAAAATAAAATAAATACATTTAAAATAAATACACTTCCCTCCCTACTACCCCAAAAATGCACAACCCCCATAAATAAATTAAATTATATATAAAACAATAAAAACATTGAAATATTCATTCAATAAAAACAAAAAACAAAAAAATCCCATAATAAATATAAGGTAGAATTTAGCATGTATATTGAATATACACTTATTAATGAATTAACAATTATTTAAAGTCAATTATTAGAAAAACAAAAATTGGACAAATTATATAATTTCAATAACTTCCCAGCCTTTTCCTCCACAAACCCAACAACCCACAACTAAAATATAAATTACTAGTAAAAGTAAAAGTAAACTACAGATTAAAAATCAGAAAATGCACTTCAATATGTAAAATTACAATTAATCAATTAAAAGATAAAAACACTTTTGAAAATGAAAGAGTCCTGTACTAAACCAACAGCCAGCTACTAAATGATAAATTACGAATTAAATATAAAAAAATGTAACTGCTTGTTCAAAATTACAAATTAGAAATTAGAAATGTTAAAAATGACATTAATAATTGATGCCAAACATTAATATAGTAACTAATCTATATTAAATTAATTACAAAAACAATATTTATTACCGCCATATTGATACAAACAACATTTAATGCAACAATACTGTTTACAAGTGATATTATATGCATGAAAATGGTAAGTTTCCCTTCTACATTGTGTTCCTCAACATTTTTGTAGTAATGATATTGGCATGATGCAATACTTAGGTAAAACAATATTTGTGATTTGATATGTGTGTCATTCTTCCTGCCTAGGCCTCTGCTACCCTTTTTCAAACCTCTGAGAATGACCTGTCTATTAAAAGCTAGGGGATATTTCTAAAAATGATGATTTCAAGATGTTCTGGTTCATAGCCTATATCATAGCCTATAAAGCACAAACAACAAAGGGTATGTGTATTCAGTGATTACAATACACATGCACTTGTGAGGACCTCTGGACTTGTGTTTACTTTACATAGTCACGAGGCTAGGTGGAATTAGGTGCATGGGTGCCAGGTAGGGAATAACCATGCAAAGCTGATATTACCGGGTCCTTTTCGAATTGTGGATTCACAATGATGGGACAGTGGGTAGGAAGAGTGTTAGGGGGCAGGAAAAGCTGTGGCAAGCCGAAGGGAGTATTGCATGTTTCCTTTTGCTGCAGAAGGGAGTTGGGGTGCCATGCTGCAATACAATTCAATCTGCATACAATTTTACCAACAGGCTTTTCGTGATGGCAAGATTAAGTACAGTAACTCTTATGTGGAAATATTGGACCTTTTGGGATACCACTCTGTCATATTCATAATTAGATGCTTTTAGAGCCAATTTATTAACTTCATTTCGTAGTGTGTTTAGTAGGACATCAATAGTACTAGTCGCAAACTACAACATGCTATTCACAAACCTACACAAGTTGATCTAATTCACCACCTTTCCTATCTTTAATGTGCTGAGATCTCCACTCTGACTGCAGAGATCTTCGCACACATCTGCCTATGTTTTTCTAGTAAATGTAGGCGGGATGAGGGGGGTGGCTGGAAAAAGGAGAACACTTATTAGTAAATGGGAGGGGCTGAGGGAGGGTTAAGGAGGGCTTCAGGCGGAGTGAAGTAGGGAGGTTTAGAGAGGGACCTAAACTCACCCACAAAAGAGTAAGTCATTGCTATGCACAGACTGCACTTCTTATTTACTACAGTCAAAAGGGGCTCAACGCAGTTATAGGTGTAATCCTGCTCAGACTTGGAGTAAATTCAGTTAGTCAAGTACCACATGTGACCAACTACTGATACTACAACACCCTCCTACAGAAAATATTAGAGGCAGGGACTTAAAATAGAACCTCATAGGAAACAATGTGAACATAAATTATTTTTTATTTTAAAAAAATATGTATACATTTAATTTATTTTTACAAAAAATATATATAACAAAAAATATCAATTATTTTATTATCAAATATTTTAATAACTGTATATAAATAAATGTAACTTTTTTTAAATAAATAAATTAATATAAATTAATTTTATCTATACCTTTTAGTATTTTGAATACATAATACATACATGTAAACTTTTCATTCTTGGTGGAATTTTAGTTTTTCTTTTAATTACATTTTAGAAAATAAAGTATTTAAATGCAAAATATTAAAGAAATTTTATATTTAATTAAAAATTAAGGTTATAGAACTGTCACTTTTATCTGTTGTTCTACATTTTAAAATACATACTCATATAAAGTAAATTTACATCCATATTTAGTATAAAATATGTTTACTATTTTATTTTAAAGTTGAATAAACCTTTTAACTATTCCCTATATTTCACCATTTGGAGGTCGCTTCCCTTTTGGTGAAGACCTCCACTTAAGTTTGAAAACTTACAAATAGTAACTTTTAATTATAAATTAGTCTTCACCCCTGAATTTAAGGGGAGGAGAAATATCAGTCTACACTTGGTGACTAGCCAAAACAAGCATTTGCAATGCAATAGGTCTCGCATTTATGAGAGTTTGAGCTATTGGCATTGTAAATGACAATGCCTTTACTTATGTGTTGTTTGTTTTTAAAACAGATAAATAAAAGGCATTGTCATTTACAATGCCAATTGCTTAAACTCTCGCAAATGCGAGACCTATTGCATTGCAAATGCAAGCTATAAAAATTAAAAAGCATTTGGAGAGAACGTGTCCTGCCTGCAACAGCAGGCAGGACAATACTATTTGAGAAAATAGTGCTCGGAGGCTGTAATTAACGCCCACCGCGCAACGACACACGTAACAGTGGGTGTCGGCACAGGAGGTTACAAATTGAGACAAGGCGGCACAAAGCAGGGACTACTAAGCCTTTTGACCAATGAACAGCCACAGTTTACAGTGGACCATGACAAAAGCCAATGAAATATGTGGGTGGAGAGTGGGCGGAGCTTCAATTCCCTACCTCAATACGGCATGCCTTGCAGAGTAGCGCATGTGCTGCCCAGGCTTAACCTAAAAAGCGCTGACTGCCCTCCCTTGAAATGTTGTGGTTCTCGTATTCAGTTCAGGAAGCAAAAAGCTGAGCAATGCCCACCGGTGTTCAAAACGGTCTCCTGTGCAAAAATCTGTTTGCACCCTTAATACACGACACTGCAGTCACACTAGGGTCAAACTGCCCTATTCCAAGATTTCACCAATCCATTTTTTTAGCCAACGGCACTGTGCACTATGGGACTTGTAGTTTTGCTGTTAACATATCCCAAGACTGGCTCAAGATGGCACACACGTAATTGGCGCCAATGGGTAGCTGTACATGCCAGGTACCTTCCTAATAGGAAAAAGTTGATAAGAAGAATGTTTCTCTTCATCAGAAAATTGACAAAGGACTAATTGAGCTGCGTTTCTTGGCGAGTGTCCTTAGTATCACTATGCAACGGTGTAAGCAGATGACTCCAAGTCAATGGTACTCCATGTCTCAGTCTCAGGTTATCAGTTCACACTGTGGTGCATTCCGGGGCATGTATTCCCACTGTCCTTCAACTGACAAGGCAGACAGAACACAGAAGTAAAAGGTTGCAGTGCTTTCTGAAAGTTTAGACACGGTCTAGAATGTGAGTCCGTGGTCGCCTAGGGCCATCTACAGACCCCAATAACCATCCTTAAAATGAAGGCCAGACAGTTTTATCGTCCCAGACCCTATAGTAACAGATTTAACATATTCAGCTAGTGACTCATCAGCTGGTTTTTCCTACTGATGGGCCAATAGACAAAAACTTGAGACGTAGCGAAATGTGAGTGGGGCCCATGCAAAGTACATGCAGGATCCCATCCCTCCCCTCTCCCTTTAATGCTCTGGACCCGCTCCGGAGTTCTCAGGCCATGGACCTGCCAGTGTCTGGGGAGGGGGAGACGGATCCGCGGTACTACGGGGGCATTTGCTATGCCACTGGTCCTCAGTTACTCTGGAGCTCTCCTGCCTGCCCATGTAGGGTTGTGCACCGTCCTTCCAAACAAGCATTGGCATAGCTAATAGGTCTCGCCTTTGGGACCTTATAAGTGTTTAGCCAGAGCTATTTATTGGCTTTGCCAATGTGTTTAAGCTATGTTGTAGAGCATTGTGTCTGCTGTACAGCATGAAAAACACATATAAAAAAGTGCTAAGCATTTTTGTTACCTGAGATATAATCAAGAAGACAACAGAAGAGTGGAGGTTATGAAATAGTACCTGAAGTACAACATGAGCTGCGGACCTACACTAGGGGAGAATCAACAGATGCCAGATTCTGGGGGCAGACTGAGGTATTGCTGAGTGATGCTGAGGTGGTTGTGTGCTAGTATGGAGGTGATGCTCAGGTGACACTGAATGATACTCAAGTGATGCTGAGGTGGTGGTGTGCTGATGCGGAGATGATGCTGAGGTATTGCTGAGTGATGCTGTGGGCCTCTTGATGCCTCATTTGATGCCAACGGAAAGCGAGGGGCTGGGGGAATGGAAACACTGTGTTTGTGCTCGAAGGGTAGGGAGAGGGCTCCTAACGCGAAGCATGAGGGGGGAAATTAAATCAGGACAAGTCAAGAAAGTGCAGCGCTCCTGAAACTGGGGCAGCGCTGAGTGAAAATATGTTAAAGTCTATATTCAAAATCAATTTTTAAAAAGGTGGGCGAGCCACACTGTGCATAACAAAGGAAAGGCACAGCTGCCTTAATTAAAGATAAAGCGCGGCTTGAGGCATAAAGAATCAGAGTGAGGAGGAGAAGAGCAACATGGCAACATGAGGCACAAGGACACAGAGTGAGCAAAAGAGCAGCATGAGGCACAAGGACAGAGAGTAAGGAAAAGAGCAGCATGAGGCACAAGGACAGAGTAAGCAGAAGAGCAGCGTGAGGTACAAGAAAGGAGAGTGAGGAGAAGAGCAGCATGTGGCACAAGTACGGAGAATGAGGAGAAGAGCAGAATGAGGCACAAGCTAAGGAGTGCCCAACATTTGTATTTTACGTTGCAGACATGAACATAATTGCCATTGCTCTCACTAAATGGAATTCCAATGCCACCAAACACCACAAGGTTATGACCATGAGGCACAACTAGGAGAAGAACTATTTGGGCACAAATTTGGCAGAAAGTCAACAGCAAAGCAGAACAGGGTGTGCTTCTAAATTTTAAATGGTGTTTCACCTATTTCAACAGGTCAGAAATCCTCACATTTAAACAATAAAGTAAGTTTCTTCATCTGTATCACTGATTCTCCATTAATCTTTATAAACTATTTTAATACTGTCTAGTTAGGACCTCTGCGGCTTTGTGAGAGCAAGAGATTACATAAAATGCTCAGCCTAAAACGTTGATTAACAATAGACCCCTACATTTAAAATATTGTTTTAAAAAACTTTAAACATGCACAGGCACTTGCCTGAAATACAGCGTAGTCAAATACTGGCGGTGATATCTTGATGATATAATTGTTTTTTTTGTGCACTTTAAATGAGCTTCACTTCTTGTGGCAGATTTCTTTCAAGATGAAATGTTACTCTTTTTTCTTCACCCTCACATAATCTCCCAAGGGGGTTTAAATACAGCCCCCCCCCCAAAAAAAAAACTCTGTGAGGCACCTACTTGAAGAACGACAAATGTTTTTGCTATTTATAAGTAATTCAATTTGATGATCCTTCCCCAATACTCATAGATACAGAGCTGGGGAGCATCCGCCACTGAAGAGATCCGAAAATCACGAAGCCATATTTCAAATGAGGCAATTAGAATAGCAGGCTAAGGGTCTACCGGATTGCGGGATGGCAGGTAAGTGCACCCGGTACCTAGAGCGAGTTTGAATACACGGCGAGTGAGCTCTGCAGCTTGTTATTCCCCACGTTGCTTGCAAGTTTCAGAGTCGACAATATGTTGCGCTGAAACGAGAGAGGGACATCCTAACCGGCGGGAGAATGCGGCCCCCAGGGGAAGTAAGGTCGGCAGACCAGTCTTCCCCTGGGGTATTCGCGCGGGATCAGGACAGGGTGATGTAGTAGGATTAAGGGGTGGGGTCTTAGGCAAGGTTAAGGGGTGGGGTCGTAGGCAATGTTTAAAAGGGGACAGGAGAGGAAGTTCTGCCTCTTCCTGTCCCCAGCGCCTTAGGGAGTGTTAATGAAGTTATAATTGTGAGGATAGCCAGGCCTGGTCTGTCGGCCGGGTGCGGGTCTCGAGTGGTGCCACGGGGTCCCGGTGTGCACTAGGTCGGAGGTACGAGCTGCCGTAGGCGACGGGTCCTGCGGAGGCGGGAGCTGCACGGAGGGCTACGGCGCAATGGCGGATCCTGATGCGGCGGCCGTGCGCGCCGCGCTACTTGTGATCGGCAGGGCCGGGAGGTCCGACCTCCTGCGGCCCGGTGTGCTCGACCAGGCGTGGGTCGGTATGACCCGAATGCCTCGGTCGGCATCAGCTGGTGTGGCGGCGGCGGTGGTGGCGTGCCTGGAAGAGCCACCACCGCCGAAAGCAGGTACGTCTGCGTGGGGGCGGGGGTGCCGGCCAGTGGAATCAGGGAAGCGCGGGGGCCGGCTTCTGAGCCTCCCCGCACGTGGCAGTGATTTGGAGGAGGCTTCCCAGGCGGTGGGGGGGAGGGGGGGCAGGCGGTGCGAGGAGCACGCTAGAGCCAGTGGCAGCAGGCAAATTCCCAGGGAACAGGAGTGCAGGCAATGGGGCATCAGGGGGGTGTGTACCCCTCAAGGCTGCAGCTGTTCAGGCCTTTGAGTCCGAGGAGGAGGGGGAGAGCGAGGAGGAGGGCCTGGTGGGGAAGGATTTTGTTTTAGAACTCTCGGGGAGTGACTCTGTGGGGGGAGGAGGGGGGCTGGGGGGACCAACACATCGATTTTTCTAAGGGGGCTACAGGTGGGGTCAGTGCCAGGGGTGCCAAGGGGAAAGGTCCGCCGAAGCCGCTTAAGGTTGAGGTGCCACTGGGAGGGGTTCCCCCGGTGGGGGGCAGGCTGAATTATCAGGCAGTGGGGGCGGGGGGACGTCGGACAGGTGGGAGCACTTAACATTGGACGAGCGCATACGGGATCAGAGGCATATCATTGAGGAGACCGAGAGCAGGTGGCAGGCGCTGTGTGCGGTGAGAGATCAGGGCATGAGGGGGTCTGTGCCGGGTGGGGACCGCCCCCCGGCGTGGACAGCAGAGGTAGCGCCGGGGTGGGGCCAGGGCAGGGGGCAAACTAGGGCACGAGGCCAGTGGGTGTGGGTGGACGAAGTAGGGACTGCCTTGACGTTGCAGAGACCTGCTGGTGCTGGGGCCCCCTCAGGCTCCGACAGTCTGGGGGGGAGGTAAGCCAGCGGAGGAAACTGGTAGAGGCAAGAGTGGGCCGGCAGGGCACAAGACGGCCTCCAAACGCCAGGGCGAAGCAGCAGGGGGTCAGCGGCGGCCTGCCCTCCTTCAAAGGAGCGGGCATCGTCGGCGCCGGATTGCGATTTTGTGCCTGGAGTGAAAGGGAAAGGTGCTAAGAGAGTGTTGTGTGAAGTGCGGGAGGTGCATGTACCGGATGAGGAACAATTGGACTATGAGTCAGAGAGTGAGGAGTTGGAAGAGGGTGAGGTATGAGAGGTGTGTGGGGGGCAGGGGAAGGTAGCAACAGAACAGATTGGTGTTTTGCAGGCGCCAAAGGCCAGCAGTAGTGGGACCCGGAAGGAGAAGAGGAAGTCGGCAGTGTCAGGCGGCCAGGCGGTGCCAACGAACCTTACAGGTGAGGGGGCCTGGCGGGATGCGTGGGGGCATGGGGGTAAAGAGGACCGGAAGAAGGCCTTCTGGTCGGTGGGCATTGGGGATGGTTCTGTGAGGGAGGTGGGAGCGACTGAAAGGGAACCGAGACGGCAAAAGGGGGGAAACAGTTGATGGGGACTGGTGTTCAGACGGATAAGCCAGGAGATCTGGAGGGGAAGAAGGAATCGGGGGAGAAGCATCGGGAAAAGTTGCCGTACATGGGCATGGCTATGCCTCTGGGGTCCCATCTGTCTGAAAAAACGAGGGCTAGGATTTGGAAACACGAATATGTGGATGTGTTAAGCTCTTGCATTGGGAGATTCAGGATAAGGAGGGTTCGAAGGAGGAGGAATGGGAGTTAAAGAGGCGGCCGAGAGTGCCGGTGAATATGGAAAATTGGACGACAGCGTTTTTGATTTATGCAAGTATATACATTGAGAAATATCTGGACAGGGCCAAAGCACTGCTGAAATATATGGATATTATTCGCAAAGCCCAGATGCATTTCGATGGTTTTGCATGGCTTAGCTACGATGAGGAGTTCAGGGCTCGGATCAGCGTTAATCCTGACAAGCCGTGGGGGGAGGTGGATCAGGAGTTGTGGGTGCAATGGGTGTCTTCCACACAGTCATCAGCGTCTACGCACACAGCCAGTGGGCTTCCGGTCTCGTACCGCGGGGGGGACAGAGTGGGTATGAGGGGATGGGAGGTCAGACCTTTCCCACGGGAACTACAGGGCAGTCGCCAAAACCTGGGGGGTTAACACAGGGGCCTGCTGGGGTTTTTGCACGCGGCACCCTTGCAAATTCAAGCATGAGTGCTCCAAGTGCGGTGGTCGCCACCCGGTCACTCAATGTTTCACGCTGGCCACTCCCTCAGAGCAGTGGCGCATCACTAAGGGGAAAGGACAGGCTGGACCAAAGGGCTCCTACGCCGGTTGATGTGGTGGCCATGGCTCCATGGCTCTCCCGGTACCCTGATAAGGAGGCGGCGTTAAAAATTCATTGGGGTTTTGCAGAAGGGTGTCGGGTAGGATATCAGGGTCCCCAGAGAATTTGAGATCGGCGAAGGAAATGCCGGGGGTGGTGAAAGCGAAACTGAGGAAGGAGGTGCTGGAAGGTAGGATCGCAGGTCCGTTTGACTCATGGCCGATGCCGGATTTGATTGTCTCCCCACTGGGGGTGGTGCCCAAGAAGGAACAAGGGGAGCTCAGATTGATTCATCATTTGTCTTGGCCGGAAGGGACATCGGTGAACGATTTCATTGCGGTGGAGGACTCCAAGGTGCTGTATGCGTCGGTGGATGATGCGATCGGGTTGGTGCAGGCTTGCGGTCGGGGGCGGAGCTGGCTAAGTGTGACATCAAATCGGCTTTTCGCCTCCTTCCTATTCATCCGGTGGATTTTTCCTTGTTGGGAATGCGATTCGGGGGGGCAATCTTTGTGGATAAGGTCCTGCAATGGGCTGTGCAATTTCATGTGCTCTATTTGAAACTTTCAGTTCTTTCCTCCGGCTGGTGTCTCACTACCTAGATGATTTTCTGTTTGTGGGGAAAGGTCAGATGGGGGATTGTGAGAGGGCTCTGGGGCAGTTTCAGCGACTGACCCTGGATTTTGGGGTCCCTTTGGCACCGGAGAAGACGGCGGGGCCCAGCTGTTGTTTGACGTTCTTGGGTATTGAGTTGGACTCGATGACATGGTCTGCGCGGTTGCCGGATCAGAAAGTGGCGGAGATGCAGGAGTGTTTGATGCAGGTCATGGGGGAGCAGCGGATTGCCTTGCGGACAGTTCAGCAGCTGATGGGTCTGTTGAATTTTGCTTGTCGGGTGGTGCGGGCTGGACGGACGTTTTGCTGGCGTTTGGGCATGGCGATGTCTGGGGCTGCACTTCCCCACCACAGAGTCCGGATTTCGATGGGGGTGCGGGCGGATTTGAGAATTTGGCATTGCTTTCTGACCGATTTCAATGGTGTGTCCTTGGATTTCGTGAATGACAACATGGTATGGCAGGTGCAGATTTTTTCAGATACGGCCGGAGCAAAAGGTTTTGGTGTTTTCTGGGACGGGAGGTGGTGTGCAGAACAGTGTCCCGAGAGCTGGTTGTGGCAGGGTAGGAGTATTGCGTTTCTGGAATTTTTCCCCTTGCTGGTGGCTCTGGAGGTATGGGGCAGAGAGTTTCGGAACAGGACAGTCCTGTTTCATGTGGACAACAGGACGGTGGTGGACTTGGTGAACCACCAGAAAGCCAGGGACCTGTGAGTGCTGCGCTTGCTGTGAAGTTTTATGCTGCTATGTCTGCGATTCAATGTGCTGTTCCGCGCGCGACATATTCCAGGCACTAGCAATGACATTGCGGATGCATTGTCTCGTTCTCAGTGGCAGCGTTTCAGGAGTCTGGCACCGGGAGCAGAGGCTTGCAAGACCAAGGTGCCGGAGGGTATTTGGACCTGGGAGGAGTGAGAGTAGTGGGCCTGGTAGAAAAATCCATAGCTGATTCCACGAGGCGTTCCTACCGTTTGGCATGGTCAGAGTTTGGTGCGTTTTTGGGGTGGCCTAGTGGGAATTGGCGCATGTCCCGGGAGAGTTGTGAGCAAGGAGTGGTGCGTTTTGTTTTGGGGTGTATGGACAAAGGTTTGTCGCAGGTCACGATTGCAGGAAAATTGGCAGGGGTTTCATTTTACAGCATGATTTATCTGGGGTTTGACCCGGCCAGGAGCGAGTTGTTGAGCAGGATGTTATAGGGCTGGGGTAGGGAGAGAGGGGAGGTTGGGGGGGGTTGAGGGAGGCCATAACGTCTGAGTTGTTGGTTGAATTGTTGGCACAGCTGCCACAGTGTTGTTACGATGGGGCCGAAGTGGCGTTGTTTCGCTTGTGCATGATTTGGATGTTTTTCGGGGCCTTTCGGGTGTCGGAGTTGCTGGGGGCTAGGGGGCAGACGGTTTGAGGATGTGAGAGTGGTTGGGCTCCGTTTGGGGATTTGGTTGGGGCGGTCCAAGACAGACCAGAGGGGAAAAGGTACATGGGTGTGGTTGTGCGAGAGTGGGTGGACGGGGGCTTACCCTGTTCGGGAATGGCACTTTTTCTGTCGGCAGGCATCAGCGACGGCGGGCGAAATTTTTTCCCATGCATCAAGTAGGCGGGTGACGGCTTTTCAGCTGCTGGCTGTGTGGCGAATGGCGTTGAGGCAATTGGGCAGGGACCCAGCCCGGTACGGGACACATTCCTTTCGGATTGGCGTTGCGACAGGGCGGCACGGCTGTGGTGGTCCTGGGATAGGATCCGGCGGATTGGGAGGTGGAGGTCTCGTTGCTGTGAGCGGTATGTGCGCAAGTGACTGCTGCGCGTGCTAGGGCGGGACGCTATTTCACTGGGGCGTAGGGGATTGTTTTGTTGGTACTAATCTCTTTTTCTTTCGTAGGTTGAATTGGGGGCCCGGGTGCCAAGACGGTTACCTGGATTGTCGGACATTCTTTTGTGCACTGGGCATCGAAATACTCGGACAGGCAGGTGTACGGTCGTAGCCTTGGCCTGCTGAGCAGCCATCATGAGGTACACTGGTGGGGCAAGAGTGGAATGTGCTGGGGAGCCTTGCTGCCCTGGCTGACCAAGAAAGTGTCACAGAGGGGTTGTCCGGACATGCTTGTCATCCACCTGGGAGAAAATGACTTGGTAAAGCAATCTGGGGTGTCTCTTTTACACTTAATGCAGCGGGACTTGGAAGCAATGCGAAGCAATCTGGCTGGCGCCTGTATTGTTTGGACTGAGTTTGTGCCGCGCCGGATATGGCAAGGGGCGTTGAAGCCAGCAGCAGTGGAAAGAGCTCGGCGGAAACTGAATAGGGCCATGAGAGTTTTTTGCCATCACAATGGGATCAAAGTTATTGCTCACACAGGTCTACGGCTCGAGGAGCCCCTTCTTTTCCACTCTGACGGCGTGCACCTTTCGCACATGGGAAATGCGTATTATATGATGGAGATGAGGGATGTCATCAGTAAGTTAGCAGCTGCTGCACAGCAGAGCTGATTGGTTAGAGGGTGGTAGGGGAAGACATTTCAGCGCGCTGGAGCAGACGCGCAGCGGACAAAGAGAGAGATGCACCAATAGCTCTCTGGCAGTCCTGCTGTATGTATCTTGGTAATGCAGCGACTGAATACTTGCCTGAATATTTGCCTCCGATGTAAAATTGCTTTTTAACTTGCTCAAAGTCACGTCTGTGTTTTTTAAAATCACGCATTTGACTCGCTTCCTGTTGATCCTCACTTCCGCTTTGAACGCGGTCTAGTGCTGAGTGGGAGGGAGTTAGCAGCTGCTGCACAGCAGAGCTGATTGGTTGGAGGGCGGTAGGGGAAGACATTTCAGCGCGCTGGAGCAGACGCGCAGCGGACGCGCGCAGCGGGCGCGCCGCGGGCGCGCCGAAGGCGCGCCTAAGGCAAGCCTGTATGCGCCCATCCGCGCCCTGCCAGGACCAGGGGCCATAAACCCTGGCCGAACGCTGAAATATTCACCTAGTGAGCTCTTGTCTCTCGACACCTTTTCCTACCCTCTCGAACCTTCTACCCTGTCAATATTGGGAACTGAAAACCTCCTTAGGACCCCCGCTGTAACCCCAGTCCTCCTTGTTGCCCCCCCAGTTCATCCTTCACCCAGTCCAGCAAAACCGCCGGGCTTGACAGTAGCCCTCCTGAACACTAGATCTCTGCACAAACATCGTCTAGAAATCTTCACCCTCCTTCAGGATGGCGATATTGATATTCTGTCCTTAACAGAAACATGGATGGGGGATGCATCAGTCCCCGACCTCATCTCTTCCTTGCCAGCAAATTTCGATGCCTTTTGGCACAATAGGCAAGATAATAGAAGAGGTGGGGGGGGTGGCGACTTTCTTCAAATCTAGTCTAAAGGCCACCATGATACTATCAGAAAGCTCGGACAATTCTGAGATTCTAGGAGTCAAGTTTACTCTTGACTCTTCTTGCTTTGTCCTTTTGACAGTCTATCGCCCCTCGGACGCCTCACCAGGTTTCTGCAATTATTTCGGCGATACTATATCAGATCTCAGTACGCGATATCAAAAGCTTATGGTTGTGGGCGACTTTAATTTCCATTGGGACAGTAGTCCCCGTGAGTCCCAGGCCAGTCAACTGGATATGACTATGTCCAACTTAGGATTCCATCAGTTGGTAAATAGCCCTACTCATTCTAAGGGACACACCCTTGACCTGGTTTGGTCAACTAGCCAGCAAGATAGACTCTTAAACTGTCTCCCATGTGTCTGGTCGGACCACTTTCTTATCTCTTGCTGGGTCCCCTTGGACTGTCCTTCCTCTCGCTTACCTCCAGAGTGGAGGAGAGTACGAAGCTGGCATAAAATCAAGTCGGATAATCTCACCGACTTCTTTCGGAGACTTCCCCCGCGTAGGCCTGAGGAGGGCCATACTAATATTGACGTAGCTAGCCAATCTCTTAATGATACTCTCCTCTCGGCCATTGACCATCTAGCACCAGAACGCAGCGAAAGAATTAAGCCCAAAAACAAAGGGGCCCCCTGGTTTAACGAGACCTTACGGATACACAGACAGAGCCTGCGTAAGGCTGAGAGACAGTGGAGAAGAGCTTATAAGGCCTCGGACCTGATTCTCTACAAAGCTGCTCTGGTGCTCTATAAGAAAGCTATCACCTCCAGGAAAGCAGATTATTATGAGGCTCGGATTGTTGATGCTCCTAATAAACAAAAGGAAACTTTTAAGATCTTAAAAGAACTTAGCAGAAAGGTCGATGTGTCATCAACCTTAATACCTTTCGATGTTGATACCTTACAGTCCTTTTTCCTGCAGAAAGTGATGAATATTCTGCTTGAGATTAATAAATCTCCTGCAACTGCTGCAAGTCAAGGACTGGTGTCACCTCAAACTTCACCAGCTCAGTTTCTTGCCCAATTTCCTCCGCTGGACGCTGAAGCGTTGGCTTTCCTGACAAACAAAGTTAAATCCGGCTCACCGGCTGACCCCTGTCCTCCTAGGATTTTTCAGCTGGCTCGCCCAATCTTGGAATGTCAGATTCTCTCGCTCCTCAACAACTCCCTGGCCATTGGTCAGGTGCCAAGTAACCTGAAGGAGGCCAGAGTTATCCCCTTACTGAAAAAACCAGGAGCCGACAAGGCTGATCTGAAAAACTACAGGCCAATTTCACAACTACCCTTTTTGGCCAAAGTTATGGAGCAACATGTCCTAAAAAACCTCTCTGATTTTTTGGACACATTTAAGCTGCTGCATCCATGTCAGGCAGGTTTTAGAGCCTATCATAGCACAGAGCTAGTCATGTTGTCTGTCCTTGACGACCTTAGATTGAATGCTGATAAGAGAGAGCCGAGCGCACTTGTGCTCTTGGATCTCTCTGCAGCTTTCGATACGGTCAGCCACTCCATCTTGCTGACCCGTCTGAGGGACCTGGGAATCAGGGGCACGGCCCTTGACTGGCTAAAATCCTTTCTCTCTGGGCGCTCGCAAAGGGTGCAGCTTGGTGATTGCTCCTCCAAGAGAGGTGTTATCCCATGTGGTGTACCACAGGGCTCTGCGCTGTCCCCTTTGCTCTTTAATATCTATTTGCAACCCTTAGTGTCCGCCCTATCTAATCTGGATTGCCGTGTTTTTAATTATGCTGACGACACCCAGCTTATCCTGAGAATTGACAATTCAGCCCATGCCCAAGAGACGGCCCAAAATATTCTAAGATTTACAACTAACTGGATGACAGCTAACTCTTTAAAAATCAACCCCGTTAAAACGGAGTTTCTCGTCGTCCCAACCATTAATAACTCCTGGGGTAGCCTGTTCTGGCCCAAAGAACTTGGGACTCCCCCCTGTCCAGCCTCAGTTGTGAAAAGCTTGGGAATTAAGATCGACGCAGAACTCTCGCTAAGTCATCAAGTCTCCTCAGTGGTGGGCATCTGTTCTGGTATCTTGAGGCAACTGAGGAAGTTGGTCCCCATTCTATCTACCTCCTCCATGAAATCCATAGTCTCGGCTACAATTTTGTCACGCCTTGACTATGGGAACGCGCTGTATCTGGGTCTTCCTCAGAAACTCACTAACCGGCTCCAGGTGGTGCAGAATGATGCTGCTAGGTTGGTTTTTAGGTCTCGTGAGCCAAAGGCTCGAAGAGACATGTTATATCTGGGCTTTTCAAAGTGCTGCCGTGGCCTAAAGCTACAGTGCACGTGAACATGCACGCGCGCAGCGCCATGTGTCTTTCCTCTGTAGCGATCGTAATCACGATCACTTTCGCGGGCTCCTTTGTTGCTGGCATTCCCCCCTCCCTTCTCGTTACTCACTGCCCCTTAATCTGCGCTTAGATGTATAACCCCAACCAGCAAGCCTCGCCCGTGTGCTTACATAACCATATCTGGCTCACGGGCTTAAAAGCATGCTTCGGTCCCCTCTTTGCCGAGTGATACCTAATCCTCCACTAATGCGGAGAGGCAATTGCGCCTTACATATTGTATCACTTATTCTTCCATTAGATTAAAACATCTTTTCCCTTTTTGGATCTAATACAGTGTGTGCTCGGTAAAGCGATGTATACAACACATCTTGTTATGTGACCAAATCTCGGTGACATTTTGAGGAGCCAAACACGTATCTTTAAAGTTTGTCTATCTAAATCCGGCCCGTTTATCTGTCAGCGGCAACACAGAAGCCCTGCTTTGAGCATTTTACAAGACTTAATTGTCTTGCGGGTTTGAAAATTGGCTTGAGTTTCTCGTTGACAGGTTTAAATCTTACAAATGCGAAGTTGCACTCCATTCGATAGAATGGCCTTTTTTTAAGCTTTTGCAACTCACTCGAGAATATGGCCCTCCTCTGTTCAACACTTGGAAATAACGCAGTATTCCATTTTTGGCACTATACTGAGTAACAAATACATGTTACCTGGCTTCCAGTCCTTTATTATTTATCCTTTAATTTTTATCCTTTACCCTGCAAGTTGCCTCATATGGCACAACCTTTACGACCGGAAGTTAACGGAGCACTTTACTACACACCAGTTCTAAAAATGTCAGCTCACTGTGCTAACATTTACAACAAGGACATTTGTTTTATATTCAGCGCGACTGCTCTGTGCACTAATATCAAGGAGTGTTTCATTTTACTTTGCAATTCGGGGTGCACAGTTGGGAGCGTTTCAGTATCTACGCATGCTAACGGGGGCACCGATTTGCTGTTATTTATTTTATAGTTGTAGCACAAACACCCACGGAAGGTATTAGAGCTCCTCACATGAGCTCCAGTTCCGAAGCGGCAACTCGCCGTGCTTACATTTTACAACGAGGACATCTGACGGCATTAGGTTTGCTCTCTGGCTCACTTGCTGAACACCATGAATCCAACAAACGGCTCTTACCCTCTCTTTCCTCGATCTGTACCCCTGTGAAATGGATCCAAAAAAGAAACACAGACTTTGGCTGCAAATGTTGTCTTTTTCTGAGATGTTTTCTATTCCAAAGTGGAGCCTCGGAATAGAGAGGAGAAAAAAAAATGTTTCAAAACACGAAAATTGGCCAGATTGGTTTTATTCACAACCAAAAACATTAGCACTACTTTGCACTTCACTTCTCCTGCTCTGCTGCTGCCCTCCACCCCTCTCTCTTTCTGTTATCCCTCTCTTTCTGTCTCGCTCCTCTTCACTAGTTGAAAACTATGACTCCTACCCCCTCTTTCCTCTCCTTCATTTGTTGCGATGTGAAATGTATCCAAAAAACAACACTTAGGCTGCAAATGTCGTCTTTGTCAGATATTTTTCTATTTGAAAGTGCAGCCTCAGCACGCAGAGAAAAAAAAAGGTTTAAAATACGAAAAACACTAAATAAAGCAAGACAGAGTGGTGGCAAAGAGGGCAGGATGGTTTTATTCACAAACTCACACTAGTGCCACTTATAAGAGTTTTTCTAGTGAAGTGCTGCTTTGGTTTTCTCGTCTTTCTTTGAACAACATTAATTTCCCCGGTGGGAAAGTGCACTATTTCTGGAAGTACCACCGTACCTTGTTGATGTGTACAGTGGAAAACGTTTACGGTGGCTCGTCTTTGGTCCAATCGCAATAAAACCAACCGATCGCATGGATTAATCTTTCTCACCACAGTGTAGGGTCCCCCTTCTAAATATGATAAACTCAACCCCTCACCATACGCATCTCCCACCTCCCTACAGGGTTCCGTCTGCTCGGCGGCTCACAGCCATTCTCATTCTCTCTCTCTCTCTCTCTCTCCCCCTCGCTCTCTGTCTCTCTCTCTCCACCTCGCGCTCTCTCTCTCTCTCCCTCCTCTCTCTCTCACTCTCTTTCTCACTTTCTTTCTCACTTTCTCTCTTTCTTTCTTTCTCGCTCCTGCTCACGTGCTAAAAACCATGGCTTCAACAAACAGCTCTTATCCTCTTTCCTTTATTTGTTCCCCTGTGAAATGGATCCAAAAAAGAAAGAAACACATTAGTTGCAAATGCCATATTTTTCTGACATATTTCTATTCCAACAAGCATTGGCATAACCAACAGGTCTCGCTTTTGGGACCTTATAAGTATTTAGTTAAGCAGCACAATATCCTTGGTGCAACAACATCAACTGTTGCATGGCTAAGCACTTATAAGGTCCCAAAGGCGAGACCTATTGGCTATGCCAATGCTTGTTAGCCTTCCTAGGAGGACCCATGCATCACCTCTGCTCTTAAAACTACACTGGTTGCCCGTTAGACAACGCGCGAAATTCAAGGTCCTGTGTATCGCCCATAAATCCCTCTATGGTCAAGCCCCTAGCTACATTAGGGATCGCCTGGTTAAGTATGTTCCAGGACGTCCACTTCGATCTGCAGATGCTTTCCAGCTAGTCTGCCCCCGTAGCAATTTGGTTTCCAAGGGCGGGCGAGCCTTTTCCGTTATCCTGCCACATCTATGGAACCAATTGCCGGATGCTTTACGGAAAGAACCAGGCTTACTCCCCTTTCGAAAGCTATTGAAAACGCTTCTTTTTAGAGACTCTTCTTAAGATCCCTGTCACCAGGACTGTCTTTGCCGGGCTTTCTGCAAATCTCCTTCTGTCAGCGCTAAGAGACCTGTCGGTGTACATGCGCTATATAAATCTCCATACAAATACAAATACAAATACAAATACTTGTGGAATGAGTCCATTTGGTATCGACGTGTGTGAGAACGAAAGGTGCACGTGGGGGAGCGTGGGGCAGGCAACCGCCCTCCGGGGGGTTTCCTGGGTGGCGGTACTTGGGAGGGGGGGTGTCCATGACTGGCATACTCACCCTTCTGGGGAGGGGGATACAGGTGCAAGGTGGGGGTGCGTCAGGCAGGAGTGTGATGGCTGGAAATGATGGAGGTGGTTGAGGTGGTTGAAAGGGAATTGAGGAAGTGAATGGGATAAGTGAAGAGGTCGCTGGGTGATGTGAGAAGGAGTAATTGGAGTGTGGGAGTGAATGGAGGAATGAGAGGCATGAAGTTGGGATTGTTGGGGGGTTTGATGTTTATGGTATGTTGTACAACCCTGTCCTAATAAATGGCCTTTTACGCTAAATTAATCGGCGTGGAGTGGTTATTGCGCGATGCGGCCCCCAGGGGAAGTAAGGTCGGCAGACCAGTCTTCCCCTGGGGTATTCGTGCGAGATCAGGACAGGGTGATGTAGTAGGGTGAAGGGGTGGGGTCTTAGGCAAGGTTAAGGGGTGGGGTCGTAGGCAAGGTTTAAAAGGGGACAGGAGAGGAAGTTCTGCCTCTTCCTGTCCCCAGCGCCTTAGGGAGGGTTAGGGAAGTTATAATTGTCCACCCGCCCACCCGACTGTTCTAGGGGGGTAAGGGTGACATTGTGTTAAAGCGTGCCAGTTTAGGACGGGTTGAGGTGTGTTTTGGCTTTACTTGGGAGGGGGGGGAGTCCATGACGGGCATACTCACCCTTCCGGGGAGGGGGATACAGGTGCAAGGTGGGGGTGCGTCACGCAGGAGTGCGATGGCTGGAAATGATGGGGGTGGTTGAAAGGGAATTGAGGAAGTGAATGGCATAAATGAAGAGGTCGCTGGGTGATGTGAGAAGGAGTAATTGGAGTGTGGGAGTGAATGGAGGAATGAGAGGCATGAAGTTGGGATTGTTGGGGGGTTTGATGTTTATGGTATGTTGTACAACCCTGCCCTAATAAATGGCCTTTTACGCTAAATTAATCAGCGTGGAGTGGTTATTGCGCGAAGACGCCAGCACCTAAAAAGCCAGTCGGAAAGGTGCGGTGACCTTCAGGTGCAGGCCTGCCTTTAAGAGGCAAATGGAACGGGAGACAGTAAGGGGCAGAAACACAGAGAGAAGAAACGGAGATAACCTGAGGCAGCGAAGGAGGAGGAGGCAGCCTGAGACAGATGGGTGGTGGCCAAACAGGAGGATAACCAGACGTGAATGAGAGGCCATCACACGCTGTACAGTGTGATGGCCAAACAACATTCTCTTAGTGAAATCACCAGCGAGGGAGCTAAGCTCACAAACAAGGAACATTTAAACAAATGCACCAATAACAAGCCAGCATTTGCAAATGACCCATATAACAGCCCATGTCAATTGGTGGATGTGTCAAACCCCACAGAAGAGAATTAACAGGTCGATCAAAGCAAGGTTACTGTATTTATTTATTTAATGCGTTTTTATATAGCGCGGACTTTACCCGAAGGTGTCAGAGTGCTTCACAATAGGAGCAGTAATGATACACAAGGAGAAAAATTACAAGTGAGCATGTTACAAAATCAAACGTTACGTTCCATGAGGCAATAAAGTGTTAGAGTGAATTTACATGTGTAGATTTACTCACGTGTAAATGTACCTTTCTGAGCAGGCCCATAAGTGTTGATCCTGCCTCTTACAGTTGTTCCACTGAATGCTGTCTCCTCTGCAAATTCGGGGATCTGCGTACTTCAATTTGTTTATTGAATCTCTCAGATACGTAAAAGACCCCTAACCTCCCCACACAGAGCCCCTGCAGGGGCTACAGGGCCGTGCCTTATACTCCTGAACGTAGTTGAAGGAGACAGGGACGTCCTGGTGCTTTTCAGATAAGAGTAAATGCGTAGCACCAAAGTATTCCTTTCCTAAGAGGTTTTTTTCAGATATACACCTCAAACAGAATGTAACAAATTAATTAAAAGTTTATAATATTCTTAATTAAGTTGGTGTAGGGACCTGTGATATAAACAAAAAAAACAGCGCACCTCAAAATAACGACTTCTAATTTCCAGTCAGGATGTTTCTTTTGCCCAAGTATCATTTTAAAAGGCAGACTGACATATGTTCTCCTTGCTTGGAGAAACGCTAGTTATTGTCACGGATTGACACGCGAACTGAGTGATTTTTGAGTCCTCAGATGTTTGATCGCTACTGACACCCAATACTCATAAGATAGAAATGTGTTAACTTAGCTTGCAGTAAGAACAACAGCTGTGGTAACCATCAGAAATCATAAAGTCACCCAGGCCCTGGCTCTGACACCGCCTTTAACCTCGCGAGTTTCCCCGTCGCCTGAGCGTCGCCGCGTGTGGCTTCAGAGAGTGAGACCTCCCTGTAAGTGGGCTACTGTTTGCCAACTACGTGCCAGCCCTCTGTAGCCGTGTCTAAACAGATTTACAACCCTATCTAGATGGATGACCTATTTTCAGCTCTTCGACTCTGTAGGGCACTTGCACGCGGAACCAGTTAGAATGTGTCATTTAAAAACACTCGGCCCGGCTCTCGCCAACCTTTTACATTTAATTATCTTTAACCCGGGTTTAGGGAAATAAGGCGACGCGTGCAAATGCCGTTAATTATATCAAAATACTCGCTCATTGACCTTGAGAATCGGCGCTGGGTGCTATTTTCAGCTCCCTTCCCAGAGAGGGCGGCAGCAGAGGGCACAACAGCTGATGAGCCGCGTGACGCCACATATCAAAGCGCTCATTGAGAGAAAATCCCCGCGCACACCCCACACTCACAATGTGCTTCAGACAGGAAGTGAGTGAACTCATTGCATGAAGTTGTTTATTTTAAGTACCTAACAGGAAATCAAAATGTTTATGCAACAAAGTGCATCGCCTTACCACTTTAAGAGCGGCTTGAAGGGTCCGTTCAGGCTTCAAGGGGCCATGCGGCCTCAGGCCTACTTATCTGTGAGGGAGGCTCACGACGCATTCTGGGGCGGGGGGAGGGGGATGGGGGAAGTAGACTATAGGGCAGATTTACAAGCCCCTTGCACCACTTTTGCGTCACTTTTCCTTGTTCTCATAAAATAACACCAGGAATTGTGTCATTTTATTTTTGAGCAAAACTACTCATTCAGGAGGGAAGAGGTGTTTCACAACAAGGACAAATTTTACAAGCCACATTCCGAATAGGATAGAATAGATAGTCTGAGATTTACTCCTGTCAAATGCAGGAGTACCATCTTAATTTAGACCATGGATGGATCCCTGGGTTTAAACATTGCTATCACCATGGCTTGTGGTAGATAGTAATTGCAATTTATTACAGGGGCAGACTGGTTGTGGCTAAAACATGGTGCGTTGGTGGCGGACATCCTCTTAAAAATACCAGCACCATCATGATGGGTCTGTGTACAACCTGGCGTCCCCTGCGAAGCAGCTTGGAGGAATATTGTCTTCCAGAAGCCCTTGGGCGCTGAGGAATCCATGTGATTCCACCAACAATGCCGTAAAGGCACAGCAAGTAGGGTAGGAGATCCCAGGGATTCCTTAGGGGCTCTAGCTCCATTGGCACACTGGTAATCCAAAGAGTTACCTCGCTTGCCTCCAGGAAGCAAACTAAAGTGACAGCTTGGAGACCGTGGCTTTTTTTGTCTAGGGAAAATGAGACTGTGGTGCAGGGCTAGCTTTGCTAGTTGTTGGGTCAGGGACAATATAATGACAAGTGAAGAAATCGATTTTGGTTGGTCTGTGAATCTGAAAGGGCTTGAGAAATGAGGAGGCAGAGCGGATTCCCCCTAACTGCCCACCCTGCTCTTTTCAGGAATGGTGGTCAGAGAGGGGGGATTTCCAATAAATCATGCATGGAATGTGTCAGTAAGGGATGTGCAATGGAAAAACACATGCCTTTACCATGTACCATTTAATGCATTTACAATGCACTGCCTTTAAAACGTGTGCCTTTACAATGTAAGTTAAGTATTTGGTAAGGTAACTGAAATCCATATATATATATATATATATATATATATATATATATATATATATATATATATATATATATATATATATATATATATATATATATATATATATATATATATATATATATATATTTTTTCACACAAAGCATCCTGCATTTGAAAACGCACTCCAGAGTGGATAATTGAAAAGGCAGCCGGCATTCTTCCTTCATTAAAATTTAAACAGCCTTACGCGTTTCGAAGTTACATCTTCTTGTTCACAGGCAACTCTGAGTCTGCGCAGCATTGCAAGTAAGAACACTCCCCTTTTAAACTGCTTTTTATTCTTATTGCCCTCAGGTGGGCCGTTGCGTAAATCACAAGGTGTGGTGCATTCTGGGGTGTATAGTACAAAGTGCCTCCTTGATTGTTTCCCTGGTGGGTTTTGCGCAGTCCCAGTTCAATAATATTCATTTTTCTTCGCCCTCCAGTGGGCTTAGAAGGACGATGTCAGCATATTATGCCAATCCATTGGAGGGCGAAGAAAAATGAATATTATTGAACTGGGACTGCGCAAAACCCACCAGGGAAACAATCAAGGAGGCACTTTGTACTATACACCCCAGAATGCACCACACCTTGTGATTTACGCAACGGCCCACCTGAGGGCAATAAGAATAAAAAGCAGTTTAAAAGGGGAGTGTTCTTACTTGCAATGCTGCGCAGACTCAGAGTTGCCTGTGAACAAGAAGATGTAACTTCGAAACGCGTAAGGCTGTTTAAATTTTAATGAAGGAAGAATGCCGGCTGCCTTTTCAATTATCCACTCTGGAGTGCGTTTTCAAATGCAGGATGCTTTGTGTGAAAAAATATATATATATATATATATATATATATATATCACCCAGTCCTCTGCAAAAATCCAAAGGATGACGACGCCGTGTCCAGGCTCAGATAAGTTTATTGTTCGATCAGCCGGTTTGAACGCGTTTCGCCTGCCCAGCAGGCTTGATCACCAACAATCCATACAAACTTAGACTCCTTATTTACATATTTTTTTGTGCTCGTAACGAGTCACATGATGTGACTACAACTATAGTGCATTGAAAGACAGACACGTAGTCTCAACGGGAAATACTCATAGCTTAATAACACACAATTAATCAAGCAAATCGTAATTCTTTGGCAATAACGAATTGGCACACCCAGTATCATGCCTACAAATTAAATGCAAGTGCACTAATCATTCCTCATTAAATCAATTACTGGTAGCGAATATATACATAACAATATCTACAATGGTGCTGTACAAACCCATATAGGTTTCCTCAAAACGACCTTGTGTCGATTTTCAACAGCACGCTAATTACATTTTGCTCGATTTATCAATTGAGCCCAAGTGGGCAGTGGTACATTTATATTCTTGCAAAACTCCCC
Organism: Triturus cristatus; assembly: GCF_964204655.1. Lineage (NCBI taxonomy): Eukaryota > Metazoa > Chordata > Amphibia > Caudata > Salamandridae > Triturus > Triturus cristatus. The sequence goes on along the minus strand of NC_140587.1, from coordinate 310,720,382 downwards.
ATTGCTAATGTCATAAAATAAACTCAACATACTGTGTACAGTGCAAAGAAACTAAAAAAGAACTCATATATTAAAAACAGTGACGAGGGGGATTATTGCTGTTATTTTATATCTAAACTATACAGGTCCTTAAAGATGTGTTATTAGATCTTCTTCCATATTAAGACCTGTGGGGGTTCGTGTGTTGAGTGCAAGGATGTAAGATGATTCAAGTTTCCTCAATCTTTTTTCTCGATTACCCCCTCTTACATTTAGCAGTATACAATCAATGACAAAATACGATAGGCCTTTCTCATTCTTATCATGGTGAGATTCGAAATGGCGGGCCACAGGATATGTCTGGTCCCCATTTTTGATAGCCCTCAGATGCTGTAAGACCCTCTTGTGAACCGGATGGATTGTGCTGCCCACGTACCGCATGCCACACGGGCATTGCAGGACGTAGACAGCAAAATCCGTCTTACATGTAAAGCATCCTTTGATCTTCTTTGTTCTTTTCGAGAGGCCTAATGTATAGGAAGCGGTATTCTTACCATGGCAACCATTTCATGAAGCCTGCTCTTCTCGTTAGCCAGGCACTGCCTTTTGACACTTGTTTTTTTGATGTAAGCATATTGGTCACTAACATCTGTTTAAAGGAGCGAGCTTTTAAATACATTTTGGAAGGTGTTACGGATTGATGAAACCTTCATAAAATGCATTGATGAGTTTCCTAAAATCACATTTCGCAGGTGTCCTGCCTTGAAAGATGTACTTTGTAAAAATAGTCTACCGGAGAATGAATTGAGATCCACTATTCAGGGATTTTTTACATGTACTTCTTGTAAAGCATGCAGAAACAGTTTCAATTGTAAACAGATAGTTCTATCTAAGACTATGAAACCATTTATTATAAGAAAACACTTGAATTGCAAATCGGATTTCTGTGTGTATGCACTAATATGCCCTTGCCAGTTGGTCTATATTGGCAGTACCATTAACCAGGTGAAATTGCGCATTCTAGAACACATGCGTGCTATAACCAATGAAGACAGGCAATATCCTATTGCTCGTCATTTCAAGGAATGCCACAATAAGGATATCAGTTTACTAAGATTCTGTGCTCTTGACAGAATTGTTAAATCTGAAAGAGGGGGAAGCAGAACACAAGAATTGCGCAGATTAGAATCTCGGCTGATAATCAAATATGAAACTATGTTCCCAGGGGGCATAAATAAAGATGAAGAATTATCAGTCCACCTTGGTTAAATTAGAGTGAGATTGTAAATATTACCTGACCGTCCAATATTAACGTTTTTAATACTATGAATCTCGAAATGTTGCCTTGTACGTAAGATGTATGTGTAGTTTTTAATTGTTCAAAGAAAAGTAACCATTATAATGATAGGTGCATTTGGTTTATTTTTATAGGAGACGGAGTGTATACCTGATTGTGAAGAATTGCAGTATTAAACCCCATGAAGTGGTATCACTATATATATCAGACTCAAGTTGAGATTAGCCCACTGGGGCATTCGAGCATCATGATTATAGTTAACATTGTGACCAATTATGTTTATAACATTCTGATCATGTGTTTGCGATAAGGAAATCATTATCACAGATTAACTTTTGTGAAAATACCCACTCGGGTATTAAAACATATGAATTACAGATGTATCATGTCCTAAGTGGTAAAAATACGAATACCCCTTGTTAAATGATTTTGATCAGATTATGTTGGAATTATATTTCATATTTTGATCATACGCCGACTATTTTTTACAAAAATGTACGAGTGCAACACAATGTTTTGTAAATGAAATTCGTTGCATTTAATGAGATACCATGAAACCATTCCAATATGGCGGTATACACAACTTCTACATCAGGGTAAAACCGTAGTCCTTTGTTTGTATTGTTTATCGGTTGCACTATATCACATGATGCACGTAAACGTCTGGAGTTAAGTATACAGGGGTAACCCTATAACCCAAGGAACCTGGGCCTCGTAAATATATATGAACAATGGTTCCGTAGGGGAAATATTATTTACAATGAAGAAAAATCAATTACACATAAACACAGCAATCGATGATCTAGCAAGCAATTAATCTTAAAGGATGAATAATACTTCAAAAAACGTAACAATTTATTTTTTAGTATTTCATCTGAATTTTAAATCATTCAGCAACTCCTTTAGATATGTATAAAAATTGAAAAAGGGCTGTATATACAATGATATTTACAAAACAACGACGCAGTGACAACGTGAATAAGGTGACTCTGTGTGATAGTGAAAAAGTGGATATTTACATTATCAAATACAATACAAAGGAAGTTTTTTACACAAAAAGTCCTCGGCTAAATTATAGATAGGTAATGAGCCTTGTATGGCACAAGTCCTGTAGTCTGTATGTACAAGGAATTCCAATTCGTGCAGGACTATGAAACCGTCAACGTTTCGACCCTGTATCGACCAGTTGTTCTATGCGGTCATGTCGGGTCTTCTTCAGGACATTGGGAATGTATAACAGCCCAATTAAAGGTGAAAGGACCGATGTCCGACTGTATGGCGTGATTACTGCTCAGTGCCAGTCAGAGGAGAGTACCAGTATCGTAGAAAGTCTATATTCTTCTTCGCCTAGTAATCTACTCGTTTGCTTCGTATGTCATTCTGATTAACATGTCCGCTGTGAGTCACTGACTTGAGGATAATTTATTTAGCGCTGCTGGAGTCAAGGTCATCAGGATATCAATTCAGCTGATGTGTAAGATGTATTCTCCTAATCTCAGGGAGTCCTGGTGGCGTGCTTCAGACGGACTCCCTGAGATTAGGAGAATACATCTTACACATCAGCTGAATTGATATCCTGATGACCTTGACTCCAGCAGCGCTAAATAAATTATCCTCAAGTCAGTGACTCACAGCGGACACGTTAATCAGAATGACATACGAAGCAAACGAGTAGATTACTAGGCGAAGAAGAATATAGACTTTCTACGATACTGGTACTCTCCTCTGACTGGCACTGAGCAGTAATCACGCCATACAGTCGGACATCGGTCCTTTCACCTTTAATTGGGCTGTTATACATTCCCAATGTCCTGAAGAAGACCCGACATGACCGCATAGAACAACTGGTCGATACAGGGTCGAAACGTTGACGGTTTCATAGTCCTGCACGAATTGCAATTCCTTGTACATACAGACTACAGGACTTGTGCCATACAAGGCTCATTACCTATCTATAATTTAGCCGAGGACTTTTCGTGTAAAAAACTTCCTTTGTATTGTATTTGATAATGTAAATATCCACTTTTTCACTATCACACAGAGTCACCTTATTCACGTTGTCACTGCGTCGTTGTTTTGTAAATATCATTGTATATACAGCCCTTTTTCAATTTTTATACATATCTAAAGGAGTTGCTGAATGATTTAAAATTCAGATGAAATACTAAAAAATAAATTGTTACGTTTTTTGAAGTATTATTCATCCTTTAAGATTAATTGCTTGCTAGATCATCGATTGCTGTGTTTATGTGTAATTGATTTTTCTTCATTGTAAATAATATTTCCCCTACGGAACCATTGTTCATATATATGCACGTAAATGTCTGACAACCCGTGACCAAGGAACTACGGTTCTGAAACGCGTCGGGACAGTGTTTGTCTTTGCTTGAAATAAAGCACGCTATTTGAAAAAGAATTGGGGCTCGGCGCAGTCTTTGAATTACGAAAGATTGATTGCTTGTTGGATATATATATATATATATATATATATATATATATAATACATATATATATATATATATATATATATATATATATATATATATATATATATATATATATATATCCACGCTACACTCGCACCAGTGTCTCGCACTCTCGAACGGGTGCTGCTGGGCGGGGGGTGCTCCCGCCAAATATCGACGCTTCAAGTCTCCCCTCCTTCAAGAAAAGACACAGCACTCACGGGGTCGAGTCAAGATTTATTGTGACTCACAGCGCTTAAAAAACCAATGGTTTTTTAAGCGCTGTGAGTCACAATAAATCTTGACTCGACCCCGTGAGTGCTGTGTCTTTTCTTGAAGGAGGGGAGACTTGAAGCGTCGATATATATATATATATATATACATTCACTGAAAAAAACATAGGTTTTACAGACGTTATAGTTAGGTATTAGCATTAAAAAAACCTTAGAAATTCACTGAAAAAACCATATGTTTTAGGGACGTTATAGTTAGTTGGACATTTGACTCATATAAAACCAGAGAAATTCACCCTTTATAGTTAGCTGAGCTAACTATAACTCGCGCGCCCGCAATGCACTGGTGATGACGTCATATATTGCATCACTCATGACATGGTCAGTGACATCACTGATGACATCACTGATGACATCTCAAATGACATCACTGATGACATCATCCAGTGAATGTGTGTTTCTGTAAAGTTTAAATATTTTTCAAATATATCTATGCCAAGGTGTATTAAAGAAAGAGTGGATTTACAAGTCCCTGAATGGATTATTTAGTATGTGCATGACTGACTGTATAACTGAGTAATTGAACATGTGTTACTGAATGTATGGGTTAGTGACTAAACTATGTGAAAGTCTGTATTAGTGTCTCAGTTGGTGTATAAGTGGCTGCATGGGTTGGTGAGTAGCTACATGAGTGTCTATATGGGTTATTGATTTGATGTCTGAGTATCTGTATGGGTGCCTGAATGTCTGTATGGGTGGGTGGGGGGTTGTGTGACTCTGTGCATACATGTCTGAGTGGGTGATTCACTGGTTGAATGGATTAAAAAGTGCATCTGGTAAGGGCTGTATGGGTGAGTTAGTGTGTGTATGGGTGTGTTGGTGAGTGAATGAATGTCTCACTGGTGTATGTGTGAGTAACTACATATGTTTTAAGGCAGTATATGTGAGTGTTGGAGTACATAAATGACTATACGTGAGAGTAAGTTATTTGAAGAGTGGGTGTATAAAAGAGTCTCTGCTTGTATCAGCGATTGTATAAGACAGTAAGTATGTGTTAGTATCTGCATAAATAAGTGATGTGGTGTGTGTAAATAACGCAGTTGGTGTGTATAACTGTATACATGAGTAAATGCCGATGTGATTGATTCTTTGCATGACTGACTAGGTGTGTGAGTAACTCTATTGATGAGTGGCGGACTGTGACTGTATGTATAGGTGTATGAGTGCATATTATAGTACTGTATTGATGAGTAACTGCATGTATAGTGAGTGGATGTGAGTGTAGACCTAGGAAATAGTGGGTGGTATGTAGTATCTGGCATTGTTGTGTGTATGGTTTCAAAAATAGTAGTCTGTATTTTAGAGTGCGTGTATCAAAGTTTATATTAGGCCATCAGTATGTGCATCAGATTATCACGTGGATGATTTCATCAGTGATGTCATCAGTGATGTCATTTGAGATGTCATCAGTGATGTCACTGACCATGTCATGAGTGATGTAATATGTGACGTCATCACCAGTGCATTGCGGGCGCGCAAGTTATAGTTAGCTCAACTAACTATAACATGCAAATGTCTCTGGTTTTACATGAGTCCAACTAACTATAACGTCCCTGAAACCTACGTTTTTTTCAGTGAATTTCTAAGGTTTTTTAAATGCTAATTCCTAACTATAACGTCTGTTAAACCTATGGTTTTTTCAGTGAATTTCAAAGGTTTTTTAAATGTTAATTTCATATTTTAATATTTATAAAACGTATATTTTTTCTATTTTTTTGTAATATTTTGGAACTCTATTATCCTTTTTTTTTAATTTGAAAAATTATGTAATTTTTTATATCTTCAAAAAAAGTATGTATATATATATTTTTTTTTTTAGAAAACTAGACTCACGTACTGGTAGTGTACAAAGCTCCATCACCACGTGAATCCTATCCGCCATATTGCAAAACTCTTTAAGGATGCGCATTTCGTATCCAATGGCTTCGTAGCACCGTGTCCCACCTAATATCATATACGTATAAGGTTGCACCAGCTCCTAGTTTGGTATGCGACGTCTGCGCGGTACCAATGCGCGCGTTACGTCATCTACGTATAGGGTCGTGCCGGCTGCGCGTTACGTATGCGACGAGTGCACGCTGCCAGGCCATGTGTTACGTCATAGACGTATGGTATCGCGCCGGGTACACCATTCCCTCATTTATTTATTTTTGTCTCAAAACTATATCTAAATAAGTTTAAAGTGTATATGAGAGCAAGCGATAATCAAAAATATTTTTCACATTTATATATTTCTAACTGTAATAAACTTATATTATGGTAAATATATTTTCTCAAAATCGCGTCGGATGCAGCCTCCTTGCGCGCTCGGTGTGCGATTGCCATGTGACCTTAAAAAAAAGCTTTTGATTGGTTCATAACATTTCCCATTGTAACAGTTGGAGGACCCCACCCATTTTAGTCATTCTCTCTACATCGTTTGATGAGAGACACCTCTTCTGCTTACAGAGCTTTTTTGAAAACTGTGTACACATACCTTATAGTACACACAACATGCAAGGATCATGTTGATCAATAATCATGCTCTGTACAGTAGCCTTACACGTGTGATAGCCATGGATCTGAAACGTTACATCAAAAAACAAATGTGTGTTACACGATGCCCCTGGTGTGTGTGTGCGCGCATTATTGTGCTGCCATTCGGCCTGGGCATTGGTGGCTTGAAGGGCTATCATCAGCCACGGGCAGATTACACATCCTAGATCACATGTGAAAAACAGTAAAGAGTAATGTGTAGATTTGTGTTGCAGTATGCTCTGTTGTCAGGCTTTACCAGTCTAGTACTGTGTCATATGTGAGACTTTCAGATTCACGTTTGACATGCATTGCTTGACTGTAATGAGCATTATCACTGTGTATGACGTAGCTTCACTGCTGATCCTCCCTCCATCCGAGCACATTCACGTGTGTGCGCTTCGCGATAGCAACACTTTCAATAATACCGCACACCATTGACATGCGTGTCTGCGCATATTCACAAGCTTGACAACGAAATGTGATGTTGTCCATTCAATGTTTTCGGACAGAATCTCATTAGCGATAGTTGTCGCTCTCCCGGTACATGCTGCATTAATGTAAATTGCGGATTGTGCGATGTCAAAACTGCAACAGGGACACACACATAAGTACACTTCCTGGCCAGGCAGAAACTGAACAACGCCCAGGTCCCCAGAATAATTATTCACACCCCTACGCTGGCCTGCCGTACACAAGCCCAGCCCACTTTGCGTACGTATAAATAGGATAACGACGACACCACATGTCCCAGTTCTTCCACACTGCTTCAGGTGATATGGCCGCATCCACCTCGCATATCACAATGCTCAATAAAAAAAAGGGATACATGAGGTGTACATCATCCTGGCAATCAAAACTACATCTGAATTGTCAACCCTGCTGGCCGTTGTGTTTGGACACACACCAATGACAGCAGGTAAGCAGTGGGGCCTGGGTGCACAGGGGCTGCAATTGAGATCGGTGCGGCGGGAGGGAGGGGGTGCATCAGCCTGGGTGCACAGGTGCAAACAAGCGATGTTGCCGTGCATAATGATGTGATCTCTGACCTCATGCAGTCACATCTCTGTCTCATTTTAAGGACCTGCTGGACCGTACTGTAGGCCTGAGCCAGCGGGAAGTGCTGCCCTACAGACACGTGGTGTTGGCTTTTGGGGCACTGTAGTGAGCTGAAGTGTACATGCACACAGGCTTGCGCCACTGCATTGCACGCGCATATTATGCTTCTAGCATGCGCTCTGTTCCTTTGTATGTGAACGTTGGCATAACATATTATTATTTACCCTTGTCTATTCTCATGCACTCCAACTTCTCTTTGAACCACGGTTACCACTAACAGTTGGTAGATCGTACTTCAAGAAGGAAGGATGCACTCAACTGGTGTTCTCTCTTAAGCTTGAAATAAACCTTCATTTACCTTAAGACGTTTTCACCATTATATTATTTCTCCCTTTTCCGACACTGAGTTAGTTGCACGAAAAAGCACGCAGCAGGTGCTCAACCGGTGCTGATGCTCTGGCCTTTCTGATGCCTTCCATCGTGGTATCAAGACCGGAGACCTGCTGTGCTACCCTGAGAGGCACCCCGGAGTCAGAGCTCACACCGGTACGTCGTTGGACACACCGGTTGTGGCAGGTGAGCAGTGAAACCTCGGTGCACAGGAGCTGCATTTGAGCACAGTGCGGGGGAAGGGCCAGGGTTCCAGCAGCCTGAGTGCACAGGTGCAAGCAAACAATGTTGCCATAGATAATAATATAATCTCTGGCCTCATTCATATCTCTGTTTCATTTTAAAGACTTGATGGACCGCACTGTTTCTCGTGGACCCCAGCATCCCAGACACACGGGTGACGGGAGGTGAACAGTGAGGGCTGGGTGCAGTAGGCTGACGCTCTGTCTCCTCCTCCCTCTGTTCTTTTGACTCTCCCTCACCATCTCCCTTCCACCCACTCGCTCTCTGTCCCATTCTCACTTTCTTCCTTTCATTCTGACTACCTTTCTTTTTCTCTTGGACATGGCACACATGCGTATGTTTCTTTTTTCTCTTGCAGGTTTTATACGCTGCTTACAGAGCAGTCCCACCCACTTCTTTCATGTTTTACTGTTGTTTGTTCGAATAAAGTTAAGTTTCCATTTATTTGTGTTGTTTTAATAAAAGTAAATTTTTTACCAATAAATAAGTGAGTGTATGGGTCTTCTTTTTCTGACAATACCTGTCTGTAGTTTATTGTGAAAATAGGCGGTTGATAGGAGGTTAAGAGGGAAAACATTTGTAATAATTTTGCGGTGCACCTACCAAATATAAACCAACAGACTATTACATAAATGAAGCCTGGGTAATTCTACAACGGCAAGGGTTCTATGAGTGTATCACTTTATAACACCATGAGTACTGCCCGTGTGATTACAGAACCAATAAGGCACTGCCTAGGGCCACCGAGGCTTCATGGACTGGCGAGGCCCACCCTGCATATTTAAATAAAGCCCCGGAGGTTGCCGATCCCCGGTCTCGAGTTGGCCTTGAAGCCCCTCGAACAATTCGTAAACAATACCCGGGGAGGTATCGATCCCCTAGTCTGCGAAATGTCTCTGTGCCCTCCGGCGCCTAATTTATATGTGAGATTAAGGTCCCCAGTGCTGCAGAGACCCCGCAATATAATAATAGGATTGGCCCCGGAACATTACCCACCAGTGGGCTCATTTAAATTAACGGGTGAGTCCCCGCTTAATTTTTTTTTCTCCATTTTTACCATCCGTATCCACTTTATTGAAGCGATACGAGGTTTTCCTCCTCTCACTTCAACGAGGCAAACAAGAATTTACTATCACAGGGTGGAAGCAATGCTCCCGCCCTGTAATAGCAAACATAAATGTCCCGCGGATGCACACCCCGGGACATTGTATGACTTGCACCTGGGAGGTGGCGCTCCATAGGGCCATGATGCATTGGTTAATGCATAACTACAGAATTAGTATAAACGCATACTAACACTACTTGCACACGTGTAGTACAGCAACCAGAGTGTAGTGAAGAGGCAGAGAAAGCCCAAAATCAAATAATATAAATCCTTCCACAGGTAGGTTCACATAGTTTGATCAGCCGACAACCCTGGGATGAGTAGAAACAGCTTCACCAAGAAAACGGGTCTGCAGCAGAACGCAAGCAAGCTCAAAATCTTGGTGAGTGCTGCCTTCTTTTTACCTTCTCCCGCTCGTCGCCAAATTTATGTAGTGAAGAGGAAGACAGTAGTAGATTCAATAAGTAGATTTATTGCAGGAAAAGAAGACAGCTTAAAAAGCCAGCAACAGGACCAAGCAGCAAGGCAACCGTCTTCTCCAGCACTGTGTACAAACTCCCCAAGATTCCCCACATGACAGGGAAGAGGTGTGGCGCAGCAGCCAGGGCGACTGACGCCAGATGCTGGGGATCACGGTTCGATCCCCAGCACCATGTGACTTTGGGCAATAGCTCGCTTAATCTTCCCGACGGCCCCCAGCGTCGAGATGCCTACGGGTAGCTGTGCGCTTTACAAATACTGGATTTACATTTTTACTTTTTTTTTTTACATTCTAACATTACATACTTAAATTATAGTAGCATTACATACTAACATTCTACTATGACTTACATTGGAATACTACACAGAGCACATGACTTTACAGCTATGAGCTCATGGTTTCATCCACGAGTCTTGAGACTGGTAGGGGTGAGTACTTAGCTTCCCACTCCCTGTATTGTATAAACGCAAACTAACACTACTTCCACAGGTATGCTACAGCGCCCATAGCACATCACTTTACAGCAATGAGCTCATGGTTTAATCCCCGAGTCTTCAGACCAGTAGGGGTGAGTAGTTTGCTTCCCACTCCCTGTATAGTATAAACGCATACTAACACTACTTACACAGTTATACTACAGGGGCCAGTATACTACTGCGCCCAGAGCCCATCACTTTACAACAATAAGCTCGGTTTGATCCCCGAGTCTTCACACCGGTAGGCGTAAATACCAACTAATAACCTATATAGACACCCATGTAGCTACTCACCAACCCATGCAGTCACTTATACACAAAGTGAGAGACTGATACAGATATTTACATATTTAAACATTACTCACTAAGCCATGTATTCACTATGATACACTTAATCAGTCAGTTACACAATCAATTTTTCAAAAACAAATCATCCATTTAGATACTTATATACCCATTTATTCTTCCATCGACCTTGAGATATACATATATAAAACATATTTAGTTTTCAGAAAAACACACATTCACTGGATGATGTCATCAGTGATGTCATTTGAGATGTCATCAGTGATGTCATGAGTGATGTCACTGACCATGTCATGAGTGATGTAATATGTGACGTCATCAGCAGTGCATTGCGGGCGCGCGAGTTATAGTTAGCTGAACTAACTATAACAGGGGAATTTCAATGGTTTTGTACAAGTGAAAAGTCCAGCTAACTATAACACCCCTGAAACCTATGGTTTTTTCAGTGAATTTCTGAGGTTTTTTAAATGCTAATTCCTAACTATAACGTGCCTGAAACCTATGTTTTTTTCTGTGAATTTCAAAGGATTTTTAAATGCTAATTTCTAACTATGCCTACAGAGATAGGACATGTGAAGAAAGAAGAAAAAATGCACAGAAAGAAAAAAAAGAAGTGCAGAAAGAAGCAACAGAAGTCCTCAAAGACGAAGAAAAGTGCAGGAAGAAGGATAACGTGAAGAAAGAACAAAAAGAAGAGCAGAAAGAAGCCTTGTTGCAAAATCATCCTTTACCCTCAACTTTTTCAGACGGATACTGGTGGTAACTGAGTCTGACTAACCAGTCCTAGAGCCAGTGCTATGTTAAAAGACACTTAGAATACAGTGAAAACACCTACATACACTAGGGAACATTATGCGTTTGGGGTCCCCCTGTGATTAGCATGACCTCCTCTGTAAGCCCCTAGTATATAATAGGGCAGGGGGATTAAAACTACCTCTTAAAACAGGCCACAGGGCGTTTTTGCACACGTTAACTCAGGCCCCGTCCCCTCCCTTCACCACTGTGTAAACACACCCTGTGTCCGTTTTTAGTTGGGAGATTAAGTACATTTGAATCCTGAGGGTGCCTAGGGTCCAACTAGCCCACTAGGTACCTCCAGTAAGTGCCACAGAGCTGCGTTGCAGAGAGGTGTAAAAAGTGGCACGGCCTGAACCACCTCTCTGCAATGCAGCTCAGTGGCGCTTACTGGAAGCACTTGGTGGGCTAGTTAGCCCCCAGGGGCCCTCAGTATTGAAGGGAAATTATATCCCCAATTTAAAACGTGCCATAATGCGTGTTTGCACAAGTCACCTCAGGCCCCGTCCCCTCCCTTCACCACTGTGTAAACGCGCCCTGTGGCTGTTCTAAGTTGAGAGATTAAGTCCCCTTGAATCCTAAGGGTCCCTAGGGTCAAACTAGACCACTAGGTACCTCCAGTAAGCGCCACAGAGCTGCGTTGCAGAGAGATGTAAAAAGGGGCTTGGCCTCAGAACACCTGTCTACAGCGCAGCTCCCTGGCGCATACTGGAGATGCCTGTTGGGCTAGTTGGCCCTCATGGACCCTCAGTATTGAAGAGGAATTAATTCCCCAACTTACAACTCGCCAGGGGGCGCGTTTGCAGAGTGCTGCAAGGAGGGGGCATCGCCTCCGGCACGATGACAGTCTTTTATTTATTTTAATTTTTTAAGAAGGGGGGCTGTGTGGTTCCCCTTCTTATTCTAATTTATTGGCCCTAATGACCCCATCCCCCGGGGCCTGTCTCCTAGTTATATTTTTTTGACCCCAATCCCCAGGGCCGGCCACTGTTTTTTATTATTTAAAAAAAATATATATTTATAGGCACACCTAGGACATGCTGGACAACCGTACGTACCTATCACCATGACGATTTGCGTGATATTCATTAAAAGGCGACTATGCATACAATGAATCCACGTGGAATGTATTTACACCACTAGTGAAGCTCTGACATGTCTGATGCCCTACCGTGCCTAATCCCGGTAGACACCCTTGTCGTTTATTTATACAAACATGGGTAGCTATTGACGGGCACATTTAATACACATGCACACCAAGCCATTCAAAGGGGATTCGACAAAAATTCGACCAAAACTATGCAAGAAACCCCCCTAACGATTAATAAAACACACATCCACTGCCGGATGTGTAATACTTTTTATTTTACTCTCTGGAAAGGGGACGAACATCACTTGAGAGTCACAGCGCGCTCCTGGCAGAGCCCAATGCTGTGTTACACCCACCATTGCCTGCTGAGTGCCACACACCTCTGTGTTGTATTCCACTAGCTAGTGCATATGCTATGACACTCTCTAGCCTATGTGCACTATAACACCAACCCGTGAATATGTCATGCCACACTTGTCTTCGCACTGGTTATATTGCCCCATCTAACGTGCCTTCCTCGATGCCTATGTTATAACGCACAGTGCTATGCCATACATATTACAATCTGGGATCCATATCTTTGTCACAGTGCATATGCAACGTTACACTCCCCAGCACATATTTTATATTACAACTTTAGAGACTAGTTAGGTTACACAACACTGCCCTGTGCATATTACACTCCAAGGCGCATATCGCATAGCACGCGCTAGTGCCTGTGCTATCTCGCGCTCTCCAATGAATCTGTCATTGCGCACAATGTATTGCATATTATATTTCACGCCCTGTTCATCTTATATCACACTTTTTGGTGCATAGTTTATACCATACACTATATCTAGTTTTCATTTTCAATCGTGCTCTCAGGACTATGTTCTATATAACACTGTGTTCACCTACCCTTTTCACGGGCATTACATTTTGCGATAGGGGGTGGAGGGTCAGGGGGTGTTTCTGCCAAGTGAGCCCGGATTCACAGTCACAAACGTCCTCTCCTTCCTGAATAAAAGTGAGATTATGCTGCATACTTGTTCATATTTTAAGTAGTTCGCACAGACACACGTTTTAAAAACAATAAAGTTCCTAATACCCGCCTTCTCTGAACAGTTAGCTTGCTGCCCCATCCCCCTCCTCCCTATCCTCTGTTGTGTGAATCCATGGACTAGCCTCCTCCCTCCTGCCACGCATGGTCTGATGTGCTGCCACTGCCCTCAATTTAGTATGATGTACCAGTCCACTCCTCCTGCCCTCCATTGCCCAATTCTATGTCCCATCATTGACCTCCTGCTTAAACTCTGTGCTTAGCTTGCTGCCCCTATTCTCCTTCCCCCTGCCCTCCGATGTCTTTGTGCATGCCCCAGCTCCATCCTTTTTGCCCACCATGTTCCATGGACCTGCCACTCTTATCTACTCTGAGTGTTCTGTTGAGCTGCCACTCCCCTCCCACCTGCCTAGCATTGTCAGATGACTGTAACCTGTCCCTGCCACCTCCACCCTGCCTGTCCACATGCCATGCCCCTATCCTCTTCCTCCTGTCCACATGGTCCATTGTACTGCCACACCCTTCTGCCCTCCCTGGTCTGTTGTGCTGCAACTGCTCCTCCTGCCTGCCCCGTGCGGTCTGTTGTGAGGCCCCTTCCCCTGAACTTTCTTGTCTGTGCACAGGTCCTGACCCTCCCTTCTATCCTCCATCGTCCTGCGTGCATGCCCCTGCACCCTCCTTCTTGCCCATCATAGCCATTGTGCTGCCACTAACCCTCCCACTTGCCATGCATGGTCTTCTGTGCTGCCATGGCCCCTCCCACCTTCCCTGTGTGGTCAGTTAGCTGCCCCTGACCCCCTCCCACCTTCCCTCCATGGTCTGTGTGTATGCCATCACAGTCTCACTGTTGCTCTTCATGGTGTGTCTTGCTTCTAGTGCCCATCCTGCCTGACCTCCATGGCTATCTTGCTGCTCCTGCCCTGCCCCCTTGCCCCCAGCCCTCTGTTTACATGTGCAGACCCCTACTCCCTCCCTCCTGGCTTGTCTGTTCCATTGTAATGCCCCTGATCCGTCCCTCCTGCCCTTTATGGTCTGTTATGCTGCAGCTTTCTCTCCTGTCTGTCCATTATGGTCAGCTAGCTACCATTGCCTCTTGCCCCTCTGTTCTCTGTTGTCCATGTGCATGGTCCTGTCCCCTCCCTCTTGCTTTCTATGGATTGTTGTGCTGCACTCCCGTCCCGCATGCCCTGTGTGGTGTATTGTGCTGCTGCAAACCCTGATGCCTGCCCTGCAGGGTCAGTTTGGTGCACCTCTCCATGTCCCTCCTGTCCTCTGTTATCCAAGTCCATGTCCCTACCCCATTTCCTTCCATGATCCAATGTACCATACTTGCGAACATTTTGAACTTGGTAAGAGGGAGATTTTGAAAAAAAGCTGGGGTATTGATTTTCCCCTTTGAGTTACATTGAAAAAGAGGAGATTGTAGACAGGAGACAGATCAAATAAAGCCCATTTGAGCTTAAAAACATTGGACGTTTCCTGGCTGAATCGGGTCTGTTGGCATGTATGGTTGTACTACCATTGCCTCTTCCTTCTGCCCACAATGGTCTATTACATTGCCACAGCCTCTCTTGCAAGTCCTGTATTGTTGGTTTGTTGCCGATCTGCCCCCCTTTCCACTGCCCTCCATAGTCTGTTGTGCTGCCACGTCCCTTCCTGCCTGCTCATTGTGGTTAAATTGTTGCCTTTGCACCCTCCTACCTGCCTTCAATTTTCAGAGTCCGTGCCCCTGGCCTCTGCCTCTCAACAGTATCCTAATGAACAACTAGATTGCTAACATTCTATATTTATTACAAAAGTGTGGAACGCCTGACGTCATCTTGATGTAATCAAAACTGTAATACCTAGAGCATTTCCTTTAGAAATTACATATATGAGAGGGTCTTAATGGCATCAAAATTATGGTTAGTGCTCTAAAAGACTAAAATAAGGACATATTTTCTGAGTTTTCAAATAGTGACAAAGCACATTTAAATTATTTGTTATCTTTATGTTTTTTTATCCAGTTGACCACTTGATTAAATGTTGCACTTAGGGGAGAGGATGTGGTGTTACTTCCAGAACTGCAGACTTTGCAACTGGGGACCAGGTTGGAGTTTCTGCTTCAGCTCGACATTCTGTGATTCTGGTCAAATCACTTAGTCTCCCCATGTCTACAACCAAAATGAATTTGTTCTTGTGTGATGTAACCAATGCTCATGTAAATCACTCCAATACCTGACAAGTATGCACTATATAACACTGCAAAACCACAAAATAATAAGTGTTTTGCACACTTCTGTCATTGGGCTACATGTGGGCTACATCTTGGTGATATTTCTGCTGCATTTGGGCTCTTTTGTCTCTGGTGGCCATCTTGGGAGATTTATTTGTTATGAAGTTTCCTAATTTCCTCATTTACTGCAGTCTCCTCAGTAGGAAATGCTTTCAGTTTTTTACTTTGATTCCATCAAGAAGGTATTCAGATATGTCACATATTTGCCATAAATTCTGAATGTTAGCACACTAGTTGCTCATTAGATCACTGTAGTAAAGCTACTGCTCACCACGGAAGTCTGCTGCTGGCATTAAACGTGCATGTTTCAGTCTGCATATCAGAAGTTTTTAATGAAATAGAAGAGGATTTGAGAAGTCACTCAAAATGTGCCCTCATTTTCTTTCTTCAGCATTAATCATAATTTCTATGGCAAAATGAACTCCCTCATTGTGTTCCTTTTCAAATTAAATGTTTTAAGTGTTACCAGTTTATTCCAATCAAGATGTCTTCAGGTGTGCCATACTTTTGTCATAATGAAGACAGTAAGCGCTCTAGTTGTTTTTCAGAACACTCTGGGACATTCTGTCATTGGGCTATACTTGGGCTACATCTGGGTGATATTTGGGCTACATTTGGGCTCTTTTGTCTCTGGTGGCCATCTTGGGAGACTTATTTGTTATGAAGTTTCCTAATTTCCTCATTTACTGCAGTCTCCTCAGTAGGAAATACTTTCAGTTTTTTACTTTGATTCCATCAAGAAGGCATTCAGATGTGTCACACATTTGCCAAAAATTCAGAATGTTAACACTCTTTTTGCTCATTAGATCACTGTAGTAAAGCTACTGCTCACCAGGAAAAACTGCTGCTGGTATTGAAAGTGCATGTTTCAGTCTGCATGTCAGAATTGTTTAATGAAATAGAAGAGGATTTGAGAAGTCACTCAAAATGTGCCCTAATTTTTCTTTCTGCAGCACTAATCATACTTTTTATGGAAAAATGAACCCCCTCATTTTGTTCCTTTTTAAATTAAATGTTTTAAGAGTTACCACTTTAATCCAAGCAAGATGGCTTCAGGTGTGCCATACGTTTATCATAAGTAGGACTGTTAGCGCTCTAGTTGTTCTTTGGAACACTCTGGGAAGCTGCAGTAGAACACAAAGGAATCAACTGACAGCCTCTGCCCTTGTTGGATGTACATGTTTTACTGAGAATGTCAGACTTCATTCTCACATGACTGAGAAAGATAATGTGAATTTACAGAAAATATGCTCTCAGTTTAGCTTATAGATCACCTTCCAAACCTCTGTGGGAAAAGCATGAGAACATATTTTTCTCTCAATCATGATATCCCAGCAGAAGGCTTTTTCACATGGTGAAATCACCTTAGAACATACCACAATTCCTAAAATGAGTATGGTACCATCAACAAATGATTTATAATGTAACTAAAGTCTTAAAACCTTCTATTAACTGCAATGATTTTTAATGAGGTGCTATCATGTATATTGGTCCCAAGATGGCTGCCAACACTTCTTGGATGAAGTGCTGACAGCCAATCAGATCTCAGGATGAGATGTGTGGTTAGGCTCCGCCCACATATATACATGGTTTTACTTTTGATTTTCTCAGGAACTACTGAACAGATTGACACCAGACCTGCAAAACGCACTTCCCTGACCTGAGGACTACCTCTCTGCCAAATTTCAAGTAATTCTGTTCAGCCGTTCGGGCTGTACCTTGGACTAAAGGTCCCTATGGAAAAATGCATGGGGAAAACGTGTTTTGGGACCCCCCTTTTTTCTCGGCCCCCGCTTGACGAATCACCCCGAGACTTTCAGGGTAGGAGCGGAGCGGAGCGCCCCACCTATTTTGAAAATTTTGCGAGGATTCGTAAACCGACGCCAAAGTTATTCCAAATAGAATGTTGCGGATTTCCTATGGAAACACGGTCCTAACTATAACTATCTACTGGCGGCCGCCAGTAGATAATATATTTTTATATATATATATATGTACACAGATTTGGTGCTGGTTGAAAAATCTTCACAACATGTACCACAAAAAGTGTACTGTGGGTCTTATTGTGCATGGAAAGCTTCAGGAGGACCCATCAAGCTGGGGCAGAGTAAAAAGGGGGGGGTCATAGAAAGCACATTTCCCATGTTAATTCCCATAGGAATTTTTAACACGACTACAGACCAAACTGCTGGATGGAATTACAGCTGATTTGGCACAAAGGTACTTCTTGATCCAGAAAGAGCTCTTTTTGTTATTTGGTGCAAATCTGTTTCAGTAGTTTTTGAGATATTTAAACAAAAACACATTTGTATATTTATGGTTCTGAATAGTTTGCGGCTAGTTCACAACGATTCACGGATGCACCAACAGAAATTCTGTGATTGGCTGGCCACAACCTGTGGAGAAAGTTGTGGCCGACATTTTATCTAATGGGACATGGCCCCACAGGGCTCAAAATAAAAATTGAATGTGACAAAAGAGGTCAGGGTAGAGGTAACCTGATACCATGAGTGAAATATAGGGGTGTTTGTGGGACTCCGTATGTGTACAAGATGTCAAATTGTTTTTTTCTTCCATGTACGATATTTGCGATTTAGTCACGGTGCTCAGTGCAGCCCCCATGTAACGTCGCAACAAATTCACGAATATTGCCGAAAAAAAATATATATTTAGATACTCGCTCAGACACTAATGCACTCACTCAGAGACCCACTCACTCTCTTACACCCATTCACACATCCACTCAGAGACTCATGCTCTCACAAACCCAGTCAGAGACTCACACACCCATTTGCAAACCCACTCAGAGACTCATGCACATACTCATAGACCCACTCAGACACTCACACACCCAGCTACAGACCCATTCAGAGACTCATGCACTTCTTCACAGACCCACTAAGATACTCTTGCACCCACTCACAGACCCACTCAGAGACTCAGTCACCCACTCAAAGACCCAGTCAGAGACTTGCGCACCCACTCACACACTCAGCCAATCATCCACCCACTCACAAACCAACTCACAGGCTCACACACAAACTCAGAGACCCACTCAGTGACTCCCAAACCCTCTCCCAGACCCACTTAGATACTCATGCACCCACTCACAGTCTCATCCATCCACTCACAGACCCTATCAGACACTCATGAACCCACTTAAGACCCACTGAGAGATTCCTGCACCTACTCACAACCCCACTCAGGGACTCATGCACCCACTCAAAGAGCCACTCATACACTCACAAAGCTGCTTACAGACCCACTCATATACTCTCTAACCCACTCAGAGACCCACTCATATTCTGACACCCGCTCACGCATCCACTCAGAGACTCACACACTCAGAGACACATCCACTCAGAGACTGATGCACTCACTCACAAACCTAGTCAGAGACTCATGTACCTATTTACAGACCCACTCAGAGACTCATGCATGCACTCATAGACCAGTGCAGATACACTCACAGACCCACTCAGATGCTGACACACCCACTCATCCACCCACTCAGGGACTCATGCACCCACTCACAGACCTGCCCAGAACTCACACACCTACTTTCAGACACACTCAGACACTCATTCACCCACTCAGAGACCCACTCACACTCTTACATTCACTCACACATCCACTCAGAGACTCATGCACTCACTCACAAACCCAGTCAGAGACTCACGCAACCAGTCTCAAACCCACTCAGCGACTCAGTCATGCATGCACTCATAGACCAAATCAGATACTTATGCACACACTCACAGACCCATTCAGACACTGAAACACCCACTAACAGATGCACTCAGAGACTCATGCACCCACACAAGGCCCACTCAGAGACTCACACACCCACTCACAGACACACTCAGAGACTCATCCACCTTCTCACAGATCCACTCAGACACTCATGTACTCACTCACAGACCCACTCAGACACTCACGCTCCCACTCACAGACCCACTCAGACACTATTATACCCACTCACAGACCGATTCAGACACTAACACACTCAGTCAGATAAACAGCATCACTTATATACTTGTGATTTTTAAATGTGCTGGTGTCTATTGAATGTCTGCTTGTGTTTTGCGTATTCACAACATATTTGTGAATTTTAAAAAGAACAAAAAATACTGGGATTTATAAAAAGAAAATGAGCTAATGTTTGGGTGATAGGGTGGCTCTGAAAAGAGACTTTGTGTTCATTGTGTGTAGATGATAACTTCACATAAAACAGGATGCAGTCTTTAAAGTTGTTGAGGAACACCCTGTTGCCTTTCTCTATTAAGTGAACTCTATCACTTCTATAGACACCATCCATGTCAAAGAGCAAGTTGTTGTTATAGATAGAGCCCATGCTAGGGTATCTGAGAAATGCAGAAAAAGTTTTATTGGCATTTCTCCTGGCTTTGTCTATCTGTGGACAGAACTCATTTGACCACTTAAATTTTTGTCTTTGTTATATGTTGGAGAATACCAAGACAGTCTGAGGGAAAAGTACCATTAATTGAGCAATGGTATCCCTCATAAGGATTTCTAGTTCTACCCCAGTAAGTGTGCCTAGTTCATTGCCGTCACAGTGCACAATCATGAAAACAGGGTGTTGGCAATCCACAATGCTTTCAACCACAGGCAACAATTAATACTCTTTTAACCCTCTCAGACCAACCCAAGTAATGTCTATATTAGACACCCAAGTCCCTGTCATTGTCATTCTTTTTAGCACACTCTGTAGCTGAAAACACAAAGCTATGAAACGCAATCCACACTCTACCCATTTTGACGGCAAGGTGGAGTAGTACACAAGAGAAGGCTGGAGCTGAATGTGACAGATTTCAAAATGAAAGGCAAGTTAAAATGGTGGTCAGGTCCTAGTTTTAAAAAAGGACATACTTGACTGGATGGTGTAACTATGCAGGTAGCTAAAATTAGGTAGTGATTTGTAAGGAAAAGTAAGTAGAGCTCTGATTAGCTTGAGTAAACGTAAAGCAATATAATGCAAACTTGGATATTCTTTTAATTTCAAACAGTCAACCATACCTGCTCCAGTTGAGTTGGAGAGTAATTTGCTGCTTCTAGAATGTGCTGTGAACTTTTGACCTACTGGTTGACGAGGGTGTTTTAAAGGCGGCTCATATGCAAATTCTGCTAAGAGAGTGTGGGGAAGGGATTGAATCAGACTGTAGTCTCTTTATTAAAATTAGAGTGGTTTAGAGTCATTATTTATTAACAAGGTTTATTTTCTTAGTCACATGTATGTAATAAAGATTAGAGCAGTTGTAAAGTATTAAAAGTATAATGCTAAATACTTTTTATGACTCCCGTAGGTATTTATGAATTCATCGCTAAGTTACACAGGGGCTCAGCTGATGGTCATGACCTATTCGTGAATACGCCCAAAACCACTCCCAGATTGTACTTCTTTACTGAAGCGCAAGAAAGGGTTAAGAAACACTGACCATTGAGAAGTACAATAACAAAAGTAAAATATGAAAGGGACATTTTGATTTGCTAACTTAAGTAGTATCACTGAGAGCAAAGTTGAAAAGGTTTCCATTAATGGTTGCTTTGCATGAGAGTGGTATACCATTATTTTGCTTAGATTTCACATTTTCACTGAGAGTCCAGCCCAAATCACCACATCAAAAACAAAAATTCTGACCAGCCAACTCAATTAACAGATGTGTGAATTAGAGTGTAGCTTAAAAAAATGTCATTCAAAAGGTTTGTGTGTACATAAGGTTTGATGAAACTGTGTATCATATATATACAAAAGTATTGTGAGTGTATAAGAGGATTTGTGAGTGGGTGTGTTAGTGTATTTGTGAATTTATGAATTGGTGTGTGAGTGTCTCTGTGGGAATGTGAGTATGTTAGTGTCTGTTTGGGAGTAGGTGTGAGTTGTCCATTAATCAGGAAGAAGACAGAAAAGTGGGTAAGATCAAGATTACAGAAGAAGTTGCAGAGGGATGACTCCAAACAGGGAGGCTTTAGGCTCACAAAAGTCAAGGGAGGGAGGTTGTAAGTCCACCAGAGAAACTCCCTCAGGACCCCAAAGCCCTAAAAAGGAGGAGAGTAAATCCCACCCCAACTCTAACAAAAAGAGACAGTGGGGACCCAGGACCTAAAGAGTTTCTGGATAGGTTGTGTTTTGACTGCCAGTAGTCATGACACTACAGAGGTGACCCAGCCTGTTTCAAGAAGAAGCTGGCTGGTACTGAGCTGTCCAGTTTAGCCACAGGGGAGACCACCTCAGATGAGGAGGGCTTCTTAGTATTAAGCTGGGAACCAGTACAAGATGGTAAGCTGGTGATCCCTGAGGGAGGGAGTAAGCACTTTCACTCTATTCAGGTGAGCGACCCAGACCTGTATGTGAAGGGAGAAACCAAGAAGATCATGGTGGCCGCTGGGAAGGGTTTAGTTGGGCCTGTAGTCATAGTGTTTCTGGAGAGGGAGTGTACCCTTAGTTGGCTCAAGGTGGTGGTCAGTGCTGACCTAACCTTGGATTGCTTCATGGGTAATGACCTACCAGAGGTTGGTCAGAACCCAAGTGGGGTGGTTGCCCAGAGTACCCCCAACCCAAAGTTCCTGGGGAGCCAGCCTCTGCAGTTGAGAGACAGGTATGCCAAAAAAAAGAAAAAGGAGAAGGAAAAGGAAGTCGCTTGTAAAGAAGGAACTAGTGAGCTAAGGGCCTTCTGACCCAGTAAGGGTAGAACCAAAAGTTGGCACTGGTGAGGCTTCACCTGTTCCTGAAGAAGTCCTGAACAGTCATGCAGCTATGTATGAAAAGCGTGTTGACCCTGCTCTGACAGAAGTAACAGTGGAATAAGTGAGTCTGCCAAAAGATGTGGTAGCCCCCCAAACTAGACAACAAGGAAGGTTCCAAGAACCGACAGTTGTGTCTGAGGCAATTCAGCCACTTTTCAGTGGAGAGCAATCAGGGTGTGGATTTGGATAATGATAGCTGTCAGTAGCCTCTGCTGGGTCCTGGCCTTCATGGCTGCACTGTCTTTGCATGGGAGGCAGACCCCATAGCCAAAAGAAAGTTAGACAAACTGACCCTGATGGTCATGGTGGGGTTACTCAATTGTTGGGTAACCTCATTGGGTGAGCTAGGTGTCACCTTAGCTAAGATAGGGATAAGTGAAGTGGGCACCCCACTATCCAAGGTAAAAGGAGTGAAAGGAAATAAAACAGCTGTAGCAAAGGTTAGTATTAAAATGGGTCCTATCAGTGTTGAGATGAGTCACATACCCTGGGGGAGCAACCTTACAGAGAGGATGTGAGGCAGAGTAGGACCTGCAATGAAATAGCAAGTTTATATATTACCACCTGGCAGTTGGTAGCTATAGTTAGGACCTAGTTTCTATCAAAAAGGTGATATTCAGTTGCCTATGTTTGGCACCGGTTGATGAATCTTCATGAAAGTTTCCCAAAAAATGTACCCATTACTCCAGATGCTATCTGGATAGTTTTGGGGTGGTTCATCAAGTGGGGGCCGAGAAAATGGGTAGTCCCAAAATGTGATTTCTCCCATTTTAATTCCCACAGGGCCTTTAGACACGACTACAGCCTGAACCGGTGTACGGAATCACACCAAATTTGTCAGAAAGCTAGCTTTGGTCCACAGATCGGGATTTTTGTGTACATCCGTTCAGTAGGTTTGGAAATATCAAGGGAAATCCATATTTATATATAGGATACGGATCTTCTGCAGATCCAGCATTTCGCCTTTAGGGAGAGGACTGGGACCACTGCGGTTGCAGACTGCTGGAATAATTGGAAAGGGTGTTCGCGTACGGAGATGGAGGCCCGTTAAGAGCAGACGGTCACCGTCGGGAAAGGTGACCTCATCGCGGGTAGAAGTCCAACCCGAGTAAGAGTGGTTGGAATCAGGGGTTGCGACCTGACAGAAAAAGGTTTTCAGTGTGAATTTAACTGCACATTCTAGTAGTGGATATTGTTTTCATTGCCCTTGTCCTGAGGAGGCCAGAAGAAATCGATGGCTGAAACACGTCCGCGTTGACAGCTTCGCGTAGACGAGTCTCTATCAATTTAAAACATTGTTGTAATAGCAGCAGCATATAGAGTGGAAAGGATAGAGAGGTGTTTCACATCAGGTGCTGTAAGGATTACCTCTGAACACTATTATCAAATAATCTGTTGGGGTATTGATTACATAGAGTGTTGTAGTTTATTGTGAAAATAGGCGGTTGATAGGAGGTTAAGAGGGAAAACATTTGTAATAATTTTGCGGTGCACCTACCAAATATAAACCAACAGACTATTACATAAATGAAGCCTGGGTAATTCTACAACGGCAAGGGTTCTATGAGTGTATCGCTTTAAAACACCATGAGTACTGCCTGTGTGATTACAGAACCAATAAGGCACTGCCTAGGGCCACCGAGGCTTCATGGACTGGTGAGGCCCACCCTGCATATTTAAGTAAAGCCCCGGAGGTTGTCGATCCCCGGTCTCGAGTTGGCCTTGAAGCCCCTCGAACAATTCGTAAACAATACCCGGGGAGGTGTCGATCCCCTACTCTGCGAAATGTCTCTGTGCCCTCCGGCGCCTAATTTATATGTGAGATTAAGGTCCCCAGTGCTGCAGAGACCCCGCAATATAATATTAGGATTGGCCCCGGAACATTACCCACCAGTGGGCTCATTTAAATGAACGGGTGAGTCCCCGCGTAATTATTTTTTCTCCATTTTTACCATCCGGATCCGCTTTATTGAAGCGATACGAGGTTTTCCTCCTCTCACTTCAACGAGGCAAACAAGAATTTACTATCACAGGGTGGAAGCAATGCTCCCGCCCTGTAGTAGCAAACATAAATGTCCTGCGGATGCATACCCTGGGACATTGTATGACCTGCGCCTGGGAGGTGGTGCTCCATAGGGCCATGATGCATTGGTTAATGCATAACTACAGAATTAGTATAAACGAATACTAACACTACTTGCACACGTGTAGTACAGTAACCAGAGTGTAGTGAAGAGGCAGAGGAAGCCCAAAATCAAATAATATAAATGCTTCGAGAGGTAGGTTCACATAATTTGATCAGCCGACAACCCTGGGATGAGAAGAAACAGCTTCACCAAGAAAACGGGTCTGCAGCAGAACGCAAGGAAGCTCAAAATCTTGGTGAGTGCTGCCTTCTTTTTACCTTCTCCCGCTCGTCGCCAAATTTATGTAGTGAAGGGGAAGACAGCAGTAGATTCAATAAGTAGATTTATTGCAGGAAAAGAAGACAGCTTAAACAGCCACCAACAGGACCAGGCAGCAAGGCAACCGTCTTCTCGAGCACTGTGTACAAACTCCCCAAAATTCCCCACATGACAGGGAAGAGGTGTGGCACAGCAGCCAGGGCGACTGACGCCGGACACTGGGGATCACGGTTCGATCCCCGACACCGGTGGCAGGTCAGCCCAGCACCATATGACTTTGGGCAATAGCTCGCTTAATCTTCCCGACGGCCCCCAGCGTCGAGATGCCTACGGGTAGCTGTGCGCTTTACAAATACTGGATTTACATTTTTACTTTTTTTTTTTACATTCTAACATTACATACTTAAATTATAGTGGCATTACATACTAACATTCTACTATGACTTACATTGGAATACTACACAGAGCACATGACTTTACAGCTATGAGCTCATGGTTTCATCCACGAGTCTTGAGACCGGTAGGGGTGAGTACTTAGCTTCCCACTCCCTGTTTTCTATAAACGCAAACTAACACTACTTCCACAGGTATGCTACAGCGCCCATAGCACATCACTTTACAGCAATGAGCTCATCGTTTAATACCCGAGTCTTCAGACCAGTAGGGGTGAGTAGTTTGCTTCCCACTCCCTGTATAGTATAAACGCATACTAACACTACTTACACAGTTATACTACAGGGGCCAGTATACTACAGCGCCCAGAGCCCATCACTTTACAACAATAAGCTCGGTTTGATCCCCGAGTCTTCACACCGGTAGGCGTAAGTACTTCACTTCCCACTTCCGGGATAGTATAAACGCACGGTAGAGGTCAGTAGTTTGCTTCCCACTCCCTGTATGGTATAAATGCCTACTAACACTACTTCCACAGGTATGCTACAAAGACCAGAGCACATCACTTTACAGCAATGACCTCACGGTTTAGGCTCTCGGTTTCAAACCGGGGGTAGAAGCATCTCATCTCAGCACCATGTCACTCTGAGCAACACTGCACTTTCAGTCCAGTAGGAGTGACTACTTTGCTTCACACTCCCCCACAGAGGTTACAGTGATCCTATCTTCCTGTTTCCTACTCTTTTTGCCCATTTTCCCCCTTACTCGTTTCAACGGAATCACAAAATGGCTGCCAACACTTCCTAGTTGCAACCGCTCGCACCACTCGCAGCCAATAAGCATCAAGCTCGTGCTCGTAACGCCTCAGCCAATCAGATGGCAGAATTCCCAAATATCAATGTCTGCAAATTTCGATACTTCTCCAAAACTACTGAACGGATTTACACCAAATAAACAAAAGCGTGCTTTCTAGACCAAGACCCTTCTCCCTGCCAACTTTGGGGTAATACCGTTCACCCATTCGTCCTGTAGCCTTGTCTAAAGTTTCCTATGGATATTGCATGGAGAAAACACGCTTTGGGACCCCCATTTTTTCTCAGCCCCCCTTGACAAATCACCCACAAACTTTCAACATAGGAGCTGATATGAACGAAGAATTAGTTTGGAAAATTTCATGAAGATTCATCAAACCGCGCCAAAGTTATAAGCAAAACAAAAAATGTTCTTCATATGGAAACTTGGTCCTAACTCTATAACTACCTACTGGCAACTGCCAGTAGGTAAAAAAAAAAATTATATATATATATATAGAAAATAATTAGTGTGTGGTCAAAAATTATGATCACTCACTATGTGAACATTTAAATTGTTAGCAGGACTTCATTATTTACAATTGCCTAATTCTAATTGACTCCCTCACAGTCTAAAGGTACTTTACCGCGATTGTGATTTATCTCTAATTCCAAATTATTTCATATCAATTGCAATAATCTTTAAAAATTATCTAAATTATCAGCAATCACCATGGAGGATGAATTATTGTGGTTCTCTTTGATCTAAAACTTTTTATTTACCTTGAAATAACATACCTTGATCGACGATGCAACTCACGTCCAGTATGTTTTCACTTTCTACTATTTTTTGTAAATGCTTTCTTTAAAAGACACTCTGGACATTAGGACTCTATGGTCCAGTTGAAGGCTGAGTGCCGAAACGCGTCGACCGTCCTTTTTGTGCGTGTTCCTGATGTTTATTTGCTGAATAAACACTAATTGAGTGTTCTCTGTGGTGCCGTGCTTTCCTTTGTTGCGACGAACCCCAGGATTGAGGGTGAAGCGAGAGAGAAGTTTGTTCATATTGAGCGATGGCTGCCTGCGCTCTACGTGCACCCGGGAAGCGAAACGGCATGGTGATCTAAGCAGCTACCTGATACCGGAAGGAGAAGTCACTCGCCGGCTGTTCTGGTTGCTGTTTGCTGCCCATCACCTATCCATTACCTGCTTGGAGACTCCGCGACAGGATCGTGCATACACGGAGGAGCAACTCGAGAACTTCGGGTGAGTGAGGTGATGGGGAAAGCGGTTGGTGGCGCCTTGGTTTCTGCGGGTGCAGTTTCCGAGCTACCCCCGCCGTGTACCCAACACCTTCAAAGACCCTTTGCTCTCTATTTTTGCTCAAGTGCAGAGGAACTGCGTCAGAGAATTGTCACGATCAGATCCTCGTCCCACTTTCTCCCGCACACCCGAACGAAACAAACAAATTATTACTATCGAGCAGCATACAACGATCATATTCCCGGAATTGACTAGTACGAATTATTAGTCAAGTAACAGAGACACTATCCTACAAGGAACAATCATCTAACTACACGCACAAAAAATAATAACAATTTTTGCATCGTAATTATACTAAACCGAACCACAATACCCACAATCCACCATGGCTGAGAGAGTAAAAAATCGAGCACAGAGAGCACGTGATCTCCTCAACGATGACTCCAATCCTTCTCACAAAACCGGCAACGGTGTATCTAGTGGAGACAAGAAAAATAGAACCGTCTCCTGCATTTTAAAAGAATTACAAGCTGCTCGCATCCAAGAAGTTAACAAATGGTGGGAGAAAACAACGTTAGAAAAATATATTGAATTCAAAAGAATTCCCAGAGGCTTGAGAATCCTCATTATGCCCACCCTCAATGACTTGGATGCTGACTTAATCAAACAATGGCAAACCGACACCAACGAATGCTCATTTAGACTGATGGCACCTTGATTGCCCACGCTGAAAGGAAGTTAGCCACGATTGCCACAACCATCAAAGAATTGGAGACAGAGTTGAATCAAATCCCTTCTGATGAGGAAATTACCAAACTAATTGAATTCATGGAAAAGAAAGTCAATAAACATGAGGATGATGTGGAAAAACGTAAAGCTAATAAATTTAATAGGGACAGACTTGACTACACTTATGGCCGAATTTATACCTTTGCCAGAAAATACGACACATTTAGAAATCGTGTAGTCATGGACAAATACAGTGGACAAGAAACTCCTGTGTCAGAAGAGAGCTCTGAATTAAGCTCAGCTGATGAGGATCAAATTACCTCTAGTCTGGATTTTTCCGGGGAAATGCGACTCATGCAGATGACAACGCAACAAAGAGGACGCGGCCAAGGACCATCACGGGGGAGAGGACGATCACAAACCCGAAACGGAGAACCAGGAGAGGCGGCCAGACCCAAAAGAGGAAGAGGAAGAGCAAAACAAAATTAAAATCACAAAATCTCAACTTGATTGTTAATCTCTCCAATAAAATTCTCAATAAAGCACAAACCTCACTGCTCAACAAGGGCTTATCTTTCTGTCCCAATAAAGACATGGATCTAGCCAACATACGCATTGACTTGTATAAATTTTGCCGCAAAATCAAACTCAAGAAATATTTTGAAGAGAGACCTTCCCAACCATCTTTTACACTCCCACCAAGCCAAACCACTCAACTTTTGAGTATTAAAGACATTCCAGCATTAAGAACAGCTACCTTATTACAAACTGAATCTCCTACACAAGTTGGTGCTAGTAACTTCCCTTCCATGTCTGACCTACAATACTGTCAAGACACAGGCCTTGAAACCAACAGAGGAGGAAATAGTGGTTCCAAAAACCGATCTACCTTTTGCCCACAACTTCCTCCCGGCAATAAAATCGATCTCTTTCAGGAAATTATGGTGGAGGAGATCAATAAGATGTCCACAAATTGCCCTACGTCATCAAACAAAAAGCTCAAAACTACAACTAAACATAAGAACAAGAGCAAGACATGGAACCTCACCTTTGAAGAACACAATGCATTAAAAGAACTACGTAATGATCAAAACATTATCATCAAAGCCTCTGACAGAGGCGGTAACATTGTTATTCAAAATTGTGAGGATTACATTAAAGAAGCTGCTAGACAACTTAACAATAAGGATCATTATGAGAAATTAACACAGAATCCAATCAAGAATTGGACAGAGGAATACCATTTGAAACTCTTGGCTTGGAGAGAGAGAGAACTTATTGATCTGGAAGAATATTTATATTTAAAAACAAATCATCCTATCATGGCAAGCATTTATTTCTTACCAAAGATCCACAAGTCAACTATTAATCCACCAGGTAGACCCATTGTTAGCTCCATTGGCTCTCTATTAGAATCTACATCTCGGTTTATTGACATCTTTTTAATGAATTATGTTACAGCCCTCCCATCATACTTGAGGGACACAATGGACTTTTTGCAAAAAATTGATCAACTACAGTGGAAAGAAAACTACATCATGGCCTCCATTGATGTTTCTTCACTTTACACTTCCATCCGCCACCCTGATGGAATTGCAGCAGTAAAATAATTCCTCGATACTAGAACAATTTGCTTTTTGGAACATTCTAAGATGTTGATTGAAATGCTGACATACTGTTTGACACATAACGTGTTCCTGTTCAGAGGAGAACTGTTCCTGCAAAAACAAGGGACCGCGATGGGCACATCCTTTGCCCCAATTTATGCCAATCTCCTCATGGCTACATGGGAAACTGAAGTCTTAAAAGACGATCGCGCAAAAAACATCAAATTCTGGTCAAGATACATCGATGACCTGTTCATCATTTGGGAAGGCGATATAGAGCTCTTTACGAACTTTCTGGATTCTCTCAACACCAACAGATACCAATTGATTTTCACATTTACTACTAGCACCACTAACATTGTATTTCTGGATGTCGAAGTATTTATACTGAATGGCAAATTCTGTACCAAAATGCACAGAAAACCCACGGCCAGCAACAGCATTCTTCATGCTAATAGTGGACATCCAGCTAAACTCAAATGGAGTATCCCCTACGGGGAAATGTTAAGAGCCAGAAGGAATTGCTCAGAAGTCTCAGATTTCAGCCTACAAATAGATGAGATGAGTCAACGTTTTCTACAACGAGGCTATCCTTTGGATGTAATCCTAACTGCAAGAAACAGAGTTCAAAATAAAAACAGAGATGAATTACTCCAAGTAGGCCGGAACAAAGAGGACACTGCTACCACAACGAGACTCATAGTTGATTTCAACAATCAAAGTAATGAATTCCAAAAAACCATATCTAAATATTGGGAAGTACTGCTGCTTGATGAAACCCTTAAGAAAATTCTGCCTCCCGGTCCAAGAATCACTTATCGAAAAACTGCCTCTCTGGGAGACATTCTTACACACAGCCATTTTGAAATTAAACCGCAAATCACCACGTCTTGGTTAACCACACCGGGATTCTGGAAATGCTCAAAATGTAAGGCGTGTGAACAGGGTAAAAACATCACTTCTTACCAATTACAGAATGGCCATCATGAAAAGATTCAAGACCACATCACATGTGAATCAAAATATGCAATTTACAGATTGGAATGTCCATGTCAAAAATACTATATAGGCAGCACAATCAATAAACTAAAACTCCGCATCCTACAACATTTGCGTGCAATCAAGAATAAGGACTTCACATATCCCATGGCTAAACATTTTTTTGACTTCCTCTCAAGTGACAGTAATCAACTCAAGTACTCTGGCATCAAAATTGTCCGACAGAAAGAAAGGGGTGGAAACCGTATTCTTGAGCTAAGAAGAGCAGAGTCGAGAATGATTTTACTAATGGGTACGGAAAACCCATTAGGACATAACTTGGATGCCGAACTGCATGTGCACCTTTGAAATTTTTGAACTGACCACTTATGATGGGCTCCTTCCTGTTCCCCCCTTTTGCACTTGTATATAATTTCCAGTGTTGATCTAAAATTGCAAATCGTTATTTGTTTTCACTGTATCTCTCTTTACTTATCCCTCCTCTGAATAATGCTGACATAGACATATGAATTTGATATTGTAACAGTTGGAATTTGTCTTTAGATGACTCTAGGTTGGTAACGTTATGAATTTTTGGCAACTAATTAACTTTGTCCACTGACACTACATACTTTATGAGAAAACTCTTTTTAGAAAATCATTAGTGTGTGGTCAAAAATTATGATCACTCACTATGTGAACATTTAAATTGTTAGCAGGACTTCATTATTTACAATTGCCTAATTCTACTTGACTCCCTCACAGTCTAAAGGTACTTTACCGCGATTGTGATTTATCTCTAATTCTAAATTATTTCATATCAATTGCAATAATCTTTAAAAATTATCTAAATTATCAGCAATCACCATGGAGGATGAATTATTGTGGTTCTCTTTGATCTAAAACTTTTTTATTTACCTTGAAATAACAT
Source organism: Triturus cristatus (assembly GCF_964204655.1). NCBI lineage: Eukaryota > Metazoa > Chordata > Amphibia > Caudata > Salamandridae > Triturus > Triturus cristatus. The sequence continues at coordinate 310,688,710 of NC_140587.1, read as the reverse complement.
ACCTTGATCGACGATGCAACTCACGTCCAGTATGTTTTCACTTTCTACTATTTTTTGTAAATGCTTTCTTTAAAAGACACTCTGGACATTAGGACTCTATGGTCCAGTTGAAGGCTGAGTGCCGAAACGCGTCGACCGTCCTTTTTGTGCGTGTTCCTGATGATTATTTGCTGAATAAACACTAATTGAGTGTTCTCTGTGGTGCCGTGCTTTCCTTTGTTGCGACGAACCCCAGGATTGAGGGTGAAGCGAGAGAGAAGTTTGTTCATATATATATATATATATATATTAGGCCTGGGCGAAAATTTCGTTCCGTTCGCGGAAATTGTGATAATTTGACATTTTCGCGTTCCGCGGAAAGCGCGAAAATGTCAAAATTTCCGCATTCCGCAGCTTGGCGATAATTCGTTTCTTGCTCGCCCTGTAAAATAATACATTCTCGCGCGCGCGCTATCGCCTTACCTGAATCCCTGCGTTCGCCGACAAGTTTTCTTGATCCGGTCGCGTTCTCCATGAGATGTATTGTTTTTAGGCATTTGCGCTGTCTCGCGACAGTTCGCGCCCGCAGTGACGTCGTGCGTCGCGCGATCACGTCTTTCTTCTCGCGATCATGTACCGCGAGACAACTGAAAACAAGATGGCCGCGCCCGCGAGCAACCACATGGGTAAGTTGGCGAGCCGCAACCATGCAGAAAATCTCGCGAACATGCGGGAAATAACGACCGCATCTTCGCGATATTTCCGCGTGTTTGCGATAATCTTTAACATTTTTGCGATAATTTGCGAAAGTGGATTTCGCAAATTCCGCCCACCCCTAATATATATGTACACAGATTTGGTGCTGGTTGAAAAATCTTCACAAAATGTACCACAAAAAGTGTACTGTGGGTCTTATTGTGCATGGAAAGCTTCAGGAGGACCCATCAAGCTGGGGCAGAGAAAAAAGGGGGGGTCAAAGAAAGCACATTTCCCATGTTAATTCCCATAGGAATTTTTAACACGACTACAGACCAAACTGCTGGATGGAATTACAGCTGATTTGGCACAAAGGTACTTCTTGATCCAGAAAGAGCTCTTTAGGTCTCGGCTAGCGAAGGCTGCGCTTGCGCAGTCTCGCTCGCGAGATTTAATGACTTGGAGAAGAGGGGCTTGAACCCGCCCCTCTTCTCTCCTCTTCTCCATTGGCTGGCCTCTTAACTGCTGGCCAGCCATTGGAGAAGAGGTTTGTTTCGCAAAACAAGCCCCGTCCTTTTTGGATTCGGGGGGCGTGTTTTTTCCGATGTTTTCTCTGGGCGTGTTTTTCTCTCCCCCAGCCAATGGCAAGAGGAGAGAAAAAGAAAAACACTCCCCCGAATCCGAAAACACCACTGCGTTTCCCTGAGGCATTTCTGCTTCACCTCAGAGAAAGGCGGCGGTGTTCAGGGCGATTCCCTCAACGACGCACAGTCTCGTCTCTACGAAAAGTATTCTGTACACAAGTACGAATACCTAGCGTTTGTCAGTAGGACAGGTGCTACTTCCGGTTCATGTGTGTGTGAGATGGGCGATTTTGCAAACCCGTGATTCTGACATGACGTTACACTTAGTGCATGCTCCCACAGTAAGTATTCGTAAAGAACTAATTTTCCTCACACCATCGAGCAGTGATGGGGTTATATTTGCCCCTCCAGCAGTCATACTGACATGAAGGTTTAAGCGGGTAAGAGCCAAAATGTGTGTTTGGTTTGACCCGGTGACTCTCCATATTGGAGGGTCACTTGGCAGGACTGTATGAATCAGGCAAGGTGGTTATGTGGCTCGACACTCTCCACTGACACATGGGGTATTCTGAGAGACACAAGTTTGAATCCTGGCAAGACAACTCATCCGTCCACCCTCCCCAGGTCGAGAAACTGAACACTATACATAGGGTAATAAATACTAACCTCTTATTTATAGAGCGCAGCTATATGGTGTAAAGCGCTTTAGCAAAACAAAGTATTTCTATAAAGCCAGCTCAGACCTTTATGGCAGGTGCGCCACTTCATGAAAAAAGCCCATCAAAGAAAGGAAGCAGCATTTCAAACAAAAACATTAGCGCAGTCAGTGAGCTCCGTACGGCAGGTGCGAGAATGGGTGTAAAATCACGAGTCGCCCAAAAGCGGCCAATAAACAATCCAGCAAAAGTACAATACCCACGCCTGAAAAGAATGAGGTGAATACTTGCATCAAAAGTGGCCAATGAGCGGTCAAATGTGCGCCACAGGAAGAAACGCAAAGCCCCAAGGTCTGCTATTGGCAGCCAGAGTGTCTTTGTCCTGGCACGCCTGACACACACGGAAGGGCTGCTAGCCTGTGACTGTCGATTGTCTTACACCCGCCCCCCTTAGGGATCACTGCATAATCACTTCAAAGAGACATCCTGAAATTAGAGAGCAGATGTGGGGCGGCACAGAGAAAACCGTAAAGAAACAACACACGCAACAAAACCCTTTTTCTTCGCCTCCCAAATTTCATTTCGCGCAGTATTCATTCACGGATATCTAAATCAGAATTGTAAATGAAATACAAAAAGAACAATAATTTATTGCACGGGAATCTTTAATTTAAATGCGTTAAATAATGCAAGATAAAAGTTTTTGTGGGGGGGCACAAAACTGACATAAGGGGGCACACGCTTCCTAAACGAGGGTGAAAGTACATTTTAAGGTAGAGCATGTACATGCTAATTGATAGCGTGCTTCAAACAAACGGCGCTGACAAAGAATTCCACAAAAAAGAGTGCCTAAGAAAGGAAGCCAGTTTTCATTGACCAGTTCTCTATGGAAACCATGACAGGCAGGCTGCAGGCCAGCTCCCTAATTTGCATTTCAGTCAGTGCCAGGAAAGCCACAGGCTGCCCCAGCAAAACAAAATGACGGACAGAACTCCGAGTAGCTCAGCTGCCCACGCAGCGCAAGCTCAAGTTAGATGGAACCAAAACATTGCACCACAGGACACTCACGCTCTCCAACAACAATTTCGTTGTTGGCGTGGAGTGAGGATAAACATTTCAAGTTTCTGGTCGCTTACCACATCCAGCCGCCGCCTCCGTCACAAGTAGCATCAACTCCTTCCAACCTTCATTATTGTGGGAACATTCTGCCTGTTGGACCCAGCAAACAGTGCACCTACAGGGGGAGGAGCCAGAGCGAGGCCGAAGGTTTGTCAGGGGCGGGGCCTTGGCCAAAGGTGAGTTCACGTGCAGATCGCGAGGCGCCTCTGAGGGACGGAAGGGATCCCTGGCTGTCCTAGGTCAGCTGTGAGCTGCTCAGCCAGTCCCGTCTTGCTACTTGGCATTCTGGTACTTGAAGTCCGGCGGAATAATGCGATAAGGAAAATGACATGCACCACAAAACAGAGAGAGAAAAAACAAGCATTTACAATGCAATGGTCTCGGCATTGTTAAAGTTAGAGCTATTGGCATTGCTCATGACATTATTTTTGTTTATGTTTTTGTTTATCACTCTTAAATGCGAGACCTATTGCATTTGCGCCCACACACAGAGCCACACACACAAAGCCACCCACACACACAGAGCCACTCACATAGAGCAACCCACACACAAATAGAGCCACCCACAGAGCCACCTACACACACACAGTTACCCACACACAGACAGAGCCACCACGCATAGAGCCACCTAGACAAAAAGCCACACACACAGAGCCACACACACAGAGCCACACACACAGAGACACACACACAGAGCCACCCACACACACATTGAGCCTCCCACACACACACAGAGCCTCCCACACACACACACAGAGCCACCCATACACACACACAGAGCCACCCACACACACAGAGCCACACACATACACAGAGCCACACATACATATACAGAGCCACACACACACACAGACACACACACACAGACACACACACAGAGCCACACACCCACATACAGAACCACACACACACATAGAGAGCCACACACACATAGAGAGCCACACACACACATAGAGAGCCACACACACACATAGAGAGCCACACACACACACATAGATCTAGACACATACACATTGATTTTGGGAGCTAAAGCAGAAGTGGCACCCACTTCACCTCCTGTTCAAATGTTAACTGGTCTCTTTGTTGCTTATGGCTGTACTTGCGTGTTAAACATTCAGAATATGCCAATTTGAATTAATTGCCTGGCGTACTTTTACATTCAAAACAGAATGTCTCATAATACATACTATTAGCAGATCTTTGTTTATTTTTTTCTTGACAGATTAGGTGGTCTCTATCATAGAATCTTGCCCTTTTAAGGGGTTTCTGAATAAGCCTCCGCGGATACCCTATCTTCAGGTGCACAATTTATGAACAAAACAAAACAAATAACATGCAAACCGATCAACCTTCCGTTTATTGAGAAGCCGACGGTGGTAGGAATTCCACCCACAATACACGTTACAATCGATGTAATTATGTGTTATGTTTAGACAGAAACACTTCTTCGCTACTAGACTTAACAATGTGTAGACTGCTTTAGAAAAGAGCGGTGATTTTAACATACACATCCCAATGAAAGTGCACACGTCACACTTTATGAAAATATAATTTCAATATTCAGGCAAATAAGCGTCAAGTTGAAGAAGGCGCTATATGGAGCCAAATAACAATGGCGTTTCTTTAAATGTTTTAAAAACAAAAACATAAACAAAAATAATGTCATGAGCAATGCCAATAGCTCTAACTTTAACAATGCCGATACCATTGCATTGTAAATGCTTGTTTTGTTATTTGGTGTAAATCTGTTTCAGTAGTTTTTGAGATATTTAAACAAAAACACATTTGTATATTTATGGTTCCGAATAGTTTACGGCTAGTTCACAACGATTCACAGATGAATGCACTAACAGAAATTCTGTGATTGGCTGGCCACAACCTGTGGAGTAAGTTGTGGCCGACATTTTATCTAACCGGACATGGCCGCACAGGGCTCAAAATAAAAATTGAATGTGATAAAAAAGGTCAGGGTAGAGGTAACCTGACACCATGAGTGAAATATAGGGGTGTTTGTGGGACTCCGTATGTGTACAAGATGTCAAATTGTTTTTTTCTTCCATGTACGATATTTGCGATTTAGTCACGGTGCTCAGTGCAGCCCCCATGTAACGTCGCAACAACTTAACGAATATTGCAGAAAAAAAATATATATTTAGAAACTCGCTCAGACACTAATGCACTCACTCAGAGACCCACTCACTCTCTTACACCCATTCACACATCCACTCAGAGACTCATGCTCTCACAAACCCAGTCAGACTCACACACCCATTTGCAAACCCACTCAGAGACTCATGCACATACTCATAGACCCACTCAGACACTCACACACCCAGCTACAGACCCATTCAGAGACTCATGCACTTCTTCACAGACCCACTAAGATACTCTTGCACCCACTCACAGACCCACTTAGAGACTCAGTCACCCACTCAAAGACCCAGTCAGAGACTTGCACGCCCACTCACACCCTCAGACACTCATGCACCTACTCACAAACCAACTCACAGGCTCACATACCCACTCAGACACCCACTCAGTGACTCCCAAACCCTCTCCCAAACCCACTTAGATACTCAATTACCCACTCACAGTCTCATCCATCCACTCACAGACCCTATCAGACACTCATGAACCCACTCAAGACCCACTGAGAGATTCCTGCACCTACTCACAAACCCACTCAGGGACTCATGGACCCACTCACAGAGCCACTCATACACTCACAAAGCTGCTTACAGACCCACTCATACTCACACACCCACTCAGAGACCCACTCACATTCTTACACCCGCTCACGCATCCACTCAGAGACTCGCACACTCAGAGACACATCCACTCGGAGACTCATGCACTCACTCACAAACCCAGTCAGAGACTCATGTACCTAGTTACAGACCCACTCAGAGACTCATGCATGCACTCATAGACCAGTGCAGACACACTCACAGACCCACTCAGATGCTGACACACCCACTCATCCACCCACTCAGGGACTCATGCACCCACTCACAGACCTGCCCAGAACTCACACACCTACTTTCAGACACACTCAGACACTCATTCACCCACTCAGAGACCCACTCACACTCTTACATCCACTCACACATCCACTCAGAGACTCATGCACTCACTCACAAACCCAGTCAGAGACTCACGCAACCAGTCTCAAACCCACTCAGAGACTCAGTCATGCATGCACTCATAGACCAAATCAGATACTAATGCACACACTCACAGACCCATTCAGACACTGAAACACCCACTAACAGATACACTCAGAGACTCATGCACCCACACAAGGCCCACTCAGAGACTCACACACCCACTCACAGAACCACTCAGAGACTCATCCACCTACTCACAGATCCACTCAGACACTCATGCACTCACTCACAGACCCAAACAGACACTCACGCTCCCACTCACAGACCCACTCAGACACTGTTACACCCACTCACAGACCGATTCAGACACTAACACACTCAGTCAGATGAACAGCATCACTTATATACTTGTGATTTTTAAATGTGCTGGTGTCTATTGAATGTATGCTTGTGTTTTGCGTATTCACAACATATTTGTGAATTTTAAAAAGAACTAAAAATACTGGGATTTATAAAAAGAAAATGAGCTAAGGTTTTGGTAATAGGGTGGCTCTGAAAAGAGACTTTGTGTTCATTGTGTGTAGATGATAACTGCACATAAAACAGGATGCAGTCTTTAAAGTTGTTGAGGAACACCCTGTTGCCTTTCTCTATTAAGTGAACTCTATCTATAGACACCATCCATGTCAAAGAGCAAGTTGTTGTTGTAGATAGAGCTCATGCTAGGGTATCTGAGGAATGCAGAAAAAGTTTTATTGGCATGTTTCCTGGCTTTGTCTATCTGTGGATAGAACTCATTTGACCACTTACATTTTTGTCTTTGTTATATGTTGGAGAATACCAAGACAGTCTGAGGGAAAAGTACCATTAATTGAGCAATGGTATCCCTCATTAGGATTTTCAGTTCTACCCCAGTAAGTGTGCCTAGTTCATTGCCGTCATAGTGCACAATCATGAAGTTAGGGTGTTGGCAATCCACAATGCTTTCAACCGCAGGCAACAATTAATACTCTTTTAACCCTCTCTGTCCAACCCAAGTAATGTCTATATTAGACACCCAAGTCCCTGTCAATGTCAATCTTTTTAGCACACTCTGTAGCTGAAAACACAAAGCTGTGAAACGCAATCCACACTCTACCCATTTTGACGGCAAGGTGGAGTAGTACAAAAGAGAAGGCTGGAGCTGAATGTGACAGATTTCAAAATGAAAGGCAAGTTAAAATGGTGGTCAGGTCCTAGTTTAAAAAAAGGACATACTTGACTGGATAGTGTAACTATGCAGGTAGCTAAAATTAGGTAGTGATTTGTAAGGAAAAGTAAGTAGAGCTCTGATTAGCTTGAGTAAACGTAAAGCAATATAATGCAAACTTGGATATTCTTTTAATTTCAAACAGTCAACCATACCTGCTCCAGTTGAGTTGGAGAGTAATTTGCTGCTTCTAGAATGTGCTGTGAACTTTTGACCTATTGGTTGAAGAGGGTGTTTTAAAGGCAGCTCATATGCAAATTCTGCTAAGAGAGTGTGGGGAAGGGATTGAATCAGACTGTAGTCTCTTTATTAAAATTAGAGTGGTTTAGAGTCATTATTTATTAACAAGGTTTATTTTCTTAGTCACATGTATGTAATAAAGATTAGAGCAGTTGTTAAGTATTAAAAGTATAATGCTAAATACTTTTTATGGGGAAAGCTAGAAACGCGGATCACTTACCTGCTGGGGGTGCCATCGGACGCTTTGCTGGCCAGGTCCTGTGCTCACTATCTCCCGGCATCTCTGGGCTGCGTGTCTCCCCCGCCGCCGCCACAGCACCTCGCGGCTCGGAGCGGGGGGAGACTACAGCCCCCAGACTCCCTCGGGACAACGACGTCATCCACGCGCCCGGAGGCGCTTAAAAGCCATCCGCTTCCTCTGGGGAGCGGGAAAGCTAGAAACGCGGATCACTTACCTGCTGGGGGTGCCATCGGACGCTTTGCTGGCCAGGTCCTGTGCTCACTATCTCCCGGCATCTCTGGGCTGCGTGTCTCCCCCGCCGCCGCCACAGCACCTCGCGGCTCGGAGCGGGGGGAGACTACAGCCCCCAGACTCCCTCGGGACAACGACGTCATCCACGCGCCCGGAGGCGCTTAAAAGCCATCTGCTTCCTCTGGGGAGCGGGAAAGCTAGAAACGCGGATCACTTACCTGCTGGGGGTGCCATCGGACGCTTTGCTGGCCAGGTCCTGTGCTCACTATCTCCCGGCATCTCTGGGCTGCGTGTCTCCCCCGCCGCCACCACAGCACCTCGCGGCTCGGAGCGGGGGGAGACTACAGCCCCCAGACTCCCTCGGGACAACGACGTCATCCACGCGCCCGGAGGCGCTTAAAAGCCATCCGATTCCTCCGCGTCGCGGGACGTGCGCGGGAGACGCCGGGCTAAGCCCGGGCAAAGGGCGGGCCCTCTGTGGCCCTCAGAGGACCGACTGAGGCCGGGACGGGCCACCTCACTAACGTGTAAGACTTTATAAGACTCTATATTTAATCACAGGGTGGGGGTGATCTGCCCTACTTACGGTATATTGGATCTGTAGTATTGGTTTTAATTTGTTCATACTTGGCTATTAGGTATCATCATATGTGTTGGTGTTGCCATATTGTGTAAAAGTATAATTTAAGTTTAATCTAAGTTGTAGGTTCTCCCAGGGGTTTGCCAATAATGGCTAAAGCTTTAGCAGGCAGCAAATCCACGACTACGTCAACGTTAGATAACTACTTAGTCAAAGTAGTCACCAAAATTAATAGCGATAGGCGTAAATCTTTAGGACAGGGTTCAAACATAACGACTACTAGCCCTCAGTTAAATAACACAGTCACCTTATCCTCTCCCCCATCTCATGCTACGAACTATTTAAATGAGAATAATGATTCATTTACCCTGGGTGATCAGTTTCCTAGTGAACAAGAATTGCTTGAGGTTAACAGGGATTTAGTAACTGATGCTAATGAGACCGTAGAAGACTCTTCGGACCTGCCAACCCAGAGAGTGCTAAGATCTCGTAAACGCACTCATTTGAAACAGGGTTGCCTACGAAGCACTCATAAAAAGACGGGTCCTACTACAACAACTCAGGTTACCAAGGAATTAGCCATCCCTAATAACCCTATGGCTAAGTTAGACTCTCATCAACTTGATTCCTTGTTAGGTCTCTTTGAGTCCAAAATTCTGAAAATTGTTGAACCCTTAGTTACCAAGATTGATGAATTATCTGCCGAGATTGAAGGCCTACGTAATCTTTTGGCATGTAAGAGTAATTCCTCTGGGAATATGACTAGAGTAGCCGAGGGCCTACCTGTTTCTGCTGACATCCCTAGGCCCCCAAAGGATACTTTAAACAGCACAGCTCCACTGGCTGTCGAACCCACGACAAATGAGAATAAAATTTTACCTCCTGAAAGTTGCTTAAGTAGTAATAACGCAATGGCAGGCACACACTTAGGAGGAGCAAAACCAGATCTTCCCCCTGACTGTGCACCATTTGTCGTAGTGTTAACAAATGTACCCCCCTTGACGGACGTTGCCCAGAAATCTTTTTCTGAAACCCATGAATCTCTTAAAAATAAATCAGTCTCGTGGTTAAATAAGCATTATGGTTTTCCAGCACACTTAGCCCACCTGGTTTTAACAACGAGAAGAGTTTCCTGGGTTGGCCGCTCGCGCAAGACTATAAAGGGAGATTGTGTTATAATAAACTTTAGAAATCCCTCCATAGTGCATAATATCTTATCTAAAGCCACTTTGCTCCCCCACACTGACGAGGGCATTACCCTTCACTCATTGGGTTATTTTTATAAACAACAGTTAAGTTTACCCCGCAGTGTCCCGTTGGAGGGCAGAGTATGCCATCCTGAAGGCCAGTTTCCTCAAGGTCTTGTTATCTCAAATCGTTTTCAGGCTTTGAGTAACTTAGATTCTAATGATTGACTGCACTCTGTTGGGGATACTTCTAGATTTATTAGGGAAAGTTCATCCTCTATAGAGGTAGAGGACATGGTTTCCAGAGGTTCGGTGCCAGTTATAAGTAGAGAGGGCATCCAAAACGTTATGCCTGCGATGGGGATTGTCAGTGATGAAAGAGCGGATGATACTGTTGGTGCCCCTCGAATGCCCTCAGGCACAAGTGTCCTCAGTTGGAATATAGCTGGACTAAACAACAAAGCTCATGACCCTATTTGGAGGGACAATCTATTAGGCCACAAAATTATTGGTCTACAAGAAACTTGGGACACTGAAAATACCTTTTTGCTGGATGGGTTTTCTGCTTTTTGGTCACCAGCGGTGGCCTCTAGTAGGGGGAGGGCTAAAGGCGGACTTTTAACCCTTATCGCATTGACCATTGATGGCAAATATAGTAAAGTGGAGACAGGCTCGCCTTATTGTTTAGCAGTAGAAATCCACTCCAACTCTAATGGGATTTGGCTCATTGTAAATTTTTATAATTCATTTATTAAGAATATGCCAAATGAACACTTACTCAGTCTATTTGATTTTCTACAAATGTATAATGAATCTTGTAAAAATCCTTATTCGGTTATTGTGCTTGGTGATTTTAATGTTCATTCCTGTTTTAATAACTGTTTTATATGGGACAGTCTAGGTCCGCACAATCAAGGAAACCTACATTTTGAACACACACCACAGGGGATATTTTTAGATGAGCTTCTAGTTGGGAACTCCATGGTCTATCCCGTCAATCACATTAATGACATCCCGACCTACAAAGGAAGTGGCTTAGGATCCACTATTGACTACATCTTTGTTACATCTAACTTAGCCGATAATGTAAGTCAATATAAGGTAAAATGGTCTGTTTATAGTGATCACAACCCCGTCCAGTTAATTCTCACTGATGATCTCAAAAAAAGAGAATCTGACAATCCTACTGTCAGTATACTGGACATAAGGCCAACTGACGAAACACGATGCCTGAAATGGTGTCAGTTGGTCCCAGAGGACTTCACCGAAAACTTGTGGGGCACGGTTGGGGATGAAATACTATTGTGTTTACAAGACGGGATCTGTAGTGACGAAGTTCTGACAGCTTATGATAAGATTTGCTGTCAGGTAAATAATGATCTTAAAAAGGTATGTAAGGATAAACCCAAAATTGGGGAGAAATGGTTTGATCACAGTTGCTCATCCGCCCAACGGAAGCTAAAGTCAGCTCTTAAAGCGGTTCCACTTGATAGAGCAGAAATTGCCGTTTGTAGGAAGGCCTATAAAATGGCACAGAAAAAACGTAAAAATGAAATTAGAGATGAGGCATGGAATGAACTCCTGTCCATTGATGTCATTAAAAATAGTGCGAAATTTTGGTCTATCGTAAACAAGCCTTTTTTTAATGGTAAAAGCAATACTGAGCTTGAATGCGGTATCCAAGAGGACAAATGGTATACCCATTTTAAACAGGTGTATGATGGAGAGTGCTCGAGGGTGGGGTCCTCATTTAAGTCTGAGAGTTATACCTTGTCCTTCACAGAACTAGAGGTCACGAATGCAATCTTGCAAATGACAAGTAATAAGGCGCCGGGACCTGATGGAGTCCCGGCTGATCTTTTTAAATCAGATATAAAACTCTGGTCCAAAATCCTTTTTAACGTTTTTACAAATGCCTGTCAACTGGGCCTTCCATCAACGTGGGCGAAATCGGTCATCGTTCCTATTTTTAAAAAGGGGGATAGAGGTGACCCGAGCTGTTATCGTCCAATCTCCCTCATAGATTCTTCAGTGAAAGTCCTGGGGAGGGTGGTCCTCGCCCAACTAAACGGTTGGCTAGAGGAATCAGGAAAACTCTCCAAGGTCCAGTATGGATTTAGGAAAGGGATAGGTACCATAGACCAATGTTTAAATTTACAACTTTTAATTGGTAAATACACGGTGGCCAAGAAAGGAACTCTGCTGGTTGCTTTCATGGATTTGTCATCGGCTTTTGACCGTGTAAATAGATCAAAACTATGGCCCATGCTCCTTGCACTTGGTGTAGACAAAGATATTGTCCACTTTTTAGCGGGTCTACATAGAGAGTTAATAGCTACAGTTCGCTATGATCAAAGGGGTAATTGCACAAAAGATATACCCATATCTTATGGGGTTAGGCAGGGGTGCATCCTGGCACCTCTCCTTTTTACACTGTATATAAATGATTTAGACAATACCCTTATCGCCTCTTGTAAAGATATCCCCCGTGCAGGGAAATATTTAGTCCCTGCTCTTTTATATGCTGACGATGCCGCCCTAATTGCCAGAACGGGAGTGGGCCTTCAGCTACTGCTTAATTCATTTGCTGATTTTATGAAGGCTTTGGACTTATCTGTTAATTTTGTCAAATCACATGTCATGGTCATCGGCCCTAAATCTGCTAAATCTAAAACCTTTTTATGTGGGGGTCATCAACTATCCAGGGTTTCTTCTTTTCCTTATTTGGGTGTTCTCTTTGATGATCGAGATTCCGGGGTAACCCAAATAATGGCAAAAAAGATTGTGTTTTCAAGAGCAACAGTGGGTGTTCTGGGCTTCGCCAGAAAATTGGGTGCTAGACCAATGAAGGCCCTTATCCAGGTGTACAAAGCTAAGTGTCTCTCCATAGCTTTGTATGGAGCTGAGGTTTGGGGCATTAATAATGCCAAAAGTATACAGACTGTTGAGGATAGATTTTTAAAAAACCTCCTCTCAGTCCCGATCTCAACTGCCAACTATATCGTTCACCAGGAACTTGGCATCGGTTTTCTAGAAGATAGTATTGCTCTGGCCCCGATGCTCAAATGGATCAACATTTGGCTTAACCCGGATTTACACCTGAATCACACAATTTTGAGAGACTGTTTGTCACTTGATCATGGGCTCCACATACCCTGGTTGAAATATATTCGGAACCTGGCGAATAAGCTTGGTAGACCAGAATTGTTTCTTTTTCCTGAGACCCTGGCAAAAGGGGATATTAATTGGTGCAAAGAAACTCATATGTACATATCTACCTCGGCAAGGGAAGAGAAGGAGCTGGTTAAGGCCTCCGTTAGGGCCCACCAGCTCTGTAAAACAATATCCTCTATGGAACCTTATCTTGGATATGTAACAAATGCAAATCATCGCTTTCTTTTAACCAGATTTAGACTGAATCAATTACATCTATTGATTGGAATAAAGAAAGACTGGAAAAGGGCGTTGGACCCTGGCCCCTGTTCTTGTGATAATTTTTCCCCCCAGGATGTGATCCACCTTTTTTTCTTTTGTGAGCACTTTATTGACATCAGGAAACGTTTTATAACCCCAATACTAAGAGATAAAGGCTTTGTTCAAGTGAAACCTGCTTTCTTGTATCTACAGCTGTTAAACAATGTTTGGGAAACTTTTAATATTGCAAATTTTTTAACTGTGGTTATTCGTACCTTGAAGAAATGAACTGTACCCTTTTAATGTTTTTTAATGGACACGTTACTTTGTTAAACCTATCTGTGTTAAATGTGTTCCTTTTTAAGTTTGGTAATCCATCAAAAATGAATTCCGTTTTTTTTATATGTATTTATTGTAGTATGCTTTTATGGTTTGCACTTAAACCGAATAAAGACTTTATGACTGACTGACTGACTACTTTTTATGACTCCCGTAGGTATTTATGAATTCATCGCTAAGTTACACAGGGGCTCATCTGATGGTCATGACCTATTCGTGAATACGCCCAAAACCACTCCCAGATTGTACTTCTTTACTGAAGAGCAAGAAAGGGTTAAGAAACACTGACCATTGAGAAGTACAATAACAAAAGTAAAATATGAAAGGGACATTTTGATTTGCTAACTTAAGTAGTATCACTGAGAGCAAAGTTGAAAAGGTTTCCATTAATGGTTGCTTTGCATGAGAGTGGTATACCATTATTTTGCTTAGATTTCACATTTTCTCTGAGAGTACAGCCTAACTGACCACGTCAAAAACAAAAATTCTGACCAGCCAACTCAATTTACAGGTGTGTGATGTCATTGAAAAGGTTTGTGTGTACATAAGGTTTGATGAAACTGTGTATGATATATATACAAAAGTATTGTGAGTGTATAAGAGGATTTGAGAGTGGGTGTGTTAGTGTATTTGTGAATTTATGAATTGGTGTGTGAGTGTCTCTGTGGGAATGTGAGTATCTTAGTGTCTGTGTGGGTTTGGGAGTAGGTGTGAGTTGTCCATTAATCAGGAAGAAGACAGAAAAGTGGGTAAGATCAAGATTACAGAAGAAGTTGCAGAGGGATGAATCCAAACAGGGAGGCTTTAGGCTCACAAAAGTCAAGGGAGGGAGGTTGTAAGTCCACCAGAGAAACTCCCTCAGGACCCCAAAGCCCTCAAAAGGAGGAGAGTAAATCCCACCCCAACTCTAACAAAAAGAGACAGTGGGGACCCAGGACCTAAAGAGTTTCTGGATAGGTTGTGTTTTGACTGCCAGTAGTCATGACACTACAGAGGTGACCCAGCCTGTTTCAAGAAGAAGCTGGCTGGTACTGAGCTGTCCAGTTTAGCCATTGGGGAGACCACCTCAGATGAGGAGGGCTTCTTAGTATTAAGCTGGGAACCAGTACAAGATGGTAAGCTGGTGATCCCTGAGGGAGGGAGTAAGCACTTTCACTCTATTCAGGTGAGCGACCCAGACCTGTATGTGAAGGGAGAAACCAAGAAGATCATGGTGGCCGCTGGGAAGGGTTTAGTTGGGCCTGTAGTCATAGTGTTTCTGGAGAGGGAGTGTACCCTTAGTTGGCTCAAGGTGGTGGTCAGTGCTGACCTAACCTTGGATTGCTTCATGGGTAATGACCTACCAGAGGTTGGTCAGAACCCAAGTGGGGTGGTTGCCCAGAGTACCCCCAACCCAAAGTTCCTGGGGAGCCAGCCTCTGCAGTTGAGAGACAGGTATGCCAAAAAAAAAAAAAGGAGAAGGAAAAGGAAGTCGCTTGTGAAGAAGGAACTAGTGAGCTAAGGGCCTTCTGACCCAGTAAGGGTAGAACCAAAAGTTGGCACTTGTGAGGCTTCGCCTGTTCCTGAAGAAGTCCTGAACAGTCATGCAGCTGTGTATGAAAAGGGTGTTGACCCTGCTCTGACAGAAGTAACAGTGGAATAAGGGTGTCTGCCAAAAGATGTGGTAGCCCCCCACTCTAGACAACAAGGAAGGTTCCAAGAACCGACAGTTGTGTCTGAGGCAATTCAGCCACTTTTCAGTGGAGAGCAATCAGGGTGTGGATTTGGATAATGATAGCTGTCAGTAGACTCTGCTGGGTCCTGGCCTTCATGGCTGCACTGTCTTTGTATGGGAGGCAGACCCCATAGCCAAAAGGAAGTTAGACAAACTGACCCTGCTGGTCATGGTGGGGTTACTCAAGTGTTGGGTAACCTCATTGGGTGAGCTAGGTGTCACCTTAGCTAAGATAGGGATAGGTGAAGTGGGCACCTCACTATCCAAGGTAAAAGGAGTGAAAGGAATTAAAACAGCTGTAGCAAAGGTTAGTATTAAAATGGGTCCTATCAGTGTTGAGATAAGTCAGCTACCCAGGGGGAGCAACCTTACAGAGAGGATGTGAGGCAGAGTAGGACCTGCAATGAAATAGCCAGTTTATATATTACCTACTGGCAGTTGGTAGCTATAGTTAGGACCTAGTTTCTATCAAAAAGGTGATATTCATTTGCCCATGTTTGGCACCGGTTGATGAATCTTCTTGAAAGTTTCCCAAAAAATGTACCTATTACTCCAGCTGCTATCTGGATAGTTTTGGGGTGGTTCATCAAGTGGGGGCCGAGAAAATGGGGGGTCCCAAAATGTGGTTTCTCCCATTATAATTCCCATAGGGCCTTTAGACACGACTACAGCCTGAACCGGTGTACGGAATCACACCAAATTTGTCAGAAAGCTAGCTTTGTTCAACAGATCAGGATTTTTGTGTAAATCCGTTCAGTAGGTTTGGAAATATCAAGGGAAATCCATATTTATATATAGGGATACGGATCTTCTGCAGATCCAGCATTTCGCCTTTAGAGAGAGGACTGGGTCCACTGCGGTTGCAGACTATTGAATAATTGGAAAGGGTGTTCGCGTACGGAGATGGAGGCCCGTTAAGAGCAGACGGTCACCGTCAGGAAAGGTGACCTCATCGCGGGTAGAAGTCCAACCCGAGTAAGAGTGGTTGGATTCAGGGATTGCGACCAGACAGAAAAAGGTTTTCAGTGTGAATTTAACTGCACATTCTAGTAGTGGATATTGTTTTCATTGCCCTTGTCCTGAGGAGGCCAGAAGAAATCGATGTCTGAAACACGTCCGCGTCGACAGCTTTGCGTAGACGAGTCTCTATCAATTTAAAACATGATTGTAATAGCAGCAGCATATAGAGTGGAAAGGATAGAGAGGTGTTTCACATCAGGTGCTGTAAGGACTACCTCTGAACTAGGCCTGGGCAAAAATTTCGTTCCGTTCGCGGAAATTGCGATAATTTGACATTTTCCCGTTCCGCGGAGAGCGCGAAAATGTCAAAATTTCCGCTTTCCGCAGCTTGGCGATAATTTGTTTCTTGCTCGCGCTGTAAAATAATACATTCTCGTGCGCGCGCGATCGCCTTACCTGAATCCCTGCGTTCGCCGACAAGTTTTCTTGATCCGGTCGCGTTCTCCATGAGATGTTGGATTGTTTTTAGCCATTTGCGCTGTCTCGCGACAGTTCGCGCCCGCAGTGAAGTTATGCGTCGCGCGATCACGTCTTTCTTCTCGCGATCATGCACTGCGAGACAACTCAAAACAAGATGGCCGCGCCCGCGAGCAACCACATGGGTAAGTTGGCAACCCGCAACCATGCAGAAAATCTCGCGAACATGCGGGAAAAAAAAATCCGCATCTTCGCGATATTTCCGCTTGTTTGCGATAATTTTAAACATTTTCGCGATAATTTGCGAAAGTGGATTTCGCAAATTCCACCCACCCCTACTCTGAACACTAATTTTCAAATAATCTGTTGGGGTATTGATTACATAGAGTGTTGTATATATTTATATACATTTTTCTAGAGGTGTGTCACATCAGGTGCTGTAAGGACTACCTCTGAACACTAATTATCAAATAAACTGTTGGAGTATTGATTACATAGAGTGTTGTATATATTTATATACATTTTTCTTTCATCATAGGTATATGTATTGTTGTATGTTTTTATATTGATGTGTTTTAGAATGATTTATGGTCAGAGTTCCGTCCCATGGCATGTATGTGTGTTAAATTAATTTTGATAAATGGTCCGTGTATAATTATATACTCTTGTTAGGGTAATTAATTGTGCCCTACATTGAAAATAAACTGGATATTAATTCCTCCGTACTCTTTTCCTTTGTTTCTGTCTGAAATCTGATTGGCTGCCAACACTTGAACCAGGAAGTGTTGACATCCATCTTGGGACTAAGCTTGAGCTAAGTCCCACAAAATTGTAAAAAATAAAGAAAGGAGGAGGGTAGGAATTTCCTGACCCCCTAGGACTGGTGGAGGGGTCCCACAGAGACACCGCTGGGGATTAAAACCATTTTTTGGGGGGTCAATTTTGCCACAAAATCGCTGGTGGACCTGCGGATTTGCAGAATTCTTTTTGAAAAAAAGATGCTTCCTTTCAATTGTAAAACAATGCAGGGGCCTCCATGGGCCCTGCAGCCCCAAGGATGGCTACCGCCCCAGGAATTTATTTGAAATTAATGCAGGAGGCCTGTGCAAACCCCTCCCACAACCCTGGGGCCTACACCCTCCTGGAGCTTTACTTTAAATCAATGCAGGTGCTGTGTCGACCCCCCGCAGCACCAGGGACAATCACTTCCCTGGGCTTTATTGTCATTGAACGGGGGGTTGTGCAGACCACCCATAGCCCCGTGGACCATCACCTCTTCAGGGCTTTTCTTTATTTGAATGCAGGTCGGAGGACCACCAACCTCTCAGGGGCACTTTAAAATATGGATGTGGGTGGGCCTGCTTGGCCTACCGATGCCCTGGGGACCACAACCTCCCCAGGGCCAAATTCAAGAAAAAAGCCATAGATGGCCTTGATGACCGCCACCTCCAAGGCCTGCTCCTGCCATGTCCTGTGGTGCCACCCCAGGACAGAGCTACTTCTTGTGGCTTGGCTGAAGCTTTACCACCCCTGCCATGCCACAGCAAACACTCCGCTTCCAGCAAGCGAGAGCGGAGAAATGGTCTTGATTACTGGAAGTGGAGCATTCATCTGTTTCCAAGCCCGCTGTCAAGCATGCAGGGAAACAAACAAATTGCTTTCACACAGAGGGAGCTACCTTTCCAGCAGCTCCCTATGTGTGAAAGCAATGCCAGCTCCCGCAGGAGTGCAGCATCCAGCAGGGACCTCGAGGGCCTTCAAGCTTCCCCCGTTGTGCCAGTGGAGAGTGGGTGACCTGCGGGCACTTACAGAAAGATAGGCAGCCTAGGGCATGGGCTCCCCAGGGCCAAAATCTTCCCGGGTATGGGGGCTGCGCAGCTCATTCCCCATATCTAAATAGCCAGGCCCCAGGAGATGGGGGTCCATGGGGCTGAAATCGGGCAGGCGAGGGGGGCTGTGTGGGCCCCCTCCACTAATAGACATATATTTTTTTAAAGTCTGGGCCCCAGGGGATGGGGTCCCTGGGTCCAAAATGTGCCTTGAGAGGGGGGACAAAAAAATGAGCCCAGCCCTGGGGGATCGGGTTCCAGGGGCTAAAATCAGCCAGGAGGGCACACGGCCCCCCTCCCATAATATAAAATATATTTTTTTTAAAGGCAGGCCCCTCGGGAAGTTGCCGGAGGCTCAGCTCAGGTAACTATAACTGCTGAATTTTTCTGGTTTTGTAGGAGTGAAATGTGAGCCTAACTATAACATGCCTGTAACCTTTGTTGTTTTAGTGAAATTCTACATTTTTTAAAATTCTACTTCCTAACTATAATATCCCTGTTACCTTTGTTTTTTTCAGTGAATGTATAGATATCAAAGGCTACAAGGATGTTATACTTAGGCTCAGATTTCACCCATACAGAACCATTGAAATTCAGCAGTTATAATTACCGGAGCTAACTGTCCAGCTACCTATATAGCCCCAAACAAGAGGTTTAAATCTTCCCAGCACAGATCTTGGGCAAAAGTTGACCAAGCTCAACTTGAGCAACTTCTTGTTAGTTCAAGTCCCTCGGTGGAAGACAATCCCGTACTGGCAACTGAGACTTACTAAACCTGGCTCAACTCTGCCTACTCTCAACTTGCTCCGATAGAAAGAAGTGGCCCTAGTAGAACTTGTCCGTCCACCCCTTGGTTCTCAAAGGCTCTCAGAATAGAAAAACAAGGTTGCGGACTTCAAAAGAGGAACTGGAGAGCCCAATATGACACATACGAGAGAGAAATTTATAAACACTCTTTAACTAAATACAAAGCTCTATTAGTTACATAAAAGGCAGCCTATTTCTCCTCGCAAATTGAATCCACCAAAACCCAGCCAGAGAGCTCTATAAAGTTATTAATAAATTAACTAAACAACCTGAACAAAAAAGAAATTGGGTTAACCGGTCCTTCTGCGATGACATTGCTTCACACCGCTTTTTTACTCATTTGGTCTCTATGGTAATCCTCTGCCAGTCACCGGTCAAGATAATGTGAACTCAGTTTCCGATAAGGATTTGTCTACTAAAAACTTTAAGCGCTTTTCCCCTGTTTCCTCGGCAGCAATAAAAGACCATATCTTAACAACCAAGTCAGGCTCTCCAGACGACCCATGTCGACCTAAATTATAAAGCTAGTCCCTGACATTATTGCTACCCATCTATCAGACATATTTAATAATATGTTTAGAACGGGAATCGATTCTTCCCTTCTCAATGGAAGCGAGCCTCTGTCCTGCCTCTATTGAAAAAAGTCAACTTAGATCCTGAGGACCCGGCCAACTACCGAATTATTTCCAGTCTCCCTTCCTTAGTGAAAATTGTAGAGAAAGTAATGAACATTAATCTAAATCAGTTCATCAAGGATTCCAACTGCTTGGACTCTACTCAATTTGGATTCAGATCCGAACATAGCACAGAGACTGCTCTGATTAAGGCCACCGATGATCTCAAATTCATCTTAGACAATGGGGGATCAGCAGCCCTTATCCTGTTGGATTTATACACGGCGTTTGACACAGTGGATCATTCCACCCTGATACACCATCTGGAAGCAAAAGTTACAAAAAACCTTGCCTTGAAATTACTTTCATCCTTCCTGTCAAACAGGGAAAACACAATCAACGTTAACGCCTTCTCATCAAGCTCATTTAATTTGCCCTGCGGGGTCACACAGGGATCCTCTCTTAGTCCGACTCTTTTCAATTTATACGTCACAGACCTTGCCCCCTTGTTCGAATCCTTTGGGTTTTCCCTCACCTCTAATGCAGACGACACGTAAATGGTGTTATCAGCCTCACATGATGCCAATGATACTGGTGCTTGCATACATGACTGCATGAAATGTATCAATGGTTGGATGAACAGACACTACCTTAAGCTTAATGTGGGAAAGACTGAGGTGATCTTACTCGGCAATAACCCTAACCTTTGGTATGCCCCGTGTTGGCCTGGGGAGATAGGTCCCCTTCCTGTACCCACCAGGAAAGCAAAGAGTCTTGGCGTCATAATTGATGACCACTTACTCTTGGGAAACCAAATTAACGCAGTGGTCTCCTCATATAGCACTTTGAGAATACTTTAAAAAAAATCTAATTATTTTGCCCATCTCAGTCAGGAAGTCAGTTATTTCCATACTTGTATTATCCAAAATTGACTATTGTACTGGCCTTTACATCAGCCTGCAAGCTCAATATCTGAATAAGTTGCAGATTATTCAGAATTCGGCGGCTAGACTCCTTTTTTATATGCCTAGGCACAATTCGGTTTCCGCTGCTCTCAAGGATGTCCATTGGTTGAGAGTCAAAAACAGGATCAAATTTAAGGCCCTCTGCCTGACATATACAGCCCTCCATGAATCAGGACCCTCGTTTCTCAAGAAAGCCCTTTCATGGTACACTGCCTCAAGAAATTTAAGATCAGCAGGCTCTTTTAGAATAAATACCATTGGATTTAAAAAATCTGAATGGGATGGCAACAGCTTTGTGGTTAGAGCTGCGACAGCCTGGAATCTCCTTCCACTCAATCTCAGATCAGCCCTCTCCCTATCTCAATAAGGAAGCTTCTAAAAACTTGGCTTTTCAATCAATAGGTCATTCATACCCCTTATGCTGCTTATTACTTCAGCACCAAGACACCCTCCGGTATTTGTTGCATTTTACAAATTTTAACATAACATAACTACAATTTACATCCAGCAGTGCACTGCTTTTGCCCTCACATACTACATCATTCATAACATGGTCAGTGACATCACTGATGACATCTTAAATGACATCACTGATGACATCATCCAGTGACTATAAGTGTTCCAAAAACATTCCTGAGACTATAAGATATATACAAAGCTACATCATAAGTTAAAGTACTATTCTTTCTGAACTACTAATGAGTGATACTGTTTCTAACATGTGTCATCTGAGTGGCTGTGTGACTTTCTGTATCAGTGTGGAAGTGGCTGTGTGAGTGGCTGTATCGGTGTGTGAATGGCTATGTGTCTGGCTGTATGGGTGAGTGAGCGGTTGTATGAATGGCTGTATGAATGAACAAGTAGCTGTCTATCAGTAGCTGTATGGGTCTGTGAATGGGTATGTGTGTGACTGTGTGGGTGTTTAAGTGGACGTATGAGAGGTTGTATGGGGGTGTGAGTGGGTGTGCGAGTGGTTCTGTAGATGATGTTACCACTGATGTCATTTAAGATGTAATCTGGAACTCAATATGTCAAACCTTTCGATCTACCACCAGCACTGTAGTGTTACCTCTCCCACTCACCCTCCTGCAGTTAGTTGTGGATACTCTGGCTCTCAACCTCGATGGAGATGCAAAATTAATCTAGACCATTCCACCCGACCCAACAGGCTTGCCAAATACCTTTCGACCAAAGATATCCTCTCCCTTCCCTCACTTTATGATCCCGCCCACCATGTCTCACCACCAGATAGGATTCAAACCATGATCACCCAACCACCAAGGATACCACATACCAAACCCAGACCCATAAATAAATCTAACCTCAAACTTGTCCCCATCTCACACTCTTCCACTACCGTTACCAAAACCAACCTAAAACAATCACTATTCCATTGTGGATCAGCAGTGAAACAAACTGCCTACATACAGGACTTATTATTCAACTTGGACTTGGATCTCCTAATTCTCACTGAAACCTTGCTAAACGAGTCCTCTTCTACTATACTAGACATCCTGGTTCCACCCAGCTACTCTATCATCTGTCAAGATTGTGCTATCCATCTTGGGGACAGTATTGCTTGTAATTATCGATCTAACCTCACTGTCAAACAATCACTTTCCACTCCAAAATCTGGCCGTGAATATATGATGATCAATATGTCTACCAAAGACAACGCCTCCTGCACTCTGCACACTTTCTACCATCCCCCAGTTGATAATCTTACCATCATCAAACAAATTATGGAGATCATCTCCACCAACCTTGCCCTATACAACAACCAGATTTTCCTAGGTGACTTCAACATTCATTGGAACAACACTAAGGACCCACTAGTGAATTGCTCTAAGACTTTCCTCCATGACCTCAACCTGACCCAAGTCTGGAACCACCATACTCCTACAAAAGGGGCAATCTTCGACTTAATCATAGTCAAGTAAAATACCATACTATTGGATTCTATTTTACCCTGTGACTGGAACGATCATCACTGCATCACCTTCTCCATTGTTGAAAAGGCAACCATCCACAAAGGCCAGCTCGTGAAAACTAAACATTGGATCGGAAACACCCCCAATCTGAATCCAGACGTAATATCCGCCACCAGCCTTAACCTCTTGTCTTCTCCCACTGATATGGTTGACACTCAAAATATCACTAAGTACTACTTTAGCTCTCTATCTAATATCATGGACTCCACTGCCCCCAAATGATTAAAGAGTGTCCTGATAAAAATAACTAATACCTGGTTTAACTGTAGCCTTAACGAGGAACGCCACACCCTTAGACTTGCAGAAAGAGTGTGGAGACAGACCCCATCTCTTTCAAACCTTAAACTGTTGCGTAAAAAGAGAAGGAACTACAAGAGGAGCATCAGAAGTGCCAAATCATCTTTTTTCCATTAGCAACTAGACACAGCCTTCAACCGTCCCAAAAATTCTTTACACTGGTGAAACAACATACCTATGGGGAACATAAATCCTCCACATCGTACACTACAACTCTACCTAATTGTCAAACAATTTCCCCCCTCTTTTTTGAGAAACCTAAGTCAATTGACAATCAGCTCTGCACTGCTGTGAATTGCTTACCACCTGAAACCCCGTCACAATGCACCTCTACCGCGCAGGAAATATATCCTACAACCTTCTCTTTAAACCTAAACAATGCCTCATGGTCCATGTTATACTTGGCACCATTGGCGTATCTCTCCTTTCCATTTTTTGCTGTTGCCTCCTGTGTTTTTGCTTGTCTAGATGCTTTGGGCACTTTGCCATTGCTGTTCAGTGCCAAAGTGCAAGTGCTCCCTTTTGTAAATTGTGGTCATGGATTAGTGATTTCATGATTGGCTTATTTGATTTACTTGTCAGACCCAAGTACAGTGCACTATGTGTGCCCAGGGCCTGTAAATCAAAGGCTGCTGGTGGGCTTGCAGCACTGATTGTGCCACCCACAGAAGCAGCTTGTAAAATGTGCCTCAGGCCTGCCATCACAGAGCCTGTGTGCAGTCTGGGACTGCCATGTCGACTTGGCAAGTGCACACACTCAATACCGGGTTACAGGAGGCAGAGTCAGCACCGGTCGCGTACCCACGCCGTAAAGAGTGTGAACGACCTTCCTTATCACCCGATGTAGCCCACAACCAGGGATACAAGGTTCAAATTGAACAGGACGTGTGGAACAATTTTTCCACTTTTTTCACTGGAGACCCGTGAAGATCAGGGTCCCCTTCACTTTGCTAGGTCCTGAAGAAAGCCCACTTGACCCTTTGGGGCATTATAGAGGGCTGAAACATATCGACCTTTTTATGGACACTTTTTCAGTGCACTAGACCGTAACTACTCTAACCTGTGCACACAGAGTAATTGTTTTTTTTAACCATCTCGAACCCAGTTTAATTAAAGGCACGTACTGGTTTTACGAGTTTTTTAATATATTTTTCACTACACGTCACTTAACCATTCACGAACACCTCTTTTTTTCAATGATCACTACTGTAATAACCAGTGGGACAACCTCCGGGCGGAGGAAGCATTTTAGTAACCCGATGATGATGCTGTCACGTTGCTAACGACAGAGCGGAGAATCAAAATATACCGCTTTATTCCATCTGCAAAAACGTGAATGAGGGTTTCTTAACAGTACATTGTACTGATATTGCATACCCTGGTTTTTTCAGGACCAGTGATTCACTCTCCACTTGATATTTTTGATACCTGAGAAAAGAAGCTGAGTGGATCATATGTTCTTCTTTCTCCCTCCTCTTTGATTATTATATAAGTGCACACACTTGCCATTCCCCAAACCTTCCCTTTTCTGCATGTTAGTCACCCCTAAGGTAGGCCCGAGGTACCCCTGTGGGCAGGGTGCATTGTATGTGAAAGGTAGGACATGCCCTGAGGTGTGTTTCATGTTCTGATAGTACTGTTGCATCGTTGGGGGACGCAGTAAGAAACGGACGCATCAACTCCCCACGCAGTAAGAAAAAGACTCAACACCTCCTCTCCGGTAAGGAACTGACGCATCACCTCCCCTGTGCTGCAGTAAGGAACAGACGCATCACCTCCCCCAAAGCAAGGAACCAACACATCACCTTCCCCGTGTGTATGGAACAGACGCAGCACCTTCTCTGCGGCCATTTTGTTTGCTCTGCGTGACGCATCTAAGGTAATTTTGGGAAAAGTGTTGCATTTGCAACTTGCATTGAACTGAACTATTTCTACCATTTGAAAGCCTTATTTTTAATACTGTATTGTGGATTTTTGTTGTTTGGTCTTGTTTTGGTTTAGAGAAAGATTACTTATTTTTCTAAACTGGTGTGGTGTCCAGTTGTAGTGTTTTCACTGTATTACTGTATGTGTTCAGAAATGCTTTGCACACTGCATCTGAGATAAACCTGTCTGCTCGTGCCAAGCTACCAAGGGGGTGAGCAGGGGTTATTTTAGGAGTGTATCCCCCTTACCCTGACTAGAAGCAAAGGTCCCTATTTGGACAAAGGTACCTACCTCTGCCACCTAGAGAACCCCATTTCTGACATTGGGGGTCAGCGGTGAGGATCCTGGACTTGCATTTGTGATTTAAATACAGTGATTGGTGTACACTACTTGTGAGTGCAGACCACTATGCAACCACATACATTTTTTTAAGAGTTCTTTTGGGGAATTTTTTGCATCTTGAGAAATGCCAATTTTTCACCATGAGTAAACAAGGATCCATTGCATCTGTGAATATTGAATTTGAAGAAGAGAGGGTTGATACCTACACTGTGCCACAACTCAAAACCATCTACAAATTTTTTTAAAACCTCTGTGAGAGACCTCATCAGGAAGGAGGAGTTCCAAAAGGCGCTGAGGGCCTGATTGGAAGTAAGGAATGCCAGTGAGCCGACCGAGGATCCTATGGTGGAGGGGGAGAATTTAGAAGGGCAGCAGAATGGGTAAGACGCCTAACTGGAGGTGAAGAGTCCTCCCAGGGAAGGCAGCAGTGTGTCTTCAAGGGGTCTGTCTCCAGAAGAATTGGAGGGCAGGGAGAAAAGCAGATTGCATAAGATGGAACTTGCTAAGCTCAAACTGGGGAGCCAGGGTGACTTAGACAAGAAGAGGTTAGAGTTTGAGAGCAAGAAATTGGCCATGGAGGAAAAGAAGATGCTTTTAGAGCATGAGAGGGAGCTAAAGCTGAAAGCAAAGAACCTAGAGATTAATACCTCTGGTGGCAGCACACCATCAGTGCCTGTAGAATGAAAAGTGTATATTCCCAAGGATGTCATCAAAGATTTCATGAAGCATGAGGACATTGGCCAGTGGTTCAAGGCCTATGAAGTAGCGATGAAGTCCCACCGGGTCCCTGAGAGAGATTGGGGAGAGGGGTTGTGGGGCCGCTTTCTGGGTGAAGGAAGGGAAACCTTACTAGCATTGCCCACTGAGGACCAGATGTCCAATACCCCATGAAGTAAGCCTTAGTTGACAGGTATGGGTTGACTCCAGAGCACTATAGGCAGAAATTTAGAAATTGCAAGAAGCTAGGTCTAGCACCTGGTTGGAATATGTGTCTTTTTTTGCAGAGCATTGGATGGTTGGGTGAAGGGTGGCAAGGTAAAAGATTTTCAGGTGCTCTATAATTTGATTGCATGGTAGCACTTGTCCAGTAGTTGTTTTCCAGAACTACGCCAGCACCTGATTGAAAGCAAGCTGATTGACCCCAGGAAGCTTGCTGTGGAGGCAGACCGCTGGGTCAGTACCAGTGTCCACAAGGGTCTTCTGGGAAACTCTGCCAAAGGTGGGCAGGGTCCCCAGCAGAAGAGTAGGGGGACAAGGGTAAACAAAAGGAGTTCCAAAAAGTGCCCCAAAGTAACCCCCAAGGGAACCAAGGTAAGGGTTTCCAGCCTCCAGCTGGATCCCAGCAGGTAAGCCTGTGCAGAAGGGTCCCAAGACCTGTTTTAGCTGTGGTCAGGTGGGCCACTTCAGGGGGAATCCTTAGTGTCCCAAACCGGTTACCACGGCTCCCTCTGGTGCACCGCCCCGCGAAATGGCTAGTGTACCATTGGGGGAGGAGGTAGGTGCCTAAGGTGGGTGGGGTCACACAGTGATGGCCCTGATCTCTTTAGGAGACAGTGAGATGGTCCATCGGGCTCATCAGCCTAATAACACTAAGAAGTACAGGTAGTGGGTAACCATCAATGGCCATAGTGTGGAGGCTCTGAGAGACACCGGAGCCAGTGTTACAGCTGTCTGTTGTCGGCTAGTGTCTGAAGAGCAGGTGGTCCCCAACACATTCTACCCTGTAGTTGCCACTGACAACTCAGAGTTCCTCTGCAAAGTGGCACAGGTTCCATTTGAGTGTGGGGGGAGGGTCTCAGGTTCCCTGAGAGTAGCTGTGTGGCCAGCCATGCCTGTTGACAATCTGCTAGGCAATGATTTGGAGAGCTCCCCTTGGGTGAAGGTTGAGTGATGGTCTCATTTGGAGATGTTGGGTATGCCTGAGTGGGCATGTGTGACCACTCGGTCAATGGCAGCCAGTAAGGGTATTCAAGAGGACCTGGAGCCTGAAAGAGTGGCCCAGGTGCCTGCCTTAAAGAGAACTAGCCCCCGAAGTTCCCACTGTCCAGGAGGAGGCAAACCTTGAGGGGGATGCCCTGGAGCCTACAAGGGAACAAGTGGCTGAACTGGGGGACCTGCCTGAGCTGACCCACTGGCAGGAGGAAGGAGGCCCCTCCAGGGAAGAGTTCTGTGAGGAGCAGAAGAAGTGCCCTTCTCTTGTGGGTTTGTGGCAACAGGCTGCAAAGCAGGCAGCAGGTGATCTGTCCGAATCACATTGGATTTACTGAGAGAAGGGTCTCATGTATCGTGAGCCTAAGGTTGCTGAGCCTGGGTCAGCCTGTGTGCTGGTGGAACCCCAGCACTTCAGAGCCTTCCTACTGGGTCTGGCTTGTTGATGTGCCTTTAGCTTGTTGATGTGCCTTTACCAGCCAAGGAGCGTCCTGCGCCAGGACGCTCCTTGGCTGGAGTATCTGTGCGCACAATAAATAACCGTAACATAACATAACATAACATTTGGGGCAAGACAAGACCTTTAAAACGCTTGTCACCCACTTTTACTAGCCCCAAATGCACAAGAGTTCAGATACTCATTGTAGGACTTATCAGACTTGCCAGGCAAGTGGTAAGAGTGGAAGGAAGCACAATGCTCTACTCCAACCTTTACCTGTGGTCAGCACCCCCTTTGAAAGGGTGGGCATTGGCATTGTGGGGCCTCTGGATCCCAAGACAGCCATGGGCAACAGGTTCATCCTGGTCTTGGTGGACCATGCCACCCCATACCTGGAAGCCATTCCTCTCCGAACTGTGATGGCCCTCGTGGTGAGTTGTGCATTGATGGGGATTTTTTCCCGTATGGGGTTCCCCAGAGAGGTGATGTCAGACTGTGATACCAACTTCATATCTAAGTCTATGAAGTCCCTGTGTCAGGAGTGTGGTGTAACCTATAATTTCACCACTCCTTACCACCCCCAAGGTAATGGGCTGGTTGAGAGATTCAACTGGACGCTGAAGGGCATGATTATGGGTCTTGAGGAACCCATGAGGTGTAAGTGGGACATCCTCTTGCCATGCCTTCTGTTTGCTTACAGAGAGGTGCCACAGAAGTTCTTAGGGTTCAGTCCCTTTGAACTGCTGTATGACCATCCTGTGAGATGACCTCTGAGTTTGGTGAAAGAAGGCTGGGAGAAAGCTGTCAGTAAACCTCCCCTGGATGTATACAGCTACATGATGGCCTTCAGAAACCAGACTAGGAGCTTCAGACAACTTGCACAGGCGAATCTGGAAGCCAGCCAGGAGGAGATGAAACAATGGTATGATCAGAATGCCACTCTGATCGAGTTTCAGCCTGTAGTTCACAAAAAATCTGTAGATGTCAGATCCAAAAAACCTAACCAAGGGAATGGGGATTCCGCTGAATGCGTGAAAAAAGACCCCTGTCCAAAGAAAAGAAAATTATTTTCTTGAGTCCCTCACTCACCTAGGGTTGCCCCTAGGTGACATGCTTCATCATTGAGACCATCCCAAACAGCTGCTGCTTGGGGCATGCTGCGACTTGCGGAACTACGTAGGAACAGTTTTATGTGAAGAAGTGTGTAGTGCAGTTTTCATGGAGTGGTGAAAGTGATGTTAAAAATACCTAGCTAGTGAGCTAATATTTTGTTCTCGCTCTTAGTTGGTATGTATAAAAAGGGGGTTAAATAGTTGGGAAAAGATATAACTATTATATGTATACGGTCCCTAATATTCGGTCAACATGTTTCGAGGTAACCCCTAAACCTCATCTTCAGGACCACACGGGGACCAGCCCCATGCGTGCCACTCCTTGTGAATACCTATAATAAAGTGAGGATGCACACCTAATGTGTGAGCACCCGATTCAAAATACATACGGTTTAGTCTTTGACACATAGTATTCATGCTTTGTCAATACTATGCCTCATGGTCTGCCTGGGTAGAGGGGCTTGTAGTCATACCTTCATCAAAGCACATCTCCGTCTAATAACACCTACTGGCCCTTGGGTGGACCGCATCTTGCCTGGACAAAAAGTGTGTATCATGGCCCCTGTGGAGCCTTGTGCGCTCTAGGATAAGTGGACCGGAACATTTGAGGTGGTGGAGCGCAAGAGTAATGTCACCTACTTGGTGGACTTGCAGTTTCCTAGGAACCCTTTCCTGACCTCCTGTTTGCAAAGGAGTAAGATGGGTTAGTGGACGGTGTGAACCTCTCTTCCGCCCTGACCCCTGAGAAACAGAATGACTGCCGCCAGCTGTTGGAGCAGTTTTCTGATTTGTTCTCCCTGGCCCCCAGTGTCACTCTGTGGTGCGTCCATGATGTGGACACTGGGGACAGTCCTCTAGTAAAACATACGATTTGCAGAGTGACTGACAGGGTCAGAGCTGGCATCAAGGAGGAGGTCTCCAAGATGTTAGCGCTAGGGGTGATTGAGTCCTCAAACAGCCCTTGGGCCAGCCCAGTGGTCTTGGTCCCAAATGCTGCTGCACCCAGTGCAACACCAGAACTCCGGTTCTGTTTGGATTACCGAGGGCTCAATTCACTCACCAGGACTGACGCGCACCCCATCCCCAGAGCAGATGAGCTCATCGATCGGTTGGGGGCTGCCCGGTGCGGTACCTCAGTACATTTGACTTAACGTCTGGGTACTGGCAGATCACCTTAACTGATGGGGCAAGAGAGAAGTCAGCATTCTCCACAACAGATGGGCACTACCAATTCCAGGTGATACCCTTTGGGATGAAGAATTCCCCTGTCACCTTTCAGAGGTTGGTCAACCATGTGTTGGCTGGACTGGAGGATTTCAGTACCGCCTACCTGGATGACATTGCAGTGTTCAGTGCCACTTGGGAGGAACATCTGCACCACCTTTGGGACATGTTGAAGGCGCTGCAGAGGTCAGGCCTCACGATCAAGGTGAGTAAGTGGCAGATCGGGCAGGGTTCCGTGGTGTACTTGGGGCACCAGGTTGGGAGGGGACAGATGGCGCCCCTACAGCCCAAGATTGATACCATTCTGGCTTGGGAACCCCCCAAGACCCAGACAGAGGTGAGAGCCTTTTTGGGACTCACAGGGTATTACAGGAGGTTTGTCAAGGGGCGTGGCAGCATTGTTGCTCCCTTGACAGACCTGACTTCCAGGAAGCAGCCCAAGAAAGTGAACTGGACTGATGCCTGCCAGAAAGCTTTTGCTGCCCTGAAATCTGTCATGTGCACGGCGCCCGTGCTTCAGGTGCCCAACTTCTCAAGGGAATTCATTGTGCAGACAGATGCTTCAGAGCATGGTGTGTGGGCTGTGCTCTCACAGTTGAATAAAGAAGGCCTATACCAACCTGTAGCTTCATTAGTAGGAGGTTACTTCCCCGGGAGCAGAGGTGGAGTGCGATTGAGCGTGAGGCATCTGCTGTGGTCTGGGCACTGAAGAAGTTGAGACCATACTTGTTTGGGACTCACTTCCGGGTTCAGATGAACCACAGGCCTCTCAGATGGTTGATGCAGATGAGGGGTGAGAATCCAAAGCTGTTTAGGTGGTCCATTTCCCTACAGGGGTTGGACTTTACGGTGGAGCACACCCCTGGTACAGTTCACGCCAATGCTAATGATCTCTCCAAATGTTTCCGCCTTAGTGAAGAGAACTCCCAAAAGTGTGGGTAGTTCTCCCAACATTTCAGCTGAATGGGACATGTGTTATACTTGGCACCATTGGCGTGGGTCTCCCTTCCATTTTCTGCTGTTGCCTACTGTGTTTTTGCTGGTCTAGATGCTTTGGGAACTTTGCAACTGCTGTTCTGTGCCAAAGTGCAAGTGCTCCCTTTTGTAAATTGTGGTTATGGATTAGTGATTCCACGATTGGCTTTTTTGATTTACTTGTCAGACCCTAGTACAGTACACTATGTGTGCCCAGGGCCTGAAAATCAAATGCTGCTGGTGGGCTTGCAGCACTGATTGTGCCACCCACAGAAGCAGCTTGTAAAATGTGATTCAGGCCTGCCATCGCAGAGCTTGTGTGCAGTCTGGGACTGCCATGTCGACATGGCAGGTGCACACACTTGCCAGTCCTCACAAATTCCCTTTCCTGCATGTTAGTCGCCCCTAAGGTAGGCCCAAGGCACCCCTGTGGGCAGGGTGCATTATAATGGAAAGGTAGGACATACCCTGATATGTGTGGCATGTCCTGGAAGTAAAATACTTGCAATTTCGTTTTTCACTATTGCAAGGCTATCTGTTCCCTTAGGCCAGAATGGGCAGTTTGTTTATAACATCTTATAAACATAACTGTCCCCAGGAACAAGATAGGAAAATAAAGTTCAGTATGCCTGAACTCGGAATGTTAAGATGAATCTTTTAGTAAGGGTGATTTTTACATTCTGTGTTTGAAAGTACCATTTATAAAGTAGGTATTTTATTGCCTAACCATCCAGTGTGCCTCTGCTAAGTTTGTGCATTGCATGCCTGGCTTTTGGATGACAGGGACTGGAGGAGGGCAGCGGCTCCAGAAGTCTGATGAGTCAGGGCTGGGCTGAATAGGCCTGGTCTGCATTTGGAGTGGTGGGAGGAGTAGCACCTTCACCTGAATAGGGCTGTGCCTGCATTCTACAATAAAGGCTCTGCCCCCCTGTGGTGTGTCTGAAGCCAGGGCTCACAGTGTCAATGGAGGTTGTTGTGCACTTGCAAAGTGCCCCACAGAACTGGCTTTAGCTGGGTACAGACAGTCTCTGCCTTCAGAGAAGAAAGGAGTTTGGTGTATAAAAAGAGGGGCCCAGACTCCAGACTTTTAGATCACGTCTGGGAAATCAAGAGGAACCTTTGCCAAGGAGAAGAGCCGGATAAGCTGAGGATGAATACTGCCCCTGTGCTGTTTGCTGTCTGGGGTTGGCCTGCAGTGGCTGCTTGCTGCCAAGTAAAGGAGAAAAAGGACTTTGCTGTTTGCTGTCGCCTGCTTGAAGAAAAGATCTCCAAGGGCTTGAAACTGAGCTTGACTCCTGTTTTGAAGTCTCAGGGAGATGAAAACTTCCACCAGCTCCCCTGAATTTCCTTGCTGGGAATTTCAACCTGCAAAGAGATGCCTGCTGCTGTTTAGGACCTCTAGAGACTGTTTGTCACTGGGAGCTGGAAAATCAATGCAACACCGAAGAAGCGTGTCACATCCGCACCTGTTTTCCGACATATCACCAAAGAAACAGTCGCAGCGCCTGCCGTGGCATGAGAAATCGCCACTGACACATTGGGTGCAACGATCTATGAAGTCCGAGATTCCCACACCGATCCCGACGCAAGCCTGCTGTGCAGCTGCACGAAGCCACGCATCGTACCAGATCGATGCATCTCATCGAGATGCCAAAACTGTCGCATAGTTGGGGGACGCAGTAAGAAACAGACGCATCAACACCCCACGCAGTAAGAAAAAGACGCATCACCTCCTTTCCGGTAAGGAACCAACATCACCTCCCCTGCGCTGCAGTAAGGAACCGATGCATCACCTCCCCTGAAGCAAGGAACCAATGCATCACCTTCCCTGTGTGTAAGGAACAGACGCTTCACCTTCCTGGCAGCCATTTTGTTTGCTTTGCGTGACGCATCTAAGGTACTTTTGTAACCCTGGGCGTAGTTCGCGTATTAGCGCTACGCGTAGCTACGAAAAGTGCACTTCGCACTACGCGAGATACGCGTAGCACTACGCGAACTGCGTAGTGCACTGTTGGTGATGATTGCACAGTGCCAGATGCTTGTCCGCACTGTGCAATCATTGAAAACAGTATCTTGCACAGTGTGAGATGTTGTTTTCTGCCGCTCAAGTAGATTTTTACTCGAGCGGCAGCTTTCTCAACGCCGACTGGTAGTTTCTCATCGCGAGCGGTCGCGAGCATACGCGACCACTCGCAATGAGAAACCTGACCTCTTCGAGTTGAGAATCTCGCCGGGAGTTTTATTTTCCACGCTCGCGATCGGCAACTTGATGTTGCTGATCGCGAATGAGGAAAAAGTCTCACCGGGATGTCATTTTGCTCGCTCGCGATCGCCAACTTGACGTTGAGGACCGCGAGAGAGCAAAAAATGACAACTACGCTACGCGATTTTGCACTGTGCTACATGAAATTCGTGTAGCGCGAAGTAGCACAAACTACGCAAACTTCGCGAGCGTAGCGTAGTTGTCCACCCAGGGTTATACTTTTGTGAAAAGTGTCGCATTTACAACTTGCATTTAACTGAACTATTTCTACCATTTGAAAGCCTTATTTTTAAAACTGTAGTGTGGATTACTGTCGATTGGTTTTGTTTTGGTTTAGATAAAGATTACTTATTCTTCTAAACTGGTGTAGTGTTCAATTGTAGTGTTTTCACTGTATTACTGTATGTGTTCACAAATGCTTTACACACTGCCACTGAGATTAGCCTGTCTGCTCGTGCCAAGCTACCAAGGGGGTAAGTGTATCCCCCTTACCATGACTAGAAGCAAGGGTCTCCTATTGGACAAAGGTACCTACCTCTGCCAACTAGAGACTCCCATTTCTAACAGTCCATCTTTCAGGCATTTGAGGACTCCGACATCTCAAAACTACTGTCCTCCACTAAACTTTCCAACCACTTCAATGACCCTCTCCCTCCAAATTCCTCAAGGAAACTTCACACTTCCTGATACCCCTATGGACTGGAATTATCAATGCCTCACTTAAGCAAGGCACCATGCCAAACTGTCTAAAAAGTGGACAAGTCACACCTATCCTTAAAAGCCAGACACGGATCTCTCAGATCCCAACAATTTTCGCTCCATTCGAGCATCCCCACCTTGGCTATGTTATTAGCCTCCAACGATCCTCATCTTCCAAGGGGACTTCATCCTCCAACGAATAGTGCACCATGAGGTGCATTTGCAGAGTACTGGGCAAAGGGGGCCAGGCCTCCGACGAGCTCTCAGCAATCCAGATATGTGGGATTTACTGGTGGTAACAGGAGTGGTTCTTGGCCCCAAACAACACTCAACATCCAAAGGGATTTCATTCCCCAACAGGTAGTGCGCTAGGAGGCTCATTTGCAGAGTGGTGTACAAAGTGGGTGGGACCTCCCATGAGCTCTCAGCATTCACCACTGTATGGGACTTCCTATTGGTAACAGTAGGGGTTCTTGGCCCCCAAGGACCATCAGCATCCAAGGGGACTTCATCCCCCAACGAGTAGTGCTCCAGGAGGTAAGTTTGCAGAGCGGTGGACAAAGGGGGTGAGGCCTCTGATGAGCTCTCAGCAATCCCGCTGTGTGGGACTTACTGGTGCCAACAGGAGAGGTTCTAGGCCACCAAGAACCCTCTGCATCCAAGGGGACTTCACCCCCCAATGAGTAGTGCACCCATAGGCACGTTTGCTAAGTGGTGGACAAAGTGGGTGGGGCCTCTGGCAAGCTCTCAGAAATCCCACTGTTTGGGATTTATTGGTTGTTACAGGAGGTGTTATTTGCCCCCAAGGACTCGCAGCATCCATGGGGACTTCATCCCCCAACAAGTAGTGCGCTTGGAGGCGTGTTTGTAGAGTGGTTGACAAAGGGGGCTGGGCCTCCGATGAGCTCTCAGGAATACCACTGTATGGGACTTACTGGTGGTAACAGGAGGGGTTGTTGGCTCCCAACCCTGGGGCCCTCAGCATCCAAGAAGACTTCATCCCCCAACAAGTAGTGCCTCAGGAGGTGTGTTTGCAGAGTAGTGGAAAAAGTGTTTGGGGCCTTCAACGAGCTCTCAGAAATCCCGCTATACAGGATGTGCTTTCCAGCTGATTTTAGTGATGTGTTGGTGATGCAAAGGAAAATGAGGATATCTGCACCAAACAAAAAACCACTTGCTTCATACAGTTAAGAGGAAGTACCCTTGTTTTGTGGATATTCAACTCTTTGTACTCCTGGAGTCTATAGGAGGAGTCATGTTATCATGGATTTCTGGATGAAGACAGCTCCTTCTTCTGCCACGGCTTCTAGTATTAGACGAACCATTAGAATTACAATTGAAAATCCAAAGCAATCCTCACAATCCCCTCTGTGTTGCCTTGGTAATAGTGGGCTGCCCTTTACAAAACTACTTTATTATTAATTTGCAATAAAATCTACACCTATGGGGCATTCTTTTGTTTAAAAAAAAAAAAGAAAAAAAGGGCGACTGTGTGTTAATACCCTTGTATACACACTTTTGTGCCTCCAGTGTTTGGAGTCAGGCATGTGCTTTTGAAGCTACTGGCAATGCACAATCCGCCCTGAGAGATATGATGACAGCCTATCTGAGAGCTCATCAGAGGCCCCGCCCCCTTTGCCCACTACACTTCAAACATGCTTCCTGGTGCACCTGTTTATTTATTTATTAGAACATTTAATATCACGCGCAACTCACTCCTTAAGGAGCATCTAAGCGCTGCGCATCACTACCCCCACATTTTCAAAAAGATTTTTTTGCACTGCGCCCTCGACCCAAACAGTTTTGTGTCTTTTCATCTGCAGGATTTAGTATATACTAAGTAGAGTAGGAATAAAACACCTATGAGCTCCTCCCTCTCAGTGAAGGAGTTGTAGCCCTTGGCGGGGCTAGGTGTCCCCGTCAAGAGGAGAATCCCAGGTGATGAAGCATGCCACCTTGGTGCGTGGTGGGATTTCATCCTAATTAAGACACTCCCCCCACAATTACCTGGAGACAATCTTCAGTGTCTCTTTCTTGTTCAGTTTGGTACTCTAGACCTGAGGATGTTTTGTGTTTGCTAATTACTATTTGGGGATCTGATCTTTTCTAGTCTATACACTTCTGTTGGACCCCCCCTTTTCTTCTGTATTTATCTAATTTGAGCAGCCACGGCTGCGGGTCCGGCATTCCATCCTTCAACACAAGGACGTTATTTCCTTAGCTCTTGTTAGAAACCTGTTCACATGCACACCAGAATAAAGTTAGCATTCTTTGTCTTCATCATCATGACAGAAATACAGTCACACGTTCAGTACACTCTTCAGCCAAATACAGAAGAGCATTCTAAAAAATTGGAAGATTTTGAGTATAGGTAATACTCCTATACCCGGACCCCTGTTTGCCTTCAAAAGGAACGCCAACCTCAGGAACAAGCTGGTTCACATGAGACCGAAGAACAGAAGACACCTGAATCAGAACACATTGTGGCGTCTGCCAGAGATCAAAGGTCATTTTCCTTGTGGTGCATGTGCGGTGTGCCCACAGACTAAACACACCATCTCCATTGATATTGGAACAGACAGACCCTGGATGCTAGTTCGCCACACAAAGTGCAACAGCGAAAGGCTTATCTATCTGGTGACATGCCCTTGTGGATGCCAGTATATGGGCATGACCACGCAGAAGATCAAAACGAGAATAATGGAACACAGGAGCACCATCTGATGTAAGAAACAGGCAACCAAACTTTTTTTTTTTTTTTAATCTGTTTATTGACATTTCAAGTAATATATGCACTGTCACTGCCTTACAAGTCAGCACGAGCAATAATTAACCAAACAACCGATCTGCGATCGACCTTTGTACAAAGACATTAATAACATATGCTACATCAGTATCAGCAGTTACATTTTTGGCATTATGACCTACTATTCACTTTATCAGCATTGTTATTCACTCTGTGTGCTATTGGTAGCCAGTTGTTGTAAGTATTGGCGTAATGGTTCCCAAATGTCCCTGGGCCTAGATGTTGTGGGCAGTTCTTCTGTATATAATGCAAGATTTTCTTTACAGTAAACCATGTCTTTAATCCAGCTCTTAGTTTTTGGGGCCATAACACTTTCCCAATGTACTGCCACTTGTCGTTTGGCCATTAGCAGCGCAATGCGCACAAATCTAACCACCGTCCTTTTTAAGTGAGGTACGTAACACAAAAAACAAATTCAGGGCGTGCATTGCAATGAAATCCCAGACATTTCCTGTATGCATTTCAACAATCCTTCCCAAAATAGTAATACCCTTCTACATTCCCATGCTAGATACAAGAAGTCAGCATCAGCTCGGCCACACCGCTTGCAGTTGCTTGTTTCTCTTAGGCCACATTTATGTAGTTTAATGGGTGTGTGATAGGTCTGGTGAATATACTTAAGTGTATGAAGCGCAAATTACCATTGGGTTTAAGGGTGCTGGTTTACTTACAGATATGTTCCCATTCCGACTCCTGCAATGGGGGTATTCATCTAGCATTCCAAAGGGCCAAGCTTTTGTCCGGTTTTATGACTTTCTCGTCCCGCACCTCCCTGTATAGTTTAGTTACTAGTTTAGGCCTGGAGGGTGCAACCAGCAGTAGTTGTAAAGCTCGCAGTGGGGGGGGGGGGTTCAGCTGGATACATGTTTTGACCGCCTAGCGCAGTCTGTGCATGGTGAAGTTAAACCGTAGCGACGGGTTCGTTACGTACTGCAGGTCTTCTGTAGTTATAAATTGACCGTCAGTATATATATCTTGCATGGAGAGTATACCCACCTCTCTCAGCGCCCACGCACCACTGACAATGCCGCATGATGCGTAAGGGGCAGTGCCGGAGCATATATAGGGAGCTTATTGGCAATGGTGCCTATAGATTGCCATGCCGCTATAGTCGTGTCCAGAGTGTTAATTTCGGTTTTGGGTGTGCCTCTATGCGTGTGCGTAGGGGATCTGTGTGTGCGTCGCCAACTTCTACTGCGACATGCGGATTGTATGCGTGTGGTTTAAACCAATAATATGCGTATTGTGCTTGGGCGCATAAATAATATAAAAAGGGGTCTGGAGCACTAAAACCTCCCTTAGCATAGTCCAACGTCAATGTGGTCCAACTCACCCTGGCCCGCTTGCCTCTCCATATCAAGCGAATAAGGGAGGACCGTATCTCTCTATAGACATGCTGAGTCAGCTTGATTGGGATATTGCAGAAATAATTATATAAACTGTGGGAGTATAACCATTTTGATGACCACGATGCGATCGGCGAGGGAAAGGGGTAGCATGTTCCATCTAGCCACCTGTTATTCTAGGGAAGCATATGCTCTGCCATAGTTTTCTTTGATGACAATTTCAGGGTCGCAGTGGATCCAGACACCCAGGTATTTTACCGGGTCTGAAGTCCACATCAGGGGGTATTCCATATTCGGGGGGTAGTGTTAGGTGTTAGTGGTATTACTATTGATTTGTTCCTGTTAATTTGGAGACCTGAGAAGAGTCCAAATCTAATATATTCCCTCAACACCTGCGCGAGGTAACGGCTTGGTTCTCTAATAAATAACACCATATCGTTGGCATAAAGTGAGATACCGACCGGGTGGTGTAGGAAATTAAGGGCCGTCTCTCTGTGTTGCTGGCGAACACTGCAGTCTAGCGGTTCAAGCACCAGCGCAAACAGTAAGGGAGAGAGAGGATACCCCTGGCGAGTGCCTCTGTGAATCATAAATGGTTACGATGTCAGGCCCCCGGCACGCACCAATGCTGAGGGGTTGGTATATAATAGTCGTACCCAGCCGAGAAACAAAGGTGGGAATCCCATGCGGTTCAAGATATGAAACATGTAGCTCCACTCTATGGAATCGAACGCCTTCACAGCATCCAGCAGAACCGTGGGTACATGCAGATCGGGGTCTAAGACGTGGAACATTGCAAATATAGTTCTTAAATTGTGGGATGTGGAGCGTTCCGGGATAAACCCTGATTGGTCCGGAAGAACCAAGCTAGACATTAGGGGCTGCAACCTGGTAGCCAGAATTTTCACCAGAATCTTGGCATCGAGGTTAATCAGTGACAGCGGCCAGTATGACTCGCAAAGATCTAGAGCCTTGTCCTTTTTTGACAATGTAATAATTAGTGTTTGACTAAGTTGCGTCTCGGTCGGCCTCCCTCCCCATACGCCCGCGCCACATGCCTGCAAGAACGATAGCAGATCTCAGATTCCGCCAATGAGTCATATTCTAAGATTAATTCGTGAATACGCTTTAATGTTTCAGGGTAAGGTGCAGTTGTGTATTGACGTTCCAAATATGTCAGTATTAGTTCGGTCTTTGCAAGTTGACCCCTGATGTCTTTTAAAATACCAGCTGTGGTACTAATGCAGACCCCTCTTATGGTCACCATAAATGCCCCCCACAGTGTAGACACACTTTCCACTGTGCCCACGTTAAGGTCAAAGTATTGTTCAAAGGCGTTTCGTATGGTGTCAGTGTATTAGCCGGAATTCGAAGGGCAAGTTGCACCGGGTTGTGATATGATAGTGTACGCAGGAGTACCTTTACATCAGTGACCCAGTCGTTCGCCTCCTCACTGAGGAGCCAATAGTCCAGTCGGGATCAGCTGTCATGTGCGGGTGTGGCATGTGTCTCTGCCCTCGTCGTGCTGTTACGCTGCCTCCATATGTCCACTAGGCTGAATTCGATCATGGCATTGTTGATACTGTTAGCTATTTTGGATGTACGAAGTCCGTGTGGGCTACATTTATCTAATTGAGGGTCTAGATAAGTATTGAGATCCCCCCAGACAATAGCCGCTGCAGGCCACTCACGCATTATGTTGTACAGTCGTGTAAAGGTTTCTGGTTCGTCGACTATGGGACCATACACATTTATAAAAGTGACAAAGGAGGTTCCCAGTTTACCGTGTACCATGGCACATCTTCCCTCTGTGTTCATATAAGTTTTAATGGGTGTAAAGTGGAGTCCACGCTTAAACAAAATGATAACCCCTCTGGCGTATGCGGAATACCATGAGGCTAATTTAAACCTTGCCCATTTAAGTGCGATTTTAATTTCGGAAGTCGCAGTCAGATGTGTCTCCTGGAGGAGAGCGACCTGGATGTCATGGCGATCTAGATATGCAAACACTTCCCTAATTTTTTTGGGGGTATTGAGCCCGCGAACATTCCATGTCAAACAATTATACGTCTCACCCATACCTAGAATGAAATGCAATTCGTACTGAGTGTAGGTCCTCGCCACAGCAATCAGGGAGTGCAGTCAACACATGTAGCAGCTGGTAGGTCGGTACAATCACAGAAACAAACCCCAATTCAGAACAAAACCACCCTCCCTCCCACATCCACCTCAGCAGACCCCAATTGCCAAAGCCATTCCGAATTGAAACTAAGAACCCCACAAACCCCCCCCAAACAATCGCCTAACGAGAAAGTAAAATATTGTGGTGCACACAGAGTGGCGGGAGCTGCCAGCCGGGTACCCCAGCGATGTCACATGGGGGGTTGCCTATCCAATCCTCTAAAGAAGATCAAAAGGTAATACAGTCAGTGTAACCTGCTAGTCACGAAGGGCTATCAGCGTGTAAGCTAGGGTACAGTCCACAAATGTGCCTAAATTTGTATATTGCACGACAGTTACATTATGCCCTCCGCTGTATGTGTAAGACGTTAAACCATCATTTCGAATCCAGCACTTATCTGGGATCACGAGGAGCGTTGCATGAAAGAGACATGAAATAATATGGGACCTAAATTTCTTAGGAGTTCACTTAAGCCTTTCTCAACCTCCAGAACGCTTCGTTCCAATACTGCTCATCTGCTTCATATACCCAGAACAAGGAAAGTTAACTGGGGAGACAGATGTTTTACCATCGCAGCTGCAAAACTATGGAACTCCCTTCCTTTTAATATAAAATCCAGTCCAACGCTGATCATCTTTAGAAAGCAGCTAAAGACATGGCTGTTTTCTCAACGACATGATTATTCGTAAATCACTCTAAAACTGCCTCGGAGATTTACTTTACTGGTATCAGATATAGCTCTCAGCGCCGAGACACCTATGGGTAATTGCAGCGCTTTAAAAATCGCATAAATAAATAAATAAATAAATAAATAAATAAAGTGTTCACTCAGCACAATTAGTAGGCCAGGGGAGACCACCCTTCATTCAATATCAGAGGCTGATCCCTGCTCCTCCTGGTCGCCTCTGGGTGATCTTCTATGTGGAGCTTGTGAACCTTTGCATTGGAGGTATTTGAGTACATCCTTAGACTCATTACAAATCGTTCTTTTGCCGCCATCTGTGACTCTTAGCCGGGTATATCATCGCGTACGGAATGTGGAGGTCTCGAAGTCTCTTTTTGACTGCCAGAAACTTTTTTCGTGCTTCTTGGACTTGTGGTGTGAAGTCCGGGTAAATAGAAATGTCCATCCCTTCATGGTGCACACTGCTCAGGTCGCAAGCTCTATGGAGCGCCGCATCCCGGTCTCTATAGTTCAGTAGTTTCACAATAATCGGGCGCGGTCGTGCCCCGGGTAGAGGCGGTGGTGCTAAAGATCTATGCGCTCTCTCAACGATGAACACGCTCGAGAATGTTTCTTTACCAAGAAGTGTGATCAATAGGTTCTCAATAAAGCGCTCCATATTGCCCCCATTTGTCAACACTGCTATCCCCATGATGCGTAGATTGTTGCGGCGGGATCTCGCTATTAAATCTTCTGCCTTCGCCAACAGTGTTGTTTAGGTTTTGTCAATTTTTTCCTGCTTGGTCTCTAGTTGATGTTGCGCATCTTCCGCATCAGATATACGTCGCTCCACCATATCTATTCTCTCCGTGTGTCGATCCAGGCGCTCAGACATATGATCTACGCAATAGGTTAAGGTGTCTATTTTTCCATCGATATTTAATAGTGTTGATTGAATTGTTGCAAACATGGATTGAAATTCCACGGTGGTAACTGAGCCCCCAGCCGCCACCGGTGGCTGAGTGGGAGGTTGATCATCCGTGCTGTGTTCGACTGTCTTCTTTGATTGTTCAAACTGTAGTTTGGATTGGTTCCTGTCTGGCTTCCCCATTTTTCTCAGCTTCGTTGCTCAGTAGTGTCTTCAGCCAAGCCACACCACGCGTAAACCAGTGCACAGCAGTCGCCGCTACCGGGCTTTGTGGGCTTGAAGTGTGGGATCAGCAATGTCTGACACTGCGTTGAACGGTGACCCAATGCGTGCGCGTCTACAGTGGAAGAGCGTGGTTTAGTCGTCCCAGGTACTCACAGACAGAGTGCCACTGGCCTTGCCGAACAGTAGAGGGTCCCAGGTATGGCGAATAATGCGTGTTGCACCTCAGCGTGGGTTTCAGCACCTCAGGGCAGTGTTGGCTCAGCTATCTGTTTCATGTACAACATGAAATTAGCGGTTTGCACCTCAATGACATGCAAACATCGTATCAGGACTCTGGTAAACCAAGCGGCAGACTCAACAATGTGTACCAGTGCAAGTCTTGGCAGATATGCTGATATATGCGGCCTTCTCTCTCTGTGGATCCTGCCTCCCAGCTGTTTTCTACCTGATCAGAGCCGCCAGCAAAGAGGCCCGCTTCGCATACTCTGCATCAGTGCTTCCCGCACCCGGGACCGGATTGGGCACGCGGCAGCCCACGAACCAAGCTCCGCATGTCCGCAGCATTATCTCCGGCCCCGCAGAAATCAGAGGTCATCACAGGATCCAAGCAGTCCCCACAGGCAGCATGTACACGCCCATTCCGTCTTACGTCCCTCTCGCTGCTTGTCAGGATCTGTGTAATTGTGCCCTGTGGCCGCAGCAGATGTCCGCACCCTCTTTGCGTCACAGATGTCTTCAGCCTGGCATTGCAGCACCTCCGTGTCGCTTCATGGCTGATCGCGGTCCCGCGCCGGCACGCCCTCACCTGCGGTAGTGATATTGTCAGGGCTCCATATTGTCCGCTTTCACTCCCTCGCCGGACTCAGAGCCACCGCGGGCCATGTTGGGCAGATCAGCAACCTTACAGTGGCGTAGCTAGAGCTTCTTGCGCCCGGGGCTATCCCTCAGATTGCCGCCCATGGCAGGTAGCGGGAGGGGGGGGGCGTTACTGGGGGAAAAGTATTTATCTGCTCTGGAGCCCAATGGAGTCAACCGTGTAGCTTGGCTCTTTCGCGCCAAAAACCTCCAGCTGATTATTGATATATAGAAGTTCATTTCACACAAGGCCTAGTGACTCAGAGAAATCCCACACTGCTTTTGTGTTCTGACATTCTTGGCATACTTGTTTTCACACAATATAATAAAATTGGAGACAAAAGTAGGTTTTAACAGGCAGGGCAAATAATTTTTAAAGGCCAAGTGCCAACACGGTCATAATAAAAATGAAAAAAACTGAAATTCTTTTGTCCAGTGTAGGTGCTAATATTGATTACAGTGTGCTTTACTGTAAACAACACCCACAATAATAAAGTACAGCTACTTATTGACACAGGCAGGCAAGAATAGGACAGCATAACTTTACGTCATAACATTAGACATACTCCATCATTCATCCCGATATCATGTATTTTAAACCTTATTTCTCATCTCCACATGCAGTACC
Organism: Triturus cristatus; assembly: GCF_964204655.1. Lineage (NCBI taxonomy): Eukaryota > Metazoa > Chordata > Amphibia > Caudata > Salamandridae > Triturus > Triturus cristatus. The sequence continues at coordinate 310,644,891 of NC_140587.1, read as the reverse complement.
TTCCCCATTTCAACTAAAATGTACTCGTCTTTTATAACTTCCACACTCTCACCCATCTCTCTCTCTTTCGTTCTCATGATCGCTCCCACATTTACTCGCTCCTCAGGTCTAACTTCCCCCTCCCCCGTCACCAGCAATGACCTCGGCCTGATTGTACACACCTAAAATGGAAAATGAATGTAAGGTAAACTCATCTGTGGGAAATGTCTTGCGCTTCAAGAAAACTCAGTTGGTTGATCTGATCACTTCAGATGTCTAAGTCTGTAGCCGGAGGGTCACTGATTTGAATCCTTGTTGGCGCACTAAGGGGAATAGTGACATATATTTATGGTGCTATGAGGGCACAGTCTGTGATAGAAAACACTGAGTATGTATGCAATTAATTTAAATATTGTATTACACACAGTATAAAATAGACTGCACGCAGCATAAGATAGTTTGTCAACTGGAGGAGGCCAGTGACATGGTTGTTGGCAACACTCATGTGAGACGCATTCATTAACGCACTTGCACAAAACACTGTTGCTGCATAATGTGTGTGTAATGTAAAGTTCTCCGACCCCTACCTACGGATGAGTAGTACTATAAAATAAATTAAATGTGAGAAAGGGGCTATTGGAGAGATGTAGGGCATTAGTGAGATAATCTGTGAACAAGGAAGACATTGGAGGCTACCAACAGAGACTGTTATACCACCTGCCACCAATGCTAAATGCGGCCCTGCAGCCGGGTGACATTTTTATCATTCTGAAGTGCAACAGTCCGGAAACAAAACATTGACCTTTAAAGATTAAAAAGCTACACCAAATAATGAACTTTAAAGATTAAAGCTACATCTGCTTAGAAGCCAGCCTTACCATGCCCCCTCGCTCCCTTGCTGCAGCTAAAGATACCAAGCAAACCTATTCCCGATTCCACTGCTGCTAAAACTAGAGGCCCTTGGTCTGAGGTAGTTGGGAATGGAGCCCTGTGAAAGAATTCTTGTGGTGTAATGTTCAGGGGCAGTTCTAAAGACCCAAATGAGGAGGCTCACTGCTCACCAAAGATCCTTTTCTCCCCTTATTGTATTGTAATTGCATTTATATAGCGCTTACTACCCCTTACAAGACGGCAAAGCGATTTTTCGGCGAGTAGCACGCTACACAAGTGACAATATTTGGTTGGACTGACCCACAAATCTAAACCACCAAATTCGGTAGTCATATGACATACAGACTTAGGGCCCGATTCACAGAATTAACTTAAGACAAAATCCTAAACTTACTACTTTTGGTATTCACAGAATGCACTTACTACTTTTGGTATTCACAGAATGGATTTATGACTACTAACTTTACGTCCGCACTCGGGCCGTAAATTCCAGCCCGGAGGCGGAGCTTCCGGCCTGGAGGTGGAGCTTCCGGCCTGGGGGTGGAGCTTCCGGCCCAGAGGCGGAGCTTCCGGCCCAGAGGTGGAGATTTCGGCCATGGCTAAAACTCCGCCACTGGCCGGAATCCCCACCTCCGGGCCGGAAGCTCCGCCTCTGGCCGGAAGCTCCGCCTCTGGGCCGGAAACTCAGGCCCGAGTGCGGACGTAAAGTTAGTAGTCGTAAATCCATTCTGTGAATACCAAAAGTAGTAAGTGCATTCTGTGAATACCAAAAGTAGTAAGTGCATTCTGTGAATACCAAAAGTAGTAAGTTTAGGATTTTGTCTTAACCCCTTCCACGCTCATGACGGAACCACGCCGTCATGAGTCACGGGCGGCGTGTGCTCATGACGGCGTGGTTCCGTCATGCTGCGGCCGCTCCGCCTACGCGGCACTAATTCCCCGCCTGTGCGGGAGAAGTACTGAGTGGGCGGAGTCGTGACCGAACCACGCCGTCATGAGCACAGCTTGCCCGTGACTCATGACGGCATGGTTCCGTCACGAGCATGGCGGCGCCGTGCTCACCCCGAACCCCCCCAGCGCCGCGGCGGAATTCGCGCTGCAGAGAAGGGGTTAAGTTAATTCTGTGAATCAGGCCCTTAATGTTTATGAGACTATTTCAATTATGTTCATTGTTGTGTACTAATGATCAACATGTGTGACAAGTATGCACCTTGTACAAATTTCAAATTAAGATTCATGTTAAAGGTCTGGTCTTTTTTATCAGTACTTTTTTCACAAATTTTACTTTACATAGGATTCTTTCTGCTGAACAGTCTGCTACCTGCTAAAATATTCTCTACTGCCCACGAGTTAAAGCCTTAAGTATGATTCTGTTATATCCAGTGAGCCCAACTCGATTCAATCCATCAGTAGCTTTGGGGAGAAGTAATCCCTCAGCATGCAAGCATGTAGATCAATCAATCAATCAATCAATCGGTTATGCGCTTCATATGTTCGTTCCTTCTACTCTGGCAAAGGGGTAGTGTCAGAAAATGAAGCTAGTAAATGGAGCTATACCAATAATACTATTCACTCAACGTTAGGAGACAAAATGAACACCATAATGAAGGATTGCGCTTTTATGGCTCAAAGTAAAAAAAATTAATTAAAATTGTAAGAAAAGTTAACTCAAATATAGAAAAAATATTCTACTAATGATACTATGTGTTGGCACCTTCAAAACAGACAGGCACCCATGTAATCACATTTGGGGAAGGGAGGGAGGGCATCAAATTAAATTAAAGGGGAAAACAACTTCAAGCATTTACCATACAGCCTGACGTGATAAACATTTTTTAAATGGTGAAGCATAGTGTACCGGGAATAAAGTGTGCATGGCGGTTTTGGTGCTTCCCTTCATACTGCCCTGTTGCCGTTTTTAACAAATCATGCTGGAGTGGCGTGATAGGAAGCCACTTAATGACTTAGTAAAGCGTCTAAGTTCAGTGGAGCGCTGAGCCATTGGTCTCGATCTTTCTTGCAATGCTAGTTCCTTACTCAGGCAGTATTAGTAACTGATCACATCTCACAGAGAGACAGAGTGCATTGTTGTTATGCGAGGTGGATGGGCAGCGAGCTTGTGCTGGACACCGGAAGCCAGGCAGGACATGCACAGCTGTGCTGCATCAGTTTTGAAAACGTCCGAGGTAGCAGTAGTGCAAGCAAGAGGGGTGGTACCCCTTTTTTGCATAGATGAAAAGAGAGGAGGCGCACTCTGGTTCAAGAAGGGTAATTCAGGTAGGACGAGGTGTGGGTGCAGACGAGTAGATCCCCCTGAGTAGGGATAAAAATCACACAAAAGCACGTCTGACGCTTGCATCTTAAACGTTTGACGGCACACCGACCAGCATACGCTCTTATGACTGGCTGCTAGGCTTTCAGCCATTCTGATTGGTGGTTACAATCACATAACACTCTTTAAATACTCTGTGTATCTTACAGCCAACTTACTCGCTAAAACGCCGACACCCTATGACTGCACAGTCATGACTGAATCGAATGCTTTACATCACGTAAGTGTTTTGTGCCAAATTTGACACCACTACGCTCTTGAACAATGTTAAGTTGTTTTTCTGCCTGTTCTTTCGTTCACTTTGTAAATTAACGCACTTGTGATCTTTCGTTCACCCGTCACCTAACTTCCCTCACAGGTTCTACCCTTGATAGTTCTCGCATTTGCTCGCCGGCTACCTCTTTCCATGCCTCTTTAACTTTTGAGCATGCAGACTCGTAACGCTTTCAATTCTCACTACCTGACCATGTCAAGCACTTGGCACTCTTTTTTCAATCTTACACATACTTATTCTTTCCCGCTTCAGATTTACTTTTGAGGATTTATCTATCCTGTTTGTGACCATAACCTTACTGCTCTAACATTTAATACTCACTTAACAGGACTTATCCCTCCACTTAACATCACAATGATAACTTTTTTTCTAAACAGCATCTTTGTTACATCGCTGTATTTACGCATCACCCACTCCATTATTTTTTAATGTACCAACTAGTTTTCTTTTACTGCTGTTCACTGTTTATAAATGCATTCATTAAAGCTGTTTCCTTGTATCCTCCCATTATAGTGCTACCCCTGACGAAGGGCCACACTGGCCAAAAATGCATTGGGCTACATCGAGTTATGAATTGTAATATACTCGCTTATGATGTTGGAATCTTGTGAAAACTACATCCTACAAAGGATTTATTGAATTGATTTACCTGAATAAACTTACGAACCACAGAAGTTACCCTCGCTTGATTAATTTCTCAATTCGGAGTGCAATTCGAGTGACACGCTCTTGGTCAGAACCCCTTTTTTGCACCCACTCAGGACAAATGAGGTTGGAGTTCACACCCGCTCTCGCTGAGAGCAGAGTCATCTGATGGTGTCTCAGGGCCTGCAGGACTGTCACCGTAGGGAGCAGGACAACGCGATGCGCGGCATATGTAAACTGTAGATGGCTGATCGCTCCTGGAGGCTGGAGCAGTGAAGCGTTGTGAAAAGGCCCCCCAAGAAAGTCTCCGGGCCAGAACAGTGGTCGAAGTGGGGAAAAAAAAGTAGGGGAACTGTGGGCGGAGAATCAGAGGGTGGGAATAACCCGAGGATTGGGTCAGTGGGCGGAGTTTGAGGTGTGGCCAGGATTTGCAAAACATCCCGATCTTTACTATTTGGCATTTCACTGACCAGTTACAGCTTATTATGTTATGTAATTCAACCAATGGATACACATGATTATTTAACGATTAATATGTGTTATTGACATTTAAATAAATTCACAAAGTGGGATATGTTTCTAATCACAGAATGTCCCAAATATGCTTAAAAGTGGAAGCACAAGCCATTTGTTTCTGAGCCATGGAGTTTCTGTCGTCAGCAATATACACAGAGACAATCAATTTTATGTGTGTAAATCACTGTATAGGAAATGTTACACAAGACAAAGGACTACAAGGTGTAGAAGTCACGACAACCATTTTAGTAGGCAGTATAGTTTTTTTTTTTTGCAGAGTTTTATATAGCGCGAACTTGACCCGCATCCAATCAAGTATCAGAGTGCTTTACATAGCACCAGTTACGTTACATGAGGACACAAATTCTTTTTTTTTTTGTTAGGCACGGGGAGATAAGTGATTTCCCCAGAATCACAGGATGTTTAGCGTCGTTACCGAGACTCGAACCCAGTTCCCCCAGGTCCGAGGTCGAGCGCCCTAACCTATAGTTGAATAGTGATTGATCTGGAGAAACACAAACTCAGAATTTAAAACTTAATACCATGATTGGGGCTTCTCTTTAATAATCATAATTGATTTCTATCCAAATGAACATTTTTTGCAACATTAGGATAATTAAAGGCTTAGGGAAAAAAAACATAAAGCTCTAGTTTATACCTTGCAGTTTGTATGCAGCTCTTAGATGAAAGTTAATAGCTCACTGTTCTTTGTTAGGATTTTAACTTATAAACTGCAACTAGCAAAAGGATCTTACTGACAAAAGCAGTAACCGACTGACCTATTTACAATATGTGCACTTTGTGATGGGCATGGTACATTTTCTTTGCAGCAGGCACATTAACCCTCTTCGCTATATTTCCATGAGTCACAACTTCCACTAGACAAAACTTCGATCTCGCTCTAGGAAGAAGTTTATTCACCGGAGTTATCATGACATTTTTAATATTGCCGAAAATTGCTGTAGGCCAGGAAGGAGGCAGCAAGTGCTTTTAAAACCATAATTTACAACGCCCCCACTCAAAGTCAGCACCGGTTGCAGTCACACTGGTCGCACCGCCCTCGAGCCAGCTCTTCTCAGGGGTCCTGTGACCTCAGTGACAGAGTCACTGTTGCTCTAAGGTCTGCTACTTCGTAGGCCTGCCCACAAGACTGGAGGTGAACTTCAGTATGGCTTGTGGTTGGCAACCCTTCAAGGTGAACCCACATTTGCCACTGCTAGGGTCCACCTGCTGGTGCTAAGACACCAGGGCTTTTACGGTTTTGCGGGACCTTCTAAGGGCTAGTATGGGAATGTGCTCCCTCAGGAGAGTGGTTTGGGGGACTGTTCATGAAGGCTGAACCTGGTTCCCTAGTTCTAAATTCGGCAGCTCTGCCCCCAGTGGTACATCCGCTCCATCACTGAACACTATATTGCACCACTGAGAGAAATTTACACTGCCTTCAACTACAATCCAATTTGACCTGCTATAAACAACTGGATGCGACTCAATTCAAATTACGCACTAGGCAAGAGCAATATGCTGCCGAAAGGAAAAAATAAGAACATCCTGGAAAAAGCAAACACTCATAGGGAATGAAAGATTAAATAAAGCATGTGAAAAGTAAGCAGGAACAACATGGTGAACTTAACACTTTTACAGTCATTATGCAGAAATCAATGAGTATTATTGCCTGAAAACTACAGGGCCCAGAAAGGACCCATTTCAATGTCCATATGCTTACAAACCGTAAGCAGTATGGTTTAAAAAGACCACATTCGTGAACACAAAGCCGCCGTACACATTTTGTTTTCCAATCCACCCATCAACCAAGTATTGCCGTACCTCCATGTTTGGCGCACTTTCCCACCGGGGGAAAACAGTGCTTCACTGGCAAACTCGGTAAAGTGACGTTAATGTTTTTGGGGTTTGAATAAAACCAATCTGGCCACTTTAAGAACACTCCGTTTCGCTTTATTTATTGATTTTTAATATTATGTACCGTTTATTTCCGAGGCTGCACTTTGGAATAGAAAAATGTCAAAACGGCATTTCCAGCAAAAGTTGTTTCCTTTTTTGCATCCATTTCACAGGGGAACAAATTAACGACAGGAAGAAAGAGAGGATGAGAACCATTTCTTGAGTCATCTTTTCCGGTAAGTGAGGAGGAGTTCGAGAGGGAATAAGAGTAAGAAAGAGTGGGGTGGGGGGCAGCTGCCAACAGCACAGCAGAAGCGGACACCTTCCTGGTCTGGTCTGGGCAGGAAGCAAGAGACAGAGACCTTTTCTTTCCCTGCTCCCCGCCCGTCCCCGAACAGCCACTAACGCCCAGCCTTCTCTGCAGGCCTTGGATATTTCTTACGTCCCAGGACGCATGTTCAAAATAAAAAAAAGTGGGGAAACAGAATCTATAGGATTAAAGAAGTAGGGGCACGCCGTTCCCTGCCGATCCCGCCCACTTCGACCACTGGTCCAGAATAAGCTGGTTTTATATCACCAGGGTTTCCCTAGGGCTTCCGTATACACTAGTTGATAATCAGTTTCCAAAGGTGCACCCTCGCTGGCAGCAATAGAGAGAAATGTTACCTTAACTCAAGCTCTCGTCGGTCGTGTGTAGACTATACAGTGGTGGCAGGGCCCCGGTTCTGCTGCAAATCGCCCAGCACTCCCCAGACTTGACTCGACTCACTCACGACGAGAGCGCGTCCTGGTGACGCGTGCAACTGCTGTATTTTCAGCGCGGGGGCTGATCAAATATGATGCCATGCCCAGGGCCGTCATTGGTAGCGTTTAGGCACGCTATTACAGATTGACGGCGCTGGGACCCACAAACACGGGACGTCACGCACCTCACCACCACCACTACGCTTGGTGGTGCGTGAGCTGCAGCATTTTGCAAGCAGGTGCGCTTGCAATTCACTTACGTACTGTAATTGCATTGTACTGTATTGTTATACAATACAATACAAATACCTACGTAATTTACATAACTGACTGGACGTCACTAGTGTCGGGGCGGGGGCTGCGCGGCACTGGTGGCCCATGGTGGCCACCTTTATAGTTTAATTGAGGACACTGACACTACTGTCCCCAAATAAATTATAAAGACCGCCGCCACGGGCCAGCAGTGCAGTGCGGCCGCCGCCCCCAAAACAGTGCCGCCTGGGGCGGACCACAGCCCCTCCCTAGCTAAGCCCCTGCAACCTTAGCGGCGATTTCATGATGGGGGGTGGTGCACAGCGTGATGATCCAAAGATCACCACCGGCTTCCGATTCAGGTATTTGTGTAGTTTAATTAATTTTGCAGGTTATAAATACAGGATTGTTGTACGATTGAGAAGCGACCGAAGGAGCTCGCTTACAATGCGCCCATCTTTGGACTTGGCTAGCTCCGCCCCAGGCAACCAAACGTACAAATCACTTTCTTGAAATAAATCATTCAGCAGAAGAGTTGAGTTGGACAGTGTTGGAACAACCATACATCCCCGTCCACATATCGGACATAGCTAAATACCTATTCGGCAGAGAACAAAGATGAGTCTACAAGCTACATAGTGACAGCAGGGGGTTGAATGACGATATCCCTTGGACTGCATTGTAATTACAGCAGCCCTTAAAGGTTTCCTGACTGAATGGTGTGCAGTACCCTTTTTGACTTAGAGGGTCAAGGCTGAGTTCCACTTTTAAATAAACACAACGGATAACACACATTGCATAGACATCAATGCATAACGTTTCTATGGCACAGGTTTAGTTAATAGCAACACACAATACTGAAAACAGAATATACGCTGCCCACCGCCTCCAGCATTACTACCCTTACTAATGCATGTCATGACTACGATACAAAGCAAAACCAAAGGGGATGATGGACGGAGTGTTGAACATTGCAAGCACTCACCCCTAGTCAACTGATCTGGGTTTAATCCATCATCATTCTTAAGCTCACTCCGCCACCCCAGTTCAGACATGGCCATATGCAAATCAGTCTGATCCTGTGCCTTATGGGAACAGTCCAGCCCGAACTGCCAAGCCATGTCTTCCCTGGACCGGAAACAAGCATCCTGGGACCGGTTTCGGGCTTACAGTCCTCATCAGCCAGGCTCTCTTGAATCCAGTGGCAAAGTGTGCAAGGGACCCACGTCTGGGCATACCCGATACGATACAGGTCCAGTTTGTAGGAGTATCCAGTACTCCACATAGTTTACACGCTGCTTACCGCCTCTGGCATATACCAAGGTTATGTCCAATACTTGTCGGATCCATTGGCTTTACGTTGTAAAGATAATGTGAAGTACTTTGATTCAGGTACTCTAACACAGCACACAATTAAACACCTGTTGCTTTTCTGTATACACCTGGAATCTATTGGCTCATATATATTAGAGTTTGCTATTGATTCTTTTTCAATCACAATTAAACATCTTACTGTAACTCATTTTCACATCAGCACAACGCAGCATGAGCAGTTCGGACTACATATCACATCATGCTCTGCAAGACTAGGGTGCCAATTTTGAAGCTTATCTTCATACCTATTAACTCCAATTTGGAATTTAGACATACACTCCAAGAGAGCTTTGACCATTCCGCCTTGCCCAATTTTGTGCGCATTAATTTCCCGTACGTAGCACCTTCATAGGTGATTACAGGACAGAAGTACATTTCCCGATATGCTCTTCTGTCGCGTGATGACGTCTACGCGTAATGCCGTGTACGCATTACAGACCAGCCATAGGGTTCAAGAAGACAATTTAAACTCCATGAGAGCGGCCGCCGGGCACCTCTAGTTCTAGCTGTCGTACCACCCGGGGGATAGACGGAGAGGAGAGTGGCTCACTAGAGCCTGGCAGCATGCATGTGAAAAAGCTTGTCTATTGCCTTAGGTTCTTTGTGCCCACGACAATTATAGGTGTTTTGACTATGTGTCTGTATATCAGGATTGGCTATTCCGTTTAAAGGCTCTGCCACATTTACTCAGTGAACATGTTTTCTAGAGGCAACTTACTTAAGGGGTCACAATTGTTTACTGGCCCTGTTGGCTACAGAGTATCGCCTGTTTTGACATCTGGGAGCGTTGGACATTATTTAATTGAGCATCTCCCAGGCTCTATATCACAGACACCAGGCTTATGTGATACAGGGTAGCTTAGACACCTTTGATACTGTGAGGGCAAGCATACTTAGGTGTACATTTATAAATCTTTACTTTGCCACTGGATTAGAGTCATTGTTTGATTAACCGTCCAGTGGCTCATGACTTTTTTTTTACACATGCATGTACTGGCTGTGTTATAACGGCTTGGTATTTTTTTCATCTCGTTCAGATAGTTCCCCAGAGGCATGTGCTCACACTTCAGGGTTTTACCAAGATCAAGCCTCGGTTTCATATGATTAATACATGCATTTAACCAGCTGTGTTATAACGACTTGGGGCTTTTTCCATCTTACTCAGATAGTTCCCCAGAGGCATTTGCTCAAACTGCAAGGTTTATCTAGATCAAGACTTGGTTTCAAATGATTAACACCAGCTTTTGGGGTCACTGAAGCATTATACAGTGTGTGCTTCATATGTAGACACAGACCAATCAAACATCGCTAAAGAGCTACCCCCATATCTCCTTTCTGTTGGATGCAACATTTCCCTGTATGACACACCATGTTGAACTTTTGACAGCATTAGATATCTAACTTACTTGCAGATAGTGCCCTGGGTCAGTATGTGATCAGTTCTCGTCTACAGAAACTGTAATAAAGGAGGTGTGTCAAAATAATTTTCGCAATGTTTTTGATACGTTTAATATCATTTTTCAGAGCGGTGCCCCTTCCCTGAGTGGTAGCCAGGTTGAAGTGAGGCTTCTTATCTGTAAAAAACAGGTAAGCAACTTTTTTTGCTTCACTTACAGTTTAATACAGCAGGCCAGTGACGAGAATAGTATCTCACACGGTCCTTTGAATGTTCTTAATAATTTGTTTAGAGCCACATGCATTTTGATTTCTCCTGTTGCTTATGTTTTCTACAGGTACGACCAGTAAATTAACAACACCAAAAGTGGGAATACTGGTGTTGTATTTAACTTTCATTATTTATCACCCATCACTTGGTTTTTTGCTGTAGCACTTTTTCTGAGGTCTTGACGAAAGCTGCTACACCTTTTTGGGTCTATAAGGCTGAAACATGTAGACCTGGTTTCGTATGTCACATCCAGTTATTATTTCACACTGCAAGTGCACTGTTTTTAATCCTGGCACCATGAATGATTCAATAAAGTGATTTTTGTCGCTCTTGATAGCTAGTTTTAGCATCACTACCCCCACATTTTCAAAACAAAATGTTTGTGCTGCGGCCTCGACCCAACCAGTTTTGTGTCTTCTCATCTGCAGGATTTAGTATATCCTAAATAGAGTAGGAATGAAAAATCCCTTAGCTCCTCCCTCTCAGTGAGGGAATTGTAGTCCTTGGCAGACCTAGGTGTCCACACCAAGAGGAGAATCCCAGATGATTAAGCATGCCACTTTGGTGGGTGATGGGATTTCGTCCTAATTAAGGGACTTCCCCACAAGTACCTGGAGACAATCTTCAGTGTCTCTTTCTTTTTCAGTTTGGTACTCTAGACTCGAGGATTTTTTGTGTTTGCTAATTACTGTTTGGGGATCTGATCCTCGCTGGTCTATGATCTTCGCTTGGACCCCCCCTTCTCTTCTGTATTTATTTTTTCTTTAATATCTCCAAAAAACTGGACAGATTTACACCAAATAACAAAAAGGGTGCATTCTGGACCAAGAGCTTCCCCAGCCAAATTTGGTGTAATTCTGGTCAGCATTTTGGTCTGTAGTCGAGTCTAATATCTCTATGGGAATTAAAATGGGAAACACACTTTTTTTTACCTCCCTTTTTCTCTGCCCCCACTTAACGGATCACTCTGAAACTTCCCATGCACAATAAGGCTCCATGGCACACCTATTGTTTGGGAACATTTCGTGAAGATTCATCAAACAACACCAAAGATATAGGCAAGTCAAAAAATGCTTTTACAGTGGAAACTAGGTCCAAACTATAAAATCCTACTGGTGACTGCAGTCACCCTCTCCCCCTTTAGCTGATATATTTGGCCCCGGAGAGGTGGTGGTCCCTGGGGCCCAACTGGGCCAAGGAGGGGGGTCTGCATGGCCCCACCTCCAATATGTTAATAAAGCCCAAGGGAGGTGGTGATACCCGGGACATTTTAGAGCTACAGGAGGAAGGCCACGCAGCCCCCCTTTAATATGTGAATATAGCCCTGGGGAGGCAGTGATCCCCGGGGCTCTTAAGAGACACCGAAGGAAAGGCCCCCCTCCAATATGTTAATAAAGCCCCAGGGAGGTGGTGATCCCCGGATTGCTCTAAAAAGCTGCAGGAGGGGGGGCCGTGGGCACTCCCCTTCCAAAGTTAAAGCATGCAGTTAGGACCTGGCCACCGGAGGGCCTAAATTAAAATGAGCCGGGGGGGTGGGGGGATACTGTACGTGTTTTTTTCTTATCTTCACCACAAATTTGCGGATATTTACAATTGTGCAGCAATTTTTATTTTTTTTAATGCTTTTTTGCTTTAGCAGAGTCCATGGGGGACTCCAGAACCAGGGCTAGGGGGTTAGGGCATTCCTACCCTGCCTCTTTTCTTTATTTTCTCACTTTTTTTGGGACTCAGCTGCGGTCGAATCCCAAATTGGCTGTCAACACTTCCTGGTTGAAGTGTTGGCAACCAATCAGATCTTAGCAGACATCGGAAGGATTTGCTGAGCATCTGCGTTCCCTAGATATACAAATTGGATTTTCTTTAATATCTCCAAAACTACTGAATGGATTTACACCAAATAACAAAAGGGGCACTTTTTGGACCAAGAGCTGCCTCTGCCAAATTTGGTGTAATTCTGTCATGCAGTCTGGGCTGTAGTCGTGTCTAACATCTCTATTGGAATCAACATGGGAAATGCAATTTTTTGACCCCCCCTCTTTTTTCTTGGCCCCCACTTGACTGATCACTCCGAAACTCATGATGCACAATAAGACTCACCAACACACTTTTGTCGGGCAATTTCATGAAGATTCATCAAAAGGCACCTCAATAAAATGCTTTTACTATGGAAACTAGGTGAGAACTGTAACTACCTACTGGCGGCCACCAGCAAATAATACATATAATTTATAATATACATGCCTTGCAAGTGACCTTCCATGTGCCTGTCATCCTTTCAGGGGTGTGACGCTGCGCTGAAGGAGCCACCAGCAAAAATGTATGACAATTCTACGAACATATAGTTAAAGAGCTCACTCAGGAGGTCTCTCAAAATGTTTTATTGCAATCTCATGATACATTTTGGACACCACTGCAAACTTGATCCCAAATTCATGACACTCATTCGATATCTTTCTTAAAGTGTTGCAGTGAAAATAAAAAAAGACACATGAACTTGGCTCCGAGCTGGCTTCCCTAGCCGCCATATTGTCTTAGTCAGAAAAACTCTAGATCAAATAATATAACATAAATGCTGTCAAAAACATTCCTGGTAATGAGAATAACTGTTAGCATGCCATCATAAATATTAAGTTCTAAGCATATCAAGCTTCCAATCTGAGGCACATCAAAATCAATATGTGTGGAATAAATCAAATATTACTAAATTATTTATATATGGAAATTGACATATCAGAAATGTCCAATTTGTGTGCAATTATTAACATAATCAGTGTTTTTCTTTCCTCACATCTTTACATATTTCTGCCTTTTTTGTTTCGAGGGCTTTTTGGATTCCCACTTAGACTACAAGTTAATACTGCCCCTAGAGGGCATGGCAATTATCAAAGAAGCCCTCAGAAATAAATTTGTAGATTTATATAGCGTGGCTTATCACCCGTGATGATATCGAGGCGCTGTCCATGGGCTTGGGTAGATTAAGTGATTTGCCCAGAAGACTTGAACCCAGATCCCCAACCGAAGAGCTAATGTATAATAAGCCTTCCCTACTCTCTCTCTCCAGAAGAGTTCTCTAAAATGACGACCTTCAAAAAATATAATTGCTGACCATCAAAGCTTTTATTTGAACCAAGATTCCATGCAAAGCCAGGGCACGTTATTTTAGTAGAAATTACTTTTTATAAAATCTAGCGTTGTTTGCGCCATTTCGCCTCTTTCACTCCCTTTCACTTTCCATAGATTAGCTGGGGATTGGCTTAAAAATTCCTTTTTGCACATTTCGCACACTTCTATGTGTGCTGCTTTCCATTTCAAAGTACTCCTCTGCATGGTTCACCCAATTAATTATCGATCATGATAGAACTAGTTTTAATAATGCGTGTTTTGTAGGTTGTTCTTTATGGGGCTGATTCACAGAACTAATCCGAGACAAAATCCTAAACTTACTACTTTTGGTATTCACAGAAGGCATTTAGTAGTATTAAAGTTAGGACTCCTAACTTGACTACTACTAAACTGAGATAAAATCCTAAACTTACTACGTTTGATATTCACAGAAGGCATTTAGTAGTAGTAAAGTTAGGACTCCTAAATGTCTTAACCTGAATTGTACCATACTGAGGGTGACCTGACCTCTGGATATGTAAGGACTATCCTGTTGTTTTTAGGATCAAACTGGCGTGTTTATTCGTCTCGCTTGCAAGACACTATTGTTTACAAAAAGGGCTTGGAGCCCGCCTATTGCTTACCATTTGTCTGCTTCAGCATCACTCTTTTTTGCAGAAGTCTCAATTGGGCAGAACAGCCAAAATGTCACTTCCGATGCTTGCTGTGGAGCAGTGATCAAGCATAGATTGATTCATCTTAATCAGTGCCCGTCCGCTGCTTCCAATGTCATACCTAGTCCTCCCTACTTGTTGCTCTCACCATAGCCCTTTATATAATTTTTTTTCATCCACGTTTCTCTGCCACCTCCACCACAGATCGTCAGTAATTACTTCTGCATTAAACCCCAGGAGTGTATTGTTATGTCAACAATGGAGATCAAACAATACCTCTTTGATAAACTAAGACCTGTCAGATTTCTCAGTACCGCTAATATTCAGCACTTTAATTTCTAGTACAATTCTTGTTTCCATTACATTCCCCACCTGCGGCTCTCTTCTTTTGCAGCCTGTATAAAGGCGCCTCCTGAGCCCACTTACCTTCAAAGTAGGTAAGAGGCATATCCTGGCACTCCTATGGCAGAATGCACATAAATAACACAGATACGCTATGCCCAGCACCTATCACATGACTGCCTCGGTTCTTCCCAGATTTTCGCCGACACAGCTTTCAAAGCTTACTCGCGGCCACTCCCATTCTGAATGAAGCACTAGCCTGCTCCAACTTTATTTGGGATCATAAATCATTCAGACAGTTTATGTGTCCTAAAATAATAATTGTCAATTTAATTGGCCTCATAAATCACACCATTAGGCTAGTCCCATCATCATACATCACGCCATAAACGAAGCAGACGGTAATATTGCTGGCTTGTCATAAATCAGATTATAAATGACCTTGATGGTTAGAGATGTCAAATAGAGTCTATGAGCTGTAGTCTACTTTCTGTGCTGGGGTAATTCAACAATCTCTTTTAGGCTTAACTTGCAACCTTCTCATACTCAGTGTGGTCCACCATATGGCGGCTGGCCTGGGCTGCAAGTGCCGTGTTCTATGCCGCCCCCATCTCTGACTACCTTGCCCTGTTGTGAGGCCTCCCAAGGTAAGTAGCCTGCTCTGTCATCCTGCCCTGCTCAGGTGTGGCCTTTCAAACCCTCCTTAAGCTCCTCTCATTTATCTCCTTCACAGTTGACCTTTGTTTGCTGCAACAGTCTGCTGTTAGGTGTGGGTGGGCGGCTCTTCACGAAGTTGCGCCCGTCCTAATAGTAAGTGAGGCACACAGACACACGCGGCAATTATATGGGCCTAGTTCGCCCCTTGCATTTATTTTGATTCCTACTCGGCCGGCCCAATGGGCCGGAGGGGTTACGAGTCATTTCCTTCACTTTGGCACCGTTTCCTCTTCATCCCCTTTCCTCCCCCCCTTGGCGGGCAGGGGGGCACTTTCCTGCCCATTGTTCTTTCTGCCCTTTTGGGGACACCACCTTCCTGGGCCTTGGCGCAGATTATCCCACTGGTCCCTTTATGTCCCCTTTGGGTGTGGACCTCTGTGAAAACTTTCAAAGGACTATCAGTGGGCGAGGTGCTTGCACACCTTCTACCGTCTATGTTATTGTCTCATCTAACCTCAAAATACAATATTTTAGTGTAAATTCCACACATTCAGATGAAGGTATTATGAAGCCCATAATTAATATATTTGTTTTAACTCAAAATACGGCATTAAAAGCTTTTAACTTTTTTTTAAATCAAGATTCTTGTGTGGACAAGAATGCATGTGAGTTGCAGCTGAAGTGAAAACAATTTGAAAGACATTTCTTGTGTACATCCAGTTTTTCTCATTTAAATATTTTACTTGGAATTTTTTCAATGGGAGTGTTACTGTAGCAGGGGCCTATTCCTGGTGGGTTGTAAAATGTTTTACACAGAATGTAGAAGTATTTACTAAAGGACGCAGAGGTACCTTACTCAAGTCTGTGTCACATGCTATGACAGTTTATCAGGAGGGTTTCAGGGTTCAAGAAACCAGTGGGAGCTAAAGATCCAGCTAGCGTAAGTTTGTAAAAGGAACACACACTGAACCTCCTCCCAAAATTGATGGGTGTTGGGTGAAGCTGCTTTTCTGTTGTATTTAAGTTGCAGCACTGCATAAGACGGCTTGTATTTGCAGGCCATTTCCCCCTCCCCTATCCAGCTCCTTGCCCCCTTTTACCCCACACCATTTTATTTATTTACTTATCTAATGTGATTTTATATAGTGCAATCTTTACCCGAAGGTGTCAGAGCCCTTTACCAAAGGACCAGTTACATTACATAAGGACTTCAGAGTACATGAATTAAATAAAAGATACAATCAGAAAAACTCGAAATTCACATAAGAATGTACGAATTTGAACGTAAGTTCATAAGTCTACTACAGATACTAGTGGTTAGAGTTGCATATATACAAGTTGCAAATTAACTTAAGGAAAAGATACAAACAGATACACTCTAAATTCACATAAGAATGGTAGTAAGTACATAAGACTACTATAGATACTAGTGATTGGAGTTACATATACAAGTTGCAAATTTCCTCAAGATTGCATTTTAATTTTAAAAGTTGAAGCGGGTTAGGGTTGGACAAATATAAAAGACATATTTACACAGCATGATTTTCTCGCCATTGTTTGGGCTCTTGCTTTCAACCAGGCCTTCAGGGTGTTGTTACACTCACGGGAGGTGATCTTGGGCCTGGAGGCACCCCTGAGCTAGTGATATCCACAGTGCTCCACAAGTTGCAGACGAGGTTCATAGCAGGTCTCCTCTTTGCCATATTGTTTACAGGGCAGGCAGCGAGCGCTGCTCCCCCAATCTGCGGGGCATCAAGTGCGCCTGTACAGCACCTACTAGCAGCAGGTGAAGTCCGCAGCAGGGCTCCTCCCCACCTCGGCGTACACCATTACAGGCAGTACTTGGCCACATCTTCCAGAAGCCCCAGGTATAAAATGTCGGCTGGCCCCTCCTGAAGCAGGGAGTATGTTGTTTCAAAGCAATGTTCGGCTTTGCACCAAACTCCCTTTACGCTGTCCGTGTTGCCTGCCATGCTCCCTCCCACTAGCAATAATAAGTGTCCCACAGTAAACCAGAGTTCTGGGGGATGGGGGTTCTCACTCACCTACCAGTTATAGTGTTTGAAGCTGCAGACTGGAAAATGTTAAATTAGCTGCTGATTAAGACATTGGACACTGGCAGGGCCAACCCAATGGTTCATCCTTCAAAGAGATATAAAATGCGATACATTAAGTAGGAAAAAGATATTTTTCACAGTGCAACAAAACAGCAACAGGTGTTAGCTAGTGCTAACGCTAACAAGCATTGGCATAGCCAATAGGTCTCGCCTTTGGGACCTTATATGTGCTTAGCAAGAGGTTTTGGTTTGGCCTTTGTTTTAAGCTATGTTGTAGAGTAGTGTGGCTGCTGTGCAGCAAGTTGAAAAGTTAGAATGAACAAGACTTGCCACATTATTTTGTAGGCACATGCATGCATTACCACGTGAAAAGACGCAGATGCCTTTTTTTACTTTTGTGATCCAAAAAAGTATGCAATAGCTCTCGTATTTGCTTGAATTAGAGCTATTGGTGTTGTAAATGATAATGTCTTTTACCCATGTGTTGTAGAGGGTATGTATGTGGTGTGTAGTGGGATTATGTGAGTTGGATTGGAGTTGTTAGTTGTGGAATTGTGTGGCATGGAATTTTGTGGTGTGGAGTGGATTTGTTTAGTGTAATTATGTGGTATGGTATACAGTTGAAATATGTGGATAGTAATTATGTGGTATTGAGGATATTGGAATTATGTGGAGTGGGTGTGATGGCATGTAGTTATGTGGAATGGTTTTTTAGGGTGTGGAATGGTATGTAGTAGAGTTTAATTTTGTGGTGTGCTGTTGAATTCTGTAGCATGATGCAGAATTATGTGGATTGGATTGGATGGATTGGGTGTTATGCAATTGTGTTGTTGAGTTCAATTATGCAGTTTGTTGGTGAATTATGTAGTGTGGAATGGAAATGTGTGGAGTTGAATTGTGTGGTGTGAAACTGTGTGACGTTGAGTGAAAGAGCAATGTGATAGAGAAATAAGGGAAGGAAGGGAAGGAAGGAGGAAGGACTTAAGAGAAGGAAGGGAGAGGAAAGATGAGAGGGTGTGAGAGGGGAATGGAGGTAGGGAAGGGAGGATGGAGTGAGGGAGAGAAAAAGGAAAAAAGGATAGGAGAGAAAGCAAGAAGAAAAAAAGAAAAGACTTAATGAAAGGCAGAAGGGCAAGATATTAGTGACTGGAATAAGTAACGTTGAAGTAAGGGTTGAGGAAATAAGGTTGGGCATACGATTAAGGCGTGAAGAGAGGGAATAAGGTGAGCAAGAAGAAAGAAGGAGGAAAGGAGGTAATGAAGAAAGATAGAGAGGCAGAGTGGATCATAGGCAGAAGGGACTGTGGAAGTAAATAGGAAGAAAGGGTTTGAGGGAAGGAGATATCGAGGAAGTGGGAAGAGATGGTTGAAATAATGAAAAGTGGGAAAAGGAGGGGGGTTAGGAACAAAGGAAGGCAAGAAAGGAAGGAAGGAAAGAAGTAAGGGAGATTACTGAGGCCAATAAAGAATGGTGGAACAAGGGAATAAGGAGGAGAGAGAAAGAAACTGTGAAATTAGCTACATGATATGCAAACGACAGTCTCTTAAAGGATTAATTTTCTGCCTGTCCTGCATTAATGTTTTTTATAATAATAATGAATGAAATATATTATGTAAGCAAACCAGAGGGAGTGACATTCCACAGCAGTTTTAAATATGTCCCCTAAAATGATACTATGTCTGTTATGTAGAGCTTCCATTGCTAAGGAAGTAAACAATACAAAAAAGGTGACACTAACAGCAGTTTGGTTTTCTAATCTCTCGTTTATAAATAATATAGGGGCATATTAACAACAGCCAGCGATGATTATCGCTGGCCTTGCTTAGTGATAATTATATTATCGCAGGCTATCTCTGGTATTTATCGCCCTGGTAGCGCGTTATTAACAACGCGTTACTCCAGGGCGATAAAAATTCCAGAGATAGCGAAGTTATCTCCCTTTTGCAGGGAACATCGCTGGTTTTCCAGCGATGTTTCTTGCAAAATGGCGATAACCTTGCTGATACGACCCACAGGGTCGTTTCAGCATAATCCACCCCCTATGTTAGGGATGGCTAAGTCAGGATTTTAGCAGACGTTAGGTTTTGGCGAAAACAGCCGTTTTCGCCAAAATGTAATGTGTGCTAAAATCATGTGGGCTGCCTTGTAAATACCGCGATGTAAACATCAGCGATATTTGCAAGATAGTCCATCTTGGGTACGCCCAGTAATGCCCACTTTGCATCTCATTGGAGATGCAAAGTGAGGCGTTGGGAAAAAGGGTGCTAACATGCGATTATGCATGTTAGCACCCTCTTGTAAATAGGGCGCTGGTTTTATCTCCGCTTTTTGGCTTTGTAAGCCAAAAAAGCGGAGGTAAAGCCCTTGTAAATATGCCCCATAGTGCTTTACATCTGAGAAAAAATTTCCATCCTTAGTAAGAAACCAAGGGGCATATCAGCAACAACCGCCGATAATTATCGCTAAGCCATGATATCACCTTCCATAGGATATCATGGCTAAGTCAGGCGTAAGGAAAGTAACAGGGGTTATCGCTACTTTCCTTGCTGCTATGCTTCATAGCGTGGGGCTTGATGATAGGAGAAATGTCGCTTAGCGACATTTCTCCTGTCATGTTAGGTCAGGAACGCCCACTTTGCATCTCATTAGAGATGTAAAGCTGGTTGTTAAGATTTTGTGCGCTAAAGCAAGGTTTCACGCGTTAGCGTGACCTTGCTAATTAGGCGATAAAATTATCGCCGCTTTTCGGCCAAAAACAGCCGCAAAAGCGGCGATAATTTTTATCGCTGTCTTGTAAATATGCCCCTAAAATAGGGGCATATTATCAAGAAACGGCGTTAAAATTTTCGGCGCTTTAGCGGCAGAAAACTGCCGCTAAAGCGGCGATAATGCGCTTGATAATATGCCCTTGAGAATTCCCATAGAAGCCCATGTTCAGGTGTCAACATGGGCTTCTATTGGAATTCTCTGCAGCATATTATCAAGCCCCTTTATCGCCGCTTTAGAGGCAGTTTTCTGCCGCTATAGTGGCAATAATTTTAACGTCGTGCTTGATAATATGCCCCATAGACTCGTGTAACCGGGGAGGCAGAATGTGATAGACAAATCAAAATAATGGCTAAATAGGGTCAAAATTAGCATTTAACTGTGAGGAAAGCGCAACCTTTTGACGAGAAGTTGGATTGTGAAAGCGCTTACAGTAGGTTTGATAAATTTAAAACTAACAATAAGAAAATAATGCATAACAGCTCTAATTGAGCCAATTCTGCTTCCGACATGAAGAAATCTGCAAAAAGAAAATATGCCCTGGAATACCATAGGTCCATTTCTAGTTTGATCTGCTTTGTTAAAGCTGTTTCCTTGTACAGTTTTTTCTTAGCCTTCTGACCTATCTCATAATGTGCATTCGGTGCAGAAATACATCTCACGATGATCAGAGTGAGCCGCCTGTCAGAAGGCAGATTCTGATACACTTTTCATTAGTCAACCAATATGTGAGCAACTCACACTTGAAATTCTGCCAACGGAAAGCGACCTTTTATTTTATTGCGAAAGTTTGATACATATTTTATAACATGCTGCAGTGACGATAAATCGACATAATATAAGCAGAGGACCATGCCATCTGGTAAAAATATAAAGAAAAAAAGTAGCACAGGAGTGGAGAGCATGTTGGGCAGCGGCCAGAGTTGCTGAGTTGAGAGCTGGGGATCTCGGTTCGAGTCTTGGTGGATCACAATCCTGTGATTGTGGGCAAATCACTTCGGGGCATATTATCAAGAAACGGCGTTAAAATTATCACCGCTTTAGCGGCAGAAAACTGCCGCTAAAGCGGCTATAAGGGGCTTGATAATATGCCCTGGAGAATTCCCATAGAAGCCCATCTTCTTGTATCAACATGGGCTTCTATTGGAATTCTCTGCGGCATATTATCAAGCCCATTATCGCAGTTTTCTGCCACTAAACCGGCGATAATTTTAACGCCGTGCTTGATAATATGCCCCTTAATTTCTCAGGGTGTTAAGGTGCGCTGTATAAATCTGCAGGATCTGGTACTATATACCTCATTGCTCACTTATTCCATGGAAGGTGGCTGCAAAATGGAAAGTGCTGAATGACAAAGCTATTCTCAGAGCAGAACCCATAACTGAATGATTTTTAAATAGGCTACATTCTGAGTGTATGCTCTCAGGTACTATACCTCCCTGCCCTGCCCTTTCCCTCTGCACACCCTGAGCTGAATCAAGCAAGGTACAGGGAAACGGTCATGACTGGGAATCAGAAGAGAAGCAAACCCGACCCCTCATGCAAATCCATGTTCCCCTGTGTATTCTGAGCACCCCCTCACCCCCGATAGATAAGAAACCCAGCCACCGGGTGTGCATAATGTGCACACAAGAAATCACCTATAAAGTAGTCTTTAGGTTGAACAGATCAAAAGTTACTAAAAATGCGCCAACATCTGTTGTTAAGCAGTGAAAGGCCCTTCACAATGGTTGACTGCTGCTTTTTGTGCTATTTGGATGTCAGACTGGTACTAATGACGTGAAATCTGTGCCCAAATAGTGTTAACATGTGAAACAAGCATTGGCAAAGCCAATAGGTCTGGCCCCTGGAGGAGGTTTTCATTTTGGCAGTCGGATGGGTGATGGCTAATGATGGAGTAGGAGTGGATAAGGGGATGATTTGAAAAAGCACTATAAAGCAGCCAGTGCAACGCTTACATGTGAAAATCTGCGACATCTCATTACAGGCTCATGTAAGGAAGTGGCAACGCAGATGCAGAGAATTTGGAAATGCTGCCAGTGTGATCCCAGTTCGATACAGAGGGCACCTTCCTACGAAACGAGCTGTGTTGGTTCACAACAGAAAATATTCTGCTGTTGTGGTGTTGCAGGCTGCTTAAAGGAATGTGCGCTCTGAGAAAGAAGTGTGTATGTTCAAATCTGCAGTAACAATTCAGGCCCTTTATTGTGCCTACATAACCAGGGAAAAGTTCCACAAGTTGAAGCGTGCCCTCACGAGAATCCAGGGTAATGTGAGGATGGAGCAAGGGCAGTATAATGACAGAGCTCGAAGGAAAGCTGGGGTCTTTCAGGGCATCATTCAGCATAAAGCGGAACTTAGACGCAAGCCGGAAGCTGGTATTCACTTGCAGGCTGCATTGAGGGGGCTCTTGATCAGGAAACAAAGGCACCAGTGGAAGAAAGCTGCAACTGCCCTGCAAGCCCCATCTAGGATATGCCACCAAAGAGAGCTCTACCTCGGTCTCGCAGTTCGGCGTCATTAGTGCCCAGCTTTACCAGAGGCAGAAGTTCTTGAAAATCAAAGTCTATGCAATCTGCCAGGGGCCTGGACGGGAGTAGCGTAGATTGGCAGGATAGGCGGCAGGCGGGGGGGCAGGGGAGGGGGGGGAGCGCGGCCTTCAGTGGGGTGGCGATCGCGTCGGGACAGGAGGCGAAAGGGGGGGAAACGGGGAGGGGCGGGGGGGCGCGAAGCGAGCACAGTGGGGGGGAGCATAGGGGTCAGGGGCTTGGCGGAGTGCGACGACGGAAGGTGGGGTCAGGAAGGGGGGGACCTGGGGGGGGAAGCAGCAGGTGGGGAATCCCCTGTGCTATTTGAGTCAGAGGGCAGTGAGAGGGACTGGGAAGGCCTGGATATTTTTGAGTCGTGGGCGGAGGGCTTGGGGGGGGCTTCGGGGGTGGGGGCCAGGGGCTCAGGTACGGGGGAGACGGAGGGGAGGGGGGAGGGATTTGTGGGGGGTGGCGCGGTTGGGGGGGGCGAGCGGGCAGGGGGTAGGGTGGAGTGGGCAGGGGGAGTGGAGCGACGGGGACGACGGAGCTGGGGAGGACGACGAAGTGGCGGATTTGAGCGCGGTGGGTAAGGCGTGGGTCGCGGAGTCGTCGGGGGCTGGCAAGCGGGGATGGGATGGGAGAAGGAAAGTAGGTAGGCCCAGCACACCAGACCATTCCTTTTCTTTGCAGGTGGCGGAGCGACAGCGGGAGCATCGCGGGGTACCGGACTTGGCAGGGCTGGGAGCGGCCTGGCGACGCCAAGGAGAAGGGAGGGTGGAGCCTCGGGCGGCGTGCCCAGTACCGGCGAGGGATCCCGCCGCGGCTGGCACAAGTAGGCCCGTGACGGGCTCGCCAGCCCCAACACCCACGGAGTCACAGCACCCCGGGGGACAGCGCCGGAGGAACGCCGGAGAGGAAAATTTGTTTGTATCGCGGAGGCAGGTGGCACCACCAGCGGGCAGCGCTGAGGGTGCAGGGCAGGAGGCTTTGGACTATGAGGAAGAGAGTATGGAAGAAGGAGAGTTGCGTGAGGTGGGAGACGGTAGGGACGGGGGGCCGAGTAATGTTGTGGCTAGTTTCTTACAGGTGTCACGACGCCAGGCGCAGCCCACGGGTCGGACATCAAGGTGGGAAAGCAGCTCGGCCCCCAGGACTGGACGCCGGGAGGAGCGACGGACGGAGACATTGGCGCCAGGTAATGCACATTTGCTCGGGCGACCAAGGATGGTGTCGAGAGGGGTGGGGGGGGCGGGGGTGGAGGGGGGGGTAGGGGAAAGATTGCGCAAAGGTACGTATGTGGTGGATGTGGCTGTGGGCACGGACGGCTTAGGACAGGGTGACAGTGGGCAGACCAAGAAGGAGGGGACAAGCGAGAAAGGGACAGGGGACGCAAAGGCGGAGGAGACAAAACTGGAAAGTAAGGAATTGCAGATAAAACGGTTACCATATATGGGAGTGACCAAGCCCTTGGGGGCGCACTTGATGTTGGCGACTAAGGAAAGGATCTGGAAAGGGGAGTATGTGGAGATAATCAAACTCCTGCACAGAGAGGTCAGGGCTAAAGAGGGTTCTAAGGAGGAGGAATTTGAGCTCGCAAAGAGGCCTAAGGTGCCGCTGACGATTGAAAACTGGACAGCGGCTTTTCTAATATATGCCAGCGTGTATTGCGAGAAGTTTCCGGAGAGGTCAGTGGCCATGTTTAAGTACATGGACGTCATTCGCAAGGCTCAGATTACGGGGGGTGGATATGCCTGGGCTCAGTACGATGAGGAATTCCGGGCGCGCATGGCATGCGGAGGCGAAGTGGGGAGAGTTGGATACGGATCTGTGGCAGCACACCATGGGCCTGGCTGGGTCGGGGAAGACTATTTTTACGGCCAGCGGGCTACCGCTGGTATACCAGCCCTTTCGAGGGGGTCCCACCCGTGGGGGTGGGGGGAGCCGGCAGAGGGACGACAGGAGACAAGGGTGCTTGCTGGGATTTTAATAAAGGCTTATGCACGAGAGAGTACTGTAAGTTTCGGCACGAATGCTCGGGCTGCGGCAAGCGACATCCGCTGGTCAAGTGTTGGGGGACGCAAGGTCCGGGCCAGAGCGGGCAGCAATGGCAGTCGGGAGCCCCTAAGGCTGGAGCCCAGCAGCAGTCACAGCAGGGAGGAGGAGGGAGGGGGGCGAGGGGGACTGGGGCAAAGGGCTCGTACTCCGGTTAGGGTAGAGCAGTTGGTGGGGGCGCTGGGGGCCTATCCGGACAGGGCGGCGGCGGAAACATTGAGATTGGGGTTTCAAGAGGGGTTCAGGTTGGGGTACGAGGGGCCGAAGGTCCGGAGATGGGCAGACAATTTGCGATCAGCGAGGGAGCATCCACAGGTGGTACAGGCAAAACTAGACAAGGAGGTACAGGAGGGCCGCATGGCGGGACCCTTTCGCGAGTGGCCTTTGCCCAATCTGATTGTGTCACCCATTGGTGTGGTACCTAAAAAGGAGGTGGGCCAGTTTCGCCTTATTCAGCATTTGTCATGGCCAGAAGGTGGGTCGGTCAATGACTTTATTGCGGACAGCGCGGCCACTGTGTCCTATTCATCGGTTGACGTGGCCATGGCACTGGTGGTGTCCGCGGGCGCAACGGCACAGATGGCAAAGTGCGACATCAAGTCAGCTTTCCGGTTGCTGCCAGTGCATCCAGATGACTGGGATCTGTTAGGCATACAATTCGGCGGTCACTGGTATGTGGACAAGGCATTGCCGATGGGCTGCTACATGTCCTGCGCACTTTTCGAATGTTTCAGCACGTTCCTACAATGGTTGTTTACGGAACGAACGGGTCACCAAGGTGTGACACATTACTTGGATGACTTCTTCTTTGTCGGCACCTCAGACTCCGCGGACAGCCAGCAGGGTCTGGACAGCTTCCATGAGATCATGGGGGACATGGGCGTGCCACTGGCCCCGGAAAAAACGCAGGGCCCCAGTACGGCACTGGCCTTCCTTGGTATTGAATTGGATTCGGTCCGCATGGAGGCGCGCCTCCCGGAGGAAAAGAAGCAATGCATGTTGGGCTTGCTGACCAGGGTGTTGGCACGACAGAAGGTGACGGTCAGGGACATACAGGTGTTGCTGGGACATCTCAACTTTGCTTGTAGGGTGGTCAGAGTAGGGCGGACGTTCTGTAGGCGACTGGGGCGCGCACTGGAGGGGCAGAGGCCCCCACACCATCATGTGAGGTTGTCAGCATGGGTGAGAGAGGACTTGCGCATGTTGCAGTTTTTCCTGCACCAGTTCAATGGGGTGCCTTTGATGAGGGAAGTGGACATGGTATGGGACGTACAGATTTTCTCGGATGCAGCGGGGAGCAAGGGATTCGGTCTGTATTGGCAGGGGAGATGGTGTGCGGAGCCCTGGCCCGAGGACTGGTTAGAGGGAGGTAGGAGCATCGCGTTTTTGGAATTCTTTCCCTTAGTGGTGGCAGTCACGCTGTGGGGGGTTTTGCTGGCCCACAAAAAAGTCACTTTCAGGATCGACAACATGGCAGTGGTCCAGGTGGTGAACAGGCAGTCGGCGCGGGATGCGCAGGTGCTTAAGCTGTTGCGGGTTTTTGTGCTGGGGTGTTTGAGGCATGATATTGCGTTTCGCGCGGTGCATGTGCCAGGAGTGGACAATGACATTGCGGATGCCTTGTCTCGTTCACAGTGGGGGAGATTCCGTGGGCTCGCCAAGGACGCGGACGTGAACCCGACCAGGATGCCGAACCAACTCTGGGAAG
This sequence comes from Triturus cristatus, assembly GCF_964204655.1. Classification (NCBI taxonomy): domain Eukaryota; kingdom Metazoa; phylum Chordata; class Amphibia; order Caudata; family Salamandridae; genus Triturus; species Triturus cristatus. The sequence continues at coordinate 310,618,432 of NC_140587.1, read as the reverse complement.
TAGGCAATACCGGATGCTACAATTGGTTCTAGGTTCATTGGCGCGGTCAACGAAACTAGCATACAGGGCGGCATGGGAAGTGTTTGTTAGCGCAGGGGCGAGATGGCGGGCTTCCGAGGCGGAGAGACGGGAGGACGTTGTGCAATTTATTCTGGATTTGGTGGAGAGGGGTTTGACGAGGGTGACTATAGTGGGTAAGTTGGCGGGGGTTGCGTACATCGGCAAACTGTTGTGGGGTTAGGCGCCATCCGCGGGGGAGCTGGGGGCGCGGATTTTGGAAGGCTGGGCGCGGGAATGTGGGAGAGTGGCCAGGGTGCGGAGGCCTCTGTCCTGGGAGCTCTTAGGTAGGGTTATGGGCGTTCTGCCAGCGGTGTGCTGGGACAGTGGGGAGGCCTTGCTGTTCGCCACGCTCATGTCTTGGATGTTTTTTGGGGCGTTTCGGGTGTCAGAGCTGCTGGGGTCAAAAGGGGAACGGGGTTTGACCTGGGATGAGGTATCATTTGGGGAACGGGTAGTGAGCATTTGGCTGAGAAAGGCAAAGACAGACCAGAAGAGTCGGGGGAAGTGGGTGACGTTGAGGAAAGGGAGATCCCCGGGGGTCTGTCCGTTCCGCTGGGGTATGCGGTGGAGGGCGTGCTCTGGGGGACTGGGGGGACTGGTTTTTTCCCATCAGCAGGGGCGAGGCGTTAAAGCTTCACAATTGCTGGCAGTACTGAGGAAAGCACTTAGGAATCTGGGGGTCGAAGGACAGGGTTTTGGCACGCACTCTTTTCGCATTGGGGCAGCGTCAGAGGCGCATGCGAGGGGTTGGGAAAGGGAAGAAATCATGAAGTTGGGGCGGTGGTCTTCGAATTGCTACCAACGTTATGTGCGCAGCGAGCCGGGGGGTGGGGCGACACTGTAAAAAAAAAAAAAAAAAAAAAACAGGCGAAGGGGGACTTCACACAGTTCAGCGGAGTTTTTCAGAGGGTGTGGATAGGTTTTCATTCTTGTTTTTCTTTTCAGGTTCGGTTATGGCACCCCTGGCTCGAGAAATGTCTATCTGGATTGTGGGGCACTCGTTCGTGAGGAGGGCCCAATTGCAGGCGCTGGAGAGCTATTTTGGGGAACAGCTGGGTTTCAATAAAGATGTGTTCTCTGTGGGGTGGAGGGGTAGGGGGGGGATGCGTTGGAAGGAACTGGTGCCGGTGTTGAACGGGATCTTAAGGGCAGGTCGGTGCCCAGATGTATTGGTTCTTCATTTGGGGGAGAACGACATGGTACGGGAGACGGGTTTGGCACTAATGCGGGCAATGAAGAAGGACCTGGCTTTGATTAAAGGGAGATGGGCGGGTTGTTCCATTGTGTGGACGGAATTTGTCCCCCGGAGGAGTTGGAGGGGGGCGGTGAACCCAGGTGCGGTGGATAAGGCGCGGCGAAAACTTAATACGGAGATGGTGAGGTTTTGTCGGCATTTGGGGATTGACCGCGTGGCACACGGGGACATTCGATACGATGCGCGGGAAATGTTCAGGGATGATGGGGTGCACTTGTCCAGGATGGGAATGGACCTGTACCTTTTGGAGTTGAGAGAAGTGTTGGCGCGTCTGTTGGGAGTTTATAGGCGTTAGGTCATGCGGGGTCGCGGCGCGTGGGGGGGGAGCAGAAAAAGGGGAGGAAGAGGCGCAGTCGCCGACACTTCCCCCCTTTTCCTGGGTGGCGGGGTGGTTGACAGTTGGCCGGGATTGGCTAGAGTTTGTTGTTAGAGGTTTGGTAATGTGGGTCCAGGGACAGGTAAAGGGTAGACAGGTTGGATAAGTTTGGATTAGAGGTTGGTTAGTTACAGTTGCACTAAAGGCAGGTAGGGGTTACGGTCAGGGGAGTTTGGGAGTTGGGAAAGGTTACATGGTGTAGGATTGGGTTATATGTTGGTTATGGAATGTTATGTTGTATTTTGGGGGGATGGGGGAAATGATGTGGGGATCGTAGGGGTGGGGGGAAAACACAAGGGGTCAGGAGGTTATTGTATAGCGAGGCGTTAGTTTTGTAAGGCAGTGGCCAAGGAGCTAAATTGTGATATGCACCTGTTTCAATAAAGCGGCCTTTTTCACACACAATAAAGTGGTTTGGTGTCGGCTTGCCCCCCTCTCCCCCCTTAATCTCCCAATGGGAGCCTGGGGGGCAGCCGAGCACCGCGAGGTCTGCCGCCCGGGCAGGTTGGGAGGGGGGAGAGGGGGGCGTGGCCGAACGGCCATTTTGTAATAATTGGGCTACATTTGAGGGATAGCCCAAATGTAGCCCAAATCCAGGCAGAGTAGCCCAAGGGATATATATTCAAAACGCGCGCTTCCCCAGCCACCATTTTAGGCTTGGTGACCTGGTGGCTGGGTGCGCTAGCTTAAAGTTTTTTCCCACCCTCCCTCCCTATTGTTAGAGGGGTTAGGGGGCCTGGTTCAAGGGGTTTTGGGGTTGCACTTTTGCAGGTTTGGGGCAGCATTTGTTGGAACAGGTACATAGGGGCTGTTGGATGTATTGTCGCTTGGAACAGGTGCAAGCGGGGTGGTTGACAGTTGGCCGGGATTGGCTAGAGTTTGTTGTTAGAGGTTTGGTAATGTGGGTCCAGGGACAGGTAAAGGGTAGACAGGTTGGATAAGTTTGGATTAGAGGTTGGTTAGTTACAGTTGCACTAAAGGCAGGTAGGGGTTACGGTCAGGGGAGTTTGGGAGTTGGGAAAGGTTACATGGTGTAGGATTGGGTTATATGTTGGTTATGGAATGTTATGTTGTATTTTGGGGGGATGGGGGAAATGATGTGGGGATCGTAGGGGTGGGGGGAAAACACAAGGGGTCAGGAGGTTATTGTATAGCGAGGCGTTAGTTTTGTAAGGCAGTGGCCAAGGAGTTAAATTGTGATATGCACCTGTTTCAATAAAGCGGCCTTTTTCACACACAATAAAGTGGTTTGGTGTCGGCTTGCCCCCCTCTCCCCCCTTAATCTCCCAAGGTGCTGCCGGTCTAGGTTTAGCTTCATGTATACAAATGTGCCTTGCAGAGTTGTGCAAGATGAATGGTGTTAGGAAACCCGTGCAATTGACGCAAACATAAAAAAATAAACAAAAGTTCAGTCAATTCCAAAAAATGCACAGACCTGCAAAAACAATATCAAGGATGTGATGAGAAGAAACAGATAGAGGGGGTAGGGATAACCTGAAATAAAAGCTATTTAAGAGCTATGATGCGGCGTAGACCTGAATTCCAGTGGGAGCAACAGGAGAGGTAGTGGTGTAAGGGCCAGAGCTTCTGACTTTGGAGCTGGAGAACCAGGTTCAAATCTGGCGTTGACTCAGCATCCTATGATTCTGGGCAAATTCCTCCATCCCTCCTTGCCTCATAAAAATTAATGCATCCTTGTGTAACGTAACCGGTACTCTTGTAAAATGCACCATTGAGTTTGCGCTATATAAAACTGCAAGAAAAGAAAAGATGGCCAGTGGAGGGTCACTAATCAAAGTTAATTAATTAGTACTTGGTCTGTGCACCAGGGCAATGCGTGGCAAGTGCTGCCAATTTAGAAGGCAGTAAAGAAGAGCGACAACGGTGCCAATGAATGGGAAGCTATGGGCGGATTCCAACCTCATTACCAGGTACAAGAGTGTCTTGCATGCTCTCGCAGCCTTGATCTAAAAATGACAAAATAAAGAGGTAATAGTATTACAAAATGTGCTGCATGACGTTTTGTGATAGTATTAGCTCATTCTTTTGTCATTTTTTAGTTCTTTTAGAGACTACTTTCCTCTGACACTCGCCCTCAGCGCCAAGATGCTCCATTGGAGTGAAAACCTGCGCTTTATAAATGCCATCATTCATTCTTTCAGAGCATGAGCTAGCCAAACTGAGGGCCTGATTCACAAAGGTAAACTTGGACCTGAAGTCTAAGCTTAGACCTGAAGTCTAAGTTTAGACCTAAAGTCGAACTTTAGACCTGAAGTCTAAGCTTAGACTTCAAGTCTATGTTTACCTTTGTGAATCAGGCCCTCAGTTGTGAGATGAAGTCTAAGTTTAAACCTGAAGACTAGAACCGAAGTCTAAGTTTAGATCTGAAGTCTAAGTCTAGACCTGAAGTCCAAGTTTAGATCTGAAGTCTAAGTTTAAACTTCAGGTCCAAACTTAGACCTCAGGGCTAAAGCTAGACTTCAGAACTAATCTAAGACTTAAGGTCTAAACTTAGACTTAAGGTCTCAGCTTAACTTTGTGAATTGGGCCATTGCCTTTTCTTGCTACATCATTTAGTAAACTCAGCCACATAATTTGCTCCTCCCCTTCTGCATACGTTCAGTGGCCCTGCATATAATCTAAAACATAGCAATATATTAGATCTCCAGTTCTACCTAAGTGCAAGATTTTTTCTGAGAACTCTGTCTAGTCACGCTGCACGCAGCAGCCATAAGGGGGTAGTTGTGAATAGAGCAGCAAGTGTTGTGGCATTGGCCCCAGGTGTGTGATGGTCATTCTACACTCCAACTGTAGGTGTTGTTTTTTAAAACATTTTTTTACAAACAAACAGGTGGTAGAGAGGGCACATTTCCCTTGTTTGACCAATGGCCAATGTCACCCTTGCTATGCATCTACATAGCCACCACAATCATATCCAGTCACACTTGCTTGCTCCGCGCAACCCAAGAATGATTTTCGAGACTTATTTACAAGCCCTTTGCGCCACCGGTACATCACTTTTTCCCATAGTAAAAGTGATGCACCAGTGCCCCAAGGGACTTGTAAATAAACCCCTTCATGCCTCAACACTTTCAAATGCCACCAGCCGCCACTAGTCAAGAGAGCCCTCTCTTGTTTGTACATCTACTTCCATATGGCTCATTTCACCTTAAGGAAGGCATGATCAGATAGGTATAGGTTTGACTTTACAGACCTACATTTCCAGATCCATCAGCTGCTGGAAATTGGGGAAGAAAATAGTTTCCTGAGCACCAGAATGGAGCCTAATGGACGTGAGTCCACTCACCGCTGGCTCATGTTCACTCTCCATCTAATCATATTTTGATCTGACCTAATTTTACGTTAGTACCATTCTGTGCCTCCTTGCATCATTTTGCAGAATGGTCCATACCTTTGGCATCATGTGGTCATCCGTGGCATGATGGTATTCTCTTCTGTATAAAGCTGGATTATTTATAGTATAGTAGAGACAGCAAACGATGACTAGATGGCCATTATCAGAATGGACCCACAGATAACATTACACCACTCACAAATAGTTTACAAATTGTGCACACAAAAAAAGCAGAAATCATGATTGTAATCATAATTCTGCAGAATTATGATTATGTAAATGCCAGAGATGCTTAAAGTTCTGAAGCACAACTTCTAAACAAATATGATTCACAATGGTGAACTGTGAAAGGGGAACACTGAGCGTGTGAGCACAATCATAGGTTAAGTCGCATTTTCCATTTTAGTATTCATTTTTTCTCCTCCTGAAACAGAAATGGTATTCAAAAGTCAACGGAAGGTACTTACGTTTCTTTTTGGCAAATGTAAAGGCCTGTTAAACTGTCATGCTGGATTTACAGCAACGTGAGGTAATATTAAAAACAACTTAGCCCTTCCCGCCTTCTAAAAACAGAATGCCCACAAAGCCACACAGGAATTAGAAGGATATTTGTCAGACAGAATTTCGGAACTTAACAATCCATCAGCGACCCTGGCCGATATCTTCTGGGGTGCACGGAGGCTTTGTCGGCGGCGCGGTCCCAGGGTGGTCGTTCTGAAATCTTTCTGTGACCCTTCAGGGGTCAGGGCTTAATGATTTCCCCTGTTTACATCCCCTCCTGCTCTCCCCAGGGGGTTGCTAATACAGCAGCCATTTGCCTTCCCACAGTTTCACAAAGCGGAGGGCACTGCATAAAGAAGTCCTAGCGCCATTCTCCTCCACTGTTTGCTCTTGTTAACACATTAAACAGACTTCCAGTCTCTTTGTGGCGGCAGTCGTCTTAGACGCTGCTGAGTGTGTCCAAACGTTGTAAAAGTGCCCTTTCTGGCTTCAGGCTTTGAAACGCTTAGGCACAGCACAGACTTAACCGAGGTGTTTTTTCATTATTTCTGTGTGACCGATTCTAGGCATTTCAAAGCGGAGTCGGAGATCGAATGGCCCTGTTTATCCTGTTACTGCTTATGGAAGCGCCTGGTCATGCCCAGCAGGCAGCCTGCCCCCATCCCTGTGAGAGAAGGGAAAACTCCGAATACCCTTAGTCTCACGCAGGAGCTGTGCGGTGTGCTCTAACATTAATTAGACTTCAGTATTCTGCGTAGTTCTCTAATACGGAATTACTAAACTTTATGCAGTCAAATAAGGTATGCACACGTTGTGTTTACATGCGCTCTATGCAAACCCTAATACATGCTCACAGGCACGGTGGAAATTATGGAACTAGATAATGTCTTCAGCTCTGCTTACGTTTTTCTGTGATCTTTGTGCCCAATCGCCAGGTTTCCTGTCACTAACAACATGTCCCTGTGCAAAAATTGTCTTTGCGCACGTTTGTGCACACACAGCAACGTTTCTGTGATTTAGGGGCATATCAACAACAACCGGCGATAATTATCGCTCAGCGCTCTTAGCGTGAGGATATTTATCGACGGCTAGCGTGAATTTTTATCGCTGAGATAGCGTGCTATTAGCAACGCTTATCTCAATAGCGATATAAATCTACACGCTAACAGGCTAACGTGAGATTATCGCTGGAAACCAAGCGATAATCACACGTTACCTTGTTGATAGGGACAGGCAAACTTAGCCATGATATCCTCCTTCCATAGGATATCATGGCTAAGTCTGAAAATTAGCAGACGTAAAAAAGCAGCGTTAACCGCGGTTAGCGCTGCTTTTTTTGTCTCTAACAGGGTTAGCGACATTCTTGATAATAGGACAAATGTCGCTTAGCGACATTTCTCCTATTATTTTACTCTGGAATGCCCCCTTTGCATCTCATTAGAGATGCAAGGGGAAGCGTAGAGTAAAAGGGTGCTAACATGCAAATTTGCATGTTAGCACCCTGTTGTTGATAGGGTGCTAGTTTTATCTCTGCTTTTTTGGCTTTTAAAGCCAAAAAAGCAGAGATAAAGCCCTTGTTGATATGCCCCCAAGTTACCTAGGGGCAGTGAAAGGATGGACGAGGCAGGTAAGTCGGGACTCGGAGCATCAGCTTTACTTCACCATCAGACTCTCCAGTCAGCAGCAAATGCGGCCTTCAGAACCCCATGCCTCATGTTCCACGCAGGGCACCAATATCCCAAACATTCCAACCCTACAGCCAGATATATGAACTTGCTCGCAAGTCCTGCGATTGTGTAAATTGCAAGGTTTGCAGCCACTAAATGTGTATTTTTAAAATACTCAACCCATTGAGTGATTCGATAACAGGTTACCAAATCGCTAAATGCGTTTAGAAAACCCTACTGAATCAGTATTTAGCGCCCCTTCCAAATACTTATTTGGAAGGTATGGTAATGTTTTGCTACCATTCATATTTTACTGACACCTTAAAGGAGTCGATAACCCATTCGCAAACATGATGAGCTCACCAAGGTGCCCCTTACCTTTTTTTTGAGTTTAAAGAAAAGTTTATTGGAAATAAACATAAGATAGAGCAATAATACAATACAGTATATGTCAATAGTACAAAATAGAAAAAATATTGCGTACAATAAGGAAAGAAAAAGTAAGAAGGGGAGAGAAGAAAAAAGAGATAGGAAGGAGAAAGAAGAGGGGGGAGGAGGAAGAGTAAACAGATAGAAATATCATATAATTATATCACTGAAAACATTGGTCTAATATATAACACGTATATCATGTTGATCTCACTACTACAAACTTAGTTATATATGGAGAATAAGGCACAAAGTACAACCATATTTAACTACTTATAATCTAAGGAGGTTTGGAAACTTCTTCTATGACTGGAGTATGCGATGGCAACGATTGAGCAGACACATTTAGAAAGTTAGTCACAGGTAGCCATAATAAGTCACGTTTAATGGCCAGTGTAATCGGGTGAACATAGGCTCTATCTAATCGATGGTTATAACAAACTCCATACCACCAGGCCTGAAAAGAAACATTTGAGGCATTTTTCCATGATTTAGTAATTTGTTGAAAAGCAACAGCAATAAGTAAATCAATAATGAGGATATTAAGGGAAGTGGAGGAGGACCAAACCTCCGCAACACTACCCAGAAAAATATGGGAAAAAGAAAATGGGATTTGCGTATGAAATAGTTTATTAATTTGTTGCCAAACCCTAGACCAAAATTGATGAATAACTGGGCAAGTAAATAACATGTGCATAAGGTCTGCAACAGGGGCTGGACATGACCAACAGGTAGAGGGAAATAGATGATTAATTTGATGTAGTTTAGCAGGAGTGAGTAAAAGTCTGTTTTATATAAAGAACAGTGTTTGTGTGGTATTTGCTGCCCTAGAAGATTTCCGAAGTTTAGTCCAAATTTTATCCCAGGTTGAAGTGGAAAAGGAAGTAGATAAATCAGATTCCCAGCTAGATTCAACTGCAGACTTATTACGAGGCTGACCAATGATTCTTAATTTGTTATAAATTTGAGAAGCTGAAATGTTCCCTGTTAAGAATGAGATTGGAACTGGAGAGGGAGTGGTCTGCACGGAAGAAGTCATAAGTTTATCGTAAGAACTTTGAGCAGCCAGGGTCAGTAATATATATTTAGGGTGATACGAAAGGGGGAGGGAATAACACGATTGTAATGCAGAGAAGGATATACAGGTATCGCCTAGAAAAAGCTGATGTGTCCACTTAAGACCACGATTGAACCAATCCTTCCAAAAAATAGTCCGATTTTTAATCTTAATATGATTGTTATACCAAATCGGAGAACGCAAGAACCTATTTCGATCATCTAAACCATCTAACATAATAGGATGAAATAGTTTACGAGTGTGCATAAGAATGGGGAGAGAAAATTTTTGGGGGGTGTTAGATAAAGACAGAAATTCATCAAATGAGAAAGGGGAAATGAAATGAGATTCAATTTCTACCCACAAAGGCAAAGATAGTAAATCTGTTGCATTCTGAGATAGTAATGCAGAGGAATTCTTCAGGAAGAAGGAAGTATGATAAGATGCAAAGTCGGGGAAGTTAACACCACCCAAGTTTTTAGGTTGTTTGAGTTTGGAAAAAGACATCCTAGATTTTTTCTTTTGCCACAGAAATTGCGAGAGAATAGTATATATTTTTTTGTACCAGGATTTAGGAATGTTAACGGGAAGATTGGATAAGAAGAATAAAATTATAGGGACCAACATCATTTTTACAGAGTCCAGTCTACCCCACCAGGATAAAAACAAGGGGTGCCATCGCGCTGTAGAGTCGGATAATGTTGACAGAAGATTTTTAAGATTGAGCGCTACAGTATCTTTAATAGAGGGAGTGAACCATAGGCCTAAATATTTAATCTTCGTAGGATTCCAATGAAAGGAAGAAGATATAAAGTCAGCATGGAAACAGTACTTATTTAACGGAAGAATTTCGCATTTATCTACATTGAGCTTGTACCCTGAAACCGAGGAGAAAGTAGAGACTTCTGAAAGAAAGGCCGGTAAAGAGGATTGGGGATTAGATATAAATAAAAGAATATCATCGGCATATGCCGAGATTTTTAATTGCTTATCGCCATAAGGAAAACCAGTAATGTTCTTGTTCATCCGGATTTTAGATAAGAAGGGCTCTAGGGTCAAGATAAATAAAAGCGGAGAAAGAGGACAACCCTGTCTGACACCTCTGAGTAGCGGGAAAGAAGAAGAAACCAATCCATTAGCCAGAATAAATGATTTTGGAAAGGAATAAAGCAATGAAACATAGGATAGAAACCTAGGGCCGAAACCAAACCAAGTAAGGGTCGAAAAGATAAACTGCCAGTTAACCCTATCAAAAGCTTTCTCAGCATCCAAAGCCACGGCCGCTAGTGAGGAGTGATGGGAATGAGATTTGCTAAGTACATTGAAAAAGAGACGAGTATTATCCGAGAGGTGGCGACCTTTAATGAAACCACATTGTTCTTTACCTATTAAGTGAGGTAAAATATTATCCAGACGAAGCGCAAGAATCTTCGCGAAAATTTTATAATCCAAATTAATTAAAGAAATAGGTCTATAATTTTTACATAAGGAATGATCTTTACCTTCTTTAGGGAGAAGACAAATTAGAGCCTCTTGAAATTAACCTTCAGAACTCCGGGAAGTAATAAAAAATAGGAATAATTTAAGTAATTTGGGAATAAGTAAATTAGAAAAATGTGTGTAGAATTCTATCGTAAAGCCGTCCGGACCCGGAGCTTTCCCCTTTTTGAGTGACTGAATAGCCTTGAGAATATCTTTCGCGTGTATATCAGATTCTAGAGAAGAGAAATCTACATTCAAAGAAGAAGGAGGAGGAGAAATGGAGGCTAAATACTGATCAATATCAGATAGAAGAGGTGGAGACTCTGGAGTATATAATGACTGGAAAATTCCAAGAGAATGTCTTCGTCTCTATGGAGCACAGTATTAGATGAAGATGTGATAGATTCAATTTTGGTACGTTCTTTTTTAACCTTGAGATACTTAGCAAGGAGATTACCAGATTTGTTTTGTGCAGTGTAGTATTTAGCGCTAGATTTAAGCAGATACAGATTTGCAGAGTCAGTAGACACTTTATTAAAAGAAAGCTTAGCGCTAATGAGTTCTTTTAAGATAGATTGGCTATTTGACATATAATAAAGGTGCTCTAACTTTTTAATTTGTAAGTTGAGTGTTTGAGATGAGAGAGAGGCTGCACGACGTTTTTGTGCAACAAAGGATATGATGAAATCCCTAGAGGCAGCTTTAAAGGAATCCCATATAAGTTGAGGAGATAGTTGAGGAGATTCATTCTCCTCGAAAAATAAGGAGGCAAACTTGAGAAAGGCTGGTGTGAATTTAGGATCCAGTAAAAGGGAATTATTAAACCTCCAGCGTCTGGTCCCTTTAGTGGGAGGGAGTAGGTCCAAACTCAAGGAGACGGGGGCATGGTCAGAAATTAATATAGAGCCTATATGCTCCCGGGAAATATGTTGAAGTAGAGCCTTGGAAATAAAGAGGTAGTCTATTCGGGATTGCGAGGAATGAGCAGGTGAGTAATAAGTATATTCTTGAAGTGTGGGGTGGCAGAGTCTCCAAGAGTCTACAAGAGCTCTTTGAGAAATAGTGGAAGTGAATTGGGAATGTGCAGCGGAGGGGACAAATCTGGATTTAGAATGCCTGTCAATAAAGGGGTCTACAACCATATTACAATCCCCACCAAAAATCAAATATTCGTCAGTACATTGCATTAAAAGAGAAAGAATTTGGGGCCAGAACAGTTTATCGTGTGTAGTGGGAGCATAAACGTTAAAAATAGTGAGAGGAACCTTGTTAATCAGCAAAGAGGTCATAACCCATCTACCATCAGAATCATTATCCTGCTTTATGAGATGGACATCCAAGCGTTTATGGCAGAGAATGGCAACACCATTGCGTTTTCCTGAGCCCGGTGATGCAAAAACGTGGCCCACCCAATTCCGCCGTAATTTAGTTATCTCAGTATCCTGTATATGGATTTCCTGCAGAAGAGCAATATCTCCTTTTAAATTTGCAACATGTGACAAAACTCGCTGACGTTTGATAGGAGAACCCAAACCTTTAACATTCCAAGATATAATATTTAACGACATTTAAATCTTTATAAACTTAGTCAAAACAATTCGTAAAAGAAGTTGCCATGTATGCAAGCAAAAAACATGTGAAGAATACAGCAAAATACAGAAAAAAGGCATTATTGTAGCGAGATAGCAATGAGACATATAGACGATCATAAGATAGCAAAGAAAGAAATGAATTACATAAGAAGCATAAAAGATAAGCCGAAAATATAAATGGAGCAGAGAAAAAGATAGTAAGAAGGAAAGAGACAGAACAAAAATAAGAACAATAGAGATGACATACAGATAATAGAAAAAACATACCACAAAAGAACAATCATGTTGCGGTAGGTGGAGCCACGCGAAGGAGGCCAGACGCCGGATGAGAAATCGCAGGACGAGGGGCACACGCAAGACATCATCCAGGAAGAACGAAAAAACGAAGAAGGTAAGGGAACACAGAAACCGCAACCTGTTAAAGGGGAATATAAGAACAATAATTAACATGGGAAGTAACATAACTCCAACATATACACATATGAGAAACATAAAGGAGAATCAGAATTGAGGGCAAATAAGAAACAAACAATGAGCATTTGGAGCTAAAGCATTCATGTCAGATCATGGCTTAGAAATGTCCATAGAGACTCCTCTACACGAGTTCAGAAATGTTTGAAGCACCTCAGGGTCTTCATAGTTGGTTGTTTTGTTATTATAAGTTACTTTGAACAGACAGGGATGGAATAAACCATAACGAGCATTCATGCTGCGAAGTGCTGGTCTCATATCCAAAAATTTCTTGCGTCGATCAGCCGTAACCTTGGCATAATCTTGGGCAAAAAAGAGGTTAGAGCCATTCCAAGTGATCTTTCCTTTCTGTTTGGCGGCGTGCAAAACCTTAAGGAGGTCAGTATATTCTAAGAAGTACAAAATAACTCCTCTAGGTTTTGTTGAGGAAGATGAAGAATGGGGACTCTGACCCAAACGGTGCGCACGTTGAATATTTAATGGCGGAGATGCTGAAAAACCAAGCAGAGTTGGAAGAAAAGACTGAAAATGAGATATCGGATCAGAACCTTCAAGTCCCTCAGCCAGGCCATAAATGCGCAGATTATTGCGCCTATTGCGATTTTCTAACTGCTCGACCTGTTGTTTGAGGTGATCGACTTCTTTGTGAATATGAGGAACTTGAGCAGCGAAATCTTGAACAGTATCAACACGCTTCTCCAGAACGTCGACCCTTTGTACAGTATGGGACCAGTTATCTTCCAGTTATCTTCCAAACTCAACAGACGGGTGTTAGTTTCTTCCATATATGGTTTGAGGGCACGAATCTCCTCAAGGATAAGCTCCAACGAGAGAGGTGAAGAAGAATTGGTGGGAGAGGGCGGATTAGCTTTTCCTCTTTTCCTAGGCGTGAAGGAAGCCGATGACGGTATTTTGGATCCTTGTTTGGTACCTAACCGAGTCATAGAGGAAGAAGAGCCCTTCGTAGTAACAGGGTCACCAGGATTATCATCCGCTCCCTCTTGCAGGATGTTAAAAGGGTTAAAGTCCTCCAAAGATGTATCACTGGGTTGCAGAGTATCCTTACGAGCAATCCGGGATGTTGCCATGACTGAGTTGAGCAAAAGTATCCCACAGCAAACATTTTGTGAGAGAGGTACAGTAGTAGAGAGTCACTGAAAGCAGAGTAACACCCAATGCTCCTATAAGGTTTAGGTATAAAGAAGCGCCAAAAATAATTTCAAGTTATTGTTCAGAAAGGATTAGTATTCAAAAGGAGCGGACAACAGCAGAGAGCGGAGGATTCATATGACTGACCAATTCATACTGTTTTCCTGAGGAGCCCAGTCATTCTCCAGCAACAAGCATGAGAGAACAAAAAGTCAGTCAAGGCAGTATAAAGGCAGAAGATGCGCTCCAATAAGTGTTCCAATAACTTGCCCCAGACTCTTCATTATAGAGACTTTTCATTGAAGGTCTGCATTATTTGCGGAGAAAGGGCGGCAAATGTGAGGAGATTACTTCATGAAAAAACAAAATGGCGGCCGCGAGTAAATCGCAACCGTCATGAAGCCGAAAAAGTGTCTTCTCGCTCACCATATGCCAGGAATTTGAGCTTGACGACTGGACAGTACTTCCAATGAAGTCGGAAGCAATTTCCGCGCTCCGACAGCGGGAGAAAGTGTCCTGGAACAGCTGCGCCGCCTCACATCGCTGCGGAGCTCATCGTAGCGGCAGCCATCTTCTAAGGCGCCGAAACCACGCCCCCGCCCCTTACCTTTTTGAATGTTGACAAAAACATTTTTTAGGAGAAGACCTAGTTGCCTAGTCTTAAAAAAGTTTGCAGAATATAATTTTTTTTAAACGCTTCCCGTTTTCCCGGGCTGCTTTAAAAAAATGAATGCTTTATTTAAAAGCAATTACAGATGTTGTGGTCATAGTTGGTCACAATTTGAGACAATCAGGTAATCACTATGGAGGCACTGTTCCGTGGTGGATATGGTCAAAGATCGACCGGTGTCCAACCAATGGTTAAGGGAGAAAAGAGAAGTGAGGTCTAGGGTAAGGTACTAGGGATGGGGGGAGACACAAGGTGTCTCTTGTTGCCCTCACACACCCCGAGGGATGTCATGCTTCATCATCGGGCATATGCTCCTCGTCGGGCCGGCGGTGCAATGCCCTACGGGTCCCCCGAAGGGTCTCTTTAGCGGAGATCTTTTAGAGAACTGCCGATGGGTGCATGCGGGTATGTGGAGGGAAAGTACCAGGATCAGTGATGAAGGTAGTGTGTGCAGAGTAAAAATAAAAATACCTAAGGGTTACCAAAGACTAAGGGGTGTTTTAATAAAGAGGTACCCTTGGTACTGTAAAAAACCCGTAGGTTAATAGTTACCTATCAAGACGTAATGTGTCTAAGGTAGCTTACAAAGTGGTCAACATGTTTCACGCCTTATGTGGTCTAAACGATCCTTGGCGTTTCATCAGGACCAGGGAAGGTGAGTGATGTGAAAAAGGTGCACAGACTAAGTGTAGTGAGTGGGGTATTAATCACCCTCTCACTGGGCAAAGGAGGAGGTAGTATCTCCTACACAAGTTCTGTGTGGTTAGGGAGTAAGTTATGCCCCCTTTGCGATAGACCTAGACCCAAGAAAAAATATAAAAAGTACAAAATACAAAAAGAGAGGGAAAGAGAAGTTAAAATACGGAAGTTCCGTTCCATTCGGCATGTGCAGACAGACGTAATCTCTACACGACGCCGAAAGTCAGTCACAATTTCACACACAGGGGACACAAGTTTGCTCGGTATTGATTAGGTAAACAGTTGTGAGTAGTATCCCATGCCGGCCGCATGTGAAAAGTATCGGAGGGAGGGGGGGGCCGTAGAACCCAACGGTAGTGGGGCTAGGTAACCACTGCCTCCCACAGGCACTCCCAACTATCACTGCAGACCCGACAATAGGTTCACCAATCACGTAAGGATAAGCGATAGCCAAAAGATATCGTTGCCTCAATCGTGGCTTCAAGATCCCGCAAGCTCGGTGTGAGCCATTGCGGGAAACCCAGGAGAGCACTCTTACCTAAAAAGGGAGTTGGGATTACTCCGTGAGCTAAGCGGCGTAGGAGGCCCACACCATCTAGGGCTGACGGCACCCCCTCCCTCTGATACTTTTCACATGCGGCCGGCATGGGATACTACTCACAACTGTTTACCTAATCAATACCGAGCAAACTTGTGTCCCCTGTGTGTGAAATTGTGACTGACTTTCGGCGTCGTGTAGAGATTACGTCTGTCTGCACATGCCGAACGGAACGGACCTTCCGTATTTTAACTTCTCTTTCCCTCTCTTTTTGTATTTGGTACTTTTTATATTTTTTCTTGGGTCTAGGTCTATCGCAAAGGGGGCATAACTTACTCCCTAACCACACACAACTTGTGTAGGAGATACTACCTCCTCCTTTGCCCAGTGAGAGGGTGATTAATACCCCACTCACTACACTTAGTCTGTGCACCTTTTTCACATCACTCACCTTCCCTGGTCCTGATGAAACGTCAAGGATCGTTTAGACCACATAAGGCGTGAAACATGTCGACCACTTTGTAAGCTACCTTAGACACATTACGTCTTGATAGGTAACTATTAACCTATGGGTTTTTTACTGTACCAAGGGTACCTCTTTATTAAAACACCCCTTAGTCTTTGGTAACCCTTAGGTATTTTTATTTTTACTCTGCACACACTACCTTCATCACTGATCCTGGTACTTTCCCTCCACATACCCGCATGCACCCATCGGCAGTTCTCTAAAAGATCTCCGCTAAAGAGACCCTTCAGGGGACCCGTAGGGCATTGCACCGCCGGCCCGACGAGGAGCATATGCCCGATGATGAAGCATGACATCCCTCGGGGTGTGTGAGGGCAACAAGAGACACCTTGTGTCTCCCCCATCCCTAGTACCTTACCCTAGACCTCACTTTTCTCCCTTAACCATTGGTTGGACACCGGTCGATCTTTGACCATATCCACCACGGAACAGTGCCTCCATAGTGATTACCTCATTGACCTTTCGGAGCATAGGTACTGGACCATTAATTAGCTCCTGGTCCCTCCCTCTTCCCCCTTTTTGACGCACAATTTGAGACATACTCATTAATATTAATTAGGTAGGTTGAACTGCAAACCACTATGATTCGATTTGTTTTAAACCAACCTATTCACTCAATACCTACAACGAAAAAATAGGTAGTAGCGTCCCTAAAAATAGGGAAGAACGGCACACAAAACTGCTTATACGTAGTAGCTAAGGCAAATCAATTTGAGGCGTTAACAATGTGTGAAAGTGAGTTGTAATAGTGGGGTGCTCAAGGCTTCAATTAATGTCCACTACCTGGGGACATCATCCATATGTGCAAGACATACAAATACTAATTATTACCAATTTAGAAGACTAAAATAGCACTCCCACACTATGTTGGGGTTAAGTACCCAGCTGATACAGGTTATCAGTTCACGTTTAGGTCATATATGCCTGTCCTATTGCCAAAAACATGAAAAGAAAAAGGATTTTCTCAATTCCTTCAGGTAGTTAAGCTGTCACGTGATAAATCCAGGACCCTTTGGATATTAGATGTTTTTCATCTTTTCTTTATTGATGCAAAGTTGTAAGTTCCAAAAACACGGACCAGCCGACACGTGTTTCGTCTTACAAAAGACTTTTTCAAGGCAATGAATTCAATACGGTAGTTGATGGTATATCCAGCTCTGTGGTTCATAAATTAAGAATCCCAAGTAAAGACATTATACATGTGGTCACAACATCCAATAGGAGTATAGGCTGTCGTATTTCCAAGTGGGGAATAAGTAAAAAATAATTATTTTCTCCAATGCGTTGCTTGGTGTAAGTGACGTGCTAACTCCGTGATAAGAATGCACTCACTACTTGTCACCACCTTAATGAAAGTCCGAGCACCTCTCCCACCGTTCAACTAGTCTGTGGAAATACGACAGCCTATACTCCTATTGGATGTTGTGACCACATGTATAATGTCTTTACTTGGGATTCTTAATTTATGAACCACAGAGCTGGATATACCATCAACTACCGTATTGAATTCATTGCCTTGAAAAAGTCTTTTGTAAGACGAAACACGTGTCGGCTGGTCCGTGTATTTGGAACTTACAACTTTGCATCAATAAAGAAAAGATGAAAAACTTCTAATATCCAAAGGGTCCTGGATTTATCACGTGACAGCTTAACTACCTGAAGGAATTGAGAAAATCCTTTTTCTTTTCATGTTTTTGGCAATAGGACAGGCATATATGACCTAAACGTGAACTGATAACCTGTATCAGCTGGGTACTTAACCCCAACATAGTGTGGGAGTGCTATTTTAGTCTTCTAAATTTGTAATATTCACTCAATACCACTGGATTCACTTATGGTCGGTGCAATCACTTTTTGTGAATCAAATTAATGTACACCTCTCCCGTAGTATTCAGTTTGCAAACATTCAAACGCTTAACAAACACTGTGCCCACAATAGCCCCCAAAGTTACAGTGAGCTCTAACTCATTGTGATCGAGAACGGGGCCAGTATCTGTCTCCAAGATGGCACCTGTTGTGAATGTATAGGGGTTTTTCCAAGTAGTGCATTTTAACAGTTAAATTGTAGCAGTGGGGCATTGCCAGGAATTCCCCTGACATAGAGATCTGGCCCGGGGACCTTGTTGAAGCCAATATTTTCTTTGCTGAGCCTTCCCAGGGCAGTGCCTGACCTCATGATGGCGACTGGGACCAATCTTGATCAACACCGCGGGGGTCCCCTGAGGCACCAGGGCACTCCCAAACTGAGCGGTTGTGACATCCCATCTGAGCCCCCCTTACGTAGGCGCTCTATTCTGGGGGCATTTTGAGGACATGGTGTCTCCTGTAAGATCTGGCCATGACAATGTCTGACCTTAAGAGGGTACCTGCCCTCGGACTCTGTACTGACCCCAGTTTTCTCCGGCTCGCAGGCGGCTTCCTCTCC
Source organism: Triturus cristatus (assembly GCF_964204655.1). NCBI lineage: Eukaryota > Metazoa > Chordata > Amphibia > Caudata > Salamandridae > Triturus > Triturus cristatus. Next base: position 310,600,180 of record NC_140587.1, on the reverse strand, counting down.
CGGACACCGAGCCTCCTGCTGATTGCGCCTTGATAACCACTGAAACAATATGCCCTTTCCCACCTGGATTCTGATCGGACTGCAATTACTCATCTCTCCTATTCCCTAGTTTGATTTCAGCATTCTTAGACTAAACCTGACCATTTTCTGACAGCGGAGTCCGAGCATTATGGCCGTTGCCCGGTGGAGCTGCCTAGACAGCTATAGAGGAGATCGGCCCTGGTTTATCCCCTCGGCCGTCACCTACCCAGCAAGACATTGGACACGGTTTCTCCCCATCTCCCTGTTTTGTCCCCTTCATCCCTCTCCCTCTGATGTATTACCGCAACATTGCTTTTTTATCCCATGTTTGACCATGCTTTTGTAACAAATGTAACTTGTAACCTGTAACTCATGATCCTCATGTAAAGCGCTCTGATACCTCCAGGTCTAGCCAGCGCTTTATAAAACTCATTAAATAAATAAAATAAATACATATTCATGCTCTCAGTTGTGATTTGCACAGATGCCAGTGGTTGACTGATGTCCTCTGAAGTGTGAGATATTCTGAACCATGGCTGTCACTCTGGTTTGACATACACCATATTTGCTGTCTTACTTATTTTCACTAAAATGCCTAGAAAAAGGGGTGCAACAGCTGTATTAGAAAAGGCAGTCCACATTCTGTGATCCATATATAATGCTAAACCCATAGTTTTGTATCATGTTTAGCTGCAGCAAAGGTATCCTGCTCTCTATGGTGGTCAGAGTCCATATCTGTAAAAGCTGAATCTGCAGTGATTGGCCAAATACCATCTCCAATGGGCATGTACCTGTGGAACCATGTTGGGAATTTCAGTAGCCTCTGAGGAACTGGCATAGACTGACCTTAACAGAAATATGTCAGCATTTTAAAAAAATAATTCTATTGATCATGGACATGAACCCAGTAGGGTCCTCCACAACCTGGACACTCGATAATGACTACGCTGCACACAGAGCTTAGTATAACACGTCTTTATTCGTCTGTGTGTAACTGCAAACTCGGCATTATAAACCTACATTCACTTCACTATGCTCTAATACTTACGATACTACATCTCCCCTCTGCTAAATACTTAAAACATTTTTTTACAAATATATACCAATTATAGCTCTTTGATGAGTCTTTGTGGTGCTCTGATCACACTGCCTGACCGTGTCTTCGGATACTGGGGACAGTCAGTCGAAGACTCCATGATCTGCTTTGGGGATATAGGAACACCAGCAGTCAGGGGGTCTTCAATTGTCCTTTCAGACCCATTCTCTACATTGAAATCAGTGTCTGATGAGCCACATGTCAGAAATGTGTCACTGTGGGTTTTTTGCTGGTCACAACATGAAATGGTTCAGCATCGATGGGAGCATCAGATTTTCATTTTCTAGACTGACGAACAAGCACTCGATCTCCTGTTGTAAAAGTAAAGTTTTTTGCATGTCAACGCTTGTCTGCATAGGCATTCATTTTCCTTCCAAGTCTCTTATATGGGTTTCTCCTCAGTGCTTGATCTTCTGTTGGTCCATTGAGGTAACTTGGCCACTGTGGCTCTCCCGAACATCAAGGTTGAAGGGCTTTCACCTGTGGTCGAGTGAGGGATCGAACTGTAAGCTTGAAGAGTAGAATTCAGGACAGTTTTAAGGTCGAGCTTTTCCAATACAGCAAACTGAACAGCTTTCTTGAGAGTATTCATGAACCATTTGACAAGGCCATTGGCACGTGGCCAAAGAGGTGTGCTCTTGTGATGCTTCACATTAAGAAGATTGAGAAAGTCTCTGAATTCTCGACTGTTGAAATGTTGGACTTTGTCAGATTTTAAGATCGCAGGAATACTCCATGTCATGAAGATGCCGTCTAATCTCTAGATGACTATTTCTTTTTTTTAAGTTTAAAGTTTATTGAAAAGAAAAATTGTAGTATACAAACAAAGGTAACTTTATATAGAAAAATCACCATATAATAAGTCTAAACCATCAAACCTATTAATAATAAAACAGGAAAAAGCAAAAGAAGGAGAGGAAGGATAAGGGGGAAGAAAAAATCAATATAAAGAAAAGGCATTATCACAATCTGAGACTCTATTACATATACATACACTGTAAAATATATACTATATTCTTAGGCTCATAAGATACAATATTGAAAAGAAAAAGGAGTCATTCAAGATCTACCTTTAGAACTAAGCTAAAAAAGACAACAGAGGACTTATGGAGGTTTTCTGACTTCATCTGGAGTGTTCACTGCAATGGCGGAATTAGAAGCTACATCAGTCAGGTAAGTAGATAAGGGGAGCCATAAAAGATCTCTTTTAAAGATAAGGATATAGGAGACACATTGCTTGTATCCAATCTATGATGAAAACAAACAGCATTCCACCAGGCTCTTAAAGTAACCTTTTCAGCTTGTTTCCAGTTGGAGGTTATTAAATGAAGGGCTATAGTCAGACATAAGTCAATTAAAGAGGGATTAGAAGACGGATGAGTCCAAGAAGGTGCTAAGGAGCCTAAAAGATGTTAGAGAGAGAGAAAGGAGTGTGGCTATTGAAAATTTTATTAATTTGAGACCACACTAGGAGCCAAAAACGGGAATGGGAGGGGCAGTCAAAGAGCATATGTTTTAAGTCAGCAGAAACCATTTTGCAGGACCAACAGGATGAGGAATATTCTGAAGAGAAAGAAGCTAGCTTTAGAGGAGTCAGAAGAAGGCGTTTGTACACAAAATAAAGAGTCTGAGAGGTATTCGCTGCCCTAGATGTTTTGTGAATCTTTGACCATAATTTATCCCAAAAAGGGATAGTCCAACAGACTGCAAGATCCCTTTCCCAAACCAATTCAGCCTTCCCCTTGGTTCTATCAGAAGAAAAAAGCAAAGTCTTATATAAAGAGGAAGCTGATGCATTAGTAGATAATAAAGGAAAAAGATTGGAGCATTTAGAAGGAATATTTGGGTTAGGTTGTAAGGAAAGAAGATATTGTAAGAGAGAAGGAAGGAGAGAATCAGATTGGGATTTACATGAAGAAGGTAAAGAAAATTGTAATTGAAATTCCGGGAAGGATAACGGAGTATGATTAGATATTAATTGTGAAATCCAAAGTAAACCTTTGAGTCTCCAAGACTTCCAATAAAACGTACGACTCTTAATACGTAACAGATGATTATGCCAGATTGGTTGCAGATCTAATGAAGAAGATGAGGGATACGAGGACGGGAGAAGCGGCTTTAATATTTTACGGGTGTGAGAAATAACTTGAGAGCGAAAAGAAGGAATAGTGGTAGTAAAATTAAGGGATTCGTTAAAGTGGAAAGGAGCTATAAAGTCTCTTTCAATAATCAACCAAATAGGAGGATGAACACCTTGATGTGAAGAAAGCCAACGGGAAGATTGCCTAAGAGAAAAAGCATAATGATAGGCTTTAAAATCAGGAAATTTGAGACCTCCAGAGGTTTTGTCAGCCTTAAGGGCATTGAGAGCAATTCGAGGAGTCTTATTTTTCCAAAGAAATTTGTTTAATAGAGAATCAATTTTTTTTAAAATAAAAACCAGGAATATAAACCGGGATCATAGATAAAAGGTAGAGAATTAGCGGCGAAAGCATCATTTTAATAGAGTCCATGCGTCCCCACCAAGAAAGAAAAAGTGGATGCCATCGGTCAATAGAGGCAGATACATTTTTAGTAAGATTGTCAAAGTTTTCTTTTAAGGTTACTGGAATGGTGGGAGAGAACCATAGACCTAAGTATTTTATTTTAGTGGACTTCCAGGAGAAACCAGTGGAAACGAAATCCTGTTTCAAATAGAGAACATGTAGTGGAGGAACTTCACATTTATCCGAATTAAGTCAATATCCGGAGAGTTGAGAAAAATTATCAACTTGAGAAAGAAAGGCTGGAAGAGAAGTTGAGGGATTTGAACAGTACAGGAGGATATCATCAGCATATACAGACATTTTAATCTGAGTAGTGGCAAGGTTGAAACCGGTAATTCTATCATCTAGCCTAATTTTCGTTAAGAAGGGTTCAAATGCAATTATAAATAAAAGCGGTGATAAAGGGCAACCTTGACGAACACGTCTAAAAAGCGGAAAATATTCAGAGGATTTCCCATTAACAAAAATAGAAGCTTTAGGGCCAGAGTAAAGTAAAGAAATAAGAAAAATCAAATTAGTAAGGAATCCGATCCACTGGAGAGCATGAAACATAAAATCCCAGCCAATCCTATCAAATGCCTTTTCAGCATCCAATGCTATTGCAGCAATGGGATAATCAAGTGAAGAGGCCTTACTTAAAATATTAAAGAAGACTCTGGAATTATCCGAAGATAAACCGCCTTTAATAAAACCTGATTGTTCGGAACCAATAAGGTTCGGCAGAATGGGATCAATACGAAGCGCGAGGATTTTAGCAAAAATCTTATAGTCCAAATTAACTAGGGAGATTGGGCGATAATTTTTACAGAGCGCAGGGTCTTTGTTATCCTAGGGAATTAAACAGATTACGGCTTCTTGAAAAGATCCTGAAGAGGAACCGTCTTTGACAAAAGATTGAAAAAGTAATAAGAGATAGGGAAGTAATAGAGCAGCGAAGTGAGCGTAAAATTCAATAGTAAACCCATCAGGACCAGGAGCTTTACCTCTTTTCAGTACGGATACAGCATGTTTAATCTCAACTAAGGTAATGTCCGCTTCTAATAAGGAAAAATCAGTATCACAAGAGGGAGGGGGATTTATTGATTGAAAGAAGGAGGAGAGTGCATCTGAAGTTGGTTGATGCTCTGGAGTATACAAATTTTTGTAAAAAGAAACAAATTCATTTAGAATATCATTGTCTTTAAAAAGTAACTCTCCTACATTATTACGGATGGAATCAATTTTAGTCCGTTCACGACGGATTTTTAGATAATTTGCAAGAAGTTTACCCATCTTATTCTGACCACCATAATACCGGGCACTACTTTTTAAGAGATAAGAGGATGCAGCCTCAGTAGTAGATTTGTTAAACGAAATTTTTGCCTCAATAAGATTTTTTAATGAGGATTCGGAATTGGAACGATAATAACAATATTCAAGTTGCTTAATCTTGGCTAATAACTGAGAACTTTTGGCTTCAAAAAACTTTTTTTTCCCGTGATACAAAATTTAGAATAAATCCTCTGGCTGTAGCTTTAAAAGAGTCCCAAATCATTACCGGAGAAGATTCCGGCACGGAGTTAATAGAAAAGAATTCATAAGCAAAAAAACTAAACTGACTTGTGAAATTAGGATCTGATAATAATGCATTATTAAAATGCCATCTACCGGCATTAGGAGAAAAAGGCAGCAGGTCAAAATCCACAAAAACTGGAGCATGGTCCGAGATGAGGATGGAACCAATTCCAGCATGAGTGACAAGTTGAGATAAAGGTTTGCTAAAAAAGAGATAGTCTATTCTAGATTGTGAGTTATGAGGAGGAGAATAGAAGGTGTATTCTTGTAAGTCTGGGTTACAAAGTCTCCAGATATCAATTAAAGCCTTACGATGTATAGCAGAGGTAAATTGTGAATGCATCTTAGAAATGGAAAATTTTGCAGAAGAATGTCTATCTAATATAGGATCTAAAACCTGATTACAGTCACCTCCAAAGATAACATAATCGTCATCTAACAGAAGAAGCTTGTCAGATATCCGAGTCCAAAATGTATTATCAATAGTAACAGGTGCATAAACATTAAATACAACTAAGGGTATTTGATCAATAAGTAATTTAACAATAACCCAACGACCATCAGGATCATTTTCCTGATGTGTAATTGAAAACTGATGTTTTTTGTGACATAAAATCAAAGCACCATTCTTCTTTCCTAAAGCTGGGGAAGAAAAAACATGACCCACCATGCTCCTTTTCAATTTAGCTGCTTCGGCATTTGATAAGTGCGATTCTTGGATTAAAGCAATATCAGTATTTAATCTAGATAAATGGGTTAACACGCGTTGTCTTTTAATAGGGTTACTGACTCCTTTAACATTCCATGTTAGAACTCTAAAGTTAAACTATTAAAGAGAATCTGCACATATAAGATAAACATAATTAAGTAATGTCGATCAAACATAATAAGAGCAATCAATATGCAATCAATATAGGAAAATAAAACCTTATTACCTAGGAGCAAGAAAACATATAAGAAAAATTTGGAAAATAGCCTCAGAATGAAGGAAAAGAGAAAGATATGAATAAAGGCAAGAGTCTCAAAACAAGCTTTATGAAGCGTAGAGATGAAAATATTATATAAGGAAAGGGAGAAAAAACCAGGACCAAAAAAGTGATTAAAAGTTAACAAACAGCGAAAAAAGGGAAAAGAGAAGAAAAGAAAGAAGGAAGAAAGAAAGAAAAAAGACTTGGAGAAAAAAGAACAGGAATAAAGGAGATAGAAAGGACATTGAACAGAAAAACAAAACAAGTCAAACAATCGATGATACAAAATAATGTCAAACTGACATACCATGAAAAAACCAAAGAAATGGGGATGGAAGAGACACATAAGGAAAACAGCACGTCGAAACGGAGGACTCCAAGAGGGCGCAGAAAAGGGGGAACACCTCCAGACGAAAACATCATACACAACAACAGGGGAACACAGAACTTCACCTAAGAAAAAGAAAAGTGAGAAGACATTAAAAATTATAATTCACAACATATTGAGAACAAAACAGTCAAAGAAAGACCAAACGTCAGATAACAACAACCCATTAAGAAACGAAGCAACAGTTATAGATCAGGAGTGTCCATGGAGTCGACTCTGTGAGAGTTCAGAAATTGTTGAAGGAGAGCCGGATCCTCATAATTTGTTGTTCTGTTGTTGTGGGTAACTTTGAAAAGGCAAGGATGAAACAATCCGTATTGGGCATTCAGGGCGCGCAGGGCCGGCCTCATGTCCAGAAACTGTTTGCGTCGATCTGCAGTAGCTTTAGCATAATCTTGAGCAAAAAAGAGATTTGAGCCATTCCAAGTAATTTTCCCTTTCTGTTTAGCCGCTTGAATCATTTTTATGAGGTCAGTATATTCTAGAAAGTACAAAATGACACCTCTGGGTTTCGAGGAAGAGGTAGAAGAATTAGATAAGCGGGAAACTGGACCCAAACGGTGAGCTCGCTGAATGTTCAATGGAGGAGAGGTAGGAAGACCCAAAAGCGTTGGCAAAAAAGATTGAAAAAAGGATGGGGGATGGGACCCTTCAAGACCTTCCGCCAAACCGTAAATGCGTAGGTTAATGCACCTATTACGATTTTCCAAATTATCGACCTGCCGCTTAAGAAAGTGAATTTCTTTGTGAATGCCAGGGACCTGGTCTGAGACAACCTGCACAGAAGTTACTCTTCTTTCAAGATCCGCAACTCGAAGCTCGGTATGTGACCAGTTGTCCTCTAGGCTTTGAAGTCGGGTATTTGTTTCAGCCATATATGGTTTGAGAGAACGTATTTCCTCAAGCAAAAGGTCCAAAGAAACAGAAGAGGCAGAATTAGTAGGGGAAGGTGGATTTGTCTTTATTCTTTTTCCCGATGTGGAGGGAATTTTGGAATTAGGCTTGTTGCTCGAGCGAGAAGCAGTGGTAGTTTTACATTTTATTCCACCAGAGTCATTAAGATTTTCCTCCATGTTATCTTGTAAGACACAAAAAGGATTAACATCTTCTAATGACAGAGAAGGCGCAGTTAGCTGCTGCGAAGAAGAACGATTAGAGCGAGCCATTTTGAAAGGATAACTGAAGAGTAATCCAACAAGAATCAACAAGCATTTGCAATGCAACAGGTCTCGCATTTGCAAGAGTTTGAGCTATTGGCGGTGTAAATGACAATGCCTTTTATTAATGTGTTTTGAAAACCTGCAAGTCATTGCTTACGAGATGCAAGGCTGGCAGTAACTTCCCCTCTTTTACTGTCAGTCTTGCTTCTCCTAAGCATGGACTACAAGTACAAAGTGTGTGTTTACCCACCGATTGCAGGTTTTCAAAATACATAAATAAATGGCATTGTCATTTACAATGTTAATAGCTCAAACTCTCGCAAAAGCGAGATTTATTGCATTCCAAATGCTTGTTGTATTTATGTACTGATCCGAGATGGCTCGGAATAACAAAATGAAATGGAAGTAGGGCAAAAGCGCAATATTTTAAGGTGGAGGGGCCGCAGCAATTTACTGTCTGGTCTTCACCACCCCCGATCCCACCACCACAAAGAAAGATTAAAATATTTTTTGAAAAAGATGGAGAGTTGGGGGTAACTGAGGAGTGGTTGGAGGTATAATTTGGACGTAGACAGGGAGGGAGTGAAACAGCACACGATGGAGAGCAACATGGGGGAGAAGAACACAAGTGACATAGCAACATGGGGATAGTTTGGTGCAGAAGAGACACACGGGAACTTGCAAAACGAGGGAGATAGCAACACAGAGCATGTGGAGGGTATTTGGCAGGCTTAATAAACCATCAACATTGATAATTTATTTTTCTATGTTTCTTTATGGCCTATTATAGTAGAATGCGGCATTATTTTCAGGTATCATGCAGCAGACTTTTCACGGCACTTAGACGCTCTGTACGCCGAGTAAACTCGACTGCTAAGGGATGATGGCTTTAAAATGGAAGGGGGGTAGTAGCCCACACTATTGTTGAGGGAGAAGGGGAAACCACAACAAAGGCCTCCACCCCGCCCCACAGCTCTTACCTGCATGGGCAACTACTGGTGGGGGGGGCGAGGGTGTTTGGATCACATTGCAGTGAAACTCATTCTGACTAGGATGGATTGGTTCGGGTTGAAGATTTACCAATGCAAAAGGGAGAGCAAGAGGAGGGAAAATGGAAGAGTCATTTAAAGACCTGACTTCGGAAACAGGTTGAGGGAAAATGCATGGCAAGAGGGAAGAGTATGGGGCATGAAGCAAGGTGAAATCAGATAAGGGAATGAAGTTGAGATAAGGGGGCATGGGGAAAAGGTGGCTACATACATGGGTTGGAGTTTAAGGTGGAGCAGGATTAAAAACCAAGTGCTGTGTGTCAGGACCCAGGATTAATCCGGAGTGGCAGTGCTCTAGACCGAATGAAGCTTTCAAAAGCTGCCTGCAAAAAGGGTCTGTGACTTGTACACTGGTTACTTTTTTACTAGGCGCACTTACCACCGTATCCTACTTGGCTCACGGACCCTCAACATGTCGGCATGCTGAATTATGAGTAAGTGAAGCTTATTGTACTCCTTATTGTGTACTGTGAGCAACAAGCGAGATATGCCGGATAATTCAGCGCCAGCTAAGAGAGCAGCGTGTTCTGCGGTGATGAAGCTGCCGTTTCGTTTATTTAACTTCGCAGTAGCATGAGAAATGCACTTGAAGCAGCCATGTCCCTCCCCCGCAGCGCCCGTGAGTAAATAAGAATCTACAGCGCAGAGTCCCTGAAGCGGGCGCCGTGTTACAATAAAAGCTGTGCAGCATCCAAAAGCATATAAAAAAGAGACATTTTGTACAATTTGAACAGCAACATGAGCGGAATTTTGCAGTAGCAGGAGAAATGTACATGAAGCAGCCATACCCCTTCCCCACAGCACCCGTGAGGAAAAAACACAATGTAAAGAGCAGCATCACGGAAGCGGCACTGTGTTAAAAATAAAATAAAAGCCGCGTAGCATTCAAAAGTATATTAATGAACACAGTTTGTACAATTTAAACAGCAACTCAGGAAGTGATACCGCTAATGCTTGTTGTTGAAATCCCACGTCTGAGCCATCCACAGCCCAGCCCATTAAGCCTACTTCGTGGGAGGGGGTGAAGGGGGGGGGGGGGGGGGGGGGTCAAAGAGTTAGACAAAGAGCTGCAATTAATTATCAAATCTAAGTGCACACGATCTACCAGACGAAAGTCAGGAAGCAGTGCACATAAGCCCGAGGTAGATCCAAAAAAACAAGCGAAAAACAAGACAAGCCCGGCGCTTAAAAAAAACATGAAGCTGACGAGGAGGGAGTGGGAGGGGCTTTCACTGAAAGTGACACGGCAGTGAAAGGAAAACAAACAAGCCCGGTTGAGCGTGGCGCGCGCGCTTGGCGGAGCGGGGGAGCGCATTCCAGGCAGGGGAGCGGACCCTTTGAAGTGCTCCCAAAAAGCGGAGTGCATGGCGGCACCAAGCGCGTGATTGTGCGCGTGCTAGCAATGCAATCCGCTTTTTGGGAGCACTTTGAAATGTCCTTTTACAATAGTCTCGCTTTGCGATCGCTTACGCGATAGCAAGGCGAGACCTAAAAATGGTGTCAAGCAGTCTGTTATTTATTCTTGAGGAAAACCGAAACCAAAAATCTGACTAAAAATGTTATTTCAATCAAGGAGCAAAAATATGTTGTCCAGCGACAAGGGAAAAGTTAAAGTTGAATAAGTAAAAATGGTATGATTATGGAAAAGGAAAAATCTGCAAGTAGAATTGAAAATTCTAAAATGGCGCCCAGAAAAGCTAGAAAACTGAAGAGAAAAAAGAACAGCGCCAAAAAATTACCAAAACGTGAAAAAATTGCCCACAAATTCCAGTAGTAATGAGGAAAAGCTGTTTCCAATGTTGCCTATGTCATTTCAAGGTGAAAACTTGGTGAAAGCAGGCATAACGATGTGGAGCAGGAAAGCTAATTATCTAAAATGGCGGCCGCATCTTACCGAGGGTCCTCACTCTGAGGAAAGCTTTGTGGAAACATTGTAGCGCGCTCGACCAGCGCTATCAAAAAAGGCTCAAAACGCAGCCGAAGTGTTCTGCCGCATGAGGAAGCGGCTTGGTGTTGCCTGCGTGCGCATAGAACGCCTGGTGGCGGCCCGTCGTCTTACTCCCTCACGGAGCTCCCAGAGACGGCGGCCATTCTCCTCAGCTCCGAAGCCACGCCCTAGATGACTATTTCTTGAGTGATAGATGAGAGATCGTCTATCAATGAAAAAGGGGAGTATTCATCAACAATCACAATCAGGTGATGTCCATTGTCAATAGAACCGAGGAAGTCAATGGCAATTCTTTCCCAAACATGCCTTGACAACTCTGACATGTTTAAAGTGTAGTGAGTGGCTTTCAATGAAAGGCAGTTGAATAGATGACACGCCTTAAATTGTCTTTCAACTCTCTCATCGGGATGAGAGAACCAGACTCGGTCTCGGAGAGTGCTCGTTATGTGGCCACAATTCCACAATGTCTTTCATGGGCCACTTCAATTATCTGTTGTCGCAGAATCTCTGGAATAACAATTCTCGAAGCTCTCAGCATAATGCTTTCTTAAGAAACGGACAGTTCATCTTTGGCATTTTTAAACTTCTGGTATTCACATTCACTGATAAGACGTTGAGTGTTCTGGTTCCGAGACTGATGTGTAATGATGTATTTTAGTTTTAACATGTCACTATCTTGACTCGTGGCAGTGACAGTTTGTTCCAGTGAAATGGCAGCTGTGTGCTTGATTTCACAATGAAATTTATTTAGACTTCTGCCGTCTTGGAAGGAGTACCAAGGCACTGTAGAGGCACTCATTAAAAGTAGTCAGCAGGGTTTTGATCTTTCCCTGGATGATGCATGATTGTGTGATTGTATTCTTGTAATCGCAGACCCTAACGTTCAATGTGAGAAAGCATCTTATTCTTTGGATTTCCAAAGACGGTCAACAATGCTTGATGATCCATCATAAGTGTGAAAGGCTTTCCATATTATAAAACATGTAAATGTTCACAAGCCCTCACCACAGCTAAACTTTCTTTCTCAGGTTGTGAATAAGCAGGTTCAGTTTGGGACAAAATTCTGCTTGCCTTTGCCACAATATGTCTTCGAGCATTTGGGTGTCCACTGTGCTGTGTAAAGATGACGCCTAACCCAACTGGGCCAGCATCAACAACAACCTCCGTATGAATCTTTGGTCAGAGTATGCCATTTCGGTAGCATTTTCAACAGCTTGTTTGATTCTCTTGAAACTTTGCTCACATTCATGTGACCAATTAAATGAAACATTCTTATTGTCAAGACTCTGAACGGAGCACTTATGATGGCAAAGTCTCATATGTCTCTAGAACAGTAACTGGGCATGCCAAGGAATGCATGCAGCTCCTTCGCTGTCCTTTTTGCTTACTACCACTATGGCAGAAAACCAGGGCATTGGACCAGTGGAACGTTCAATGACATAATGTTTAAGCAATGACTCAAGTTATTTTTCAACAGCTTCCTGTAAATGAAATGCAGTTCATCTGTGTCTTTGGGAAATTGGGCTGACGTCCTCATTAATGTCTAATTGTACTTTCATAGTTTTGAGTTTTCCTAGCCCATTAAACAACAAAGGAAACTGACTTACTTTTTGTTGATGAACATTCATGTTATAGTTCACTGATATTAGTCCCATATCAGCAGCTGTGCTAAAACTGAGTAAACAGGCACTTGACACCATACTTTGAAATACATAAATGGGTGCTTGTACTTTAGTTTTCTTGTGTTTCATTGTTTCTTCAAATGAACCTTGACGTTTTAATGATGTTAATGCAGCACATTTATACACTTTAGTTTTTGATGGCATGAGTTGTGGCAAGGGAGATATAGTTCGTAGTATTTTTCCTCAGGCATTATGTTTATCGACTCACCATTGCCGATAATAAAAGGTATTGAGCAACTGTTTACTTCTAGTGTACTCTTTGGACAATGTTTGAATGACTTTAGTGACTTTTCATTGTCGACTTTTCTACACAAGCGTCCAGCCCAGCATGTGCTCATTTTTCTGAGGTAAACATTAACATTGCACAACCATCGCCTTCACTTTTACTTTATGTTGATACTGAAGACCTTTTTGATGATGATTTAGATGCCGTTCGACTTTGCTGAGTGTCAATTTGCCTCAATTGTTGTAGTCAATTGGCCTTGTGGGAATGTGTCGAACGCCCCTTTGGAAGCGTTTGTGGCCATTTTGTCTTCGCACCGTAACACATTTACTTTTTCCTTTGCTTTGCAAACCATTACAAAATGGTTCTCCTTCCCACAGCCTTTACAAACCTGTCCAATAACAGGAAATTTACAATTAAATGGAAATGAAAACCCACTCCTGAAGCGCAACTTATTTTTCAGTGTAGACATCACTCTGTGTAACACTGCCTTGTGCTTTGGCTTACTTATCACGTTCATGACTAACTTACTCTGGGCACCTCCAACCTGCATATTAGCAGCTTGTTGAACGGTACGCTCTTGAGCACTGGCAGCCATGAGAACGCACACCAGACTAAGAGTTTCTCTCAGCATTCCTTGTCTGAATTAATCTGACAGGCATCTTTCAATAACTCTGAGACATACAGCTTCTTCATCATTAAATTAATTGGACTTACAGTGTTTGATGAGCGTATCCAGTATCTCTACAAATTCATCGATGGTTTTGCCAACTTTTGGTCATTCTTGATTGAAAATGTACCTTCTATAATCTATATTCCGCATTGTATTGAATTTGAGATTCAAAGCTTCTTTGATTGGACATTATGTAATTTCATCAACTCAGGGCATTTTCTTTATGACTTCTTTTACACCTTCGCCAGCTAGATTGTTAAGGTATTTAATAATCTTTATGTCATCTGTTTCTTCTAGTGCATCAATGAAACCAACAAATGTCTCTGTTCAAGTAGTCCATCTGTCGCCAATATTCAGCTTTTTGGCAGTATCAAATAGTGGCTGTGGTTTCAGGAAGCCAGCAGCATTAGAACCATTTGTGTGAATGGCTGACCCTGAGAGTGGAGTTCTCTCTGACATTGTCTTCTGTCTGCTTCATTCATACAATCTCTAAGGCCCTGTGTTGTTCTGGCCTCTGGGTCATCTTGGACAGTCAGTGGAACTTTGACCTTTCTCTTGGTCTCCCTTGGAGCCATTCCATTTTCTGGATACCTCTGCCGTTGTTCTGAGCTACCACCCAGAAGCTTAGGTGATGTGCCACTTCATGTATGGACATGTATGGACAGCTCCATAAGCATAACCCAGGGCATTTCCTCTGAGGCTACCCCACTAAATGCTGGGGTATGATGACTCTCATTACTCAGTTCTAGTAAGCAGATGGCCATTTCTTGTATTTGAATTGCTTTGTTTTTAGGTGTCCCTTTGTAATGTCTGACACCTGGTTGAACACTGCCTCGCAGTGCTTCTGATCGCAGAATTATCTTGCAATTGGCTGTCACTATTTGCTGCTCTTTCAAAACCTGGTTGTATCCGCCTTTAGCATTATTGCTCTTTATGATGTATATCTTTAGGTTGCTTAGTACGGTGGCACATGTATTTATTACCTTACCAGCAGGTTCATGGCCACAATTTTGTTATCTTCAAATACTTTACACTGGTTGGAGTTGCACTTTGACTCCACATATGCAAAGTGTCGATTCTGTACTCCGACGGAGGCACACGTTGCACACACAAGCAGTTCACTGGACCATGGCAAATTCTCTGAGAGGACTCTTCGGGTTACTTATCCCACCCTCAACACTAGTTGTAGTGTCCTCCCCAGCCTGGGTACCCGCTAATGACATTGCCACACAAAGAGCTTAGTATAACATGTCTTTATTTCTCTATGTGTAACCACAAACCTAACATTCTAAACCTGCATTCACTTCACTACGCTCTAACATTTACGTCACAGTTCTACAGAGTCAGTCAGGAGCCAAAAGGGGTCCATCATTGTTAGCTCATACAAAACTACATAACACAAAAGCCATGCTGATAGCACGGGGCCACAAGGGTATGATCATCTTATGAGTAATGCCTATGTAGTCTCTGAACCTCAGGAAATCAGTTCCATTTAATGGAAAGAATGTCCCATGTAGCAAATATGTCATCAAGTGCAGGCAGTACTGCGGCAACCAAAGTGGATACAATTTGTTGAACTGATGGAAATCAAAAATAATCATCAATGATCACCAGCACAAAACGGGCAGCATGTAAGGGAGCACAGAACTTGGCGGCCAGCATTGACTACGCTAATCCGGCAGTTTAGACATTAGTAGTTTTTATGGCTGCTGGACTTTTCATATACTTATACACGTTTCATGTCCTGATCATGCTAAATTGTTCAGACCCGGGAATAAAACCTTTTCCAGTAGCAGTCTTTTCATCTCAGTAGCAATATCCACCACCTTTCATTGGAAGGATTATGGAATGATAAGTCTTGAGCCATACAACAGTATTTCTTTATCAGTCCATAGAGTTCTTTCTGAACAATGTTTGAATGTCATCAGTTCTCATGGTCTTACACAAAGAATGGTCCTCGTGGCACAAATGAGCTTTCTTGAATGTAGTCTGCAGGTTGTAGTCCATTTTTGCTAGAGCTCTAGTTTGAAGAAATGCTCAATAAAGAATACCCCCTATCTTTATTTTCTAGGGGGTGTTGATGCTAGGGAGTGAAATTAAATTAAATTAAATGAAAAAACCATTTCTATAGTGCGATAGCTACCCTGAGGCATCCCAGCGCTGCAGACGAATGCTGGCAAACAGAGAAAGCCCAGTGGTTAGAAGCAGTTGTTAAAGAGCAGTGTTTACAGGAGTTTATGAAAGGGCAGAAGATTAGGCTCTGCCCATATGCGTGGGGGGGAGAGCGTTCCATAACTTGGCAGAGTTATAGGAAAAGGTTCGCCCACCACATCTAGCTCTCTTTATTCTTGGGAGTAGGGCGAGGGAAGAGGACGCCGAGCAGAGGTTTCTGCTAGGTTGATAAGGGATTGTCATAGATCGGCTGATTGCTGGGCCATTCCTCCAGAAGGTCTTATGAGCAATAAACATTGCTTTGAATTGGTTTCTCTCCCTAACAGGTAACCAGTGAAGGCTCCTTAGTGCTGGTTTTACGGATAAGGGATCAGGCGAGCTGCACAGTTTTGAATGATCTGAAGCTTGTGTGTAGTGGATTGAGGGGCTCCTAAATAAAGGGCATTCCCATAATCCAAGCGGGAAAGAATGAGAGCCTGGACCATGATTCTTTTTGCCTGAAATGGGAGAAGAGGAAATATTTTGTGCAGCATCCTCAGCAGGCCATAGCAAGTGGCTGATAGTTATGCCGCTTGGTAGTTGAAGCTAAGGTAGTGGTCCAACCATATGCCGAGGCTTTCAATCTGGTCTTTGGGAACTGGAGCAGGGCCAAGGCATTTCAGCCAAAGTAGCTTGGGATTAAAAGAAGGAGAGTTACTGAGGAGCATAAGCTCGGTCTTGTCCCCATTGAGTTTTAGGCAAGAGAGTTCCATCCATTTGGCTACCTCCTCTAGCCAACTTCCTAGGTCGCTTGGTGATTTCTCGGGGTGGTTTAATGCCACCATGAGCTGAGTGTCATCAGGTTAGGTAATGATTTTTATGCCAAATGGATGGAAAATCTCTGCCAAAGGACTCATATAAACATTGAACAGAGTGGTGCTCAGGGAGGATACGTTTGGATACAACATCTCCTTCAAATATCTGGAAAGATCGTTCTCCTAGGAAAGACTGTATCCAGGTGATGGCACTGCCTGTCACTCCCAGACTTCTGAGTCTAAGGATCAGTATGTCGTGGTTGACCATATCAAATGCAGCACTGAGGTCAAGAAGAATGATCGCTGCTGTGCCCCCTTGATCCAAGATCCTCCTAGCCTCCTCAGTTACTGCAAGAAGGGCAGTTTCGGTCCCATGTTGGGGCCGGAAGCCGGTCTGTGAAGGATGAAGTAAATTGTTGGATTTTAGAAACTCTATCAGGACAGAGTTGATTAGGCCTGGGCTAAAAATCCGTTCCACTCGCGGAAATTGCGATAATTTGACATTTTCTCGTTCCGCGGAGAGCGCGAAAATGTAAAAACTTCCGCAATCCGCATTTTACCGGAAATTTTTTGCTTGCTCGCGCTGTAAAATAATACATTCTTGCATGCACGCGATCGCCTTACCTGAATCCCCGCATTCACCGACAAGTTTTCCCAATCCGGTCGCGCTCTCCACGAGATGTTGGATTGTTGGTAGCCATTTGCGCTGTCTCGCGCCCGCATTAACATCATTCGTCGCGCGATCACGTCTTTCTTCTCGCGATCATGCACCGCGAGACAAGTGAAAACAAGATGGCCGCGCCCGCGAGCAACCGCATGGGTAAGTTGGCGAGCCGCGACCACGCAGAACATACCGGGCGGGAAAAAACTTCTGCATCTTCGCGATATTTCCGCGTGTTTGCGGAGATTTTTAACATTTTCGCGCTAATTTGCGAAAGTGAATTTCGCAAATTCCGCCCACCCCTAGAGTTGATGTGCTTTTCCAAAATCTTGCTCAACCTTGGACAGAGGGAGATAGGACGGTAGTTGCCCAAGTTGTTCTGGTCAAGGTTGGGTTTCTTTAAGAGAGCCTTTACCATTGCGCATTTCCATGCTGGGGGGATCACTCCAGAGGAAATGGAGGCAGTGAGCAGGTCAAGTACTACTGGGAGAATGTTCCCTATGACTGGGGTCAAAGCACGGGGGTGCAGGGTCTGAGGGGGAGCCCGATTTTACCCGGGTCATGATGGAATCTAGAGTTACGCGATCCAAAGGAGGGAGGAGCGCCAATACACCTTGAGTTCCATACCCTGATACACAAGTGGGAACTAGGGTTTGTTGGTTCTGATTGGACGGGAAAGTCAAGTATATATTTTGTATTTTCTGGTGAAAAAACTCAGCCAGGTTGTTATAGCGGGTATGGGCATCTTCCATGATTGGTTGTTTCTGGGGCAGTTTTGCAAGGGTTTTGGCAATCCGGAAGATTTCCTTACGGGAGTTGGAGGCTGAGTACATTTTTTTCTCGTAGAAGGATGCTTGTGCGGCTTTGATTTTGCCTTTATAGGTTCTTATTGCCTCCCTATATTCAGAGTTGTTTGAGTTCCCGTAACTTCGGGGAGTACCATGTGGAGATCTTTGACCTACATTTTTTGTGGGTAGGTCTCTTGGGAAGTACGTCATCTAGGGACCTCTGAATCCAGTAGTTAAATTTCTCATTGGCCGAGATGGGGTTAGGGTCCCTGGCTGGCCTAGTGGCTTCCAGAACTGAGATCCACTGTTCTGTAGGAAGCTTAGACCAGTTACGTTCCAAGCGGGGAGCTACATTGGAGGAAAAAGTAGGGCCAGGGGTTTCCCAGGACAGGGGAATCAGGAAGTGATCAGACCAAGTGAGCGGGAACGGTGCTCCTACTGTGAGTTCATTGCAGTTACTGAAGATGGGATCAAGTATGTGGCCTTTAGTGTGGGTAGGTTCAAGTGCTTTCTGTTTTAGCTGAAGTGCGGAGAGGTTCATGATCAGCTCTTTTGCGATATGATCATAGGTGTTATCTAGCTGTATATTAAGATCCCCTATGTTAGAAGGTGGTTCTGACACTATGGGCCGCCCTGATTTTTCGCTTTTTGAGCACCTAATTGTTGAGCTTTTACTGTAGGGAAGCCTCACAAGTTGGGACTCACCCACAGTGAACTCAGGATGTAAGAGACTGCATGGGGATTTTACTGGTGTCCCCCTGGCTTGACCAGGCCAATGTGCAGCAGCTGGAGTAAGGGACACCGGGCTGGTTACATGCAGACACATGTGTACATGCGTGTGCACACGGTACAGGCTGCGCAGGGGAGATTCCTAGCGTGCGCAGTCCAAGAGCAGCTACAAAGTGAATGGTGTGGCAGGACTTATGCAGTATTGGGTGGTGACATGGAATAGGCCTTATACACTGGAAAGAAACATGCCAGAAAAAGTCTGTGTGTCTTACTGTTTTTTTACTTCATTATTCCCCTATGGGAATGTGGAGCCCATGGGCTAGATTAACTTCCATTAGGCCTATAGATTTCAGACACACAATTAAGTCCACTGTAGCGGATGTGAAAAGTATTCTGCAGAGTCGAAAGTCATATTTGTACTGCTTTTGGGTCATCCAGAAGGGTCATATTTCTCTGAGCCAGCCATGACCAGACCCAGGCTGAGGGCTGACCTCAGCTGGATGGATTGATAACCTTTCTTCCACAAGCTAGGGCCTTCTCTCCACGAAGAGAAGAAGGGTGGGGCTACAGGCTCATCCATTAGCAGCTGTCACTGGGTGCCAGGCACCAGGCTGCACCAAGGAGAGAAGGCAGCGTGGGGGGAAGGGGCTTCAGAGACATGTGGCCAGAGACCCTTGACGACGCCATTTTGAACAAGCCCAAAGGCTCGACAAGAAGGAGGGAGCAGGGGCAGGGAAGTGATGTGTGACTTCCTGCCAGCCCCCTACTTAACTTTTAAAAAGTGCTTGCACAGGAAGAGAAGCTCTCTCTGGGGTGTGGTCTGCTGAGGCTGAAGGTGCTGGAGCCTGGCGCAATGCGCAGTTGGAAGGAGAGACCCCCTGACTGCCCCCAGGTCCCTATCAGCACCAGATGAAGAGCCTAGGACCGGTGCGCAGAAGCAGTGGCCTCTGCGCAGGGAGAAGAGAGGCCAAGGAGGAGAGCCAGGCGAAAGGCTGGCACAGGGAGTCAGTGAAGACAGCTCCCTGCTGAATCCACCCTCTTGGAGACCCGGAGGGTGAAGGAGAGTGCTCTCAGTGGCTGAGGGGCGCCACCAGGAGCAAGAAGATGCAAAAATGGAAAAGATCGGACCCCTGGGGGCTGAGATATGCCCCCCAGAAGGTACTCGACCTTTGACCTCCAAGAAGACCGACGACGAGGCTCGTGGGGCTCCGCCACCGGTCTCAGAGATGCCCCCGGGGTGGGTCAAGTCCCGGGGGCTGCCCCTACCGAAGATGTAGGCGGGGGAGCGCCGTCATGCCCCCTGCCCCCATGAAGAGGCCCTGAAGCCGGGGAGCGCCGCCACGTTCCCCGTGAAGAAGGGGGAAGGGGCCTGAGACCCCATCTCCGGGCCCCGTGTGGAGAGGAAGGAGGGGGGACAGACCAGAAACTGAGGTCAGCTCCCGCGGCAGCCCAAGAGGGGGCTGGTCGCATGGGGAGTTGGTGGGGCAGCCGGAGGTGGTCTCCCCAGGCTGCCCTCCATCCAAGAAGGCATGCGGGGGTCCCGGGTGGGACCGGGGCCCCCAACACCCAGGAGCCAGCGCTAGGGGCCCAGGTGGGACCAGGTCCCCACCAATGGCATGAGCGGCTGGGGGTGGGCTCCCCGAGCCACACTCTCTCACCTGGAGGGTCCGGGTGGGACTGGGCCCCCCACCGAGGCCCAGGAAGCGGCGCGAAGCACCAGACGGAAAATCGCGGCTCTCCCCAGCACAGCGGGAGAGCCACTGCTATGATATTCATAAGCAGGAGCACGAAGCGCCCCATAATGCCTTGCCAGGCATTTGGAAGTCTGCAGTTTTGGTACCTGGTGGCCCCCCCAGAGGAGGGGGTCACCCTTAAGTGTGAAAAGGTGCTGGGGGAGCTGCTGGAGAAGCGCAGCCCCCCCCCCCCCCAGCACAAAGAGGAGTCCCACCCTAGGTGTCTTGGGGACTTAAAAGAAACAACCCCTCAAGGGCTCAGCTAAGTTTGCATTATCTCCTAGGCTGGAACTTTTGTTCTACAGCTGGGATTACACTAAGAAGTGCATTATGGAGTGAAGGGCTGATTTGGGGATGTCTGGAGAAGGGCATCCCCTGGAGGTGAAGAGGTGTAATTGCCCTGAAATTCATTTACTAATGGTTATTTCTTTTAGAGGGACTGAACTTTAGGTGTTTAATGTGAAGTACCTGTAAGGTGATGGTATTAGCAAAGGGGGGTTATGTTGCCAGACATTCCTGCTAGAGTGTTTGGCTGTATAGGCGTAATCCTGTGATTTCATCTGTGATGCCTTTAGGGGCTGTAATTGCAATGCATTTTAATGATCCACAAATGTGCTGAGTACTGTCATTCCAAAATGTGCTTAAACATGTATTCTTGCTGCTGCACTTAGGTGAAGACCCCAGACTGCTAGTCCTTACGATATAGAGGTGCATACTTTATGGTCAGTAGGAGATGCTCAGTCAGGGTCATGTGTCACCAAGGCAGGTGTACCCATTTTTAGTGCTTGTTGAGGTAATGGGGTGGGTCGCCACTGGGATGGTGCCAGTGCGCAGGGCCCACGCCCCAGGTTATGTTCAACTAATTGCATTGGGGGCAAGATGATGTGCATACATACGAGTGGTGGTACTAGACCCCACCCCCCTGCGGGAGGGGTGGAGATGTTATGCAATGTCACAAAGTAATTCCAGCAGCTTATGTATATTTGTAAATTGGTGCATAGTATTGAGTAGTGTGTGTGTTTAATAAATGTACTCTTACTTTTATAAAGCAAAATACAGACTGGACAATCAATTATTGAGTGTTATTTTTGCGCACTTGCAAATGGCGATTACTAGCCCACACCACCTCCCTTGAGTAAGCCTCAGACTGCTCTGCAACGCTACCCTCTGAGAGTTAGAAGCTGCAATTGGGTGTTTGGTTTCCAGTGAAGGACAAATGTAGTCATGTTATTTGTTCAGGCCTCACAGATGCTGGCTCGTTTTCCAACACCCTAATACTGTGTAGTTGGATGGCGAGCAGGCTAAATTGGCAATAGTTACTGGGAGGGTGTTGTGGGATTGTCCTTGGGCCCCGGGTGGGCGATATATTAGTAGCCCAGAAAAGGTGATAGTGGGGGAGAAATCTATGGAGAAAGATAGACTCTCGCAGTCCGGTACATGGTCTGCGGAGATGCGACAGTTGAACTGGTCTTTGAAAACAATTGCTAAGCCCTCCCCCCTCTGCCATTCTTACGTTCCGCCACTTGTATAAGGTAGCCATGAGGGAGGGTTTGAGTGAGGACTGGGTCAGACTCATTGTTGAGCCAGGTTTCTGACAGGAAGAGGGCATTAGGTTTTAGTTCCTCCAGTAACATGGTGATTTCAGTGGCATGTTTAGGGAATGATCTATAGTTCAGCAAGAACATCTTTAGTATAGAGAGTTTTCTAGGGGGGTCCAGGCCTTGATGGCCAGATGAAGATTAAAACCACAGTGTGGACAATTGAAGTGCCCTTCGGCGACGTTCAGGGAGTGTAGACAGTTTCCAGTTGCTTTTCCTCTTAAATTATGGCGGGATTGTGGGTTATAGAATCTGATATTTGTCGGGGAACGGACAGGGGTTGTGGCCCCGGCCGGGTGCGGACGGGCGCAAACGGACGGCGCCTGCTGCGCGCATCTGCTGCACGGAGATTCTGGCATGTGTCCTAAGTAGGGTAATGAGGCTCCGCCCCCTTAGGTCTCCTGCCCGGAAGTGAGGAAAGTTTGTGGCCGGATACTTCCTCCACGCAAGCGGGAAAACCCGTTGTGGACCGGGGAGCAATATCAAATGCAGCACTGAGGTCAAGAAGAATGATCTCTGCAAGATCCAAGATCCTCCTAGCCTCCTCAGTTATTTTATTTTTTCTTTTCTTTTTATTTGAAGAGTTTTATATAGCGCTGGCGAGATCCGGAGGTATCAGAGCGCTTTACATGAGGTTAAACAGTGTTACAACGTTATATCAGTTACAATTACATCCGTTACTAGTGCATTAAATAACATAGAATAACAAGACCAATGGAGCAAAGAGGGTAATGGGGGAAAAAGTAAAGGGGTTTGAAAGCAGATCAGGTCTTAGCAGAAAAGGCCATGGAGTAAAGTACTAGCAGGGGACACCAAAAAAGTCAGAGTCAAACAAACCGTTGGTGTTCCCGTGATCACCCACATCAGAGCCAGACTCCCTCACAGCGTCAGGTCGCAATTAGAGATGGAACAGGTCTGAGGGAAGGGGTGAAAAGGGTGCCTCACCGTGATCGTGCAATGAGAGAGGGGTGAAAGTGAATCAAAAAGGGGGGTCGGCTGAAGGGGATGGTCAATCGGGCGTTACAAGGCACTGACCAGTGGCTACAATCAAGTCTGAGAGACTGTCGAAAACCGCAAGATGGAGGATCCAGGTCATGGGCCCCAAATACCTCGCAACAAAACGGTGCGACTGCGGGCAAACAAAAATCCAGCTGAAAAACCAACTAGAACACCTACCCCAGGAGCATGGATGAATTGGGAGGGCAGTCACCAGATCTGGATGGAGGAAAGGCTGGATGTCGTCAACCCCTCACAAATCGTCAATAGTCAGGGGAAATGTCCATACCCTGATACAGTAGTGGGAACCAGGGTTTGTTGGTTCTGAGTGGATGGGAAAGCTGAGTATATATTTTGTATTTTCGGGTGAAAAAACTCAGCCGATTGCGAACATGTGGTGATATTTGCATGCTCAAAAACAGACATATGTCCTTACTTGATTGGGAATATGCCTTTTCTGTGTCAGTTTAGCCTTGGCAAACAAAATAATTGTTATGAGGGGCGGAGCTACACTGCAACTGCAAATAGAGGCTCCCTACTACAGCTCCAGGGCCTGCTGCTCGATGCAGCCCTATCCCACCCTCGATACTGTGGAGTTCTACAGCGCCCCCACTCCTGGTGTTGGCATTACCCTCTTCCCCTTCCAGTGTTGCTGCAGCTCCATCGGGTGCCCCGGTGGACGGTCCCTTATTCATTAGACTGCAGGCCCCCAGCACCCACCATGATATGGCATCCTGATCCAGGCTGACCCACAGCAACGCTCCTGAACCAGCGGGGCACCATCCTGCTTCTCCCTGCAGCTTACAAGGACCGGGGAGGTGCTGGTGCTACTGGGAAGCTGTACATGGTAAGGCGCCTCTCAGATGCACCTACCTGGCTGCAGCGCCACTGCCTGTTCTTGAACTGCCACATGGGGGGACTCATAGCTGAAGGGTCACCCAACTGGAGCTGAGGAAAGCCCACTGCATGCCCTGATTCCCTGGGGCCCAGCCTTTGGTGGAGGGAGCTGAAACGGCGGCCATATTGGATTGGGCAAGTTGACAGAAGCCTGACACCATCTTCCTGTTCTGGTATAGTCTTATTCCCTCTACAGCTGCTGCAGGGGAGAACGAACTGATGGTTTCTTTTGGCTGGACTATCATCCAGGATTCCAGGTCACTGACACCACTACACACCATATACTTCTACCTGTGACACCTATGTCTGCAGGCAAGGCGACCCAGCAAATACCTTTTGCTGAGGCCATGCAAAACACCAAAGCATCACCCACAGCCTCCACAATCACTGCTTCAGGAGTCGCCATGAATTTCATCATGGTCACACTGAAAGCTATTCACCCTCAGTCTCTACAATTGAGCTTTCCAAAGCAGAGATGAATGCAGAACTCAAACGGCTGAATGGGGACCTGTCCCAACTGCCCCAAAACATGGACTCCACAGATCGGAGAGCTGAAGTCTTGGAGATGCAAGTGACAGAAACCATGACATGGAGTGCTGAACTGTGGAACACCCAGAAGATGTTAACAGATTTTAAAGAACACAGACGCAGGAACAATGTCCTTATCTTTAGCATCCTGGAGATGGATGACACGTCTGGCTGTTCTTCCAAACCATCATCCTGAAGCTGCTGGGCCTGGTCTTCCCACTTTCTCTGAAATTTGAGTGGGCCCATTGGACCACTGCATGGTCTACTTGTGCTCACTAGGGGCCTGCCCGGTCATTGCCTGTCTCCTCCACCATCAGAGGTTGAAGTTGGTAATTTTAGAGACCAGGATTACTTTCTCTGTGGACTTTTACTATGGAACACTGGTGCTTAGGAGGTTAGACCTATGCTTTGGCCTGCTGTAACCGACAATCATGATGGTCACCTTTAGTGACAAAACCAAGTTCAGTGACCCAGCTGAAATGGAACTTTGCCAGGAAAATGCTGAGACATGACAACAACATATGAACACGACTCCACGCTGACCAGTAGCGCCCCAGGTGCTATGCTCAGAGAATTTTAACAGGAGCCGATACTTTGATAGGGACCACAGGCAAGAGTACCAACCACTGGATTGTGATAAACTGCGTCTTCTCACAAACTGTAACCAATGACTGAGTTTCTCTGCAGGCAGACCCTAGCGTTTATTCTTCTCTCTGTTATCCTTGGATCATTATGTGCTGATTCTTCCTCTTTCTTCGGAGCAGAGGCTGCTTGAGGTGAACTATTACCCCCAGCCATATGAAAGTTTCTTTGGTATTCACCTCCCAGATTCCTGGGCATTGCCTCTAACCGACCCATACTGATCAGAAATTTAGACATCATCGGCTCTTCAACCCTGTTTGCTTGCATTATGTCCTCCCATGGTTAAATTCCGCCCATTTCTCTCTAACCCACCTTCGTTTGGAAGCAAACCATGGCTCACCACCATACTGTGAATTTGACTATTTGGTCTCTAAATGTAAACAGTATGACCCATTACATCAAAAGTAGGAAAACATTAGCCATCCAGGGCTCCAAAAGGCCTGATCTACTAATACATGAAATGTACCTCAGCACAGCAGAATCTGCTAGACTCATGCTCGACTGGGTTGGAAAGGCCCTTTTCTTATCAGGCTCAGATGCGAATGTGGACTCTACCCTTTATCCCAGGACTGCTTCCAAGAAAAATGGAGTAGCTATGCTGCTTCACAAGCGACTACTGGTCCACATAAACAAAACATGGTCCGATGACAATGGCTGCTCCATCCTTAAAGGTATAAAGATCTCTGGCCAGACTGTGATCACTGAGCCCGTTTATTTTCGCATGGGGACAAAACAATGCTGGGTATCAGGGCTCCATCAACTACTGGTGGAATTTGTCACCACAAACTCATCATTGGTGGAGATTGGAACTTGATCCTTTATCCTTTCCTGGATAAAACTGGAAGACCCAACACTAGGCAGAATATCAACAGAGCAGTACTCCATGATATGATGGTGGATTACTTGCTGCATGACATCTGTTGCTTGGTGCACGCCACAAACAGGGAGCAAACTTACCTGTCCCTTGCTCATGGCTCAAACTTCCTACTAGACTTTTTCCTGACCAATATGGCAGATTTACATCTAATGGAAGCGTGTACAATCGGAATGGGTGCCATCTCTGACCAAGCCCCAATCATGCTCACCTTGGACCTACACTTGACTATTCTGAGGTCCTGTACCTGATGGTTTATAAGACACAATTCAAATCCCCGAATGAGATGGTTTGACTCAAGGCGCTCTTGAATGACTACCTGAATTTGAAAGAACCCACTACAGACAATATGCAGGACTTGTGGGCAGTGGGAAAGGCTTACATATGAGGCATGTCAATGAGAGATGCCGGTATAGCGTGATCTGTCACTGCTGCCAAGATGAGTGCTCCGGAGACAAATTTGAAGACCCTTCAATATGCCTACGCTACCCCAGAATGATTGAGAGCCCTAATAAATATGAAATTCGAACTCAACAGTGTCTATTACCTGGCAGCAGAGAAAGCACTCTCCTGCATCAGGCAAACTGCTTATGGACATGGCGAGAAAGAAAGGCGACTGCTGGTGTTGCAACTGAAACAGAGGGAAGTCCAATCTTCAATACCGGCTATCCATTACACCTCTGGAATAATGTTGACCCACCCACTGGACAATGTGCGAGAGTTTACAACTTTTTACTTGACCCTTTATTCAAATATATACGTGGCTGACACTACCCACAAAGATACATTCATTGTCCACCCTTCCTTTGAATGCCCAAGAGAAACTGGACCTAAAAATCAGTGACAAGGAAGTCACGGAAGCCATTCAGGCCTTGAATACACGGAAAATGTATTGGAAGGATGGCTTCCCTTTGGAAGTTTTCAAGGCTACATGGGACCAAGTTGTCTCGCTCCTTACTGCAATGTTTCAGGAAGTCAAAACTGCGGGCTTCTTCCGGCCGGAATTGAACAGAGCAAACATTCCACTCCCCCCAAAGCTGGGATTGTCTGTCCTGTACCAAGCAGCGCAGTGGTTTGGCACTCAGATGGGGAGTGGGAGCCTGAGCATGTTCTCCACCCAGGCTGTAATGCAGCCTGGGTGGAGAACATGCAAAGTGTGCATGAATGTTGGGCGGCCCCAGAGGGTCGGCTAAACATTCATGGGCACGTAGGAGGGTGCCACCACTCCTCCCATCTGAGCAGCCTAGTCCCTATGCACAAAACTGCCCCAGCACAGAAAAATAAAATTATAATAGCATTGCGTCATTGTCATTTTATTTTTCCTTTTTGGCCGTGCTGAAAGGCAGTTGAGCCGAGGAGCCGCCCCTGGTGTCAAATGGCCCTACCACTTCCATGCTATGACCTGATTTGGAATTGGTCTGACCTTTATCCAGATGGTCTGCTGGCTCTATTACACCCCTACAGCAATTATAAATTGCAACAGCCTCCTCTTGAACCCGATTGTCAAGGCTCCTTTCAATTTTCCTTGTGAGAATACGGTTGTAGATATATGCGACTGTTTGGAAATATGTGTGGGGCACGACCCATTCGAATCAAGCCTCTAACAAACTTTATGCCACTACAACCTCCGGCGGCCTTCACTTGCTTGACTTCAGAACTTACTACAGGGCACACCACTTGTCACAAATGACTTATCATTTGAGCTTACTTGGTGAAACGCCCCTCTTGCTCAAGATAGAATGGCAACTGCACAACGGTACACAATGCCTTTCAGTCCTTTATGATGGCCCCCCAGGCCTTTGCTGAACCCCAAATCTGATGCTCAAGGAGATAAATGCAGTCTGGAAGTTGCCACATGCCCTACTGAAGGAGCATGGTTTCCTACATCCAAAGTACCTCTATGACACAATGGATCTATCACCAGCGACCACCTCAGACTGCCTTTGCCAGACTGGGCACATGCATGCATCTTGGAAATCTGGCACTTACTGAATGAGGAGTCCATTAGGACCCTTGAGGATCTTACGGTGGAATACCATCTCCCAAGATCCCACTTTTGGAGGTATCTCCAGATTTGACACTGTCTCCAGTACCAGTGGCGCGCAGGTGACTAAACTTCCTCCCCCTCATCACTCCACTACTTCTTGGTGCGATGGGGTCAATATAAGAAACTGGTTTCTAGGCAATGTGATCTTTTTGTGACTAAACAGTGTATTGAGCCCATGGAACGTCTTCTCCAGATCCCATGAGAGGAACAATTGCAGGTTCGATACTCTTCAACGGATTGGTCCCAACTAACGGCCACACATGAAAAAGGCCTCAGGGAAGCTTGAAAGAAATGTTGTTATTTTAAGGAAGTACAGGACTAGCATAGGACTCTGGCTAAAATGTACAGAGCTAAACTGATGCCCGCATCTAACTGCTGGAGACGTAATCTGGCAGAATGCAACTTCATGTTCTCTGGTCTTGCCCTTCTCTACGACTCTTTTGGTCTGGGGTTGGTCGCACATTAAGAGAAAGCCATGGATGCTCGGTGCCCCTTATGGCAGCACTGGTGGTCCTACCTGATACCCAGATTATACCAGAGGTTACCAACCATGACAACCATTGAATGGATCGGTTCTAACAGCAGCTAAACTGCATACTGCGCTGGTGGGCTGTGCCCACTGCTCCAACTCTCAAAGATTGGCTCGCCCATGAATGCTTGAGTTACAGACTGAATGATCCAGAACATGCTTTCAAGACTCCTTCCTTCATTAGGCTATGACCAGAGTACCCAGAGCCGTTTTAACAGCATTATAGGACCCCGAGCAAAGCAGTGCACTGGACCCTGCCTACACAACCACTCATAGGAATACAAAAAGAAATACGGAACATTAGTGTTGAATTCTGGTCCACTTGGGGCCGCTATGCTCGTGGGGCCCCCAGGCAACTGCCCAGCATTGCCATGCGTTAAGACAACTCTGAGAGTACCCCCTTCCACTGCTTGTATCAGAACATCCATGCTACCGTATAGTGCTTAGAGCAGACAGTGCTCCCCCACCGCCTCTTATTACCTACTGGTGAGCCCTGGTATACCACAAAG
Source organism: Triturus cristatus (assembly GCF_964204655.1). Taxonomy (NCBI): domain Eukaryota; kingdom Metazoa; phylum Chordata; class Amphibia; order Caudata; family Salamandridae; genus Triturus; species Triturus cristatus. The sequence continues at coordinate 310,571,375 of NC_140587.1, read as the reverse complement.
ACTATGATGGGTTTTGCCCTCTCCTCATATGTCCTCATGACAGACTTTACCAGTCCCCTTTGCCTCCCTGCTTTTGCAACATGGCTTCATGGCTCTAGTTGCTCCCTACTCCCTCCTCCCTCCTCCACCACAGGGTCTGATTATTCTTGTTCTGAGATGTACACCACCAGCTAACACAGGGAATTGCAGGGAGATTTTGTTACCAATAATGGTTGATGTTTGATATGTTTACTGACATGCCTATAAAAAGATTTAAACATAAAATTATTGTTCTTGAGTAGTCACTACTCTCATAAGCCCGGGCAAAATTTCTGTGAAACCCGCACTATATCACAAATTTCCTAAAATTAGCCCATTATGCCATAATTTTAGGGCAGGAGCATGGAAACAATGCGAATAACCAGAACACTTGTGTTTCTGCATTTTTTTATTTTTTTAAAGAGAAATGCATCTTTGCATCTAAAATAGATGTAAGGATGCATTTTGAGTTATATGTCAGTTTTACATTTCCAATAATTTGCATCATTGTGCAATACGAGTATCCTTCTGTTTTCTGAAACCACGGAAGAGAGATGGGAATCTGGTGTCAGGAGGATACAATGAAGAAGTCATGCAGGCCCATGAGCCAGGCAGTCACATTTCTGAATAGACAGGGGGCTGCCAACTTGCCCTAGAATCTTTGCACTATTTTCTGTAATGATGTTTTGCCGTCTGTGGATGACCTGATCTCTCACGTACATGTTGAGGCCATGCTGAACGGATAAAGGGGCATATCAACAACAACCGGCGATAATTATCGCTGAGCGCACTTAGAACTCGGATAATTATCGCCGGCTAGCGACGATTTTTATCGCTGAGATAGCGTGCTATTAGCAACGCTTATCTCAATAGCGATAAAAATCCTGGTGCTAAGTGGCTAACGTGAGATTATCGCTGGAAACCCAGCGATAATCTCACGTTAGCTTGTTGATAGGGACAGACAAACTTAGGCATGATATCCTCCTTCCATAGGATATCATGGCTAAGTCAGAAAAATACCAGACGTAAAAAAGCAGCGTTAACCGCGGTTAGCGCTGCTTTTTTTGTCTCTAACAGGGTTAGCGATATTCTTGATAATAGGAGAAATGTCGCTTAGTGACATTTCTCCTATTATTTTACTCTGGAACGCCCCCTTTGCATCTCATTAGAGATGCAAGGGGAAGCGTAGAGTAAAAGGGTGCTAACATGCGAATTTGCATGTTAGCACCCTGTTGTTGATAGGGTGCTAGTTTTATCTCTCCTTTTTTGGCTTTTAAAGGCAAAAAAGCAGAGATAAAGCCCTTATTGATATGCCCCTATGTTTCTTTATTCTCCCAGTGATCTATCTCATCTTTTCTGCATGGGAACGAGCGTGCCGTGCATAAACTTGCAAAGTGGCTCCTGCATAAGGCGATGCAAGGCAAGCTGGCCTTGTTGTCACTCTTGGGGCCCTTGGAACAGTCTGTTGTTTTTGGTCTCTTCTCATCACCCCTAGACTATCTGAACGGCCTGGTCAGTCTACTTTCTTCTTCTAGTCTCTATCTAGGTAGCGTGGTTTTAAGCTCTCAAACCAGTTCTGTGGGAAAAGATAGAGTTGCGGTCCTTTATGATGCAAAGAAAGATTGCTCCCACATTGCTGAAGTTGTGCAGGTCTTTGTTTTATTCCGTGAACTTTTGGACTTTTTGATCATATACTAAGATTGGCAGCCCTCTGACCATGCCCTGTGCCCACCCCACTGCAGCTCGCCAAACACTGTTTGTATGGATGCTGCCATGGGCACCGAGGCTGGCCACAGGTCCTGGACTCGAGCACACACAACTCACCTAACCTACTAGACCACAGTGCTGTATTTTTTCTTACTAAGGCTCTGATAGAGCAGCAAATTTGGCAGATCCTGAGCATGTTTTGCTTACCCGTAGAAACGTGTTTCATGCAAATCCTTCGGCAGGGGGCAGAGTTCCGGGGGTGGAAAAAAACATTGAATTGCTGCTGCCGAAAAATCCCAAGGCTCTGGAATGGGATGCTCTATGAGAGACCTTTAAAACCTTAGATTCCGCAGACACCTGAACTGCCTCATCTACCTCCCCCCACGGATAAGTTCTGTGCTACATATCATACAATCACCCAAGCCCCACCAGGGCGGTATGCAGTGTCACCACATCACCTAGAACATGATGGGGTGGGAAACTAATGCCAAAACCTAACTCCTTGCTGTTATTGGTTTCTGCCTCCCAACACAACTATGACAAGTTTATGATTTCTGAAATGCTTGATACCTAGAGTGACAATGTCCAGCTCGGGGGACGGTAGGGATGGATTCGTTCATAGGTTGCATTTTATTTTTCTTTGATCGCCAACAGTAATTCCCCGAGTTGACCTACCACATGCTAATTTGTCATGTAATCTGTTATGCTTAAAACTATACAATGTAATCTTGGTTCTACCTAATTTGTAAAATGCTATGGTCTATCAGATTGTCCCACCTGCTGGCAACTCTATGTGCCCGATTAACAGAACTAACTTAAGACAAAATCCTAAACTTACTACCATTTTGGTATTCACAGAAGGCACTTACTCATTTTGGTATTCACAGAAGGCACTTACTCATTTCGATATTCACAGAAGTTAGGAGTCCTAACTTTAGGACTCCTAAATGCCTTCTGTGAATACCGAAAGTCTTAAAATTAGGATTTTTCTCAGTTTAGTAGTAGTAAAGTTAGGACTCCTAACTTTAGGACTCCTAAATGCCTTCTGTGAACACCAAAAGTCTTAAAATTAGGATTTTTCTCAGTTTAGTAGTACTAAAGTTAGGGGTCCTAACTTTAGGACTCCTAAACTGAGAAAAATCCTAATTTTAAGACTTTCGATATTCACAGAAGGCATTTAGGAGTCCTAAAGTTAGGACTCCTAACTTCTGTGAATACCAAAGTGAGTAAGTGTCTTCTGTGAATACCAAAATGAGTAAGTGCCTTCTGTGAATACGAAAATGGTAGTACGTTTAGGATTTTGTCTTAAGTTAGTTCTGTGAATCGGGCCCAGAATGACTTAAAAATGCAATAAAGTTTGTGGTAAAAAAAGCATTCTATTGCTAATAATTTGCTAACTTGGTGCAGATTGCCAGCTCCCACAGGAAGCGCATAGGCCATAGAACACGGTCTGAGCATTTTGGGGCATATCATCAACAACCGGCGATAATTATAGCTAAGCGCCCTTAGCGCTAGGATAATTATCGTTGGCTATCGCTTGTTTTTATCGCGGAGATAGCGCAATATCAGCGACGCTTATCTCCAGAGCGATAACAATACCAGAGTTAGCTGCCAAATGTGCAATTATCGCTGGGATTCCAGCGATAATCGCACAACGTTTGGCGCTACGTTGTTGAGAGGGCACGGCATACTTAACCATGATATCTGCCTTCCATTGGATATCATGGCTAAGTCAAACTAAAAGCAGGCATAAGGAAAGTAGCGATAACCGCGGTTAGCGCTACTTTTCTTATCGCTATGCTTGTTAGCGTGCCGATTGATAATTGGAGAAATGTCGGTTAGCGACATTTCTCCAGTTATTTTCGGAAGGACCGCCCACTTTGCATCTCATTAGCGATGCAAAGCTGGGCGTTGTGGTAACGGGCACTAAGTCAGCAAAACACGCGATAGCGTGTCTTTGCGGATAAGGCGATGAAATTATCGCCGCTTTTCGCCCAAAAACGGATGCAAAAGCGGCAATAATTTCATAGCGCCGCCTTGATGATATGCCCCTTTGTTTTTATTTTTGTGAATTTGCAGACTCTTTTTTAAGGTGTCTGTGGATCTAGCTTTGATACTAAGGGCACAACATGGATGACAGGAGTAAAAAGCTCCCTTGTCTTCCAAGGACAGTCTAGTCTGTGGACTAATGGTCTTGACATCTCTTACTTTTTAACCATTTCTATAACACCACGCATTATTGTAATGCTAATATTCTGGTACTATTGAACAGATTTACACCACACCAAGTAAAAGTACTTCTCTGAATAAATTGTAGCTGAATGACAACTGTACTGTAATTCCATACAGTAGCAAAGATTCCCATGGGAGTTTAAATGGTAAATGCTTCTTTTTGTCTATCCCATTGAGTGTACCACCTTCACAAATTTGCATTAACCTCAAAATATCAATGGTATAACATGCTAAATGTGAGCCCAGTGTTTTGTAGATCCATAAAACTGTGCCAAAGTTATTAGGAAATCAATGTTTTTTGTCCCCTCATTTAACATTGTCTCCCTTTTTGGATCTGCATGAAACCAGAGATTCCTGCACTGGTTTTACCATATTAAAAGGGGACCAATTTTTATGCAGATTCATTACAGAGCATCAAAGTTAGAAGCACATAAATCGTTTTTGCCCCCCATCAAATTTTGCCCTCCCCTTGATGGAGCTGCACAAACCTTGCTATACACACAGAAGACTAAGGGCCAGATGTACGAAGGCTTTTTGCATTTGGAAACTGTGCAAAATGCTAACTCTTGCAGTTTGCCAACACAAACAGTCACATTTTTTGCGATTCTGTATTTTTGTGAATTTCTAAAAATGCAAATACAAATTGGTAATCACATTTTGAGATTACCTATTTGGTATTTGCAAATTGCATGTAAAAACATTTGCAATTTGCTAATATTCCCAAAAGCACATTTTGCATGTGCAATTTACCACCAAATCAACACAGGTGGCAAGCAGGTTCAACCTATATAAACAGTCCCAGAAGGTATCAGAGTTTTCCACAGTAACTGCTTTGTACGTGATAGTGAGGACAATGAGGATTTGTGGCAGGTTTGATGAAGAGGAGAAGGAGGAGGAGACAGCAATTAATATTTAGAGTTAGAGTAATACTTTTTGACCAAATAAGAGGATTAAAGTTAGGATAGGTAGAGGCTAAGTAGTTCAATGATATTGGATTTAATAGCAGAAATAAAATCTCAGCTAGAGAGTACCACTCTCAGGAGCAATTCACTACCCACGGGTGTGCAGGTATTATGTTCACTACACCTTTTAGCCTTGGAGAGCTACAAGGGGGTGAAAGGTGCACATTTCTGGATGAATTTTATGTAAAATCAATGATTAAATAACATTTCCTACTACTTTACAGGATTGGCAGTTAACTAAATTGCATTCTCTCAGATAGCACAATTTCCCCACGTATATGGCTGCATTGATGGTACTCATGTTCAAATATGTCCTCCCGCTGCAAATGAGTTTTTATTTTAAAATCGTAAAAATACTTATTCCTCAAACATTAAAGAAGCATGCAATGCCTCCAACCTCATTACAGACATGGTGGCTGTTTTCTCTGGTAGCACGCATGATTAATTTATTTTTCATCATAGTGGCATTTGCATATGGCTTCTTAGATAAGAATTTAGTGACGGATATTTTCTTAGTTATAATCTTAAGTTTACTTGATTTATATATTGAAATGTAGCTACTTTCTATCACTCATTTATAGTGGATGTTGAATAGGGTCAACATGTTTCATGCCTCGGTGCCTGGAGAGTCAATGGCATTTCTTCAGGACCAGGTAAATTGCTACACCACACTGGGAAGGAACCTCTATAGTAAACTGTGGTTTCCTATCCTGAATCATTTTATATACTGCACCTGCTGTGGTGCAGCAAGGGGGGATCCAACCTGTAATAAAACATATACAAAAAACAGGTAGCCATGAAGAGAGGCTATCACATGTAGCCCCGCTTGGTGCACTCTGGGGGCTAAACACAGTACCTCACTGATTTTGCGAGGTAGTGCATACAATGAGAGGCCGGTGAATGGTGGCTTCAAACAAAATAAAGTTAGAAAATGCACTGTCCGATATGTGGCACAGCCCCTTCAAACAAGTGACAGAACATACGCGTAAATGACAACAATATCTTTAAAAATGTAGAGTGTCCATGCAGCCCAAAATATCCTTATAAAACGATACAAGCAGGATGCTGTGCAGGGGCATAGGAAATCAAGTAGAGGTATGGTGGGTAAACTTACCCTGAAGTTGAGTGACTGGACCTCCTAGGAGAGGCAGAGGGCCTTCCTTTGCTGCAATGAAACTAGCAAGCATGACAAGTCATCGTAAGTACAAGCAGCACAAGCAAGGAAAGTAATGTTGGTAACCATAGTCAAAAACTCACGTGAGCCTCACGGTACAGTGCCCGGGACCTACCCACCTCTGCCGACCTGTAGGTCCAGAGGGCCGGGTTTAAATAGCAGAGTTAGCTGATCCGGGAGTATGAAATCGGTGTGAGACAAAAAAGAAGTATTACACCGAACAAATCGAAAGCGCCAAAAACTCAAATAAAAAACTTTTTGAAATAACTAAACATCTAGCGGGATGTGCTCCAGATCTTAATCCCCCTTGCTCACAAGATGTCTGTGATTCACTGGCATCATTCTTCTTCACCAAGGTGAACGACATATTTTCTGCGTTCAACCTAGGAGATAAACAGGACCCAGATAAAACAAACAGATCATCTTCAAGCATCAATTTTTCCCGCTTCGCAGAAGTTACAGAGGATCAAATCCAACACATCATTAACACTATTAAATCTGGATCAGCTCTAGATCCCTGTCCTCTGAATACCCTTCGTTCACTAATGGACACTGTTATTCCAGTTATCACACGAATATGTAACGTCATGTTTTGCACTGGCATCTTTCCAAACCAATTAAAAAAGACCTTACTCAAACCCCTCCTGAAAAAACCTGGCTTAGATAAAGCAGAACTAAAAAATTATAGGCCTATTGCGAATTTACCCTTTCTGGCTAAAATAGTCGAAAAAGCCATGAACATCCAACTTGCGGAATTCATCGAGCAATATCATCTGCTCGACGAATCGCAATTCGGATTCCGCAAGTTTCATGGAACGGAAACAGCGCTCATTAAAGCGGCGGATGACATCCGATTAATCAGAGACCAAGGCGGTACAGCACTCTTGGTGCTTCTAGATTTATCGGCTGCTTTCGACACGGTTGACCATAAGATCTTAGTCAACCGTGTCGAAAAAATGGGCGTGCAAGGCCTAGCAAAAAATCTATTGGCGTCTTTTCTGGCAGAGAGATCCCAGGCTGTCATACTGGGCCAGTTTGAATCCGCTGAGTTATCGCTGCCATGTGGGGTACCTCAAGGTTCATCCCTCAGTCCGACGCTATTTAACATATATGTGTCGGACCTCGCAAAAACCATCAAAGCGCATGGGATGAACCTTACCTCATATGCAGATGATACACAGCTGATACTGGCTGTCAGAAATGATGGGGAAGCAGTGGCGGAGAGTTTCAGAACAGGTATGCTGGCCATAGGTAACTGGATGTCAGCAAACTGTTTGAAACTTAATTCTGATAAAACCGAGGTGGTCACTTTTGGCCACCTCAATCCTAGCTGGTCCCCAACCTGGTGGCCTTCTTCCTTCGGAGCGGTACCCAAACCGGTCACGAAGGTGAGAAATTTAGGAGTCATCTTTGATGACAATCTAAATTTCATGGCCCATGCCAATCAAACGGCCTCCACGGCATTCCATAAATTACGGCTGGTTAGGAAGATTCTCCCTTTTCTTCCAAAAAACGTGGGAAAACATTGATCAGCGCCTTGGTTTTGTCAGCGTTGGATTACTGCAATGGCTTGTTTGGGAATGCGCAAGTCAGGATTATCAAGAAAATGCAGACAATCCAAAATGCAGCAGCCAGACTTCTTCTTGATATTCCTAAATTTACGCCAGTGGCTGAGACTTTGAGGACTCTCCACTGGCTTCCTGTTAGGAACAGAATTAAATTCAAAACTTTATGCATTGTCTACAAGGCACTGCACCTTCAAGCGCCTCAATTCTTGTGCGACCATCTGGTTCCATATGTCCCCACTCGAACGCTACGATCAGCAAAACTACATGATCTAGTAGTGCCACGGACTAGGCTGGTCAACTGGGGAGACAGGCGCTTCCTAGTAGTCGCCCCAAGACTATGGAATACACTCCCGCAAACCATAAGATCTTGCTCAAACTTAATGTCCTTTAGGAAGAAATTGAAGACCTGGTTATTTAACCTCTAAAAACTCATAAGATCACTGGGAGAGTAATAACAGTACAGCGCCGAGACGCCTGTGGGCATTTGTTCGCGCTTAATAAATGATAAAAATAAATAAATAAATAAATAAGTTATACCTGACAGGTTCACCAACGCCGCAGCAGAGGCGTGTGTTAGTTGGCTGGTAAACAGCTGAATGATGTTAGGCGTGCCCACTACGTAATCCCAGGTGTGTGGCATAAAGGCCGTAGCTGTTTCTGGAGCAATGTAGTCGCTGTGTCTGTCAAACTTCAGCACAGAGTAGCTGCTGGTTTCTGGGTGGATGTAGACGCCATCTTCGGGGAACAGATCGATGCATGTATTCACTAAAAGATAGAGTGCTACCAGTGAAATAGTTTGTGGAAGATTATAATCTTCAAGTCGTGGAGGAGGTGCATATATTCAGTGAATGTTGGAATTCTGCCGATAAAAGTAGAGGCAGGAGATTATTGCATTACTCTTCAAGGTTGTATAAATAGTGCCATAATGTAAAAGTGGTTCTAGATACTAATAACACAGAAGAAGGAACTCGGGCCATAATTTGGAGGCAGCAATGTTAGAGCATTGGCCTGGGTGCCAGCCATCTTGGGGGCGGAGAGGAGGGAGGGCTTGAAGTAATAGGGAACACAGTATAGTGAAAGGGGTTATTCAATAAGACACTGTGAAATACTGGGTAGAAAAAGGTTTTCCTCTCAAAGCTCCAGTAATGGTTGTCCAGCCGAGCAATCTTCTGCTGCTATTTTATTGGCAATATTCCAACGTTCACTGAATATATGCACCTCCTACACTACCTTCCTTCACAAAAACAATCCTGAGAGGCTTATTCCTATATCTATGTGTGCTGCAGAATGCCGCACACATAGAAAGAGGAAGTAACGAGGAGAAATAAAGATATTTCTCCTCGTTATACCTTTCCTGGGAAGGCGTATCTTTTCCAGGTTTACCAACATGGGAACTCCCATGGAATGCCTCCCTAGCATGGAGTAAGGCAATGCAGTGGTTTGAGCTGCATTGCTTTACTCCAGATTTATGGAGCCACTGAGTGCCACACAAAGTGTCCTTGCATGGCTTCATAAATCAAATTTTTAAAGTTGCGTCATGCTTTCACCACATTGCGTGGTGCAAGCGCGATACAACAGGGCTCATAAATATGCCGGTAATTGATATAAGAGGTAGTAAAATTGGACCACCAGTGAATTTAATAAAGACTAATGTAATTGTATTTCATGAAATACATACAGGCATTTCTAAGGCTAAAGAAGAATGAAAAAATTGTAATAGTGACCTAGAATTTAACTTGAAACTGAGAGACTTATAAAAAAGTGTGTGGATTGAGAAAGGGCTGATGAGAGTTAGAAGGCATTGAGACCACCTCTTTGTCCTTTAGAGAGCCCGACTATCCTGTAGGAACATTTGGCTTTAGCTATCATTGTCCAATACAATGGGACCCATACAATATTTTGCCAGAATATGGAGGGAAAATATTATACAACAATATCATGTCAAACATATTGTCAATTCAATCAAATCTAAAAGGTAAGAATATCGATTATCTAAGTATAAAATGTTTAAGAAAATATATTTCTGTATATAACATAATTTTCTAGTGTCTTACAAAATTAATGTTATTTAATTTATTATATATACATTATTGTAATATTCTGAGGTATTAGTAATACGGTAATATTTGCTTTTTAACTTTTTTAAGTATAGTTTGTAATTTGTAATGTTCAATTAATATTTTTTAAATGTAATTATCAATTTATATTTAGTAGCAGATTGTTGGCTTTTTTGGGTATTAGGTTGGAATTTGTTTTTAAATATAAATGATTGCTTTTTATATTTTAATTTTTTGTTAAATACATTATTAATTGTTCATTAAATGTAAAATTATTTAATTGATTTATTGTATTTTATTATTTTGGCATAGTTTGTCAGTTGTAAAAATGAAAAGTATTTGGCTACATTTAATTAATAGGCATTTTTAATTTAGTAGTGGGGAGGGGAGAAGTAGGGAAGGCAGTGTATTTATTTTAAATATGTTTCTTTTTCTATCTTTTTTATTTCTTTTGTTGTATGAAATAAGTATTCTTTTAGGGGACACATAGGAGGCTTGTGAATCAATACCTAGTCTATCTACCAACCTCTGCAGTAATCCAGAGTGGGACCGAGGTGAAAACCGGCACTAACGACATCATGCCAACCAGCGGGGGAAACGTCTCAGCATCTTCCTAGGCGACTCAGGACTACGACTCCCAGCAGCCCTTCGGAGGCGCGCTGCCCGTTGTCATCAGCAGGCATATGCCCTCTTCATAAGCGCTGTTCTTCTCCCGCAGCGCGGGACACATAGGAGGCTTGTGAATCAATACCTAGTCTATCTACCAACCTCTGCAGTAATCCAGAGCGGGACCGAGGTGAAAACCGGCACTAACGACATCATGCCGACCAGCGGGGGAAACGTCTCAGCATCTTCCTAGGCGACTCAGGACTACGACTCCCAGCAACCCTTCGGAGGCGCGCTGCCCGGTGTCATCAGCAGGCGCATGCCCTCCTCATAAGCGCTGTTCTTCTCCCGCAGCGCGGGACACATAGGAGGCTTGTGAATCAATACCTAGTCTATCTACCAGCCTCTGCAGTAATCCAGAGTGGGACCGAGGTGAAAACCGGCACTAACGACATCATGCCGACCAGCGGGGGAAACGTCTCAGCATCTTCCTAGGCGACTCAGGGCTACGACTCCCAGCAGCACTTCAGAGGCGCGCTGCCCGGTGTCATCAGCTGGCGCATGCCCTCCTCATAAGCGCTGCTCTTATCCCGCAGCGCGGGACGTGCGCGGGCGGCACCCGGGCGAAGCCTGGGCCAAGGGCGGGCCCGTCCTTGCCCGTCCGTGACTGGCAGAGGCTGGGCTGGGCCGTTTCTCTATCGCCTGATTGTAAGGACCCCCCACTAAGGACACAAGGTACTGTTGGGAACTTGCATTTGTTCAGATCTTATCAATTTTGGGGCTTATATTAGGTAATATACCATCGAACCAACTATGTCTACATCTACTCTCCCCAAACGTGTCCAAGGGGCTCGTGCCTGTGCTACTAAACATCATCGACCCAAACCCAAAGTACCTGAATTAAACTTCCTACAGCAATAGACCTAATTCTCCAGAAAGCTATTGGTGTGGTTACCTCAAAAATTGAAATGACAGAGCGTCGCCTTTCCTTAACTCCCGAATTACAACCCATGGGGTCACCTGTTTACTCTGCTGAGGCGGACTTAAATGAATCAGAAAGTAGCCAGAACTGTTTTTTACCGGCTGCCACTACCCAGGATCCAATACTGACACCCATAGAAATTGAGGGCTCCAATTCCATAGCCCCTAAAATCAGGAAAAAAAGGAAAGCTAGTAGGGGCGGAATTAAAAGCAAAAAGACCAAGGGGAGGCTGACAAGGGAAACCGTGTATCCAAACACTCGAGCATCCATCTCTACTTCATCTCTACCACTCTTACCGGACATAGTATATCCATCTTGGTAGCATGCAGTATTGGCCGATCTCGTTGGCCAATGTAGGGTCATTATAAAAGAGGAGGTTGCCCCAATATTCAACCTAATACAAAGCCTTGTTAAAGTGCATACTCATCCTGATCAAAACTCCATGGCTAGTACCTCTAATTTCCAAAACGATAGGCTGTCTTTAGCCCGGAACTTACCATCAAACTTCGAACCTACTCAACCCAAACATGGGTCTGCCCAGGTAACTAAAGTCAGTATTCCCACAGAGGAATTTTCCGCACAAAATGGTCCTGTACCAAAAACAACCAAACACACTGCCCAAAACATCACAAGGCTTCCTTTGCATAATTCACAGATACAAGATTCATGTCCAAGTAATCCCATCTTGCCATCAGGGATCAATAGCCATAGTAAAGTTCCAGCCACTCCTTTTACGACTTATAATGACATCATTGATAATAACAACGAGTTAGCACCTGCAAACCTTCCAACGATTAATCTTCCCCCAGCGGCATCCCCATAAGTGACCATTCTGACTGGCATTCCCGAACTTACTAAGGGCACAAAGGAAAACCAGTTAGACCTTCGTAGTGAAGTACTCTTTTGGTTAGCAAGACACAAGCTCCCCTACGAGATGGCCAATGAGATTTTGATGGTGAGGAGGGTTGCATGGATAGGACCTACGCAAAAATGCTTAAGGGGGGATTGTGTGATCATCAACTTTAGGCATTCGCAGATCAATCAAAAAATATTTGCCCAATCTATACCATCTTTAGGCTATCAAACCTCAATTAATGCCTCTCCCCTTGAATTTTTTTATCCCCAATCACTTTGGGTGCCTGTGCCTCGCCAAATTGGTCCTACTGCTTCAGGCTTTAGGTTACCCCAAAATACTTCCCTAAGGCCTAACTTGAACTTACCACTCTTTGGAATCCCTGTTTATAACCGATTTGCTCCGTTAGAGGATGTCGACTGACTGGATGGTCCGACCGACTTAACAGTCGGTAGTAGGGCCTTGTCGTGTTTCTCGACCCCTGATGGTAATATCCCGATCAATCTTACCCTAGGCCCTATTTGTGCCCCGGAGGTTAGGGTTATTTTAACAAAACCAAACTTCTCACAGTTGGGTACCATAACTAGTTCAATCTCCTCCCCACAATGTGTTATCTCCCAGCCTAACCTTACTACCAACGACCCTTATTCTTCCAATGATATAATCACTGATTTCTCCTTGCCCTTGTCTTCTCCCTTGTCTTCCACTCCGTATTTAGGAAGAGAGAAGATTTATCCAGATAACCATCTAAAAATATTATCTTGGAATGTCGCGGGCATACCAAATAAACTTCTCTGCCCAGACTGGAATCATTTTATCAACCAGCACGACATTTGTTTAATACAGGAGACATGGGCTAAAGAAGAATTTTCAAAAAAGGGTTTCCATACGGTCAATAATTTGACCCTTATAGGTGCCAGGGGAAGACCATTCAGGGGCTTGTCCATCTTTATGGGGTCACACTTGGGCTGTGCAATTTCTCAAATTACTACTCCAAATATTGACCTGCAATGTATATCACTAACATTTCCTTCCAAGCTTAGTTTGATTCTTATTAGTGTTTATTCCCGTTCCACCAAGTCGGGGAATGAATCACCCACTCTAGAAATCCTGGATAACTTTATTCAATCAGTAGCGGATAAGGGCATTTTAATCGTTTCTGGCGATTTTAATTGCCAGTATGAACCCCTTCCTGGGTTTACTGACTCCATCACCAGAGAGGAGGACGATGAGTGGTCTATACCGGCCCCCCAAATTCCAACAATTAAGGCCTGGACACCTCTGGCAGTGCAAATAAATTCTTTAACCCTGGCTAACTCACTTAGGGCCATATGTAGATAGCTAAATACCGGTCGGTAACGGCCGAAAATCGGTAATTTTCCCGTTACCGACCGGTATTTAGCCCTTTCCAATGTAGGAGGCAGGTTTTAAGGATTCGGTAATTTACCGAATCGGTATTTTAAGAAATCGGTAAAATACCGATTCGGTAAATTACCGAATCCTCAAATCCTATGTAGGGAGCACTCAAGTAAGTGCTTTTTTGTTTCAAGGATTCGTTAATTACCACCAACTACAGGTTGGTGGTAAATACTGAATACCTGTTAAAAGCACTTTTGTGCTTTTCTAGATATGCCATGTGGCAGACATACATGCCCTTAGGGCATGTATGTGCGCCACATGTGCACACATGCACGATTCAGGGGGGCAACAGGGTGTCAATGTGACACCCTGCCACCCTTGAATCTGCTCCCCCTATTACCGATTCGGTATTTACCGAATCGGTAATAGTCAATGGCTTCCCATTCATTCCTATGGGCCTCCAGGCCCATAGAAATGAATGGGAAGGTATTCCTTATTACCGATTCGGTTAATACCGAATCAGTAATACCGAATATTACCAAATCGGTAATATTTACCGATTTTTTACCTACATTATATTTACCGATTCATAAATGCCGAATCAGTAAAATTCGGTATTTAAGAATCGGTAAATATAAATGACCTACATATGGCCCTAAGAGCCTGCAATGGGCGCACTCCATCGGACTCAGGGGGGAGCCACACTTTCAACTGACCAGGCCAGACTTCTCGCATCGATTACATTATGGTAGAGGTTAAAACATGGTCTAGGATTGTGGACTTTGTGGTTTATCCTCGTCATGATAGTGACCACAACGCCCTGATCCTCGACCTAACTTTACCGATGGGGAATTGCTCCCCACAAAATAGCGGGTACAATTTAAGACCTCCACTCCTCTCTAATGATAGAAGACGGCTCAAATGGCCAGCGATTCTTAAATCCCCGGACAAAATAAACTCTGTCTATTTGGCCATATATAAAGCCCTCACAGAACTTTCTTATTTCTTAGATCAGGGAAACGACATTAGGGAAAGCTATATACTTTACATCCATACAGGTCTAGTTACAGCACTGGGTGACCTTCTTAACCCAGTAGTTTTTAAATCTAAAAAAACTTCGAAAGTTTTTTCCTGGTTTCATATAAACTGCAGGAGAGCCAAACAGGCTCTTCTGGCCTCATTAAAATCTGGTGATAGGTCAATGGTGGCTATGAGGAGAATCGAATATAAGCTTGTGGTAAAAAAGGCAAAACAGAACTGGGAAAATAATAAATAGGAAGATATTAAAAAAGCCCTAATTAAAAGAGACATGAGGGAATTTTGGGCAATTGTCCGATCAGATACAAAGGAAGGGCCAGTGGCAGACGACCCGAACATCGCTCCGGACCAATGGACCGATCATTATCAGAGTCTATATGCTCCTTTAGCTCCGGATAATGACCCTTTACATGTTCCTATTTTGAATGTAGAACATGTTCATATAATAAACCTCATGGAAGTAGAAAAGGCTGTAAACAGGCTTCCAACAGGAAAGGCACCGGGTTTGGACAAAATTCCTGGGGATCTATACAGGCATCCACCAGAGGTATGGATTCCCTATCTTTGTTCCCTGTATAATGCTGTACTCCACGGTGCGCCTATCCCTAATACTTGGGCGGGCGCTGAAATAGTCCCAGTTCTTAAGAAAGGCTCCCCACTTCTGCCAAATAATTACCGCCCGATAAGTTTGATTGACGTCAGTCAAAAGCTTTTTGCACGCATTATTTTAGATCGAGTGCAATCCTGGATGGATGAACAATCAATATTGACTCCATATCAGGCTGGCGTTAGGGAGAAGACATCCACGGTGGACCAACTTCTCCGTTTACAACTTCTTTATTGGAAAACCGTGAGGGTAGAGGGTGGCAGCCTCTACCTAATCTTCGTCGACCTTAAAGCGGCTTTTGACTTGGTCCCTCGTCAGACACTTTGGGCGGTTTTGGCAGAGATGGGGATGCCTACTTGTCTACTCGGGATTATTAAGCGACTCCACAAAGACAACTTTGCCTAAGTAAGGTGCGGCAAGAGGGGTAACTTGACATCTAAGTTCCCTGTTAACCGTGGAGTCAGACAGGGGTGTGTGCTGGCCCCAACCTTATTTTCCCTTTATGTCAATGCACTAGTGGCCCACCTGAGGGGAGTTAAGGACATTGATGCCCCTAAACCTAATAATGAGCAGGTAGTGGCATTAATGTTTGCCGACGACACTCTTTTAGTGTCAAAATCCCCTATGGGGATACAGCGTGCTCTTGACAGTTTTACTGAATTCTGTTCCCTAAGAGGGCTTGAGATTAACTCCACGAAAACAAAATTCATGGTATGTAACCCGCCCAAAACCACTCGCCCTAATCCTTCCCTTAATGGTTTTACACTGGATAGGGTAACTGTGTTTGAATATCTTGGAGTTATACTCATAGATAGAATGGAATGGGGTCCTCAACTAGCAAAACCAAAACTTTGACTTACCCAGACCTGCTGTGGGATTCTTAAATTGCACAGAGCATCCACCTCCAAACCTATAGCACCCATTATTGAGATCTATATAGCCCAAGCACGGGGTGCAATCTTTTATGGGGCTGAGCTCTGGGGGCACTGTCCAGCTGGAGACATCAGCAGGTCGGAGAATTTGTTTCTAAGGTCTTTATTGGCCCTACCACCCAGTACACCACTCAATCCACTTAGAATGGATTTGGGCGTTAGATCTATACAGGAAGAAGTTGCGTTGAGGCCTCTAATGTATTGGCGGAGGTTGTGGGCAACGCCGGAATTGGTAAATTATCGAAATGATTTAAAGGCACTAATGGCTCTTCCTGGCTTAGCCAAAATACCGTGGTTAGTATACATCAAAAAGGAGTTTATGAGATTGGGAATTCCTGCTCTCTGGTATCAGCCAGAGACAACCACTCCAAATCTCTCTAGAGCTGAACTGGCTAACATATTTTGGTTAAATAGTAAGGACAAACTGCTAACTAATAATAGGCTAGGCCCATTGACCCTAGAATTCTTTAATAAAAAGGAGGAGTTCAAAATAGAGCCCTTCCTAGATGAGATTGAGCCATGTGCCTCTAGAAAGCTCTATATCCAATTTAGACACGCCACACTTCCCCTGAGAGCCTTTTCGGGAAATTGGTCGACTAACAATCCTTCTGATTGCCCGACCTGTGGAGCTATAAAAGAAACTGAGTTACAGGTCCTGTTCTTTTGCCCCACATACAAATCGATTAGGAAACGCTGGCTTGCCCAAGTTTGTAGGAACTTGGGCACTACACACTGTTATGAGGCCTATAGAATTTTGAAGACTGATACCTCAACACCTATAGTTTTTTCGGTATCACGTTATTGGCATGCTGTGTGGTGGAGGAGATGTTCCCTTATCTCATTTAATGCCTAGGGCCATTTAAACAAATATACCTATTAACCCTCGTCATTAGTACTTTTTTAATCACTTTTAATTTTTTATTCTTTTATCCCTCTTTTAAATATCTGTCTTGGTAATTAATGTAATTTACAATGAAATGTCATTTAATATGAATTGTAACTGTTTACTTCTATCTTTTTATGATGTACGTTTTTATGATCTATCATCTTTTATGGTCCAAGACCGAAATAAAGATCACTTTGACTTTGTATTCTTTTATTTAACTAATTATATTTATCTATAATGAATATATTTTTACGTTAAATATTTTCAAGTACTTTTAATTTGTTGTATAATTAACTGTTTATTAAAAAAGGTTTAGGAGTAGGAGTAGTAAATCTAACCCATTTAATATCCCTAATATTGTTAAAATTGAAGTGTGAAAATTAAATTGGAACCTCCTACAGTCGTATATTTTCCATGCTTTTGCATACGTTGGGAAATTTCAAAGTCCCACATTTTTCATATTTTTGCATAGAATTGGAGGGAGAATGGTATATCTAGCCCTTCCACAGTTCAACACTTTCCCTATTGTTCTTTAGATTGGAGTGAGAATAGCAAATATAACCCCTTCAATGTCCAAGTCGTACCTTACTGCTAAGGTTGGAGTGGGAATAGTAAATGTAGCCCCTCCAAAGTAGGGGTGGGTGGAATTTGCGTAGTCGCGCTACGCAAAGCCCTGCGAAACCGTAACAAAATCTCCGCGAGCACGCAAAAGTTCTGCGAACACGCGGAATTGCTTGTTCCTCCCGTTCGTGATGCTTTTTGCCTGTTCGCGACCGCTGTTTGCGTGCTCGGGGAGAAATATCTCGCGAACACGCATTTTGAAAAAAAATTCCACAAAGTTGCGGATCACGGAATTTTGGGCAATTCCGCCTTCTCTGCGGAAAGCAAAATTACCCAAATTCCGCAAATTCCACGAGCGGAACGGAATTTACCGCCCAGGCCTACTCCAAAGCACGGCACTTTCCCTGCTTTTGCTTGCTCAGAGTGGGAATAGTAACTACTCCAAAGTCCAACACTTTCCTTACTGTTGCTAGAATTGGTGGGGGAATAGTAAATCTAACCTCTCTAAAGTACAACACTTTTCCTGCTTTGGCTTACACTGGACAGGGAATAGAAAATCAAACTGCTCCAAAGTCCAAAACCTTCTCAAGTTTTGCTTAGATTGAAGTGGGAACAGTAAATGTAACTCCTCTAAAATCCAACGCTTTGTCTGCTATTGCTTAAATTGGAGTGGTAGTAGTAAATCAAAGCCTCCAAAACTTTCCCTGCTTTTGCTTATGTTGGAGGGGGAATAGTAAATGCAACCCCTCCATAGTCCAACATGTTCTTTACCAGTGCTTATGTTGGCGTTAATAAATCTAACTCCTTCCAACACTTCTTTTTTTTCTATTGTTTAATTTAGTTGCTTAATATTTATTTCGTTTTTGTTATTATTGTTTTAATTTTTAAACTATTTATAAGAAACAAAATGTGTTTTTATTTATATTTTATTTTCGTGCTATTATTTTAATAATTGTATTTGTTAATAAAATTTTATGAATGTTTTATTTATTTATATATATTTATATATATTCAAGAAATCACCAAACTTCCCATCCGGCAGCAACAGGTATCCACAGCACCCCAATCAGGACTCAAGGCAGGTTTTGAATTATTTGTAAGTTTTATTTCATCATCATGGTAGGGGATACAGACGGTCTACGCGTTTCGGTGATGAGCCTTCAACTGGACCATAGAGTTTTCTTCGTCTGGAATGTCTTTTTTAAAGGGGTAAGTGCAATTATAAGTCCATTTTCTTTTTTTACTGTTTTTACATTTTTTGGGGATTTTTTTACATACAAAACTTTATTTGACATTCACTGTTGTCTTTAGACGTATCGCTATCACAATCTACATGAGATTTTATCATTATTGGCTAATTTAAAGTTCATAATTGTAAAGTACTCAAAACAATTCACGTGTAAAGACTGCATATAATTTATAAAGTGCATAAATGTCTGTGCAAAAATTTGCATAGTCTTAGAGATTGTGCTAAAGGTCTCTGCAAAATAGGCACTGATCAGTGCAAAGTCACAATATAAACTTCATTTAAAGCTTCATTTTAAAAAAGAGGATCGATGAGAGTGATAAAGCAGGTTACATTGACAATATTATAAGTGGAGTGTTTTCCATATTTCAACTTGTTGATTTGATAGTTTTATGGCAATACATTTTCATTTTGGATCTTATATCATTTCCTAACTTCTTCTATGTAGTGTAAATCAATATACCATTGGTTTGGGGTTTTCTAAATTTGTACAAATTGACAAAATTTCGTTTTAGTAAATTTAGGGACACATTTGACATATTTCAACAATTTCTATGTAAAGTACAATTCTATCGAAATTGTTTATACTTTTCAATATTTTCTATGTCTGATTATTATGGTCCACTAATGGTTATTAACAATTTGTGCAAATTCTGCAATTATAAATATGTATATAATTTATAAAGAAACTCTCCCAATTAATAAAAGAAGGAAAAAGAAAAAAGGAAGAAAGAGAAGAAAAGGAAGAAGAGGAAGAAGAAAGTTTGATGTAAAGTACACAGCTTTAAAATCCAAAGTACAATCATAAAATTGAAATCATGTTTTGCCATAAAAACAATTTTCGCCTTATGTATATTGTCTCTGTTATTAAAACCACTTGACCAATTCTATTTCTCAAGATTCAGCTAGGACTGATAGGCAAACAAACAATTCCAACATAAACAAGGAAAATATTTTTTCTAGTAATATCCACATTGGTATTTCAGATCTATGGCATGATTCAGAAAAGGAGTTAAAATTGGATATAATGTCTCTCTTCATAGTGTTATTATTGCAAGTGTATATACAGTTCAGCATCTAAGTTATGACCAAAGGGGGTCTCTGTACCAATTTTTAGAATGTGTCTTGACTCCATTTTTCTAAGATCTAGAGTTCTGTCTCCCCCTCTGTTCTTATAGGTGGCAATTTTGATTCCAGAATACTTCAACTCTCGATCATTACCCTCATGATGTTCAAAAAAGTGTTTTGCAATTGGGTAGCTGAAGTCTTTATTTTTAATTGCTCTTAGATGTTGCAATATTCTTAATTTCAATTTATTTATAGTGCTTCCAACATATTGTTTTTTACATGGACATTCCAGGATATAAATTACGTGATTTGATTCACAGGTGATGTGATCTTGGATTTGTTCTGATTCACCATTTTGTAATTTAAAATTTTGTTTATTCTGGCCATATTCACATGCCTTACATTGCTGGCATTTCCAGAATCCTGGAGTGTTCAGCAAGCTATTGTTCCTTTTTAAGTTTTTTTCCTCATAGTGGCTCTGGGTAAGAATGTCCCCCAGGCTTGCAGTTCTTCTGTAGGTCATACTTGGGTGGGTTGGGAGTTTCTTCTTGAGAGTTTCATCCAATATTAAGATATTCCAATTCTTTTTGATCATCTTTTTGATTTCAATACTTTCATTGTTGAAATCCACAATTAATCTGATTGTGTCTCGCTCATCGATGTGTTCAATTTCATCTTCCAAGTTAAATCTAAGAAAGGATTCTCTTGACTTTCCATTGACTGTGGATCTAGCTGTTTTAATCACTTCGATGGGGTAACCTCTTTCTAGAAAGCGGGCGCTCATTTCATTTAGTTGTTGGTTCATATCTTCAATTTCTGAGCAGTTCCTTTTTACCCTTAACATTTGTCCGTAGGGTATGCTCCATTTTAGGTGTTGAGGATGTCCACTGTTAGCATGTAGGATGCTATTACAAGCAGTAGGTTTGCGATGTATTTTACTGCATATTTTTTGATTTTTGATGAAAATTTCCACATCCAAAAATATAATTTTTTCTCTGCTAACAGTGGATGTAAAACTTAGATTAAATTTGTTCTCTTCTAATGAAGCAATGAATGTTTCTAGATCTTCTTGTTCCCCATTCCAAATTATGAACAAGTCGTCTATGAACCGACACCATTTAATGATATTCATGTTGTCATTTTTCGATAAGACGTCTTGTTCCCATATGCCCATCAGAATGTTAGCATATGTTGGGGCAAAAGATGTCCCCATTGCCGTTCCTTGTCGTTGAAGGAAAAGATCATTTTTAAACAGGAAGATGTTGTGTGTCAAGCAGTATGTTAACATCTCAATAAGCATATTCGAATGTTCCAATTAGCTTAATGATCTTGTGTTTAGGAATTCCCTGACGGCTGCTATACCATCTTGATGTAAAATTGAGGTATATAAGGAGCAGACATCAACAGTTGCCATTGTCATTTTTTCATTCCATTGCACATCCTGGATTGTCTTCAAAAAGTCTGTTGTGTCTTTTATGTAGGAAGGGAGTGAGGTTACATATTGGATGAGGAATGTATCGATAAACCTTGATGTATTTTCCAGGAGTGACCCTATTGAGCTCACGATTGGGCTCCCTGGTGGTTTACTAGTGGATTTATGTACCTTCGGTAGAAAGTATATTATAGGCACAACAGGGTGCTTTATTTTTAGGTACATATATTCATTGAAGTCGATTAGGTGGATTTCATTCCACATTTTCAATTTTTGATGAAATTCTTGAGTCCATTGTTCCATTGGGTTTTCCTTCAGACATTCATAGTGTTCTTGATTTGAGAGTTGCCTCCTGGCTTCCTCAATATAGTCCTCAGTGTCTTGCACAACTATATTTCCTCCTTTATCTGAGGCTTTAAATATTATTTCAGGGTCATCTCTCAGTTCTTTTAGAGCCTGATATTCACCTCTTGTAAGTTCCATTTTCTGTTTTGATGATTGTGTGTGTGTGTATATATATATATATATATATATATATATACATCTATATATACACACACACACACATATATCTTTAATTTGGTATTTTTAATATTTATGTTTTAAGATTTATATATACACACACACATTATACAGTTATGGTAGTCACTGTGCAGTTTTACGTAAGTCAGAGTTTCCATAGGAAGATCAGTTTTTGTTTTGCTAATAATGTGTGCAATTTGATGAATCTTCACAAAACTTGCCACCTCATCTCCTTTCTGGAAAGTTTTGTGCTGATTGGTCGAGGAGGAGCCGAGAAAAACAAGGGATCCCAAAACATTGGGAACATTAGACAACAATACAGAGAAAACAACTGAACAAAATGACACTAAATTTGACAAACAGCTAGATCTATATCTAGAAATGTGCTTTTGTGGTTTGGTGTAAATCCGTTTGGTAGTTTTTGAGAAATTAAGGTTAAAAAGTTAGTGATAATTTTAGAGTTGGTGTCCAGATAGGCTCTAATGGGCACCTTAAAAGTGACTAATCAATCATGATTTGTTGGTCACAACCTGAACAATGTGTTGTGCCAGTCATCACAGGAATCGGGGGCATGATCAGTGTGTCCTGAAATTGAAGTAAAAACATATTAGGGGCAGGGTGAGCATACCCTGACCCCAAAGAGCATGTGCGCTGGTCCCGAAGGTTCCTCTTGATTGTCTGATTGGCTGACCATAATATTGACAAGATGTTGTGGCAGCTATTAGAGGACTTTGGCAAATGGTCTCTATAAAAATATAGTTCAAGCCTGTTTTTTAGGGTCATGAAAAGGAGCACATATAAAGGGTGTTAATAGATTTTAGTTATATTTGTTGGTGGTATCATACCAATTTTACGAGTTATGGTGTGTTCTAAAGTGATTTTACCTGAGTAATATACTGATCTAGGGCTGGGGTTTGATAAGCCATTTTTTTCATAGAGGTTATGGAAAGTGTTCCAGAAGCTAAAATTAGGGCATATTTTCTGTAAATTCACACTATCTCGCTCAGCCATGTGAGGATAAAGAAAAGCATATACTTCCAACAGCAACAGCAGCCTGTCAGTTGATTTCCCCACGTTATAATGCAACCTCCCACAGTGTTCTTAAGAACAATTAGAGCTCTACAATTCTTGTTTATGACAAAAGGGTGGCACACATGAAGCCCTCTTGATGAAATCAAAACTGTAAAACTTAAAACATTTCCTTTAGAAATTAACAAGATGATGGGGTTTGTTTTGTCATAGACATTATGGTTACTGAATGCATACTTTGAACAAATATCTTCCTCATCCATTTCACAACCAGTAGCCGCCTGATCAACTACAGTTTTCCCACAGTCTTCTAATGAGCAACTAGAGTGCTAGTATTCTGAATTTATGAGAAAAGCGGGACACTGAAATTGACCAGTTATAGATTGCTGAGCTAACTTTAACTTGTGCCCCTGCCGTTTACTGCTAATGACCTCACTAATTACATCACTGATGACATGCTAAATGACATAATTGATGATATTACTGATGGCATCTCAAATGATGCTAAAGTTATTAGCAAAACAAAAAAATGTCTTCCTCTGGAAACCCTAACCTAATTATAGCTACCACCACTATGTAATATAGATAGAGAGTTAGACCATCAGACAGATTATTTTGTTTTTCATTTGGAGGTGTTGTTGAGTTTTGGGTCATATGTGTAATTATGCCTATTGTTAGAATGTTGAACCTTATGTAAATACAGCATCACCAATGTTCTTTCACTTGGCATTACATTTGGCAGCTTAAAATAATAACATTTCCTAGAAACAAAACTAACTTTTAAAATAGTTCATAATTTACACTGTAAGGCATTGTAAGTATTGCTCGACCCAGACAACCTAAGGGTGCACTTTCAAAACCAGTAGCTGCCATCAACTACAGTTTTGCCATAGTCTTCTAATGAGCAACTAGAGTGCTAGTATTCTGTATTTATGACAAAAGCTGGGCACTGAAATTGACCAGTTATAGATTGCTGGGCTAACTTTAACTTGTGCCCCTTCCGTTTACTGCTAATGACCTCACTAATTACATCACTGATGACATGTTAAATGACATCATTGATGATATCACTGATGGCATCTCAAATGATGCTAAAGTTATTATCAAAACAAAAGATTTTCTTCCTCTGGAAACCCTAACCTAATTATAACTACCACCACTGTGTAATATAGATAAGAGTTAGACCGTCAGACAGATTATTTTGTTTTTTTTGGATATGCTGTAGAGCTTTGGGTCATATGTGTAATTATGCCTATTGTTAGAATGTTAGTACAACCTTTTGTGACTAGTCTTACTCTTTATGGTACACTTCAACATAGTTATGACTTTTCAAATGTATAACTTCCCTGTTGACTATGAGCTTGCCTTTGAATTTATGCATGCATTCTAATATGAATATTATTGAAATGACCGATTATTTGGCATATGAAACAAACTCAATTTTTGTGTTGATGTATACATGTTGGTAAAACACAACATTAAAAAGTCATCTTTATATAAAAATACTTTATTTATGAATGAATCATTTGTACAATACATTCTCTATTAGAAAGACAAGAAACATATGGCTAGAATAAATAGAGGTAATTAACAGAATCTTGTACAAAATGAGAAATTCTGGTCAATATTTTGAAACCACAAATGATTCAACTAATGACATATTGTAAAAAGTTTGAAAAATGTACAATCGAGTTTGTGTCTCGTAACAACCAATTGGGTCAACCCAATGGGGCATTTTTATTTGTCAACCTAATAACATTCGTAGACTGTGAGTAAAGTACATCTTTGTGTTCAAGTATGATAGAATGGAAGTGCTTGTTTGAGTGTCTGCATAAGGGAAGGAAAAATATCTTTCTGATATCCCATGGCGGGGTTGACTTATTTCAACACATTCTGCAAGACCAAAAGATACATGCTTGTGCACTTATACAATGGATGACAGAACATGCTCAACAGGCTAATAGGGTTCAATGGATCAATGAATCCCTGCAACCTGTAAGGTTGGAGAGGTCAAACCCACGTCCAAAAGCCTAAGGCTTCAATTAACCCTAGTCTTTTTATCCAGCAGAAAGGGTATGCTAATCCCTGCTGGCGGAACATCGAATTCGCTGTTCATCGGAGTGGAAAATACATGAGGTCTACAAGATGATCTACTTGACATGGGAGTAAGAAAATATTTAAACTTACTCTCCTATCCCCAAAAATACACAACGATGTCTACTCATATGTTATTTATTATTAATAAAGGAACCTAAGCAGTGCTGATATTGAATATTTTTGCCGTTACCCATATTTAAAAAAGATCTTCACCCCCTGCAGAGTTTTTTTAATAGAAGCAAATAATATCCAAATATTCTGTTTCTGGGCTTATGTTTCACTTTAAACTGTCAAATGTTGTACATATACAAATAGTGTGGGCTGTTCTTGTCTTGACTCTTAACTTGAAAGCCTTTTATACAAATGCATCAAACTCAAGTTTAAATAGTTTTCACAGAAATGACTATTCATCAGTTTTAAATGTACAAAGAAACATTTTATTCTTTATTTTGTGAACAATATGAACCAATATAAAGTTTCACATTTTGGCCAGTTTAATAAAACAAGTATGAATCCTTTCAAAAACACATTTAAAAAAGAAAACAAGAGAATAAAACATTTTGGCTGATAAGTAAAATATAAAATATGTAACATTTTTTTAGAAAAACTGACATAAAAATAGAACACACAAAAATACATTATAAAAAATACAGCATCACCAATGTTCTTTCACTTGGCATTACATTTGGCAGCTTAAAATAATAACCTTTCCTAGAAACAAAACTAACTTTTAAAATAGTTCATAAATTACACTGTAAGGCATTGTAAGTATTGCTCGACCCAGATTACTGGTGATGTGTTGCATAGTTAAACCTCCATTTCAACAGAAATATTGCTATGTTTGTTTCTGCAAACAGGCTAAGCGCTCCATTTTCCTTCCCTTGTCTACATAAATATAAAGACGTAAAATGACAAGAAAGGTTTAGAAACTCAACATTATCTAGTGAGTGATGTGGAAGTGTATATTTGAGAAGAATTAGCTTTCACCTTGTCTCTCGCCCATCAAGTCAAAACATAATCTGTTGAATAGAGGTCACAGTGTAAATGGGCCGTTGACCTTCCAAATGCCTTGCTTACCATGACCAACCACATAAGCATGACCAGTGAGGTATATTGAACATAACACTGTCAAGCATATGCACAATTAAAAGTGCATAAAGGAAAACGTCGCCCCATTTTCAAAGGAGAAACATGAGTTCAATCTGTGTTTATTTTCTTGGAAATGGTTGACTGTCTTGCTTTGGAAAAATGAAAATAAACCCATATAACATGTAACTCTTCAAGTCCAAGCAGCAGTGTTGTATTTCCCTTGGTGGCATATCTCCATGCCCATTAATACTAGTTCCTAGACAATGTCTCTTAAGTTTTGGATATATTTTCTACAACGTGGAGGTGAAACAGGGTACATCATACATCGAGCACCATGTCGTATTGCTGTTCCTTCTTCCGCCTGCCACACTTGGTGATTAGAACCACATATAAAGTCAAGAGCATAGCCCAGTAGCAAGCATAAAGTATTGCACCTATCATCAGGACCCACTGTTTTGTTTCAGAGAACGGCTTTTTTGTCTCCCTCCATACAGTGTAGATCACTCCTCCCAAGAGGATGGAGAACCACACGGATATAGGAATGAGTCCTATGAAATTGACCACTATGGTTTTTCTTCCAGATGTGCCCCAACCTGCCTTGTTTATCGTGGCAATTGCAAATATTTTGGCAGGGAGAAGGCTTGACATGTACAACACTGAATAGAGAGACATAAACACCATTACAATGTTTCCTCTCAGGCAGCTGGCAAAGGAAGACTTTATAAGACCTACCAACTGGACTGTCAGCAAAAACAGGAGGATATTCCAGATCTTTCCCCGATAGAACAGCTGGATGACGGTTGCAATGAGGAAGAAGGGAAAGAATCCAGTAATAACGGCTTCATAGGTCATCCATAGGTGGTGTTTGTGGAACCACATTGCATTGTATAACCACTCTCTAAAGTAGGACTTACTCCATCGCGTTTGTTGGTTGAGCCACCTTAAGTACTCTATTGGTGTTTCTGTAAGGCACTTTGATCTTGCTGTGTACTTGGTAGCGTAGCCCAGGCTCAACACTCTGTTCGTAAGATGGCGGTCATCCCCAAAACTGCACTGGGAACCCATAAATTCTTGATTGTACCAATCTTCAATGAATTCATGCAGAAGTGAGTTTCTGTACATTCCAAGTGGCCCACTGATGCACTGTACGCAGCCAAAATATGACTGGCAAGCTCGCTCAATGTTGAAAGCCATCCAGTATCTTACGCTACTGAGAAAGGAGATCCAGGAATCATACTTGTTTAGAATCTGAAAGAGAAGAAAACAAGCATATATCACTGAATCTACTGCAGGCCTGCCCACAAAATGAACAAAATTAAACAAGAATAAAAGACATTTTAACCAAAGAAATATATTAAAGTTGGTTTTCATGTTGGTATATCTAGAGTTGAGTGTTGAAACCAAGAAGACACCCAGGTATGGCTACCTAAGCTATGAGCTGGATTTACAGTTGAAAGCTGTACTTTTCAAGTTTTTTGCTGTTTGTTAAATCTGGAATCACAAGACACATTCTAAACGTACTTATTAATGGGGCATTCCAGATTTTAGATGGTTCCATACCATGATGTCTAGAGCCAGTCAGTGGCATAAGGAAACCTTAGTACGATGTAAAGTACGATGAAGATACCCTCATAGTAACTCAACCAGTCTTCAATTCCATAGTCTACTTTTG
Organism: Triturus cristatus; assembly: GCF_964204655.1. NCBI lineage: Eukaryota > Metazoa > Chordata > Amphibia > Caudata > Salamandridae > Triturus > Triturus cristatus. The sequence goes on along the minus strand of NC_140587.1, from coordinate 310,543,678 downwards.
TGAAGCTTCACAGATACTGGTTCAAGGGGGGGAGAGAACCAGTAATTACACAGACAAGGAGATTTTGTTGTATGTTATTCCACATTACTGGGGTAAAGTTCTAATAGGTGCACTTCATATATTTCAAACCCAGGGGTGTTGGACTTTATTGGGTACAGTAAATACCTTCTGGGGCACTGACAATCAGGGCATTAGTGCTGAATTTCACTTTCTCCGCTTTCACTTCCTCTCTTTGCTCTTTTTCCCACCTGTCTCTTTATAACCTCTCTCTCAGGCTCTGACTTTTTCCTGTCTCTGACTCTGTTAAGTGTCATTTATTCAGTGTTTTTATTCCCTGCATGTTCCTCAATCCGGCTCTCTCTTCTCTCTCTGGGGTCTATCTCTTTTCTCTTTATTCTGTCTCTTGTGCTGACTTTCAGCTACTTTGCTCACATGACTGTTTATAACCTTGCTTACTCTCTCTCTCTCTTTCTCTCCCTCAGCCATCTCTAGCACACTTGTCTCTAGTTATAGTTCGCATCTTTCTTACTCTCTCTGGACTCTTCATAGTGTCCTCTTTCTTCGCCATTTCTCTTTCCCTGGAGGTTCATCCCTCTGTATCACTGTGTTCTTACTCTGCCTCATTAGTGAAGTAACACAGAGTCACACGGGCATCTTTTCACTAGGATTTTAAACATTGCAACATTAAATCAATACATGTTGCAACATTCAGCAAATTGACGAGATCATCTCATGGAACAGGCTTTTAACAAGCATCAGGAGTTTCCGTTCTTTATTTTACCAGATCGTACTGACATTGCATGGGTGCTTGTTTCTCAACAGACATTGATTGCATTTATAAAAACCTCCTGTATTGTTGATTACATTGGGTGTGCTGGTTGTTCTGCACAGGGTTAGAGGAAATTGTAAACCCAAATAAGCCCCTGGGACCTGGGTATAAGACAGCACAGTAGGGAAGCTGGCCCCAGTAGAACAATTCCAAATAACACACACAATTAAATAACATTAGGCATTAATACACTAGTACTCCATAATTCTTAGTTGAATGTTATTTAATCACATCGCAGAAAGCGATTGGAGGCAAATGTAAGAGCTTCCATATAAATCAATAGGTATGTAACAGGGTTACTATTAATATGAAAGAGACCCGGTGTATTAAACTGAAGTTTGAGTAAGTTTGAGTAATCTTTCTGTGTTTTAAATTAATGAGTGTAAGCCTATTGGATTTTTGGCCTACACTTTTCTTCCATGCAGACTTATTACTAGGTTGCTAAATATAATTCATGAACAATGTAACAAAGGAATGTTTTAAAGAAATGTTTTTCTAATAAAGTTTTTTACATTCTATTCAGATTTTCAAATATTGAACTATCGTCCTGAAGAAGGTGACGATCCACCTTAGCACTGAAACGCTGCGTTGACAGTTGTTCTTCATGTATTTATTGCACATATTGTTTACCTTTTATTTAAAAATATGATGAATATATGATTTTAAATATGTTTTTAACTTTGTCAACATCAATTGTATAGAACATGATCTTTTGAATAAAATATTGATAATTCATTCCTTTGAATTCATACGTTTGATTAGAAATTGATTATTCTATGTATGATTTTATATATTTTTGTCTGTAAATTTAGAAACCTGGTAAAATGTGTCTTATTATATCTCAGTGTATGGCCTTACTATAACTAAGTTAACTAATCCAACTAGAGGATCGAATCCTCATGTTTTCAGAGTAGAAGGGAACATTGTGTTTGTTTCAGTATTTAATGACTGATTCGCCTTTTTCCTTATTCCTGCTACCTGTGCATCCAATTACCCCAGTATCAGCTTCCCACTACATGCACCATCCTGCCAGATCCATAATATTTGCTAAATGTAAGATCTTCCTGCATCGGCAACAATTGCTATGTTTTCTTCTCCCTCATCCATGTTAGCTGATTCAGGCCCACTGTGCCTGCTCTGTCTTCGACCCCCTCCGCTCTACACTCCATCCATCCTGCCTCATGATCTACTCACACAGCTCCATGATCCATTCTCTCTGCTCCACAATATTCGTTGCACTTTACTCCTGAACTCCCTGCTCTTTCCCATGCTTCATGCTGCCCTTGCAATGCTGCATCCCCCTAGCTTCGAACTCCACCTCTTGCTCTGTGCTAACTGTGCAATGTTCCTTCACCCTGATCCATTGCACCCGCTGTCTTTTACGTCCACTCTGATCCTTGATCTGCGATCAGTGGTACTTTTGTTCTATCCTTTATGATCCACGCCATTTTCTGTATGATGGGCTATCCTCGCTCTGTGCTCTATCCCCTCTGTTCTATGATTCATCTTTCTATACTCATCACCTATAATCTTTGCTCTTTGTTCTTGCTGCCTGTGTCTTGCTATATCTTCCTGCCGTCATGCTCCAAATGCCTGTGCCATGCTGCCCATGCAATTTCCCATCATCGATGAGCGATGATGATAGCACCATGCAGCATCAATGGTACAGATATCATATCCTCACATTGCGAAGGATTTGGCAAAGATGTACTAGAACCTTTTCCATGTGCAAGTATGATTTATCTATTGGTAATGCAACAGGCTTAGTAGGCCTACGTGAACAATTCTATTTGACTTTTTTCTAATTAGTTATGTGAGCATTACTTCTTCACACACCTTGAGGGAAAAAGAGGTGAAACAAAAAAAAATGAGAAGCGAGAATGGTTAAAAAGGAGTGAGGTAAGATAGAATGCAGGTGACAGTAAAGATGAGGGTGGACAAGTGGTAGGGAAAAGGGAAGGTCGAAGATGGCGGGAGTATGAAAGCATATTAGGATGAGGAAAGGAAAACATTTAGTTGATGGTTTAATAATTAAATTGATGAAGAATTGGCAAAGAAATACATAACCACATTGATGAATAAATACATCAAGTAATGCATAAACTAATTTATTTACACATCAATATATGAACGAATGAGTGAGTGAATGAATTGATGGGGGGAGTACTTAATGAAGACATAGAACTCCACTGGACAACAAGGACTCTGGGTGCCTCAGAGAGAAAACAGGTCAATAAGGAAAACCCAACTCTCAGAAGGCAAAACAGGCACACAAGAAACAGGGTGAAGATGACGGGGAGCAGAGAGATGGAACGCCATTTGTTGAAGCAAAAGGTGAGAAGCAATGGATGAATGGATTTTTATACTATGAATATCCGAATCACAAACCACTACTGTGCTGCAGGTATTCTGAGCTTTATGGTGCACAGTGCAGGCCAACAGGTTGGCAATCATGAGCAATAAGTGTCATTATCAGAAACTGCTCCTTGAACGTTTTGCTTCCCCTCCGACCCCCCCCCCCCCCCCGCCCCCCCCCCCCTCCCGACAGACCTTGGAGAGAGTGCAGACTTTGCGTCTGTAAAAGTTGTGCACTTCACCCAATCGACCACAAATAATTTTCGACAAAACTGCAGTCTGTCTAGGTGTACCCTCGAATCTGTAACTACAGGCTGCAACGGCGATCCGTTCTGAAATGATTCCGGCCATGCTTTCTGGTATTCAAAGGGGGGCTGTAAGCCATTCGTTAAGAGCAGTTCACAGAAAGGATTGGACGCCCTCCATTAAAGAAGCAGTGATTTATCAAATGTGACGCAATTAACTCAAACCTACCCTCTGAGAACAGGGGTCCCTGTCTCTTATCCTGGGAATTACACAAAAATCTGCTTTTCAAGTATTAGTGCAAAGAAGCAAACCTATAGTTAAAGTAAAACAATGAACAGACTTATTCACTTCAAAATCCCCTCCAGTGAGGGTTTCAACAAAGAGAACTGTGTACATGTGTAGCGCCCTTTCACAGCCAAAGTGGTATCTTGGCGCTGACAACAGACATTTCTTGGTATCCAATCAGTGGTTCTCAGTTGAAGATGCCCGGCTCACCTGCACATCCCCGCCAACACCACCAACCATCATGTCCTCCTCCAGGACTTTCACCATCTCCACGGACGAGGCGGGGTCCAGCATGGTGTCGGAGTCACACACCTACACAAACACAAAGGATCAACGTGAGGACATGGGAAGTGTACTAGAGTGGAGGGTCAGTTCTATTTATATCCAAACACGAGCCCCGTCTAAGGCTGCTACTTACACTGAAGGGCGTCAGTGTGAGGGAACCAAGCTAATCACCCACTGAAAGAAAACATTCTTTAGAACTGACCTCACAAAGCCACATCTGTATTATGACGCCGATGAAGAAAAGACGTATTTATTTTAGCACTGTACTAGACTGTGAACACGGCACTCGCACGCGCTTTTAGCTTTAAGAATTGTACTTTTCACAGAGGGACTTTTGAGCATAATTTGAACAGTTCAAATAAAAGTTATTTCCCATACAGAGGTGGATTCTTCGATTCATTCCGCTTACATATATGTGTGCATTACATATAAAATGTCATTCATACTTGTTCAAAGATATTTTATACGGTTTCTTCACTTGTGTTTTTTATCCCACTCCTTTCCCTGGCATTTCCTTGCCTCCCCGTTCCTTGAGCTTGGTACATTCCATATAGAACGTTGTGGGGTTCTAGTGAGACAGTTAGTCACGGAGGCCGTTTTTCGGCTCGAGCTCTCAGGTGTGCATGCTGTGAGTAAACTGCTCACTTTACTTACCTTCGTGTGCATTGGATGAGTGTGGTGGCACAGTAGCATACAGTGAGGATATTCACTAAAGTAGAGTGAATACAACAATACACATACAACCTCAGGGTGTTCTTTTAAATACTGATGTGTTGAAGACCACGCTCAGACGTGTTCAACATCAGTTAGTCAGGCCTCTCTAAGTTAAGATGAAGAATGTGATTTCTACATGATCAGTGGGGCGTGGGGGAGAGAAAAACAATCCAACTCGTCTTATTGAGCGTGTGTTGTTCTGTAGCTATCTCTATGCTATGACATGAACTCTTGCCCACGTCACGGGTTTTGTGGCTCTTTCAGTAGCCATTTTAAAAGAAACAGCGTGGATAAAACAGACAAAAGTCTTCTTCCTGAAAGGGGCTGAGTCCAAGGAATGATCTCCAGCCTCACACGCGTCACTTGCCACTGGCTTAAAGAATCACTATGGAGGTACTGATGCTCTTTAAGATGGGCAAATGGACCCCTCTCCAGGTTGAACATGATAGAGCATTCTCTCCTTGGACCTGTTGAGCACCAAGGGAAGTATGAAAGCTCGCTTTCTTGCAGAAGAATTGTTCTTACTTCTTGCTGATTTCTTTTCTACGCCTGATCTTAACCTGAGTACTCAAAAATGGAGTATTTGCTCCATCCTTGTTTGCACTCATAAATTCCTCATGCATGCCTTTGATTCTTCTCTGAAACTAAAGTCACCCCTCAACCTCAGCAAATGAATCTTTCCTTTTCTAACTGGAGCTTCTCAAAGAAATGATTCCTATTCTATTTTATCATGACAGCCACACTGCATTCCAGCATCTTTCCATTTTTTGACCGAACTCTGGTAATGCTCTCCTATTTGACCTTAGAACTTCTCACATTTCTCCATTCAAAGCAATGCCCAAGCTTGATGCTGCCTCAAAAACTACAACTCACATCACCCTTGACATTGGTGAATTCCACTAGCTTCCTCTTGAAGCCCACACCACCTTCAAAGCTGCTTCTGTTGGCTCCAATGTGATTAACATTAACCATTCTGTTTACCTCTCTCCAAAATGTACCACTGCCATGGGTCTGGTGTCCACACATAGCAAGTGGCTACTTTGCTTGGCATCCTCAGCAGTAAAGTCAAAACATCACTTAAATTGCTTCTCATTAACTAGAGACTTGTCTCATCCCGGTTGGCAGTCTACATTCTGGGGGTTGCATATCTGCTTTGAAAGTTGGATACTCTGTATGTCACTATTTTAAGCAGCCTACAAAGATAGCTAGAACTAAAACATGCAATACATGTAGAAACAGCCCAAAGACTTTGGTGCATCTTTTCAGTCTGAGTTAGTTAAAACGCACCAATTTTGGTATTTAGAAAACAGATATATGCACAACTATTAAAAACACCTCGTCTCACTTCAGTAGATATAGCTATTTTACAGTTCAAGGACAGGGCAAGTGAGAAAGAATTTGAAAGGAACACTGTACAAGCTGCGTTATCAGTATCAGAGGAGGATCCAAAAACTACAACGCTAAAAAGGACTCCGAAGATCATCATCTTTATTACGGTAAAGGACCTTATGTTTAGCAGAGGGTCCATGCACGCTAAAATACCGGAGGTTGAAACCAAAGGTACAAAAACATAGCACGTGGTGTAGGGTGGCCACAAAGGCCTCTCACTTCTCTACCACCATCTTTAATAAGGCCGTAAAATCCCAGCGGCCGTCTAATACTGGAAACCCAGATCAGGTGTCAGAATATCATCAGTAGAGCAGAGGTGAGCAACTTCATTTCAAGAACAGATCCATGCGAAATTTCAGGATTACGTCTGAATACATAAATGATTCTCATTTAGGTCTATTGATGGTAATTTATCTTATGAGGATATCCTAATGATTTGACATAGATCCAATGCTAGTGGACCAATATTAGACACCGCAGTGTACAAACAAGAGAAGCACAAGCCCATCTGGTGTATCTTTTATGTCACCAGTGATCACTTGAGATTATTTATTCAAGAAACATGCAGCCTCTTCCTTTAAAAAAAAGTGGCATGGCGAGCAATCAATGGAACAGATAGAAATAATGCTAAGGTACGGACTGTAAACATGAGCTGTTTTCCTGCATAGGCGCCTTATCATCAGTTTAGGTAGAAACAAAGGGATGCTTCGACATTTGGACTTGCAGTCATAAAATATACTTGAATACAGTTTACTAAATGGTTGTTTTAGCCCATTCTCCTTTCAACTTTTATCAACACTGGTTTATGGCAAATCGGAGATGTCTACTTTAGTTAGTTTGAATGACAGGATGTATGGAGTTCACTTGACCAAATTAGTCTACACATTTCCGGTTATTATTTAGCTTTAAAAAGGTGCTCATTGGTCATCAGTCCATTTATACATCAGTAGAAAGTCATGTTGATTGCATTTTTAAAACTCTTGACAGTCCTCAAAATTGATGAGCTTTGATGCTGGGGATTACCCGTTCCTGCATTAGCTTTCACCCCCACTGCCTGTTTTGTAAACATTGCAACCATCGCCTGCAGGTCTGTGTTGTTGATGTTAAATTAGTGTATTCGGATCTTTAACAGAGTTGATATCAAATACTAAATCTTTTTGAGTTAGTTAAACTAAGATTGCATTGATTTGGGACATTTCAAGCATGGAGGCTTTGGAAACGTGGTTGGTTTTAATGTGGTCAAGTCATACTTGCTTTAGAAGTATTACAGTAGAAGAGAACCAGCTTGATTATCCTCTGCTTTTGCAAGGCAACACTACTCTAGGAACAAGGCAATTGACATGTTTTAATGGTATCTGTATGTGCTCAGAAGATTTTAGTTATGGAGCCAAAAAATTATCAAAACCTTTTTTTCTGAATTCACTTATCTGGGTGACACTACTTTGCTTGGTTTAGTCACTTATTAAATTGAGGAATCTAAGCAGCCCCAGAACTGATATGAACAAATGCTTGATAAAATCTATGTGTAGCTGATACACTCAGAGAAACACAATTGGCTCTCTTCATCACACATCTGTACAACTTAGTTCAAAGTGGTGTTCTTTGCAAACCACCATCAACTCTTCCACTTGGGGACCTCAAGATCCAAGAAACTCCCCACTAATGCAGTCTTTCAAGGATCCATCCTCTCCCCTTGATCCCCAATCTCTTACATCCTCTTCTACACGCTTACTGCCAACAACATTGAAAGCCATTCATGTAGTCTTGATGCACAACTCAAAATCTCCTTGACTAGTGACATTGAGCGACTCAGACCCAGCCTCAATGTAATACAGAACTGTTTGACAAATAGCCACAGAAAACAGAAACAATGTTAAATTATGAGAGCACATTAATTAGCATTTCATTTTTATCTTCAGAATTTTCAGAAATATTAAATGCTTCGATTTTATCCTTGTGAGCTGCCCTGAAAACAATGACTGTCAATTGGTAAACTCTTCATTCACAAACACCATACAGCCCTGAAGAGTCACAGGTCAATTTCCTTGTGACGAAACACGCGTCGGCTGGTTGTTTGACTCTATTCTGTTGTTACTTCATTAAATGACTCTGAACATTATACTGGTGTCGACCGCAGCAACTTTGATCCTAAAGGGACTTTAATATCATTGTTATACCCCCACCACGTGTGCCCGGGACTGTGCTTATATGTAACATAAACATGATGAGAGTCCTTATGTGCATCCAATGGGTCGCTTCTATTGGTACCAAAGGGGATTCCTTACATGACTCTTTGACTAGAGGGGGTTGGCGGTACAACAAAGTGCAATGAATTATCACAAAGCAATCAGGTGTTACCTGAAGGGTATATCACACCAAGGCAGAATTTCTCTAAATGAAAGTGGTAAGTTCCACAGTACTCATATAAAACTAGCACGTATGAACGACATGCACACTTCCCCATGGACTCTATAGTTATTAAGGCCAAGATTCCTAAAACTCAAAGATTACTTGATACAGAGGCGTGTGCATGAATATTGTGGTGATTTACGACTCTGCCCAATTCTTTGAGTCATTAAGCATGACCTAGGCAAAAAAAAGAATTGCTTAAATGACCTCTAGGGTTGTGTGAAATTTGCTTAATTTCCCTGGGCGTGATTAGATGAAATCTCACAAAAATGGTGTGAAATTACGCAAAATTCAAACTCGACATTTAGCACTATATTTGAGTGCGAAATGGATCCTTGCGTTTATTTTAGTCTCGAGGACGCATGTCACCCTAAAAAAAGTGCAAAAAACGCAAGTGCGGTGAACAACAGCTCGTGCATTCTGTATGTTTGCATTGTTTCTGTGCTTCCATGATAGGATTTTTACCTGAACTAACTTGAAATTACACAACGGTGTATAATGGAATAATTTTGGTTATTTTGCATAAAACGCCTAATAGCGGAAATTCATTATGCCAACATAAGGAAAATGTTGCACGGGCGTACTTCCTTGTTGTTTGACAATTGTTACCTAAAGCTATGTATGTGGAGTCTCTGCATTGCATAAAATACACATAAATAGCATTAAAAAGATCTAGGGGACTATTATCAAGAAACTGCGTTAAAATTGTTGCCGCTTTTGCGGCAGAAAACTACCACTAAAGCGGCGATAATGAGCTTGATAATATGCCCTTGAGAATTCCCATAGAAGCCCATGTTCTGGTGTCAACATGGGCTTCTATTGGAATTCTCTGCGGCATATTATCAAGCCCATTATCGCCGCTTCATCGGCAGTTTTCTGCTGCTAAAGCGGCGATAATTGTAACGCGGTGCTTGATAATATGCCCCCTCTACACTACAAAAATTGAGTTATATTTCCTCTTTTTACACATAGATGAAATTGGAGAAGGCAAAAATGTCAATCACATTCAGGGTATTAAATCGGGAAGAAAGGTCTATTCATTGAGATATATGTAGCGCCTACGTGACCCAATATATACCCCGGGTAGCTAAAGACCACTCTACTATTCAGCAATTGACTCGGGGAATAGCTCTTTATTTGACCTTGAAATGATGTTTGGGGTTGGAAGGCTTGCCTGGACCTGATTACATTTCCTTCCCCATGATTTAATGTCTTCATTTTATTTGGTTACTACATATTTAAATGTATGTGTCTTCCTGTGTATCAAAACATGACGTTTTACCATTTCATTCATGTTATTTGAATATTGTTGTAATTAGGTTGTGCACGATTTTGTTTTTTCATTAATGTTGAATCTTGTACTTCTCTCAGCACATCCAATTTTAAATCATGTAAAAACACGTCTTCTATATGTTTTGTTGCTGCTGTGCGTGTGAAACGACGCCCATATTTAGGAATCTTACAGGAATTTGATTTGCCAAACATAAATCTTGGGACGGATATGCTCGGGATAGGGCGCACTCATACTGAGTTGCAGCGCAACAAATGCATTTGAAAGCTCTCGAGAGCGCGGTGACGCCGAGGGACGAGCCCTGGCAGAAGCGCCAGGTGCGAGAGGGGCGCCTCCTGCCAGGAATCTGTCCCTGGCCCGGCAGCTGCTGCCTAGATTCACAACATCCTTGTGCAGGCCGCTGGGAATCACCGCGCCGAGGAAACCGAAAACCAAACACGAGCAAATGTGCACAGCTCACCCCGGAGGAAGGCCTGGGAAACGGGAGAAGTCAGGAAGTGCACCATTTAAATTACACAGTGACACGCCTTTCGACTCGGACGACGTCACGATTGAGCATAATTGGGATCAGATTTGTACAACTATTAGAGCGCTGTTCCGAGGTGATGCGCAGCTGTGGGAGTCCACCGAGGAGTTCACGCTCAGAGACGCGAGGTCACCGCAGAAAGCGAGATTAAACGCGGTACAACGGGGGGGATTGTGGAAGCAAGTACAGTGAGTTAAAGATCCCCCCGCTTTGGAACTGGTACAAAATGACTTTTCATTGACAGGCAGGGTGCAAAGTGCAAAGTGTGTGACATGATAATTAGGACATCACAACTCTTCAGCAGCCCTCAAATCCTCCATGAAAAATGGCTGCTCGCTTGAAAGGCCACCATTGATCATTACAATCATTAGCAAAACCACATGGGCGCAGACTGACAAGGCGCAGCATGGAGTGTTCCAACAAATTCCCAGGGCATTGTGGGGGATTGGAATAATTGCTCCCCATGAAACCTGGATGGATCTAGCTCTAGGCACACCATTAAATGAGTGGCCAGCAGATTCTGGGAGGCCAGCTGTGATCCATCTTTCTGTTTATAGCCTCCTTAGGCTACTTTATCGTCATAGTTTGGGTCCGGAAAAGGGATCTGCACGATAGGGAAAGACACTGCTATCCTTGAAAAGAACTACACAGTTAATGTCACTCTTGCAATGACTTCCATCTTGAAGAAGTATGTGTTTTATCTCATGGGAAATCCACTCGCCCAAAAATACATCCCAGCAGATTTTATTTCAATGTAGGATGTCTCACGTTATCCTAGTATCCCTGTTTTACAGTCTTTTTTTTTTTTAACTTGCAAGCGCACAGAGAAAGCAACAAAAATGTTTCCTGATCCACCTTGGGCACTGTCATGTGGGCAACTAATTTCTTCAATTGATGGATTGTGTGAAGCGGTGCATGCCGAATACATACTGCCTCTCTATGGCAGGGGCATGGGGGACAGAGACACAACATATGACAGGTTCCTAGCGGGTCCAAGATGTTCTGCAGATCCACTAATAGGCCATGATGTAAAACAGCACCCTATGTAGGCATAGGGACGTGTGCATCAGCATGTCCACTGCAAAGAATACAGCCTTGTTGTTGTAAGACTGGGGAAAAAGTCTTGAGCCTGTGCCCTAGTAACAGTGTAGACCGTAGGCTTCTGACCAGCTAAAAGGCAAGGACTAGCAGTACCTTGGGGGCAATGGTAGGATCACCTGCCTATTTTGGTGCCCCATAAAGTAGGCTGAGGTGAAGAGAGAATCTTTTAACCCCTTCCTTGATTATGACGAGCCCAGCTCGTCATGAGTCACAGCGGAGCTGTGCTCATGAAGAGCTGGGCTCGTCATAACGGCAGTGGTCCGCCCACGCGCGATTGATTCCCCGCCTGTGCGGGCGAATTAATCAGTGGGCGGAGTCGTGACGAGCCCAGCTCGTCATGAGCACAGCTCCACTGTGACTCATGACGAGCTGGGCTCGTCACGAGCACCGTGGCGCCGTGCCCCCCCCGCGCCGTGGGGGAATTACCCCTACGGCGAAGGGGTTAAGAACACATCCAAGTGTGCCCCTGTACATTCAGTGGAGGATCAATGGCAATGTCAGACTGTAAAAAGGTATAAGGATGAGTCATGAAGGAGCACACCTCCCACATAAAAATATATAATAATAATATGCAGATTTAAATAGCACAGCTAATCACCCCTGAGGGCCTGTGGACGATGTCCACAGGCACGAGAGATTGAGTGATTGGCCCAGAATCACAGGATGTTGAGCCGACGCCGAAAGTCAAACCTGAATCCCCAGCTCCAAAGCCGGCAGCTCTGGCTGCCATGCCACACCCTCTCCTACATGTAAACATCCAAGGTGTCTGCCTTACACTGTGCATGGTGAGACAAACACAGTTGAAAGTTTAAATCAGCCCAGAGCCATTTCAGAGCCCTTTATGCTTTGGTTAGTACAGGACCCTAGGGCTCATGCAGTACGTTTGTGAGAATCATAATCTTTTATTAGAGATGAAAATGAAAGAACCCGCATTTCAGAGGATAGCTCTTTAGGCCCCTGTTGCATATGTGGCTGTAGTGCCAGGGGCACAATGAATTGGAAAGGCCTACCTCATTAAATCTGCTAGTGCAAATGTATGCACAACCACGTATGCTATGCGGAGGAATAAAAAACGAAGGAGGAATGACTAGAAGCAAAAAACAACAGATCTAGAAAGATGGGGCACAAAATGCAGACTGACTTTTCTACTTAAATAAAGTAACTACAACTAACAGAAGATCACTAGTTTCTGGGAGGCTGGCAAACATAGACAGTTAAGATTTTGAGCCCATTGCAGAGAGTAGTGAAGGTTGTTAAAGGCCCTGGACTCAAGGTATATCAAGTGTGAGGGCATTTAACAACTATTATAGTCTGAGCAGAAGGGCTATAAGGATATTAGAACATTCCACTCACTGAGGGTAGAATGTTATCAATTAAAAAGGAAGAAATAGAAAGACAACCATTTCACTGTCGCAGCAGCAGGTCTGTATAAGCCATCATTTGCCCTGAGACACTTTATTGTCTTCAGCGGAGCGCTCAGTATTACAATGCTCTAATTCTGGCTATGGTCTCCTAAGAATACTTGTCCTCTTGCAACAGGGGCTGCAGTAGGAGCTGCCCTCTGATATGTGAAGGTGAGGTGCCTGCCACCATGTCCATGACAATGCAGGGGGGTACCATAGGTACCCCCCATGTGCACCCCCCACTACCCTGGGAGCCCGCAACGGGCCCCCGAAAGCAGACTCCGCATGACTTTCCATGGCGGGGTCTCCTCCATGGAAAGCCATGCTCCGCTGCCCATGCTAATATGGATGGCTGTGTCTAGCAGACACCGCCACCATATATAGCCCCTTTTCCGCCCAGTCGACTGGTCGACTGGCGGAAAACCGGCAGACGGTCTTTCCGTCCGCCGGGGTCCCCCCTGCCATGCTAATATGGCAGGGGGGAAATGGGTGGTGGGTGGGGAAGGATGTAGGGCGGATCACCACCGCCATGCGGGCAGTGGCGATCCGCCCTACATCTTAATTGACCCCTTGATGTCTACCAGTACTTGGAATGAAATGCTGAGGAAGGGTGTTCTAAGTCCTGAATCCTTTATTGTGGAAACCATAACATATAGTACTTGGGCTGCCTAGGTCACCACCTCTAGAGACCATCTGCCATTAGGCCAGGAGTATATGTTTTGGATCAACATGGATGCACCTTCACTGAAATGAGCTATTGCAGTCTTTGGATAGAATTTAAATATTCTCTGCCATACTAATGTCCACACCAGTGACCCGAATAAAGACACTGTTCATGGGCTGTTGTTTCACCTTTTGGCACCACAAAAGAATCCAAAACATCGGTATGGGCCCTCGTCCAAAACATATTGCCCGGGCATCAAGGACCAATGTAATGTAAAGTGGAAGTTTCCTCATTTGAATGATTGTTTGATTCCATGAAAATTAGGCAAAGCCTTTGCCATTGCCCCTGTGAGATATTAACAGCAGGGGCACATCTGCACCATGGCCTTGGAGCAACCCTGGCGGTGGTTCACATCTAGGGATCTTCCACATCCCTTTGTTGAGAGCCCTACCCTTTCAATGTCAAGATTAAGATACCTCTTACGCGAATGAGATGGTGAAGCAATGATTGTGAGATTAGTGTTTGTGCAGGCACACTCTGCATGCTTATCCCTGAGGGGAGCCTCGAAGACCTCTAAGAGGCAGGACTCAATGTTTAACTACACCCTCATACATGGGACCCTTAAACCCCACCCCATGAAAGGTACCTGCCACTAACAGAGAAACACAGTGCGATGGGAGAACTGCTACTCTGTCTTACCATGCTGTATGCAGTCCACATTGGATGCGCTAACTTGAAAAGTTAGCTTGTGTGCGGCTAGAGTGATTTTTTGTTAAATTTGTAGCTAGGCTCTTTCTGGTCAGGCATACCCAGGGAAGGAACACACTGGCTTAAACAAGCACCATGTGTCCCTTCTGTAACCCAGCCTCAGTAATGTGGACCCCTTGATAGCTTGTCAGATTGATTTTAAGAACAGGTTTCACTCCTATTCAAGTAGGTCATATCTACACACCTGATTGGGACCTAAGCAATGTATTGTGAAAACTCACGACTTTTATTGAGGAAAAAGCTCACCTGCAGAAAGCAGTGATGGCGATTTTTAGGTGTCGCCTGACCCAGCGCATGCGCTGGTCTTGCGAGACTTATTGAGAGGGCTCCAAAAAGTGCTACCAGGCCAGCCTAGAGCTACAGTTTATGTGCGCGGGTGCGAGCGCCGCGCTTTACCGTGATTACTTTCACGGCCCCACGGCCGCTTTGATGTTTGATCGTGATCGCGATCACTTTCAGTTTCGCGGCCGCATGGCCGCTTTGCATAGCCAATAGGTCCCGCTTTTGGGACCTTATAAGTTTTTAGTTATGCAACTGTTGCATGGCTAAACACTTATAAGGTCCCAAAGACGAGACCTATTGGCTATGCCAATGCTTGTTTATTTATACCAGGTGTACTATATATTTTGTGCCATGTTCCAATCTGCCTTATTGGGGAAGATAAAATGCGGCGGAAAGATGTAGACCCATAATTGCAACCTTAGAAAATGTGAAGAATGTGGTGCACTAAACTCAGCCATAGTCTGGTAGCCGAGCCACTTCATTTGTAATTACACAGAGACATAGGGCCACATTACAAGTTGGACAAACTTTGGTGCAGAGATACTGGGGGAGGGGGGGGGGCTGAATTAAAATTACTAGGAGGTATCTCAGTTTTTTCCTTAAAATGGGGAATAATTGCTCCGACCTGGGTTTACTGGGTGATTTACCTGGCAACTGTTCACCACTTTGGTGAAAAACAAAACACCAACATTTTCTGCTTGCTCTGAGCAAGTGGCAAGTGCCAGAAGGATTGTCAATAATATGTCAGGAAGTGTTGCAGGAGGGTCCAGGGCATGTTTTTGCCTCTCTGGGGGAAGCATTGTTTGCTCCTTCCAGACTGCTTCAGGTGGCTTATGGGAGCCAGGAAATGTTGCTGCCCCCTGAACCTACCCGGCAGCATTAACCACAGGCCCAATGTCTCCAGGGCTAAAATGACCAGGTCCACATTTTTCAGACCTGACCATTCAGGGCAGCGGCACACTTATAATGGAAACTTAGAGTATTTCACCCAGAGTTATCGCTCGGGTGAAATTAGCCAACTCATAATGTGGGTCATACTTGGAGATAATCCGGTCTGTTTATGAGGAGCGCTGCAAGTCTTACGGGCTGGCCTATATGCTGGTATGGGAGGATGCATGTTACATGTCGTTTCTATATTTTGTCTGATCATCAGCAGACTCAGCAGAGGTGCAAAAAGACTAGTGGCTCTTTATCTTGGTTGAGTAAAAATTAAAATATTGGTAGTTTTTTTAGTTTATCTTTAGATATGAATCTTAGGTAATATGTAAATTTGCTTGTCACGCAGCAGCATGAACCTGACCCCTTCCACTAGGCCACATTTTTTTTTTTTTTTTTTTTGAAAACCTTTATTGACAGTTCAAGAAGAACAAGTATGGGCCTACAACCCCCCAGGGCCGGCCGCTAAGCAATCAGAGCAAGAACGACAAGTATAAACACAGGCAGCACTTCGGGGAGCAAAATCGTACTGCTTATACTGTGGACAGCGTAAGTAGGGCACCAGGAGAAAGAGGTTTTCATTTTATGATGAAACAAGGCAGAAGGATCAGGTGACAAGCAATTTTAAAACAACGATCACGGATATGCAGAGTAATGAACGTTAGCGATTTACAGCAATCTATTCGGTCAATGGCGCAAATACAAGAACGTCAGGATGGAGAAAAACATAGTCTACAGCTGCGCCCGCAGTCCCCCGCCAGAACTCCCCAAGAACACCCCGGAAGTTGTGAACACATGGAACGGCAACAAGGCATAGCAAAAGGAGGTGTATCACGCTGATCCCAGAAAAAGAAAGACAAAAAGAATCAGAGAAGAAAAAGGAGGCCATGGAAAAAGATGAAGGAATACAGAGTCCCCTCCCCCAACCCCCCACCCTGCACCTCTGCAGATGAGTACGGCCCCCCCCCCAGCAGTGTGCCTGTCACCCTGGAACCAGACCCGAAATGTAGGAGAATAGGGAAAAAGAAGTAGGAAAGGACCCCCACCAGGCGGGGGGGTTGAGAAAGCATTTATAAACTGGAGGAGGGCCTTCATAACAGACCCCCGGCTTCTCCCTCCCGCACGGTAAGGTTCCCCTAAAGTGAACAAGGAACAGCACAAAAACAATCTTCTCAAACCACAATGGGGAGCATTATGCACCTATTGTGCCAGTAGCCATGTCAGGAGAGCACACCACCCCAAGCCCGCCCGTCCACTAGGCGACCACCCCCGAGGGGCCAGCCTCATCCCTGACCACTCTGTGGAATTCTGCCCATGCCAACCCCTCGACCCAGCACCATACCCAATGTTCCTAGGCAGAGGAATGTCCAACAATGACAGAGAAGCGACGCACACAGGTGGGGTGGAAGTCTCTGAGCATCAACACAGTCCGCCGCGTGAGGAAACAGGCTTCCCAGTGCTGCCCTAGGGTCTGCACTGCACGCAAGGCTCAGGAAGGCAGAAGCAGCCAAAACAGACATTAGTTGCTGGAGTTGTCTCTGGGTCGCAGGAGGGCATGCACGGGATGAGGCCCCCACATCCCACTCAGGTCCAACGCCTCCGGGACAGATCAGGCCCTCAGAAGGTCGAACACACTGTAGCATACTGGCCGGGGCGTCCAGTCGTGTACTAACCTCAGGGGGGGCCGCCACAGCGTCCTCCTGCGCGCAGTGTGGGTAGACTCTGTGTTCGTGCGGACAGGCGGGCCGCCACTGCCCCAACTCCGACGCCACACCATCGAGCTTACTCCCCAAGATCACGAAACCATGAACCAAGGAGGAGTGAAGAGTACCAAGAGCCTCGAGGAGGTCGCCGTACCCCAGCTCAGCTCTCTGTGATCTCGCCGCCACACTCCCAAGAATCGTACGCTCACAGGCCCGCTGCGGCCCAGCGGACAGGATGGTAGGCTTCATCGACCCAAGATGGCCGCCAAGTATGCCCGACCCTCACCGGGGCCGGGACCCCGGGACAAGCGTCGCGATGTCCACGTCGCGGGTGACCGGGTTCCGGGGGCAGGCAAAAAACTATCCGTGGTCACGGGCAACAGTCGTCCCCACCACGGACCAGCTCCCGTAGAAATCCGGGGGCGGCCCGCAATGATCGGGGCAGGATACGGACGGCGGCCGGGCAGCTCACCAGCAAGGCAGGGGCAGTCACCGGAGGATCTAAGATTTGCACCCCCGGTCATGCACTCGGTCAGCTACACTGGGCAGTAGAAGTGACCACGCCGAAATGTAGGCCGAGTTTAACACCGCTTCGGTGGGCCGACTCCACCCAGTCACCACCGGCCGCTGTTGTCGCACTGCCACCCGGCCACGGCGCCCACTCGATGTCCCGGCTCCAGGGCCGCACAGGCCGCAAAGTTCAGATGCAGTTTTCTCCGGCGATAGCACGGCTAGAAACCTCGGAGTCACACAGTCGGGAGCCCCTCTCCTTCAGAAACACGACCACGTGGCACAAGTTGAGGATCTAAGGCAGGATATCCGTGCGGGGTGCGGAGGTTCACGGAGCCGGGAGTCTACGCTGCCGTCCCGGTCGCCATCTTGGCTCCTCTAGAGTAGGCCACATTTTTAATTCCTTTCCAATACAACAATCTATCCATTTATGATGAGAAATGATAACCATAATTGTAAGGAATGAGTTACGTATTTGTGATACATAGTGAAACAACTGTTAGTTTGACGTGACAACTTCCCATAGGTGTAAGGTTCAGAACTTGTACCGCAGTAGTTTCAAGGAATACTCCACTGCCTTCGAAACAGTGGGGCATATTTACAAGCCACTATTGCCACCACAACGTCACTTTTTAGACGTTGTGGTGACGAAAGTGGCTTCGCCTTATCACAAGGCAGTGTTAAGACACGTAGGGCCAGATGTATCAAAGGGTTTTGCCCATTCTGTGTCTATGGGGAAATGTGTTGATACATATGGCCCTTAATGTGGCCTAATGCCACCTTGAGAATAAGGCCCCCATTCAAGCTAGCGTGAAAAGGGTGGGCAATGGGTGTTGCGGTGGGCGTTCCACTGCAACACCCATAGATTTTGACACTGCCCCATATTCGCAATGGCAGCGTAAATATAGTGCAAAGCCAAAATTAAGACCAGGAAAAACCTGGTCTTAAAAAAGGCGCAACGAGGAGAAATGTTTCATTTCTCCTCGTTTGTGCTGTTTCTATGTGTGCTTCATTGTGCAGCAGACATAGAAACAGCAGAAGGCCATTGGTTGTTTATGTGCAGGAAGGTGACACATGCTGCACATACAAAATCAATTTAAAAAAGAGACGTTTTGCAACTTCTATGTGTGCTGCGTGAAGCAGCACACATAGAAGTTGCAAAATGCCATTTTAGATTGTTTATGTGCAGGAAGGGGCATCTTCCTGCACATAAACAATCTTCCCCTACAACGCAGACACCCTTGCACTGGGGTGCAAGGATGTCTGCAGTGGCTGTCGGCAGCTAAAATTAGGGTTAGCACAGGGGGAAACGCAGGGCTGCACCATATCCTTGTAAATACGGTGCAGGCCTATGTTTTGGAAATGGTGGAGAGCTGCTTTGCTTTTAGCCAAGGTGGCTGATGCTGCGCTCCACCACTTCCTTGCAAATACGCTCCGTGTGCTCTAAATTTCAGGACACTCCAAACACAGTTAAACAATCTGCTGATTACTTTTTAGGCTAGATTGTTTTCGATTGCTGAGCAGGCTATGCCAGATTGCCCCACTGGCATTGCCATGCCCACTCAGCTGTCCAGCACAGAGAAATCCTCAGACACTGGGTGCAATCACAGCTCAATGCAGGTGGTGTCTCTGTGAATGAGGCTTTTTTGGTTCACTGCCCTGCTTCTTTCCCTTCGCGGAATATCCGCTCTGCTCTGAGAAGCCGCAGCTCAATTTCTTGGACCAGTGCCACCAGAATCTGTTGGGTGGAGAAGTAACACATCTTCTGTGTCTGTTCCAAATCTAGAAGCAACATTAGCCAGATGTAATAGATCTGAAGGGAGGGTCCTTCCCTTCACGTCTCCTTTGGGGTCAGGGAGACCTGTCTGACTCATGTTCAATTGAACTTGAACTTTATAGGATTTTAGGAACAGACCGTGGCGATGTAGAGCACTGCATTACTCCATGTCTGCCACACTACAATGGCTTGCGTCCAATGTTAGTACACTGAAACAAGATTTTGTTTTTCGCTCTTAGAGACCCACGGGCTTTGGCAACAGAAAAAGAGATGTTCTTTTATTCCTGTGTGATGCTTTCTCCGGTGTTGGAAACCCCCTATATGTTTTAAGATTCTATGTGTGTCACTGTAGCCTTTAGACCAGCACCAACAGCTGGAATAGTCACTTTTGGGAGTTTCTTTCCATTGCAGAGTTATGCATCCCAAGCGGTAGGCCAGGTCATATAGAACGGTCAACCTCTCAGTCGATAATGACTATTCCATACCATCAGTAAACTTCTTAGTGGCTGCAAACAAGACATGCCAAGCCATGAAAATAAATCAGTCCGCACCTTAAGGCTCTCTGGGAACGACTATGTCAGACCCTCTACATAAAGCTTTCTGGGATCAGGAAAGCAATGGATGAAGCTGAAAGAATATAGGCTGGAGATACACCCATCACCGTGTCTGCAGTAACACAGGAAAGGAACTCGGATTATACATGACACGGTGTCATGTTCTATGTTCATCTTTCTAAATCCGGAGACAATAGGGGCTTTCACAGCTTGTTCCAGCCCAAATATCCAGGGCTTTAGGTTGTCTGATAGAACCTCAGCCTTCCACTTTCTCCACCCATGCCTTTTTTCTTCACTTAAATGGTGCATTTTCTGGGTCCTGTGCGCTGGCGTAACGAAACTAGAAGGGGCCAACCTTCAAGGTACGTAGAGGGGCCCCCTCCGGACTCAATCAGGGCCTCTCTGGCTAGAGAACTGTGTGGAGAGGGGCCCCTGGAGCATGGGAGCCCCCTACACCGCACCGCAGGGGCAGGGGGGCCTGTGTTACGCCACCGGTCCTGTAGAGTAATGAAATCTTATTGGCCGAGAAAAAAAAAATCACATAATACATGGGCTAAATGGAATTGTTTCCTCTTTAAATATATTGCTATGGCTGCTTTAATTACTTGTGATGTTATGTTATGTTACGCTATTTGATGTAGGCCGGGTCTGGTGGCTCAGTCGTCTAATGCGTCCACTGTTGGAGACTATGTTCGATTTCATGGTTGTGGGTCCACTCAACCTTTCATGCTTCTGAGGTCGATAAAATGAGCACCATTGAGTAGGGTGACAACAAACATCTGTTATTCAGCGCCAAGATACCCATCTGTGTGAACATGAGCTTTACAAATACACATGGTATGTGATGTCATGGTTCAATAAGTTTTGTTATATAATGTTAGGTTATGACAGCGGAGATTTGTATCACATTGCATTGCTATCTGTGTTGGCTCACAGCACTGTCAGGGTCAGGTACCTTCACAACCTCTTCTGAAAGATTCTGTTACAGGCTGGAATCTGTTTTTGAATGAGTACGATCAATAGCTGTGGGGGTTCGGTTACTTTTTTTATGACTACGCTTTACTGTATGAATTGTAATGTATGCTTGGTTGCATGTAGTGTAGTGTATGCGTGATTGTATGTTTGTAGTGTATGCTTGATTTTATATATGTAGAGGCAGATTTATAATTAACTGATGCAGCGTGGTGCAGCAAGTCATTTTGCTGCACCGCGTTGCGTTAGTTTTGAAGCACAGGGATACAACATATTTACAACAATATGTTGCATCTCTGTGCTTCCCCCTGCACTGACGCACAAACTGCTGCCATGCGCTAACCCCTTGCACCATGGTGCGTCACGGGGATGATTGTTTATGCGCAGGAAGAGTTCCCTTCCTGCACATAAACAATCAGAAATGGCGTTTTACAACTTCTGTGTGTGCTGCATTAGCGTACATAGAACTTTTAAAACACCATTGATTTAAAGGCACACCTTCCTGTACATAAACAATCATTAGAGGTCATTACCTCTTTCTATGTGTGCTGCAGAATGCAGCACGCCTAGAAAGAGGAAAAAAAATTAGAACAAATTAACACATTTCCCCTCGTTGCGTCTCCCTGCGCCTCCCCTTGGGAGGCGCAGCATTCAGACGCATTTCCAGATTTATGATTTCTTCTAAATCTGGAAATGTGTCTGGTTCCATGGGTGTTGCTTGGGAACACCCACAACAATACCCGTGGAACTCCACTTTCACGCAAAGTGCTGCGTGTAAAGGGGCCGTATTTACAAGGACAGGAAAAGCCACACAGGGTGGCTTTTCCTGTCCTTGTAAATATGGGGCAGTAAAATGCGCTGCCGGTGCATCACAAAAGTGATGCACTGGCAGGGTAAGGAGCTTGTAAATCTGCCCCGTAGTGTGGCTTCAGATCTTTACCAATTCGGGTACATGTCATCTGAAGGATCTGTAGGTGCCTTACCCCCCTTGATGACAGACTCTTACAGCCCACAGAGCCCCTTTAAATTAGCCCAGCTGTCTATACCTGGACATCTTCCATTCCTTGCTAAGAAAAAGTCACCTGTATCATTTCATGAAAGTAGTTATTGTGTAGGATAGGTTAACTCCATTCAGATGTGTGTATTTTCCATTTTCACTTTACAAGGAAAAATCTCACAAAATGGGCAATCATTGTATGTGGAGCTGGTTAGGTACACCCTCCCCACACAATGCCTTACAGATAGCTATACTGTACACTGGTCCATTATCAGACACCTCTGTTTTGGTGGAAATAGCACGCAGACAGATACTGCTGGCTAAAATCATTAAAAGAATGCCCTACCCTTCCCACTCCCCCATCAAACTAGTTTCAGATGGCCCAGCCTAAATCATTGCCAAGCAGGGACCATTCCCTGTGAGATTCCACAACACCACATGCCCCCTCAGAGGAAACCAGAATGATGAACAAGAAACGAAACCACTAGGAGGTATGACAAGCTCCCTCCTTGAGCTGAATGATCCAGATTGTAATTGTGTGTTTACAGAAATTGCAAACAGTGCTTTTAAATAGTCACCTGGTATTAAAGTACAATGGTTAATTCATAGATTTTCAAACTGTGCCCTTTATTGCCCCTGTTATATAGAAAGGCACAACAAAATATAACACAAGTCAAAATGTAATGCAACAGCAGGGCGATGGGAACCTAAATAACCTCTTGTGATGGAGTCGCTGACTTCCGCCAGATGTATCTGAGGTAAAGGTTTCATAAATGTGTCAGGGGCCTATTAATGTGTGGGGTAAATACCCCAATTCACAATCACTCATTTCATTTACACGCCCAGCTTGGGTGCTGCTTAAAGACTCTGCTTTGAAGCAAAACACTGGGTTTTCTTTCCTTATTGACTTTGCGTTTGCTCAGGCCTCGGAGAAAACTAAGAATTTATGCTTTATCATGAAAACATATGTTGTTCTTGCATACAATCCATAAGCAGTTTCTTTCTCACCAAATCTCTATACATTAAAACCCGCTACCACGGGAGGTAAAAGAGGAGGGCGGATGAAAGTTAACTATATTTGGTATGAAAACTCAAACTTATGCTTTTCTAGATAACCACTGGTTACAAACATGCACTTTCAGCAGCCATGTTCCATTCCTAAGCAGTCTGAAAGGAGTACTGTGCTAAGAGGAGACCTGGATATTCTATAACATTCTGCGTGAGCGGCTCATACAAAGGCCTCTTTATGTCACATATGTTTGCGTTGGCCTTCAGCGAGCGCTTCAAGACCTACCTGCACATAATCCACACTTCTCCCCAGCGCTTTGAAGGCCGTGTACATTACTTCTCTTTTTCCACCCCACTTCTGCATGATGCACACAGATTTGTTGGACAGGACCAGCTGGGTCACGTGTTGCATGCTCTCCCTATGCGACTCCTCTGTCTCGTTCGCGCCTGTGCTGTGGAAGTTGCTCGTCCATCTGTAGGTAGCAGATTTGTCCCTGCCCATGATCTCACTGAAGATGTCCATCATGTAAACATCATCTTCTGAGTTCCCGTCAATCACCATGATCACTTTTATGCCAGGGTACGTCAGCCGTTTGACCGACAGTAAACATTTCCGCAGGTAGTCGGGGTCTTCCTGGTAGGCAGCAATGCAGAGGGCAACAGTTTTGTTGAGCTTGATTGGCGTTTCCAGTGACCTTTTCATTTTTTTGTGTTCTAAAAAGGCGAACAGGCTTTGGATGATGAGATGAAGCGAGAGAATGGCACCATAGAGCCCGAAAGAGAAATAGTAGTTGTCTGTCTGGATGAACTGGTAGCCAACGATGTAAGCCGCTGTGATGCCGAGAAGAAGAGAGACTCCGAACATGGTTGTTCCAAGTATTCTCAGGATGTTGATGAACCTTTCACAATGCATCTGTAAGCAAAGCACATGACATGATTAGCTCACTGATTCACATAGAACTCAACACTTTTGCCTCGTCTAGTTGGAATCAAGTTGAAATTGGTCAAGTCTGCTTCAAGTGATTGGATTGATGAGACTTTGTGTCCATCAGACTTACATGGAGATGACTCTGACAAGATGTGCCCAATGTAGGCCTACAAAGGAAAGAGCCATCCCACATTTTCATGTATGTTTGTAAGTTCATCCCTGGCCATATGTACATGGACTTCCGTTTGCAGTTTCCATATAGCAAATGTTTGCAATTCGCTATTAGGAAATTGCAAACAGCCATGTACAACAGTGTGTTTTACACTGTTTGTGATTCACAATGGGTTGCATGGACCTGCCTCATTAATGTTCACGAAGCAGATCGCAATTTGCGACCCATTGTGAATGGCTGGCACTTACAGGGACGGTGGCCTGCTCGAGTCAGCAGACCACCATGTCTGTGACTGCTTTTTAAATAAAGCACTTTTTTATTTTGAAATGCAGCTGTTTAGCGTTAAGGAAAACAGGATGCAGTTAAAAAAGAAAAATGAAAAGTTTCCTTTTTATTTTTTAGGAGTAGGCAGTGGTCGGACCACTGGCTGCTCTTAACATTTTTTGGCGCCCACATTCACAACGGTGAAGGGGTCCATTGGGAGCCCTTCCTATTTGCGAATAGGTTACCACTAGCTTGGAGTTGGTGATAATGGCTAATGTTGGCGTCTCCTTTCCTGGTCACAAAACATTCCTACATACCAGTGCAACTCACTGTTAGGAAGGGACGCCCTTGGCACACCCTTTCCTAATAGCAACTCACAAACCCAATTTGCATTTCGGTAGTAGTGTACCGAATCGCAAATAGGGCTTTGTACATTTAAAAATGCTTTTTTCAGATCGCAAATTACCTGATTCTGGGAATCAATCCGTTTGCAAGCTGAAAAAAAAGCTTTGTACATCAGCCCTTCATATGCATATCTCACAAACATGACATGGCTCTGGCTCTCTACAACCAACTTTTCAAGTAGGAGTGGCCCGTGCAAATCAGGGAATTACAGCCGAGGCCTGTACGCTTTTCTTTTACTGACCCCTGGGTGGACAGGGTCTTATCTTAACCATGTCCCATAGTTCACTGGCACAGAGCAGTGCAGTGCACACATGTACACGCAGTGTGGGAATGCAGAAGACAATATTCAGGCTGCCCTTTTTTTAAAGTTTTATATAGCACAAGCTCAACCACGCTTTACATGAGTACCAGTTACATTACACAAGCACACATTCATTGTTTGGTAGGCACAGGGAGATGTTGAGCCAACGGCGAGACTCAAACCTGGATCCCCAGTTCCAAAGTTGGGAGCTTTGACTGTTATGCCACATCCTCTCCCTTTTGGAGATGTTAGATTATCCCAACAAGAAATGGTGCAGTGAGGCACTGCATAGAACTTTGTTGGTACTCTCAGGGCCCTGCTACCAAAGTATGCAGAGGTTCAGCCTGCACATCTTGAAAGAGAAGTGGGCGGCACTACTCCTCTGTTAAGATGTTCAGACCACTCTTCTGAGGAACTGCAGCTGCAAATATGCAACAGAATTAGGACAAAACTGTGCACTTCTGAGAAAAGATGCATAAAGGAAAGAATTCAAGCCACATCTATCACTCTTTACCTTGCCATGCAACGCTGCACACCCTGTATTTGAACGCAATTAGAATGGCATCGCTGGAAACACTCCTAACACACTGCCCCTGACTTCTCTTTGTAGGAGCCAGATTGGCCAGATGTCGACTTGCTAGTAGATGGATTGACAAAGACTACTTTAAAGTAGAACCATTAATAAGATCAGAGTAGTTTCTTTTGCATGTCACCACCATAGATATTTAGCAAATGCAGGATAACTTTAAATTCTGTAAAGACCTACAACTATTTCATTTCAAAGATCATTGGGCCTTCTGTGGTGTTATCAGGGAAACTTGACTTGAGGACTTAGGAGTGATTGGTCGTTAAACAATTTTTAATGGGTTTTATCAACTGTAGACAATATCAATTGTTGCAGGATATGACATTAACAAATTACAAGAGTGAATTGCACTGGCTCACACTGAAGGATGAGGGTGTCTTGGGAGTGATTGGTATGTGGTATATAACTCCATGCATTAGGAGGCGAGGGTATGGTTTTAATTAAAGAACATAAACCTTTTTAGGTCTCGCTGAGCCAGCGCCTGTGCTGCCCTGCGAGACATTTAGTATTGGGGTTTTCAAAGTGCTGCCACAGGCTTTTGGTGGCCTAGAGCTTGCGTTCACGCGCGCAGCCGCCATCTTCCTCCCTTCCAGCATGATCACTTTCACTTTTTTTCTCGTACTGCTGCGCGCGCGTGCATCACTAGCATGTTTTTTTTTACATTACTACAAGCTTCCCGCGTCGCGCGGCCAATGCTTGTTTAGTAAGCGTCCCAAGTTTTCTTTCCTAGTATCTTTGACTGGAACCTGCACGTCAACTGGTAAATTTGGCAGAAAGGCTTATTTATCTTTTTCTTGAAAAGCATGCAATTTCTGTTAAAAAATTGCAACCAAAGCAAGATAATTATCTGTGCTTCCAAACAATCCTAAAAAGGCAACAGTCGCAGACAGCACTCGTGCTGGGGTAAAGCTTCAATGCCATTTAATGTTGGTCTCTGAAGAGCTGCTCTTGAGTTTCCGAGCACTCAGCAACCGAACACATTGATGTCAGATCTCCCGTGACATGATATGACTAGGCGTTTCTTCTCAGTTATATCCTGGTTATCTGGTGTGTGCTGCCATCTGCTGGAGCAGATATAATAACTCAGGGGTTGTCAACATAATCTTTATCACACCTCACACCTCTGAGGGTTTTCCTAATGTATCTATCTGTGTGCCTGTCAAACGTTATGCTAAGAATCGTAACCCACACATTTAAAATCCCAGATTTTTAGTCGCACCCTACTGATTGCCCAAGATTCCAATATTTCTACTTCCGAAATCTTGTTCAAATTAGGCTTTTGCTAACTAGATAAAGGGTTCACTGGTCTCACGGTGGCACATCTTCGAACATCAGATCCTCACCATTCAAACTTTTGTCCTTATAAGGTCCCAAAAGCGAGATCTATTGGCTGTGCCAATGCTTGTTGTAGATAGCCATCTCTAGTGCCCACCCACTTTTCCCTACATACTACATGCGATGCACGAAACATGCCAACACAAGTATTTCCTTATTCCATCCGTGCACTGGACAACTGTCCACCCAAATGCAGAAAACATGACTCTATTGGTACACTCACCCATACACGTAAGACACTAAACACACCTGCCAAGCTTCAATGCAATGCACCTTCTCACTAATTGACACGAACCACATAAACACTAAACATTGAACATACTCTCTACAAAACTCTCAGTCAAACACTAACAAACATCAGACATCATGACATTTCTGTACTAAATAGGGCCAAATCCTGGAACATGCTATGATGCCATTGAAGAAGTCATTAGCAGTATACAAATGCAAGCAACATAATATTTCCGTACGTGTGACCAACACTTACATCCACTTTGCTCCACTCCACACTAACGTACAGCTAAATGAGCTATGAGGAGAACCCTGACCGGCACTTTTGCACCGCCGGAACGTCACTTTTTTGATGTTCTGGTGGCGCAATGTGCCGCTGGCATATTTATAAGGCCACGTAAAGCCATGTTACCTGGCTTTTCATGGCCTTATAAATATGTGCCCCTTTCACGCAGAAAACTGTGTAAAAGGAGCATTCCATGGGTGTTGCTGGGGGCGTTCCCAGCAACATGCATGATTTTTTGACACTGCCCCAGATTTACGAGAAATCATCAGTCTGAGGCAGCGCTAAAAACGTATCCCTCCACAGGGGAGGCATAAGGGAGGCACAGCGAGGAGAAATATCTTTATTTCTCCTTGTTTTTCCTCTTTCTATGCGTGCTGTATTCTGCAGCACACATAAAAAGAGGAAAAAGACTCTTGTGATTGTTTTTATGCAGGAAGGTTTCCTTTCCTGCACAAAAATTATCATCCCTGCAATGCAAGCACCCTTTCACCATGGTGCAGAGGGGCCTGTGTTGATGCACGGCAGCCCATTGTGCATCGGCGCAGAGGAAAAGGACAGGAATGCACCTTATCTAATAGATACCGTGCATTCCTGCCCTTTTCTTTTGCCGTAGGGCAGAGCAGATGCAAGGCCTGCTGCGCTGCCCTACAGCCCTCACTCTTTTGGTCATCACGCATGATCCAATTACACCTTTCACATTAGCCACACTAAAACCTCCACTATTTCATTCAAGTACAACCAACACAGTAGTGTCCTATCCATCCAGTGAAAGGTACATGGGACCTTGTCAGGAGTATGAAAATTACAATTGCAATACAATATAAACATAGTCCGATGAACTCCTGCTGTGCTAAATCTATATGGGGGCATTACAGGTGAAGGGAAGGAGGAATTACATTATTGCACAAATGCACAGAAATATTGCCCCCAGTGCAAATCGAGCAAAGAGTACTAAATTGAAATAAGTAACACCGAGTAATCATGGGCCGAGATCGCAGATTGACCCCCATGCAGTGGCGGCTCCTCCGCTAAGGCAGAGAGGAGCGTTGCTCCACTGCTGTAAAGCAGTGCAATGGAAAAAATAAAATGATATTAAACAGAAGTTATTATCATTTTATTTTTTGTATTCCAGATGCCGCCATGTTAGGGCAGAGCGGGGCTGGGTCCCATGATGTCAGGGAGGAGGAGTGACTGCTGCTGTACCTAAAGTACGCATGACTGTTTGGCTGGCCGGCTCAGGCTGGCCAAACAGTCATGCACACTTTGCATGTTCTCCATAGGCTGTATTATATAGCCTGTGTGGAGGACATGCCCAGCCTTCCAGTCCCTCTCTGTGCACCGAACCACAGTGCTCACACCAATCACGACGTCAGACCCATCATGACGCTGCTGTCAGCCGCGTCGTGATTGGTCAGGGAAGTCTGGAAGCCTGGGTGCTTCCTGTTACTGCGAGGAAAGGCGGCGGCTGGTGACGGCGACCAACAGGTAAGTTTTCTTATTTTTAATTTCCTAACGCCCCACCTTACCCTCCCCCTGCCACCGTCCCCTACCAGCCGCCACTGCCCTGATGTAATTAGAAAGGAGAGGTGCATGTTGAAGCACAGTGAGTGTTCTGAGGCAGTGGAAAAATGTAAACCTTACATAATGTAGGTCACGGGTTCGAATCCAGACTCTACTCCTTAGAGCAGGCATAGGGAGGCGCTTACCTTCTCCCTCCTCTAAGCACAGCCCGCATGATGCCCGTGGCCTTCAAAAGTAACTTGTCTTTGAAACAGTCCCCAAAACCACAGTTGTTTTATAAAAAGTGTACCGTGGTATATTCTATAATATTATATATCCTTAAAAGAACCATTTGAGGATATTCCGGCCTCTTTGAAGTAAAAAAATGCACTTCATTTTCCAAATACGTCAGAAAGTTACTGTTCAAAAGTTTTGCTATGCCAATTAGCGAGGAGCACAATGAACGAATTAGAAAAAAATAACAGAATGCGGTGAAGCGATATGTTTTCTCACAAAAAAGCTACCTCCAGAAGGTTTTCGAATTCTGGCAAAGTTCCTGAAACAATAACAAAAAATGTAGGGCTTAAGAAGGATCAAACTCTTTATATCTCAAGTAAAACAGCCACAGTGTGTTCCTTGTCCTTTTGATTACTTTTCATTATTCCCATTTCCGTGCTTTTATCAGTTGTATTATAGAAGAGATATTGGTCATCAAAACATCTGCTCGCCACAGCTGAATTTGGAACACCGCCCTCTTACGTCATGCGCCTGCAGACTTTCCCAGGTCAGTGTTCTGGAAAAAGGATGTGGAAAGTAATCATATTCCAGCCCACAGCCCTTTGGTGAGAAAGATTCATACCTTTTTTAAGTTGATCTCAAGGTTTTTCCCACGAATAGAACTGGGGAATCTTGCAGACCTGCTATTGTGTTACAAAACACTTCTTGAAGACCAGTCCACTGACTGCCAGAAAACGAAAGCTTGTATTCAAGTCTAACGCCCTTGTTTCTGCTCTTTCTTGTGCTGATCCCCGTCAGGTAACGCCTCAACCTGAGGTCATCGCCTTTCCCTTTATGTTTCACTGTACCTTGGAAATCCCTTTGCCATAACAGCATTAGCCTGACTCTGTACAAGAACATGCAAACAGTCCCTGCCAGCTCCTCCTCGATTCGACATTTATTTCATGGGAATTCGTGCAAAGTGAGAAGTGTGGTAAACAGAGAAGAGAAGGCCCCAGTCTGGTAGGGAAAAAGAAAAGAGCAGAATACTACATATAGGGGCAGATTTATGAGGGACTTGCGCCCCTTTTACGCCGCCGTTGCATCACTTTTGTGACGCAGCGGCGGCGTAAACCCTGCGCCATGTTGCGCCCCATTTACATCGTGAGGCATCTATGGAGATGCGTCACGGTGTAAAGCCCTGCGAGACATGAAACCTGCGTCAGGTTTCATGTGGGCGTTTCTAAACAGTGGGGGCGTTCCGTTCCAGGAACGCCCCTGGAAAGTGACTCAGTGAAATCTATAAGATTCCCAACGCTGATGCGTCAAAACCCTGCGCCTGCTTGAAGCAGGCGTAAGGCTTGACGCACCATGTTAGGGATTGGGTAGGTTGGAACAGTGCTGGAGTTGCATCGCAAGCTCAGCACTGCGCCAACCTTACGCCGGGAGATGCGTCACGTATCTGCTTGTCCTTGCGCCACGATGCACCGCATTGTAAATGCGGCGCATCTGCGGTGGCGCAAGGGCAAACTTGCGTGACGCATCTTCCCTGGTGCATCCATGCTGATTTGCAGGGATGCGCCAGGGAACATAAATCTGCCCCATAGCGTTTTGTTAGATACCAAGGGGCAGATTTACAAGCCCCTTGCGTCATTTCTGTGCCGCTGTTGCGTCACTTTTTGTGATGCAGCAGCAGCGTAAAAATGCTGCCCATTTACAACGTGACGTATCTAGGGAGATGCGTCACGTTGTAAAGCCCTGCGTCACATTATACCTGCGTCAGGTACAATGTATGCAGGGTGGGCGTTCCAACGCAAAAAAGCCTCTAAGAAGTGACGCAGTGAAACCTACAAGATTTCACTGCGCCACTTCTAGGACACCACTGCGTCAAAGTCTTACGCCTGCTTGAAGCAGGCGTAAGGAGTGAGGCAGCACAATGATGATAGGCCCCCCTGCATTGCTGGAGCTGCGTCGTGCCACACCACTCCAGCAATGCATGACTTTTGTGTCAACAGATGCGTCAGAAATTCTGACGCATTTGTCAATCCTTGCTCCATAGTGCGCCGTATTGTAAATACGGCGCACCCATAGTGGCACAAGAGTTTCTAATGATGGCGCAGGGAAAGTGACGCATCTTTATAGATGCGTCACTTTCTTGTAAATCTGCCCCCAATTATTTATCTCGGGGAATACATTTGGGGTGCGGACTGTGGCTGGCACCTTACATTCCCTTAATTCTTAATCATTTTAGAAATGTACACTTTTAAGGAAGGTTAACTCCTGGGGAGATTGTGTTAGAAAATATGAGAGAATTAGTAGAGTATTGATTGGTTTGAGTTGTTACAACAGGAAGTGAGGTTAGTGCAGATAGCATGGTACCAGTAGCTGGGGCTGGAATGGTACTGGTAATGCAGGTAGACATTTTTGGATAAGGAAAATAAATGTGCCGAGGCTCATGTTAATCATGCCATTTCTCAGGCACCTATAGTGTCGCCGTTGCATGATAAATGTATCTGATCCAGGATGAGGGACTCACCAGATGTCTCCCTACCTTTGGAACATATGACTCTGCAGCACATGCACTTACGACGTTAGTGTCCTTTGGTGTGTGTGTTTATTTGTCAGATCCTTTCACAGAGCCACAGAGGATCAGTCTCACACTTTTCTGAATGAGATGGTGGATCTACCTTCATT
Organism: Triturus cristatus; assembly: GCF_964204655.1. Taxonomy (NCBI): domain Eukaryota; kingdom Metazoa; phylum Chordata; class Amphibia; order Caudata; family Salamandridae; genus Triturus; species Triturus cristatus. Next base: position 310,511,756 of record NC_140587.1, on the reverse strand, counting down.
TGGGGGAGCAATGGGTACCTGCATAGATGGATGCAATCCCTGACTGCTTATATCCTGGCAATGGGCCTTCAGCCCCCCTCCAAGGAAGGAAGAGGATGCTGTAACACAGATAGGCCACGCTGTCTGGATCATACAACGGCAGGCTTGTTCTCCCGTTTTGCAGTGATCAGATTCTCCAGGAATTACCCAACTTTGTGTTGGACAGAAAGCGAGAAACAATGGCCTGAACCACCTTGGTCCTCTGCACAGTGCCACGTGGGGGACTGTGAATTGTAGATCACCCAGGGTATGTACAATTTAAGGCAAACATCTGGCTGGAACAGGTAAAGATTGAAAACTGCCTGCTTTGTGCTGAAAAGTTGCCGTCTGCATGATGAAGGACTGAGGAGAATTGTCTCCTGCTTTGCCTTAAATTCTGGGAATTTGGAGTTTCCCTGGGGACTAGGAGAACTAGCCTCTTTCTAACCCACAAGGTTCTGGGAACTGACCAGAAGAAGCATGCCTGTTGCTTGGACCTTCATTCACTGAGGCTGTGGAAGAGTAGAAGGTGCTGACAGAGACAGCTGCATCTGCCGGCTTCTGGAAGGTTGGCTGTGGTACTGAAAGCAAGCGGGGAAGATGTTACAGTCTGGCAAACTGGACATTTAGTCATTGGCTCCTTTTAAAAGGACATTTGTTGCTGCAAGTGAGTAAAACACTGTTTTGAAAGGCAGAAATTCTTCAGAACTGGTCTTTTTTTAAAAACATTTCCAAAGCTTTATTTCTTGGCTGCGGTGACTGTAGCAGTCATTTTTTAGACTTATCCAAAGGACTGGAGACTTTAAACCACCCAACATCTACACTAGATTAATGTAATATTTCTGTCTTTTTAGTCTGTAAATTGGTTTACTTTTATCTAAATTAGTTTCGGAATAGAATCCTATTCATTCTATAAATGTGGTTTTCCTGTTATTGCATTACATAAAACTGTCTGTGACGAAGACCTATCTGCTTGTGTCATGCTAACAACAGTATGTCATGGATCGCTCAAAAATATCGCATTCACATTTATGGGCTAGGTAGCTTTGTCTATGTAGAAGCTCAACCACAGCTCTACTCTCTCCTATGGTCTACTCTACATAGAAGCAGCGGGTCGCTTGTAGGTCTTGGTTTGAGGAATGGATGTGCCAGATGATCCAGTAAGCTCCCTAAAATGCATGGATTGAGTGGAAGGAAGATAAGCAGTAGGAGAAGGAGAAGTGAGGAGAGAAACATGGACATGTAAGGGAAATCAAAGGAGGAGCCAAAAGAGAATGAACATACAATAGCAAGTGAGGACAGACTACAAACTTTCTGACAGGAGCTGAAAGATTATGTTATTTTCTGTGATTGCCTCTCCCCCCCACCCACGTGACTAACACATCACCATCAGCGAGCAGATATCATGGTCATTATATGAAGTGAGTCGCTAAGCAGAGTATGCAAACTCTTTACATTCCTTTGAAGTGGAAATGACAGATAAATACATCCAGAAAACTGACAAGAAAGCAAAGCATTGGGTTAGGATGAGATCCATGCCAGAAAGTGTCACAGAATAAGGTGGAATGTTTCTTGTTAAGTGATGTGAGGTTGAATGTGCAGACTTTTTAACTGTGATCACAGAGACTGCTTTTAGCACAGATGAGGAGGGTGTGCAGTGTGAAAAGCACGGTGATGGGTGGGTTAAAGGTGTGGATTTTCTTAACCAGTTAGACAATGTGAAGCCAAGTATAATTGCAGCGTGTGAGACATGACAGAAGTACAACCAAAGGAACAAGGATCTGTGGCTGTTGAACACTAACATAGGATTAGATGGCGTTACAGAGAACACGTTCCAAATAGTGCAGGCATAGGGTGCCCTCTCTACACAGCACATCTTAGGACAGATCAGCAAAAAGAGTGGCTTACTTCATGTCCAGTTTGTGGATTAGAGAACCACTGTCACACCACACTGGCCGTCCTTTGCCTCAGACAGTGACTGTATTCTTAAGCAAGGCGACAGCCTAGTGCCCTAGCAAGCAAAGACTTTGCCTGAGCAAATGAATCTGCACAGGCAAAGTTTGAGAGAGAGTGCACCTAGGGTCACTTTTAAGTTTTTAAATTAGAAATATGTACTAGATGGCTGACTTCAGCCCAAGCCACTAAGGCCATGATTGCAAGAGGGGGAATTTCCCCAAAGAGCGATAACTCAGGTGGAATTCCGCCACCCACAATTGCAAGTATCTCCAGCCCCGGAATCACCAGGCCAATGACACTGGATTTCACTCTACTGCTGCATGGGCAGCAGGCATTAGAGCAGACCCATCCTCATCCCTGCAGCAGCACAGTGGGAGCAGACAGGGCCTTACAAGGACAGGAGGAATCCTGATCTAAAACCTTGAATTTCCACCCATCCTCATTCCCCTCTGGCCCCCACAGTCTCCTGCTGATACTTTGCATCTCCTTAGATCAGGTAGAAAATGTCAGTGGTTTTATCCCTGGAATGTGGAAAGATGCATTGTAAAGAACCTAGGCCCATATGTACATCTTTCTGCAGCACACATACATGGAGGAAATAGCCTTAAAGTATAGTTTTTGTGCCGTTAGGGGCCTCTTCCTGCATAAACGTATCCAGACCAGAATGCAGACACCTTTGTGCTAGGGTGCAAGGGTACCTGTATTGGTGAATGCCTTCACAAAGTTCGCCAGTGCAGGGAGAGATCTGAACTGCCCCATTTCTTCCTTGTGTTGCATGAACTCTTAGTAAATCTAGGTCCAGGTATTTTGTGGTTGGTGTACTTATTCACCATTCTGGGGAGAAACTCATATTAGCCGAAATTTGTGTTGAGAGTCTGGCTGAAATATGAGATTCTGGCCCTCTTCTAGCCCTCCCAAAATTCTGACCAACTTATAATCAGGGCCTTAATGATCACTTACTGTTGACTGATAGCAACTCCAGTGTCATGAATGGCCCTGGACACAATTAAACAGTTGTGTGTGTTACCTGTGTTTCTATGTGTTTTCCTACACATTAAGGGGCAGATTTACAACCCCCTTGCGCCACTTTTGCATCATTTTTAACATGGGAAAAGTGACACAAAAGTGGCGCAAGGGGCTTGTAAATCTGCCCCTAAATGTTCCTCTGTATGTGCATTCACATCCTTATCCCATTTCTTCATACTAAGAGGCGATTAGGATTGTGGGGTGTCATATTTTAAATAATAAGAACATAGACTGGATAATCCTGCCCAGTATTTAATTGCTATTTACAATATGGCGTTGATCCGTTTTCTAGCTGAGAGGGAAGCAGCAAGTGCTGATAATACATTGTACCACTCGTCCACATTACACCCACACCTACACACAAACATACAGCCATTGGATAAACATCAAATCAACTAACAAGTCTCAACCAGATGCCACCACAAACCTGCACATGCCCAACCTCTCCATATGGAGTCCAAATCTTTAAGTGTATGTGGAGCGACTAATTTCAAGATTGTGTAAGTGCCCTTTATTGTTGCAAAGTGTGTGGCAAAGTGTGTGTCAAGGGCATGCAAAGGGTTTTCTCTTCGAGGAAGCATTACTGCTGGTCAGTTGAGCCAGTGCATTGCTCAGTAATGTTCGTCCTAAGAAACGCTTGTTGGAGAAAAGGCTGGAAACATAACCCTCAAACAATCCAGGCAACCACATCAGGAAGTGAAAGAGTCTTCTGTACTTTCCTCCACTTTCACCTACCTGGATAAAGCACTCTGGAGATCGTGTAACTGTTTTAAAAACTGGAAATATTTAACATACCAGCTTGAAACACTTGAGAAGCAAATGTGCTCACTGTGCTGCATAATGTTTCACTCCTAAGGAAGTATGTGAACAGTTGTTACAGTTTCATAATTTCTGGCTGCATTCCTCAGTGGGTTGCACGTGCCAGCCATAGCACCTTTTTTCTACCCTGAAATCACAATTATAAGATGTAGGCAAAAACTCTAGGAAAAATGTATTTTTGAACATTAGCCAACGGAAATAGTGAAATGTCTTTTTCATGGCTGAACAGGCTGTCATGTCCGCCTTATAGCTGAAATGTCTGCATAGCTGGAATCTAATTAGAAACTGCTGCTTGTAAGTTTGTAAGAAGGCTTCCAGCATCATTGCACAATAGTATTATGATGGCACCTCAAAGCACAGTATTATACAACAGTGGTGTTAGGTCATTTCTCAGTTGCGCTTTCAATGCTTGGATCAATTGACCACAACACTATATTATAAAAAATGCTCACAAACACTCGTGAATGGATTGTTCACTTGAACTCTCTGCCATTCGTGTGGAACCTCATTACAGAAAGATTATTGGCAATTGGCTGTAATTTTCCTGATATTTAGATGCATTAAAGGGAGTTATTCCTTGCAGTCTGGCTCCCTTTTGTGCTTCCTCTCAGTGGGTGGGTGGCCGGTGGACCCCCTACTCTAAGGCTGAACTCAATGAGCTTACTGGTGCCCTTCCAAAAACAAAGTCCCGAAAAAGACCAGTTAATGCTGCGATATATTACCAATGTCTGAGGTTCTGAGAGCACCAGAGAAGACTGCTGCTTTTGCCATGCTAAAAGCCGTTCTCATTGGTACCCTTCACGAGGGCAATGTCAGAGTGGAGAACTGTTAAAGTGGACCTCAACCCTAGACTTCTACCAAGTAGTGTTTAGTCTAGCAGTGATACCTTTCTAGCCCTCTGCCCTCGCCATCTTCTCCCAACAGACCTGCCCCCCCTATCCTGCACACTGACTACTGCCTCCTACTTCATCAGGCAGACCCTTAGCATACTCATTAGATGCTTATTACCTGATGCGTGATTTCATAGTGGATCATCAGTGTGGCATACTTGAACTTTTTTATGAAACTTCATGGAATCTTTTTCACCTAATATTGGTTCTTATATTTCCCTGACTTCAAAATGTATAAGCAGGATCGGAGCACAGCGGGCGGGTGGTGGAGTACCATATATTGCACAGGATTGTACTTCCATTGTCTGCCTCAAACCACTGGCATTGTCCATGGCTGAGATCTTAGTCATTAATGTCAAACCCACTTCTCTTTTGTACTTTGTTTTAGCTCCTTATGGACTGCCGACCGGGCAAAGTTACCGGTTTTGGGTGTGCCTTTGAAAATCCTATTGCACTCTAGGTGTCTAAAGCTTCCAACCAATCATTATTGCTGATTTCAATATCTGGACTGAGCAGGCATAGCACCGGAGGCTCAATCTGTGGCCATAATCATCCTCCATCAACTGTTTACTGGCCTGATCAGACCACATGCTTGACCTCATTCTCACTTCAACCTCAGACCCTCTGGTCACCTCTTCCTAGAACCAAACATTGCACTCTCCTTTTCACTCCAATGATGATGAACCTTGCATCCAAATCCATTCCAGCCCACGTCGACTAGGGATAGATCTGGTGCACAACTCTGCCTCACCTCTTTTCAGCATATACATCAATCCTCACTTTTATCTTATCTAGCAATATGGATAAATGAATACAATTCTTCAATGACTGGCTTACCTAATCAACTGATGAAGTGACACCTCTTAAATTGCTCCCTCTCAAAAGATCTTGAGCATCCAAACCATGGTTCTTCTCAAAGCTGGCAAATATTATGGAGCATATTGATCATAGAGTTGCGTTGCTTTTGTGCCACGCAATGGGGTGCAAAAGCAACACAACCCTTAAGTTTGATTTATCAATCCACACAAGGCCAACTCACGTGGCCCAGAGTGGCTTGATAAATCCAGAGGAACGCAATGCAGTGCAAGTAACTGCATTGCGTTACTCTGCCCTGGGAAGGCATTCCATGGGTGGAGGGTGGGTGTTCCTATGCATCCACCCAGGGATTTTGAAGTACTCTCAGATTTAACAATACTGGTAGATCTGGGAATGTGTCAGAATGCTACGCCTTCTCAGGGGAGGCATAACAAGAAGAAATATTTTCCTCTTTCTATGTGTGCTGCATTCCTAAAAAGAGGGAAATGCTTCAGGGGATTGTTTTTGTGCAGGAAGTTGTCCCTTGCTACACAAAGACAATACTGCTTGCAACACAGGCAACCTTTCGCCATGGTGCAAGGGTGACTGTATTGGCGCTAGGCAGCACATTGTGAGCAGGCGCTGGGAAAAGACAGGCATGCACCATAATATGTTAAATACGGCACATTCCTGCACTTTCCCAGTCACACAGTGCAGTAAAGTGACTTGCTGAGCTGTGCTGCATGACTTTATGGTAAATATGCCCCCAAATCCTTGCAAACAAGAGGAGCATGACTGGGGCAAACACTAAGCCCAGAACTCAACATTTATTAGCACCTTGCTCCAAAGATAGGGTCTGCAATGCCCATAACACTACAAAAGAAGTCTTCAAGCTTAACAATCCAGAGGAGTTGGCCCAACGGCTAGGGCGGTTGACCTAGAACCTGGGGAACCGGCTTCAAGTCTCGGCAATGACACTGAACATCCTGTGATTCTGGCAGATCACTTAATTTCCCCATGCCTAACAAAAATGAATGTGTCCTCATGTAACACAAGTGGTGCTCCTGTAATGTGCTCTGATACCCAATACCTTTGGGTCATGTTTGCGCTATGTAAAACGCAGTCAAAAATTTTTTTTTTTAAACAATCATTTTTGTAAAGGTGACTCATGTTTCTTTACTTTTGTGAGGAGATCTTTGTGTTCTTCAATGACACAAACAAAAATACAACAGCCTTCTTTTCCTTCATAGGAAAACCAGGAGTAAAGTGTGAATAAAGGTTCTTCTGCCACTCGGTAGTTTACAGCTTTCACTACCTCATTTTGGATAAAATGACTTCCAATCTATGCACAGTTCAAATTGGATCTATCTGGGGCACCTGTCTTTTTCAAGTGACTGACATTGTCACCCAGTTCTTTGTCATACTTCAAATCTCCCCCTGAAATCTGCTATTATTCCACTTAATCTATAGCATGTTGTTCTATTACCTGTGTGCACAAATATTCTGTCAGTCAGAGACATTAATTACCTACCTACCAATGTCCCTGCTTCCTCTTCCCACCAAAACTTGGTACAAGTGGTCAATTACCATTTTGTTGCTAGAAGCCTCTTTGTTCTTGATCCTGCTTGAGCAGGTTTTCAGCCAGTGCACAGCACCTAACATTGCTGTTTGCCACTTTGGACAGTATTAGGATAGCCGCAGATGATGTTGGTGTTGAGCAGCCTTTACGATCTAATAGTCTGTTTGACACCTGTTTTTATTCCAGGCTAATCCTTTGGCTCAAGGGAATGATCTAAGACCATGTGTCTTTGCCATGGATCTCTCTTTCCTAGTCAATTAGGCACACTCTTGTATGATGCTCCATTTCCAGTTCCTATCTGTGTTCGGGTACATACTTGGCCAGTCTTTATGTGAGTAAATTGGAAGAGAAACATGTTGCAGCCCTTACACTGTATTGGACTCTTATTGCCAAAGATCTGTGGGTGTAGGTTGTTGCTCAACCCAGTAGTGGTCTATAATCTGCACTCCTCCAGTGAGAAGCTACTTCTGCGCCACATTTACCTACTTTGGAAGCCCGTAGTAGATGTCGTAGAAAATGCAGCAATAGCATGGGAGTTAATTGTCAAATGTGGGCTGTAGTGTGGGCATCAGGGGGCTCTCGCTGAGTTGTACTTTACAAGCACCATACTAACATATGGAAAAGTAAAGTGCCTTCCCCATGTAGTGAATCCTATTTTATATATCAATAAGTTACCCTAAAGTGTACCCTTTAAGTCTACAAGGCAGAGTGCCTGATATGTATAAAAATAGCAACTATATATATAAAAAAATTCTCCCTCATAATGACTGAAGGCCTTCAATCTATTTCACTGTGTTTGTCCATCTGTGCAGTCTATAGGACAGGCCTAGGTGTGATTAGAATATTTCATGTCATATCTTTGGGTGGGAAATGCTAGAAAAGTTGTTCAAAGTTATTTCTTACTTAATTTTCAAAATCTGGTTTAATGCTGAAATCAGATTTTTGATAACGAACATGAAATCACAACTTTATAAACATTTAGGCTTTAGGTTGTCTGAGCCAGAATTGGCCTAAAACTAGTTCTAGAGTACACATCCTTAGCTGGGAGAGTTATCGGTCCTGGATCAGAAGACAATAACCTGTCTCTGAGGCCAGGACAGAAAGGGAAGTGTAAACTGATGACTATGTAGCAGGGATTAGCTGTCTGTGAGCCAACAGGAATAGTTAGCAGAACAAAGGACAGTCTTAGCATTACCTATTTTGACTTGTAGAAGGCAGGGGGCTGGTCCTGTTCATTACCAAGACCCTCCTAGACAGCCAATCTCCCAGTGTGGGGGGGAGGGGTCAAACAGCCTAGATGTAGCCAAATGTCAGTACAGCTCATCTAATTAAGGAAGTGAATAAGGAGCTGAAGAGAGTCCTACCTGGTGGGAGAAGGGGGTCTGCCATAATGAAACAGGTGCTCTATAATAATATTGTAGTGTCACAGTGAGGAAGCGCTAAAATGTGCAAATGAAGTTGAGGGGACTGCAAGAAAATACTTAGGACTGGGTGGCAGAATTTCTTCAATCACTGGCTAGTGCACATGATAAATCTGATACTTCAACTCCCCCTTCCTTTGTACATAACTAGACCTATAAAGGCTCTGCATGAAGAATATGCCATTGTTGGAGGCAGACCTAACTGTTTACTCCAACTGGAAGAAGCTCACTCATTTAAGGATTCAAGGACTCAGGAACTCCAGATTCTAACCAGGATCCAAAGACTGTAACTACTGTCCAAGGATCAATTGGGTTTCCTCCTGTTTGCATGCACCTGAGGCACAAAAAACAGAAGGTTCCTTACTCCAAGAGACACACAGAACCACGGAGGACGAGACCCTGCAGGAGTCAAGGCTGGAGTGAGACCTGGCGTCCGGAAGGTTCAATGGAGGAGCCAGGGGATCCAGGTCTGGAGAAAAGTGTGACGTAGTTATTTTTTCCACCTCCAGGTAACTGGAATTAAGTGCAGAGGCTTGCCCAGGAAGGTCGCAGTCAGGGCCCCTTTCAGAGGTGGCAATGGGAAAGCAGGAGGTATGGCGCCCAACTGTGGTGGATGGGCCTTTTACGTCTGACTCCTGGGGCTCAACCTACTATGGTTCCTGAGCAACTAGGCCAAGTACCCCTTCAGAACGTGACTCTCACTGATAGCTCAGGTCGAGCAGTCCAAGGTTTCTCAGGGGGAGGTAGGCGCAAGGTGACAAAGGATCAAGCCTCAAGATACAACCAGCAACCACAATAAATGGATGTCCAGCCAGATGCTCCCTTTTTTTCAAAAGTAGTTTTTATATATGAACTCAAAGTGAAATTCAAAACACACAAACGATATACACAGACCTACTAATGTCGGGACTCTAGTGTTGTATGGGCAGTGTCCTGAGTCCTTCTTACAGGCAGTTTGGTATTGCCTGTTTACAAAAGATAACATTCAGGTTAGGCCTCACTAACGAGTTTGAGTCTTTGAGGTTCACCAGTGTGTTTCTAGAAGTGAAAGTGTTCCAATGTCATAGCGCTATGAGGCAGAGCAAGCTCCACCCACACCTTGGTGGCATGGCACTCAGCCTTAATCACTCCCGCTAGTGTTGTAAAATGGAAGACCATGGGAGCAGTCACAACCTAGTTTCGAGGTAGACTGGAGCAGATGCTGTTTATGAGCGGTAGTCTTTTCTTTGCAGGCAAGTTTGCTGGACGTCTGCTTCACCCATTCCAGGTCGGAGGCAGTCACTCGGCCTCTGATGCTTTAGTCAGAAAACAGTTGCAAGAGTTAGAACATATGGTGCTCCACAGTCACACATTGTACTAGGACATTGGCCTTGCCTTTTGGCAATGGCGCACCAGGTCAACGGCCCATGCTCTTCACAGCAGCCCCCGCCGGCATGTGAGGCTACTGACATTTGAGAGCACACAGGCAGATGGCCCGATAGGTTTGTCAGCGGTTATTGTCATGTCAGCCCTCTCTGGCATATGGGGTCACCGAATAGGGCAGTACATGGGGGATTTCATGATTGGTGCTGTGACAGTTGCGTTCAAAACATCCGCCTTTGTCATATGGGGCCATTGATGTTTAGCAGCCCACGGGTGGATGGCCCAACTAATGTGGCCACAACTATCTTCATGACAGCCCCCTCAGCATTAAGGGTTACCAACTTTGGGTGGTACACCGGTGTATGGCCTGATCAGGGCAGCACAAATATCTCACACCTCGCATCAGGGATCCAGTTGTCAAGATCCTTCATTGGACATTGCTCCTTCCAGGCACTCCCCCCTCACAGAGTCCTCTGGTCTCAGCAGGCAGATGCTGGTGTTCCAGGCTCCAGGGAAGGTGGTCTTGATTTTCTTGGATGATGTCCACTCACCCATCTGGGAGACTACCAGACCTCAATCTCTAGTCCTGGTCACGCAAGGTAAAAGCCTTACTGAGCTTCTCCACATCAAGGCACGGTCTGCTTAAGGAGACTCAATCTCCACTGTTTACAATGCCATTTCCAGACACCGATATGATTTAGAGTCCCATGATTTAAAGTCTGTGGTGTGGGAATGTCTCCTTTGAAATGCCCACTCTATTCTGTCTTTTGCCCATGAAGCAGTGTGTCACAGCAGTAGCAACTCCATCCCAGAGAAAGCCCCACAACACAGACCAAGGGAGTTACTTGTGTCTCACACCTGAATTTTAGCCTCACTGATATATGCTTAACAAAAGGTTAAAAAATCCCCGAGCCGTACTCTTTATTATTTCATTATCAGCCCCATCTCCTTCCCGAGAAGTGTCCAAGCCAGACCTTTCCAGAACCAAAGAGACCCATTTAAAGCACACAGGACATGCTGGCTCTCTCCCTTCCTCCAGTGTCTGTACCGTCCAGCTCAGAGGAACGTAACAATCTACAAATCTGTCTGGTGGGCTCCTCCACCTTCACATGCCGTTGCAATATCCTGGCTTTTCACTATGGAACCCACAGGCCTGCATGTATTGTGCCACTCAGAGGCACGAATAATTCACAGCATGCACACGCAAACAGATGTAAGCTGCAGAGCATATCATGTTATAGGCCAAGAGTGAGTTAAGCACACAGCAGCTGAACTTTACACAATTGGGCTGGTAGGCCCCACTCCACTGGCACAGGTAAAAAGTCCTGTTCACTCTACTGATCATAACCACTAAAATACTGAATACTGCCACCTCTGCGCTTGTGCTACCTAACTCTTTGATAAGGGCAGCAACCCTTCACAACTGCAAGGGTAGTGCTGTGGGCGCCTCTCCCTGTCTAACAAGACCACAATCCATGAGACAGGCCTATGTCATAGCGCAGACCCATGATCCGTGTTCGCCCATGACCAAAACATTGGCACTAGGGATCCAGCTGTCTGTGCAGCTGGGGCACTTGAGAGGAGTGGTGCACATCCATCATAATGCAAGGGATTTTTCCATCCAACAGTTACACCATAGCTGAACAAAAAAGCAGGTTCATCACCTCTGAGCTTTTTGCCATGTTGAAAACAAGTTTAGCGGGACCTTGCTGTAAAGGTATACGGGCTTGTGAATCCTAGCCAGTTATAGTTTTCAGCCATTCTCCACTAGAGGATTTTGACATCCAAGAATGTGACTATACCAAAAGATAAAACCTGGACCAGAGTGAAGCAGTAAATCTATCTGACCAACAAAGCACCCTTGGTAACTATGAAATATAGCTTTGTCCAGCTTGAAGCTTTTGGTGCCAAAACCAATTACGTCAGGGGGAGCTTGGCGATTATATATCTGACTTTAAGGGACCTCAGAGTGTGGATAATGCACTGCTGGAAGACTCTGACTTCCATTTCAGAGATTAAATCCAAAGATAAAACTTTGACTTGCATGACCTGCTTGAAGTATCCGATCTCCACTAAATTGCGGTTTCGGTCCTCAGCCAGAAATCGCGCCTCGGTCATAGTCAATCATGACCTGTTTTCAATGGTGCTTTACTTTTGCCAGGCAATTTTTGCCCTAAAACTTTAAAAATTTATATTTGTAGTTCTCCTTAGCCTATTTTCAGGATCGTAGGGGCATATCATCAACGAGGCGATAAAAAATTATTGCCGCTTTTGCGTCCGTTTTCGGATGAAAAGCTGCGATAATTTTATCGCCTAATCAGCAAAGTCACGCTATCGCTTGAAACCTTGCATTAGTGCCTGTATTCTGAACACCCAGCTTTGCATCTCTAATGAGATGCAAAGTGGGCGTTCCTGCCCTGACATAACTGGAGAAATGTCGCTAAGCGACATTTCTCCAATTATCAATGGCCACGCTAACCTGCAGAGTGACAAGCAAAGTAGCGATAACCTCTGTTATCGCTACTTTCCTTACGCCTGCTTCAAAACTGACTTAGCCATGATATCCTATGTAAGGTGGATATCATGGCTAAGTATACCTTGCCCTATCATCAAGCTATCGCCAAACTTCGTGAGATTATCACTGGATTTCCAGCGATAATCTCGCATTTGGCAGTTAGTGCTTGGAATTTTATTGATTTTGAGATAAGCGTTGCTAATAGCACGCTATCTCAGTGATAAAATTCCACGTTACCCGGCGATAATTATCCTAGCGCTAAGTGCGCTTAGCGATAATTATCGCCGGTCCTTGATGATATGTCCCTTAGTGCCTTTTTGCTTATTACTTTTTTCTCAATTTTTTCTACGTTGGTTTCTGAATTTTATTGTGTTATGTTTTTTACTTTAAAATTGGTAGTACTTGTTGAATTTAACATTAATTTCGCTGACGATTGCCTGCTACTTCTCCACAGCAACCAGGAGTTGAGCAGGTATGCCTTCAAACTTTGTTTTGACCTAACCAGGTTGCATTTATTAAGTTGGCTGCAGTCAAAATTAATAACCCAATTTCTAACACACACACACTGTTTTAGCTAAAATATCAACATAACAACAAACCTTGTGCTTCTCACTCTAGCCGTTGATATTCAACTTATTCTGATAAAAGGTTGCAGCCACAAGACTTTAATAGGGCCAAAAAGACATTGCAGGAAGCTACTTGTTTCTTATTTCCGTGTGCAATTCAGAAGCAACCGATTCCGTGGACAGCTACTCTCTCAAACACATTGGCATATTTTGGTGAGTTTCTGAAAAGCCTCTGTTACTGCCGTAAAGATTGGGATTGGATGATAAAAGCAAGAATCGTAGGAGTTAGCCCATTCTTCTGACACATTTCTTTGCTTCCTAAAATCTTACGTTTTTTCTGTAGTGTATTTTCTTATAACCCAAAGAGTACTTATACTGCCTTTTAAGGGTGGTCTTCTTACTGTGTCATTTTTTATGTACGCTTAACTAAGCACTTATCATGCATCCGACTTGCATGGTAATCTAATGTTCTCTCCCATGTGGATTATTGGAAGCTGTGCATGAATTTTGCTTTAGGACACTTTTTTTTATCTTGGACGCACATGCCACCGTTTTGGTATTGGCACACTTCAGTCTTGTTCCTATTGCTTCTGCCGGCATCTTTGGAGCAGGAAGAAACTTCTTTGCCCTACATGGTCAAAGAATGAAAGTGCTGCCAACAAGGTCAAGAAGGGACATCATGAGGTAGAGTGGGTTGGGGTGTTTTCCGACAGGTATTTTCAGACAAGAAGATGAGGAAGAGGAACATCATATGCTGGGCATATGGGGTGGTCAACTCAGCATTAACGTTTACCTTTGAAAGGGCAGTGCTGTATTTCGCAGGTACAAGAATGTTGGCATTTTATTCATTGAAGATATGCATTTCCAACACATTCTCCATCAATATGAGGTGACCACATTAGCGTCTGAAAACTGAACATTTGAGAATGTAAGCAATAAACAACAGAATGAAAAAGTGGTCCCACTTCTAAGGGCAAGACATTGGGAAAAAGTAGTACCTTCACGGGTGATTCATGGCAGAAAATGGATGTCAAAGGTTCCCATTGCTCCAAACTAAGCAAAGCAAGGCACTTAGGGCCTACCCATACTCCTTTCATACCCAGATTTGTTTATACCGAGCTGTAAATAATGCAAGGTAGGAAACTGCACAAGAGGAGCTGAATTCCTCCTGGCCCATGGGATGCAGAAAAATAATCCTAGCTGCCTGGTCCTGCTCCTAATTGATAAACTCCTTCCTGTCTCCTGGTGCAACAATGAGAAGTGATAAGGCAGAGGAGTCATTGTAACACATTCACATAATATCCCACCACACACCCGCCCTATCTGAAATTATTTCCCCTCACTTGCTTTAGGCAGAAGGCTGAAATCTTGCATACTTAGTTAAGTAGGACTTGTACGGTCACCGTCAAGAGCCCACGAGCATTTCCCCGGTGGGCCGCCAGGGTGCAGGCCAGTTTTGGGCCCCTGGGGGCTGTTTTTGTTACCGGGGACCGGGCGACAATATCGGCCCCCGGAACAAAATCGGCAGAAAACGACACTAGCAAAAAGCTCGGCTGCACCCCCATCCTCCTGGAGGGGGGGTGGGGGGTAGATGCCGAGCAGTTTGCCAGGGCCGGTTTCAGTTCCCAGTCCGCCCTGACCACGGTGGATAGCCAACGTTATACAAGTGCTGTCCGTTGCTTCTTCTAGTTGTTATTGTTGGTAATGGAAACCAAGTCACAGCCAGAGATCCTCCGCAAGACACCATTTGAGGGTTGTCTTGGTTAAATGCTGACCTCTGGGGAGCATCATAACTTTGAGAAAAGACAGCTAGTTTTCATGCAATACATCAAATTTGTCATTGGGGATGTCTCCTGAATGGTGATTTGGGTGAATGGTGCCATGAAGATAACCTCCTTCCTTGATTCCGACAATACCTATTGAAGGGAGAGAGCTTCTCTGATGAGTATTTGGACTAATGCACAGTTAGAGGAACCTGGTCAAACTGCCTACCACTCTCTTGATCCCCCTTGTAGGATTTATTGTGCAGAACAAAAAAATCACCTAGAATTGAGGTTTCTCTTTTCTATGCAGCTGCAATAAATTAGAAACAGTAACATACTGACAATCATGCGAGACATTGTTGCACTAAGAATTCGAAAACAGCAACAAAAGCACATATTGTGATAACATGATTGCAACTCTAGGTTCATGTTGGAGGAAAATGTATGACTAGCTTTTCTCTGAAGACAATCTGGATAACCAACAGTCAAACTAGTTTGAAGAGCTGGATAAAGGAGAGGAAAGAATATATTTAAGTGGCAAGAAAAATATTACTCAAAAGTAATACAGGTAGCAGCAAACAATTCCAAACAAAATCAATGTCAAATCAAAACACCCCAAAGACATTGGGGCAGATTTATAACGGACTTGCGCCACTTTTACGCCGCCGTTGCGTCACTTTTGTGACGCGGCGTAAACCCTGCGCCATGTTGCGCCCCATTTACAACGTGACGCATCTAGGGAGATGCGTCACGTTGTAAAGCTTGCGCCACACATGTGGGCGTACCTGCACAGGGGGGGGGCGTTCTGGTGCAGGAACGCCTCCGAAAAGTGACTGACTGAAATCTACAAGATTTCACTCAGTCACTTTTCCGGCCATGCTGCGTCAAAACCCTGCGCCTGCTTGAAGCAGGCGTAAGGATTGACGCAGCATTGTAACAATAGGGCACCCCCGAGCCTTGCTGGAGCTGCGTCGCGCTTGCGACGCAACTCCAGCAATGCGCCAACCTTCCGCCATCAGATGCGTCACGCATCTGTTTATCCTTGCGCCACGATGCGCTGCATTGTAAATGCGGCGCATCTATTGTGGCGCAAGGGTAAACTTTTGTGACGCATCTTTCCTGGCGCATCCCTGCTGATTTGCAGGGATGCGCCAGGAAACATAAATCTGCCCCATAATATTTAAACTGTAAGCAGTCTGTAACACCCAACACAATCAGCGTAGGAATTGTACTTCAAGTCCTCCATTTTTTCCACTGGAAAAGATTGCCACACACAGAGGTGTAGCAAGGGGGGCGGTGACAAGCCCCAGCTCTGACCTGTGATTGTCGCGCGGTGGCAGGCGCAGGGACCGTCGTCACCACCCCCCTCACCTGCAGCCGTCGCGGGCTGCAAATGCCCGACCGCCACTGGCTGCAAAAGGTCTAGCTATGCCACTGGCCACACAATATAATGTTGTACCCACCCAAGCCCTGAGACTATCCAACTGACTGAAGTCCGCAAATCCCAATGACACAAGAAGAAATGAGGAAACCGACATTTCACCATGTCGAAGCTGGAACATCTACTCTCAGTAAAGAAGATGCACCCAAGATTACAAAGGATTCCAGAATACTTTAGAGACCTATTTGTGCCTACAGCACGCCAATGAAACTTTTTTAGTTAAAACACGCACCTAAACTCTAAGTGGCACCGGCCCTGGATGCAGAGCAATACAAGACTCTATCACATGGATAACTTAAACTATCTGGGCTGTTACATCCTTCACTTCAACCCTTTAAGAAGCCTCTTCACTTAGGTTTACATTGTGCTGTTGCCTCAAGGCCAATCAGTCTCCATTTTTGATGTATGCTGAGATCAGGAGGGTCTGATGGAAAATGTATTGCTGGATCTAAAGATTCTGATCAGGGCTTTAAGTGGGCCGGGTCCTGCCGGTGCTGAACTCTGGCAGTTCTAAAATGGAGGTACTAAGACGGGTCCCTATTGGGCTCTCCATTGTTGCCCTCAACCTCAGGATTAAAAAATTAATTTTAACTCAGATGTAACGCCGTTCACAGCCTTTGATATAACTTCAAAGAGACTTGCAGTATATTTCTTTCACAGTGTCATCATTTCAGAACTGTGTTTGCTTTGTTCCCCCTAAATTGGCAGAATATGCTCAGACGTGGGTCCCTTGCTCACTTTGCCACAGGATTCAAGCTAGCCTGGCTGATGACGGCTGTTAGCCAGAAACCGGTCCCAGGATACCTGTATCCGGTCCAGTGAAGACATGGCTTGGCAGTTCGGGCTGGACTGTTCCCATGAGGCACAGGGTCAAGACTGATTTGCATATGGCTGTGTCTGAACTGGGGTGGCAAAGTGAGCTAAAGACCGATGATGGATTCAACCCAGATCTGTGACTGGGGGTGAGTGTCTGAAAAGTTTCAGCGCTCCGTCCATCATCTTCTTGTGTTTGCTTTGTTCACCCTAAGTTGGCAGGGTATGCCCCGACGTGGGTCCCTTGCTTACTTTGCCACTGGATTCAAGCTAGCCTGGCTGATGACGGCTGTTAGCCAGAAACCGGTCCCAGGATGCTTGTATCTGGTCCAGTGAAGACATGGCTTGGCAGTTCGGGCTGGACTGTTCCCATGAGGCACAGGGTCAAGACTGATTTGCATATGGCTGTGTCTGAACTGGGGTGGCAAACTGAGCTAAAGAACAATGATGGATTTAACCCAGATCTGTGACTGGGGGTGAGTGTCTGAAAAGTTTCAGCGCTCCTTCCATCATCTCCTTGTGTTTGCATCTTTTCAGAACTGACATATTTTCAATATACTCTACAATGAAGCCATAGTTGTTGCTTATTGATCTTATGCAACTAAGATCCATTGACAAAGCTAATAGTCCTGGCTTGTTACTGGTTGTACTATAAATCTGGATGCGGTATCAGAAGCAGAAAGATACCTGTTGGAGGGTTCAGTATGCTAAGCACAGATTATCATTTTAGGTGTTTCTAAGCCATTCCCTTAATTACATTAACCACTCCCCTTTGAGAGACCCCCCCCAGTTTTTGCATTTCACTTAAAGCACTAATTATGATGATGCCTCATTAATTGCAATCCAATCATGAATTTCAATCCTTGCACTAAACCCACCATTACATTTTCTTTGGTGACTCCATCTATATTGATTATTGCGCCTCCCGAATCCTTCCACAAGCTCATCTCTATCCTCACCAATTCTATCCTGATGATGTAATTCCTCTATCAACTAAAGACTTGAGGCCCTATTTAGGCCTTGGAGGGCAACCTGGTGTCTCATCAGGGAGGCGGAGATCCCTGCCTATTCTGTGCTTCCATCACAGTGACCCCTTCCCTGTATTGAAGATAGCTGAGCCAGCACCATATTTAAACAGCGAAAACGAACACCCAGAGCGGGAGCTTATTTTTTCTGAAAAAAAACAAATGGCCCCAATGTGCAAGGAGCTTTTTAACATTTTTGCTGCCCGTGTCTGCAATGCCTTGCAGGGAAAAAGAGTGACGTAGTTAGGGCCAGCTTTAGGGTGGTGCAACCAGTGCCACCACAACATGCATTGAGCTTGGGGGGAGCTTATGGGTTTACAAGCACCTACAGCAGATGTTCAGACAACAATAAAAACGTCAAGGTGACTGGTGATGTATGTACCTGCTGGAGGGAGATCAGAGTTTTGTCTAGTGGTAGTTTTGACACATCACAGAGAAGCACAGAGAGTTAATATGCCTGCTGCAGGGCTCCTGTTCCAGGCAGATTACATAATTGTGTTTTATGTAGATGGCCCAGTGGGTTAATGCTTTTGTCAGAGCAATCCTTTTGTTGATTGCAGTTCATAAATTACAATCATAGTATAGCACAGTGAGCTGTGAACTGTTATCAGGTAGCTGTATGAAAACTGGAAGGTATAGGTTGAAGCGTTATGTTTTTCCCCTGTCTTTCATTTTCCTCATGTTGTTGTGGGGGGTTCATTTGGATGGAAATACATTTGTCGTGGTGGGGCCAACCTCCCTGTTGTGTTGCGTTTTAGATCCTGAGTTTGTTTTTCTCCACACCAAGCACTCTTGAAATGTACTGCCTACCGGTATGGATGGCGTACGGCTCCTGAAACTTGTGGTTCTCTATGTCTTGTGTAGCATTTCTTGTGTCCTGGTTTCCACATGTGCGATTCATGGTCTTTATCACTCCAATTGTGGTAGGTTTGCTGGGCTGTTAGTGGAGATGGTGGAGAGATGATGGTTAGGTGAGGTCAGGGTCTGCATTGGATCCCTGTCCACACGTAATTTACTCCTTCTTTAACCCCCATACTTGCTCCATATGTAACAGCACTCCTGAATAAATCTTTGAAGAAGGTGGAGTTTCCCACAGCCTGTAAACAGGCCTTAGTGGTGCCACTGGCAAAGAAAGCATAGGTGGATGCCTCTACCGTATCTAATTATGGCCTTATCTCAATGTCACTTTATCTGTCAATGGTGCTGGAAAGATTAGTTCTTTGTCAACTAATCCAATAGTTTGCCCCAAAGGCTGCATTAGATGGGATTGCACTCTTCCACTTTGCAGTGGTTTTGTTCATTCTTAAGAAATAGATCTTTTGTGGTGCAGCTATCCCCTTTTAAATCGAGCCCTTGAAATTTGCATTGTGGAGTGCCTCCGGGATCCTCACTGAGCTCCACTTTGTTTAATATATATTTGGCACCTTTGGCAAGTATGAGGGCATAGGGTTTTGAGATCGTTAAGTATGCTGATGACACTCAGTTGATTATCTTTATTGATGATAAGCATACATTGACACAGGGGAATCTGGTTGATCGCCTCTCAGAAGTGGCAGGTTGGCTACAGACATACTCATTAAAACTCAATGCAGATAAAACAGAACTCCTAGTTTTTGGGGAAGCCCATGATGGTCTGGAATGACTCTTGGTGGCTGGCATTGTTAGGCACTGCATCTTTTATGCACTCTTCGGAAACTATTTCGCTGGATTCCAGTACCATGGAGAAGGAACACTGTTGAAGCCTTAATTATGAGCAGGTTGGATAATGGGAACGCATTGTATGTGGGCATATGACAGCATCTGTTCATGCGGTTCCTAATTATTTAGAATGTCGACAGCAACACTGATCTGCAACAAGACAAGCAGAAGCTCAGCCTTGGCTTGTCTTAATCATCTTCACAGGCTTCTAGTTCAGAAATAGCAATTTTTAAGCTCATGTGCCATATGCATAGAAAACTTTATGATAAGGGCCCAGCAATCCTACAGAATAGAGTCACTTTCCATAGACCTGTTCGGAACCTTCATTCAGCCAACCAGGCTTTAATATCTTGCAAAAGAATCAATAAAACCAGAAAACCAGAATGAGTGGCTGCACCGTCAATTTTTGGGCAGCGACCCACTGGAATAATCTTCTCTTGAACCTATGTGCAGTGCTAGATTTATTAGTATTTCAGAGACAGTCGAAGACCTAGCTGTAGTCAATTTAGGGTCCTGATTGTAATTATAATTCTACTCCTGACGAGGCGTCAAAGTGCTTTTTGGTGAGTAGCACGCTACTCTGGAACCGAAAAAGGATTAGTGGTGGATTAATATTGGGAAATATGAGTTAATTTGTTTAGTGGGCATGCAAGTCTGTTGATTGGATTGACTAGAATAATGGAGAAATAGAAGAGGGAAGAGTCTAGAAAGTGTTATTTGGGAGATCATAGTAGTAAGAGGAAGTTTGGAATGAACGAAAGGAGAGACAGAGAAGGGAAGAGTCTCTAGAAAGTGATTAGGGAGATTATGGTAGTAAAATGAGGTTTGGGATGAGTCAAAAGAGGGATACATGAGGGAAGAATTTAAAAAGGGTTGTTTGGGAAATTATGGTAGTAAAATGAAGTTTGGGGTGAGCCAAGAAGAGATGGAGGAGAGAAGAGTGTAGAAAGGGTTATTTTGGAGATCATAGTAGTAGAATGAGGTTTAGGATGAGTCAGAGAGTGGCGGTAGAGGATATATTGCGAGAGGTAAATGGTGAGACATAGAGTAGTGCATTTGAGAGATTCAGAGGTTTTTTTGTGGAGGCTCTACTGGATTGTAACTAGCAAGGCAGGGTCCAGTACCAGGATATCCCTCTCGGGATGAGGGTACACTTTATAAATACTTAAATGAATAAATGTGTAGTGTGTGCGTGATGTGGGGTGCTCTCACACCCTACACTGGTATGAATGGTTCTGTGGGGTGAATGAAATACATGTGAGAGGAGGTCTGTGGAGGGATGGAGCAGTATTGGAGAGGGGTGGTGGGGGAGTCACTGGAGAGGGAGGTCATTTGGGGTGCCTGCAGAGATTGTCACATACCTGGGCTAAAGCCGCACCCGGACATAACCCTGTCCTTAATAGGGTAGACAAACCCTCACAATGACCCTTCTATCCACAGAGACTCTTCTGAAGACAACTTAGTGGTTTCCCTGACTCTTAATAGAGTGGAGGAACCCTACATTTGGCAAGTCGGAATAACCAATGGTTTATGACATTGCTCCTTCTCCACCAACACCCCAAAATAAGGCCATTCAATTGTTTTGACATATAAATAGGTTTTCTTCCTCTACAGCCTCCAGCAACAGTTTTGGATTGTGATAACTTCTGTGTGTTGAATTTCAATTGACTTCGCATTTCACTTGCGACTCTATTATAAATACAAAACAGCCCTACTGGTATGGCATGTGGTTGAATCTTTGGGGATTTTTATGCATAAGAACTGTAAATGGGAGAAGTAAGTGGTGCCTCTGTTGGTGTGATGGCATAGTGAGTGAATCACATTGCAACCTCAGCAGTCAGTGGTCCCATATTACTAAAATCATTCCAATCTTTGCTTGGTATAAGATATTGATTTCATTATTTGTTTATGTGTTTGTCCAGATATAAGCTGAACGTTGAGTACAAAGGGCATAAAGACAAACTATTAACGGGAAGTTAGAATGAACCAGTTGCTTGACATTGCTCAGTCATTTCTAGTGATGTATAATGATCTTAGTCGAAGGTTAATTTGACCACTTCTGTTTTCATGAGTTTCCTGAAGGAAAGAAGTTTAGTTCTGGGTGGAGTGTTGGACTCAAGGTAAGTGGGATCTCTCTTTGGAGGGTCCTAGTGAGATGCCAGTTTCTGGAGGTGACCGTGCCTGTTGCATTGGCCTGCCTGAGACAGAGAATTTTTCATGTGATACCTGATTCCACTAGGAGTGGGCAAAATTTGCGTATATTGTTTTCACGTCATGAATGAAAAGACGACAACATTTTGCAAAATTTCAGGTATTTACACAAAATACAAACCCATCATTTTGCTCTATATTGTAACGTGAAATATATCCTGGCATAAATTTTTGGCAGAAGGACACATTTAAACAAAAGCACCGCAAACAACAGCCACTAGCGTTCTGTTGTTCCAGTACGTTCATGTCACGTTTTTACCACAAATTGTGTGCTCGATGTCATTTTTTACTGCAAATGGTACGTAATTATGTAAAGTGGTGTAATGACATCATTTCAGGAATTTCATGTAACTGTAACATGAAATTCCAGAAATTACTAGGGGTGGGCGGAATTGGCGGAAGGCACTTCCGCCAATTCTCGCGAGAATGCAAGCAATTTCCGCGATCACGCGATATTTCCGTGATCGCGGAAATTGGTGCTTCCGGCCTGCCGCTGCCGCCCGCTACAGGTTGCGGGTCCCTCGAGTCAGCTGTCCATCGTAGTGGGGGAAAGGGCGGAAGATGTTGCCCACCGCTGGTGTGTGGGGCGGGGCTTCCATGCAGTTCACATGCCGCCCGTGGGCCAGAGACGCCGCGGGCCAGAGACCGATCAGAGCAGCTGGTGTCAGGAACTACACGGGGATTGCGCGACAGGTAAGGACCGTCACCACAGCTAGTTTTTGACGGTCGATATGGGGAGAACAGCACACCTGCCCAGCCTCGACCTAGCTCCCGAATGTATTGTGCCGATGAATGCGTTACTGAATTTGAGCTTCAACTCGGGCACCTGCTTTATTTATATCTGCAAGTGCTTGGCCAGGCAACAATTTCCGTTCCCTCCCGGAAATTGCGACAATTCGGCATTTCCGCGTTCCGGTCGGAACGCGGAAATGTCGAATTGTCGCAATTTCCGGGAGCGGAACGGAAATTGTCGCCCACCCCTAGAAATTACACAAATTATGCTGACATCATATACATTTCATCCAGGCTTAGACTTTACAGGGCACTATTGAGATGATTTCAGGGTTGGCTTTGATGGCCACTTCATTGTGGATTTAGGCACAATATGCCCACTTAGTTCTGGAACAGTTACCTTAAGGGCACCGGGCACCTTCACAAAGGCATATATTGAACAGCCCGTCGGGAACAAAAAATAATACTGCAGCTGGATGCTCCCCACACTCATCCCTGCATATTTCACAAAACACACTGAAGCTCAAAAGGAGGTGCACCGCCTTGAAACTATGACATTTATATAAGGATTTATATAAAATCATGAAAACAGCAGAGTGGGAATTTCCATCTACAAGCAAGTCCTGTAACCTACCTACCACAGAGAGTCTGCATAAGCTTTTTGGACCCTATCTTTTCTTAGTTAAAATGACCTATGAGAAATATGCCCATGTTGTGAGAAAGTGTCAACAGCGCTGCCTTAGATACCTTGTGCTCTACCTGGACATCATCATGTTTCCTTTGCTGCCTGGAGTCACCCAGGGGCAGGTATCACCCTAAAAACCATTCAATGGGTCACAGACATCTTACAGTATCTAAACTGTATAAGGATGTTCTTCCACTTCATATAGCCCTCTTCGGATTCATGCAAGTGAGTGAGTGAGTGAGTGAGTGAGTGAGTGAGTGAGTGAGTGAGTGAGTGAGTGAATGAGTGAGTGAGTGAGTGAGTGAGTGAATGAGTGAGTGAGTGAGTGAGTGAGTGAGTGAGTGAGTGAGTGAGTGAGTGAGTGAGTGAGTGAGTGAGTGAGTGAGTGAGTGAGTGAGTGAGTGAGTGAGTGAGTGAGTGGTACAGTGAAAGAGAGTGATTCAAGGAGTGAGTGGGTCAGTAAGTGAGTGAGATTTTGATTGTATTGTTCGCTCTGCCAACTAGGTTTGATACCTACACAGTATAAGCTGTTACTTAGGTATTCATTAAAGGTGCGTGATTAAAAGCACTAGGACTAAAGGTCTCCACAGAATTATGATTTCCACACATTTCCCACATGTCTTCATCAAACACACTCACACAGGCTGGAAGTTAATTCAGACTTAATGCTCCTTCAGCAATCGACTGCCACATCTGTAGACACTGCCAGAACATTATCAATTTTTTGGCAAGCATATGAACATGTTACCTAATATTGTGCCTGCTTGTAATATAATTAAATTGGTACACACTGGGCTCCTACTGTCATGTAGCATGCACCGAAAAAGAAGTATAGATGGGGTGGTCAAGCACGAAAGAAAACATATTTACATGTATATATTATGGCCATGAAACGAGAGTGAGAAGGGATTGCAATTTCCCGCCAATGTAGCATTGCCTCTTATGTACTTTGATATGGATGGCTGGGCGTCTGCTACAAATCTCGTCCTTGGTTTCAAACATTCAGAATTAATCTCCAGCACTTCCTTCTTAGAGCTAGGCCTCCAGTGGTCTTCCCCATCTGCAAATGTTGGAGATGGTGCCTAGTGACTAAGAGGTCAAATGCAAGTTAAGTTTGTTTGCAGCACACATGATGTAGTGCACCACATCATCTGTTTATAAGCTGGTCCCTAACGTGCGACGCACCTACGTCAGCAGCCTCATTAACAGAGAAAGCTGGCTTCCTAAAGAGCCGTGCCTAGGAGGGGTGGAGAGACGTGGGAGGGGAGGAGGGGAGTGGGAGGGGAAGGGCGATAGAAGGCAAGAGACCAAAAGTAATAACACTGTTTTAAATGAATGCTCACCAAAGCTGCCAGCTCTAACGATTGACCCCTCGGGGGATGCTACGCCTACCTCTCATTGAATGACTCTGATAAAGCTGTGACAAACTTTAGTTATCAATAGATTAGTATAGGGATGAATTCCTCACCAATCTGCAACAAAATGTTTATCTTTTCTGAAATATGCAGCCCTTTTAGGGAAAGGAGCATAAAATGAAGAAGCTTGAGTTTGACGAAGACAAGACACCACGAGTCCAGACACATCAATATTTCCGTACAAGCATGTCACGTGACTACCATGGCGAGACTGGGTGACCACCTCGCCACAGGCCATTATGGATACAATTTCCAGTTTGGGACTTTGTGTGATAGCCAAATCCATGCTGGTTGTCGTAGTCTTGTTTTGGTTCCACTGAATTAATTAGACTAAAACGTCTGAAATCAATGATTAGGAAGTGAAAAGTTCAGGAGTGAAGACATCGTCCTTTATTGACTTGGAGAAAGGTGGGCCGATGGTGTGGATGGATGTGTAGGTGAATGACACCTGAGGTAACTCTGCGATGGTTTATGCTCTAGCCACATCTGTTACCTTTTGAGCATGTTACACTTATGAATGTTACAGAATATATATTTATTACAAGAAGTCTTGCCTGCTCCCTCTTCCGCATGGTTCACGCTGCCTTTAAATAAGGGATCTCTGCTGTTTCATTTGGCAAAATGCTGGATTTAACATCATTACACTTGAGGAATGGAAACCAAGTGTCCCAAGTATACGCCATATGAGCTTGAAGAGCCATGGAAATTTGCCATGGTCGCCCCTTATCAGCACGAGGTGGCTTGTTGTTTTCTCTCAATTCTTAATACATTATTCAAGCATTCCCTCCTTCACTGAGTAGTGACTTGGATGTAACAATACACAGTTACTTGACTATGTACTCATTACACTCATTGTACTAATTAGTGAAAGATAGGATTTCTCTATCTGTCTGTCCATCCACCCTCTTGCCTGTCCATCCATCCATCCATCCATCCATCCATCCATCCATCCATCCGTCCGTCCATCCATCCATCCATCCATCCATCCGCCCATCCGCCCGCCCGTCCGTCCGTCCGTCCGTCCGTCCGTCCGTCCGTCTGTCTATCTATCTATCTATCTATCTATCTATCTATCTATCTATCTATCTATCTATCTATCTATCTATCTATCTATCTATCTATCTATCTATCTATCTATCTATCTATCTATCTATCTATCTATCTATCTATCTATCTATCTATCTATCTATCTATCCAGCTATCTATCTATCTATCTATCTATCTATCTATCTATCTATCTATCTATCTATCTATCTATCTATCTATCTATCTATCTATCTATCTATCTATCTATCTATCTATCTATCTATCTATCTATCTATCTATCTATCTATCTATCTACCTACCTACCTACCTACCTACCTACTTACCTACCTACCTGTCTGTCTGTCTGCCTGTCTGTCTGTCTGTCTATCTATCTATCTATTTATCTATCTGCAATATCAACTTGTATGTTTCTTTTATAAGATTATCTCAAATATTTTTTCTAAATAATCATATAACTGATGTCTATAGACTTTTTTTTATTTATTTCTTAATCCGTATTAAAAACACAGCTGAAACCAAATCCTTCATTATGTTGAAAGGGTGGCAAAAAGGGCAGTGGCAAGCAGAAAAGCTCTATAGGTATTGAAGGAACTCAAGCTTCACTAGGGTCTTCATGAAGGTGACATAGGGCCTGATTCAGAAAGGGTCTCTTCCCCTCAGGGCGGAATCTCTGCAGTGAAAATTCTTATTGTGGAGATTCCGCCCAAAGTACGGAGACTCCCCCACGACTGAGGGGCCTCCCCACAAATGTAGAGAATCTTAGTGAATCAGGTTCTGGGATCTCTTATGTGGCGTCTGACAGAATATGTAGTTTTTGGCTCATTGTTAAATATAAACATGGTCCTTGGTTCTCTCCAATGTATCTTAATGAAATGTAATGGCTGTCTGATTGGCTGGTGATTGGAGCCCGCTCTGTGAGTTTTGTCCAATAGGACGGTATGAACTAACACAGAGAATGTGTTGTTAATCAGATGTTCCAGGCAGAGCATGGGAATCCTATTAAAGAATGCATTGTTAATCTGAGCTTCTCCGACATCACAGAAGATTATCTATCCTGTATGTAGGCTAAATTCCTTTTCCAACAAGGTCTTCATGGATATCGATGATATTGATTGTGGCAGTTCCCACAATTGCTACAGTAATTGCAGTACATATTAAAATATAATAGTATCCAGATGGAACAGGGGATGTATTCCAACCAGCTGCTCATGTGTCTATCTGTGCACCTATATAACAATGTATCTAACTATGGGTATACTAGCATATCCGTTTGTTTGCCAGTCTGACGGTCTATCTTTCTGTCGGTTGTATCCTTTCTTTCTATCAGTCTGCTTTGCATGAGCATAGCAGCTCAAATATATACAGCACTCAATTTAGATGTCTCAATGTCACATTCCACTGCAATCACCGCTTCAATAACAAAATCTTTTTTCTAATATTTAACAACAAAATTATCATTGGTCTAACATTTTAGAAATCAAATTAGTCGCAAGCCTTACTTTCCAGCAAGGAACCAAATCATTTGTTCTTTTGAGGAGGTCACATATCTTGTGCCTGCCTCCTTAGCCCTGTCTTTTGTGTCAGAATTCCTTAGTTTACTATTAGTCTCTGGGCATGTGTTACACTCTTTCCCTTGGCAGTGGGGGCAGCCCAGATGGGGCACCCCGCTACCACTCACAGCTATCCGTCTGATAGTCAATCACATCAACCAAAAATGGCTTCCTAAGTAGAATTTAATGACCCATATTCATTCCTAACATGGGTACATTTGGATGCTTCATGTTGATCCAGTACGGCATTAGATGTTCATGGTTGGTCTTAGTAACCATGTTTGTGTTGTGTTCAAACAATCCATTAGTACATTAATATTGGTCATAAAATGGCTGTCACCCTTCATCAAAAATACCAACCTAACCTCATTGACTGATTTTCTGTACGCATTTTGTCGGCAAAGCTCCCTTTTAGCTCTAGATCACTTTGAACAAAGGAGAAATCCCATGATGTGCACAGCCCACAAGTAACAACTTGGGGGCAGATTTATGAGCCCCTTGCGCCACTTTTGCGTCACTTTTCCCATGTTAAAAGTGACGCAAAAGTGGCGCAAGGGGCTCATAAATCTGCCCCATGGTTTGAGTTGTCCTGTTCAGTGAGACAGCGGTACTTCAACTTTCATTGTCTCATCAACTGCTTCACTTGTTAGGTCTGGCTTGACAGCAGCGTTGTATGTTTGGACTGTTGTTATCAATTCTTAAAACTATGACAGTGGGCTTTGACTCCATTCAGTGGAGTATCGCCCTGTAAACTCATGCTATTGGCTGTTTGATGAATAATTCTGCCTTGAAATGCTTAAGGGGCGTTTTACATGTTAAGAGTTCTATGAATCATCGTAATTCAAATTAATTTTCTCATAGGTGCTATTATACAAAACACAATCATTTTTATTTTAATGCAGTGGGCTGTTTTTTTAGGGTTTTAGTCGGGACTTAAATGATATAATTGCAAGTCAGGCTTACTTGCTTCGCCAATGCTTGTTTCTTTTAAGATCATATGCTACTTTTAAAAAATGAGTAACTTTTTCTATAATAAAACGCCTTCCTGCTTTAGTGGGTAGTTTGGTAAAAACTATACTTTTGAAAACTCAATAGGTAATTAACTTGGTCTACTATTGAAATGTGCAATTCCTGCAGAGAACATTTGTTTTATAGCGTTGAGCATCTTTATAATGTTTTCAGCAAAGCATCAGTGGCTGAAATTTGTGAATCTCTAGGGGTGTCCCTTGATCCCACGGCAGTGAGAGCATGTTTTCTCCAGTGAGAGGGACTGGAGGCGCCCCTCCTGAAGCAGGCATAGTAGAGCGCTGTCATCACTTGCACAAGGACACATGCACACAAACTGCCTTCAGACAAGATCAGGAGCGCTGCCCAGGCTCCTGGAAACCTCTCCACAAATCACAGCCTGTCTGAGCAGTGACGTGACTACGGGCGTCTCCGTTGGCATGACGTCAGAGGCCGCGCCCACGCCTGTCGCCACGTGGGGCTCTCAGGCATACAAGCGGCGCCTTCTTCGTCTCTTGGAAGCTGCTTGCTTCCGAGCTGGAAGCCGGGGAGAGGAGCGCCAGGGCAGTCCACAGAGCATCCCTCTGTCCGACTTTCCGCTGCAACCAACACAGGGACAGCTCCCTGCAGCCAACGCACCACTGTCAAATCACTTGGTGCTGCAGAAAAAAAGTAATTTCACGTCTCGCTTTACCTATTGAAGGCAGCAACTTCACGCCGTGCGGGAGATTTACACTTTCAAATGCACATTGCGACTTTTCTTTCTAAATAGGTAAATGTTATCATGTATGCATGTACACTACAAAGAAATACGAGTTTATTACTAAGGCTAACACTACTAGAATAACTAACGTTGCTCTATACCACAATCAATTCCCGTCACGCATCCAATTTACATATGTTAAGGAATTTGAAAGGTAGCCTTAGGCGCATGTCCATCAGTTTGCCTCTGGGCTGTTCGACACAGCAGGGCATTGGAGACGTTCCTTGCCTTTCTAGCCCGTACCCCAGACGCTGGGAGACAGAGCAGGGCGTGTGCGACAGTTTAGCTGGGCACAGCCCGACTTTTTTTCAGCACATTACGCTTAAGTCTCCTTCCACCGTTATATGTACAGCTAAGGCTTTTCCTTCCGACTTGTAGACCCCCCCCCCCCCCCTTCCCACCCCTTACCCCCCGCGTTGGCAGAACCTCTCCAGCTGTTTCCGCCTCACTCATTTCAGAGCTGCAACTCGCTTACCTCCCAGGCAGGGAGGTACCAGTGAAACCGTTTTTTTATTCTTAAACTGCTCGTTCTTCCAAAAAAAAGCCCCGCCATTGGCCCGAAGACGATCTCTTTGCTGTATATTCTATTTGAACTCAACCACAACGGAAAATATGTCCCACAGACAGCAGTAATAAAAGTGCCGCCGCTGGCACGAATGATGTCTGGGCAGATCAAAGGCTGGAGCGCTAACATCTCCTACCCCTCTCTTTCTAGGGGCGTTCTCCCCTGCCATGCTCCCGCAGTGTCCCTGCAGCGGACCAGGCACCCTGCTTGCAACTTTATCCCAAGTGTCAGTAAAAGAGCCACAGAAGCGCTAGAATGCAGCCCCTGCCAACGAGGCGCTTGTTGCATAGACGTGGTCACTGAAGGAGCTAGATACTGCCGCAAAAATGAACTTCACACATGTGCAAAGAAGTACAGTTTGACTTTCAAACCTCCATGCGCAATAAAGTGTCATACTGATGAAAGAATAGTACCAACCCATATATGTCAGCACATAATGGATGACATTACACTTACTACAAAAAGAACTACACCAAGAAATTATATGTATCTATATATCTATCCCAAATCCTATCTATAATTGCATAATTGAGCCACTGGTTATTAAATCAATATATATGTGTAATTGTTTCATTAGAAGACACACACACACATCATTTTTAAAATAGTGACGTGAATGGAATTAGTTCACGATTTGACAATTTGAGTAAAACTACGAGGTTCATGAAAAAAAAACAATTCAAGCAAATCTGTATGTAAAACCCTTTAACTTCTTCGAAAATGAAGGGTCATGTGGTAAATGTACATACCTTGTTGAGCCTTTGATGCCAGCTGGTCGCAGAATGTTTCAGCCAGTTGTGCGAAACGTCTTGTCGCCTGGTCGTGAAAAGTTTCCAAAGACTGAGGTATAATAAATCAGAGCAGCTTGAGCGAGGGAGCCAGTAAGCACGACAAAAATATAAAATTTTAAAAAAACGCAACAAAATACTGAACACACTTTCTCCCTCATGCGTTCAAAAATGCTGGACTTTTAACTTTCTGTTCTAAAGGCTCCAGCATGAGCTAGGTAATTTAAATAAATAAATTCGTTGCTTCTCGCTCTCTAATTGTGCATATTTATGCTGAATGTCCAGTGCCGGTGCAGGAGCGCAGCTTCATTAGTGGTACAGAGGGAAAGTCGCCCGGTGATGCTTTAGCCGGCAGTTCCAAACTTGAGTAGGGGAAGTCTCCTTAAAATCAGCCAGCTGGTAATTTTTTCCAGACGTCTTTCCCCCTGGACTTTTTTCTCTTTCCCCTCCTGCTCTCCTGCCTTTTCTGACTTCTTTGACTGAAGGGGGTCTCTTAAACAAGCGGGACTTTTGCTGGTGGTTGTTTTAATAAGGGAGGAGGACAGGGGGTGAGGAGGAGGGAACACTTTCCAGAAAAAAAAAAAATCCCTGCCCCTTAAGAGTCATACTAGAGCCTTGGCAGGGGCCACTCGAAAACTCCAGTGAATTAAATTAGCGTAATTGCAAACATTTGCAGAGCACTGTGGGGGCCCATATGTTGCCACCACCTGACGTCCTCGTCACGAACAGCACTGACGACAAAACGTCACATCTCTGGCAGGAAACGAAATGCACCCACAAGAACACCGTTTTCCTTATCCTGTGTAGAGAAAGTAAACTTTTAATTTTCAACATTTAATTTGCTTTGCGTTATACTAGGAACAGACTCATAACACTGTCGAGCTATGTACCGTTTTTATATCTTCCAGGTTTATTGAAATTCAGAACAGGGAAGTGCGCAGAAATCTATATGTATTTATACATTATACCGACATCTGTAAACTTTGAAGAGAAACTAATCGTTCATTGTAGACTTGGTTCATTATTTGAAAGTGAGTCCATTTGTTCCTCGGAGAAGTCCGTTCTCCACGCAGACGTTCCTGCACAGACAAGAGTCGCGCCGCTCGCCCGAGCCCTAAATTCTAAGTGACGGATGGGAAATGCAATGTTAATCCGCTATGCTCAGGTCCCATTTCGCTTCTTTCGCTTGCCAGGAGGACTGTCTGGATGAAGGTCTCTGAAGTACCCCGTCCACAGTTCGGTATAGCTGTACCAGAAAGGACCGCATGGTGGCAGTATTTGGAAAAGAATGAGGCTTCTGGCTGTAATGTGTTCTTTGAAGGCTGCTTGACAGGAGCCGCTGCTGATTGGCCGTTATTGGGAGCGCAGTACGTTTGCACACGCACGTAACTCAAGCCCCATGGACCAGCCAGAGAGAGCTCCGGGAACCCTGTGAGGGGTTCTTTATCGATAACCACCTCCTGGGGGTCCGCGTGCGCATTTAAGAAGTTACAGATGGGGTTTGTTAAGAATGAATGGCCTTCTTCATTGGAAAGAGTGATATACCTTTCCCCAATGAGAAAATCCACAATACCGCCGTTAAATCACCCCCGAACTGATATATTCAATATCTGATTGGCCTTATTTAATGCAAAAAGCCGACAGTACTAGAATCGGTTTCTGAACTCGGGATGCTGCGCGTCTTTACTCTCAAATTGGGGCAGATTTATGAGCCCCTTGCGCCACTTTTGCGTCACTTTTCCCATGTTAAAAGTGACGCAAAAGTGGCGCAAGGGGCTCATAAATCTGCCCCTATAGGGAGCGAGCATGCACTTGTCAATCACACTCATGCACAGACAGATCTGTGGGGTAATTGAAATGAGATGTGGGGAGATAGGGAGCACTTCCCTCGATTACTTCCGTTTGTGTAAACACCTCCTGAGCGATATACGCCCCCCCCCCACACACACATTAAAAAGGCGTGTGTAATCTGGAGCCCGCACGCGCTGGGTTCGAGGGCATTTGGTCGTAAATGAAAATGTAATTTGTTGTCATTCATCTGATCGTCCCGTGGAGCGGCAGCGTTGGCATGCCCGAGTCAGTCACGCCACTGCACTGCAGATGACCCTTTCAAGTGTGATATATATTGAATGCGGGCGCCTTGAACATCGAAGGAGCTCTGTAACACGGAACCCATGGCTCGGTGCGCACTTACGATGCCCGGGGTCATTGACGAGTCCCCCTAGTTGAGCCTTAAGGGCCCCCATAGCAGGCAGCTCTCTAGGCTAAAGCCTGAGACCACTGACTTCTAGCCACGTGCAGCCAAGAACCTTATACAACAAGCATTTGCAATGCAATAGGTCTCGCAGTTACGCGAGTTTAAGCTATTGGCATTGTAAATTACAATGCCTTTTATTTATGTTTTTAAAAAGAAAACAAAAATAAAAGGCATTGTTATTTGCAATGCCAATAGCTCAAACTCGCGACCTATTGCATTGTAAATGCTTGTTTTTAAAATGGAGCCACAGAAAATGTGTATTAAAACTTGACTAACAACAAGCTATATTGTTCACATTGGCAGGTTCTTTTTAATTTTGTTCTCATTTGCTTTTTAATTCTCTTGACCATTATTGTTTCGAAATATTGGCCATCGAGGAAGAAGAACGGTCTCCTGTAAATTGTCCTTGTCTGACCTTTACGCTCTATGCGTCAAGACCCCCTGGAGAGGGCGAGACTGCTCTAACTCCTGTTGAAGGAGAGCCACCAACAGACTGCGCCCTCGCCTCTGGACGGTCATGATGGACCAGAGCATGGCATGGGCTAGAAGGCTGATCATTTTACGATGCTTTTCTGAGTCCAGGGAAAACACACCTTTGAGATCCCGGCCTATGGCTGCTGAATCAGACTTCTCTCGAAGTAGTTTGATACAAAACAAATCTCTAGATTGCGAAAACAATTTAAACCTCTTTATTAAGGCCTGAGACGGACTCGACATGGAAAGATTATGAAAGGTTTTTCGGGTTTGGCGGCTTGAACATTGGACACAAGAGTTGCTGGGCTAAAGAACGGCTGCCGCCTGGCACCTTGAGATTGGTGAGCTTTCGTAATTTGATCCTCTGTGAAAATCCAAGATGCTCACTTTAACCTCTCGTATATTTGTGAATAATAACCCAGAAAAAAACCAAACATTTTTAAATAGTGCTTCTCACAGCGCTCCTGTCATTTTTAAGTGCTCTAAACAACAGCTGTTTGTTAGTATTTCCTATTCAGTGGTAAAACTAGGATGCAATATGGTTTACGCACCAGCTTCCATATGAGCTTGAGAGGGATCACGAGGTGAAGAAAGGCACAGAGACCCAGGGAATATAATGGCAGCCGCAATGCATGCCAAGATACATCGGATGGCAGCAAGTGGCAAAGAGGCAGCCTTACACCCTTGATGAAGTGAGTAAACGCAGGGTATGAACAGAAGGGGTAGCAATGGACTTATTAGGTGTAGCGGGACCCCGAACATTTGATGAGAGTAAGGTGGACTTGAGAATGTTATATCCCAATCCAGATACCCGATTAGGCTGGGAGATGGGAAAGGGGTGACGCATTACAAACAAGCGGCCGTGTGGCTGCGAAAGTATCGCGATCGCGATAAAACATCAAAGCGGCCGTGCGGCTACGAAAGTGAAAGTAATCACGTCTAGCGCGGCGCGCGTGCCCGCGCACATGCATTGTAGTTCAAGGCTGGCCTGGTAGCACTTTTTGGTGCCCTCTCAAAAAGTCTCGCCAGACCAGCGCATGCAAGTGCAAAAGATGCAATCTTTTCAGTGAAGCACACAAATTCATTCCAATCAAATCCTGTACTAAGGGGAATCAATCTGTCAGATTCCATGTAACATAAATACACTCTGTAGGCTTTAATTCAGAGTAATACCAATGCACCCATAAATGCCTATTGACTTTAACATATGTTGTTCACAATCAGTATACCAGACCTGCTGCTTTTATCGTAACGTTCGTAATAAACAAACAGGCTACTAGCCTGTAGCACCCGCTTGGCACCTTAACCAACTTCAGCCTTCTGTACTGGCCATAAACGTCCAGAAGGCAACCATCCGGCATGCAGATATAAAAACACAAATGTAAACTAAATTACAGTTGGCAAAGCACAATACTATTTCCCTAAGAGAGCCTAGCAAGAGTTATTGTGTTGTATATCATCTATCCTCATGGTTCATTCAGCCAGATCACTAAAACCCTTGCCTACTACAGTAATTGAGAAATTGCATGTAACAAAATACCTGCCTACAGGCTTTAGCACATGGTAATAACAATCCATCCTTAAAAGCCTATTGTCTTTAGGACATGCTTTTCACAACAAGTAGTTTAGGCCTACTGGCTTTGTCATAATGTTTCATACTAAACAGCTCAAACATGTGAAATCATGCATCACTTTTACCAATGAAGCAATTTAGTCTTTACCATTTACCATTGGCACTAAAATGTACCAACATTAGCCTATTTAAGTGCACAACCATCATGCATACACTTATACAATTACAAACATGTAGCAAAATACAACTTGCAAAACAATATGTAAGTCCTCTCAATAGGGCATAACAAGAATCATCACATAAAAAAAAACCAGGGTGTTTCAGAGTAGGTGGCCCGCGGCCAAACCCCTACCTACTATGGCAATCTGTGAGATTACATGTAAAAAATATCTGTCTGTAGCCCCTATACAATGTAATAACAACCAACTGTTAAAGGTTTACTGGCTTTACCAAATGCTTTTCACAATTAATAAGCTAGACAAAATGCCTTTGTCATAAAGTTTCATAATAAGCAGACCACCTCTGCAGCATTGGACATAATGTTTCCTAGTGCACCAATCAGACCAGTAGCTTGTCACCATAACCAACTCAGGCCTACAGTTAAGAGCATGAGATTTCCCACAAAGCAACCACCAGGCACATTCTTACCATTTGAAAGGTATACAAAATTACAGTTGACTAAGCAAATTACTATCTCTCAGAATAGGGCCTAAAATGTATCCCAGGACCTAACATGTATGAAACATATGGGCCCATAGGCAAGCAAAATTAGTCACAGACAATAGGTATCAATGTCAGCAGAAGGGGTGAAAAAAAGTATTTTTTAGGGTGCCAGAAACCTTCGCAGAGAGATTGGAGAGTTAGGGATCACAAACATATAGTCATTCCTACATGATCTCTTCTCAGAGCATGAAAAGAGTGAATATACTGATTGCAACCAATGTAAAAACAATTCTCTTGAATAGTTTTATAAAGTGAATGCATGAAAAGCAACTAGAAGGCCATCATAATTGAGTTGCAAGATTGATACTTTCTTGCTCACTCTTTGATGAATGAGCAAGTGAGCAAGAAGGAGTGACTCATACACTAAAAGAAGTGTGACATTCTAGGTGCCACTTGGAGAGCTTCAGAGATCCCTGCCAAGAACACTATGAAACTGTGTGTCAGAGCACAGTAGCTCATTACTGTCTTCAGCATGCAGTGTAGGACTAGAGCTGTCAGACCACATCAGGTTGCAGGCCACCATGGGCCTGATTTAGAGTTTGGCAGACAGGTTCCTCTGTCACGAAAGTAGCAGATATCCCGTCCACCTTATTACAAGTGCATTATATGCTATGGCACTTGGATAGGATGTCCGTCATGCAGTGAGAGAGGAACCTGTCCATCAAACTCTAAATCAGGCCCCTTATTTGCAGTTGAAGATTTTGTTTTAGAAACCATTGTTTTATAGATGTGTTGGTAGACTTGGTTCCAGTGAAGCAAACCAAGACTGCCGCATTCACCTATTTTTTGTGAATGAAAGCTGCTACCAGTAAAGGCTTCTCCTGTGAACATGGATCATTCTGGTTTCCTATTTGGAACTATGTCTACAACTTCCTACGGCTGCTGTATACCACCAAGTCCGTGGATGTCTATGGCTGAAGTAGTTTGACATTTTATTATGGAAAAGAACATGTTCACTTGAAGTGCCACACAGAGGTCTCAGAGGCCCTGTCCACTCAGCGTTTGTGGTATCAAATGTAGAGTCATGCTGGAGCAGCCTCATAGTAGTAGACTGAGTCAAGGAGCGCCGCAGGTAAGCAGCATGAGATGCGGTAGGACTGACTCAGCCAGATGGTAGGTAAATGTAAGTGATCACAGGATTCTTCGAGCATCCCTTCTTTTCTATCATCTGTTTGCAGAAGACAACGTTCTCATTGTGAGATTTAACCAGAAGAAGAATTTCCTGTAACTTGGAGAAAGGCTATGGCGAATTCCGCCTGTGCATAGCCTCAGGTGACCGCTGCCCCGCCCTGAGTCGGTTAATCCACTGACCGTTTATCGCAGATCTGTGGGCTGTGCGAGCCTGCCGCTTCTGATCTCCTTTTTTATAAGGTAAACAGTGGTTCCGTTGGGTGAAAGTATTGCTTTACGCATTAGGCATAGTCAAGCGTTATTCAGATAATATACAATAATTAAATAATTAAACTGTAAGCAACACACAAGACAATTCAAATGCAAAACAAATTCTTTATATATAAATTACGTCATTCATATATGTATGCATCAATATTTCATGAAGGGCCGTCAAGCAATAGTGTGATAACACAAGTGACACAGTGAATAATAAGTGCTCGGTGCTTCTGATCTCCTGGTTTGCTCCAGGAGAGTGCATCGTGGCTGGGATTGCTCCGCGAGCGCTTGGCTGACTTCTTGCTCCCTGGCTTGTTCAACTCGGGACAACACCGGGCTTCCTCTGTGGCTGGAGGTGGAGAGGGCGCATTTTGAAGGCTGCACTCGCGAGTCCCCAGCTGGAGGGAAGCGAAGAACAGCATTTCCTGGATTCAAGGCAGGCTGTGAGACCTCAACGCAGCAGCAGGCCTCAATCAATAAAAAACAGAAAAACTTACTGGAAACTGAGCTTGAAGAGTTGGAGAATCATTCTCGTCGGTCAAATCTGCGGTTAGTTGGGGTCCCTGAAGGCTGTGAAGGGTCACAAACACTTCAGTGGTTCGAATCCTTCATCAAAGAAAATGTGCTTCCCGAATTTTCGGGGGACCTTACGATTGCACGCGCACACAGAGTCCCAGCACAGCCATTCCCCAATTCAAAACTGCCTAGAACAATTCTAGTCAATTTTGCGGACCATCGACTGAAGGAGCAGATTTTGACCAGAGCTATTCAGAAGAAGCAATTCTCCACTTGGGAAGTTCTGAGTTGACGCATCTTCTCGGATATGAGTGCAGTAGCGGCACATTGTCAGAAGGAGTTCGTTAAGCTTCTCTGCTTGTTTAAAGCACAGGGTGCTCAAGCTGCCATTGCTCAACAATCGAAATTGCAAGTTCTGGTCCAAGGCAAGTTTCACATGTTTACAAGTCTTAATGAAGCCCAGAAACTATTGCAGAAAATCACAACAGAAAAGTAAAGAACTTGAACTGTCCAGCGCAAAGGGAACTGTTTTTTTACGGAGTTTGTCTTTTATCCATGGAGCGGGGTAGGGAAATCGGTCTCACTAGGGTGAAACAAAATGGCACCTGATATAGGGGGTTCCCAAAGAGGGGAGGCAGGTGGTAAGGTGGGCTATTCCCCGTCTGCCAGATATAGGAAGGGACACGGGAAGGTGGTGAGGGTTGGGGGAGGTAGGGCACAGGGCACGATATAGAAGTAAAAAGAGCAGTAGCAGGAGCAAGTGGGGAAAGGTAAACAGTATTGTGGGAATTTTCTTTTGCAGTATGAAAGTTCAGAGAAATGCTAAATAAGTGTTGTATTATTTCAATCAATGTGAATGGAATACTAAACAAACAAAAGTATGGAGTGCTTATGAGGTGGCTGGCTTCTTTCTCGCCGCAGGTGTTGTTTCTTCAAGAAACTCACTTAAAAACCAATTCCCCAAAGCTTTTCCTCCCCAGAGCATTTTCTAATGCTTTCTATGCATCAGCTGGGCTGGCCAAAAGAAAGGTAGCTATTTATTTTTTTAGAGGTATCCCGTGGGAATTTGGTCAAGTCCGGAGAGACCCCTTTGGAAGGTGGATCTGTGTGAAGGCCAAATTAAATGGCACAACATTAAATTTTGTAAACTGCTACGACCCAGTAATAGACAATAACACAGCACTATTGAAAATCCGTGAGCTACTTAGGGGGACTCCGGGACAGATAATTTTAGGAGGGGACTTTAATTTCATTCAAGATTTGAAGAAAGACACCTCCAATAAGAACAAGAAGCAGTTTAAGCCTAAAACCAAAAAAGTCATAGATGCTTTGGAACAGGAGCATCTTTTGCTAGATCCCTGACACCTAACTAACCTGACTATTTGTAAACATACATGCTATTCCCGCCAATTTCAAATGGCTTCTCGTATTGATTTTTTTTCATTCCCTTGTGAAACTAGAGTTGGAAATTGAGGAGGGAAGGAGGACACGATCCAGGTGGCAGATGGATTGTCTCCTCCTTTAGGACCCCCAATGGGTAGCTGATATAAAAGAATGGATACCAGAATACTTTAGGATTAATGAAGATACGGCAGAAGTTTTTTCAGTTTGGGGGGGTTCAAAGCAGCCTTGCGTGGGGAAGTGATCGCTTTTTCAGCCGCCCAGTCCAAACAACGTGTGAAAAAATAGCCAAACTTCAGCAGGCTGTGGCTAGTACCCCGTCACAGGGGATGGGGGAAGTTGGGTGTCAGCTTAACCCCTTGCATGCCCGCCCCTTTCCCCGCCCAGTGCCGCGCCTTCCATTAGCGGGCGGAGTTCATGACGAGCTGGACTCGTCATGGGCACAGCGC
The DNA here is from genome assembly GCF_964204655.1 of Triturus cristatus. NCBI lineage: Eukaryota > Metazoa > Chordata > Amphibia > Caudata > Salamandridae > Triturus > Triturus cristatus. Next base: position 310,472,526 of record NC_140587.1, on the reverse strand, counting down.
CACCGCAGCCCATGACGAGTCCAGCTCGTCATGGGCACTGAAGGGGTTAAAAAGGGCGAAACAGGCACTGAGGGAATTATTTTTAATTGAAGAAATAAATAGTTCTAGGACGTACCAACAACGTGTGTACGAGGAAAGCCAAATGGTCAGTAAATTGTTAGCTGGGGCAACCAAAACCAAACAGGAAGCAGCCTTGATTTCCAAAATTATTGATCCAAAGACCAGGGATATGATAACGGATAAGGACGGCATAGCTGAAGTCTTTATGGAACATTATCTGCAGCTATACGCCACTAGATATGAGGCAAGATTGGATCTAATCCAGGAATATTTTGAGGGGGTAAATCTTCCAAGCTTGTCAGAGTCGCTTGTGGAACAAATCCAACTCGACATATCAGAAACAGAAGTTTTAAATGTTCTGAAATCTATTGCAGGGGCAAAGGCCTGTGGAACTGATGGGTTGCCGATTTAAATTTATAAAACATTTTCTAATGAATTGACTCCCTTCTTGGTGAAGCTGTTCAATAGTATTAAGTCGGGAGGCTGTGTCACCTCAAGTTTTAAAGAATCTATAATTGTCAGCTTTGTGAAGAAGGGCAAAAATCACAAAGACGTCAATTCCTATAGACTAATCAGTCTCCTAAATGCTGATTGTAAGATTCTAATGAAATTCTGGGCCCAACGCTTCACCCCTATAGCCCAGGAACTGATTCATAGCAATCAGTCCGGGTTTGTTGCGGGGAGGTCTATTTCCTTGAACACTGGGTTCTTAATTCAGGCTTTCGACTATTTTAAGAACAGCAAAACTCCAACGCTCATCATGATGGTGGACGCCGAAAAGGCTTTTGACCTGCTTAACTGGGACGCGCTTTTTTTTGGTCTGGACAAATTTGGTAACCCTACCCAGGTCACCAATATGTTGAGGAACATCTAGCATCGTGCCCAGGCTCAGGTGCCAATCAAATAGGGACAGTTAATATTAATCGTAGGACCAGACAAGGGTGTCTGATGTCCCCCTTACTGTTCACCTTTTTCATCGAGCCCCTGGACATAAGAATCCGCAAAAATCCGGAAATTAAAGCTCCAATACCGGGGATGGCGAAATTAAAACTGTTCGCAGATGACATTGTTTTATACTTAAGTCCTGAGAGCCTGAACTTGGACCAGACACTAACAGAATTCAGTCAATTTGAATTGATTGGGGGGTATAAAATAAATCAACATAAAACCGAGATCTTAACATTGAATGTCGATTTTAATTTTCTCCCCTCCGTTCTCAAATCCCAGGCTTTGAAAGCGGAACCAATACGATATCTGGGTATATATGTCTCCAATCACTAGGAACAGCTATTCAGCCTCAACTATCTAGCAATGCGGAATAAAATCAAAGTATTGCTCGAGAAGTGGTTGTTTCTGCCCCTGACTCTAATAGGCCGTGTAGCTCTAATAAAAATGTCTTTTCTTCCTCTATTAGTATTCCTTTTTAGGTCTCGTCTGAGACAGCGCTTTAGCGCTGTTCTGGCGAGACTTATAGTAAGCGAGTTTTGGAAGTGCAAACAGTGGCTTTTCAGGCCTCCAAATACAGTGCATGTGCCCCGGGCACGCGCACCATTTGGCAGCCTGAAAAGCACTGCCTGATCACTTGCTTTGATGTCCTCAGTGAGCTGCGCGGCCACTGAGGACATCAAAGTGCACACCATTTGCCACCCCCTTCTTGCTTGTTTCCTTTGATCCCTATCTTTCCCTTTCTCAATGTCACCCTCTCCCTGCCTTTTACAACTGCGGCCCGCACCACTGTGCCACTCCCTGCCTTGCTATCTTTTTTTTCCCATAGTCCTGTTTTTGGGTTACGTAAAATGCAGCCACATCATTTTAAAAACGCATCACGCCTACACATATACCCCCAACACGCCCCCCTCTGCACTGTTAAAGTCTCTCATCTCATTGACCAGCCCCTGCCAGTCGCTCTCTCTCCTATTAGAATTCATGGCTGAATAAAGCATCGGAGCTCTTGTTCGTAATTAGGTTTGGGTTGAGGAGGGCTTGATGTCGTCACCGGAGAGCAGCGCGCGCAGCACTTGGAGACAGAGGGCCGGCTCTCCGGACTGTGCAGGGCATTACCTCATTCCCTATGAGTAATGCATATGTGCAACGCTGAGATCAAGAGCCGCCGAGTCCGCTGCTTATTGGACCTGCCGTGGGCTCCCATCCCCCGGATGAACTAGTTATTTCTAACCGCTGTAAAGAAGAGGAGTTATTATTACCCAACGTGACAGTACTCACTCTGTCCGCCTTAGAAGGATGAACGTCTGAGCTGACCTGTCGGTATTCAAAATCATGGTATAGACTGCACCAGAAGTCAGCACCAAGTACTGAACCTCCTGCGCTATCTTGCTATGCCAGGAGTACACCCATGAGACAGGTGGTGAGGTGAGTAAATGGAACAAAAAGCTACAAGTCACCCTACAGCCCACCGCAAACACATTTCACTCTCTTTGTACAGGAAAAATACACAGGACCCAGTAATAGAATGTGTGTATACACTTACATTTGGGTTTAAGATTTATTGCATATTATACATGCCAATAGAGTAAGATTCTGTAATGGGAATGTTAGGGTATGAGCAGATCATGGCAAAATGTAAAAAGAAGCAAAAATATGAAAAATCACAGAAAATATTTAGTGGCACTTTGGCGTAGGTATCATGCATTAAATCAGACAGCTACATGTGTATAAATGACTTAATCCTTAAAGTTGGATGTGGGAAGGAGCTTGGATGCACACCAGTCTGCTTACAACATTAAAAGAAACTCCCGGTTTTTGCACAGCTCATGCAGTTGAGGGGGAGGGGTGGTGGGGTCCCAAGCCTGGGTTAGTGGGCTGCCTTCTCATCAGAGCCAACATTACGTTTTCAGGTTATCCGCTGTCCCGAGCCCCGAAGGAGGAACCAGGGCAGTGGTGTTAAATGTATTTCACCCGTGTGCTTGCCTAAGAGTTAAGACCCTAGCGAGAACCACTTTGAAGTGTTCGTAAATCTCAGTTACAGACAGGCGCGCAACACCCATTGGACTCAAAGGGCTTCAGCACCCCTCCGCGCCCCCCCCCCCCGTCGTGTGTGGCAGCCCGGGATGAGACAGCGTCCAGGGCACGCACACAGCCGCGCTCAAGCATTTCACAGGTCTTTAAAAGACCATTTGTATGTTAATGAGACCTCGCTGTTGTTTCACCCCTTCTAAGAGCCCCTGCAGTTCCACTTTGCCTATGGCTTAAAAGATTCAGCCGCCCCCGAAATTTTTTCTTAGCACCCCGAAATTTGGCTCTAGTTGCGACTCTGGTTACAGATAATGGGCTCTGCATGCTTTGATCTGCCCCACTCCACATGAGTTATCCACTATGTGACAGCAAGCGGTTTTACCCCACGCTTTACCACTGTGAAAAATCATCAGCCGCCACTGCCTGTGGGATGATAGCATCCTATTGGGGGATATCTATTCCACTTTGTCTCTCATGCTTGAACAACCTCTTCTACATTTTACAAGACTTTTTAAAAAGGGAGATCGCACAATGCAGCTGCAATGTAGGCATAAAATTAAGACTCTGAAAGAAAGAAGGGCAACTACATTAGGCACAGACTATAAACATTCTGGCTCCTCTTAGTAATGTTAAAGATCACTATAAACTTCCGTATCACACAGCTCTTATGCCCATGTATCTTCTTACCCATTTCTTAATCATAACATATAACTTGAACTCCATACCTTTTCTTGACTTTCCTTCACAACATTTTTTTTTGTAATCCAGGCCTTCCATATGCATCTTTACACACTGGGTGCTAGGAATGCTAGCCTCACTCTTACCAGTGGGGGACAGGATGTGGCCTAACGGCCAGAGTTGCCGCATTTGGAGCTGTGGAACCAGGCTCGAGTCTAGGTATGGGCTCAAAATCCAGTGAGTCTGGGCAAATCCCTTAATCTCTCCATGCCTACCAAAAAACAAGCATTTGCAAGGCAACAGGTCAAGCATTTACGCAAGTTTGAGCTATTGGCATTGTAAATGACAATGCCTTTTATTTATGTTTTTGTTTTTGAAACATAAATAAAAAGCATTGTCATTTACAATGCCAATAGCTTAAACTCGCATAAATACGAGACCTATTGCATTGCAAATGCTTGTTATAAATGTACCTTTGAAAATCAATTCCAATTATTTTAAAGAGATGGAGTCAATGTTTAGGGAATTCGTCTGGAGTAGGAAGGCTTCCAGGGTTAAGCTAGCAATATTACAGTTAGAAACCAATCACGGTGGTTTAGCATTGCCGAAAATACGAACTTACTATGAGACAGCGATTTTAGATCTTACAGCACGTCTACTGGAATCAAATGGTTTATTAGACAATTTCCTTTTTGACAAAATGGTTCAGGAATCTGGCTTGCAAATTACGATATTTTTAAAAACATCTAAATTGTCGAAGAAGACCAGATATAAGACTTACAAGACTTCTCCTCTAGATTGCAATCCTTTTGTAAACAAGCCAGCTCTTCCGGATTCCATTATTTAAAGTTAGTGGAATGTAAAAATCTCGGTCTCCAAATACACTCTAGTCGTCTTAAAAGTTGGAAGGATTGGGGCCTAGAAGAACTGGGGCACTTTGTTATTAATAATAAAGTAATTTCTTGGCAAGAGGTCCAAAATAGATATGGTGATCGTAATAAGCCCGGCTTTTTCGAGTATCGGCAGATTGTTCATTTTATAAATAGATATAAACTATCATTAAGCGGTCCCCCAACAAAGCAGGTGAGCGTTTTATACTGAGCCAAATTAAGGGGGGTTGGCAACTGGTACTCTCAGCTGAGAAAGTGTAATGAGTCCCCCCTGGTTGAGGAATTCTTAGGAAGAGTAACACAGGAAACTAACTGTTCTTTCTCTAGCCAGGAGTGGCAGTCTATAGCCCAGTTAGGGAGCAAGGCATTAAGAGCTGCCAATTTTAAAAGGATGGCTTTCATATCTCGGTGGCTGGCATATTATACCCCCAAAACTCTTAGTAAAAGATATCCGGAAGTGGAGAATAGATGTTTTCGATGTCAGGCAGAAGGTAAAGGGGCTTGACTTCACACATTCTTCACGTGCCCAAAACAAGAGTTATTCTGGGACAAGAACTTCTCGGCAATAATCCAGGCAATTCAGAAGAGGCTTGATCCAGAGGCTGAGGTAGCCCTCTTTGGCATTTCTAGAGTAAGGACTGATTTGACAAAAGCAGAAGAGACCTTCACTGTGATTTGCTCCCTTGTTGCTCGCTCTCTAATTCTCCAGAATTGGAGGTCTGAAGATGTACCTTCTTATTTTAAATGGTTAAACAAAATGAAACGAACCATGATGTTTGAAGAAGCATATGCTAGGAGGGTAGGCGCAACAAGAACTTTTACTGCTGTTTGGAAGTTCTTTGAGAATTCTGAAATTATGGTGGGAAAATAAATCCGATAGATATTGCAATTCAGCACTTGGGAGCACTACAGCACACTGCACTTTTCTGGCGCGTTTGATATGCACTTTAAAACGGCACAATAGCTCTTTAACACTTCAGCACCTCTGCAGGTAAATCCTTGCACAGATGTGAATGGTTGAGATACTGTTTTAAGTAGTGCTCTAAAATCAGGAATAGAGTTGAACTATATTTGGACTATGATTTTAATTATCCTTGCTCTCAGGTTGATTATACGTAAATGTATAGGTCCCCGAACAACTTTAGTGTGATTTTCTCTGGTCATTGTAGCACTTTAGCACTTTAGAATATTAATGAGTAAGATCTGTTCACTTATATCAATTTTAAGACACAGCCAGATTACTGTTGCAATTTGCTCTCCGTCCACGTCTTGGTATTTAATCCATGTTGGTTCCATTTGAAAAATGAATGTGATTTGTTGATCGAAAAATGTCAGTTACATTTCCTGCTGATTACTGTGATTATTATGTATTTTATGCCTTTTTGCTCTGCTCAATAAAAAAAAAAAGAATTTCTTGTAACTTACACAAACTGGTCAGATTCTGTCTTTGATTCTGGGCTTCTGGTTTCCCCCAGCCCTCACTTTGAAAATGATGTTAAATGCAGCAGTAACGCCAAGTAATATTAATGACATTACTGGGTGGCACTACTCATAAAGTTGGGGTTTTTACATAAAACAGGAGATATAACTGTAACATGGTCACCGCTAGTAATTTGGTTATCTTCAATAATTGCCGAATTATTCACCACCACCCCAGAGTTGGTGATGAAGTTTTTCACTAATTAAAATCACTGAATAAATGTAGAAGAAAAGTAAAAATGGCTGGTGATCGATCAGTGGACACTTTTTGTTATTCCACAGCATTTTCTCTCACCATCCCAATGAGTGTTGTAGGCATTTGTTGTCAGTGCCTTGTCCCATGGATGGACAAGTGGCGCCCAATCAAAATCAGCACTTACAGCAGTAACACACCCGAAGAATAGATGTCTGAGGATCAGTGGCAGTAGCTGCCAAAGGTGCCTAGAAAGGGACCCTCCCAGTCCGTGTCTATCTTGGGTCCATCCTGTCGCTTCTCAACACTATAATTTTGGGACAAATTGACAAATACATGAGCGTCTTGGATTAAAAATGACGTGCATTGAATATTCTGTTGAAGAAAAAGGACACCAACTCATACCCAGGACAAGGGAACTTGTCGCTCAGTCACCAGTGCAGAAGTTATTTGGTGTCAATGGCTGAGCACCATTGAAAAACATGGACGACTTATTTACATTTAACCCTTTCGATGCTTGTGACGGAGCGGTTCCGTCATGCGTGTCGGTCGCGCTGTGCGGATGATGGAACCGCTCCGTCACGGCCCCGCCCGCGCACGAACCCTTCAGCACAGCGCGGTAATCCGCGCCGCACTGAAGGGTTTAAATATTACCTACTGGCGGTCGCCAGTAGGTAGTTATAGTTAGGACCCCTTTTCCATAGGAAATCCGCAACATTCTATTTTGAATAACTTTGGCGCCGGTCGACGAATCCTCGCGAATTTCTCAAAATAGGTGGGGCGCTACGCTCCGCTCCTACCCTGAAAGTCTCGGGGGGATTCGTCAAGCAGGGGCCGAGAAAAAAGGGGGGTCCCAAAACGCGTTTTCCCCATGCATTTTTCCATAGGACCTTTAGACACAGCTACAGCCCGAACGGCTGAACAGAATTACTTGAAATTTGGCAGAGAGGTAGCCATAAGGTCAAGGAAGTGCCTTTTGCAGGTCTGGTGTAAATCTGTTCAGTATTTCCTGAGAAAATAGCATTTAAAAGCATATATATATGTGGGCGGAGCCTAACCACACATCTCATCCTGAGATCTGATTGGCTGTCAGCACTTCATCCAAGAAGTGTTGGCAGCCATCTTGGGACCAATATACATGATAGCACCTCATTAAAAAGCATTGCAGTTAATAGAAGGTTTTAAGACTTTAGTTACATTATAAATCATTTGTTGATGGTACCATACTCATTTTAGGAATTGTGGTATGTTCTAAGGTGATTTCACCATGTGAAAAAGCCTTCTGCTGGGATATCATGATTGAGAGAAAAATATTTTCTCATGCTTTTACCACAGAGGTTTGGAAGGTGATCTATAGGCTAAACTGAGAGCTTATTTTCTGTAAATTCACATTATCTTTCTCAGTCATGTGAGAATGAAGTCTGACATTCTCAGTAAAACATGTACATCCAACAAGGGCAGAGACTGTCAGTTGATTCCTTTGTGTTCTACTGCAGCTTCCCAGAGTGTTCCAAAGAACTACTAGAGCGCTAACAGTCCTACTTATGATAAACGTATGGCACACCTGAAGCCATCTTGCTTGGATTAAAGTGGTAACTCTTAAAACATTTAATTTAAAAAGGAACAAAATGAGGGGGTTCATTTTTCCATAAAAAGTATGATTAGTGCTGCAGAAAGAAAAATTAGGGCACATTTTGAGTGACTTCTCAAATCCTCTTCTATTTCATTAAAAAATTCTGACATGCAGACCGAAACATGCACTTTCAATACCAGCAGCAGTTTTCCCTGGTGAGCAGTAGCTTTACTACAGTGATCTAATGAGCAAAAAGAGTGCTAACATTCTGAATTTATGGCAAATGTGTGACACATCTGAATGCCTTCTTGATGGAATCAAAGTAAAAAACTGAAAGTATTTCCTACTGAGGAGACTGCAGTAAATGAGGAAATTAGGAAATTTCATAACAAATAAGTCTCCCAAGATGGCCACCAGAGACAAAAGAGCCCAAATGTAGCCCAAATATCACCCAGATGTAGCCCAAGTATAGCCCAATGACAGAATGTCCCAGAATGTTCTTAAAAACAACTAGAGCGCTTACTGTCGTCATTATGACAAAAGTATGGCACACCTGAAGCCATCTTGATTGGAATAAACTGGTAAAACTTAAAACATTTAATTTAAAAAGGAACACAATGAGGAGGTTCATTTTGCCATAGAAATTATGATTAAGGCTGAAGAAAGAAAATGAGGGCAAATTTTGAGTGACTTCTCAAATCCTCTTCTATTTCATTAAAAAATTCTGACATGCAGACTGAAACATGCACTTTTAATACCAGGAGCAGACTTCCATGGTGCAGTAGTTTTACTACAGTGATCTAATGAGCAACTAGAGTGCTAACATTCAGAATTTATGGCAAATGTGTGACATACCTGAATACCTTCATGATGGAATCAAAGTAAAAAACTGAAAGCATTTCCTACTGAGGAGACTGCAGTACATGAGGAAATTAGGAAACTTCATAAAAAATAAATCTCCCAAGATGGCCACCGGAGACAAAAGAGCCCAAATGTAGCCCAAAATCACCCAGATGTAGCCCAAATATAGCCCAATGACAGAAGTGTGCAAAACACTTATTATTTTGTGTTTTTGCAGTGTTATATAGTGCAGACTTGTCAGGTATTGGAGTGCTTTACATGAGCATTGGTTACATCACACAAGAACAAATTCATTTTGGTTGTAGACATGGGGAGACTAAGTGATTTGACCAGAATCACAGAATGTCGAGCTGAAGCAGAAACTTCAACCTGGTTCCCCAGTTGCAAAGTCTGCAGTTCTGGAAGTAACACCACATCCTCTCCCCTAAGTGCAACATTTAATCAAGTGGTCAACTGGATAAAAAACATAAAGATAACAAATAATTTAAAAGTGCTTTGTCGCTATTTGAAAACTCAGAAAATATGTCCTTATTTTAGTCTTTTAGAGCATTAACCATAATTTTGATGCCAATAAGACCCTCTCATATATGTAATTTCTAAAGGAAATGCTCTAGGTATTACAGTTTTGATTACATCAAGATGATGTCAGGCGTTCCACACTTTTGTAATAAATATAGAATGTTAGCAATCTAGTTGTTCATTAGGATACTGTTGAGAGGCAGAGGCCAGGGGCACGGACTCTGAAAATTGAAGGCAGGTAGGAGGGTGCAAAGGCAACAATTTAACCACACTGAGCAGGCAGGAAGGGCCGTGGAAGCACAACAGACTATGGAGGGCAGTGGAAAGGGGGGCAGGGGCAACAAACCAACAATACAGGACTTGCAAGAGAGGCTGTTGGAGGGAAGATCTATTACGGGTCAAGGAAGCTAGGGGCGGTCCCCAGATCCCCGGGAGCCACCACAGAACTGAGCAGGAGAGTGAGTCAGGGACAAAAGGGGCACCTTAATTTGAGCCGGGGTGCCTAGGAACGCTTGCTCCAAAAATGAAGAAAACAGACATATGAGACATGGAATTGGAGGCAGAATACAATGGCAGTTTAATGAGAAGATGCAACTTCAAAGAAACCGCAGAATAGAGACATAAAGTACAAAATACAGAATCCAGATAATCATACAGCTGTCATAATATTCTCTGTATCTCAATTAATGTACTGACAGAGAGAGAGAGAAAACACATCTATAAATGCATCATGAGAAACAAGTTACACCAAGGAAAATGTTACCTAGGAACACTCACGTTTACTCTTAGAGCAAGCATTCCTGCAATTACAATACAAAATCTTTTAAATGCAAAAGTAAAGAGAACAATGGTTAAACATAACATGACATTTCATATAGGTAAAATAGAATAAGATACTTCAAGCAAAGCAGAGCAAGACATTTTAAGCAAAGGAAGACAAGAGCTCCCAGCTCTTGGGGAAAACCTGCACTGCCTGTTAACCTACATACAGACGGCGAGGTAGTCCGTCGATATCTGTGGGTGCTCCCTTTTTATATCATTTTGTGGGCTCCTTTGCACGCTACATCTACCTACGTATGCTACCCAAAAGCTTCGTCTGCAGATTTTACCAGACATTTCGTCATTTACCCACTTAATGCTGACAATGGACTGGGTGAAAAGGTCAGTCTCTCAGGCCATTCGCTTATCGTAAGTTCCATAGAGCAAGCAGAAAATAATGGGTATTGTACAGGAATTCAATATATTCATGTATAAAATCTCCTCAGTTCTCCTAACTTGACGCTCTGCGGTTGCCACTTCCTTAAAAGCGGGAAACCTGCCCAGGAAGCAAGTACCAGTCCAGGATGCAGCCTACTGTATGTCGACAGCTTCAGGGGGATGTTGAACTTTGATACCGAGCACGGAGCACTCGGGTAGGGTGGGGGCTACTAGTTTGGATCAGAAGGCCTCGCAGACCTGCCTTCAGACTGCTATACACTAAAATTGCAGAGCTATGGTCAATTTAACAAAGAGGCCTACATATTGAACAGAAGGGCCTACACAGGGGTTTTATGCTGGCTGAGTGGTAAGGATGTCTCAGGATAATTATATAGCAACACAGGACCCGCTGGTCAATTTAATACGGCCTACAAATGCAGCTGGCAGGGCAAGGACAAGGGTCTCATACTTCAGGTGTGGACAGAACGGGCCAGGGGCCCCCTGTGATACAAAATCTATCCTCCTTCAAGGCTGTGGCAATGTAATAGACCATTGTGGGCAGAAGGAAGAGGCAATGGTAGTACAACCATACATGCCAACAGACCCGATTCAGCCAGGAAACGTCCAATGTTTTTAAGCTCAAATGGGCTTTATTTGATCTGTCTCCTGTCTACAATATCCTCTTTTTCAATGTAACTCAAAGGGGAAAATCAATACCCCAGTTTTTTTTCAAAATCTCCCTCTTACCAAGTTCAAAATGTTCGCAAGTATGGTACATTGGATCATGGAAGGAAATGGGATAGGGACATGGACTTGGATAACAGAGGACAGGAGGGACATGGAGAGGTGCACCAAACTGACCCTGCAGGGCAGGCATCAGGGTTTGCAGCAGCACAATACACCACACAGGGCATGCAGGACGGGAGTGCAGCACAACAATCCATAGAAAGCAAGAGGGAGGGGACAGGACCATGCACATGGACAACAGAGAACAGAGGGGCAAGAGGCAATGGTAGCTAGCTGACCATAATGGACAGACAGGAGAGAAAGCTGCAGCATAACAGACCATAAAGGGCAGGAGGGACGGATCAGGGGCATTACAATGGAACAGACAAGCCAGGAGGGAGGGAGTAGGGCTGGGGGCAAGGGGGCAGGGCAGGAGCAGCAAGATAGCCATGGAGGTCAGGAAGGATGGGCACTAGAAGCAAGACACACCATGAAGAGCAACAGTGAGACTGTGATGGCATACACACAGACCATGGAGGGAAGGTGGGAGGGGGTCAGGGGCAGCTAACTGACCACACAGGGAAGGTGGGAGGGGCCATGGCAGCACAGAAGACCATGCATGGCAAGTGGGAGGGTTAGTGGCAGCACAATGGCTATGATGGGCAAGAAGGAGGGTGGAGGGGCATGCACAAAGGACGATGGAGGATAGAAGGGAGGGTCAGGACCTGTGCACAGACAAGAAAGTTCAGGGGAAGGGACCTCACAACAGACCACACGGGGCAGGCAGGAGGAGCAGTTGCAGCACAACAGACCAGGGAGGGCAGAAGGGTGTGGCAGTACAATGGACCATGTAGGACAGGAGGAAGAGGATAGGGGCATGGCATGTGGACAGGCAGGGTGGAGGTGGCAGGGACAGGTTACAGTCATCTGACAATGCTAGGCAGGTGGGAGGGGAGTGGCAGCTCAACAGAACACTCAGAGTAGATAGGAGTGGCAGGTCCATGGGACATGGTGGGCAAAAAGGATGGAGCAGGGGCATGCACAAAGACATCGGAGGGCAGGGGGAAGGAGAATAGGGGCAGCAAGCTAAGCACAGAGTTTAAGCAGGAGGTCAATGATGGGGCATAGAATTGGGCAATGGAGGGCAGGAGGAGTGGACTGGTACATCATACTAAATTGAGGGCAGTGGCAGCACATCAGACCATGCATGGCAGGAGGGAGGAGGCTAGTCCATGGATTCACACAACAGAGGATAGGGAGGAAGGGGATGGGGCAGCAAGCTAACTGTTCAGAGAAGGCGGGTATTAGGAACTTTATTGTTTTTAAAACATTGTGTCTGTGCGAACTACTTAAAATATGAACAAGTATGCAGCATAATCTCACTTTTATTCAGGAAGAAGAGGACGTTTGTGACTGTGACTCCGGGCTCACTTGGCAGAAACACCCCCTGACCCTCCACCCCCTATCGCAAAATGTAATGCCCGTGAAAAGGGTAGGTGAACACAGTGTTATATAGAACATAGTCCTGAGAGCACGATTGAAAATGAAAACTAGATATAGTGTATGGTATAAACTATGCACCAAAAAGTGTGATATAAGATGAACCGGGCATGAAATATAATATGCAATACATTGTGCGCATTGACAGATTCATTGGAGAGCGCGAGATAGCACAGGCAGTAGCGCGTGCTATGCGATATGCGCCTTGGAGTGTAATATGCACAGGGCAGTGTTGTGTAACCTAACTAGTCTCTAAAGTTGTAATATAAAATATGTGCTGGGGAGTGTAACGTTGCATATGCACTGTGACAAAGATATGGATCCCAGATTGTAATATGTATGGCATAGCACTGTGCGTTATAACATAGGCATCGAGAAAGGCACGTTAGATGGGGCAATATAACCCGTGCGAAGACAAGTGTGGCATGACATATTCACGGGGTGGTGTTACAGTGCACATGGGCTAGAGAGTGTCATAGCATATGCACTAGCTAGTGGAATACAACACAGAGGTGTGTGGCACTCGGCAGGCAATGGTGGGTGTAACACAGCATTGGGCTCTGTCAGGAGCACGCTGTGACTCTCAAGTGATGTTCGTCCCCTTTCCAGAGAGTAAAATAAAAAGTATTACACATCCGGCAGTGGATGTGTGTTTTATTAACCGTGAGGGGGGTTTCTTGCATAGTTTTGGTCGAATTTTTGTGGAATCCCCTTTGAATGGCTTGGTGTGCATGTGTATTAAATGTGCCCGTCAATAGCTACCCATGTTTGTATAAATAAACGACAAGGGTGTCTACCAGGATTAGGCACGGTAGAGCATCAGACATGTCAGAGCTTCACTAGTGGTGTAAATACATTCCACGTGGATTCATTGCATGCATAGTCGCCTTTTAATGAATATCACGCAAATCGTCATGGTGATAGGTACGTACGGTTTGTCCAGCATGTCCTAGGTGTGTCTATAAATATATATTTTTTAAAAATAATAAAAAACAGTGGCCGGCCCTGGGGATTGGGGTCAAAAAAATATAATTAGGAGACTGGCCCTGGGGGATGGGGTCATCAGGGCCAATAAATTAGAATAAGAAGGGGAACCAAACAGCCCCCCTTCTTAAAAAACTAAAATAAATAAAAGACTGGCATCGTGCCGGAGGCCGTGCCCCCTCCGTGCAGCACTCTGCAAACGCGCCCCCAACAGGCATCTCCAGTATGCGCCAGGGAGCTGCGCTGCAGCCAGGTGTTCTGAGGCCAAGCCCCTTTTTACACCTCTCTGCAACGCAGCTCTGTGGCGCTTACTGGAGGTACCTAGTGGTCTAGGTTGACCCTAGGGACCCTTAGGATTCAGGGGGACTTAATCTCTCAACTTAGAACAGCCACAGGGCGCGTTTACACAGTGGTGAAGGGAGGGGACGGGGCCTGAGGTGACGTGTGCAAACACGCACTATGGCACGTTTTAAATTGGGGATATAATTTCCCTTCAATACTGAGGGCCCCTGGGGGCTAACTAGCCCACCAAGTGCTTCCAGTAAGCGCCACTGAGCTGCATTGCAGAGAGGTGGTCCAGGCCGTGCCACTTTTTACACCTCTCTGCAACGCAGCTCTGTGGCACTTACTGGAGGTACCTAGTGGGCTAGTTGGACCCTAGGGACCCTCAGGATTCAAATGAACTTAATCTCCCAACTAAAAATGGACACAGGGCGTGTTTACACAGTGGTGAAGGGAGGGGACGGGGCCTGAGTTAACGTGTGCAAAAACGCCCTGTGGCCTGTTTTAAGAGGTAGTTTTAATCCCCATGCCCTATTATACACTAGGGGCTTACAGAGGAGGTCATGCTAATCACAGGGGGACCCCAACGCATAATGTTCCCTAGTGTATGTAGGTGTTTTCACTGTATTCTAAGTGTCTTTTAACATAGCACTGGCTCTAGGACTGGTTAGTCAGACTCAGTTACCACCAGTATCCGTCTGAAAAAGTTGAGGGTACAGGATGATTTTGCAACAAGGCTTCTTTCTGCTCTTCTTTTTGTTCTTTCTGCACGTTATCCTTCTTCCTGCACTTATCTTCGTATTTGAGGACTTCTGTTGCTTCTTTCTGCACTTCTTTTGTTTCTTTCTGTGCATTTTTTCTTCTTTCTTCACATGTCCTATCTCTGTAGGCATAGTTAGAAATTAGCATTTAAAAAACCTTTGAAATTCACTGAAAAAACCATAGGTTTCAGGCACGTTATAGTTAGGAATTAGCATTTAAAAAACCTCAGAAATTCACTGAAAAAACCATAGGTTTCAGGGGTGTTATAGTTAGCTGGACTTTTCACTTGTACAAAACCATTGAAATTCCCCCGTTATAGTTAGTTCAGCTAACTATAACTCGCGCGCCCGCAATGCACTGCTGATGACGTCACATATTACATCACTCATGACATGGTCAGTGACATCACTCATGACATCACTGATGACATCTCAAATGACATCACTGATGACATCACTGATGACATCATCCTTGTGATAGAGTGGCAGACCTCCTCTCACCCTAATATAACCTTTGATACACACATTCAAAAATAGAGACTAAAATTTTCAAAACAATGGACATACCAATACCAGTTACAACAACCTCTTCAGTAATTCTAAGATCCACATACACATCCACTCATTCACCAACAATCCTATACAGTCACTCATACATGTACTCACTCATCATATGTACTCATACACCTATACATCCTGTTACACAATGCCACTCATCCATAGAGTTACTCACACACATAGTCACTCATGCTAATAAAGAATCAAACATACATTTACTTGCATATACAGTTATACACACACCACCATACTTACTTCTACGGAAACTTACACATACTTAGTCTTTTAAACAATCACTTATAGAAACACATACTTATTCATACAGGAACTCTTTCAATCTCTCACTCTCACATATACTCACATATATACACCAATAGTCACATATACTAGTTTAAAACATATGTAGTTACTCATAAAGACACTATTGAGACAGTCATTCACTCACTAACACACCCATACACACACTCATCCACCCATACAGTCCTGCACACATGCTGTGTTCAACACATACAAACAGTGAGTCACTCATTCATGCACCTATGCACTACGTAATACCCCCCACCGAACCATGCAGACACTCAGACTGATACTCAAAAAACCAACTAATAACCTATATAGACACCCATGTAGCTACTCACCAACCCATGCAGCCACTTATACACAAAGTGAGAGACTGATACAGATATTTACATATTTAAACATTACTCACTAAGCCATGTATTCACTATGATACACTTAATCAGTCAGTTACACAATCAATTTTTCAAAAACAAATCATCCATTTAGACACTTATATACCCATTTATTCTTCCATCGACCTTGAGATATACATATATAAAACATATTTAATTTTCAGAAAAACACACATTCACTGGATGATGTCATCAGTGATGTCATCAGTGATGTCATTTGAGATGTCATCAGTGATGTCATGAGTGATGTCACTGACCATGTCATGAGTGATGTAATATGTGACGTCATCAGCAGTGCATTGCGGGCGCGCGAGTTATAGTTAGCTGAACTAACTATAACGGGGGAATTTCAATGGTTTTGTACAAGTGAAAAGTCCAGCTAACTATAACACCCCTGAAACCTATGGTTTTTTCAGTGAATATATATATGGAAAGGACTATGCTGTATTTGCACTTTTACTAACAGGGAGTTGGACGTTTTGGGACGATTCACAAAGGAGTCAAAGCGCACTCCTTTATTATTACTTCACCTTGCGCCTCCTTACGCCAGTGGTGTAATGCAAGCCCCTGCAGCCCCTGTGGTGCAGGGGGCCGTCCAAACCTTCAGCGGCAGCTCACTGAGCCAAGATCACTTAACGTCTGGGAGACTCAGGGGCCCCTCATCACATTCTGCAGGGACCCCCATCATTTCGAGTTACACCAGTGCCTTACTCATGAATGCTGTGGTCACCCTTCATATGTGGAGGCACAATATGAGGCCACTCCCTCCCAATTCTTCAACTTTTTTCGTGACATCTACGCGTGACACATGTAGCATCACATTAGTTTCATTTTTCTTTTATTACATTTTCATATTAAACGTGAGCCAGGTCCAGAAGAGTCACAGATATCTCTCTCTATACGTGAGATGAACTCAATTCAGTAAACAAATATATAGGGGCAGATTTATGTTTCCTGGCGCATCCCTGCAAATCAGCAGGGATGCGCCAGGAAAGATGCGTCACGCAAGTTTACCCTTGCGCCACCACAGATGCGCCGCATTTACAATGCAGCGCATCGTGGCGCAAGGATAAACAGATGCGTGACGCATCTGATGGCGTAAGGGCGGCGCATTGCTGGAGTCGTGTCACAAGCACGACGCAACTCCAGCAATGTTTAGGGGCTGCCCATACCTAACATGCTGCGTCATGCCTTACTCCTGCTTCAAGCAGGCTCAAGGTTTTGACGCAGCAGCATCGGAATAGTGACTGAGTGAAATCTTGTAGATTTCACTGCATCACTTTTCCGAGGCTTTTTCCGATGGAACGTCCACCCTGCATACATTAAACCTGACGCAGGTTTAATGTGGCGCAGGGCTTTACACCGTGACGCATCTCCATAGATGCGTCACGATGTAAATAGAGCGCAACGTGGAGCAGGGTTTACGCCGCCGCTGCGTCACAAAAGTGACGCAACGGCGGCGTAAAAGTGGCGCAAGTCTAACATAAATCTGCCCCATAATGTTTTCCAGCAGTGGTCACGCTGGCTTAAGAGATTCATTGCTAATTCAGCTATTGAGCTATTAAGTTTCTGAAGAAGCTCACATCCGCTCTCACCCCCTCTCCACTAATGTGGGAGGTGAACGCAGAGAGCAGAGAGTGTCTCCCGCTGCTTCCAGGCCTCTGTCGGCTTCCTCCTTCCTTTATTGCGGCACACAGTGTTTCTGCAGCAGATATAACACGGCTTCCCGATTTCAGGCCTGCTTGCACAACAAGGAGCCTCGCCGCCAAGCTGCTATCTGTGCATTTACACGGATCACAACCACAGAGGTCTGGTGTAAGTCGGCTACAATTCCCATTAGTGGTGTCCGGAAACCAGTAACGATAGGGGGACCTGTAGACACGAAACAGTTGACAATTGTGGCTGAAACGACGCGGTTGTGTTCGGCAGGGAAGTGACGGCTTATTCTGGTAACAGGGCCTCGACCAGTTTGCTCAGCCCCTCTCCCACCCCAGCACAAACAAACAGGCTGGGCTGCCACACACAGTCCCCGGGCGGGCTGGGACCTTTCTGTCTGCAAGGCGCGGGCTGTCAGGGACTGGCTGCCTGCTCTGTGGACAGCTCCGGCTTCCAGAACTTGTTCTATTTTGGTCGTTGAACTGTTCTAAATGCACAACCATTACACGTCTGTTGTCGCGGCAATTCTCTCGTTCTCACCAACTAAGCATTTAGCAGAAGTGAACAGTGAGCTGAAAAAAATCGTCCCATTGCAATTGTAACTACCTTGGAAAACATCACTGTGGCATCTCAAAGTATTCCTCTTCATTTTTGTAGAATCGATAATCGCGTTTTTGTGGCTGCCATGCTGTTGTTGTCACCTCAGGATATTTTCAGCATTTTCCGGTGCCCTACATAGCTCCCAGCTTGTCCATGTCACTAGAGACATGTAGCTGTCAAGCAGTCCAATGTCAAAAGGGGGACTTGCGGCTGGTGCTGAATTTAGCTCGACAGAAATTAACATGATGGTAGTTGCTACTTCATTTTTAGGTCTGGCTATAGACTCCTTTAGCTGTGTGCCACCACTATTGCCTTGAACAAATCTAAATACAGAGAGGAGCTTTGGGAAAGCCCTGTTCAGGCAGTGGCTTCGTCAGCCACTGCTGGGTGAAAGTGTGAGTCACATCCTGTGTCCGCCGCTCCATCAGGTTGCTCTCTCA
Source organism: Triturus cristatus (assembly GCF_964204655.1). Lineage (NCBI taxonomy): Eukaryota > Metazoa > Chordata > Amphibia > Caudata > Salamandridae > Triturus > Triturus cristatus. The sequence goes on along the minus strand of NC_140587.1, from coordinate 310,453,904 downwards.
GTGTTGTTTGTACCACGTTGACTATTGTGAGGTGACACATGTACTTCAATGAGTGAGGTGAACTCCTTTTTTGCTTTTCTTTGATCCCATGCTCTGTTAAGAGTTGGAAGCCATCTGAAGCCTCCTCAATGCCCGGCAGTAGTGTCAGCCCACGCACTGCGGCCTGTTGGGGCTGCCTGTTGTTTAGACACTCCAGCGCCTTCCTGCTCCAACTTGGCCCATTCCCACTTGGTACTCTCAGCGGCTGGACAACTGGTTGGAGCCATGGTACCCACGATCCAGATATGCTACAGATGACATACTCTGTCCGCTACTTCTGAATGCCCTTCACAGGGCTCCCCAGACTTTCAGCGTCTGTAGGGCCAGGGTAACGACAATACTTACAGTCATTCCCTTAGTTGTTCCAGTCAGTGCTTTAAATGGGAAAAAAGAAGTGCAGGTACTCATTAAAATGAGCTAGAGGTGTGTTAAGTGGGCGGGGCTAGGGGCGGGGCTAAGGGCAAGACATGATGATACATATGATATATAACAGTAAATAAAAGCATAAATCATTCAATCACTTCAAAAGTATTTCCATATATATGTATATTCACTGAAAGAACCATAGGTTTTAGGGAAAGTTATAGTTAGTTGGACATTTCACTTGAACAAAACCCGTGAAATTCCCCCGTTATAGTTAGTTCAGCTAACTATAACTCACGCCCCCGCAATGCACTGCTGATGACGTCACATATTACATCACTCATGACATGGTCAGTGACATCATTGATGACATCACTGATGACATCTTAAATGACATCACTGATGACATCATCCAGTTACTGTGTGTTTCTGTAAAGTTTAAATATGTTTAATATGTATAGGGAAAGGCATATTGAAGAATGAGTGGGTGTATAAGTGTTTGAACATATGTTTTACTAGTGCGTGACTGACTCTATAAGTGAGTGATTAAACATATCTTCCTGAATGCATGGGTTAGTGACTGTGTGAATCTCTGTATCCGTCTGTCTGTTGGTGTGTAAGCGGCTGCATGGGTTTTGAAATAACTACATAAGCGTCTATATGAGTTATTGATTGGCTGTCTGAGTATCTGTATGGGTGCCTGAGTGTTTGTGTGGGTGGGGTGTGTGTGAATCTGTGCATAGATGTGTGAGTGGGTGATTCACTGGGTGCATAGTTTGAAGTGTGCATCTGTGATGGACTGTATGGGTGGCTGAGTGTGTGTATGGGTGTGTTAGTGAGTGAATGTACATCTCAGTGGTACATGTGTGACTAACTACATATATGAAAGGCAGTATATATGTGAGTTAGAGTATATAAATGGCTATACGTGAGAGTGTGTGATTGTGAGAGTGGCTGCATGGATGAGTGTTTGCTTGTATCAGTGATTGTATAAGAACGTAAGAATGTGCTAGTATTTGTATGAGTAAGTGAGCTGGTGTGTGTGTTTATAACTGTATAGGTGAGTAAATAGGAGTGTGATTAATTATCTGCATGACTGACTAGGTGTGTGAGTACCTCTATGGATGAGTGGCGGTGTGTGAGTGTCTATATAGGTGTATGAGTGCATATGACAGTCCTGTACTGAGTGACCATAAGTGTGAGTGACTATATGGGTGAGTGAGTGGATGTGTGTAGACCTAAGAATCAGTGAGTGGGTATGTGGTTATTGGTGTTAGAGTGTCTATGGTTTTGAGAATGGCAGTCTGTAATTTAGAGTGGGTGTATCTAAAGTTATATTAGGGTGTGAGAAGATGCATGAAATTATCACATGGATGATGTCATCAGTGATGTCATTTGAGATGTCATCAGTGATGTCATTTGAGATGTCATCAGTGATGTCACCGACCATGTCATGAGTGTTGTAATATGTGACATCATCAGCAGTGCATTGCGGGGGCGTGAGTTATAGTTAGCTGAACTAACTATAACGGGGGAATTTCACGGGTTTTGTACGAGTGAAATGTCCAGCTAACTATAACTTTCCCTAAAACCAATGGATTTTTCTGTGAATTTCTAAGGTTTTTTAAATGCTAATTTCTAACTATAACGTGCCTGAAACCTATGGTTTTTTCAGTGATTTTCAAAGGTTTTTTAAATGCTGATTTCTAACTATAACGTGCATGAAACCTATGTTTTTTTCAGTGAATTTTAAAGGTTTTTCAAATGCTAGTTTCTAACTATGCTTACAGAGGTAGGACATGCATGTGAAGAAAGAAGAAAAAACGCACAGAAAGAAGCAAAAGAAATGCAGAAAGAAGCAACAGAAGTCCACAAAGACGAAGAAAAGTGCAGAAAGAAGCAAGACATGTGCAGAAAGAACCAACAGAGGAGCAGAAAGAGGCCTTCTTATAAAATCATCCTGTGCCCACAACGTTTTCAGACGGGTACTGGTGGTAACTGACTCTGACTAACCAGGCCCAGGGCCAGTGCTATACTAAAAGACACTTAGAATACAGTGAAAACACCTACATACACTAGGGAACACTATGCGTTGGGGTACCCCTGTGATTAGCATGACCTCCTCTGTAAGGCCCTAGTACATAATAGGGCAGGGGTATTAAAACTACCTCTTAACGCGCTACGGGGCGTGTTTGCACAGTGGTGAGGGGAGGGGGGCTGAGGTGATATGTGTGCAAACACGCCCTGTGGCCGTTTTAAGTTGGGAGATTAAGTCCCCTTGAATCCTGACGGTCCCTGGGGTCCACCTAGCCAACCAGGTACCTCCAGTAAGTGCCACAGAGCTGCGTTGCAGAGAGGTGTAAAAAGGGGCTTGGCCTGGCCCACCTCTCTGCAACGCAGCGCAGTGACGCTTCCTGGAGGTACCTGGTGGGGTTGTTGGCCCCCAGGGACCCTCAGGATTGAAGAGGAATTAATTCCCTAACGTAAAATGCGCCACAGGGCATGTTTGCACACATGTCACCTCAGGCCCCGCCCCCTCCCTTCACCACTGTGCAATCGCACCCGTGGCGCGTTTTAAGTTGGGAGATTAAGTACCCTTGAATACTGAGGGTCCCTGGGGTCCAACTAGCACACTAGGTACCTCCAGTAAGCGCCACAGAACTGCGTTGCAAAGAGGTGTAAAAAGGGGCATGGCCTGGACCACCACTCTGCAACGCAGGCCTGTGGCGCTTACTGGAGGTACCAGGTGGCCTAGTTGGCCCCAGGGGCCCTCAGGATTGAAGGAGAATTGATTCCCCAACTTAAAACGCGCCTGTTAGACCTGACACCTTGGCGTGGGTCTCCCTTCCATTTTTGCTGCTGTTGCCTCATGTATTTTTGCTGGTGTTAGTTGCTTAGGGCACTGTGCCACTGCTGTCCAGTGCCACAGTGCAAGTGCTCCCCGTTGTAAATTAATGTATGATTTGTGATTCCATGATTGGATAGTTTGGTTTACCTGTCAGACCCTAGTACAGTGCACCAGGAGTGCCCAGGGCTTGTAATCCCAATGCTGCTGGTTGGCTTGCAGCACTGGTTGTGCCACCCACAGAAGCAGCCTGTCTAAGGTCTGCCATTGCAGAGCCTGCGTGCAGTCTGGTACTGTCATGCTGACTGGGCAAGTGCACCCACTTGCCAGCCCCTAAACCTTCCCTTTTCTTCATATCAGACACCCCTATGGTAGGCCCAAGGGCAAGGTGCATTGTAAGGATAAGGTAGGACATGCCCTGGTGTGTGTGGCAAGTTCTAATAGTGAATTACAGCCATTTTCGTTTTTCACTATTGCAAGGCTATCTGTTCTCCATAGGCCAGAATGGGCAGTTTGATTATTACATTTTAGAATCCTAACTGACTCAGGGAACATGGTGGAAATTCGAATTTAGTATGCATGAACTCAGAATTATAAAATAAATCTTTTAGTGAAGTTGGTTTTAACATTCTGTGTTTGAAAATGCCACTTTTAGAAATATGGTTAGGAACAGTGGATGTAGTATCCTTATACACCTCGATTCCTCACGCTGAAGGCATCGAAGCTATTGAATGGGCCCTGCTACAGCAGAGGGATATACCTGCAAAAAAAGTTTTTCTTCTTGAATTGTTACAATTTTGTCTCTTTAACAGTTACTTCAAATGGAATGACAAGTATTTTCTCCAAACCAATGGTACATCAATGGGTTTTGCGGGGGCTACCAACTAATCCAATATCATCATGATGAAGTTCAAACAGGAAAATATATTGAATGATACATCTTGGACTGATCATCTCATCATATACCGCAGGTATATTGATGATATTTTTATCATGTGGCGTGGAGAGAGACAAACTCTTGAGAGTAAGCTTATCTCACTCAACAAATACAATCCCAGGGTTCAGTTCACATTTACTTTAGATAGACAGTCTATTGCATATCTGGATGTAAGCATTGAAGTAAAGGCCAACAAGATCGCCACTAAGGTTTTCAAAAAATCTACTGACCGCAATAACACATTACTTTACAATAGTTTTCACCCAGGGTCCTTAAAAAGACACCTTCCATCTTCCCAGTTTTTGAGAATCAAGCGCATTACTTCAGATCTAACACAAATGCACGCAACTCTTGAAGAAACCAAACAGGAGTTTTTGACACGAGGATACCCAAGGGAAATCATGGAAGAATCAGTAGCAAGATTAGATAAGGTCCCCAGATTCACACTTTTAGAGAAGAAAGTGAAAACTACAGAGAAGTGGGAAGTATTTGTATCCACGTTCTCGACCTACTCACCCGCTATTAAAAAAATTATATTGAACAGATAAGATCTGTTGCAAACAGAACCTGATTTTGGTGATCTCTTTAAAGATCGACCGATTTTTGCTTTTTGCTTACAAACGATCTAACAATCTTAAAGAATTGTTAAAGAAACGAGACACCCAAGATACACAGTCACACAAGGGTATGACGAAATGTTACAATTGCTCACACTGTAACAATGTGATTACCAGCACGTCAATAGCACACCCTTGGTCGGGCAAACAGATCAGGTTACACTTTACAGCCAATTGTAACACGCAAAATGTTATTTACATAATACTGTATTTTGTTGGGAAGACCGAAAGGTCCTTACGGATTCGAATAACAGAACATAAAAGTAGGATTCGGACTAGAACATTGAGTTCCCCTCTTGCAAGCCATTTGAGTGACGCACATCACACAATAGCACAATTAAGATTTAGTGTGATAGAAGTTGTACAGATTCATAATGACAGAGATATGTCGAGATTTATCACTCAGAGGGAAACATTCTGGATCAGACACTTGGACACCATGAGCCCTAAGGGCTTAAATGACAAAATTGAGCTATCATGCTTCTTATAGGATTTGTTTTGACACATAATGTACTGTTTTCAATTTTAACCAGAGGGAAAAGTAATACCGGCATCTCGTAGGTTGATGACGAAGCCATGAATTTTGTTTGATTACTTAGTTAATTTAGTCGCACACAGAAATCAGATACCTTGTTAAGACGTGTGCAATCGTACACTCTTCAGAATACACTTATTTTTACGCAAACAGTTGTGTCCACATATACTAGGGATACACATGTCAGATATGAATCAATGTATACAAGCACAATGGTCATAATGAGGTTATGCTGTTTCATGGATCTGACCAATGATACCATATAGATATGTTTTTTTGATATCTGTCAAGACATATTCTTCAGTGATTTGTTGTGTATTAGAGTGCACCGAGATAAATAACGTGTTTCATGTGATATCAGTAGATATACACCTGTTAGGCACCACCAGTGCTTTTATTACCATAGATTTATTGCTGCAACATGGTACATATAATGTTTTGGATTTAAGAGACAGCACGTAATACATTAACAGTATTGTAAAAACATGTGTATTGAGACAAGCTGAAAACATTTTTGTTTGATAGTGCTCATGCATCAACATAATGACTTTTTGATTTGTTCTACAACAGCATGATATGGTGTAAGCCAGATTTGACGGGTTAATTGTGCATATATCACCCAGATGACAAATTCTGTAAATGTTGTCAACTTTCAAGCTTGAGGCTTACATTTTCAGCATGCATGAAATTTAGCTATTTTGTGAACTAATTCTGCAGATCTTCAGTCTCTGTCCTTCAAGATAGTGACAAATGAATTACTGAATAACAATGTTGCAAACATCATTTTGGCATTTAAAATTGTGTATCTCTACTATTTCACACTTCTTTTTCTTTGCTTGGGTTCAACACTAATGGTATTTGTGGCACATTTCTTAGCACTATTGATTAATTTCCGTACTTGGTAATGACATTCAATGAATTTACACCTTTTAGTTATGGCTGTCACCTCTTAGAACAGAACTATCAGGAGTCCTCTTTTTGTGTTTATGACACCGTCGCAGCACGTACACGGCAGCATTGCTTGAATCGAAACTTAGGCGGTATTCCTCACGGGGCGACCACAACTCGACACCCGGGGCATTTCGCAGAGCTTCAATAAGACAACAGCAGTAAGTCCCTCAATTAACACGAGCCATTCATTAGTATTCGTGAGAGCAGGTCGATATTTACATCAATTGTCCACCACACTTCGGATATTACGCCTATCAAGTCATCGCAAGCACCGTTTCAAGCATGCCACAACTCAGCAAGTTGGATACTCTCGGCGCTTAAGATGCCTGGTGAGTTCTTTGCAGTTTCGTTTTTGTTTCTCCTTTTTTCAAATTTCGATACGGTTTCCTGGTTGTTTGCTTTACGCGGACATCTCCAGGTGGATACTTCTAATTTATTCTGACGCTTACTTTTATGTTTAATGATTCATTTCACAGGTCTTTATTGACCCGTTGGGACAAACATACTCTTGAGCTTGGAACTAATCTTAGTATGTGGATCATTTACCAAGGTAGAGTAGGTTCATGCACAATATTCAGCATACACAACTGTTGGTGCACTTCGCACATTTGATGACTTGGGTCTTTTGAGCTTCCCACGAGCGTCGGTTCTTCCTTTTCTCACACAAATTTCACTCTTTGGCTAAACACTAACAGACTTATTCTAGTTGACTTATTCTGTAGCGTTTTTAACCCTCCTGGAGTATAGAGGCCTATTACTCTAACTTTCATCTGTGTTTAAACTTTAGACCTTAATGTACATTCAATGTAATAAATGAGATTCATTTTGTTTGTAGATATCCCCTGACGAAGGGTGGTGTATCCACCCGAAATGCATTGGGAATGAGATTTGAGTTTCTTCATACTGCATTTATTTGTCGCACGGACTTGCTGTAATTACTTTTGATTTGGATCTTCAAGAGATGTGCCATTAAAAGAAACACATCAGGAAGAAGAATTTTGGTTCTGGTCTATTGTTAAAACATTCTCAATGCTTGAATACATTGCCAATTGTGTATTATATTGGATTTCAATTTGTTTTTATCGAGTGTTAAAGCAAGCCAGAGTTGGAGAAACAGTTAATGCACACTTACTTATGAGTGTATAATGGTTGTGCATGTCCTGTCTAGAACACTTTGCTCTAGTCATTACTTCATATTTGAATTGGTGGTAGGGTGGAACCACCACAGGCATTGCACACCTGGGGCCATATTATCAAGGATGGCGTTAAAATTATCTCTGCTTTAGCGGCAGGATACTGCCGCTAAAAGCGGCGATAATGGGCTTGATAATATGCGCAGAGAATTCCAATAGAAGCCCATGTTGACATCAGAACATGGGCTTCTATGGGAATTCTCCAGGGCATATTATCAAACCCATTATCGCCGCTTTAGCGGCAGTTTCCTGCCGCTAAAGCGGCGATAATTTTAACACCGTCCTTGATAATATGGCCCCAAGTTAAAATAGCCACAACATAATTAGTGTAATTAGAGCAACAGTTAAGCAGAGTGCACACCAGCTGTTACTATTATCTCTACTTTTAGAAAGTAGGCATTTTCTTGTCTAACCATTCAAACCTGCCTCTGCTAGGCTGTGTATTCCTTGTCTGGAGTTTTGAGTGACAGGGCTGGGGAATTCCAGGAGACAGGCTGAGGTGTCCCAGTGGTGAATAGAGAGATCTGCATCTAGATGGGTGGGAGGAGTTGCACCTGGGACCTGAATAGGGCTGAGCTTTCCCTCCGCAATGCTGGCTCCACCTGCTGTGGTGCGTCTGATGTCTCTTCCCTGCACTCTGAAAGGAAAGAAGGAGTCAGGTAAACAAAGTGCTCCAGGACTGACCAAAACTGGTTTGAACAAGGCAAAGGCCCCTCTGCCTTCAGAGGACAAAGGATTTTGGGGTATAAGTATTGGGACCCTGATCCCAAGAATTTAGATCACTTTGGGAAACAAGAAGAAACTCTGCTGAGGAGTGGAACCAAGAAGAAACTGAGGAGAGACTATCCCTGAAACTGGGGGATTGGCCTGCAGGGGTTGCCTACTGCCAAAGAGAGGAGAAACAAAGTTTGTGTGTACTTTTGCTCAACTTGTGAAGGATCTCCAAGGGCTTGGAAAAGAGCTTGCCTCCTGCTGAAGTCTCAGGAACAACAGACTTCACCCCCCAACTCCCTAGATTTCTTTGGAAGAACCTGCTGCTGTTGTTGGGCCTTCTGAGGGACTGCGTGTCGCAAGGAGCTGGAAGCGCGACTCAAGAAGGAGAAGTGTGCCACCGTCGGAGCTGTTTTCGTCGCATCGCGTAAAGTGTGTCGTCGCAGCAGCATCGCATCGAGCGGAAGCGTCTCGCATCATCCAGGAAGTGTCTCGCAACGCTGAAGAAGTGTGTCGCCATCGCAGCCATCGTAGCTGACGCATTGCACCGCATCAAGTGAAGAGTCTCGCATCGAGGAAGAAGCGTGTCGCCATCGCAGCCATCGTAGTTGTCGCATTGCTCCGCATCAAGAAAAGTGCCTCGCATCCACGGAGAAGCGTGCCGCCGTCGGAGCTGCTGTCGTCGCATCGCGTAAAGGTGTGTCGCCGCTGCAACATCACATCGAGGGGAAGCGTCTCGCAGCGTCGGAGAGAGTGTCGCTGCCAAGGCCGCTGTCGTTGCATCGCGTAAAGGGAATGTCGCTGCTGTAGCTGATGCATCGAGTCGAGTCTTCTCGCAACATCAGAGAAGCGTGCCGCATCTGGAAGATCTTCACGTCTTTATTTCTTTGCACTAAAAACTTCTTCGCATCAACATCGTTGCAACACTTTCGTTGCCCTGCGTGTCGCATCTAAAAGGTACATTGACTTAAAGTGTCGCATCTAAGAACTTAAGAGAACTAAGCAAAATTCTACCATCTAAGTAGCAGTATTGTGTATTTTTGTCGTTTAATGGTCTTATGGTAAATCTATATAAAGAATACTTATTTTTGATATAAAACCTGTGTGGTGTCCATCTGTAGTGTTGTCACTTGATTACTGTATGTGTTCACAAATGCTTTACACACTGCCTCTGAGATAAGCCTGTCTGCTCGTACCAAGCTACCAAGGGGGTGAGCAGGGGTTATTTTAGGAGTGTACCCCCTTACCCTGACTAGAGGCGAGGGTCCCTATTTGTCACAAGTGCATACCTGTGCCAACTAGAGACCCCAAGTCTAACAGCGCCACCGGGCGTGTTTCCACACATGTCACCTCAGGCCCCACCCCCTCCCTTCACCACTGTGCAAATGCACCCGTGGCGCGTTTTAAGTTGGGGGATAAAGTTCCCTTGAATCCTGAGGGTCCCTGGGGTCCAACTAGCCCATGAGATACCTCCAGTAAGTGCCACAGAGCTGCGTTGCAGAGAGGTGTAAAAAGAGGCGTGGCCTGGACCACCTCTCTGCAACACAGGCCTGTGGCGCTTACTGGAGATACCTGGTGGGCTAGTTGGCCCCCAGGGGCCCTCAGGATTGAAGGGGAATTAATTCCCCAACTTAAAATGTGCCACAGGGCGTGTTTGCACATATGTCACCTCAGGCCCCGCCCCCTCCCTTCACCACTGTGCAAACGCGCCCCGTGGCACGTTTTAAGTTGGGGATAAAGTCCCCTTGAATCCTGAGGGTCCCTGGGGTCCAACTAGCCCACCAGGTAACTCCAGTAAGTGCCACAGAGCTGCGTTGCAGGGAGGTGTAAAAAGGGGCGTGGCCTGGACCACCTCTCTGCAACGCAGCCCTGTGGCGCTTACTGGAAGTACCTGGTGGGCTAGTTGGCCCCCAGGGACCCCCAGTATTGAAGGGAAATTCATTCCCCAACTTAAAATGCGCCACAGGGCGCGTTTGCAGAGTGTTACTGGAAGGGGGCGGGGCCTCTGGCACGATAGCGTGTGTGTTTTTTATTTTGGAAGGGGGGCTGTGTGGCCCCCCTTCTTTTTACTTTTTTGGGGCCCTGGGAACCCCATCCCCAGGGCCTGACCCCCATTTAAAAAAAATATATAAATGTTAACGGGAAGGGTGCTGCGTGGGCCCCCCTCCCGTGGCCAATTTCGGCCCCGGGGACCCCATCCACCGGGGCATGGCCAAATATTTTAATTTTATTATGGAGGGGGGCTGCGTGGCCCCCCTCCTAAGGCCTCTATTAGCCCCGGGGACCCCATCCCCCGGGGCCTGCCTTTTTTTTTTGTATTTCTTCTTTGGGAGGGGGGCCGCGTGGCCCCCCTCCCGGGCCCCTTCTGGCCCTGGGGACCCAATCCCCTGGGGCCTGGCCATTGCTTTTTTTTTTTTTGGAGGGGTGGGCTGCGTGGCCCCCCTCCTCAGGCCAATTATGGCCCTGGGGACCCCATCCCCCGGGGCCGGCCTGTCTTTTTTTTGTTTTTGTTGGGGAGGGGAGGTTGCATGGCACCCCTCCTGGGCCACTTCTGGCCCTGGGGACCCCATCCCCCGGGGTCTGCTCTATACGTTGGGGGCCATGGGGGGTCCCCAATCCCCCCACAGTCCCTCCAGCTCCCTGCGTCCTGCGGGAGCCGGCATTGCTTTTCCACAAGGGGAGCTGCTGACATGCAGCTCCCCTTATGGAAAAACAATCCTGCCTTGCTTCATTGAAGCAAGAGCAGGTTTCTCTGCTCTTGCTTCAATGAAGCAAAGGAGAGCTTGCAATGACAGGGCGGGAGCCGCGCGGCTCCTGCCCCGTCATTGCAAACAGCAGTGTCCCGGGGGTGGGCACCCCGGGACACTGCAGGAGCCGGCCCTGGGGGGTGGCGGTCCCCAGGGCCATGAAGGGCTCCAGGAGGGGGGCCCCCTCCCAACAATTGCAGAGCCCCAGGGAGGTGGTGATCCCCGCGGCTGGGTGTCCATTACGGACCCTCGCATTTAAATATTAGTGCCCGAAGAGGTGGCGATGCCCGGGGCATGTGGGGGGGCTATTATTTAAACAAAAAAGCCCCGGGTTGGCGGTCCCTGGGGCAGCAGGGGGGCCGTGTGCCCCCGCTAAATAATTAATAATAGCCCCGGGGGGGGTGGAGGTCCCCGGGGCTTGGGAGGCCTCCAAGGCCGCGCCACAGATTAAAAAAGCAAAGCCCCCGGGACTGCGGGGGGCTGTGAGCCCCCCTCAAATATTTAATAAAAGCCCAAGGGTTGGCGAGCCCCGGGGCTGTGGGGCCCTGCCTGGGCCCCCGCAATTAAAATTTTTCACTGCCCCCGGTACTTGCCCAACCGGGGGCTAAATAATAACAAAGCGCGGAAGCCCGCGCTTCGTTTCTTTTTATTTTCGCGGCAGGATTGCCGATTAAAAAAATAAAAGAAATGCTTTTTTTGGCCTTGAGGGTCCTTGTGGGACCCCCTGAGCAGGCCTAGGGGGTCAGGGTATTTCAACCCTGCCCTTTTTCTTGTTTTGCGTGTTTGTTTTACTGTTTTCTTGTGCCTCAGTTCTATCAACAGCCAATTTGACGGCCAATTAGAATACAGCTCGTGATCGACAGGGTGCGCGGATCCACCGCGGCCATAGATATTGAAACTTTTGTTTTTTTATTTTCTCAGCAACTACTGAACGGATTTACACCATTGAAAAAAAAGGTCTCTATCTGAACGAAGGGCAACCTTTTTGCCAAATTTGGTGTAATTCCGTTCAGCAGTTTTGGCTGTAACCCTGTCTAAAGTTTCCCATGGAAAATTGATTTTATGACCTTTATTTTTTGAATTTCTCAGGAACTACTGAACGAATTTACACCATTTAACAGGTCTCTTTCTGAACCAAGGGCTACCTTTTTGCCAAATTTGGTGTAATTCCGTTCAGCAGTTCGGGCTGTAGTCATGTCTAAAGTTTCCTATTGGAAATAACATGGAGAAAACATGTTTTGGGACCCCCCTTTTTTCTCGGCCCCCACTTAGCGAATCACCCTGAAAGATAGGAGCTGACCAGAGCAGGCCATAAGTTTTGAAAATTTCGCGAAGATTCGTCAACTGGCGCCAAAGTTATTGGGAAAACAAGAAAATGAGTTTCCTATGGAAACTAGGTCCTAACTATAACTATAACTATAACTACCTACTGGCAACCACCAGTAGGTAAGATATATATATATATATTCACTGAAAAATCAAAGGTTTCAGGGGCGTTATAGTTAGGAATTGGCATTTAAAAAACCTTAGACATTCACTGAAAAAACCATAGGTTTCAGGGGGGTTATAGTTAGCTGGACATTTCCCTCGTACAAAACCATTGAAATTCCCCCGTTATAGTTAGTTCAGCTAACTATAACTCGCGCCCCCGCAATGCACTGCTGATGACGTCACATATTACATCACTCATGACATGGTCAGTGACATCACTGATGACATCACTGAGGACATCTGAAATGACATCACTGATGACATCACTGATGACGTCATCCATTTGATAAATTAGTGCATCTTCTCACACCCTTTGATATACTCAATCAAAATTTCAGACGTCCATTCTCAAAACCATAGATACTCCAATACCAATAACTACATACCCACTCATTGACTCTTAGATCTACACACACATCCACTCACTCACCTGTACAGTCACTCATACTTACAGTCACTCAGTACAGGGCATTTATATACCTACATAGACACTCACACACCACCAATCATCCATAGAGGTACTCTCACACCTAGTCAGTCATGCAAATATTTAATCACACTCCCATTTACTCACCTATGCAGTTATACACACACAAGTTCACTTACTCATAAAAATAGTACCACATTCTTACACTCTTATACAATCACTGATACAAGCACACACTCATCCATACAGCCACTCTCACAATCACACACTCTCACATATACCCACTTATATACTCTTACACACATATATACTGCCTTTCACATATGTAGTTACGCACACATGTACCACTGAGATATACATTCAATCACTAACACACCCATACATACACTCACCCAACCATACAGTCCATCACAGATGCACTCTTAAAACCATGCACCCATAGAATCACCCACTTACACATGTGTGCACAGAGTCACACACACCCCACCCACACAAACACTCAGGCACCCATACAGATACTCAGACAACCAATCAATAACCCATAGAGACACTCATATAGCTATTCACAAAATCATGCAGCCGCTTATACACCGACAGACAGGCAGATACAGACATTCACACAGTTTAGTCACTAGTCTGCAGTAAGATACATTTAATGACTCACTTATAGAGTCAGTCATGCACCTACTAAATCATCCATTCACACACTTATATACCCACTCATTCTTCCATAGGTTATTCCCTATATATATATTAAACATATTTAAAATTTACAGAAACACACACTCACTGGATGACGTCATCAGTGATGTCATTTCAGATGTCATCAGTGATGTCACTGACCATGTCATGAGTGATGTAATATGTGACATCATCAGCAGTGCATTGCGGGGGCGCGGGTTATAGTTAGCTGAACTAACAATAACGGGGGAATTTCAATGGTTTTGTACGAGGGAAATGTCCAGCTAACTATAACCCCCCTGAAACCTATGGTTTTTTCAGTGAATTTCTAAGGGTTTTTAAATGCCAATTCCTAACTATAACGCCCCTGAAACCTTTGGTTTTTTCAATGAATTTCAACGTTTTTTTAAATGCTAATTCCTAACTATATCAGGCCTGAAACCTATGTTTTTTTTCAGTGAATTTCAAAGGTTTTTTAAATGCTAATTCCTAACTATATCAGGCCTGAAACCTATGTTTTTTTCAGTGAATTTCAAAGGTTTTGTAAATGACAATTTTTCATGCATTAAGTGTTATACTGATTTTTTTTAATACTGATTTAGTACATTTTTTAAACTATTTATTTTTCGATATTTATTTTTTTAATTACATTATAATTACATTATACATTACAATACGAAATATACTTTCTCAAAATTAATTACTTTAGTTTAAATACTTGGCAAATAGGCAACATACTTTTAAGTACAGTAGTTACAGTTGTTGCAATGGCCAACCCAATTTCAAACACAAAGCAACATTGAACTCAATGTGAATTTCTAGTTAAATGCAATTAGTTACTTTATGGATTACTTTTCTAACCACAGGACTGGATCCTAGATTCAGTCCTTGGACATCTCCTTTAAATAGTTGAGTAAAAGCGTTTTGGTTACAGTAGTTATTTTTAAGGAATATTATTGTATTTGAAAAGTTAACACTTAGAAATTTCACATAGAATCACCAATGTTATCCTATGGCAGAAAATTCACTTAGCAGTTAAGTAGTGTTATCGTTACTTTTTCTTACTCAGTGGTGGATCCTGGATCCAGCACTGGCCAACCTCCTGTAAACAGTTGAAAGAATGTGTTTAAGTCATACAGACGATTTTTTAGGAATATTGTTTGTTTGTGAAAATAGACACAGAAACTTTTCTGCTGAAAACCTCCTGATTACAGGTGAGTAAATCGGAATTCGTAGTTCGGCTGATTTTAGAGGAATATTTATACATTTAAAAAATGGACACTTAGAACATTTTCTGGTGAAAACCACACAATGGATTCCTATGGAAGGAAATACAAGTTACTGGTAAGTACGCTTAGAATTACTTTTCAGAGTCAGTGCTGGGCTAAAAGATGCAGCCCAGGGTTCTCTCCTTTTTACAGGTGAGTAAATCGGAATTCGTAGTTCGGCTGATTTTAGAGGAGTATTTATACATTTAAAAAATGGACACTTTGAAAATTTTCTGGTGAAAACCACACAATGGATTCCTATGGAAGGAAATACAAGTTACTGGTAAGTACGCTTAGAATCACTTTTCAGGGTCAGTGCTGGGCTAAAAGATGCAGCCCTGGGTTCTCTCCTGATAACAGGTGAGTAAATCAGAATTCGTAGTTCGGCTGATTTTAGAGGAATATTTATACATTTCAAAAATGGACACAGAACATTTTCTGGTGAAAACCACACAATGGATTCCTATGGAAGGAAATACAAGTTACTGGTAGGTACGCTTAGAATTACTTTTAAGGGTCAGTGCTGGGCTAAAAGATGCAGCCCAGTGTTCTCTCCTGATTACAGGTGAGTAAATCGGAATTCGTAGTTCGGCTGATTTTAGAGGGCCTGAGGTGATATGTGTGCAAACATGTCCTGTGGCGCGTTTTAAGTTGGGGAATTAATTCCTCTTCAATCCTGAGGTCCCCTGGGGGCCAACTAGCCCACCAGGTACCTCCAGTGTGCGCCAGGGGGCTGCATTGCAGAGAGGTGTTCAGAGGCCACGCCCCTTTTTACAACACTCTGCAACGCAGCTCCGTGCGCTTACTGGAGGTATCTGGTGGGCTAGTTGGTCCCCAGGGACCCTCAGGACTGAAGAGGAATTAATTCCCCAACTTAAAATGCGCCACAGTGGGGTGTTTTAAGTTGAGGGATTAAGTCCCCTTGAATCCTGAGGTCCCCTGGTGTCCAACTAGCCCACCAGGTGCCCCCGTGGGGTGTTTTAAGTTGGGGGATTAAGTCCCCTTGAATCCTGAGGTCCCCTGGTGTCCAACTAGCCCACCAGGTGCCTCCAGTATGCGCCAGGGAGCTGCGTTGCAGAGAGGTGTTCAGAGGCCACACTCCTTTTTACAACACTCTGCAACGCAGCTCCGTGGCGCTTAGTGGAGGTACCTGGTGGGCTAGTTGTCCCCTAGGGGACCTCTGGATTGAAGAGGAATAAATTCCCCAACTTAAAACGTGCCACAGGGCGTGTTTGCACAGTATCACCTCAGGCCCCGCCCCCTACCTTCACCACTGTGCAAACGCGCCCGTGGCATGTTTTAAGTTGGGAGATTAAGCCCCCTTGAATCCTGAGGTCCCCTGGCGGCCAACTAGCCCACCAGGTACCTCCAGTAAGTGCCACGGAGCTGCGTTGCAGAGAGGTGTAAAAAGGGGCGCAGCCCCCTGGCGCATACTGGAGGTTCCTGGTGGGCTAGTTGGCCCCCAGGGACCCCCAGTATTGAAGGGGAATTCGTACCCCCTCTGCAAACGTGCCAGGGGGCGCGTTTGCAGAGTGATGAAAGGAGGGGGCGTGGCCTCCTCTCGATCCCGTTTTTTTTTTTTCGTTTTAAGAAGGGGGTTGTGTAGCTCCCCTTCTTTTTCTTATTTTTTTGGCCCTGGGGACCCCATCCCCCAGGGCCTACCCCCTATTTTTTTTTAAACTGGGGAGGGGGGCCGTGTGGCCCCCCTCCCGAGGCCTTAATTTGCCCCGGGGACCCCATCCCCCGGGGCATGGCCCTTTTTGGGGTTTTTTGTATTTTTTTGAAAGGGGGCCGCCTTGCCCCCCTCCTGTGGCCTCTTTTGGCCCCGGGGACCCCATCCCCCGGGGCCATTTTTAAAAATTTTTATTTTGGGGAGGGGGGCCGCATGGCCCCCCCTCCCGGGCAACTACTGGCCCCGGGGACCCCATCCCCCGGGGCCTGGCCTCCGTTGGGGACCGTGAGGGGTCCCCAATCCCCCCACGGCCCCGCCGGCTCCCCGCCTCCTGCGGGAGCCGGCTTTGCTTTTCCACATGGGGAGCAGCTAACATGCTGCTCCCCATGTGGAAAAGCAATCTGCTTTGCTATTTGAAAAAGAGAGCAGGTTTCCCTGCTCTCTCTTCCAAATAGCAAAGCAGTTTGCAATGGCAGGGTGGGAGCCCCGAGGCTCCCGCCCTGCCATTGCAAACAGCAGTGTCCCGGGGGTGGGCACCCCGGGACACTGCAGGAGCCGGCCCTGGGGGGTGGTGGTCCCCAGGGCCAAGACAAGGCTCCAGGAGGGGGGCCGCGCGGCCCCCATCCCACTTAAATTAAAGGCCGTGGGGGTGGTGGTTCCGGGGGCTTGGGGGTCCGTATCAGACCCCCTACTTTAAATATGTAGTGCCCCGGGGAGGTGGTGGTCCCCGGGGCGTGTGGGGGGGCTTCTGCCCCCCCACACAGGGTTTTAAAAAAAAAAAAAAACAAGCCCCGGGGGGCCCCTCTGGACCCACCATAACTATGAAAAATTTCCCCCGGGACTTGGCCCCCCTGGGGGCTAACTGTAAACGAAGCGCGGGAGCCCGCACTTCGGTTTTTTTTTCCTCAGCAGGATGCACGGACCTGCGCGCATTCCACGATTTAAAAAAATAAATAAAAAAATGTTTGGCCTTGGGGGTCAGGGTGTTTCTACCCTGCCCCCTTTCCGCGTTTTGCGATTTTTTTTGGGGGCTTCTTGTGCCTTGGTTCTACCGAGGCACAAGATGGCTGCCAACACTTCCTGATCTAGAGTGTTGACAGCCAATTAGCATTCAGCTTGTGCACGACAGGGTGCGAACTGGGTGCGGAGAGGGTCAGCGGATCCTCCTCGGCCATAGATATCACTAACTTTTAACTCTAATTTTCTCAGGAACTACTGAACGGATTTACACCATTTAAGCAAAAGACACGAGTCTGAACTGAGGACTACCTCTTTGCCAAATTTGGTGTAATTCCGTTCAGCAGTTCGGGCTGTAGCTGCGACAACAGGTCCTATTGAAAATTGCATGGGGAAAACGCGTTTTGGGACCCCCCATTTTTCTCGGCCCCCGCTTGACGAATCACTGCGAAACTTTAGGGTAGGAGCGGAGTGGAGCTGGCCAAAAGTTTGGAAAATTTCGCGAAGATTCGTCAATCGGCGCCAGACTTATTGGGAATAGGATGTTGCGGATGTTGGGTCCTAACTCTAACTATCTACTGGCGACCGCCAGTAGATAATATATATATATATATATATCTATATATATATATATATATATATATATATCAAACAAACGCTGTTACTTTTTGGAATAAAAGCAACCACCCGTGAACAAGGGACTCGGTCCCGAAACGCGTCTAGTTGCCGTTCTCTGCTTAAAATAAACTGCTGTTTGAAAGCCTTTTGATGTCCGCGGTTGCTGTTATTCCGAAAAGAAACAGCTTTTGTTTGATGTTCTGTGGCTAGCCACCTCAATGCGGATGGCCGCAGAAAGAGGAAGGGGAAAGGTGTCTTCAGTGGATATATATATATATATATATATATATATTATCTACTGGCGGTCGCCAGTAGATAGTTATAGTTAGGACCTATTTTCCATAGGAAATCCGCAACATTCTATTTGGAATAACGGCGCCGATTGACGAATCTTCGCGAAATTTTCGAAACTTTTGGCCAGCTCCGGTCCGCTCCTATCCTGAAAATTTCACGGTGATTCGTCTAGCAGGGGCCGAGAAAAAAGGGGGGTCCCAAAACGCGTTTTCCCCATGCATTTTCCCATAGGACCTTTTGACGCAGCTACAGCCCGAACTGCTGAACAGAATTACACTAAATTTGGCAAAGAGGTAGTCCTCAGTTCAGACTCGTGCCTTTTGCTTAAATGGTGTAAATCCGTTGAGTAGTTCCTGAGAAAATTAGAGTTAAAAAGATATATATATCTGGGCGGAGCCTAACCACACATCTCATCGTGAGATCTGATTGGCTGTCAGTATTACATCCAAGAAGTGTTGGCAGCCATCTTGGGACCGATATATACATGATAGCACCTCATTAAAAAGCATTGCAGTTAAGAGAAGGTTTTAAGACTTTAGTTACATTATAAATCATTTGTTGCTGGTACCATACTCATTTTAGGAATTGTGGTGTGTTCTAAGGTGATTTTACCATGTGAAAAAGCCTTCTGCTGTGATATCATGAATCATGTTTGAGAGAAAACTATTTTCCTATGCTTTTCCCACAGAGGTTTGGAAGGTGATCTATAAGCTAAACTGAGAGCATATTTTCTGTAAATTCACATTATCTTTCTCAGTCATGTGAGAATGAAGTCTGACATTCTCAGTAAAACATGTACATCCAACAAAGGCAGAGACTGTCAGTTGATTCCTTTGTGTTCTACCGCAGCTTCCCAGAGTGTTCTAAAGAACAACTAGAGCGCTAACAGCCCTACTTATGACAAACGTATTGCACACCTGAAGCCATCTTGATTGGAATAAAGTGGTAACTCTTAAAACATTTAATTTAAAAAGGAACAAAATGAGGAGGTTCATTTTGCCATAGAAAGTATGATTAGTGCTGCAGAAAGAAAAATGAGGGCACATTTTGAGTGACTTCTCAAATCCTCTTCTATTTCATAAAAAAAGTCTGACATGCAGATTGAAACATGCACTTTGAATACCAGCAGCAGACTTCCCTGGTGAGCAGCAGCTTTACTACAGTGATCTAATGAGCAACTAGAGTGCTAACATTCAGAATTTATGGCAAATGTGTGACACATCTGAATGCCTTCTTGATGGAACCAAAGTAAAAACTGAAAGTATTTCCTACTGAGGAGACTGCAGTAAATGAGGAAATTAGGAAACTTCATAACAAATAAATCTCCCAAGATGGCCACAAGAGACAAAAGAGCCCAAATGTAGCCCCAATATCACCCAGATGTAGCCCAAGTATAGCCCAATGACAGAATGTCCTAGAGTGTTCTAATGAACAACTAGAGCGCTAACAGTCTTACTTATGACAAAAGTATGGCACACCTGAAGCCATCTTGATTGGAATAAAGTGGTAACACTTAAAAATATTAATTTACAAAGGAACAAAATGAGGGGGTTCATTTTGACATAGCAATTATGATTAGTGCTGCAGAAAGAAAAATTAGGGCACATTTTGACTTCTCAAATCCTCTTCTATTTCATAAAAGAATTCTGACATGCAGACTGAAACATGCACTTTGAATACCAGCAGCAGACTTCCCTGGTGAGCAGTAGCTTTACTACAGTTATATAATGAGCAACTAGAGTGCTAACATTCAGAATTTATGGCAAATGTGTGACACATCTGAATGCCTTCTTGATGGAACCAAAATTAAAAACTGAAAGTATTTCCTACTGGGAAGACTGCAGTAAATGAGGAAATTAGGAAACTTCATAACAAATAAATCTCCCAAGATGGCCACCAGAGACAAAAGAGCCCAAATGCAGCCCAAATATCACCCAGATGTAGCCCAAGTATAGCCCAATGACAGAATGTCCCAGAGTGTTCTTAAGAACAACTGGAGCGCTTACTGTCTTACTTATGACAAAAGTATGGCACACCTGAAGCCATCTTGATTGGAATAAACTGGTAACACTTAAAACATTCAATTTAAAAAGGAACACAATGAGGGGGTTCATTTTGCCATAGAAAGTATGATTAGTGCTGAAGAAAGAAAAATTAGGGCACATTTTGAGTGACTTCTCAAATCCTCTTCTACTTCATTAATACATTCTGATATGCAGACTGAAACATGCACTTTTAATACTAGCAGCAGACTTCCGTGGTGAGCAGTAGCTTTACTACAGTGATCTAATGAGCAACTAGAGTTTTAACATTCAGAATTTATGGCAAATGTGTGACATATCTGAATACCTTCTTTATGGAATCAAAGTAAAAAACTGAAAGCATTTCCTTCTGAGGAGACTGCAGTAAATGAGGAAATTAGGAAACTGCATAACAAATAAATCTCCCAAAATGGCCACCAGAGACAAAAGAGCCCAAATGCAGCACAAATATCACCCAGATGTAGCCCACATGTAGACCAATGACAGAAGTGTGCAAAACACTTATTTTTTGTGTATTTGCAGTTTTATATAGTGCAGACTTGTCAGGTATTGGAGTGCTTTACATGAGCATTGGTTACATCACACAAGATCAAATTCATTTTGGTTGTAGACATGGGGAGATTAAGTGATTTGACCAGAATCACAGAATGTTGAGCTGAAGCAGAAACTCCAACCTGGTTCCCCAGTTGCAAAGTCTGCAGATCTGGAAGTAACACCACATCCTCTCCCCTAGGTGCAACATTTAATCAAGTGGTCCACTGGATAAAAAAAACATAAAGATTACAAATAATTTAAAAGTTCTTTGTCGCTATTTGAAAACTCAGAAAATATGTCCTCATTTTAGTTTTTTAGAGCACTAACCATAATTTTGATGCAAATAAGACCCTCTCATGTATGTAATTTCTAAAGGAGATGCTCTAGGTATTACAGTTTTGATTACATCAAGATGACGTCAGGCGTTCCACACTTTTGTAATAAATATAGAATGTTAGCAATCTAGTTGTTCATTGGGATACTGTTGAGAGGCAGAGGCCACGGGCACGGACTCTGAAAATTTAAGGCAGGTAGGAGAGTGCAGAGGCAACAATTTGACCACACTGGGCAGGCAGGAAGGGCAGTGGCAGCACAACAGACTATGGAGGGCAGTGGAAAGGGGGGCAGGGGCAACAAACCAACAATACAGGACTGGCAAGAGAGACTGTGGCAATATAATAGACCATTGTGGGCAGAAGGAAGAGGCAGTGGGAGTACAACCATACATGCCAACAGACCTGTTTCAGCCAGGAGATGTCCAATGTTTTTAAGTTCAAATGGGCTTTATTTGATCTGTCTCCTGTCTACAATCTCCTCTTTTTCAATGTAACTCAAAGGGGAAAATCAATACCCCAGTTTTTTTTCAAAATCTCCCTCTTACCAAGTTCAAAATGTTCGCAAGTATGGTACATTGGATCATGATAGGCAGGAGGAATTGGGGTAGGGACATGGACTCGGATAACAGAGGACAGGAGGGACATAGAGAGGTGCAGTAAACTGACCCTACAGGACAGGCATCAGGGTTTGCAGCAGCACAATACACCACACAGGGCATGCGGGATGGGAGTGCAGCACAACAATCCATAGAAAGCAATAGGGAGGGGACAGGACCATGCACATGGACAACAGAGAACAGAGGGGAAAGAGGCAATGGTAGCTAGCTGACCATAATGGACAGACAGGAGAGAAAGCTGCAGCATAACAGACCATAAACGCCAGGAGGGACGGATCAGGGGCATTACAATGGAACAGGCAAGCCAGGAGGGAGGTAATAGGGATCTGCACATGGAAACAGAGGGCTGGGAGCAAAGGGGCAGGGCAGGAGCAGCAAGATGACCATGGAGGTCAGGCAGGATGGGCACTAGAAACAAGACACACCATGGAGAGCAACAATGAGACTATGATGGCATACACACAGACCATGGAGGGAAGGTGGGAGGGGGTCAGGAGCAGCTAGCTGACCACACAGGGAAGGTGGGAGGGGCCATGGCAGCACAGAAGACCATGCATGGCAACCGGAGGGTTAGTGGCAGCACAATGGCTATGATGGGCAAGAAGGAGGGTGCAGGGGCATGCACAAAGGACCATGGAGGATAGAAGGGAGTGTCAGGACCTGGGCACAGACAAGAGCGTTCAGGGAAAGGGGCCTCACAACAGACCACGTGGGGCAGACAGGAGGAGCAGTTGCAGCACAACAGACCAGGGAGGGCAGAAGGGTGTGGCAGTAGAATGGACCATGGAGGACAGGAGAAAGGGGATAAGGGCATGGCATGTGGACAGGCAGGGTGGAGGTGGCAGGGACAGATTACAGTCATCTGACAGTGCTAGGCAGGTGGGAGGGGAGTGGCAGCTCAACAGAACACTCAGAGTAGATAGGAGTGGCAGGTCGATGGAACATGGTGGGCAAAAAGGACGGAGCAGGGGCACGCATAAAGACATCAGAGGGCAGGGGGAAGGAGAATAGGGGCAGCAAGCTAAGCACAGAGGCTAAGCAGGAGGTCAATGATGGGCCATAGAATTGGGCAATGGAGGGCAGGAGGAGTGGACTGGTACATCATGCTAAATGGAGGGCAGTGGCAGCACATCAGACCATGCATGGCAGGAGGGAGGAGGCTAGTCCATGGATTCAGACAACAGAGGATAGGGAGGAGGTGGATGGGGCAGCAAGCTAACTGTTCAGAGAAGGTGGGTATTAGGAACTTTATTGTTTTTAAAATGTGTGTCTGTGCGAACTACTTAAAATATGAACAAGTATGCAGCATAATCTCACTTTTATTCAGGAAGAAGAGGACGTTTGTGACTTTGACTCCGGGCTCACTTGGCAGAAACCCCCCCTGACCTTCCACCCCCTATCGCAAAATGTAATGCCCGTGAAAAGGGTAGGTGGATGCAGTGTTATATAGAAAGTAGTCCTGAGAGCACGATTGAAAATGAAAACTAGATATAGTATATGGTATAAACTATGCACCAAAAAGTGTGATATTAGATGAACTGGGCGAGAAATATAATATGCAATACATTGTGCGCAATGACAGATTCATTGGAGAGCGCGAGATAGCACAGGCACTAGCGCGTGCTATGCGATATGCGCCTTGGAGTGTAATATGCACAGGTCAGTGTTGTGTAACCTAACTAGTCTCTAAAGTTGTAATATAAAATATGTGCTGGGGAGTGTAACGTTGCATATGCACTGTGACAAAGATATGGATCCCAGATTGTAATATGTATGGCATAGCGCTGTGCGTTATAACATAGGCATCGAGGAAGGCACGTTAGATGGGGCAATATAATCCGTGCGAAGGCAAGTGTGGCATGACATATTCACGGGGTGGTATTACAGTGCACATGGGCTAGAGAGTGTCATAGCATACGCACTAGCTGGTGGAATACAACACAGAGGTGTGTGGCACTAGGCAGGCACTGGTGGGGGTAACACAGCATTGGGCTCAGCCAGGAGCATGCTGTGACTCTGAAGTGAGGTTTGTCTCCTTTCCAGAGTGTAAAATAAAAAGTATTACACATCCGGCGGTGGATGTGTGTTTTATTAACTGTGAGGGGGGTTTCTTGCATAGTTTGGTCGAATTTTTGTCGAATCCCCTTTGAATGGCTTGGTGTGCATGTGTATTAAATATGCCCATCAATAGCTACCCATGTTTGTATAAATAAACGACAAGGGTGTCTACTTGGAGAGTACCCACCGGCGGGGGCGCAGGGATGAGGCACGGTAGGGCGTCAGACACGTCAGAGCTTCACTAGCGGTGTAAATACATTCCACAATGGATTCATTGTATGCAGAGTCGCCTTTTAATGAATATCACGCAAATCGTCATGGTGATAGGTACGTACGGTTTGTCTAGCATGTCCTAGGTGTTTCTATAAATATATATATTTTTTAAATAATAAAAAACAAAGCTGGCCCCGGGGGATGGGGTCCCCGGGGCCTTAAGTGGCCTGAGGATGGGGGCAACGCAGCCCCTCTCCTAAAGAATTTTTTTTAAAAAGGCCACGACCCGGGGGTTGGGGTCCCCAGGGCCGTTTAAAGCCTTGGGAGGGCCAAATTAACTTTTTTCAACAAAAAAAATTAGGGTGCAGGCCCTGGGGGATGGGGTCCCCAGGGCCAATAAATTAGAAAAAGAAGGGGGGCCACACAGCCCTCCTTCTTAAAAAAATTAAATAAATTCAAGACCGGCATCATGCCGGAGGCCACGCCCCCTCCTTGCAGCACTCTGCAAACGCGCTCCCTGGCCAGTTGTAAGTTGGGGAATTAATTCCCCTTCAATATTGAGGGTCCCTGAGGGCCAACTAGCCCAACAGGTATCTCCAGTATGCGCCAGGGAGCTGCGTTGCAGACAGGTGTTCTGAGGCCACGCCCCTTTTTACACCTCTATGCAACGCAGCTCCGTGGCGCTTACTGGAGGTACCTAGTGGGATAGTTTGACCCTAGGGACCCTTAGGATTCAAGGGGACTTAATCTCTCAACTTAGAACGGCCACAGGGTGCATTTACACAGTGGTGAAGGGAGGGGACGGGGCCTGAGGTGTCGTGTGCAAACACGCCCTGTGGCACATTTTAAGTTGGGGAAATAATTCCCTTTCAATCCTGAGGGACCCTGGGGGCCAACTGGCCCACCTGGTGCTTCCAGTAAGCTCCACTGCTCTGCGTTGCAGAGAGGTGGTGCAGGCCGTGCCCCTTTTTACACCTCTCTGCAATGGCACTCACTGGACGTACCTAGTGGGCTATTTTGCCCCTAGGGACCCTCAGGATTCAAGGGGACTTAATCTCCTAACTTAAAAAACGGCCACAGGGCGTGTTTACACAGTGGGGAAGGGAGGGGACGGGGCCTGAGGTGACGTGTGCAAACACGCCCCATGGCGCGTTTTAAGTTGGGGAAATAATTCCCCTTCAATCCTGAGGGCCCCTGGGGGCTAACTAGCCCACCAGGTGCTTCCAGCAAGCGCCAATGAGCTGCGTTGCAGAGAGATGGTCCAGGCCGTGCCACTTTTTACACCTCTCTGCAACGCAACTTTGTGGCGCTTACTGGAGGAACCTAGTGGGCTAGTTGGACCCTAGCGACCCTCAGGATTCAAATGAACTTAATCGCCCAACTAAAAACAGCCACAGGGCGTGTTTACACAGTGGTGAAGGCAGGGGACGGGGCCTAAGTTAACGTGTGCAAACAAGCCCTGTGGCACGTTTTAAGTTGGGGAAATAATTCCCCTTCAATCCTGAGGGACCCTGGGGTCCAACTAGCCCACCAGGTGCTTCCAGTAAGCGCCACTGCGCTGCGTTGCAGAGAGGTGGTCTAGGCCGTGCCCCTTTTTACATCTCTCTGCAACGCAGCTCTGTGGCGCTTACTGGAGGTACCTAGAGGTCTAGTTGGACCCTAGGGACCCTCAGGATTCAAGGGGACTTAATCTCCCAACTTAAAATGGCCACAGGGCGTGTTTATACAGTGGGGAAGGGAGGGGACGGGGCCTGAGGTGACGTGTGCAAACACGCCCTGTGGCACGTTTTAAGAGGTAGTTTTAATCCCCTGCCCTATTACATACTAGGGGCTTACAGAGGAGGTCATGCTAATCACAGAGGGACCCCAACGCATAGTGTTCCCTAGTGTATGTAGGTGTTTTCACTGTATTCTGAGTGTCTTTTAACATAGCACTGGCTCTAGGACTAGTTAGTCAGACTCAGTTACCACCAGTATCCGTCTGAAAAAGTTGAGGGTACAGGATGATTTTGCAAAAAGGCTTCTTTCTGCTCTTCTGTTTGTTCTTTCTGCACGTTATCCTTCTTCCTGCACTTTTCTTCATCTTTGAGGACTTCTGTTGCTTCTTTCTACATTTCTTTTTTTTCTTTCTGGGCGTTTTTTCTTCTTTCTTCACATGTCCTATCTCTGTAGGCATAGTTAGAAATTAGCATTTAAAAAACCTTTGAAATTCACTGAAAAAACCATAGGTTTCAGGCACGTTATAGTTAGGAATTAGCTTTTAAAAAACCTTAGAAATTCACTGAAAAAACCATAGGTTTCAGGGGCGTTATAGTTAGTTCAGCTAACTATAACTCGCGCGCCTGCAATGCACTGCTGATGACGTCACATATTACATCACTCATGACATGGTCAGTGACATCACTCATGACATCACTGATGACATCTCAAATGACATCACTGATGACATCATCCTTGTGATAGAGTGGCAGATCTCCTCTCCCCCTAATATAACCTTTGATACACACATTCAAATATAGAAACTAAAATTTTCAAAACAATGGACATACCAATACCAGTTACAACAACCTATTCAGTAATTCTAAGATCCACATACACATCCACTCATTCACCAACAGTCCTATACAGTCACTCATACATGTACTCACTCATCATATGTACTCATACACCTATACATCCTGTTACACAACGCCACTCATCCATAGAGTTACTCACACACATAGTCACTCCTGCTAATAAAGAATCAAATATCCATTTACTTGCATATACAGTTATACACACACCACCACACTTACTTTTACAGAAACTTACACATACTTAGTCTTTTTAACAATCACTTATAGAAACACATACTTATTCATACAGGAACTCTTTCATTCTCTCACTCTCACATATACTCACTTATATACACCAATAGTCACATATACTAGTTTAAAACAGATGTAGTTACTCATAAATGCACTATTGAGACAGTCATTCACTCACTAACACACCCATGCACACACTCATCTACCCATACAGTCCTGCACACATGCTGTCTTCAACACATACAGTGAGTCACTCATTCATACACCTATGCACTACGTAATACCCCCCACCGAACCATACAGACACTCAGACACTCATACTGATACTCAAAAAACCAACCTATATAGACACTCATGTAGCTACTCACCAACCCCTTCAGCCACTTATACACAAAGTGAGAGACTGATACAGATATTTACATATTTAAACATTACTCACTAAGCCATGTATTCACTAAGATACACTTAATCAGTCAGTTATACAATCAATTGTTCAAAAACAAATCATCCATTTAGACACTTATATACCCATTTATTCTTCCATCGACCTTGAGCTATACATATATAAAACATATGTAATTTTCAGAAAAACACACATTCACTGGATGATATCATCAGTGATGTTATCAGTGATGTCACTTGAGATGTCATCAGTGATGTCATGAGTGATGTCACTGACCATGTCATGAGTGATGTAATATGTGACGTCATCAGCAGTGCATTGCGGGCGGACGAGTTATAGTTAGCTGAACTAACTAGAACGGGGGAATTTCAATGGATTTTTACGAGTGAAAAGTCCAGCTAACTATAACGCCCCTGAAATCTATGTTTTTTTCAGTGAATTTCTAAGGTTTTTTAAATGCTAGTTCCTAACTATAACGTGCCTGAAACCTATGGTTTTTTCAGTTAATATATATATATATATGATAATGAAAGTTAACAAGAAATACAGCCGAATTTGAACTCTGCACTAAGTTGTGTTGAAATGCCCCTATTTCAGAACTGAACAACTGAAAAAATATCTGGTACTTTTAACTGAAAAAAAGTGCTTCAGCTGTTACCTCACCATTTTATATCCCTCCCTCCCCTTCCTTCTATGTTCATCATCTCGTTTTCCCCCAACCAGATCCATTGCCAGTTGTCACAGGAGATCCTTTCTGGAGTGCTGCAGCGTTCCCAGCTATGCATTTGTCTTTGGGCAGAGCTACTTTCACACCCATGGGTCCCTCGCTGTTATGTAAATGCAGCGATTAGTGTTGATGGGCTCACAAAGGGAAGCAGCTCCTGTGCTGCAAAAAATGAAGCATTTCCAGCTGAATGGTCCTTACACGCCTAATCCACAGTGCAAGGTCTGGCTAGAACCTGCTCTGTTAATCACAGCGTGGTGCAAGCCCTCTCAAACCCCTGCAGTGTGAGGAAATGCAAAGGGGGCACCTCAGGACTTTACCAGCGTCTCTGCAAAAGTTGACTTCATGGCTCAGTGTTATGGCGAGATCCGAAAGCAGAGTGGCATCTGTCCTACGTTGGAGGGGATACGTACCTTGAGTCTGCTGTGCCATCAATCAGGGTACCGGTACTCTCCCTGACTAAAGAAAAGTGTCGGCACAGAGGGTTAGAAAATGTGGAAGTGCCGGTACTCAGCACCGGTGATTACCGGCCCATTTAAACCACTGGTTCCAGCCAGGAAGAAGCTAATGTACTGTGCTGATGGCTCAGTGGGGCACGTGACCTATCAGGAACTGCGTGCCGGACTTATCTGTTGGGAAAAGGGCCCACCTTTTTGCTGACCTCCCTCATTGAACGATGGCTACTAGAGTATGCATGTTTCAGTTATTTACCCTATGCCTAGACTTCATGGTCCCTACTGAAGCTAGCCAGTGGAGAGATGCAGAACTGAAGTCATGCGTCTTAGTGACCCCCAGTTTGGACAAAGCCCCTCTCCTACTCAACCGAATCAATGACAAGACACTACTATTGCACCAAGGTCATGTTATCAACAATCCTACATAAACATGACAATCATAGCTAGGCTTTCCTGTTTTCAGATTCTATTTTTGGTAACTTCTGGTGTTTTTTTTCAGTGTATTCAAGTGATTTAAATACCTTAAAAAAACAGTGGTTATCAGTGGTTACACATTTTTGTGCCATTAAAAACAACATAAACAGTGTTTTTTCAGTGTTTATGGAACTTTTTACTCTTATTATTGCTCGCTTTGCACTGATAGTGCATGGTATATAGACAGTGTACATACAGTGTATATGAGGTCCACATACATTTTTACAAATCAATCTTTTCGCAGTACACCATACAATACTTCTTCAGTGAGTCTTTGGTAATCCACGCTTGCCCTTTCCTTCCCATAAAAACTTTTATCTGTGAAAAGGCCCTCTCAACATTGGCACTTGAGAGAGGCAACGCCAAAATAGCCAGTACACAATTTGCTAACTCTGGCCACTGACCTAGCTTTCCATGCCAATACTGGTGCACTTGAAGATCATGATTCTCTGTGACAGGTTCTGCAATGCATACATTGAACTGGGAGCATATACCCTCAGAGTTATTGAAGCAGTCAAAAATGAAGCAGCACTTTTGAAACTCCAAAGAAATTTCCCTTTACGGAAGGGATCTAAAGCTTGTTCAGAGTACCACAGTGAGGCTTCATTGACTTCAAATGCCAGGGTTGATGAAGGGCTATTTCTTATACATTGTAAAATAAAAGTTACTGAATTGTTCCTCAACATTTCTTTGCTTACCAAGTGGCAAGCACTCTAACATGGAACATGTTGCAGTGCCAAAGTCAAAGACTACTCTCAAGGAGATGTTTCACATCTAAACCAATTATGCTGAACACTTGGTAGGCAAGGGTGTTTTCAGACTATATGTTTTTTATTAGGTCCACTGCAGCAGTCATGCTTTCCTGTAACAATCTAAGAATGCAGTAGAGTAAACTTTTTTCAAATCACTATCAATATGTGACCAAAGATTCTCACATTTCTTGCCTTTGCCATTATCACTCAGCAAGAGTTCTGTAAATGGTTGCCACATGGATAATATAGCATTCATGGCCTTCAGGACTGAGAACCACCAGCTAAGTGACACAGTTGGGATGACTCTTTCTTTTATGCTACACAAAGCACAAAATGAGAAATATTGCATTTTAGTTTCCCCGCAAAACAAAACAGTGGACCCGAATGGACTAAAAAGTCAATAGCATTCTTCATTAACTCTGAAGATTGTAATAATGCTTTCAGCATACCATCTAACAAGTGGCAAGGATCTCTTACAGGGAAACACTTCAGCTCAGGTATCGATTTTGACATGTCATCACAACTTTTTCATATATGTAGCTGAATCACTGCAAATACATACAATATCACTCCAATCTTTGTTGAACTTGGTAAGAACTTTTGCAGCAGCATTTCAAGTTACACTGCGTTCCATGTTTTCCAAAAGTCTGGTGTCATGTTTTCACCGTTATCCCAGATGCTTTGTGACTGCACTCTTTTCATATATACCTGTCAATATACCTTGCATTTAATGTTTAAAGCCTGGGGTGTTTGGCAATTCACCTACTATCAATACTGGCTCACTAGAAAAGTGAGCTGATATTTCAAGGGTTATTACCCCTTATCTGTGGGTAAATATGATGGTACATATATTGGAAAGATTCTTATGAATCCTACATCTTTCCTATCAGTGAAAGACTCAAACGGAGCCAAACAGATATTGATTGATATTTCCTGATTCTCTACAATTTATAAAATAAATAAAAACACCTAAAACATGCTTCTAACCCCTGTATTTTTAGACCAAAGACCACATAACTGAAAAAAGGAAGAAGAAACAATATTTTTGTGACATCCCTACACAACAAAACTCAAGCAGAATAACGTTTGCCCAGTCTTCCTTACAACTACCTTATATAACAAAGCTACATTCTATCAGCCCCTTCAGGAAGAAATAAAAATTACTCTTTCACTCTCCTTTTAATTTCTTTGAATGGCTTTTAATTTGTAGTTGTGCAGGTTTTTTCAGTGTTTATATGATTACACTGGTGAGGGCTATTTCCCTTTCGGTGGGGTTTTATCAGTTATAATAGCTTTAAACCTAAAACCGGACAGCCTAATCATAGCATTCAAACAGCAGATGCAAACAGTTTCAGAAATTAACAAGAAGTGCTCATGACCATATGGGGTGAAAATAGACAAATAACACTTCTAAGAAATTGTACAACCAACAGTGATGATTATAGCATGTCTCTATTTACAAATCGGCCATTCCCTGAAATGTCAAAGCACTCAGGGCTGATTATCCTTTTCTTCTGCTCACCTGCCTGGACCACACAGGTGAAACCCCTTGATCACCTGCCATAGCCCCCCTCCCCTTCACTGCACACCAAGCGGCCAAAGGGGGCAGAATGTGAGCACGGGGGCTAGAGCCCCTTGCCCTGCAACTGGATCCTCCTCTGATACTTGAGAAGCTTCTTGGTCCCAGCATCGCAATGGTGCATCAAAGTAGGGGAGATCGTGAGTTTGCTCCTCTTATTACCCTTTCATCATCACGGCACATTGACCAGGAAGTGACACACTATTCACATCTGTGGCTTCCTGTCCCCTGCCCCGCAACATGTGAAAAAAGGGACAGGAAGCACTTCCTCTCACCATGGCGCCTTCCCTGTCTTGGTCCAGTCAGTCGTGAGAGCAAGAGAGGGCCTTGGTTCCACAGGATCTGGCCACTAATGCCACGCAAACCTAAGAGTGAGCCCTCTGATCAATTTTCAATACAATTTCACAGATGTAATGTCTCCCATTCTTCACCTCTACATGGGTTAAGATGGTCATTTACATAGAGTGGCTCAGCATGAGTGAGTGCACCTCTCAGGCAGCAACAAGCACTATCTCTCCTGATATCACATTACATAAATAGTTATCAAATACATCTGGACAAAATGACCATGGCCTCCACCTGCAGTATATAGGCCATAGGTTCCCTTCATATATGACTTCAAGCACCCCAGGGCCTCGCTATTTACAGTGTGCCCCAAATGCTAGTCCCCCAAACCATGTGCGTGAAGGTAATTGCCTGCACAGCCTCTTCAAGGAGGGTCACCTGAGCCTCTATATCAGGGTTTCCGAACCAGGATTGCAAACATAGATGTGGGTAATGAAAAACCAGGATATTGTTTTACAAAGTAAGCCATTAGCAGGGCTGCTGTTACAAGTTGGGATGGAGAGGTATGGACTCCCACTTTTTGAATCTTCTAACTTCAAGTGTCCACCAGTGCACCTCAAAGAAGCGATTACTCTATAGGGCCCTTCCCAAAGGTAGTTGATAATGAGCGCAGAAAGGGCAGAATGGAAGAGAATGTAAAGTTGCACATGTGATCATCATGTGTGCTCCCAGCATAGTCTCATTTAGCATTGAAAAGCGATTGCTCTTAACCAAACTTGTGGCATCAAGTTTGGTTAAGATTAATTAACTTTTAAGAGGGGCGCCGGGGCAAATTATTATCGATGACCATTTTAATTACATACAGGATTTAAAGAAAGATACCTCAAATAAAATAAAAAAACAATTAAAACCAAATACGAAAAAAATCTTTGAGGTTATTAGACACGAGTACCAATTAATAGATCCTTGGTGGAGTGTTAATTTGGATAAAAAAACTTTTACCTCTCACTCATATTGCTATCAGACTGCTTCTCGAATAGATTTTTTTTTTTAACATCTAGATCCCTCCTTGTCTCAAGGGTAGACATTGGGACAAACCCTTTCTTGGATCACGCTTATGTATGGCTTGACCTCGAACTTGGCGTGGGGAGAGAAGAGCGACCAAGGTGGCAGGAATGGGTGGAGAATTTTAAAGTATGGATCTCTGAATTTTTTAGAATCAATGCAGAAACGGCCAAACCCTTTGCGATCTGGGGGGGCTTTATGGTCGCAGCACGCAGGCAAATAATCTCCTTCTCGGCCGCCCAATCTAGTGCACGGCGGACGAAAATAGCTGAATTGCAGGGAGCAGTGGAGAAGGCTTATGCCCAGAGGACCCAGTCATATCCACAGTACCTGGAGAAAGCTAAAAAGGCCTTGAGAGACTTTTTTGTCTTAGAAGAGATCAACAGCTCCAGAGCCTTACAACAAAAGATTTATGAGGAAAGTCAGTTGGTCTGCAAATTGCTGGCCAGCTCTACAAAAGCTAAACAGGAGGCATCTTTGATATTTAAGGTTAATGATCCTAAGACTGGATTGGAAGTAACTAATAGGGAAGAGATTCCGCTGAATTTCCTAGAGCATTTTCTGCAACTTTACACCACTGAGTATCAGGTGGGAGAGGAGATGATACACAAGTATTTTGAGAATGTAGATATTCCAAGATTACCGGGTCCTCGGATCGTTCAATTAAAGTCCGAGATGAAAACCGCCACGATTGGGGCAGCTAATAAGGCAACGGCCAGGGGTAAGGCATGTGGGGAAGATGTGTTGCCAATAGAATTTTATAAGATTTTTTCAAAAGAATTAATTCCACAGATGCAAAAACTTTTAAATCATATTATGAAGGGGGGCCAGGTTCCTTTGGCCTTCAAAGAGGCAATCATTACATGCTTCGTAAAAAAGGATAAGAACCCGAAAGACTTAACCTCATACAGGCTTACTAGCCTCCTCAACTCAGACTACAAGATTTTTATGAAGGTATGGGCTGAGCATTTTTTAGTGGCGGCACAGGATGTAATTCACAAAGATCAGGCAGGTTTTATAGCAGGAAGATCTATGGCAGCCAATACCGAATTTTTAATACAGGCTCTGGATTTTTGTAACACCAATTCTATCCTGGCCTATATAACGATGGACGATGGTCGATGCTGAGAAAGCATTCGATTTGGTGAATTGGAATACCCTCTTCTTTGCACTCCGCCAATTTGGTTTCCCCCCTCAGGTTATTGTAATGCTACATAATATCTACCAGGGGGCTCAAGCCCAGGTAGTGATTAATATGAAATGGGCAGGTGTAGTACAGATTAAGCGGGGGACAAGACAAGGTTGCCCACTCTCCCCCCTACTTTTTACCTTTTTTATAGAACCGCTGGCTATTAGAATACGTAATAATGCTGCAATCAAGGCCCCAATCCATGACATGGCCAAACTAAAACTCTTTGTGGACGACATCATTTTATGCTTGAAGCCTACTAATTATAATTTGGAAGCGGTATTGAGGGAATTTAGTAAATTTGAGCTAATTGGGGGCTATAAAATAAACCCAAATAAAACTGAAGTTCTGCTTATAAATTCAGATATGAATTTTCTTCCTCTTTGTCTTAGGGCACAAGCTGTGAGGTCAGACACAATTAGATGGGGATATTTGTGTCCAATCAACACCAACAGCTATATAATTTGAATTATGTGAGAATGCTGGAAACAATAAGGAGACTTTTAGATCAGTGGTTGTTACTTCCCTTAACCTTAGTGGGTAGGGTTTCCCTTATCAAGATGTCCGTATTGCCGTTACTTACTTTTTTATTTATTAACGTTCCTATTAAAATTAAGATATGTTTTTTCAAAGAAATAGAAACCATAATTAGACAGTTTGTTTGAGGAAAGAAAACCCCAAGGGTGAAACTTACATCACTTCAATTAACGATTGAGCAAGGAGGTCTGGCTTTACCACATTTAAAAACGTACTATGATGCTGCTTTTATGGACCTATTGGCGGGTCTAGTGGGCTCAAAGGGTGTTAGAGATACATTTTTTGTTGAAAAAATGGTACAGGAAACTGGCTCTCAGATTCTAATATTCCTGAAAACCTCCAAATTGCCAAAAAAAACTCGGTATAAGACACTAAAGGATTATTCTTTTAGACTCCAGGCTTTTTTTAAATGACGGGCTCTACTGGGCGTCAGTATTTAAAGTTAAAGGATGTAAGAGCCTCGGCCTCCAAATTCAAGCAGGTCACTTGAAGCACTGGGAAAGTTGCGGGCTTGGGGCGCTAAGTGACTTTTCAATACAGAATAGGATGATCTCTTGGCAAGAGGTGGCATTGAGGGATGGGAGCCAAAGGAGGCCCACCTTTTTTGAATACCCCAAATAAACTAGTGATAGCGCTCTTTGGGGCCAAAATAAGTGGGGTAGGGAATTGGTATCATTTATTGTGAAATCAGGGCCAACTTCCATTGATTGAGAACCATCTGGAAAATTTGGCCCGTGAAACACAATGGAGCCCATTAGCCCATTAGGATGTAGGGCGGATAGCCACCGCCCGCATGGCGGTGGTGATCCACCCTACATCCTACCCCGCCTGCCACCCATTTCCCCCCGCCATATTAGTATGGTGGGGGGTACCGCGGCGGACGGGAAATCCGTCTGCCGCTTTTCCACCCGGTCGACAAGTCAACCGGGTGGAAAAGGGTTTAATATGGTGGCGGTGTCTTCTAGACACCGCTATCCATATCAGGATGCAGGCGGGAGGCAGCCTTTCCGTGGCGGCGTTGCCGCCACAGAAAGGCATGCGGATTTTCAAGTTGGGGCCCTGTTGCAGGCCCCCAGGATGTTGGGAGGGTGGGGGAGCCACATGAGGGTACCTATGGTACCCCCCCTGCATGTGCATGCACAACATGGCAGGCACCGCACGGTGCCTGCCACGTTGTGCATGAATATGCACAACATGCACTTTTGGCATTGCGGCGGGTGCTGTTGAAAGCACCGCCCGCCGCAATGTTAAAAATGCATGATGCGCCTGCCAGTGTGGTGGGTGCATCCTAATATCCCACACGGGACCACCCCACATCCTAATGATGCCCAATGTACCTTTTCTATCCCCGAATGGGAAACCCTATGCCTTCGGGGAAGTAAGTATCTGAGAGCAGCCAACTACAAAAAGATGGCTATTCTATCCCGATGGTTGGCCTAACTTACCCCGAGTGCACTGAAGAAAAGATATTCGGATGCCGAAGATAGGTGTTTTCGGTGTCAGGCCGACGGAGAAGGGGGTTGGCTCCATATTTTCTTTTTTTTGTCCGAGACTGGGGCCTTTTTGGGAAGCAATTTTTTTGGCTCTAAATCGGGCATTTGAGAAGAGGCTATCGTAGCAAATTTTCTTTCTATTACCTGTGCAGTGGCCCGCTCTTTAATCTTACAAAATTGGAGGTCCAGGGAAGTTCCCACTTATGACAAATGGCTGAATAAAATGAAAAGGATGCAGGCTTTTGAAAAAGCGTACGCAAAGCGAGTGGGAGCTACCAGAAAAAGTGAAAAGAACTGGAAGTTTCTAAGTAAGATGGAAAACCCAAAGGAGGGATAATACTACCCGGAATCTAGAATTGTCTTGATGGTCTATTGGGTCTAAAATATTTGGAGGATTTAGAAATATATGCTGCTAAACACTTTTGCACTTTAAGATTGTGATTGTTTTACATGTTTTGCACTAGCACTTGCACTTTTTTTCTTGTACTTTAGCACTTTGATATTATAGAAGTGATTTTGATAGCTGTGTTTGTTAAAAGTAAATAGAGATAGTTTTTGTACCATTGTTTGTTACCTGGAAATGATGAAGTTAATGATTTGAGCACAAACAAAGTCTAATAGTTTTTGTACCATTGTTTGTTACCTGGAAATGATGAAGTTAATGATTTTAGCACGAACTAAGTCTAATATGTCTGCGTATATGTCATGTATTGCCCTCTGCTCAATAAAAAAAAAAAGGTGATTGCTGCAGACCATCATCTGAATGCACTTTCCATTTTGTCAGAAATGCATGCACAGGGAGAGAACTCCATTTTCCATGGATGACACCAAGGTAAAGTTTGTAGCCAGTAAATGAACTCAGACCTTCTGGTTCCTTAACCTGCAGTTTTGAGTAGGTGCCCTCCACGCCTAGGGGAGGGGCGCCCTTAGTTGCGCCATGGAGCCGAGCCTCCTCCAGGGGCTAGATGCCGGAAGGGGATGGATCCCTGCTAACGCTCCAATACGTAAAGGAAACCAAAACCTAATTAAGTTATTTAAGGTGGCGTGTTAGGGGTCTCGTCCTATTTGTCTTCTTGGACCCCAGGGAAGCCACAGGAGCGTCGTAAACCACCCACCCAGCAGAAGAGCAAGGCGGAGCGCTGACAGATAACAGCAAAAGGAGCATGCACAGCGAATGAGGTTCAGCCACTAGATGAACCCAAGGAGGGGATAGGATGACAGTGTGCAGAGGGTAGACATGGAGGAGACTGACCTGTTGGTGGTCCTGGACTCTACTGCCCTAACCCGCAACCTTGGGGAGGCTGCCTGTGTACAGGTACCCCGGTGGGGCCAGTGCGCTATGCGGTGCCCAGGTTTTCAAGTAATGCAACTGTTTGCGATAGCGCATTGGGGCCTGCTGGCACAATGTACGCAGCTGAGTGGGACGTCCGAGTCTGACAAATTCGAGGTGCTCTATCCGGTTCCCTGGTTTTTAAGTAATGCAACTGTTTTGCTGTAGCGCGTTAGGGCCTGCTGGCACAATGTGTGCAGCTGAGTGGGACGGCGGAATCGGCCACATTTAAGTTGAAGTGTATGGCCAAGCTGAAGATCAAGTGTAATGTCTGGCCTAATTTTCCTTACTGCTTTTGACATGTGGATGTCGCTAAAGTGTGATGCTGTGAGTAATGATATATATATACAAGTGGAATACTTTTACTCTCGTAATGGTTCGTGGTGATTATCTGATTTGATGTGAATAAAAGTCTATGCCTTGGACAACATAACCTGCTTCTGAGAGTTCTTGGGCCCCCGCAGGGGCAGAAAGATGTTAGAAGTGGGGGAGGAGGGAGTGGTACTTTGTGCGCATACTAAGCTTCTATACCACACTACCCGCAACGCCTGCCACTCTCCGCGCCCCTAAAATTACCTTATGAGGAACCGTATCAGCTGTCCGTGGGAAAACACAACACACAGCCATATGAAAAGAGTTATAACATTTGTATAATGTTGGCAAACACCCTTGCAGATCAATGCAGCCGGTGCCTGTGGTGCTGTTCCGGATGCTAGGGCTTGCACTGTGTACTAATTTAGTACGCTTCAAACAGTAAATGTATGCATCAGCGTAGAGGCAATGCCATGACATCAATGTCCACACTCCCCTAACATACAAATAATGCATTGCTATGGCTTTTTCGACATTTCTCATGTTTGTAACGCCATACCGGAAAATACATTGTTGGAGTATGTGAATAGCATCTGCTGTGACAGCTTCCATATTGCTCATATGTAGAACAGTATTTTCAGGCTAGATCCCATATTGCGCTGTGTCGGCCACTCTTTGACAGGTCCCACAGCAAGCAAAGGGTCAGGGGCCACAACCAAAGGTGAAGAGGGCCATTGCCTCTGAGGTCTGGGGTCTGTTCTACTATGGCTCTCCAAATTGAGCCAAGTGCAGTATTTCCACACTTGACTCTTAGAGGAGTGAGGGTGAGCAGCCAAATGTTTCTCAGGAAGACAGTGTGGGGGGATTGAACCTCAAATAGTCAAACAGGCACATTAATGTATTGTCCAGCTCAGTCCAGTTTTCTTAAATCACACCAAAATGAGATATTACACACAAGAAATATGAATCACCAAAAGATGGTGTACTATTAGTGGCATGATGTTCATCTACACAGAAATCAGTAGATCAATCAATAAATCAATCAGGTGTTTGTTAAGCGCAACTACTCACCCGTAAGGGTGTCAAGGCACTGGTGGTGGGGGGGTCGCAGGTTCCAGTCCATCAAAGAGGGGGTCTGTCGAAGAGCCAGGTTTTGAGGTTTCTTGCGAAGATGGGGAGCGATTTTATCTGTCTGAGGTGGAGTGGAAGGTCGTTCCAGGCTCTGGCCGCGTGGAAGGAGAAGGAGCGGCCTCCCGATCTGGTCTTTCTGGTGCGGGGGACCATGGCGTAGGAGAGCTGGGCTGATCGTAGGGTCCTTTGGGGTGCATGGAATTTGAGTCGGCTGTTCAGGTATGCTGGACCGGTGTCGTGGAGGGCCTTGTGAGTGTGGGTTAGCATCTTGAAGGTGATTCTAGCTTTGATGGGGAGCCAGTGACTGTGCGCAGGTGCTGGGAGATGTGGCAGTTTCTTGGCAGGTTGAGGACCAGTCTTGCGGCGGCGTTTTGGATGTTCTGTAGCTTGCGGGTGAGGTTTTTGTTTATTCCGGCATAGAGTGCGTCGCCAAAGTCGAGCCCGCTGGTGAACAGGGCATGAGTGACGGTCTTTCTGTGTTCTAGGGAGAACATTTTGAAGGTCTTATGTAGGAGGGGGTGTTAAAGCAGGAGGACAAGACAGAGTTGATCTGGCGGTGCATATTGAGCTCTGAGTCCAGGATGATTCCCAGGTTGCGTGCGTGGTCCGTGGGGGTGGGAATGCTTCCGAGGGCGGGGTCCACCAGGTGTCATTCCAGGCGTTGGGGTTTGGGCCCATGAGGAGTACTTTCGTTTTGTTGGTGTTTAGTTGTAGGCAGCTGTTTTTCATCCATTTGGCGATGGCTTCCATGCCTTCTCGAAAGTTATGTCTGGCGGTGTTTGGTTCGTTGGATAGGGAGAGGATGAGTTGGGTGTCGTCTGAATATGACACAATATTGAGTCCGTAGGTTCTGATAATGGGGGCGAGCGGAGTCATGTAGACGTTGAAGAGCGTAGGGCTGAGGAAGGACCCCTGGGGGACTCCGCAGGTGGTAGGTGTAGGGTCCGAGAGGAAAGGGGGGAGTCTCACCCGCTGCATTCTGCTGGAGAGGAAGGGGTGGAACCAGCCGAGGGCCTTGTCTTGGATACCTGCGTCATCGGGTCTGCGTGTTAGGGTGCGGTGAGAGACTGTGTTGAACGCCGCTGAGAAGTCGAGGAGGATGAGGGCTGCTGTTTCTCCTTTGTCCAGTAAGGTACGGATGTCATCTGTTGCGGCGAGGAGGGTGGTTTCCGTACTGTGGATTTTCTGAAGCCAGATTGGGAGGAGTCGGGTGCTCTTCTATGAATGTGGTAAGTTGGCTGTTGATGGCTTTCTCAATGACTTTTGCTGGGAATGGGAGCAGGGAGATGGGTCTGTAGTTTCTGAGTTCGGGGGGGTCCGCCGAGGGTTTCTTCAGGAGGGGGTTGATCTCAGCGTGTTTCCAGTCATCAGGAAATGAGGCGGTTGCCAGGGAGCGGTTGATGGTGTGGCAGAGCATGGGTGCGATGGTGTCGGCAGCAGAACTGTTGAAAATGTGGCGGGGGCAGGGGTCCGTGGGGGCCCCGGAGTGGATTGACTTCATCGTCTTCAGTGTGTCTTCGGTGGTGAGGGCTGTCCAGTTGTCAATCTTTGGCTTCAGGGTGTTGGGGTGGTTGGTGAGGGTTCAGTGTGTTGGTTGTTGTAGACGCTCTTGATTTTGTGGTGGAAAAAGGTGCTGAGTTTGTCGCAGAGGTCTTGTGAGGGAGGGATGTTGGTGGACTCGCTGGTGG
Organism: Triturus cristatus; assembly: GCF_964204655.1. NCBI lineage: Eukaryota > Metazoa > Chordata > Amphibia > Caudata > Salamandridae > Triturus > Triturus cristatus. The sequence goes on along the minus strand of NC_140587.1, from coordinate 310,413,535 downwards.
GTTGGGCGAACACCTTGATGATGTTGAAGAGTTCTTTGCTGTTGTGTGCATGAGTGGAGATTCTGCCTTCAATCGCTTTTTTCCTCGTTTTTCTGATGAGTTGGTGGTGGGCGTTGGTGGCGGCTCTGAAGTTGTTGTGGGCTTCTGTGGATTTGGTGTTCCTCCAGGCCTTTTCGAGGCGGCGGCAAGTGCGTCTGGACTTTCAGAGTTCGGTGGTGAACCATCTAGCTTTCTTGGTGTGGGTGTTGTTATTTTTCTTGAGGGGGGCTATAGTATTGGCGCTGTCAGAGATCCATCTGTGTAGGGTTCGGGCTGCGGTGCTGGGGTCGTCGTTTTCCATGATGGTTAGGGTGGAGTTGCTGAGTGATGAGGTTAGCTGGTCGTCGGTGATTCTGGTCCAGTTTCTTCGTGGGAGCAGGTGCTGGTGTATGTGGATGGTGGATGTTCTGAAGGTGAAATGGACGCATCGATGGTCAGTCCATGGGAGTTCGGTGGTGTGGCTGATGGTGATGGAGATTCCTGTTGTGAAGAGGGGGTCGAGGGTGTGTCCTGCTGAGTGCGTGGGTTCGGTCATGATCTGGCGGAGTCCAATGATGTGGAGGTTGTCCAGGTGGGATGTGGTGCTAGGGTCCAGTTGGCTGTCGAGGTGGAAGTTGAGGTCTCCCAGTAGGGTGTAGTTGGTGGATGCGATGGCATGCGGGGAGATGATGTCCGTGATGGAGTTGGCAAAAAGTCCGCGGGGTCCAGGGGGTTGGTAGATGAGGGTTCCTGGGAGGGTGGAGGTAGGGCTGGCCAGTATCTTGAAGTGAAGGTGTTCCATCAGGTCTGTGGGCTCGTCGGGGAGTGTGCTCAGACGGAGGGTGCATTTGTGGATGATGGAAATACCTCCCCCCGGGCGGGTGGGACAGTCCTTCCTGGAGATCTTGTATCCTTGGGGGATGGCGATGGCGATGTCCGGTCCCGAGGTGGTGTTGGTCCAGGTTTCAGTAAAGAATAGTACGTCTGGGGTGGTGCTGTCGAGGAGGTCCCAGATTTCAATGGCATGTTTGTGGAGGGATCGGACTTTGAGGAGGATGCATTGTAGGGTCTTCGGTTTGGTTGTGTTCTTGCGGGAGGGTTGCGCTGGGTCCGTGGTCTTGGCAGTGCTGCAGGTGTGCCGGCAGCGGTGACAGCTGAAGGGTCCGTGGGTGTCGGCTGGTGATGCTAGCTTGCAGTTGTTGTTGCAGGCTGGGTTGAGAGGGTGGAGTGCCGCTGGGTCGTAGCGTTGGCGGTGCAGAGATCCAGGGTTCCTGGCACTGTTCGGAGTCGGGTCGTGGACGGGCGCAGAAGGGCTTTAAAGGGCCGCCATTAAGTAGGGGTTGGGGAGGGCTGGACTGCTGGGAGGCAGGAGCGGGAAGGGGAGCTGGATTGGGCCGGTCGCACTAGTCGTGCAGGGGGGAGAGGCTGCAGGGGCACCAGCGGCGAGGAAAAACAGGCTGAAAAAGGCAAAAGGAAAAAGGCAAAAAGAGAGAGAAAAGTGCCAATAAGACAGCAAAAGTGCAAGTAAGAGTGGAGGAAAGACACAGAGGACACAGAAGGAGAGTGAAAGGGAGAGATTGAGATATGGGTAAAAACAAGTGAAAAACAGAGGAAAGACCCAGAAGGAGAGTGAAGAGCGGAGATGGAAGTGAGGGAAAAAAACAAGTGAAAAAGTAGAGAATAAGCGGAGCGGGAGAATGGAGACAGAGGTCCACTGGACCACCATTGATGAGGCGCAGGTGAAACCTGCGGGTGGAGGAGGGCCTCGAACACCAACACTTGAGAGTGCAGGGGCTCGGGGGAAGGCCTCACTTAATGGTGGAGCTGCGAGAGAGGGAGAGCAATTTCACTGACAATGAGTAGATTAGATTCAAGTATCACACAAGAAGAGATGAAAAGTGCAGGACCTCCCTAGAAACTTCCTGCCCACTAACAGAGTCTTCTGATTCACCCCATTTAGGCTTATCACCTCACTCTAGGCCACTATGGATACTTTCTCCACTCCTGAATATTTCACAGTTCATAGATGCAGGTGGGTAGCCTAACTAGTATAATAGAAGCAAAAAAGAACAACAACATCCTGGTTGCATTAGGATATCACACTGATGTTCACACCTGTAAACAGTGTCCATATTAACCCAAAGGAAAGTAGTCATCCTACCCCATTCACCCATCATTAACCCAAATAGCTGTGCTCAAGAAAGACTAATCAGCAATCCCTTGTTTAAAAGTTCGCTGTAGGATTTCTGAAATCAGCCCTGTGTTCATCGTCCCTCATTTCAGTGTCTGGGGTCATACCCTTCATCTCACGAATGAAGGCAGTACACTTACACTGTCTGGAGGAGCTGTGCCGCAACCTCCATCTTGTGGAATGTAAAAAGGGCAATACAAAATAGATCCTGCCATCCACAGCAATCTCACCCTCATCCTTGCATGCTTTACACAACATGCACTTCACATATACATGGTGTGTCAGGGTAAGGATCCGAGTGTCTCATGCCTAACTTTAAACTACCTCTGACTCAGAGAAAAGTTCTGCTCGACCTATAAAAACAGTATTAAGCTCTGCTTAATGTCGACAACCCAAGCAATGTCTTATGACAGCTAGAAGCACACTTGGTGCTCCGCTCCAGGCCTCAGAACCAGCCTTTGACTCTCAGACTCAAAAGCCTATTACCTATGCATTTAAAGCTGCCTGCATGCCAGAATCCCCTGAATATGTGCAACATCACTGTCATTCAGGAAAGAATACAAAGCAGCTATGCATGGCTGAGGCTTGTCCTTGCAGAAACCAAATTACCTCAGTATTTATTTTATTTCATGCGAAATACCAGCTTGTCTCCTACCTCAGTTCCCGGTTCTCCTCTCTCTCCTCTGCTTCCTCTCACACCTACTGGGCTGGGACTGCACCTGCTGGATGTTGCAGTGGCTGCCAATCCCGGGTGGCTAGTTTTACAGATGTTCATTGCATTACCCCAAAAACAGATAACATCCCACAAGTCACTATTTCTTTGTGGTGCTCTTTTCTTATCTTCAGGGAAGTTGAATCGACCTCCCTCTCTAGCGTCCTGCTCCATTCACCAGAGCAAGAAACCTAGTACACGCACAGTGACAGTAAGTATACAAAACAGTGAGGAAGGAATGCCTAAATTAATCTCAGCCACTGGTAATTACTCGGGGCGCATCCCAATCCATTATTATTATGCACACCATGTCACCTCAGTTTGGACCCTTCTATATGCAAACCAGTATTGACACTGCTCCAATAGGAACAATCTTGGCCGAACTGCCAAGCCAGGTCCTCCCTAAACTGGAACACAAGCATCCCAGGACTGGTTTCACCCTGATTTGCATATAGCTGGGTCCAAACCGAGGTGTGCAAAATAAAAATGGATTGGGATGCAGCCCTGAAGGATTACCAGTGGCTGAGATGAATTCAAACATTACATCCATCACTGTTTTGTATACTTATTATGCACATTGACAATAGCACCATTTTGAATTATGTTTGTTCTTGGTACACAAGTACAAAGAAATTAAATATAAAAGGTGAGTCTGTTTTATTACCAGACTAATCTCTGGCCACCACCCAATATATTTAGGGGCATATTATCAAGACAGGCGATAAAATTATCGCTAAAACGGAGATAATGGGCTTGATAATATGCTCTATGGAATTCCAATTGAAGCCCAAATTAGATGTGAAGGACATCTAACCTGAGCTTCAATTGGAATTGGAGGGCATTAGTTGAGGGGTGTTTGGACAAAATAATGAGTTGTAATTATTGGAGAAAAGAAATATTGAAAATAAAATATTTTGATACAAAAATATCACGATACAAAAATGATTATTGTCAAGAATATCGTTTTCTTTAGGTAAATAATAATATCGTTTTAAAAAACATAGTTGTATTTATTATTGTTTTCAGTAATATAGTTGTAAACAATATAGATTTTAAAATTATTTTAATGTGTTTTAGTATATATCTATATTAATTGTTTTTATTACTATTGTTTGCATTATTAATTGTATTATTTTTTCAAATATATTTCTTAATTTTAAGTGATTCAGATTTTTTTCTTTAATTGTTAATAGTAACTCATAGTGTCATAATGGGTTGTTGGGTTTGTAGGGAGATAGTGTGGGAAGTTAATTAGGTAAAAAGTAATTATTAAGTAATTACTAATTCTAATTAATTATGTGATTAATAATAAATATATTTAAATTATGGAATGCTGATTTATTTTAGTTATATTTTAGGTGTGGGTTGCTAAGTTTGTGGGGGTAAAGGGAGGGAAGTTAAGTAATGATGAATTGGCAATTCATTTATAATTTAAAATTAATTACTTAATTCATTGTTAAATATTTAAATTGTGCAATAGTTATATAATCTAGTTATGCTTCAGGTGCAGGTTGCTAGTTTTGAGGGGGTTTAGGGTTGGTGGTTAATTAAGTAATAATTAATTGGAAATTAAGAATTCATTGTTAATTCATTCTATAGTTGAGTATCAAATATGTTAATTGTACCACACTTTTTGATTTTAGATTTATGTTGGGTGTAGGCTGCTAGGTTTGTAGGGTATAGTATGGAAAGTAAATTGAGAAATAATTAAATAATTATTTATTAACATTATTTTTAAAATAGTAAAGCATTAGTACTAAAGTTGTAAATATCTATTTTTACTACATAATTAATTATTTAATTGATTAATAATTCTGTTGTTTGATTTTTATAATCTATATAATATGCTAATTAATAATGTTTATGTGAAGCGTTTAATATTATTTCAAAGTATTATGTCTATTCTAATATGTGATGTTTTTGAATAGTAGTACCTTCCATACTGTTGCTCAGACTGGAGTGGGAATCAAAAATGTAACCCCTCTGAAGTCCAACACTTTCCCTACTGTTACACAGCCTGGATTGGGAATAGTAAATGTACCCTCCAAAATCTAACGCTTTCCCTCCTATTGCCTAGACTGGAATGGGAATAATACATTTAACCCATCCAAAGTCCAATGATTTCCCTGCTGTTGCTTGGATTGGAGTTGAAATAGTAAATGTGCCTTTACGAAGTCCACCACTTTCTCTGCTGCTGTGCTTACTGGAGTGTGGAGTGGGAATGGTATATCTATCCCTTCTTAAGCCCAACATGTTCCCTTCTGTTGCTCTGTTTGTAGTGGGAATAATAAATGTAACCCCTGCGAAGTTCAAGTTTCCCTACTTTTGCATTAACTGGAAAGGGAATAGTATATCTAATACTCCCAGACTCAATTACATTTTCGATTATTGGTTAGATATATTTTGTATTTTTATTTGTTTATTTTTTTTAATTTCACATAATTGTTTTACATTTTTTATGTTTTTTAAAATGTTTATAACATTTTTTGTAATTGAGTATTTCTGGTACTTACATTTAAAATGTTATTTATTTGGTAATATATTTACTATTTTGAAAATTATTTGTAAATATTTTTAAATCTTGCCTAAATATATATTTCTTTATATATATACATATATATATACATATATATATATATATATATATATATATATATATATATATTCACTGAAAAAACCATAGGTTTCAGGCACATTATAGTTAGGAATTAGCATTTAAAAAAACCTTAAAAATTAACTGAAAAAACCATAGGTTTCAGGAGCGTTATAGTTATCAGCAGTGCATTGCGGGCGCGCGAGTTATACTTAGCTGAACTAACTATAACGGCGGAATTTCAATGGTTTTGTACGAGTGAAAAGTCCAGCTAACTATAACGCCCCTGAAACCTATGTTTTTTTCTGTGAATTTCTAAGGTTTTTTAAATGCTAATTCCTAACTATAAGGTGCCTGAAACCTATGGTTTTTTCAGTGAATTTCAAAGGTTTTTTAAATGCTAATTTCTAATTATGCCTACAGAGATAGGACATGTGAAGAATGAAGAAAAAACGTACAGAAAGAAAAAAAAGAAATGCAGAAAGAAGCAACAGAAGTCCTCAAAGACGAAGAAAAGTGCAGGAAGAAGGATAACGTGCAGAAAGAACAAACAGAAGAGCAGAAAGAAGCCTTGTTGCAAAATCAACCTGTACCATCAACTTTTTCAGACAGATACTGATGGTAACTGAGTCTGACTAACCAGTCCTAGAGCCAGTGCTTTGTTAAAAGACTCTCAGAATACAGTGACAACACCTACATACACTAGGGAACACTATGCATTGGGGTCCCCCTGTGATTAGCATGACCTCCTCTGTAAGCCCCTAGTATATAATAGGGCAGGGGATTAAAACTACCTCTTAAAACGCGCCACAGGGCGTGTTTGCACACGTCACCTCACGCCCCTCCCCCTCCCTTCACCACTGTTTAAACACGCCCTGTGGCCGTTTTTAGTTGGGAGATTAAGTTCATTTGAATCCTGAGGTTCCCTAGGGTCCAACTAGCCCATTAGGTACCTCCAGTAAGCGCCACAGAGCTGCGTTGCAAAGCGGTGTAAAAAGAAGCACGGCCTGGACCACCTCTCTGCAATGCAGCTCAGTGGCACTTACTGGAAGCACCTGGTGGGCTAGTTAGCCCCCAGGGGCCCTCAGGATTGAAGGGGAATTATTTCCCCAACTTAAAATGCGCCATAGGGCGTGTTTGCACATGTCACCTCAGGCCCGTCCCCTCCCTTCCCCACTGTGTAAACACACCCTGTGGCTGTTTTAAGTTGGGAGATTAAGTCCCCTTGAATCCTGAGGCTCCCTAGGGGCAAAATAGCCCACTAGGTACGTCCAGTAAGCGCCATTGCAGAGAGGTGTAAAAAGGGGCACGGCCTGCACCACCTCTCTGCATCGCAGAGCAGTTGTGCTTACTGGAATCACCTGGTGGGCTAGTTGGCCCCCAGGGTCCCTCAGGATTGAAATGGAATTATTTCCCCAACTTAAAACGCACCACAGGGCGTGTTTGCACACTTCACCTCAGGCCCCGTCCCCTCCCTTCACCACTGTGTAAACGTGCCCTGTGGCTGTTCTAAGTTGAGAGATTAAGTCCCCTTGAATCCTAAGGGTCCCTAGGGTCAAACTAGCCCACTAGGTACCTCCAGTAAGCGCCACAGAGCTGCGTTGCATAGAGGTGTAAAAAGGGGCGCCGCCTTAGAACACCTGTCTGCAACGCCGCTCCCTGGCGCATACTGGTGATACCTGTTGGGCTAGTTGGCCCTCAGGGACCCTCAGTATTGAAGGGGAATTAATTCCTCAACTTACAACTGGCCAGGGGGCACGTTTGCAGAGTGCTGCAAGGAGGGGGCGTGGCCTCCGGCGCGATGCCGGTCTTTTATTTATTTTATTTTTTTAAGAAGGAGGACTGTGTGACCCCCCTTCTTTTTCTAATTTATTGGCCCTGGGGACCCCATCCCCCAGGGCCTGCACCCTAAGTTTTTTTTGTTGAAAAAAATAAATTTGGAAGGGGGCCGCGTGGCCCCCCTCCCAAGGCCTTAATCAGCCCCGGGGACCTAAACCCCTGGGTCATGGCCTTTTTTATTTTTTATTCTTTAGGAGGGGGGCTGCGTTGCCCCCCTCCTCAGGCCACTTATGGCCCTAGGGACCCCATCCCCCGGGGCCGGCCTTTGTTTTTTAATTTGTTTTTATTAAAATATATTTATAGAAACACCTAGGACATTCTGGACAAATCGTATGTACCTATCACCATGACGATTTGCGTGATATTAATTAATAGGCGACTATGCATACAATAAATCCACGTGGAATGTATTTACAGCGCTAGTGAAGCTCTGACGTGTCTGACGCCCTACCGTGCCTAATCCCGGCGCTCCCGCCGGTGGGTACTCTCCAAGTAGACACCCTTGTCGTTTATTTATAGAAACATGGGTAGCTATTGACGGGCACATTTAATACACACGCACACCAAGCCATTCAAAGAGGATTCGACAAAAATTCGACCAAACTATGCAAGAAACCCCCCTCACCGTTAATAAAACACACATCCACCACCAGATGTGTAACATTTTTTATTTTACTCTCTGGAAAGGAGACAAACCTCACTTGAGAGTCACAGCGTGCTCCTGGCTGAGCCCAATGCTGTGTTACACCCACCAGTGCCCGCCGAGTGCCACACACCTCTGTGTTGTATTCCACCAGCTAGTGCGTATGCTATGACACTCTCTAGCCCATGTGCACTGTAACACCACCCCGTGAATATGTCATGCCACACTTGCCTTCGCACGGGTTATATTGCCCCATCTCACGTGCCTTCCTCGATGCCTATGTAATAACGCACAGCACTATGCCATACATATTACAATCTGGGATCCATATCTTTGTCACAGTGCATATGCAACATTACACTCCCCAGCACATATTTTATATTACAACTTTAGAGACTAGTTAGGTTACACAACACTGCCCTGTGCATATTACACTCCAAGGCGCATATCGCATAGCACGCGCTAGTGCCTGTGCTATCTCGCGCTCTCCAAGTAATCTGTCATTGCGCACAATGTATTGCATATTATATTTCACGCCCGGTTCATCTTATATCACACTTTTTGGTGCATAGTTTATACCATATACTATATCTAGTTTTCATTTTCAATTGTGCTCTCAGGACTATGTTCTATATAACACTGCTTCCACCTACCCTTTTCAATGGCATTACATTTTGCGAATGGGGTTGGAGGGTCAGGGGGTGTTTCTGCCAAGTGAGCCCGGAGTCACAGTTACAAATGTCCTCTTGTTCCTGAATAAAAGTGAGATTATGCTGCATACTTGTTCCTATTTTAAGTAGTTCGCACAGACACACATTTTAAAAACAATAAAGTTCCTAATACCCACCTTCTCTGAACAGTTAGCTTGCTGCCCCATCCACCTCCTCCCTATCCTCTGTTGTCTGAATCCATAGACTAGCCTCCTCCCTCCTGCCATGCATGGTCTGATGTGCTGCCACTGCCCTCCATTTAGCATGATGTACCAGTCCACTCCTCCTGCCCTCCATTGCCCAATTCTATACCCCATCATTGACCTCCTGCTTAGCCTCTGTGCTTAGCTTGCTGCCCCTATTCTCCTTCCCCCTGCCCTCCGATGTCTTTGTGCATGCCCCTGTTCCATCCTTTTTGCCCACCATGTTCCATGGACCTGCCACTCCTATCTACTCTGAGTGTTCTGTTGAGCTGCCACTCCCCTCCCACCTGCCTAGCATTGTCAGATGACTGTAACCTGTCCCTGCCACCTCCACCCTGCCTGTCCACATGCCATGCCCTTACCCCTTCCTCCTGTCCTCCATGGTCCATTTTACTGCCACACCCTTCTGCCCTCCCTGGTCTGTTGTGCTGCAACTGCTCCTCCTGCCTGCCCCACGTGGTCTGTTGTGAGGCCCCTTCCCCTGAACTCTCTTGTCTGTGCCCAGGTCCTGACCCTACCTTCTATCCTCCATGGTCCTTTGTGCATGTCCGTGCACCCTCCTTCTTGCTAGGGGTGGGCGGAATTTGCGTAATCGCGTTACGCAAATCTCCGCGAAACGGTAAAAAATCTCCTCGAGCATGCAGAAATTCCGCGAACACGCGGCATTGCTTGTTCGCGATACTTTTTTCCTGTTCACAGTTGCTGTTTGCGTGCTCGGGGAGAAATATCTCGCGAACACGCATTTTGAGAACGCGAACAAGAAAAAATTTCGCGAAGTCGCGGAAAGCAGAATTGTGGGCAATTTCGCGGTCTCCACGGAACGCGAAATTACCGAAATTCCGCAAATTCCTCGAGCAGAACGGAATTTACCGCCCAGGCCTACTTCTTGCCCATCATAGCCATTGTGCTGCCACTAACCCTCCCGCTTGCCATGCATGGTCTTCTGTGCTGCCACGGCCCCTCCACCTTCCCTGTGTGGTCAGCTAGCTGCCCCTAAGGCCCTCCCACCTTCCCTCCATGGTCTGTGTGTATGCCATCATAGTCTCACTGTTGCTCTCCATGGTGTGTCTTGTTTCTAGTGCCCATCCTGCCTGACCTCCATGGTCATCTTGCAGCTCCTGCCCTGCCCCCTTGCCCCCAGCCCTCTGTTTCCATGTGCAGACCCCTATTCCCTCCCTCCTGGCTTGTCTGTTCCATTGTAATGCCCCTGATCCGTCCCTCCTGCCCTTTATTGTCTGTTATGCTGCAGCTTTCTCTCTTGTCTGTCCATTATGGTCAGATAGCTACCATTGCCTCTTTCCCATCTGTTCTCTGTTGTCCATGTGCATGGTCATGTCCCCTCCCTATTGCTTTCTATGGATTGTTGTGCTGCACTCCCATCCCGCATTCCCTGTGGGGTGTATTGTGCTGCTGCAAACCCTGATGCCTGCCCTGTAGGGTCAGTTTGGTGCAACTCTCCATGTCCCTCCTGTCCTCTGTTATCCAAGTCCATGACCCTACCCCAATTCCTCCTGCCTACCATGATCCAATGTACCATACTTGGGAACATTTTGAACTTGGTAAGAGGGAGATTTTGAAAAAAAACTGGGGTATTGATTTTCCCCTTTGAGTTACATTGAAAAAGAGGAGATTGTAGACAGGAGACAGATCAAATAAAGCACATTTGAGCTTAAAAACAATGGACGTTTCCTGGCTGAAACGGGTCTGTTGGCATGTATGGTTGTACTACCATTGCCTCTTTCTTCTGCCCACAATGGTCTATTATATTGCCACAGCCTCTCTTGCCAGTCCTGTATTGTTGGTTTGTTGCCCCTTCCCCCCTTTCCACTGCCCTCCATAGTTAGTTGTGCTGCCACTGCCCTTCCTGCCTGCCCAGTGTGGTCAAATTGTTGCCTCTGCACTCTCCTACTTGCCTTCAATTTTCAGAGTCCGTGCCCCTGGCCTCTCAACAGTATCCCAATGAACAACTAGATTGCTAACATTCTATATTTAATACAAAAGTGTGGAACACCTGACGTCATCTTGATGTAATCAAAACTGTGATACCTAGAGCATTTCCTTTATACATTACATATATGAGAAGGTCTTATTTGCATCAAAATTATGGTTAGTGCTCTAAAAAACAAAAATGAGGACATATTTTCTGAGTTTTCAAATAGCGACAAAGAACTTTTAAATTATTTGTAATCTTTATGTTTTTTTATCCAGTTGACCACTTGATTAAATGTTGCACTTAGGGGAGAGGATGTGGTGTTACTTCCAGAGCTGCAGACTTTGCAACTGGGGAACCAGGTTGGAGTTTCTGCTTCAGCTCAACATTCTGTGATTCTGGTCAAATCACTTAATCTCCCCATGTCTACAACCAAAATGAATTTGATCTTGTGTGATGTAACCAATGCTCATGTAAAGCACTCCAATACCTGACAAGTCTGCACTATATAAAACTGCAAATACACAAAAAATAAGTGTTTTGCACACTTCTGTCATTGGGCTACATGTGGGCTACATCTGGGTGATATTTGTGCTGCATTTGGGCTCTTTTGTCTCTGGTGGCCATCTTGGGAGATTTATTTGTTATGAAGTTTCCTAATTTCCCCATTCACTGCAGTCTCCTCAGTAGGAAATGCTTTCAGTTTTTTACTTTGATTCCATCAAGAAGGTATTCAGATATGTCACACATTTGCCATAAATTCTGAATGTTAGCACTCTAGTTGCTCATTAGATCACTGTAGTAAAGCTACTGCTCACCACGGAAGTCTGCTGGTGGTATTAAAAGTGCATGTTTCAGTCTGCATATCAGAATTTTTTAATGAAATAGAAGAGGATTGGAGAAGTCACTCAAAATGTGCGCTAATTGTTCTTTCTTCAGCACTAATCATAATTTCTATGGCAAAATGAACCCCCTCATTGTGTTCCTTTTTAAATTAAATGTTTTAAGTGTTACCAGTTTATTCCAATCAAGATGGCTTCAGGTGTGCCATACTTTTGTCATAAGTAAGACAGTAAGCGCTCTAGTTGTTCTTAAGAACACTCTAGGACATTCTGTCATTGGGCTATACTTGGGCTATATCTGGGTGATATTTGGGCTACATTTGGGCTCTTTCGTCTCTGGTGGCCATCTTGGGAGATTTATGTGTTATGAAGTTTCCTGATTTCCTCATTTACTGCAGTCTCCTCAGTAGGAAATACTTTCAGTTTTTTACTTTGGTTCCATCAAGAAGGCATTCAGATGTGTCACACATTTGCCATAAATTTTGAATGTTAGCACTCTAGTTGTTCATTAGATCACTGTAGTAAAGCTACTGCTCACCAGGGAAGTCTGCTGCTGGTATTCAAAGTGCATGTTTCAGTCTGCATGTCCAATTTTTTTTTATGAAATAGAAGAGGATTTGAGAAGTCAAAATGTGCCCTAATTTTTCTTTCTGCAGCACTAATGATAATTTCTATGGCAAAATGAACCCCCTCATTTTGTTCCTTTGTAAATTAAATGTTTTAAGTGTTACCACTTTATTCCAATCAAGATGGCTTCAGGTGTGCCATACTTTTGTCATAAGTAAGACTGTTAGCGCTCTAGCTCTTCACTAGAACACTCTGGGACATTCTGTCATTGGGCTATACTTGGGTTACATCTGGGTGATATTTGGGCTAAATTTGGGCTCTTTTGTCTCTGGTGGCCATCTTGGGAGATTTATTTGTTATGAAGTTTCCTAATTTCCTCATTTACTGCAGTCTCCTCAGTAGGAAATACTTTCAGTTTTTTACTTTGGTTCCATCAAGAAGACATTCAGATGTGCCACACATTTGCCATAAATTCTGAATGTTAGCATTCTAGTTGCTCATTAGATCACTGTAGTAAAGCTACTGCTCACCAGGGAAGTCTGCTGCTGGTATTGAAAGTGTATGTTTCAGTCTGCATGTCAGAATTTTTTAATGAAATAGAAGAGGATTTGAGAAGTCACTCAAAAGGTGCCCTAATTTTTCTTTCTGCAGCACTAATCATACTTTCTATGGCAAAATGAACCCCCTCATTTTGTTCCTTTTTAAATTAAATGTTATAAGAGTTACCACTTTATTCCAATCAAGATGGCTTCAGGTGTGCAATACGTTTGTCAGGACTGTTAGCGCTCTAGTTGTTCTTTAGAACACTCTGGGAAGCTCCAGTAGAACACAAAGGAATCAACTGACAGTCTCTGCCCTTGTTGGATGTACATGTTTTACTGAGAATGTCAGACTTCATTCTCACATGACTGAGAAAGATAATGTGAATTTACAGAAAATATGCTCTCAGTTTAGCTTATAGATCTCCTTCCAAACCTCTGTGTGAAAAGCATAAGAACATAGCTTTCTCTCAAACATGATTCATGATATCACAGCAGAAGGCTTTTTCACATGATAAAATCACCTTAGAACACACCACAATTCCTAAAATGAGTATGGTACCATCAACAAATGATTTATAATGTAACTAAAGTCTTAAAACCTTCTATAACTGCAATGCTTTTTAATGAGGTGCTATCATGTATATTGGTCCCAAGATGGCTGCCAACACTTCTTGGATGAAGTACTGACAGCCAATCAGATCTCACGATGAGATGTGTGGTTTGGCTCCGCCCAGATATATCTATCTTTTTAACTCTAATTTTCTCAGGAACTACTGAATGGATTTACACCATTTAAGCAAAAGGCACGAGTCTGAATTGAGGACTACCTCTTTGCCAAATTTGGTGTAATTCCGTTCAGCAGTTCGGGCTGTAGCTGCGTCAACAGGTCCTATGGGAAAATACATGAGGAAAATGTGTTTTGGGACCCCCCATTTTTCTCGGCCCTCACTTTACGAATCACCGTGAAATTTTCAGGATAGGAGCGGACCGGAGCTGGCCAAAAGTTTGGAAAATTTTGCGAAGATTCATCAATCAGCGCCAACGTTATTCCATATAGAATGTTGCGGATTTCCTATGGAAAATAGGTCCTATCTATAACTACCTACTGGCTACTGCCAGTAGGTATATATATATATATATAGAGAGAGAGAGATAGATATAGATATAACTAGGTTTGAGAGTTGAATATATGTAATATTTATGATTTACTATTATACTATTATATACATATATTAAACAAAACAATATGTTTGTATGGTTTTAGACCATATTAGTATTAAATGACATTTTATTTCCAATACATTTGTAGTTACCATTATGAGAATAGGAACACAATATTTTGGTAAAATATATTTTTAACACAATATTTGTGTCAAACAATATTGTTTACCTCGGTTTTGTCAGTGATCCAGTTGAGGAGGGGAGAGTACCCGCCTCAAGAAAAAACACAATCTATGGCAAGGTGAACCCTAAAAGGCACTAAGGGGCATATGTACGAGGAAGTGGTGGAGTGTGATGTTATCCGTGATGGCTTAATGCCTCACACCATATTTGCAAAGATATAGTTTGGCCTTGCATTCCCCCAGCGCTGGCGCTATACTTAATAGTGTAGTGCCAATGCAGGCACACTTGCGCCTTGCTGCGAGGGTGTCTGCGTGCAGGGGAAGTTTTTTTATGTGTAGGAAGGTGTCCCTTCCTGCATATAAACAATCCTGAAACACCATTTTATCACTTCTATGTGTGCTGCTTAAAGCAGCACACATGGAAGTTACAGAATGTCACTTTTTTAAAGATTGTTTATGTGCAGGAAGGGTCACCTTCCTGCACATAAACAATTTAAGGCTTCTTGCTTTTTCCATGTGAGCTGCACAATGCAACACTCATAGAAAAAGCAAAAAACGAGGAGAAATAAAGCATTTCTCTTCGTTTCGCCAACTTGAAACCAGGTTTTCTCTGGTCTTAATTTTGTCACTGCCTCCTATTTACATTGCCCTTGTACATTGGGGGCAGCATCAAAATCAGTGGGTGTTGCAATGAAATGCCCACCGCAACATCCACTGACCACCCCTTTCACGCTAAGCATAGTGTGAAAGGGGGCCTTATTTACAAATAAGCGTTAAGTGGCTTAACACTGCCTTGTAAATAAGGTGAAGCCCCTATCGCCACAAGAACGTCAGAAAAGTGACATTCTCGTGGCGATAGGAGCTTGTACAGATGCCCCTAAATTTACCTGTGAGCAAACCCCGGTAGCTATGGCATAGACCACGCAGGCTTAACTTAGAGGCAGTGTGTAAAGTATTTATGCCATACCAAAACAGTAATACATTCAAAACACAGCCCAAGAAAAATCCCAGAACAATTTATAAAAATATGCGTCATTTTTCTAAATGTAGTGACGCCATCACTACAAAAATCCAAAAGGGAAAACCAAAGTTATTAATTTTTAAAATGAAAATTTGAAAATTCCTCCAAAAAGCTTTCAGCACCAACTGCAGTAATTTGGTTGCACTTCACCGGTACTATGCATAAGTTAAGGCTGACTGCGATGGAGCACGGATCAGATACAGAAACCAGGGTTTACCCGATCTGAAGTTTTATCATCAGACTTACCCTCTAAAATGGAAGTCCAAAGACCTCAGTGGGGCAAGGTAGAAGACTGGGGCCAAAAAAGGGCTCTATATAATTAGGTAGCTGCTGGATGAGGTTGCAGTGAAGCTTTTTCACATTTGGCAGGAAAGCTCAGAGTGGGAGTAATTTGACTTTCATGCTCAGAGAACATCCCTCGCTAGCCAGATACTCTTAGTGCCTTTGCCTTGTGAAGATTTCCACCCTGGAACTTAACCACTTTTTGGAGCTCGGATTCTACCAGCGGGGCGAGGCTACAGGCTGTAGCCAATGGGGCTCCACGAGACTGTATACCTTTTATGAGAGGTCCAGCTGAATCAGATTTGCTGCTGTAGAAGAGCCTTTAGCAGCAGCAGCCTGAATCATTCACTCAGCGGCAATGTAAATTTGTCAGATCGGCTTGGCAAGTTGTTCTTGGTCCTCTGGAGCGCTTTGAAACCAAAAAGTTTCTAATTTCCAGGCGTCAGGAAAAATTAGGTGGAGTACAATTTGACATGAGCCGAGGGTCCAGGACCATGGGTCAGCATTTGGGGGTCAAGACTCACTCCAGGAGAGGTCAGAAGCAGGGTCCAGAGCAGGTCAAATTAAAACTGTTCAGCTGTACAGGTGCAGAAAAGGCCTCTTCTACATTGTTGTGTCCCTGTAGTTTGCACATGAGGTCAGCATATGACGCTTGGAGTCCACTTCTTTACCTGGGTACAAGAGAGAGAGCAGGTCCAGTCTTCTAGACTCCTTTCAGATCACAACCAGCAGGCCCAGTCCTATTTTGTTCATTCACAGGTCCAGAAAAGGCTCTAAGGAGAGTGCCTGGGAATGCCAGATTTATGCTTTGTGCTAGCTAGTGGGTGAGAATGACTCCTGCCCCCTCTCTAACTAATAGAGTAAAAGTTTCCTGGGGCATCCCTACCCACATTTGTAGCACTTACTGTGTGCCCTAATGCAAACAACCCCACAGTGTCTCTCTCTCTAAATCTAAGATGAAACCCTGGTCCCCTTTTGTAGAGCCTGTGTTCCCACCCCAGAGATGTGGCAAGGGAAATGATCACCTCTCCTCTGTGGCCACTCTAAGCCAGTTCTGGGGGCAACTCTTCTCCCACTGGGGTACTGGGATTGGTGCTTGGCTGACTAGAAGGACAAATCGAGGCCAAGTCCAAGGGCTAGCTACACCTGCATATGACAGGATAGGGATCTTTAAAGTTACTTAAGTCCCTGGGCACTGTCCAGATGATGATCTTTTCGGAGGAATAGAATACCTCTCCACAGTCAAGGCCTTTATCTCAGCTCTAGGAGCAAGCTCACACCTGTTCAGGGACTATTCAGCTGCCAGGTGATAGTTGCCATAGAAATGGGCCTGTAGACTCAGAGGCATTAGGTAGGGAAAATGTAACTTTCTTAAAGTACCTTTTCCTAAATATTTATCACAAATCCAACTTCACTAACAAATTGGGTTTGTAATAAATATTTTAAAAAATCCCAAAATGAACTTTGCAGTGTTTTCCTTGCCGGACATAACAATACTAATTTTAACATTGCATCCTATCGTTTTCCTATAGAACAGCCAACCTTGCTACAGTGAAAATAGCTTTTAGGGCCTTTTTACTGTAATAACATGTTAAACATAAAGCTTTTACATGTCCTACTTTTAAATACTGTGCACCCAGCCATGTGGATTATAAGGCCTACTTAGGGGTGAATTGTTAATATTTAAAAGGAAGGTTTAGAGTTGTCAGAAAGGATCATTTTCAAAGTTGAATTTGTAGTTTAAACAGCATTGCCAGCATATAGAAGGCAGACCTACAGTCATGTTTACACTGTCACTTTAGTGAATGGCACAGTGAGTGCTGCAGTCCAGTTGTGAAATTTAACTTACAGGCCCTTTTACACTTTGGTACCATACACTAGGGCAGGGGTCTTCAAACTGTGGGGCGCGACCCCCAGGGGGGCCGTGGAGTGATGCAAAGGGGGTCGCGCCTTCCCAGTCACACTTTTGCCCAGGCCCAAGGGCTTCAGCCCCCCCCCCACACACTTTCCCCGTCCTGTGTCTCAGCCCGGGCTGCTGCAGTGAAACTTGAGCTGCTGGGGGCTTAGCTGGGCAGTGTCTGGATTCCTATCTCCGGCACCCCGTGTTTTTTCACAGGTCTTTAAAGACCATTTGCATTTTAACATGCCTTTGTAAACTGGTTACAGAGGCTTAGGTTTTTTTGCTGGTTCCAGTACCCCCTGGGTCCCCACTGTGCCTATTCCTTACATTTGGATTTTACATTCACTGCCGTAGTGTGAGAATGCATTTCCTGGAAAGGAATACAAAGTTGGCTTCCTGGGGGCGCCATGTGTGAAAGTTTATTGTGCTTTTGAAGCACCTGCTGCAGCGTTTCTTTCCCCGGCAATTACCAGGCCTCACATAAATGTCAAGATAACTCGTGTGATTAATTATCTTCCTGGAGAGAGATCAGAATTTTGTATAGTTGAGGTTTTGACTTAGGTGAAGTTAGTGCAGAGGGTTAATATGCCTGCTGCAAAGAACATGTACCAAGTAGATTACAGAGTGCGTATGATGTGAAGAGATCAGCAGGTTACTGCTTTCAAAAGAGACATCCTTTTGTTACTTGCAATTTATAACTTAAAGTCCTAATATAGAATAGTGAGCTATTAACTTTCATCCTAGAACAGCATGCACACTACAAAGAATACCTTATTAGACCATTGATTAATGTTGCAAAAAGGGTTAATTTGGCTAGAAATCAATTCTTATTATTAAAGGAAACTCCCAACTATGCTGTTTCTTTTTCGACTCTGAGTTTGTGCTTCTCCACACCAAGCACTCTTGAACTATACTGCCTACCAGTATGGATGACATGTGACTCCTATACTTTTAGTCCTTTGGCTTATGTAACATTTCCTATACACTGATTTACACACTTATGATTGATTGTCTCTGTGTAATGTGTGTGTGATGCAAAGTGCTCGGACACCCTACACTGGTATGAGTGGCACTATATAACTAATTCAATGCATCTGAGAGTGTGGGGTTATGGAGACTTGGTCACTGTTAAAGGGTGCTAGTGAGAGAATCCGTGGTGGGGGTGGTCATTGGGGGGGCACCAGCAAACATTGTTGCACAGGGCACCACCAGCACTAAAGCCGGCCCTGGGAAGTATGCACAGATAAGCGCTGAAAATACCGCTTTAGGTGACTGCTTTTTTTTGTACCGACTGGGCCATCAAAATAATCTGCTGGTAACCCTAACCATAGGACTGGAAGTTTGTTGCAGGATCAGCACATTATTTATTTCCTTCACCCTCGATCCCCGATTAATGCCGCAATAGTTTAACTTAGATCTTAAAGTTTACGCCCCGTCAATAACATGCTGAGTTACTTCATGGGTCTGGGAATGCACCCTGCATTCAGACAACTCATTCCTCATTCTCGCCCTTTATTGTCACGCTCACCTTGCACTCACAGTGCTCACTCTGCACTCAAAATGCACTTGTCCTGCTCACACTATACCTCAACCTGCAGTCACACGAGTACACTACTCATCCTGCACTCATGTGACACTTCACTCACCTGTCCCCCTCACTACTCAATATGCAACTCACTCAAACAAGCCCATCAGTAATCATACATTAATTCATCCCATTCTGAACTTGCATCCGCACCCAAAATGAGAGAGGACAGCAAGGGAGTGAGAGAATTTGATTGAAGAGGTCAGGGATGAGGAGAAATGTGAATTGCCGAAGAGAAGTGTGGACACGCAAGAAGTGAGTGTGATCCAAAGGTGAGGGCTTCTGTTAGATCAAAGGGGAGATGTGAAAGAGGAATGGGAGGACTGGAGAGGTGTAAGATACAAATAGACAAAAATTTGAATGAAGAGACGAGGTGAATGAGAAGTGCTGAAGGGCACGGGAGGTGACAGGGCCAGAGAGGACATGAGATAAATGTGAGAGACTGTTAGAGATGAGGGCAGTGAAAGGACAGAATGGCAAGAGGTGATTAAAGGTGAAGTGAGAGGTTGAATGGGGAGAGTTCAGAAGTTGTAAAAAGGGGTGAAAGAAAATGACCTGCAAAGTGAGAGAGGGATCCGGGGTTAGGAGAGGAGAGAGGGATGGAAGGGAGGGGGTGAGAGGAAAGCTGCATGGGTAAACGGCTTAACTCTACACAAAACCGCCAGGGTTTTAAGGGACCCCTGCTTCTTCCGGTCAGGGCCAGGTGAGCTTCTAATGTGGCAGCACGTATTGCTGCAGAGTGGAAGGCCCTTCACAAAGGTTGACTTGAAATCTTTCTGATGATAATTGCTGTATTTTTGTTATAAATGGGTACTGATTGGGTGAAATCTTTCCTCAGCGTTACTGTGTGTAACAAATATCAAAATGATGAAGCAATGCTATCCCAAAATACGCGGCATCACATAACCTCATTTACATTTTCATCCCACGCAATTTAGTCAACAGGTTTAGACATTTTTGTCAGGAGGGGGTCCTTACGCCTCAAAATGTTGACGGGGGGTCTCGGTATCCAAAAGTTTGAAGGCCTCTGCACTAGGGTCTAATGGGTAAGCTAAATATGCCATTCAGGGGCATTCCAACTTCATTACGTTGAAAAGGGGAGCACATGTTCGTTACCACAGAGTTCTACAGCCAGAAAGAACAGTAAAGGCAACAATCTGGGAGTACTCCATACAAAAGATGGTGATATCCAACATTACATTGTGGAAATACCCTATGCATTCAGTCCTTGACAATAAAAAATTTAGAACCAAAAATCTGCCAAACTGAGAGTTTACAATTGTTTAGATGTTTTTGTCACAGACCTGCATTCAAATTACTACCAGTTTGGAGCCTGCAGCAGGACAAGACTGTATGCTGTCTTTAAGAATAAGTCCTGTTATCTCACAACAATCTTGATCAAGTAAAAATGAGAATTGTTCTGCTTCTCAGGAATCCGAAAGCTTCTTTCTTCAGGGAGCCATGATGGCTCATTTTATATCTTTTCCTTGCATCAACATGAGAAAAATATACTCATGATGCTAGATGTAAGGTAGAAAATAACACTGGGGAGTTCAATTAAAGCCATGATGCTTTTATCTAACTATATGTACTGGAAGAACAACATATGATGGATATAACCACATTGTTATATCAAATTAAGCATCAGGGCTGGTTTTATGTTTGGGAGGGGGGTGATGCAACTATCTTTTTAGGTGCCCCCAACGATCCACCCATCTCCATGGATTAACTCACTACCACCCCCCAACAGTTCGCCACATCTCCCCATAGCCCCCTCTCACATCTATTTTCTTTGAGTTATAGTGCTACACATACCAGTGTAGGGTGTGAGATCACTTTACATTGGAGACACATTATACAGAGTCAAAAACTCATAGATGTGTAAATCAATCTATAGGAAACGTTCCATAAAACAATGAGGATTACAAGGTGGATGAATTACATGTCATCCATACTAACAGGCAGTATATTTTAAGAGTGTTTAGTCTGGAGAAGCACAAACTCCAGATTCAAAATGTACACCCAGTTGTTGGGGGTGGCAATACCAATAGGAATGTATTTCCACCACGACAAACCCTTTTTAGGAACATTAGGATAATTAAAAACTGGGAAAAAACATAACATTCTTACCTATACCAGGGTCTTTCATGTCATTTCATAGCTCACTGTACTATATTAGGATTGTAATGTATGAACTGCAAGTAACAAAAGGATTTCTGTGACAAAAGCAATGCCCACTGAGCTATCCACATTAAATACAGTTCTGTGATCTGCATGGTACATGTTCTTCGCAGTAGGCATATTAATCCTTTACGCTACTTATTGATGAGTCAAAAGATCCACTAGACAAAACTCCAATCTCTCTCCAGAGGAAACATGAACTACCATAGTTATCTCAACATTTTTATTGTTGTCTGAAAACTGCTGAACAAGAAAAAGCAGCCTGTGCTTTTAAAACCGTAATTCTTTTCTAAACAGAGGGCCCCCCACCGGTCAGTGCTAGGTGCAGCGGCACTGGTTGCACCGCACTAGAGCTGACCCTGATAAGCGTATATGTTTATAGGCTAAGCAACATTTCAAGGAACAGTGACATTTGGGGCATGGGACCTTGATGAGCAAGGGCACAGTATGAGTGGCACTTAGGCACATAACCCAAAACACATGAATGTCAGCAAAGCAAACTCCACAAGCAGTGTAGAAGTGCAACATGTGCTTTTCTGGGAATATCACATATTGCAAAAGCACAGTGTAATATATCTTAATGTTTGGTAGATGTATCTGCAGAGGTTTATCAGTTATTTATAGCTAAGTGTTAACATGTGAAGGTATCATGTAGAAAACTATAAAACAATAGCATGACTGATATATAATGTAAACCTAAATGACTGTTCAATAACAATAACTAACTCATTTCTGCATCTAAACACAATAACTTGAAATATTCCTTTTATACTACATATAAATTCATCAAAATGACTACTCATACAGACATCATAATTCAAAAAACCCTTCACACTACAGACTATTCTCTGAACAGGGGTTTCCAATATTTGGTTCTTAAGCTTATGAAAGCGGTGCATAAGCCCAGTATATGACATAAAGTAGTTGTGTCTAACCCACATAATTGACAAGTCTGAACAGCAGAAGCGAAAGATCCCTTGACTGATCCAGAAACATCATTCTCACAGTGAAAATAAAAATGATTTTTATGCCTGATGTGCAGCATTCTCGGCCGCTGATAATATTTAGGCTTAGAGCCTGATTATGAATTTTGGCGGTCCTGGATCAGGCGGCACGCCACGCTCTGTTCCAGGACCGCCTTAACTCACCGCTGCCCGCCCACCAGATTACAATTAATTTTGTGGGCTGGCAGGTGGGCAGCTTGGCGGTACCGCGACAGTGCTGGTTGAAAGCTCATTGTGAACCTTAAATAGCACTGCATCTGGACTACCAGTGCACGTTCCTACACAGGAAGGAATGCACCATGTTGTGCATTCCTTCCCATTCAGGACCTGGGGGTACAAAACTACAGGGGGGCAGAGCATGTGCCTCTCTGCATGCACCCCTGTGCACAAGGGCCAGAGAGTGCCCTGCAGGGCCCTCTTTGCTGTCTCACCATCACCCTTTTCATGGCCGTGCGACTGCCATGAAAATTGCAGTGGAGAGGCAACTCAAAATTTGCTCGGCGGTGCGGTTGTGGCACCACCAGCTTGTTTTGGTGTTGAACTGCGTCCAGACCACCACAGGATCCTTGATCCATGGCTGAATCAGCGTTTCGGTGTTAAACTGCGTCCAGACCACCACAGGATCCTTGATTCGCGGCTGAATCAGCGATTCAGTGGCAGTTCCACCTCCACAATTATAATACTGCAGGCGATACTACATTGTGGCGGTGGTCGGACCGCCACCACAGCTGTGGCATAGACAGCAAATGTCTTTCTACTTTAGATTTTCCTAATAATCATCAAGGAAGCAGTTGTTTGGTGAGAGTAATATGATGATTAAAAATGCTTGTCTGTGGTACTTTCAAACAGACCATGTGTGCCACAAGCTAATAATGCTCCACCAGGTAATCAAGTTCTCATGCGCACTCGACTTCCAGCCTGGGAACTGTTTACAGTCCTACAAGGCGCAAAGCAAAATAAATGCTATTGTGTCAACTTGTGTAGCTATTGGATATCTACCAAATTCAGGTTGATGCTCGCTTTGGGTTTATAGCGTTGCAACTTGTGAGAAGTTCAGGTCAGGGATGCCTAAGGGAATCAGACGTGGTCTATCTCCCAAACCTTTTGTCTTACTGCTCTATATTTTTCTGATCTCGTTTTTGCTGGCCTTAGAGCTCTGTGCACTTTACCAGTGGTAAGCAGAGCTAAAGTG
The DNA here is from genome assembly GCF_964204655.1 of Triturus cristatus. NCBI lineage: Eukaryota > Metazoa > Chordata > Amphibia > Caudata > Salamandridae > Triturus > Triturus cristatus. The sequence goes on along the minus strand of NC_140587.1, from coordinate 310,390,237 downwards.
TATGTGTACACTCCTTAAAAAATGGTATCAATGGCTTATCCCCAATTGGCAAATTTAGTTCACTTATAAGTCCCAAATAAAGTAGTACTATGTGTACACAGGCCCTCTAAATTAAATGCTACTATTGGGCCTGCAGCACTGATTGTGTCACTTAATTAAGTATCCCTTTCTAACATGTCCAAGGCCTGCCATTGCAGCCTGTGTGAGCAGTTTTCAACTGCCATTTTGACCTGGCAAAATAAATCCTTGTATTGGCCCATACCTTCTTGTTTAGTACATATAAGTCACCCATATTCGAGGCCCTGGGCAGCCCAGAGAGCAGGGTGCATTTTATTTAAAAAGTAGGATATGTACTCAAAGGTTTATGTGTCATGGTAGTAAAAAATGTTTAGATTTGTTTTTTTTACTACTGCAAGGCCTACTTCTTCCATAGGATATCATTGGAGTTACCATATTACATTAAATAAGTGATAACTTCCAAATGGCAATAGGTAACCAGTTCATGTGTGGTGTCTTTGGAATTGTAATGAAACATTCTTTCTTTCGATAAAGTCAGATTTTAAATTACAATTTTTCAAAATGCCACATTTAGAAAGTTGGGAGTGTCCTGTCTTAGCCATTTAGTGCCTGCAGCTTGTCTCTGGGTCACATGACTGGGTGAAGTTGGTAGTTGCTCTTTTCACATTCCTCCTGAACAGCTCACACAGTAGAGTGCTTAGGTGTGCCTGGATGGGCCATCAATGACAGCATGGGAGGATGGGAGAGAGAAGCTGGACACAGCCCTACTTACGCTTGAATAGCTTGTGTCCTGCCTCTACACGAAGGACTGCATACCTCTGTGGCTAGTCTGGAGCCAGGCTATCCTGGTTCTAGTTGAACCTGAGCACTTCAGGTGGAATTCTATAGAGGTTTCTCCCACTTCAAAGAAGGCACCAGTGACCTCAGACACCAATTCTTCAGTACACTCCTGGACCTGTGGATGCTATGGAAGAAGGACTACTGTGCTGCTTTTCTACCAGAAGGACTGTCACTTTGATGCCCTGCTACTCTGCTGCTCTGCTGGAAGACCTGCACCCTCATTCCAAGCTGAAGAGACTCCATGATTAGCCAGCTGACCTCCTGTTCTGAGTTAGAGGGCCATAACACGATCCAGAGGCTCCCTGCAACACCCCAGCTAACATGCCGCCTGGATCTGCAACTGGACCTGCCTGAGCCCTGCTGGCATCTGCAGGAGTGAGTTTCTGACCACCAATAGGTGCCCCTCTGGTCCTGGACCCTTGGTGTGTCTCATTTGAGCTCCCTAAAAGTTTTTGGACGCTTTGCAAAAGGGCCCGTCATTGCCAAGACCTTGTCACTCATGCCAACCACCAACACGAAGTTCAAGCGAACCAACTCTTCACGCTACAGCACGGACTGCCACAGTGATCACCAATGTGAAGCTCCAGTCCTGCCCATCCATGACACCGACAGGATTTTTGCACTACAGCCGGCTCTTCGCATTATTTTGATGGACAGCCGCAACGATATTCTTGTTAATCATGGACCCTTCCACCAGAAGCGTAACTCTTGGCACTAGATTGAGAAGGTAACTCTTTCAGCTGGACCCTGTATCCAACCCATGCACCATCTTTCTCCCGATCTCGCATTACCACGTGTGCTGCTATGGACTTTTTAGCACTATTTTCACCTAAATCCTTTAAAGATTCATCGCTCCTATTCTGCTGATTGGATTGTTGTTGCTTTGGTGTCAAATTATTTATGACATTTTATTTTTTTTGTAACTTGGTGTTGGAGTTTTCTTGTGTTGTGTTTTCACTTCATTACTATTCAAACTGCTGCATATTTACTTTACACATACTCTCTAAGTTAAGCCTGACTGCTATGTGCCAAGCTACCAGATGGTTTAGTACAGGTTAATTTGGGCTTTGCTTGTGACTTAACCCTGACAAAGTTTGGCTGTTGCTTGAGAAGGGTTTCACTCCGCCCATCAACAATAACCCAATTTCTTACACTGGTGTTCAGCAATGAGGACTGGAATTGTGTCTGTGCAGTGCAATATACAGCAATTTTGTGGTACACTTCCATCCAATATAAATAATTTAAGACCAATTCAAGCTTTTTAAATTAACCTTGATTGGCCCCTTTTGTTTTTACCCTCATTACTACTGGACTGTCTTGACCATACTTGCACTGATGTAGTTGGGAAGTTACATTGTAGTTGATCTTAAGCAATTCTGTAAGGAAATGAGGCTACAAAAAGTTGAAGCTTCTGAAAACTCTGAGAGCCTGGACAGAGGCCCACCAGTTAACGAAAGCAGCAGAGGTGCAAGATGATCAGGATGCTGTGGATGTGCAGGATCAGGACTTGGCTATTGGGGGTGGAGACTCATCTCCTGAGTTCCAACTCTCGGCCAGAGAATGAAGCAGTATATCCTCACATAGCCTGTCCCCAGAGGAGCTGATGGGCAAGAGGGCAGAGAAGCAGTTCAGGCTACAGCTTGCCAAATTAAAGATGAAGGCTCCTTTCATAGCTCATGAAAGGAGCCTTAAAGAGCAGGGGGCAGATATATAAGCCCTTTGCCCCACTTTTGCTTCACTTTTAACATGGGAAAAGTGACGCAAAAGTGGTCCAAAGGGCTTCTAAATCTGCCCCCAGGAACTTAAGGCAAAACAAGCAGATTCCAGCAGCATTGGGGGAAGCTTACACAGAGTGTTCGAAGGAGAAAAGAAGGTCCACATTCTCAAAGATCTGGTGCCCAATTATGTAGTGGGAGATGACAGAGATAAATGGTTTCCTTATCATGAGATGGCCCTGAGAGTACACAGATCCAAGAGGAGCACTGTGGGTGTGGCCTGTGTTAGCATATTGACTTCTTACCCTAGAGGTAGAGGACTAAACCAGTTATACCCCCATGAAAGCCATTCTTCTTGCTAAATTTGGTCTGATTCCTGCGATGTACAGCCATATTCAGGGACAGCCACAAACACCCAAATCAGTCTTGGGTGAATTTCTTGGACTACTCCAGCAAGGATGGCTGGATGAGGGTCAGGAGGGTTAATGATTACAATTGGCTGTGCAACTTGATACTCAGGAAGCGCATGCTTAATATTTGTCTTACAGAGCTGAGCCAGCAAGCTAACTGACCCAGGAAGCCTGCTGAGGAGGCGGCCCTCTGGGCCAGTACCAGAGTGTCCAAAGAGGCATTGGAAGGGGGGGCATTCCAAAAGGGTATTCAGGAGTCCCAGCAGAGAATGAGGGGGATAAAAACTTCAACATAAGGAGTTATCAGAAGGCTCCAAAGGAATTCCTAAGAGAACAGCACTAACCAGTCCCATTATGAAACAAAGAGGAAAGGGTTCTTTGATAGACAGGGAGGCTTGTCCTCCAGTGTACTGAGTGTTACAACTATGGGCGCTTCAAGGGAAACACCAAGGGGCATATTTATCAATGTGTTCCATCGCCATTGTACCACACAAGAGGGGCCCAACAGTGATGCAACACTAAAGTAAGATTTATCAAGCCACGCAAGGCCACTTTGCCTGGCCCTGCAGCACTTGATAAATCTTGAGTAACTCAACGCGGCATAAATTGCTGCATTGCGTTTCTCAGGTGACATTCCGTGGGTGGAGCATTTGTGTTTCCATGTATCCGCCCATAGATTTTGGTGCATTCCCAGATTTATCAACACTGGGAAACCTGGGAATGTGTCAACATGCTACGCCTCCCCAGGGCAGGCACAACAAGGAGAAATATCTTTATTTTCTCTTTCTAAGTCTGCTGGATTCTGCAGTAGACTTAGAAAGAGGAAATGTCTCTGAGGATTGTTTTTATGAAGGAAAGTGCCCCTTATTGTACAGAAACAATCCTGCCTATGATGCAGACACCCTTGCACCACGGTGCAAAGGGCCTACATTGGCGCTATGCAGCCAAAAGGGCCCCAGCACAAGGAAAGAACAAAAATGTGCCATATAATGTTTTAAATATGGTTCATTCCTGTCCTTTCCCTTCCATGCTGCGCAGTGCAGCTATGTGACTTGCTACTGTACTCCATGAATGTTTGACACGTTGCAGACACCTGCAAGAGTCATCTACTAGTGACTCTGGTTTACTATGAGTTGGGGGCGGAGCTCAGGTGCTGCAAAAATAGCTGTAAGCCCTGTCGTGCATGTAGATTATCTGTTTGGCAATGACCTAGAACACACTATCTATAAAGAAGTAGAGCTCAGGTCACACTTGGGGATGTTGGGATTGCTAAATGGCTCTATGACTACAAGGTCTGTAGCTGCCCGGGAAAGGAGACAAGGGAGCCTGACCAAATGATGCAGAAGAGCCTTTGGCCAAGAAGAATAAGGGCAAGAGGAGCAGGAAAGGAAACCCATGAAGTTCCTGAGGTCCGGATTGAAGGGGCACCTGAGGAGGATGCCCCTGAGCCTATGAGGGAGGAAATTGCTATCCTTAGTGACCTGCCTAAGCTTGCTGGATGGTGAGTTGAGCATGGGCCCACCATGGAGGAATTCTGCAAAGCGCAGAAAGAGGGCCTCACTCTAGTGGGCTTGAGGCGACAAACCAAGGCCCAGACAGAAGGTGATACCTCTGGAGATTACCTTATCTATTGGGAGAATTACCTCCTTTAGAGTGAGACCAAGGTTCCTGGACCTTGGGCTGTTATAGAGTTCCCAGTAGAAAAGGTAGGACTGTGTATTAGGATGACAGAACTTCAGAAGGTTGCGGCCCGAGTCTATCCACACCATCAGAGAATTGCAGCCCGATTCCTAGCTTACTCACAGTGTCTCACTCAAACCCCTAACCTTCCTGGGGTAGCAAGTAATTTTGGCAAACTTGAACATGACACTGTGATCCCCAAGTGAATTGTGGAAGCAGATCCTACCCCTTTTGTTGTTTACTTATGCATGCCCAAGGTAAACAAGAGAGATACAAATAAAGTTTTCAATGCCTTTTTTGAAACACCCATAGTCCTGCATAGAAATAATGAGCTGCAATTATTAGGCCAATAAAGCAAAGCAACGTAATCAGCATTATGAACATGGTGAAAAGAATAAACAGTCCAACCATGGTAGTCTGGCTTCTATATATTTCTACCTATCACTACCCACTCCTCTGAGAGCATAGTGGGTGTACCCTCTGCCTGATCTCTTAGTTTAGCCTGTGCCCCCATATCTGCATAACCTAGATATGGAATCGGCCTGAAGCATAATTGGCAATCCTTCTCTGCAGGGTGGAAGATCATCATCAGCAGAGCTGCATGTCAAACACAAGATTAATTCCAGGACAGTTGTGACTGGAGTGCTCACCCGTAAAAGGGCAATGCACTGTTTATATCATAAAAGCCACAGTGTTAGAGGTACAGCTCTGATGCAATCATATATCTAGATGTTAGAAGCTGTGTCAGAATGGACAATGCAAGTACTAGGATATCTTCTTCTGTGTTCCTAGCCTTCAACAGAGTGTACTGATTACATAGCAAGAAAGGTATTCTAAAAACAAGCAACATGTACAGCGTCTCCGCAGATTAACATCGGGCAACCAAAGCATTCTGATAACAATATTTCTAAAATGATGCCTGCTAAAGCGTGTAAAATATAAAACTACAAAGGAGAACCAAAGAGGGCCCAAGAAGGCCTCACGACACCCTCCCCTTGGCCGGGAAAAGACAAAGCTATACTAAACAATGGCAAACCATATAATAAATTATGTCAAATTCACAATCCAAGCAAAGAGAAGCCATCTACAAATAGGCCAATAGGAAATGTGCTATGAAAAGAATAAACATTAACAACAATTTATAAAAACAAAGGTCAAATTAAAAATCAAAGGAACATTCCAAGATGCTGTCTATGTTCTCAGTGTCAAAGGAATCCAAGATGAAATCCACAGATGATATTTCAACAATGGCCTCGTTGATGAGTTTCAAAGAACAAATGTGGCCAACACCTTCAGCCGATGTCAAAGGAGTGTCATTGTGCAGTGTGTCTGCATTAGACGAGCCAGGATCCAAGAATTGAGGAGCCAAAGCAGCCAGATCCAAGAAATAGAATAGTTCATAGAAAGCATCCTGAAGTGATGGCAGTCTCATAGGACAACTCCAAAACTGGGTCCTCATCGGACATATCAACAGATCTATCTCCATAGATTGCACCAATTGATTTGCAAGGCAAATGTTGAGTGCAACATTGAAAGGGCACCACAGACAGCAGAATACAGACTGACCACAGGTAGACCAAACTGGTCTAGAGGACATCATTCAGTTCCTGAAGCAAAGGCACTCTGAAACCTGGTATCATGCATTCATGACACAGCTCGATGTGTGGTAGATCCAGCTCCTTTTGGCCTCGAAATGGAACATCAGTTGCGGAGCAGCAAAAATAGGACCAAAATACCACAAAAGACACAAATAACAGATGTGGTATATCTGCAAAAACACTGGCAAACATAGAATGTATGAAGGATGGTATCACTCCAAAAATTGTCCGAAACCTGCTGACAAAGCCAGACCCAACTGATTTTAAAACGTGTACCACAGCCATGGTATTGGAAACATTAAATATGCGATGCACAAGTTCACCAAAATGCAGAGGCAGGTTTGTGCATAGTAGCAATTGAATTTTGGATAACTGCCTTGATACTTGAAGTTCAAAGGTTTCACGGGAATTTGTAAGTGCAACGTCCTTCTGAAACAATAAGGCTTTTAGTCTGATCAGTTTGGCAAAGTTAACTTTGAAAGTTGGATTGGAAAGCTATAAGCTAACTTCTGTGACCATGAACGTTCGAGGAAATAGCATGGAATTACAACTTTTTACTATCTGAGAGACCTAAACCACATATTGGACACCTGCTTCCATCCCAAAGCAACCCTGATCATTTAATATCAAATAATTTCCATTTGAAAGTAGTCTAATGACTGAACAAATTGAAGAAGCCGGTACTCCCTTCAAATAACACACCAGATTGGCCATCGAAGCATTACAACTGCGTGCTGTGTATTTCTTTACAAAGTAGTGAGTGGCTTAGTGAAGATTGACATTTGTTTCCACTAAGGAACACCTCCTGTTACCCACATTTACATTTATGATCAAAAGGCAAGAACCACAATTCGGGGCGAAACTCTCCCATAAAGACTCAAATCTGCCAACTGGAAAATGTTTCAAGCAAGATGTGAAATAAAAAATTGGAACTGATGAGATAACCCTGTACATTAACCATACTGCTGACGGTGTCTCAGCTAGTATGAAAGGCAACTTTTCTAACTTCTTGATGTTTAACATTGTATAGATAGCGTCTTTCTTAGCCATTAATTGTTGTCTACTTCTTAAATTGTAAGGCAAGAACAATTATGTTGTGTTCAAGTATCTTCATGGCACACAGTGCTATTTAAAAATTTGTGATGTCTAGCTCAACCACATAATCGACCTAAATTGACTCAGCCCATGTTATAATAAAGACATGTCATTTTGTATAATGTCAATTACAAATGATACAATGTAATTTAAACTGGAAATATGAGTTGATAACATATTCATGCCATTATCAACGACAGCAAGTGCCATTTCTAAATTGGTTGGATCTATTTGCCTTAAATGTGCAGCAGCTTCTATTTGTGATAGTTTCGAAACTTCATTATAGGTAGCATAAATGAACATTTTAGAATGTGAAAAACTCTGACCTAACAAGAAATCTTGCAAATGCATGTCATCTTAAAGGAGAGAAAGATGTTCTTTTACCGTACACAAAGGGCCTGATAACGAGTTTGGTGGTGCGGCGCCGGGTCCGCCCTGCCGCCGCATCGCCAAACTCGTGGTCGGGCCACCTGCCAGATTAGGAGTTTCCTCCTATCTAGCGGCCTGGTTTTTGGCTTTCCCACGGCAGTGTGTCAGAAAATGGGCACCGCAATGGGAATGCCAAAAACAGTTCCTGCACGACATTGGCTTAAAATTACATGCCATGCAGGAACTGGTGTGCATGCACACAAAGGACATATGTTGAGCCCCCCTGTGTGTACATCTACGTGGTGTGAAGCACCAGGGGGCCCTGTTGGGCCCCCTTTGTTTCCTTTCCCCCATGGTTTTCATGGCAGTGGAACCGTCATAAAAACCCCAGTGGAAAGGAAACGTATATTATGCTTGGCGGGACCGCCTCTACACCACCGCACCATCACCAGGGATCGGCGGTTCCCTCGCAGCTGCAATGTGGCAATGGTGGTCAGACCACCCTTATTGTAATAGGGCCGTTGGGCCGTGGACCGCCAGACTCATAATTAAGGCCCAAGTCGAACATTGCAACCATTGATGGTATAACTTTCCTATGGAATAGTTAGTAATACCCCTGAGTGTTGAGCATGAATGTTACAAGGGGCTTGTCTGCTAGCTTTAAAACCCTGTGTAGATAAAAAAAAAGATGCATGATAAACATTTGTGTCCACTGACCAAAATAACCACCCATTAGGACCTGAAAGTGTAGAATTGTACGTACCATTTTGCGTCATACTATTGAGCAGTTCCTCAGTATATTTTACCAAATGTTGCCAATTATCAAAACCGGAAATTGAGGGAATGCTAGCAGATAAATTTCATTAATTTTGGCTAGACCGAAGCAAGTGCCCAGCTGCTTGTCTTATTTGAAAAAAAATATTCTGTGTTGGAATCAAGCAGGCTCTAAATAGAGTGTCTGTTCCCTGCACTTGCCAGTGTCTAGATCCCCAAACTGATTTTAAATCAATACTGTTTTTCCACTAGTCATACCCTTTTAGGGTCAGTTGGCAAATGAATGAATCTGAATAAATACATTTTGTTTGGGTCAGCATAATTTTTTTTGCTTGTGAGGGGGTAGGTTTAAAATAAAAGGATACACGAGCTAAAGAATTATGACCATAAAGATATGCAAACTTGTCCATAAATGTTTTGGTGATATCCACTGAAGGAGTTGGGTAGTGTTCCCATTGTGCAAAATTCAAAACTGTATATAAAACACCAGCTCTGTGCAACTAATGGAGTAGATAGTGATGATAACAAAACATTTCCTCATAATTAGCAGCATTAAGTTACAAATCTTCCCTACAGTATATTATTCAAGTTCTGAGAGCATTGAGGTAACTGTTTTTATATCCCAATCATCATAAATAAAGTCATGGATAATCACCTTACCCATTGCAACCTTAAAGACATAAGGAATCTGCAGAGTCATTGTAAGAGCCAAAATATCATATGGCACCTTATCACAAACAATTCCATCAAGCACTTGGAAAACAGAAATGTTCACCAGGGACAGGTCTCCTCACACTTTATGTGAAGACGAATGAGGTTTTAACACCTCGTCTACCCTTTCTGCAGTAGAACACTCTGGGAGATAATGTCCATTTATTAGCAAAACTAAAACAGCCACAAATCCAATCCGATGAAGCAGGAAAAGTAATGAGATGGCAATCCAAATGTAAAGGCATAAGATAATAATCAAGTATACTACGTAGTGAAGTGTGAGAAGAATCGGAAGGAAAGTCATCAACATCAACAAAGTAGCTAGAAGCATACTGTTGAAAAACAGGGGCCTCAGTTGGCAGAAGTGAACTGGTAAACACCTCCAAAGGTGGTTCATCACAACCGACTCCATTTTGAGAAGTAGCAGTAGCAGGCTGTATACTCACATTCGGTGTATGGCTTGAATTTGAAGCAGCAACAAGGACAAACAATAGTTCATTCTCCCCCCTGCCCAGCAAGGGAGAAACAACATTGGTGTTGCTTAAAACTTGTAGAGTGATTACCTGTAGGGTAGTAAGAGGAGTCAGGGAACTACCCAGGACTCCTTGTGGCCTACTGTGTAGTACTGGCCACATGGTGCAATTTTACTTGATCAACCAATTTTTTGTGGCCTCTCTGAGTTTAACACAATTTCTCTGGAATACTCTAGGACGGCAATCTTAAATCTCAAATCTAGTTCTTCTAATGATCCCTGTCCCTCTGCCATTCTAGCTCTAGCAGTGGATATTATCAACCCCATCCTGAATGTGGTGCTGAAGTAGTCTCTCGCCACTGCTATGATGCCATCATGTTTGAAGAGAGCCAACATTGTTCCTCTACAAAAAAAGCCTAGTGCGGATACAGATGTCCTAGGCAACTATAAGCCAATTTCACTGCTTCCTGCGCCTTCTAAACTAGCTGAAAAATGTGTTAATCGCCAGGTTTTGAGTTAACTAAAGGTCAATGGGATTATTCATCTGAGCCAATCTGGATTCAGACCTAGGCATAGTACTGAGACTGCTTTGGTTGAGGTTTCGAATCTCATAAGATGTATCACTGATGAAGCCCTCATATTGTTGGACCTGTCTGCAGCATTTGACATGGTCCCACATGCCAAGCTGCTTGCACACTTTTTTGAGATTGGCATTAGAGATAAGTCCTGGAAATGGCTCAAGTGCTTTCTTGAGGATAGGAGTCAGGAAGTCTGGCCAGCCCCCTATTCCTCTACCAGCCAAGGAATGTCAGTCAGAGTCCCCCAAGGCTCTGCACTTAGCCCCACTATATTTAATATCTATCTGTCTCGTCTAGCTAAGGTGGTGAAATAATTTGGGGCTAAGATTATTTCTTATGCAGATGACACCCAGATTTTCTTTGATTTTAGCAAAGGGGTTTCCATCGATTCGTATGCAATTCAACCCTGTCTCTCAGCTGTTTTTTAATGGCTGACTTGCACCCACCTGAAGTGTAGCATTGAGAAGACAGAGATGCTCAGATTTGGAAATAACTTTGTTTTAAACTTAAAAGTGGTCTGGCCTACAGGGGTGTCCCCACCAGACACCCAAGTTGCTGTTGCAATAAATGTAGGAATCAAATTTGACAATAAAATGTCATTTCATAATCAAATTATCTCAGTGGTCAGCATTCACTTTGGCTTCCTGCAGATGGCAAAAATGCTTTTGCAATTTCTGTCTTCTCCAACTAAGATTACTGTGATAGGGGCCCAGGTGATGTCCAGATTGGACTACACCGACACATTCTATGCAGGCCTGCTAAAATATCTTCTGAATAGACTCTAGATCATTCAGAATGCAGCGATGCACCTGGTTCTGGATCTTCGAGATGGGAAAATATTTCCTGTCATTTGCACAATCTGCACAAGTTTCCCATTGAAAAACGTTTTTTTGTTTTTTTAAATCAGCTCTCTTAATGCATAGAGCTCTCTATCAGTGCAGACCTAACTATCTTTCGGCTAGGATTGCCTTTTACAGCCCTGAAAGATTCTTAAACTTATCGGGAAATCATCTGTGCAAGGTCCCCAGGGTTCGTCTGGCAACAGTGAGCAGTCGCTCCTTTTCTTTCCTGTGCCCTGTAGGGTTGATCAAGCTCCCTCTTGACTTGTGTCAAACAAAGGCTGAAGCTGTTTTAAAGAAAAAGCTTAAGACCTGGCTTTTCTCTCAGTAATTGCAATCTGCATCGGCTTCTTTTTCAACGCCCATATATCGCCGGGACACTCTTGAGTAGCTGTGCACTCTATAAATCATCTCACTATCACTATAATTGAGACAAGTCGTTTGCCTTTATAACCTGCAAGTGGTGGCAAAATCACAGTCTTGAACCTTGAATGCTGAGGTCTGGCACTGGTGTATGGCATGATGGGCCAAACTCCTTCTTTACTGCAATCTTCTCTCAGACTAGATCCCCAATGTTTGGAATCCAACTAGAAAGTGCTGGTTGCTCCTTAACTCTATCAGTGACAGAATGCTTTGAAAGTTTGTTAGACCGCTCATCCCAGAAGTCTTGCAGTTCCTGTAAGATAGCGAAAGGTTCATTTATGTCAAAAGGTGTATCTACCGCCACTGTTCCAGGACTATTGAGATCTGGAATGTATAGCTGAATGCCAAACAGGAACTCGTAGGAGATACACTCACCCAAAGATCATCTAGGCCGATTATTTCATGCTCTCTGGATTCCATATACAAGTGATGGATCCATCTATGACTTGAACCTAATATTCTAGCTGTTAAGGATTGCTTTAAGTCATGGTTTCTCCTGTCCACAATCAAATTTCCTCCAGGATAATATGGGAAGGAATAATGCACAGCAACACCCAAGGTTCCCATAGTATCCCTGTAAGCCTTAAAGGCAAAGACAGGGTCCTGGTCTGAGTTGAATGTAACTACTGCATATGTTCAATAAAGTCTTGCAAATCTTTAATCACAGTGCGAGCATCAAACAATTGTTGTGGCCACACCGATAGGAATCTGGAGCAATTATCTACAGCAAGTAGAATACATTTTTAAATGCACCATCCAAATTTAAAGGACCATAATGATGGAGGTACACACTTTGGAGTAGTTTATGTGGAATTAAGAAGTGTGTCTGCGGTGGGCGTGCAATGGTGGAGCTTTTAATTTGTTGGCAAATATTACAGCAAAGGACATAGGCCCACATGCATTAAGCTAATTTGCGATAGCAAACGTTGGGAATCGCTAAAGAAGGCCATTTGCGATTGCAAAATAGCTTGTTACAATGCAGGAAGCATATTAGCAGAATATCTCTATTTTTCACAAAATTAGCGATGACCAAAATACCGAATTGGCAATAGCAATTCCGTATTAGGTAATCGCTAATAAGAAATCACAAAATCCAAAGCAACAAGAATTCGCAAATACGGAATAAGGTAAAAATCGCAAATTGCATTTCTTAAATAAGAACAAATCATTTCAGGTGGTAAAAATTTCACATGAAAAAAATCAGGTGTAAATCATCAGTAAACTACTTAAACAGTCCCAGAATGCATCAGAATGTTTCACAATGGCAGCGATCTATGCCATGGTGAGGAGGATAAGGCTAAGAGCAGCAGCACAGAGAAGAAGAAGGATACATGAGAGGATTTTCAGAGTGCGTGTCACTTTGCTAGGGCAGACGGAGGAAGCGATTTATGATAAATATAGGCTGAATGCTGCCTCAACCTTAGATCTCATTGCGGAGTTAGACCCAATACTGCAGCATCAGACTCGCAGGACACATGCCATCCCCACCCATGTGCAGGTCCTGTGTTCTCTGCATCTCCTAGCCTCAGGGACCTTCCAGGGAGTAATTGCTGCAGCTGGAGGTGTCTCTCAAAGTGCCCTTTTGCGCTTTTTCAACTCTTTCCTAAATACCATGTTGCAGAGGATACACCACCACATTAGCTTCCCCACAACACCACAGGAATTGCTGCAAACTAAATTAGATTTTCATCAGGTTGCACAATTTCCACTTGTCATTGGTTGCATTGATGTGACGCATGTACCCATATGTCCCCCCTCAGTGAATGAGTATATCGACCGAAACCGGAAATCTTACCATTCACTGAACATTTAAGTAATCTGCAATTCAAATACAATAATCACAGACATAGTGACTAGTTACCCTGGCAGTGCAAATAACTCATACATCTTCGGGCATAGTGGCATACACAGACGTCTACTTGCGGGTGAATTTGGTGAAGGATATTTGCTGGTGAAACAGATGTAATACTGTCTTGCACAGCTGTTCGCCATGGTGACACATAGCAGTGACTAATGTATATTTATTTTTCACATCCTGTAGGTGATAGCGCATATGCTGTGAGGTCTTTTATCCTTACTCCATATCTGAATCCTTCTACACAAAGGGAGCAGCAATACAATTAGGCACACATTACAACACGCAATGTGATTGAGAGAACATTTGGTGTACTCAAATCAAGGTTTCGCGTCCTCCACAAAACCGGTGGGGCTTTACAGTCTAGGTCAGAGACTTGCTGTAAAATTGTTGCAACATGTGCAATTTTGCACAACATAGTCACTAATAGGAGCATTCCCCTGGAAGACTCTGATAGCGAGCCAGAACTAGACATACAGCCACGACAACCACCCCAAGCAGCATGCGGTCCAAATGCAGTAGAGGGGAGACGGAGGCAGGCAGAAATCACTCAACATTACTTTTAAGGTGGGTAATCACAAAACAACACAGTATTTGCTTAAATGTTTATTGTAAAAATTGTGTGGTTGTGTTAATGCACACATACCATGTGCAGTCAAGTGCAGTGTGGGTACAGACAATTAAATGTCATTGCCTTGGCACTGAAACTTCAGTGTGAACAAGTTACACAATTCTGGTTCCTGCACCAGAATTGTACATGTCCAAATGTCTATTTCTTCCTGCCACGCACTCCTGTGGCCCTTTCAGTAGGCTCAACTACATCCGTCATTGAGCCTTCGGTGCCGCCGTGACTCCTGGTACTGTGCCTCCTGGTATGTGCCACAGGTTCCAGTAGACTGCTGAGGCTGGAGGTCTCCTCACTGTCCCCCCTGCATGCATGAGGTTTCCACTAGCTGCTGCAGTCTGGAGTCCTTCCATTGCAGTGGTGACCTGGCCACGTCCCCGCAGCAGTGGCTCATCTCCACCTGCATGCTGACAGCACGCCTGGAAAGCTGAGCTGTAGTAGTACTCAGCCTATTTATTACCCTGGTATAACTGTGCATGCACCCCGTTTAATTGTGATGCCTCCTGCCATGTGAGACATGCTCAGCCTGGATGACCCGGCACATATCTTGTATTACTGTTGCAACACTGTCTAGTTTTTCTGTGTTTGCCCTGTGCCCTTCAACTATCGCAGTTGTTAGCTCCCTCAGGCAGTCACGTATTTCCCCCATGTTTGTTGCTAATATTCCCAGTTGGCCCTGCATAATCTGCATATTCCTTCCTTGCAGGCGCTGGACCCTCAGCATCTTGGCCTCAAGCCCACTGCAGGCAGGTGCCCCATTGTCTTCTGCAGACATCAGGATTGCCCTGGGCCTTCGCCTGCGGAACAGCATGGAACGGTGCCACATTGTTGCCTCTGGTGGTGGTGATGGTGTATGGGAAGGCTGCTGTGTGTGAGTTCCTGTTTGGCTGTCCTCATCACTCTCCAAATCAGGCAGTGGTTGTTCTATTCTCCTGAGGTGAGTGGGAGCAGGTATGGGTGAGGATGCTGGCAGTTCTGGTCCCTCATCAGGCTGTTACATTTGTCCCTCTGACTCGCGGTCGACGTCAGCCACGTCACTGTCCTGTGCTGCATCTGTGATTTAAAACAGTGCAAGTTCAGTTACTTTTCAGTTGCACATGTTTGTAACATAGTGCATGCAAAGTCTAATAAATGTACTTATGTAATGTACAAAGTCTACTGTAGTAACTTCTTTGCTGTACTCTGCTGCAGTAAAGCTGTGTTTGTCCCTCCACGCCTTGCCTTTACATTTGTCTGTATACAATTCCCACAATGCATTAGGGTGTTGCAAGTAAAAAGTGGACTGAACTCAGGTGTGCTACACTACATAGGGAATGCATTAGGGGCAATTTGAGTTACATTTGACATTGAAATATGTTTAGCTGTGGTCTTACCTTGGGAGGTACCCGCATGCTCAGAGGTGTCGATCTGTGTAATCCTGATGACTGCCTCTGGCTGAAGAGTGGATTCCACCATGTCCTCCAGTGGGGGGTTTGCATGATCGGTAGATAGTCCCTCTCATGTTTTTTGGGCAGTGGCTAGCCTTTCAGCCACCCTCTCTTTAGCTCGGCTGCGCAGGTCGTACCATCTTTTGCACAAGTCAGGGATATCACGCTGTGTTTCCCCCACAGCATTGACCTTAGCTTGTATCCCCAGCCAAATCTTTCTCTTGACAGACTCAGCAGCATGCAGGGATAGTTTTCCAAACAGCCGGTTATGGTTCAACACCACTTCCTTCACTGAATTTTATCTTTCTCTTCCTGCCTTCTCCTTTATTTTTCTCATTTTCTGTGGCCATGGTGTTGTTTTGTCACAGCTTCTGCTTCAAACATAGTTTCTCCAAGGTGAGCTCCACTAGTCTTCCTCCTCCTCAGACTCTCCCTGTGTACAGGTGTGTGCATTCAGTGAATCACTTCCTGGTTGTGATGTCATCTCAATGCAGCAATATGGGTAAATCGCAAATAGCGATTCTGTAATAGCGATTTCCCTATTACAGATTCGGCAAACAGGTAATCGCTATTAAAAATAGCAATTTTTACCGAATCGCAAAAATTTACAGATTTTATTGCTGCATTGAATTTTGCGATTCCGTAATAGTGATTCCTTATTTATCACTATTAAGGAATCCCAAATTCATTTTTTGATGCATGTGGGCCATACTGTTTTGTCTGCTTTTGTCCACTAATAGCACTGCTGTAGTAGAGAAACTCAGGCCTCTACTAGGGGTGGGCGGAATTTGCGAAATCCACTTTCGCAATTTATCGCGAAAATGTTAAAAATTATCGCAAACACGCGGAAATATCGCGAAGATGCGGAAGTTTTTTTCCCGCATGTTCTCGAGATTTTCTGCATGGTTGCGGCTCGCCAACTTACCCATGTGGTTGCTCGCGGGCGCGGCCATCTTGTTTTCAGTTGTCTCGCGGTGCATGATCGCGAGAAGAAAGACGAGATCGCGCAACGCATGACGTCACTGCGGGCGCGAACTGTCGCGAGACAGCGCAAATGGCTAAAAACAATACAACATCTCATGGAGAACGCGACCGGATCAAGAAAACTTGTTGACGAACGCAGGGATTCAGGTAAGGCAATCGCGCGCGCTCGAGAATGTATTATTTTACAGCGCGAGCAAGGAACAAGTTATCGCCAAGCTGCGGAATGTGGAAATTTTGACATTTTCGCGCTCTCCGCGGAACGCAAAAATTTCAAATTATCGCAATTTCCGCGAACGGAACGAAATTTTCGCCCAGGCCTAGCCTCTACACCAGCATGAGCAGATACTACATCCTCATGGACAGCTATTATTAATTCTAGCCTGCAGTCTTGGTTGGAAATCACACAATCACCCATCCCAGGGATGGTAGCAAAAAGAATATTTTGGGCACTTAACTGGTAGGAATATTTTGCTAGATATTTTTTAGGTAAAGGTGTCCCATTGCGCAAAGCATTGACAGCAGTCATGATAGTGTGGAGAGTTCTGGATCAGTATTCTCTAGTGTGAGTATCAAAGCTTTCAATTTAGCCAGTTGTGCAGTACAATCCCCTAGGGACTGCGTAAACGTTTTTTTGAGGTTGGAATTTTCTATCCAACTTGACACCAAATACCATGGTGCAGGCCTGGTGCATATTGGTGTTTGGTACTTATAGCAGGCTAGGCTGAGCCATCAACATATATTATGTGTCTATACTAGTCAAGAGACAATATATGACTGGGCATGGGGTATTCATGTTCTTATTGGATAAAATCTTGAGTTTGTAGTGAAGGGCCAAAGACATAGGGCCCGATTCACAGAACTAACTTAAGTCAAAATCCTAAACTTACTACCATTTTGGTATTTACAGAAGGCACTTACTCATTTCGGTATTCACAGAAGTTAGGAGTCCTAAAGTTAGAAGTCCTAACTTTACTACTACTAAACTGAGAAAAATCCTAATTTTAAGACTTTCGGTATTCACAGAAGGCATTTAGGAGTCCTAAAGTTAGGAGTCCTAACTTCTGTGAATACCGAAATGAGTAAGTGCCTTCTGTGAATACCAAACTGAGTAAGTGCCTTCTGTGAATACCAAAATGGTAGTGAGTTTAGGATTTTGTCTTAAGTTAGTTCTGTGAATCGGGCCCATAGTGTACATCAGTAGCCATCAGAAAAGTGGTAGTAGTAGTAGTGTATCTATCTAGGATTTAAGGCTTTCGCGTTAGGAATGCTGGACTTTGTAACAGCCTTTTTGGCTTGGATGTCAGTAATGACAATTATGCATTTCCCTTGACCCCAAGGTCTTTCTTTTATTACAGCCATCCGAACTGCAGTCAGTATTTTTTCAGTGGATGCAAAACGCATTTCCGCATTACAATATAGATGTGATTTATTTGCAATCGGTACTGTGAGGGAGCTAACAAAAGTGGCATTGTGAGCCCAGTATGGAAAACATCATCAGATCTCTGCTTTAAGGTGCTATGTTTTGGCAGAAAAAACATTGGAATGCTTTGTATTGGATGCTTTGTATTTTTATGGACAATGGTGTTCATTTAAGCCGCACTGTGTGAATTTTCAAATGCAAATGAGCGTGTATGACTGTTTTAGTGCCTGTAGTCTACCACTATGCGATAGGAGTGATCTGGTTTAGCTACCAGAAATAAGGGATCATTCACATGAGATACACAGGGTTCAACTATTCCCTGGTACTCTAGCTGTGAGAAAATTTCTCTCACAGGAGATTTCACTTTATGATTGATTGGGTATTGCTTGCACTTTCAGGTTAGACATTATGGGTATAATCCATGGGTACTCACAAACTTTCTCTCGGGGGCCAAATTTACAGTGTGGTTTGTGGCCGAGGGCCGCACCGGTGGGAGCGGGGCAGTAGGGTGAGGGGGCGGGGCTAGAGCTAACAAAAAATAACTATGCCCATGAGGTTGAACACAGGCCCCTGCAGCGGACACCTTCGTCCACTGAGCCACCAGACCCGGTATACACACATCTCTCTCTCAATTTATCTCTCTATCTCTATCTCTCTCTCTCTGTCTCCCTCCCTCTCTCTATCACTCTCTCTCTCCCTCTCTCCCTCCCTCGCCGTCTCCCTCTGTCTCACTCACTCTGCTTGTCTCCTTCTCTCTCTCTCTCCCTCCCTCTCTCTCTCTCTGTCTCCCTCCCTCCCTCTGTCTGTCTCTGTCTCCCTCCCTCTGTCTCCCTTCTGTCTGTCTGTCTCCCTCTGTCTCACTAACTCTGCTGGTCTCCCTCTTTCTCTCTCTCTGTCTCCCTCCCTCCCTCTCCCTGTCTCCCTCCCTCTGTCTCCCTCTGTCTGTCTCTGTCTCCCTCTCTCTGTCTCCCTCTCTCTGTCTCTGTCTCCCTCTGTCTCACTCACTCTGCTTGTCTCCTCCTCTCTGTCTCCCTCCCTCTCTGTCTCCCTCTTTCTCTTTCTCTGTCTCCCTCTTTCTCTGTCTCCCCCTCTCTCTCCCTCTGTCTTCCACCCTCTGTCTCCCTCCCTCTATCTCCCTCCCTCTGTCTGTCTCCCTCTGTCTGTCTCCCTCCGTCTGTCTCCCTCTGTCTCCCTCCGTCTCCCTCTATCTGTCTCCCTCCCTCTCTGTCACCCTCCTCCCTCCGTCTCCCTCTGTCTGTCTCCCTCTGTCAGTCTCCCTCTGTCCGTCCCCCTCTGTTTCCCTCTCTCTGTTTCCCTCCCTCTATCTCCCTCCCTCCCTCTGTCTCCCTCCCTCCCCCTGTATCCCTCCCTTCCTCCGTCTCCCCCCCTCCCTCTGTCTCCCTCCCTCTGTCTCCCTCTCTCTGTCCGTCCCCCTGTCTCCCTCTGTCCGTCCCCCTCTGTCTCCCTCTCTCTGTCTCCCTCCCTCTGTCTCCCTCCCTCTGTCTGTCCCCCTCTCTCTGTCTCCCTCTCTCTGTTTCTCCCTCTCTCTGTTTCCCTCTCTCTCTCTATCCCCCTCTCTCTCTGTCTCCCTCCGTCTGTCTCTGTCTCCCTCCCTCCATCTCCCTCTCTCTGTCCCCATCTGTCTCCCTCTGTCTGTCTCCCTCTGTCACCTCACCGGCTGCTGTCACACCCTGCTGGTCTCCTCACCCTCTGTCACCTCACCCCCCCACCCGCGCGTTTGTCACCCTGGACTGAGGCTGCTTCCCGGGCACACACAGCCACTGCCACACCGAGTACTTTACAGGTCTTTTAAAGACCATTCACTTGTTAATGAGGTTTGTTGTATTTCACCTCTTCTTGGTGCCCCTGCATCTCCACTCATTCAGAGGGGAGATGCAGGGGCGCTAAAAAGAGGTGAAATACAACAAAGCCTCATTAACAAGTAAATGGTCTTTAAAAGAATCGCCCGGCCCCCATAGCTCGACGGTGTTTGCTGACAAGCACAGGTACGATGTCTGCAAGGTTCGTGGGCCGCGAATGAAGGCTTGCAGGGCCGCTGGCGGCCCGCGGGCCTTACTATGAGTACCCGTGGTATAATCTGATAAGATGCATCCTTATCCCAGCTGACATGGTTGCGAATGGGGAAATACTACTTCAAGCTGATTTGTTTTTTGTGCAATCTAAAACAGAATTTCCTCCAGACTGTTGGGAATATTGCCCATAAAAGTATTAATAGATACAGGACTTATCACAGGCATAGCGAACTGTAGCTGAACAGCTTGAACAGTCCTTGCTGGGTCAGTCGTAATAGTGAGCATAACAGACTGTGTCAAATGTGTGTATAGTCTAATTAGACCAGTATAGAGAGTGTGCAATTCGCCTGCATTTTGCGGTCCCAAATTTGGGTAAGGTGTGTAGCTGGCTAATGCTGTACATGCAGCCCCATCATTGCTGATGAGAACCAGTTGAATGTTGTGTGATACATGTGGTAGGGCACCTTGGAGCCAATTTGTGTGATTCTGAAATGATAATGGTATTTCTAAGTCGTTATAAGCTCTGAATTGGCCTGGTAAGGTAGCTTCACTGTATGTGTGAAATCTTGGTGTAGTAGCATTAATTGCTGGAAAAGTGGCTCATGAGTAAAATATTTCAATTCCACAAGCTTCATGAGCCTCAACGATGAAGGTAACATCTCCATCCCGATAGAGTAGCCCATGTAATGTTAAATGTGCTGTAACAGCAGGTCTGCAATTCACAGGAATATTAATTGCATTTGCCATTGCAGTAAACGGAATTCAGAGAGGGAATTACTATAGTGGAGTATCTTTTTAAATGTTCAAGCTTGAATAACCTACAGACAAAAATGGGTGTTCCCAATAATGCTGAGGAGGATTTATCCGTAACACCATGGATGTCTCCATTCGAAGGTGAACAGGTGACCTTGGACACTCACAAGAGCTATTCAGGAGACCGCTTAAATGAATGCCTAATGTATGAATGTTATGGAGTTCCCACTAGAAAAGATAGGACTGCTTATTAGGATGACAGAACTTCAGAATGTAGGGACTGAGTCTATCCACACCATCAGAGAATGTCGGCCCAATTTCTAGCTAGCTCACAGTGCCTCACTCAAACCCCTAACCTTCCTAGGGTAGCAAGGGATATGGGCTTGAAAAATGCACCTGCCACTTTCCAAAGGTTGGTGACTCAGGTCCTTACAGGCCTGGAAGACTATAGTGCAGCATATCTAGATGATATTGCTGTCTTTATCTCCACCTGGGAGGATCACCTGCTCCACCTGAGGAATGTTTTGGAGGCCCTGCAAAAAGCAGGCCTAAATATCAAGGCCACTAAGTGCCAGATAGGGCAGTGTCAGGTTGTGTACCTGGGCCCCCTTGTAGGTGGAGGCCAGGTTCAACCATTGCAGAGTAACATCCAGACCATAATGGACTGGGTTGCTCCAACTACCCAGACTCAGGTGAGAGCCTTCTTAGGCTTGACTGGGTACTATAGAAGATTTGTCAAGGGGTATGGATCAATAGTGACACCCCTGAATGACTTAACCTCTAAGAAAATGCCCAAAAAGGTTCAGTGGACAGCCAGCTGTCAAAAGGCATTTGATGACCTGAAGCAGGCCATGTGCACTGCTCCTATTCTGCAAATTCCTGACTACTCCAAAAAGTTCATTGTCCCGACAGATGTATCTGAGTTAGGGGTAGGGGCTGTACTGTTACAGTTGAATGATGAAGGTCAGGATCAACCAGTAGCTTTCATAAGCAGAAGGTTGACCCCCAGAGAGAAACGTTGGTCAGCCATTGAGAGGGAGGCCTTTGCTGTGGTTTGGGCTCTGAAGAAGTTTAGGCCATACTTATTTGCTACTCACTTCATTGTTCAGACAGACCATAAGCCCCTCTTATGGCTAAAACAGATGAAGGGTGAAAATCCCAAATTGCTCAGGTGGTCCATTTCCCTTCAGGGGATGGACTATACAGTGGAACATAGACCTGGGAGTAACCATGCCAATGCAGATGGACTCTCCATATATTTCCACTTAGAACATGAAGACTCAACTGGTCAAGGTTAGTTTAATGTCCCTGCGTTTGGGGGGTTGGGGGGTTGTGTAGGATAGTAGGATCTGCTTCACATGTTTACCCCCACTTTTTGCTGGTGTTTCACTGTTTTTCGACTTTAGTCTGGGTGGGACCCTGCTAATCAGGGCCCCAGCCTAACTTCTTCCTCTCTAAAATGATTCCATGTACTTTAGGTACAGTTCAGATTGGAACTGAGATGCCCTTGTAAGCCCCTAGTGTATGGTATACTATGTACCTAGGGCATAGATACCCCAGAGGTCTACCAGGGGCTGAAGCATGTATTATGCCACCCCTGGAAAGCCACCCAAAATGACACCACAGGTCTGCTACTGCAGCCTGGGTAAGGTGGTGCAAGCACCCCTTACTGAGATATAGGTTCACTATATCTCACCATATACCCACATATAAACCTATAAGTCACTCCTATGGCAGGCGTTATCAATCCTGAAGGCAGAAGGCTTGGTTCGTATGTGAGAGAGTGCCCCTGCATGTGCAGAGCCCCTCTGCAGCGTTCGGAGACCCTTCTCTGATGCTGTTGGTAGTGCAGCCTGACCATATACTCTTAAGTGCATTATAACCAAACGGTAAATGCTAACTTTGGACTGGCTGCAAGAAACATGTCGTGTTTGGTGTCAAACACCTTGGAATCATACCCCCACACCAGTAACTGGTGTGGGAGTATGATGCCACCCTTCTAAAGGGAGAGACATGACAGCACTGCTATACCCGGTAGAAACTTAATAGAGCCCTGGCATCACAAAATGGATGCTGCAGCCACAGACATGGGTCTGGCCTCCTGCTGCTGACCGAAACTCTGGCAGGGGAGGCCTGGATAATAGGGTTCCTGTCACAGGGAGGTGTAACCACCTCGCAGACAGGCTTATGTGGGTGGGAACACTCTCTGAGTGCTTTGAAGTCCTGGACTTCCATCCAAGTGGTGAGTCCCACAGACCTTGCTGGTCTGCATCAAAGCATCTTTCGTGTTTCTGTGTGGGTTGCTGTTGCCAAGGCTTGTTGTGTCCAATATGGGCACCGACACTGCAGCACTCGACATCCTTCATGGGACAGCTCCAATCCTGCTTCTGGTTGTCCTCGACGCATCCTGGTCCTCGTGGCTGAAGAGTCAAGCTTCACCTCCTTCACCTGAAATCACTCGACATCGGTGGGCATCTGCTCATCGCCTTCCTGGTCACTGGCAAGTGACCCAGACTCTGTCCCCTCTGCTTTCAGGTTCTTCTCATCTTCGATCCAGGCTTGGATCTCTTCAGACACTTCGCATCTTCACAGCAGCAGCACTTTTTCGCCAGCTCCCATTGAAATCGACGACGCGACCCGACACCAAAAGACACCTATGCATCCAGCTTTCCTGGATGAGGTAACACAAGTACTCCAGTGCTCCCATGGGTGCTAGCCCTAGAACTTCCTAAGTCCAAAAGGGTTTGGTCGTGA
Source organism: Triturus cristatus (assembly GCF_964204655.1). Lineage (NCBI taxonomy): Eukaryota > Metazoa > Chordata > Amphibia > Caudata > Salamandridae > Triturus > Triturus cristatus. The sequence continues at coordinate 310,366,864 of NC_140587.1, read as the reverse complement.
CTCATATCTAAGTGTTCCTAATCTTTAAAAATCTAACTGCGACTTTCCCCATAGAAGCTAACGGGAGCTCGCGGCGGTGTTCACACACTGCACACGGCCCCCGTGGGTCCCCCTATGTCACTACCTTGGGTTGTTCCTTGGGGTCCCAGAGATTCTACAGGCTCTAGGCTTTGGGTCTAGTTACGTCGTGGTTCTTATACCATTATTTTAGTATATGGTTTGACTCGCCCCTAGGGCCTGACGTGTATTTGTGCTATTTAACTGTGATTATTGAAGTGTAACTTATGTGTTTTGACCTCTAGTCTCATAAAGAGACTAGGAGGGTGTGTTTAGTAATAAATACAAATATTTTATTTATATACCTGGTGTGGATATCTTTCATTCCATGACTCAAGAGATTATAGACTGGTAAAACAAGCTGCTTTACATTCCTTCAAGACTTAGCCTGAAGGCTGCTCTCCATAGCTACCACTAGGATAGCTTTCATTAAAGGTTGTCTTTAACCTATAACCAATAAGAGATTGTTTGGACTGATACAGGGTGCCCACTATAACTAGTGGACAGCATATATCAGGCCAACTTCTCACAACCATTATTTCATGCAATTTGCTCGCTTCTCACAGCGTCATGTCCCTATCACTAAAGTTCAATAGCCAGGTCAGGAATGGCCTGGGATTCGCACCGAGGGGCGGCCTGCGGGACGGCACCCTGTGTGCCTGCTCCACCACGAACTGAGGGGACAGAGCATTGTCCAGCAGTACCTCTCTCAGCCAGTACTCTGCATAGTATACAGGATCCCTGCCATCCACGTATTCCGGCAGTCCCGCCACGCGCACATTTTTATGTCTCCATCAGCCTTTAGCATCTTCCAGCTTTTCTTCTAGCACATGCACTTTGTCCAACAAGCTGCGTTTCGAAGTTGTGTTTGAGCTAGCGACTGGTCTTAGTTCTGTGAGGGCCACCTTGTTGGCTTGTACCTTATCCACTAATTTGCGGTGGTCCACATGAAGTAGTGTGAAATCCGAGGTGACTTTATCTATTTTGGCCACCAATGGCGTGCGCGTTTGATTGAGCGAAGCAACAAGCTTCTTGACGGCGCTAACCATTATGTCCATCTTTGTGGCCAGTGTGAGATGACAGGAGTCTTCGGCTTGAGCTGCATGCGAGCGGGCAGCCTCGTCTGATTCTGAGCAAGCCACCTCCTGCGGGGTGGCGGATCCCAAGTGCCCCATTACCAATTGTTGGGCTGTGGGTATGAGGCTTGCGGACCGCAAGCTGCTGGTGGAGATCGGTTAGAGCCGAGGCGCCGACTATGGTGTAGATTCACCACACACTTTCCTTTTTATTTTAGCTCCAGGGGAAGGGTGTTCCTGTTGCACGGAAGTGCTGGGTGCATTTAGTAGATGATGTGTTGTGGCCTTTAAGAATCTTATTTTTGCAATCTGTTTTCAAGATTAACATGGTAGGCGAATTAGTGTGGGCTACGGCCTCCAGCCTAGCTCTTCTCTCCAGCACTAGCTCAGTAGATTTTCGCTCTGCCCCTCAGTTGTAATCGTTGATGTCCAAACAGCCCGTGACATATCCTCTGGTTCACTTGTGCCTGCAGGGCTAGGGGAACTTGCTGCGCAATATAGGAAAGGCTCCTGGGCCAATCGCCTCCGGCCCTTCACCCTAGATTATATGTCTCTTCGCACCTTCCGCCATTATGGCCCCTTAATCATGCCGAGTGGAGGCCACCTTCGACCCCTCTGTATGATTTTACAGTGGAACTAGTGTGAGGTGCTGCTATTTGCTGAGTCAGGTTCTGTCTGTGTAAAAGCCAGCCAAAATGTAGCAAGGGATATGTCGGATCAGTCACACACCAGTAAGTGAGTGCAGGGGGCCAGGTGGGTTTGGTGCAGGATTACCTGGCAGGCAGCCGGGGGGAGGTACAATGCCGCAAAAAGCCAGGCCTGAACTGACCCCTGGGCCTATTCTGAGCACCCCCCACTGCCGCTCAACCCCTCACCTCATGTCACGACAGTTGTGTAAAACACCTCTGCTGTTCTGAGGGACACCGCCCCCTCTTGGCTCCTCAGCAGGCTGCAGCACTGCACTCAGGGAATGCAGCAGAGATGGACCGGAGCGTGACACTGCCTGTCCTCACGAGGGCTTCTCTGGTGTCCTGGACCGTGTCTGCCTCCAGGATTTGTGAGGCGCCGCTCGGCCCAGGCATCGACCAGAGACCCTCCGCAGCCCGTCTCAGGATCAGGATCCCCCTGCCATTAGTAGGGGATACGGAAAGCTCACTCTCCATCTTTTCACTTGCTGGCCGCCATCACCAGCAGGGCAGTTTCGTTTTTTGGCCTATGCAATCGCGCTGGACCAGGAATACAGACCCACCTGCCGTATGGCACCGCCTTCAGCAGCCTCCTCGAATGCACAGGCATATGGTGCCCCCAGTGCGCCGTCTCAATATCACTCGGGACAGCAATGCACAGGGGCCATTCCGCTTGTCTCTTGAGTACAGATGACCTCTTATTGCAGAGTAATATGTAGGATAATGACGGTTTGCGATGGAGCATCTCTAGTTAACGTTCGCCATCTTGGCTGCTCAGCCACACCCCCGGCAAAACACAATCTTAATGCCAGTCAAAAAGTCATGACATTTTGGTATGAACAGAAGGTCACTCTGGTAGAGTTTTAACCTGGCAGAAAGTGTGAGTTAGTGAGCCTGTGCAGTCCAGAGCTCTGCAGGACCAGTTGATAGGCTCATATGGTGAAGGTGTGAATCTCAAGATGATGGATCTCAAGACCCCTAGGTCCCTCTTAAGGGTGCTCCACTTAAACCACATCAACATCCACTTTGCGAGACCTGAAGTGAACATGCTCCTGGTGACAGTTGTAGAGGTGGAAGAGGAGAGTGACCTCCTGTCTGCCCAAGAGCATGATGGGTCAGTAGAGGGCTTTAACCTCTCCCCTACTGACCCTAGAACAGGAGGGTGACTGTTGACAGTTGTTAGAACAGTTTTCCTCTCTGTTCTCCCTCACCCCTGGGCTTGCATATTCGTGCAACCATGGCATAGATACTGGGGAGAGCATGTCTGTCAAAAACATAATTTACAGGTTGTCAGATAAACTGAGGGCCAGTATCAAGGAGGAGATCTCTAGGATGTTGTCATTAAGGGTGATTGAACCCTCCAATAGTCCCAAGTGGTGCTGATACCCAAGGCTGCCCCACCAGACACTACTCCAGAACTTAGATTCTGTGTGGAATACCATGGACTTAACTCCGTCATGAAGACTGACGCACAGCTCATCGTCTGAGCTGATGAGCTCATAGACAGGCTGGACACTGCCAAATTTCTCATTAGTTTTGATCTTTCATCAGGGTACTGACAGATGGCTGTGACTGAGGGGGCAAAAAAGTGGTCTGCATTCTCGACCCCAGAAGGCCACTTCTAGTTTTGGGTGATACACTTTGGGTTAAAGATAGCCCCTGCCACCCTTCAGAGTTTTGTCAACAGGGTCCTAGCTGGGAAGAAGGCATTCTGTGTTGCCTACCTGAACGACATAGCTGTCTTCATCTCTAGCTGGGAGGAACACCTGTATCACATCTAGGTGGTGCTTCAGACTTTGTCTCAGTTGGCCTGATGGTCAAGGCCCGTGACTGCCTGATTGGGGAGGCTTCTGTGGTATATCTGGGCCATATGATGGGTGGGGGCAAGGTGCATTCTCATCCAAGCCAAGATTGAGACTACACCCGAAGCTCAAGTGAGTCTCAGCAACGCTGTGTTTGTGCTTCGTGCAGCCTGAGACATTCATGAGGATTGCCCTGTGATCGTGTACACCCGAAGCTCAAGTGAGTCTCAGCGGCGCTGTGTGCGTGTGCCCTGTCGCAGCCTGGGACATTCGTCATTACCATCGGCTCAGACTGGCATCCCCAGAGGAGCTGTGCCGCTGGCCCGAGCTTGCCTTTGCCAAGGACGGACCTTGAACCATCCCCGTCGGAGTAGGGGCCCGTGTTCCACTGCCTAAGATCAACGAAGTCGCATCGGAGGCCCAGGTCGCGAGGAGAGGAGAGTGAGATTGCACCCCCCAGGTAACGCTCTAGGCCTTTCCCCACTTTGCAGCGTGAGCCTCCGCTGAAGTCCGTATTGCGGCCCGTACTGCCGAGGAGTGGCAGTACCAGGGCCAGAGTGTGGAGCTACACTTTGTTTTCCATCATAGACCGTGTTGAGGACATATTTTGTCAGTAGCTGACTGCGAGTCAGTAAGAGTGGCATAGAGACCATCCAGAGCACCACAATCGGTGACGGAGTTCATTGTTTTGTCATTATGAACTGCCTGATTGTTGCATTACGCATTACATTATTTTTGCATTACAAACTGCCTGATTGTTGCATTAAGCATTGCATTATTTTTGCATAACGAACTGCCTGATTGTTGCATTACGAATTGCATTCTTTTTGCATTACGAACTGCCTGATTGTTACATTATGCATTGCATTATTTGAGCATTATGATCTGCCTGATTGTTGCATTACGCATTGCATTATCATTGCATAACAAACTGCATTATTTGTACATTACGAAGTGCCTGATTCTTGCATTGCGAACTGCATAGCATTGCATCAGGACTGCATGGGATCATCGAGAATTGCTCATTAATACTGCAAGCACCTACAATGGCTTGCTGGCCTAAAAACCGGCCAGGTGAAATATTACAAATACGCATATGTTGGATTTTTATCATGAGGTCTCATTGTATATCTTCAAATATAAACATTTTACGTGTTTTTTTTTAATGAAACTCGTGTGGAGTCCATTTGTGGTGTTATCATTGGGTTTCTGAGGGCGTGATTGCAAATACTTTACACATTTGCCTTGGAGATAAGCCTGGCTGCTCGTGCCAAGCTGCCGAGGGAGTGAGCAGAGGCTATCTGAGAAGGTGTCCTTCCTTTCCCTGACTTAGAAGCAAGGGTCCCTATTTGGCCTAAGGTACCTACCTCAGCCAGCTAGAGACTCCCAGTTCTAACACTGACCTTTCCCAGGACACCATTGACTCCTTCCACTGGTCAGCTATGGAGCGCTTCCGCATTCCTTTGGCCTCTTCCAAGCTCAGCGCTCTACCCTCCGCCTCAGCCCAGGCAACCACGTCACAGTTCCAACTTTCCACTTGGGGCCCAGTCACTGATTTCTATTCCAAAGCTATTCTTCATTTGGTAAGTCCCAAGGCCAAGTCTATCAGCCTATTTGCGACCTTACATTTTTGTGGTCGGGGGAAAATACCGAGCAGACATATCTGCACCATAACTGCCAATACTCTTCCCAGTGTACTTTTGATCTTGGTCAGGACTGCCTCCCAGAAAGGACGTATGCACTGACATCCGCATCGGTTTGAGTACATATTGGGCACTTCCGCACTTCCCCCCCATAAGCCACATTAAGGCAGTGGGGTGTCATGTAGGACATGTATATGAAGTTGAATTGGATATATTTTGGGTGCGTATTATTGACGATCTTTTTGGGGGACTTCAGGACCTTACCCCAATCTACATCTGTGAGTTCCTCACCCACAATTTTCTCCCATTTCCCCCCACAGTTCACACAGGAGGCCAAGGGACGCACTAGCATAGAACCATTTTACTTGTTGCCCCGCCGAGCCTAGGGTAAACAATGCATGTAGCACTGGTTGCGTCTCAGGTTCTTCCCTCCCTCATCCCCATAGTTGCCTGAAGGTGCAAAGCATAGTCTCATACTGCAGAAACTGCCACGGAGGAAGCCCGCAACTGTCCACCAACTCCTCAAATGGGTTCAGAGTTTTTACCAGGTAACAATCCCCCAACTTTTTCAACCCTGCCTCCATCCAGGGCGCCAACTGTTCAGCTGTAAATATTGTCTTAGGGTCTCCATGGGGCAAGCCGACAAGGGACAGAATAGGTGTGTATCTCGGGGTCCTCTGCGGCTTGTTCTAGTACCTTTTCCAGGCCTGCAAAGCATTGCATTGCAGTATCGAGCAGTATGGGGTGGGTGTTGTTGGTACTAACAGTTTTGCCATCAGTAAGCTAGGGCAAGGATCAGGATCTGTCAGGTAGGTGCCCACCTCATTCACACGTCTATCGGTTGTGTCAGCCATTGGAGTTGGGCGGCTAACATCTAGAGTTCAAAATTCGGTACTCCCAACTCTCTCTCTGATAGGGGGCATTGCAGCATCTTTAATGACACCCTCGGGCGCCCATCACCTCACACCTAGTCTCGCAGCAGGGAGTTCAGCAGAACCAACTAGGGAGCATCAAGACCGGAAGGTTAACAAAAAAATACAATAGCCGGGGCAACATAACCATTTTAGATAGTGAAATGGTGGCCAAAATAGGCATGAAAACAAGATCTAAGGGATCGCAGAGCCCTGTTCAGATTTCCCTCTCTCAGATACTCCAGGGAGTGGAAGACATTGATACCCGGATATTTAAAGGACCGGGGAGCCCAGAGAATATCGGCCATCAAGGCCTCAGGACTGGGCAGTGGGCCCGCCACAGGAAATAAATACATCTTGGCTTTGTTAACTCGAAGGCCCGATAACTGTGCAAAGTCTTCCAGGATCTGCACAGTCGAGGCAGTGCCCGCCCACGCCTGCTCCAGATAAATCAACAGGTCATCTGCGGATAGGGAAGTGTTATGTGCCCGCTCACCCACGTAGAGTCATATCCCCTCACCTCCCAAAAGGATACTCTCTGCAAGTGATTCTTTTGCTATGGCAAACAGAAGGGGTGAGAGGGAGCACCCCTGTTGAGTTTCCTGGGGGATCCTATATTGTTTGGAAATTGTGTTGCCCGTCTTAACCCTCGCTGTGGGCTATGTGTGGAGGAGCCGTACCCATCTCACCCAGTTATCCCTAAAGTCCATACGCAGCTTAACTTCAAACAACTTCTCCCAGCTAACCGTGTGAAAGGCTTTTTCCAAGTTGATTGACAACACTGCTGCCTGCTGTTTAAATGGCTTTTCCTCATGGTAGAGGACAGAGTAGGGTCTGCGGAGAGTGTAGGAAGTGCTACGGGAGGGAATATATCCATTTTGATGGGGTGGATGAGAGATCTCATGTGGGGGAGTAACCTGCATGCCAGTACCTTACTAAGGATTTTAAAATCTAAATTGAGCAGGGATAGGGGCCTAAAATCCACTACCCTGGCACCTGCCTCCTTAGATTTAGGTAGGGAGATCACAAGCGCATCCTGGGTAGATCCAGGTAGTTCACCTCGCTCAAATGACTCAGCATATAGATTTGTTAGTTGTGGTGCTAGGCTAGCAGCGAAAAATTCATAAAATTCTGCCGGGAGGCCGTCAGGTCCCGGTGCTTTACCCGGCGCCATGGCCGTACTGGCCGCTTTGATTTCTTGCAAGGTCACTGGGAACCCCAGCTCTTCCTGCACCTGGTGGTCCACAGTCCGGAGCGGCTGGGGATATAAAAAGTCTCTAATTTGTGATGGGTGGACTGCAGTCGGAGCAGTGTATAAATGTTCATAATATTCTTGGAAGGAGTCATTGATTTAATCGGGATCATAAGTTATTTCAACCGTAGTTGTGTAATCAGTGACCCACAAGACTCTGGCTTAATTAACCATGCCAGGAGTAGACCAGCCTTCCTCTCAGCAATCTTAGTTGAGAGGGAAGCAAGGAAATCAGCCTGATCTTGATTAGGCACATAAATATTACCCAACATTACCTCCCGACCCGCCAGTCTCCCTTCCAGAAGGACATACCTTCACTCTGTACCTAATAAGGTATGTGCCAGATCAAAGAGGACCCCGGGCCTTATTCAAATCAACACTCCTCTAGCAAAAGCTGAAGCGGTTGTTGCAAAAACCTGTCCTCTTCGCCGTCTGCGTAACTTCCCGACTTTATCCTTGATCAGGTGGGTCTCTTGAAAGAAGGCTATGTGTATAGCTCTACATCTCAAGTATAAGTAGATATTTTGGCATTAGCCATGGACCCCATCCCTCATACATTCCATGTTAGGAATCGGATTGCATTGTGCGTGTGTGCCATAGTTGTAGTGTATCATTTAGCAGCCACTTTGCGGGCCCCTTCTTCATCCCTGCTCCTCCTGTCATGTATGGCTACCTTTTTCTGCAAACTTTGTGAGGTAAACCAGTAACAGAACCCCCTTGTTGAACAACTCCCCAAACCCAGGGCAGACCAACAACGGCCGGCCACACAACCTTTGTGTAAAACATCAAGTACTAATTGAGGCCCAAACCCAGCAAGGCAAGGATCTCAATGGGGTGTCTCAAGTCAATGACGTACTTGAAGATGTGTAAACTGCGTTTGGTCCACCGGCCCAGCACTGGATTGATTAGCTCTGAGCCTGGGTCGTCCAACCAGACCCCCCCTCCCAGAAAGCCCACAGGAGCCACAGATCTGTTCCCACATCATATGATCGCGTCGGATGTCTTCGGGGTCACCCCTGGTAACTTTACACTATCGCTGCGGGAAGAGTCTGAGTAAATATCCTCAGTTTCCCTCGAGGAGCGAGTCCTGGCCTCTGAAGGAGTTTTCCTATCCTGCATAATTGCTGCCACTGCTTATAGTGCCTCTGCTCTCTCCTTTTCAGTTTGCGAAGAGGTCGGCTTCTTTGTGGCACCCCGTTGGGAGTGCCTTTAGGATCATTTCCTGGGCTCCTGGGTTTGTGGTAATTTTCTAGTTGCTTGTGTTGTCTGGGGATTCCCAGCTCTGTAGGCTTCTATCCACTCCCACGCTGTCTTTGCATCCTCACCGAAGTGTGTTTTCCCATCGTGAAGTATACGTAATCGGGCAAGAAATATCAAAGAGTACAGGAGGCCCTCCTCCCTTAGCTCCTTCTTGACATCCAGAAAGGAGGCCTGTCTTTTCTGAACCTCCAGCGTGTAATCAGGGAAGATGGAGATTCTGCTATTGTCCATGGTATATGGGCCTTCAGTCCACGCTTTTTGTAGAAGGCCGTCCATATCTTTGAAATGGAGGAGCCTGGCCACTACCGGTCGTGGAGGTCGACCAGGGGCCAGTGGCTGAGTTGCCACTCGATGAGCTCTCTCAAGGGTATAAAATGTCGACAAACCCTTGGGCGCCACCACAGTTTGGAGCCACTGCTCCAAGAAGGCCACCATGTCATTGCCCTCTACTCCTTCTGGCAGGCCTAGGACCCTGATATTGTTCCGTCTGTTGCGCCCTTCCTCATCTTTAGTTCTCCGCTCCAGCATGCAGACTCTATCCGTGAGGTCCCCCACCTGCGTTGTCAAGAATCGTTGTGCCGGCACGACATGCGTGATGCTGGTTTCCGTTAATTAAACCCTCTCAGGTAGTTTCTTGTGTTCCTCTCTGAGGGGACCTAATCTTCCTGATGCCATGCTAATATCTTGATGCAGGGTGGCCTTCGTATCAGCAATGGCCTCCAGTATCTTGACCAACTATTTCTGTACTGTATCATCGGGACCTTCTGCATTAGTTCCTGTAGGTTTTCTTCTTGGTCTTGAATGACCCTCACTTGTTTTCCTCTGGGCTTGCCCATTGTGCCAGAGGGGCTTCAAAAACTAATGTCTGCGAGGACGTGTTTTAGTGGCTATTGACCAGGGTCGCTCTTCAGCGCTGCAATGTACCACAAGATCGCCTCCTGATCTATGGGCAGTCAGCACTAGCAAGTGTCCGCTCAGGTTCTAGCGTGGAGTGTTTGCAAACTCCAGGGGGTAGGGCTAATGCTTCTCTCTTGTGGTGGTGACATTCCACCCAAGTGCCTGGTCCACTCCAGCCATAGTCACTGGCCGTCCTCGCAGTAATGCCCTTTCAACCAGCTCCGGTTCCGGGCCTCTCATGGTATCACTGCTAGGTGGGCAGTTCAGGTCTCCCATGCAGACCCCTCTAAGTGGGTATTCCCATCGTTGCTTACTCTCTGGGGCATGACCGCTTCTTCCCACTCCGCTTCTGTACTTCGCTGCTCTGGACCTTGAGCCCCACTACCTAAGTGTGCAGGCCAAGGCGGGGGTCATCCACCGCCGCCCAGTGCTATCCCAGGGCCAACCCGGCCACCACAGTCACGCACTGCACCCAGGGTCTCTCCTCGTACAGCAGTGCCGCCTTGTGTCCAGTCACAGCCCCCAACCAGTGTTCCTCTGGCAGTCCAGCTTCTGCCTCTGGGGATCTGAGCCAAGGCCCCAGGCCGTGCCCTCGATGCCAGGGGAGTCCCCACTCACTCTGGTTCAGCAGGATCCGCAGGTTGCACCAGGATAGCTCTCTTTTCTGCCTGTGCCCCCCGGCCCGATCTGGGCCCTGACTGGCCACCCTACCCGACTCTCATAGAGTTTCACCAGCCCAGGGCGCCCCAGGCGTGGGCTCCTCCACCTTGGCATCTCTGTCCCGATTTCAGTGATGCAGCCTCGGGCGGGCTCCCAGGTCTTCACCCGCACCTCGGCTGGCTCATCCATATAGAGACATCTGTCCTTGATGGGCAACTCAGCAGTCCTAGGTCCGCTTCACTTCTGCCGCAGTCTCCAGTGTCTATTCCGTCATCTTGGGAGCACTCAGGTCAGACCACTGCCCGCGAGTCTCCGCCATCTCAGTTTCCCTGGTCTACGAGCAGTCTCGAACCATCTCCAGGTCTCCTGTGGTCATCAGGTCTCCCTCCGGCACAGAATCAGACCCAGGCTGCCACTGGATCTTGCAGATAACTTGCGGGCCAGTTCGGAGCTACGAGCTTATGTGCCTACCATCTTACGCACCCAAGCCACGCCCCTCTGTGGTTGCTTGTTAAAGTGAACTAGGCTACCCATGAAGTGTATGGTATAGGGTCAATGTTGCACATAACACATGCTTGCTACACCTAAGGGAGTTGTATCTGTGATGACATCACATTTCATTTTAAGGTATCTTGTACTTTCTTTCAGGCCTCTAATTCAATACTAGTTTATAGAGTAATGTGTACGGAAAAAACTTGGATGATGTCATCAGTGATGTCATCAATGATGCCATTTGACCTGTTATCAGTGATGTCATACATGATGCCATAGAACATGTCATGAGTGATGTGATGTTTGAGGTCATAAGCAGAGCAAGGGCTCTGCTATCTATAACTGGTTCATTTCTGTGTTTCTTTTAGTTATAACATTTATGTTGTCACTGACATATTCACCTAACTATAATATTACTTTAATGTTTGTTTTTTTAGTGCAATTTCTATGTTTTTTTTTTTTTTTTAAATGAAAGCAGATATTTTTATCCCACCTAACTATAATTTTATTTTAACCTTTGTTTTTTTCAGTAAATTTCTAGTTTTTTTAATGAAAAGTAATATTTTATTACCATCCATACAGCCAAGCACTAATCGCACCCACTCTTCAGCCATGCATAGCGGGGGTTTTTCCACAGGGCCTAGCCTGTGCCCAGGCCCTGTGGCACACACCCCACAGGTAGCAAACCCTACACTGTGCATTGCCTTTGAGCGTGCACAGCAGGAGGTTGGCAACAGGGCTAGGCCTGTAGCCAGGTCCTGTGGCCAAACAACCTGGAGCCGGCACTGTTGCAAATTGGCAGAGCTTGTAGATGTTTTGGGCCTTTGCATACTCAGCAGAAATTAAAAGGGAGAATTGTTGACTCTGCTCTCATACCAGGAAATGATAAGAAGGGAACCCACCCATCTTAAACAGTCACTACAGAAATGATTGCACTCCAATAAATCAACGATGCAATTACCTCCATCAAGGATTTCAGATCATTTTTCAACATGCAATTGTAAAGAAAACACACTGTCCATAAGCCTGCAAAATGGTGGGGACACCGTTGCAGACTCCTAACTGGAAGGAGCGGTGCCAAATGGGCAGAGATTGTAGGTGATTTGACGCCTTTACATTATCAGCAACAATTACTGGTTGGGCAATGAACTCTCCTTGGCTGCTGAGGGTCACTGGGGGCCAAGAACCCCCATTGTTGCCACCAGTTAGTCCGACACAGCAGGATTGATGAGACCTCATCGGAGGCCCCTCCCACTTTCTCAACCACTTTGCAAACGTGCCTCTCGATGTACTACTGTTTGGGGGATGAACTCCCCTTGGCTGCTGAGGGTCTTTGGGGGTCAATAACCTCTATTGTTGCCTCAACTAAGTCCCCCACAGCGGAATTGCTGAGACCTTGCTAGAGGCCCTACTCCCTTTCTCAACCACTCTGCAAACACACCTCCTGATCCACTACTGGTTGGGGGATAAACTCTCCTTGGGTGCTGAGGGTCACTGGGAGCCAAGAACCCCCTTTGTTGCCACAAGTAAGTCCCCCACTGCAGAATTGATGACACCTCATCGGAGTCCCTGCCCCCCTTCTCAACCACTCAGCAAACATGCCTCCTGGTGCACTACTGCTTGGGGAATGAAGTTCCCTTGGATGCTGAGGGTCGTTAGGAGTCAAGAACCTCTATTGTTGCCCAAGTATGTCCCCCACAGCGAGATTACTGAGACCTCGTTTAGGCCCGCCCCTTTCTCCACCACTCTGCAAAGCGGCCTCCTGGTGCACTACTGGTTGGTGAATAAAGTTACCTTAGCTGCTGAGGGTCGCTGGGGGCTTAGATCACCTATTGGCCACAAGTATGTCCTCCACAATGGGGTTGCTGGGACCTTGTCGTAGGCCTCACAACTTTTCTCAATCACTCTGCAAAGGCACCTCCTGGCGCACTACTGTGGTTGGGGGATGAACTTCCCTTGGCTGCTGAGGGTTATTGGGGGTCAACAACCCCTTTTGTTGCCACAAGATCCCACAGCAGGATTTCTGAGCCCTCACCGGAGGGCCCGCTTCCTTTCATTATCAATCTGCACAGGGGCCTCCAAGCGCACTACCGATTGGGGTATGAAGTTCCCTTGGCTGCTGAGGGTCGTTGGGAGTCAAGAACCCCTTTTGTTGCCACAAGTAAGTCCCCCACAGTGAGATTACTGAGAAAAGTATGAAATAAGAAGATAAAAATAAACCAGCCATGTGTCTGTTAAGAATTGAAAAATCTGTACAGACAGATGTCCGCACAGTGGCTAATGTAAAAGAAAGAAGAAAAAGATGATTTTGCATAAAGTGATAAAGCTCCTCCAAAGCCACAGCAACCACCTATGTCCCAGGGATGAGCACCTGGGACATAGCAAGAGCCTGCCCTGGTGGGTTGAGGCCCACAGGGCCATGTATGGTTTCAGAAGGCTGGGTTGCCAGGCCCCCTCCTTTCTTCTTTTAGGTAGGGCCTGCCCCAGGGAGCTGACCGCCCCGGGGCTGAGAATGGCCTGGGAGGGGGCCATGTGGCCCCCCACCCATTTAAAAAATATCATTTTGGCACCCAGGAAGTGGTGTTCACTGGGGCCCACAAGGTTCGTGAGACCCTCCATGTAAAAACTAAACAGCCCCGGGGAGCTGGTGATTCCCTGGGCAGGGGGGGTCTACGAGGCACCCATTTCACTGCAATGAGCCCCAGGGAGGTGGCAGTCCCTGGGACTGCAGGGGAGGCCTTATGGGCCTCCCCCACAATAATTCTTGAAATAGCCCCAGGGAGGTGGCGGTCCCCAGGGCTGCAGTGGGGTCATGTGGGTCCCAGCAAGATTTTAATATTGTTTGCCCTGGTGAGATGGCAGTCCTCGGTGCCTCATGGACACCCCTTGCATAATTAGAATACACTGCCCCCGGGATTTGGCCCACCAGAGGGCTTTCTATAAAAGACGCGCAGGAGCTCACACATCTTTTTGTTCAATTTTGCCGCGCATCCGTGGATGCATCTGTGAATTTTGGGCAAAATTGAATAAAAAATGCTTTTAACCCCCTGTGAGATACCTCCACCATATCTGCCATATCTCGGGTTCAGGGTATTCCTACCCTGTCCCCTTTTCTTTATTTTTTAAAATTTATTGTGGGACTCTACTTGAAGCCGAGTATCAAGATGGCTCCCAACACTTTCTGGTTGATGTGAGGGACATGGGGACTGTAGATCGATGAGTCCACTGCAAGGATCCAAATCGCCAGATATCTATATTTTATGAACTTAAATATGTCTAAAACTACTGAATGTAGTTAAACCAATTCACAAAAAGCACACTTTCTGAGCCAACATTTAGCTTTCTGCCAAATTTGATGTAATTCCGTTTGGGCTGTAATCGTGTTCAAAATCCCTATGTGAAAATGCATAGGGGAAAACGCGGTTTGGGATCCCCCTTTTTTCTCTGCCCCAACAGAGCAGCTGAACCAACTGTAGCAAAAGTTTTGAAAATGTAATAAATACTTATTGGCAAAACAAAGAAAGCTTTTCCTATGGAAACATGGTACTAACTATTACTACCTACTGACTACCACCAGTAGGTTGCCAGTAGGTAGTTAGTTAGGACCTATTATCCATAGGAAAAGCGTTTTTTAATTTGCCAATATCTTTGGCGCCGCTTGACGAATCTTTGCCAACATTTTCAAAACTAATGGTTCGCTCAGGTCAGCTCGTGTCTTGAAAGTTTCGGGGTGGTTCGTCAAGCGGGGGCCGAGAAAAAAGGGGGTCCCAAAAAGCGTTTTCCCCATGTTAATTTCAATAGGGATTTTGAAAGAGGCTGCAGCCCGAACTGTTGAACGTAAGTACACCAAATTTGGTAAAAAGGTAGGTTTTGCTCCGGAAAGTGTGCTTTTTTTTTAAATGGTGTAAATTCGTTCAGTAGTTTTTGAGAAATAAAAAAAATATATATATATATATCTGCACACCTAGGAGGATTCGCAAACCCTCCCGGGAACGAGCTTCACTCGGATTGGCTGTCAACACTCCAAACCAGGAAGTGTTGGCAGCCATCTTGTGACTCGGTAACCGAGTCACAAGAAAAAAGGTGGAAAAAAGATGAAAAACAAGAAAAGGGGGCAGGGTAGAAACACCCTGACCCCCTAGGCCTGCTAAGGGGGTCCCACAAGGAGCCCCAGGGCCAAAAGAAGCATTTTCTTTTTTTTAAAAGGGCAGAATTCACTCTGGGTGCGCAAATCTGGCAAATAATTTTTTTTAATCAAAGCGCGGGCTCCCACACTTCGTTATTTGTAAGCTCCTGGGTGGTCCAGGTCCTGGGGGCAAGGTGTAATTAATTAGCAGGGGCCAGTGGGGGCCCACGCAGCCACAGGGACTGCCACCTCCCTGTGGCTTTATTTATTATGTGCTGGGGCACACAGCCACCCCACAGCCCCGGGGACCGCCACCTCCCTGGGGCTTCTGAAAAAAATGTGGGGGGGCTCCTGCCCCACCCACTCTGCCTAGAGGACCGCCACCTCCCCGGGGCATTTATTAATATGTGCCAGGGGGCCTTGCGGGCCCCCCGAAGTCCTTGGGGACCACCACTTCACTGGGGCTTTAATTAAAATAAAGAAGTGTGTGGGGGGCTTCTGCCCCCCCACACTGCCCCAGGGACCACCATCTTCCCGGGGCACTAAATATTCAAATGCAGGGGTCCATTGCGGACCCCCGGACCCCGGGGACCACCACCTTCCCGGGCTTTAAACACTATATATTTTAGTTATTTTAGTTAGTTGGACATTTCACTCATATAAAACCAGAGAAATTCGGCCGTTATAGTTAGTAGAGCTAACTATAACTCGCGCCTCTCCGCAATGCACTGCTGATGATGTCACATATTACATCACTCATGACATACTCAGTGACATCACTGATGACATCTCAAATGACATCACTGACGACATCACTGATGACATCATCCAGTGACTGAGTGTTTCTAAACAGTTGAAGAATGTTATATTTATATATGCCAAGGTATATTGAAGAATGATTGGTTGTGTGAGAAGCTGTATGGGTGCCTGAGTGTCCGTGTGGGTGGGGTGTGTGTGACTCCCTGCATGGATGTGTGAGTAGGTATATACGTTTATGAGTGCGTGTGTTAGGTAGTGTATGGTTGAGTGGGTGTGTAAGTGGTTCTGTGGATGATGTCATCAGTAATGTCATTTGAGATGTCATCAGTGATGTCATCAGTGTTGTCACCGACCATGTCATGAGTGATATATTGTGTGAGACCATAATCAGTGCATTGCGGGGCGTAAGTTATAGTGACCTCAGGTAACAATAACTGCTGAATTTCTATGGTTTTGTAATAGTGAAATCTAAGCCTAACTATAATGTCCCTGTAACATTTGTTTTTTTCAGTGAATTTCTAGAGTTTTTTAAATTCTATTTCCTAACTATAATGTTCCTGTAACCTTTGTTTTTTTCAGAGAATTTCCAAGGTTTTTTTTATTCAATTTCCCAACTATAATGTCACTGCAACCTATGAATTTTTTTGGGAATATCTATATTTTTTTTAACTAGCTGTCATGTTTGCAGAGTGGTGGGGAAAGAGGGCGGGGTCCCCAACAAGCTATAAGTGTCGGACTTACTGGAGGTAACAGGAGGGCTTTTTGGCCCCCAATGACATACAGCATCCAAGAGGACTTCATCCCGCAAGCAGTACTGCACCAGGAGGTACATTTGCAGAGTGGTTGAAGAAGGGGGTGGGGTCTCCAGACAACTCTCAGCAATCGTGCTGTGTGGGACTTACTGGAACAAACTGTGGTCCTGGGACCCCCCATGTGACCACAACAGGGCCAAAAACACTTTTCTTTGTCATTTTTGCAATGGAGCCGTGAATCTGCTGCAAAAGTTTTAAAAAATAAGCACAAACTCAAGTACTTGTTTACATTATAGCCCCTGGGTGGAACAGGTCCCAAGGGTATACAGACTTTTTTTTAACCCCTTCAGTGCCACGCCCTTTCCCCCTCCTGTGCCGGGCGTTGCACTAGTGGGTGGGGTTCATGACGAGATAGTCTCGTCATGGGCACAGCGCAACCGTGCTCCATGACGAGACTATCTCGTCATGGGCACTAAAGAGGTTAAAGGAGGGGGATACATGGAGCCCCCCACCTTCGGCTTTATTATGCCCTGGAGACCACCACCTCCTTGGGGCTTAATTTTACTAATGCAGGGCGACAAGCATTACAGGGACATTATTGTTGGGAAACAGCATCAAAAAACCTTAGAAATTCACTGAAAAAAACAAAGGTTACAGGGGCGTTATAGTTAGGGAATCAAATGGAAAAAAACCTTAGAAATTCACTGAAAAAAACAAAGCTCACTGGGACGGTATAGTTAGGTTCAGATTTCACTCATACAAAACCAGTGAAATTCAGCACTTATAGTTACCTGATCTAACTATAAATTATGCCCCTACAATGCACTGCTTATGACCTCACATATTACTTCACTCATGACATGGTCAATGACATCAATGATGACATCTCAAATGAGGGCTTCTTAGCCCCTAAGGACTCTCAGCATCTAAGAGGACTTCATCACCCAAGTATTAGTGCACATGGAGGCTCATTTACAGAGTGGAGGTAAAAGGGGGCAGGGCCTCCAACCAGCTCACAACAATCTCGGTGTGAGGGACTTACTTGAGGTAACAGGAGGGGTTCCTGGTTCCAAGGACCCTCATCATCCAAAGGGGACTTCATCCCTCAAACAGCAGTGCGCCAGGAAGCATATTTGTAGAGTGGTGGAGAAAGGGTGCGTGGCCTACCGATGCGTGGCACTTACTGGAGGTAACAGGAGGGATTGTTGTCCCCCATGCACATTCAGCATCCAAGTAGACTTCATTCGCCATCCAGTAGTTTGGCAGGAGGTACGTTTGCAGAGTAGTGGAAAAAGGGGTTGTGACCTCTCAGCATTCCAGCTGTGTGGAACTTACTGGAGGTAGCAGAAGGGCTTGTTGGCCCCCAAGGAGTCTCTGCAGCCAAGCGGACTTCCTCACCCCACCCAGTAGTGCACCAGGAGGCATGTTTGCAGAGTGGTGTAGAAAGGGGGCGTAATCTCAGACGACCTCTCAGCAATCCTGCTGTTTAGGACTTACTGGAGGTAACAGGAGGGCTTGTTGGCCCCCAAGGAGCCTCAGCAGCCAAGGGGACTTCCTTCCCTAACCATTAGTGTGTCAGGAGGCACATTTGCAAAGTGGTGGAGAAAAGGGGCATGCCCCCTGATGACCTCTCACAATCTCGCTGTTTGGGACTGGTGGTAACAGGAGGGCCTGTTGGCCCTCAAGGTCCCTCAGCATCCAAGGGGACTTCATCCCCAAATTAGTGGTGCTCCAGGAGGCGAATTTGCAGAGTGGTGGAGAAAGGAGGCATGGCCTCTGAGGACTTGCTGGGTCGGCTTTAAAAATAATAGATGTATTTATGAGGGAAGAGGGCTCGTGGCCTCCCTTCCCTGGGCTGATTTCAGCCCTGGGGAACCCTTCCCCTGCCCGTACGGCCCAGCCTTTTTATTATTTTATGATTGAAAAATTAGGGAGTGGGGCTGGAAGTCCCCCATCCCCGGCTGATGTTGGCCACAGAGAACCTATTCCCCGGGCAAGGCCTCTTTCTCTTTTAAAATAAGAGGAGGGGAGCTGAACGGCCCCCATCCTGGGCCAATTTCAGCCCTATGTACCTCATCCCCTGGGGTCCAGCCTTTTTATTTATTTAGTTTTCTTAAGAGGAGGGGACCCACTCAGCCCTCCTCCTGGGCTTATTTTGACCCTAGGGACCCCTTCCCCTGGGGCCCAGTCTCCATTCTGCGGACCCTGGTCTCACCCAGGGCACCCAGTCACTTTGGTCCCTGCCAGCTCCCTGCCTCCTGTGGGACCTAGCATTGCTTTCACACAGAGTGAGCTGCTGGAAAGGCAGCTTCCTCCATGTGAAAGCAATTCTGCTTCACATTTAGTCAGCAAGAACATTTTTAATGCTCGCGCTTCCTGAAAGCGGAGCGTTTGCTGTGGTTTGGCAGAAGAGATAAAGCTCTCGCCAAGCCACAGCAAACAGCGGCAAGGAGAGTAGGAGACAGCCCTTAGGGATGGTGGTCCCCAGGGCCATGTATGGGGTGTGGCCCCCCTCCTATTGTAGTTTTAGCCTCGAGGTGTGGTAGTCCTCGGGATTGCAGGGTGGTCCGTGCAGCCCCCGCATTCAATTTAAGAAAAGCCCTGGGGAGGTGGCCCCCTTATTCATTCAACTTTAAGCACTGGGGAGGTTGCAGCCCTGTGACTGTGGGGGGGGGGTCTGTGTGGCCCCCACATTGTTTTAAGGTAAAGTCCAGGAAGGTGGGGGTCCCCAGGGCTGTGGGGTGGTCTGCGAGGCCTCTCCGCGTTGTTTTCAGATACAGCCCTGTGGAGGTGGTGGTCCCCAGGGCAGCATGGGAGGCCATACGGGCCTTACCCGCATTCATTTGTAGAGAAGCCCTAGGGAGGTGGTGGTCCCCGGGATATTAATAAGCCCCAGGAGGAACAGTCCATTCCCCTCCTCCTTATTATTAAAATGTCCCCGGTATCTAACTCACCCGGAGGCTTATTACTCACAAAGCGTGGGAGCCTGCTCTTTTTTTTTTACAATTGAATGACTATAGGAACTCAAGACAAGAAGACAATTACAGAGCTTCAACAAAACTGACGATGCATGAACTAGCTTGTTGTATGGAGTGCTCTCTGGCCTCAAACATTGAATAACAATGAAATGTTAAAAGGGAGTGACATTTTCCTACAAGCTGTCTTCATACTGAGTCCTTCTTCACAGTTGAAGATCGCAGTGTATTTAAATCCAAAAGCAACTGATCCTTGCAGATGCATATGTTTAAGACCCTGATTGGGTCGAAACATGAAATGCTGTTACTTGGGCCTACCTACTTCAATTAAAAAAATCATTTTTGCCTGTTTTTTGACTGAAGGGATTGTTTCTTCACGCTGTGTATTTTGCATGATTTCTCTGATGCTGTATTCTGACGGTGACGTCACCACCAAGCCCTGACCAACCAGGCTGGCCGTCCTTTTTGTCACAATCTAATTTGGAAATTGTTATTATGTATATATATCTATATATCCAAGAAAACTGCTGTGCTTAGCGGCTCACCGATCCAACGATGTTGGTGCCGGTTCGTCGGTTATAGCAACTGAAATTATATCTCAAGAATAGCTTCAGACGTCCTTCCACCGAAGGAGATAAAGCAGAGGAACGGCACACCTGGAGAATGTACAAGTTTTTATTGTACACAAACAGCAAGACTACGCGTTTCGGCGTTAAGCCTTTTTCGAGTCGCGTCGTCTTGCTGTTTGTGTACAATAAAAACTTGTACATTCTCCAGGTGTGCCGTTCCTCTGCTTTATATATATATATATGTATATATATGAACCAAACAAACGCCACTGCGCTTGAGAGGGCACTCGACGGTGTTCTATTCCCTCCGGACTTATTCGCCTTTAGCAGCCCGCCTTTCTGCAACTCCAATGTTTCACCATTCCCGACGCGTTTCAAGGCGATGACGCCTCTTAATCATGGGTTGTATACAGAAGCACAGACACGCTCACCTGTCTTTCACTCCTTTTTATTTAAAGTCAATTTGGTGAAGAACCGCCCTCAGTGGGCGTGGCATGATGATTGCAAGCGCATTTTGGGAAATGCAGTCCTTTAGGTGAGTTATATTCCCTTAAGTAGGCTCCATGCCCCTGTAATATTTGAATTCAATTTGAAATCCTTGAGTAGGACGGCGTTGAAAAAGGCAGGCTTTATTCTGCTAAGAACATCGTGCCACCCAGAGAGCGATCGTCCCCCTCTTCAGCCTTCTCAGCAGATGAGAATGGTGCTCCTCTCCCACGGCCATGGCTGCCGTGCAACAATATGAACCAAACAAACGCCACTGCGCTTGAGAGGGCACTCGACGGTGTTCTATTCCCTCCGGACTTATTCGCCTTTAGCAGCCCGCCTTTCTGCAACTCCAATGTTTCACTATTCCCGACGCGTTTCAAGGCGATGACGCCTCTTAATCATGGGTTGTATACAGAAGCACAGACACGCTCACCTGTCTTTCACTCCTTTTTATTTAAAGTCAATTTGGTGAAGAACCGCCCTCAGTGGGCGTGGCATGATGATTGCAAGCGCATTTTGGGAAATGCAGTCCTTTAGGTGAGTTATATTCCCTTAAGTAGGCTCCATGCCCCTGTAATATTTGAATTCAATTTGAAATCCTTGAGTAGGACGGCGTTGAAAAAGGCAGGCTTTATTCTGCTAAGAACATCGTGCCACCCAGAGAGCGATCGTCCCCCTCTTCAGCCTTCTCAGCAGATGAGAATGGTGCTCCTCTCCCACGGCCATGGCTGCCGTGCAACAATATGAACCAAACAAACGCCACTGCGCTTGAGAGGGCACTCGACGGTGTTCTATTCCCTCCGGACTTATTCGCCTTTAGCAGCCCGCCTTTCTGCAACTCCAATGTTTCACCATTCCCGACGCGTTTCAAGGCGATGACGCCTCTTAATCATGGGTTGTATACAGAAGCACAGACACGCTCACCTGTCTTTCACTCCTTTTTATTTAAAGTCAATTTGGTGAAGAACCGCCCTCAGTGGGCGTGGCATGATGATTGCAAGCGCATTTTGGGAAATGCAGTCCTTTAGGTGAGTTATATTCCCTTAAGTAGGCTCCATGCCCCTGTAATATTTGAATTCAATATTAAAATATTACAAATAATTTTAAAAAGGAGTGAAAGACAGGTGAGCGTGTCTGTGCTTCTGTATACAACCCATGATTAAGAGGCGTCATCGCCTTGAAACGCGTCGGGAATGGTGAAACATTGGAGTTGCAGAAAGGCGGGCTGCTAAAGGCGAATAAGTCCGGAGGGAATAGAACACCGTCGAGTGCCCTCTCAAGCGCAGTGGCGTTTGTTTGGTTCATATTGTTGCACGGCAGCCATGGCCGTGGGAGAGGAGCACCATTCTCATCTGCTGAGAAGGCTGAAGAGGGGGACGATCGCTCTCTGGGTGGCACGATGTTCTTAGCAGAATAAAGCCTGCCTTTTTCAACGCCGTCCTACTCAAGGATTTCAAATTGAATTCAAATATTACAGGGGCATGGAGCCTACTTAAGGGAATATAACTCACCTAAAGGACTGCATTTCCCAAAATGCGCTTGCAATCATCATGCCACGCCCACTGAGGGCGGTTCTTCACCAAATTGACTTTAAATAAAAAGGAGTGAAAGACAGGTGAGCGTGTCTGTGCTTCTGTATACAACCCATGATTAAGAGGCGTCATCGCCTTGAAACGCGTCGGGAATGGTGAAACATTGGAGTTGCAGAAAGGCGGGCTGCTAAAGGCGAATAAGTCCGGAGGGAATAGAACACCGTCGAGTGCCCTCTCAAGCGCAGTGGCGTTTGTTTGGTTCATATTGTTGCACGGCAGCCATGGCCGTGGGAGAGGAGCACCATTCTCATCTGCTGAGAAGGCTGAAGAGGGGGACGATCGCTCTCTGGGTGGCACGATGTTCTTAGCAGAATAAAGCCTGCCTTTTTCAACGCCGTCCTACTCAAGGATTTCAAATTGAATTCAAATATTACAGGGACATGGAGCCTACTTAAGGGAATATAACTCACCTAAAGGACTGCATTTCCCAAAATGCGCTTGCAATCATCATGCCACGCCCACTGAGGGCGGTTCTTCACCAAATTGACTTTAAATAAAAAGGAGTGAAAGACAGGTGAGCGTGTCTGTGCTTCTGTATACAACCCATGATTAAGAGGCGTCATCGCCTTGAAACGCGTCGGGAATGGTGAAACATTGGAGTTGCAGAAAGGCGGGCTGCTAAAGGCGAATAAGTCCGGAGGGAATAGAACACCGTCGAGTGCCCTCTCAAGCGCAGTGGCGTTTGTTTGGTTCATATTGTTGCACGGCAGCCATGGCCGTGGGAGAGGAGCACCATTCTCATCTGCTGAGAAGGCTGAAGAGGGGGACGATCGCTCTCTGGGTGGCACGATGTTCTTAGCAGAATAAAGCCTGCCTTTTTCAACGCCGTCCTACTCAAGGATTTCAAATTGAATTCAAATATTACAGGGGCATGGAGCCTACTTAAGGGAATATAACTCACCTAAAGGACTGCATTTCCCAAAATGCGCTTGCAATCATCATGCCACGCCCACTGAGGGCGGTTCTTCACCAAATTGACTTTAAATAAAAAGGAGTGAAAGACAGGTGAGCGTGTCTGTGCTTCTGTATACAACCCATGATTAAGAGGCGTCATCGCCTTGAAACGCGTCGGGAATGGTGAAACATTGGAGTTGCAGAAAGGCGGGCTGCTAAAGGCGAATAAGTCCGGAGGGAATAGAACACCGTCGAGTGCCCTCTCAAGCGCAGTGGCGTTTGTTTGGTTCATATGTATATATATATATATATATATATATATATATATATATATATATATATATCTCCAAAACAGCTCGCTGTCGTCGGGGGCCCCCAACCCTGCAGGGCGGTCGTGGCATGCGGGAGACAGCATTTCCTGTACGTTAATATCCACACAAAAAAGCGCCATAACCTGGTTCTGGAAAACGAAGCTTTATTTAAATTAGCGCAGGCAACAACAATGGTGAGGCACCTGACGCGTTTCAGCGAATTGCCTTCCTCAGAGGTGCATCACATGTGCAGTGTCCCAGGTGTAGATAGTGAAGTCACCTGCCTGACTGCTGCCATACTGCAAGTCCCATAATTCATCAGGAGCCTCTGTGGAATACCCGTGCAGTCATGGTGATGTTTGGCCACACTGTCAGCTCCAGCGTGATGTTGCAGGTAGGTACGGTGCTTGGGCAGACACTGGTGCACACAAACTCTTTGTTGTAACCCCACAATGTCCATAAGGCGCTGTGTCCAGAACCCGCCAAGCGGAGGCATCAGCCTCACTCGGCTCCCTTTCTCTCCTTCCACTGTAATAATCACCGGTAAATCCTCAGGCTCACAGTAGTGCAAGCGGGTCATGCCCCCCTTATTCAATCTCCAAAACAGCTCGCTGTCGTCGGGGGCCCCCAACCCTACAGGGCGGTCGTGGCATGCGGGAGACAGCATTTCTCGTACTTTAATATCCACACAAAAAAATGCCATAACCTGGTTCTGGAAAACGAAGCTTTATTTAAATTAGCGCAGGCAACAACAATGGTGAGGCACCTGACGCGTTTCAGCGAATTGCCTTCCTCAGAGGTGCATCACATGTGCAGTGTCCCAGGTGTAGATAGTGAAGTCACCTGCCTGACTGCTGCCGTACTGCAAGTCCCCTAATTCATCAGGAGCCTCTGTGGAATACCCGTGCAGTCATGGTGATGTTTGGCCACACTGTCAGCTCCAGCGTGATGTTGCAGGTAGGTACGGTGCTTGGGCAGACACTGGTGCACACAAACTCTTTGTTGTAACCCCACAATGTCCATAAGGCGCTGTGTCCAGAACCCGCCAAGCGGAGGCATCAACCTCACTCGGCTCCCTTTCTCGCCTTCCACTGTAATCATCGCCGGTAAATCCTCAGGCTCACAGTAGTGCAAGCGGGTCATGCCCCCCTTATTCAATCTCCAAAACAGCTCGCTGTCGTCGGGGGCCCCCAACCCTGCAGGGCGGTCGTGGCATGTGGGAGACAGCATTTCCCGTACTTTAATATCCACACAAAAAAGCTGCATAACCTGGTTCTGGAAAACGAAGCTTCATTTAAATTAGCGCAGGCAACAACAATGGTGAGGCACCTGACGCGTTTCAGCGAATTGCCTTCCTCAGAGGTGCATCACATGTGCAGTGTCCCAGGTGTAGATAGTGAAGTAACCTGCCTGACTGCTGCCGTACTGCAAGTCCCATAATTTATCAGGAGCCTTTGTGGAATACCCGTGCAGTCATGGTGATGTTTGGCCACACTGTCAGCTCCAGCGTGATGTTGCAGGTAGGTACGGTGCTTGGGCAGACACTGGTGCACACAAACTCTTTGTTGTAACCCCACAATGTCCATAAGGCGCTGTTTCCAGAGCCCGCCAAGTGGAGGCATCAGCCTCACTCGGCTCCCTTTCTCGCCTTCCACTGTAATAATCGCCGGTAAATCCTCAGGCTCACAGTAGTGCAAGTGGGTCATGCCCCCCTTATTCAATCTCCAAAACAGCTCGCTGTCGTCGGGGGCCCCCAACCCTGCAGGGAGGTCGTGGCATGCGGGAGACAGCATTTCCCGTACTTTAATATCCACACAAAAAAGCGCCATAACCTGGTTCTGGAATACAAAGCTTTATTTAAATTAGCGCAGGCAACAACAATGGTGAGGCACCTGACGCGTTTCAGCGAATTCCCTTCCTCAGAGGTGCATCACATGTGCAGTGTCCCAGGTGTAGATAGTGAAGTCCCCTGCCTGACTGTTGCCGTACTGCAAGTCCCATAATTCATCAGGAGCCTCTGTGGAATACCCGTGCAGTCATGGTGATGTTTGGCCACACTGTCAGCTCCAGCGTGATGTTGCAGGTAGGTACGGTGCTTGGGCAGACACTGGTGCACACAAACTCTTTGTTGTAACCCCACAATGTCCATAAGGCGCTGTGTCCAGAACCCGCCAAGCGGAGGCATCAGCCTCACTCGGCTCCCTTTCTCACCTTCCACTGTAATATATATATATATTTACAAATAAATGTTCGTAAGCGCGCTCTCAGAAGATCGCAAAACTCAGTGAAAGTAGTTAATCCACCATTTATTCCACAACGCGTTTCGGTTCAGAGAACCTTGATCACGTGGAATTGTCACCCAATCACGAGACGACTTATTGAGTTATACAGAAAGTAAAGAAGGACCAAGCACCATTTCATGTCGGACATCCTGCAATGGCAAAAAACAAACAATAGATATGGCAGATAAAATATAATGCTGCAAATAAAGAACTCATTTCTTTTGTAAGTACTGCCATAATGAATCGGCCCTTACATAAGCATAATAGCTGTATTGCTGTAGTGCACATTAGTATGTACCCATAATGAGTAATCAGTGTTTGTTTTAACTCGAACTTTATCGATCCCCAACTAAAATGTCGTTGCATCAATGTGTGTGAAATATACAAAATTAGAGTGTGTTGCACAAATGCACTTTAAAATACACATTCAACAGAAGAATTTTTGGCAAAATAATTTTTTTTCTCTTCTAATTTGCTAAATTAGTTGCACCTGTATATCCATACTCACGCAAAAGTATTGGCCTTAATGAAATTCCTTCAGAGAGTGCACATCGTATATAGTATCACAATCCCAATGGATTCAATAAACATAATGCGGAATATATCGCCCCCACCCTCTAGTGTACTCTGTACAGTCACAATCGATAACCAACAAGTTACATCAGGGCACAAAACAGAGAGAGAACAAGGGCCAGTGCCCAAAGTCATATATATATGTGTATATATATATATATATATATATATATATATATATATTATCTATTGGCGGTCGCCAGTAGATAGTTATAGTTACAACCTAGTTTCCATAGGAAATCTCAAAATTCTATTTTGAATAACTTTGGCGCCGGTTGACGAATCCTCGCGAAATTTTCAAAACTAATGGGGCACTCCGTTCAGCTCCTACCCTGAAAGTCTCCGGGTGATTCGTCAAGCGGGGGCCGAGAAAAAGGGGGGGTCCCAAAACGCGTTTTCCCCATGCATTTTTCCATAGGATCTTTAGTCGCAGCTACAGCCCGAACGGCTGAACAGAATTACGTGAAATATAGCAGAGAGGTAGCCATAAGGTCAAGGAAGTGCCTTTTGCAGGTCTGGTGTAAATCTGTTCAGTATTTCCTGAGAAAATAGCATTTAAAAGCATATCAATATCTATACAATAGGGGTGAAGAGTAACATGAGGGAGGGGTGTTTGGTGAGAGAAAGTGGAGGGGATAGAATTGGAGGGCAGTAGAGGGGGACATGACGGGGTCGCATCACGTGAGAACAGTGTCAGAGGTAGGAATTAAGGACCCCAGTATTTGTTAAGGAGGAACTATTTGAGTTATTTTTTGAAGTTGAAGTAGGAGGGGTTACAGCGTAGGTCTTTAGGCAGGGTGTTCCAGATGGAGAGAGCGTTACCAGAGAAGGAGCGAGCTTGGGTGCCTCTCTTCTTTAACGGGGGGATAAGAATGAGGGCGTTAGTGTTCCTCGTCAGTCATGCGCAGCCTGCTTTGTGGAGTTTATCTGAGAGGTAACGTGGGATGTTTTGGTGAAGGGCTTTGTGCGTGATGCATGCAATCTTATAGGTGGATCTGCCTTCGATGGGTAGCCGTTTGAGTGTTTTCGCCTTGTTATCGTCTATCGAAATCCCCCCCACCCGGCCTCACCGCCTCGCCGCTCTTACATGCACAGGCTGCCGCTGGTATTTAGTTCCATATGGTTTTTTAGCTCAATGTTGTATACATTATTGAGTATAATAAACAAAAGTGGTGGTACTATGGATATAGAGGCTTATTCACAAACATAATTTTCCAACTGTACATGTACTCATACAAATCTATTACTGAACCTAGTCGCAACCCTAATCTTTTTACCTATTCACCATTTTTTACTGTAAAGGTGCACCCAGGTGCAGTCGTACTGCATCTACACCAGGATTTACAAGTGAAAAGTTACTTCTCATACTTTTCACATGAAGGATGAGACCTCCACCTCTGTGGGGGAGAACTCCTTATTATAAAGTATAGGGACAATTTAAAATGTTTATCAAACTAAAAAAATATATTTTAATCTTAAATATTCATGTCAAATCATTTTAATATTAATTCTGGATATAGAATTAATAAAATATAATGTCCCTGCACATTAACTTAAATATGCATTAAATCCTTAATTCATAAAAATATATCAAATTTTTCTTGAGGGTAATTCAACAAAAACCACCAACAGTAACATGTTTATTTATTATCTATCGACAGTTATTAAAAGTTCTATACAGAATTAATTTATATTTTTTTAATTTTTGTGGTAAAAGTTTCATTTTGATATTAATTTGTTTATTATTAAATGTTATAATAATGTAATTACTGTAAACATAAAACAATATATACACACAGATATACACACATAAATATGAATATATACGTGTGTGTGTGTGTGTGCTTGTAAATATATATATGTAGGTGTTCCTCTCCTTGTTCTTTCAGGGGGATTGGCATATATATATATATATATATATATATATATATATATATTCACTTAAAAAACCATAGGTTTCACACATGTTATAGTTAGCTGGACATTTCACTCGTAAAAAACCAATGAAATTCCCCCGTTATAGTTAGTGCAGGCAACTAAAACTCACGCGACTGCAATCCAAAAGAGAGGTGTGGCTCACTGGTTAGAGGCGGCAGACCCGTAAGCAGAGAATCGGCCAGAGACCAGGGTTCAATTCCCGACGCGGCAGGGTCGTGGACCAGGGTCAAAACTGACTCGATAATTCTCGCCTCGGTACCTACTCTAACCAGGAACACACTCGGCAACTCTGGGCATTAAGCTTGCCTCATCTCTACAACGGCCCCCCCACAGACGCTGGGGATGCCTGGTTTCACCTTGGAGATACCCAGAAAGGGACCATCTCACAGGGATAGCCTGGATGGGTTCCCCAGCGGTCTACAGCGCCGGGACGCCCCGTTGCTGGGGCAGCTGTGCGCTTTACAAGTCTACAACATTTATGCGCACACCCTGCCGTGCGCGAGCGCAATTATAATTGGTTGTTAGATGTCGGTAAACATTCGAATCGGTCGAAACCAGGAAGTGTCGGCCGCCATTTTGTCTCTCGCAATCTGAGGGGGTGAAAAAAAAAGGTGGAGAACGTGAAAAGGGGGCAGAGTGGACAGTTCCTGACCCCCTAGCCTTGGTCAGGGGGTCACAGAAGGACCCCCAAGGGCGAAAAAAACATTTATTTATTTTTAAATTGCGAGGTGCGCGCACGGTTCGCGCATGGCGAACCGTGGGTGCTCGGTGCGCGATGCGCACCGAGCGCCCACAGCGCCTGCACGGTGCGCGCACGGTGAAAAACCTGAAAAAAAAAAAAATAATGAATGCATAACTTAGCATTTAAAAAACCGTACAAATTCACTGAAAAAACCATAGGTTTCACACAAGTTATAGTTTCGAATTAGCATTTAAAAAACCTTGCAAATTCACTTAAAAAACCATAGGTTTCACACATGTTATAGTTAGCTGGACATTTCACTCGTAAAAAACCAATGAAATTCCCCCGTTATAGTTAGTGCAGGCAACTATAACTCACGCGACCGCAATCCTCTGCTGATGACATCAGATATTACATCACTGATGACATATGTGTCTTTATGAAAAATAAATATTTGTAATATATGTATAGCTAAAGATTAATGGAAGAAGACATGGGTAAATAAGTGTCTAAATACAGTGATGTAATATCTGACGTCATCAGCAGAGGATTGCGGTCGCGTGAGTTTTAGTTGCCTGCACTAACTATAACGGGGGAATTTCATTGGTTTTTTACGAGTGAAATGTCCAGCTAACTATAACATGTGTGAAACCTATTGTTTTTTAAGTGAATATATATATATATATATATATATATATATATATATATATATATTCACTGAAAAAACCATAGGTTTCACACATGTTATAGTTAGCTGTACATTTCACTCGTAAAAAACCAATGAAATTCCACGTTATAGTTAGTGCAGGCAACTATAACTCACGCGACCGCAATCCTCTGCTGATGATGTCGTATATTACATCACTGATGACATATGTGTCTTTATGAAAAATAAATATTTGTAATATATGTATAGCTAAAGATACAGTATTAGCATCAACAGAGGATTGCGGTCGCGTGAGTTATAGTTGCCTGCACTAACTATAACGTGGAATTTCATTGGTTTTTTACGAGTGAAATGTACAGCTAACTATAACATGTGTGAAACCTATGGTTTTTTCAGTGAATTTGCAAGGTTTTTTAAATGCTAATTCCTAACTATAACGTGTGTGAAACCTATGGTTTTTTCAGTGAATTTGTACGGTTTTTTAAATGCTAAGTTCTGTATTTATTTTTAATTTTTGCGCGCACGGTGTGCTTCGCGCACCGTGCGCGCGCTGTGGGAGCTCGGTTCGCTTCGCGCACGAGCACCCACATTGCGCATTTCGTACCGTGCACGCCTCGCCATTTTTTTCAAAATATCAATTGGTTTTTTCTCCCTTGGGGGTCCTTAGATTTATATATTAAATGTGATTGTTAATTTATTTTTTTATTTTTTTATTTTTTTACCGTACGCGTACGGTAAGCTTACCGTACGCGCACCCCGCGATTTTTTTTAAAAATTATTAAATTTATTTTTCATACTTTTTGGTCCTTCGTGAACCCCCTGACAAATGCTAGGGGGTCTGCAACTCTCTTCGTTGCCCCCTTTTCATGTTATCAACCTTTTTTTTTCAGTGCGACAGACAGAAAATGGCGGCCGATACTTCCTGGTTTCGACCGATTCGAATGTTTACTTTGATCTAACAACCAATCAGAATCGCGCTCGCGCACGGCACCGTACGCGTACGGTAAGCTTACCGTAAGCGCACGGTAAGCGCACGGAGCGCTGCCACAGATATATATATTGATTTAAATGCTATTTTCTCAGGAACTACTGAACAGATTTACACCAGACCTACAAAAGGCACTTCCTTGACCTGCGGACTACCTCTCTGCCAAATTACAAGTAATTCTGTTCAGCCGTTCGGGCTGTAGCTGTGTCTAAATGTCCTATGGAAAAATGCATGGGGAAAACGCGTTTTGGGACCCCCCTTTTTCTCAGCCCCCGCTTGACGAATCCCCCTGAGACTTTCAGGGTAGGAGCGGAGCGTAGCGCCCCATTAGTTTTGAAAATTTCGCGAGGATTCGTTGACCGGCGCCAAAGTTATTCCAAATAGAATGTTGCAGATTTCCTATGGAAACAGGGTCCTAACTATAACTATCTACTGGCGACCGCCAGTAGATAATATATATATATATATATATATAAGCGCCAATCCCCCTGAAAGAACAAGGAGAGGAACACCTACATATATATATTTACAAGCACACACACACATGTATATATTCATATTTGTGTGTATATCTGTGTGTATATATTGTTTTATGTTTACAGTAATTACATTATTATAACATTTAATAATAAACAAATTAATATCCAAATGAAACTTTTACCACAAAAATTAAAAAAATATAAATTAATTCTGTATAGAACTTTTAATAACTGTCGATAGATATTAAATAAACATGTTATTGTTGGTGGTTTTTGTTGAATTACCCTCAAGAAAAATTTGATATATTTTTATGAATTAAGGATTTAATGCATATTTAAGTTAATGTGCAGGGACATTATATTTTATTAATTCTATATCCAGAATTAATATTAAAATGATTTGACATGAATATTTAAGATTAAAATATATTTTTTTAGTTTGATAAACATTTTAAATTGTCCCTATACTTTATAATAAGGAGCTCTCCCCCACAGAGGTGGAGGTCTCATCCTTCATGTGAAAAGTATGAGAAGTAACTTTTCACTTGTAAATCCTGGTGTAGATGCAGTACGGCTGCACCTGGGTGCACCTTTACAGTAAAAAATGGTGAATAGGTAAAAAGATTAGGGTTGCGACTAGGTTCAGTAATAGATTTGTATGAGTACATGTACAGTTGGAAAATTATGTTTGTGAATAAGCCTCTATATCCATAGTACCACCACTTTTGTTTATTATACTCAATAATGTATACAACATTGAGCTAAAAAACCATATGGAACTAAATACCAGCGGCAGCCTGTGCATGTAAGAGCGGTGAGGCGGTGAGGCCGGGTGGGGGGGATTTCGATAGACGATAACAAGGCGAAAACACTCAAACGGCTAACCATCGAAGGCAGATCCACCTATAAGATTGCATGCATCACGCACAAAGCCCATCACCAAAACATCCCACGTTACCTCTCAGATAAACTCCACAAAGCAAGCTGCGCATGACTGACGAGGAACACTAACGCCCTCATTCTTATCCCCCCGTTAAAGAAGAAAGGCACCCAAGCTCCGTCCTTCTCTGGTAACGCTCCCTCCATTTGGAATACCCTGCCTAAAGACCTACGCTGTAACCCCTCCTACTTCAACTTCAAAAAATAACTCAAATAGTTCTTCCTCAACAAATACTGGGGTCCTTAATTCCTACCTCTGACACTGTTCTCACGTGATGCGACCCCGTCATGTCCCCCTCTACTGCCCTCCAATTCTATCCCCTCCACTTTCTCTCACCAAATGCCCCTCCCTCATGTTACTCTTCACCCCTATCCTCCCTCCCTGCTCTCTATATCCACATATGACTCCTAGCCCTACGCACGGCCTCCCACTGATTTACTACTCCTGCTACTCCCCTAACTCCTACTGTCTTCTTCCCTCTCTTTATCTCTTTTCTTCTCTCTCACCCTCACCCACCCACCCTAACCTAAGTTCTCACTACCCACGTTAGCTTAATATAGGTGTTTTGTAAATAGCTTTCATATTTTATCTGCTTTCTTTGTTATATTAGATCTTGTTTTGTTAAAATGTTTTTGAATATTGTACCCCCCCACCCACATTCCTGTAAAGCACTCTGATACCCCTGGGTCTAGCCAGTGCTATAAAAACCCTTTAAAATAAATAAAATAAATAATATTCCTTTGTCATAGTTCATCAAAATCCCCTCATATTTAATTTTCCCTCGTCATCATCTGTCGAAATCCCTCCTCCCCTACACACCCTCACAACCCCACTGCTCTTACCTGTACGGGCCGCAGCTGCTAAAAACACCACTGAAATAATCCTCCAAATACAAACCATTGGTGTTATGCTATATTCAACAACTGTCCAAGTACAAACACTTCATAGGCAGACAAGAAAAAGCTTAGATGGACAAATGCACTTGAAGACCTCATCCAATGCAAAGCACTCCACTCTGCTTGCACAACACTTATCAGCGCAAACCTGTGAGTCTATAGGTGTTCACTGCATTTTGCATACCCACCCCAACACATCCCTTTACCATAACCCTAAGGTTAGTATACTGAATTACCTGCAACTCTCGACTGTTCACGGCAAAAGGGTTTTTCTGCAGACATACATTTCTGCGAATCCCTATTCTGTGTACCAGTGTTTTGGCACTTACTTCAATAGATTCCCTTTACTGCAAATGTTTGTGATTTGGACCTACTCTTGTGGTGTAATGAAAAACAGGTAAAGCTACAGAAGACTGTGTAGACAGTTATACCGAACCTACAAAACATCACTTCTAGCCAGATGGTACTAAAGGTAGCCACATAGAAATAGGCCCTCTGTCACTCACAAAACTTCACCATGCACCTGACCCCACTTAAAGAGAAACCAATCAGACCTGCCATCCAGCGAATGACAGTAACACCGTTTCAGTGGGCCAGGTGCGGAAAAAAGGTGGGAAAGCTCTGATTCATGATAAATAATGTCTCTGTTGCATGAATATCCAAGTGAATCCGCCTTAAACTAACTGATCTTGGGGAACGGATGCAGCATGCCACATGCGATTTCAATAATTCTCAAAAGACCCCCCTGTGGACCAACTTTACCCTGACACTTCACATTGCCAGTCAAATGATCATGTCACTGGTGAAAAATGTTTACTCTGCAAGTGCATCCCAAATCCACAAGACAAAATGATTATCTGTGTAATTCATATTTGAATGGAGTTGGTGCATTGTATTAAGCGCATTTGGGCAAGATATTAACATGTGAGATATCACAACACCTGCTATAGTGATAGTTCTATTGTTGGAAGTACTCTGGTACCCTTGGTACATGCTACTGGAAGCTGATCAACTACATAGGGCTCAAAATGCTACAATTTGGCTCATATCAGGTTTGGTAAGGAGAAATCAAATTTCAGAAGGTAGGACATCTCTCCACTGGCTCCTAGTTGGGAACAGGGTTTGGTTTCAAACTCTTCGCTAGTTGTGGAAGTGCATTAGCTTTTTCCTGAGAAGCAGGATCCCCCTCTACTGTCCAACTAGTGAATTAAGTAGTCAAGATAGATTCTAGACGACATAAAAATGTTCAACCCCTTCGGTGTGATGATGATGATGCACAAGTGCTCATGTGCGTCGGACGGCCCCCAGCCGTCCGATCACATGGCACAGGGAATGCCCAGAGGGATTCCCCCCCCCCCAACAGCCTCGAGAGCTAATGGAGAGCTTCCCCAGCTCCCGAGGCTGTTTCCCTGGTTTCTGTGCAATGACGATCAGTGCACACGTTACGCTGATGTCATTGCACAGAAACTGAAACTGAAATAAGCTGATGGGCTCATTTCAGTTTCACTTTCTATGTGCTCAGGGCACTATCTCAGCTCCCTGAGGATGTAGAAAGTCCGGAGTGGTATCACTGGAAAAGGGAGAATCCCCCATTTCCAATGGTACCCCTCCCTAGTGGATCCCTGCTTGGGGATCACCCCAGGAGGACGATCCCCAAGCAGGGATCCACTCACTAGCCACCAGGGAGGGGCCCCTTGGGTAAGGACCTTTGCTCCCCTCAGAATTATTTTGCGAAAATCTGTCTTTCTGCAGTGGCCCCAAATCCCCCCCCCCCCCCCCCAGCGGGACAGAAATCCCACTAGATACCAGGGAGTTTTATTTTGTGGAATTTAGGGGTAGGGGCTGCCCAAGATGGGCATGCCAATGTCTCCACCCACCTCTCCACAAAATTACAGTCTTTCTGCACCCTGCCCAGCAGTAGCGGGCAAACAGCCCTCCCTGGAGGCAGAAAGCCCACTAGATGCCAGGGATTATTTTCATGAAATTTAGGGGTGGGGGCTCAACAAAGTACTGTCTTTCCGCCCCCCCGGAAGAGCATAAAGCCCACAAGATGCCAAGGATTTAGTTTTATTGGATTTAGGGGAGGGGGCTGCCCAAGATGGGCATGCCAGTGCCCCCCACAAAATTCCACAGTCTTTCTGCCCCCTCGGGAGGCAGATAGGGGCATTAGCTCCCAATCTGCCCCCCGGGAGAACAGAAAGCCCTCTAGATACCAGGGATTTTTTTTTCGTTAGGGATGGGGGCTACCAAAATGGGCATGCCAATGTCCCCACCCCAAACCAAATTCTGTAGTCTTTCTGCCCCCCCCCCCCCCCCAGGCAGATGGAGTCAAAAGTCCCTGATGGGGCAGAAAGCCCTCTAGGCACCAGGGATTGTGTTTTTTTTCATACATAGGGGCTGCCGAAATCGTACATGCCAATGCCCACACCCCCCCAAAACAAAAACAAATGTACAGCCTTTCTGTATCCACTGGGAGGCAGATGGGGGCAATAGCCCCTGATCTGCTCCCGCAGAGGGGGGGCAGAAAGCACACTAGGCACCAGGGATTTCTTTCATGTATATGGGGTGGTGGCTGCCCAAATTGGGCATTCAATGCCTCCACCCCCCAAAAAAACATTGCCACAGCCTTTCTGCCTCCCTAGGAGGCAGATGGGGGCAATAGTCCCTTAACTACCCCAGGGGAAAGCCCACTAAGCACCAGGTATTATGTTGGTGTTTTTTTATACATAGGGGTGGGGGCTGAAGAGATTGGGCATGCTAATGCGCCCACCACCTAAAAAGGCTTTCTGCCCCCCCGGGAAGGCAGATCAGAGCAATAGCCCCTTATCTGCCCCAAGAAAGCCCACTAGGCACCAAAGATGTGTTTATGGGCATGCTAGTTAGAAGCCCCATAGGCAAAATGCTCCCTTTTTAAGGCACACATTTTGGCTGTTTCAGTGATATTTTGAATCTCATCTGCACCTAAGCGGGGGCAGAAAACCACTAGAAACCAAGAAGAGTTTGTGTTTGTGTCTAAACTGAAGATTGGGTGATGGTCAGCATGTACTAACCTTTGGCTGGCATTTTGCTGGTGGTGTGTGGACCTGCACTTGGCTAATGGTGTGGGTGGACTCGCGCTTGATGACGGTGTGTGGATATTGTCGCTTGCCTGGTGGTGTGCATGGAGTGGCGCTTAGGTGGTGGTGTACGTGGACTGGTGCTTTGCTGGCTGTACGCATGGATGGAGCTTGGTTGCAGGGCTGGACTGGCCGTGGTGGGATCCTGGCGTTTCCCGAGTTGGCTTGTTTTCTGGCCGTGGGGTGCAGTTTTGTCACTGGGGGCTGGTTTTGCAGCAATGTTGCAGTATCGGGCCCCAGTAACAAAAGCGAGAGTGGTGCTTTTTACCAGCACAACCTCCCCCCCCCCCAGGCCAGTCTAGTAGCAATCTGCCAGGGCTGGTTGCTGTTCCCAGTCCAGCCCTGCTTGGCTTGCAGTGTGCCGGGATGGCGCTTGAATGGCAGAGTGCATGGGTGGTGCTTGGCTGGGGGTGTGCATGGATATTGCTTGGCTGACTGTGCAGTGATAGCATTTGGCTGGTGGTGTACTCGGATGGCACTTGGCTGGTGGTCTGCCTGGATGGCGCTTGGCTGGTGGTATGTGTGGATGGCGCTTGGCCGGCGGTGTGTGTGGATGGCGCTCGACTGGTGGTGTGCGTGGATGGTGGTGTACATGTACTGAATCTTGTCTGGTGGTGTGGCTTGCACGGATCCCCCAGTGTTTTCTTACCCAGAATTCCCCTCAAACCTCAAATTTACTTTCAAAGTCACATTTTCCTCACATGTCTGTGTGAGTAAGTTGTAGAATCACTGCGCAGTCACAAATGTCCTACTATCCAACATTCCCCTTAGTCTCCTGAGAAAAATGATACTTCACTTGTGTGGGTGCCCAAAACAGTGTCAACCTAAAAACGTATAAACAAACTGTCCTTTTGGACCCACTTTGAGCCCCCTCAATCTTTACACATTTTTGGCCCTTCCATATCATAGGCACTCAGCCCATCCACACAAGTAAGGTGTCATTTTTATCGGGAGACTGAGGGGAACGCTGAGTGGAAAGAAATTTGTACTGTACGGTGATCTCACAACATTCCCAGATATTAGAGCGTTCCCCTCAGTCTCCCAAGTAAAATGATACCTCACTTGTGTGGGAGGGCCAAGAGCCTGTGACCTAGAAACGCCAAAAACACAGAGATTAAGGGTATAGCACAGTGAATTCTAAGCACTACATTTAAAAAGAAATACGTTTTAGCCAATTCTGCATTGGACAGCCACACAAGTGGGGTATCATTTTACTCAGGAGACTGAAGGGAACACTGAGTGGTAGGACATTTGTGCTGGCACGGTGATCCCACACAGAAATGTGAGAAAGATTAGATTTTTTTCAGCTAAATTTGAAGTTTGCAAGGGATTCTGGGTAGGAAAACGTTGGGGGGTCACGCAAGCCATACCTCGCTGGACTCCCCCTGGCGTCTAGTTTTCAGAAATGTGCGGGTTTTGTAGTTTCCAAAGAAGGCTTGGGCCCTTGCCTGTCGCAGGTACTTGGCCCACCCACAGGAGTGAGGTACCATTTTTGTCAGGAGACCTTGGGGAATGCTGGGTGGCAGGGAATTTGTGTCAGCTCAGTGATCCCACAACGTTCCCACACAGAAATTTGAGAAAATCTAGATTTTTTCAGCTAAATTTGATGTTTGCAAGGAATTCTGGGTAGGAAAAAGTTGGAGGGTCCACTCAAGCCATACCTCGCTGGACTCCCCCGGGTGTCTAGTTTTCAGAAATGTGTGGGCTTCTTACTTTCCCAAGATGGCCGCTGAGCCCAGGGCAAAAACCCAGATGACCCTCCCCCCTGCAAAAACAGGTTGTTTTGTGATATAATTTTCATATCTCCTCAATACGTTTAGGCCCTTGCCTGTCGCGGGTACTTGGGCCACCCACGCAAGTGAGGTACCATTTTCATCCGGAGACCTGGGGAAACCCTGGGTGGTAGGGAATTTGTGTCTCACCCTGTGTTCCCACAACTTTTCCACACAGAAAGTTTTTTAGGTAAATTTAAGGTTTGCAGGGGATTCTGGGTAGGAAAGCATTGAGGAGGCCACGCAAGCTATACCTCGCTAAACTCCCCCGGATATCTAGTTTTCACAAATATTTGGGTTTGGCAGTTTCCTAAGATAGCCGCCAAGCCCAGAGCCAAAAACCCAGGTGACCCCCATGCAAAACCAGGTTGTTTTGTGATAGGTAATTTTGATGTCTCCTCAATACGTTTTGAACCCGTGCCTGTCACAGGTACTTGGCCCAACCATGCGATTGAGGTACCATTTTATTGGAAGACTTTGGGGAATGCGGGGATGGTGAAATGTCATGGCTCGACGCAGATTCCAGAACGTTCCATCAAAGAAATGTGAAAAAAAATTGTTTTTTTGACACAGTTTGAGGTTTGCAGGGTATTCAGGGTAACAGAACCTGGTGAGAGGCACACAAGTCACCCCCTCCTGAATTCTCTTTGGTGTCTTGTTTTGAAAAATGTAAAGGTTTGCTAGGTTAACCTAGGTGCCAGCAGAGCTAGGGTTTAAAATAAGCCTTGGCATAGTGGGGCTACGTGAAGCAGCGCGTAGTGTGGCAAAATCTATGCACATCTATGCGTGAAGAAGTTACCGTCCAGCAAGAAGAGGGAGCCCTGGGACACCGCACTGAAGGTAAGGTGGTTTATTTACCTTTAACCTTCTTTAAATTATTTTAAAATGAGGGCGGGCGGGAGGCGGGTGGCGGGCAGCTCTGCTTTGCTGTGGCGTGTGCGTAGCGCTGCCTGCTACGCCTACTTCGTAAAGGGCGAAGCAGGCAGCGCTACGTGCACTCCGTGGGCGAAGCGGAGCACGATGCCCAGGGTTAGTTTAAAATCTACAGCAAGGCTCTTTGCAAAAGAAAGGGTCAGTTTTCACTGTAAGAATGTGGTGGGTCCATGTTGCGTTTTGGCCATTTCCTGCTGCAGACCCTCGGCCTACCCACGCAAGTGAGGTACCATTTTTATTGGAAGACTTTGGGGAATTCGGGATGTGTGGAATTTTGTGGACTCATGCAGATTCCAAAACTTTACAGCACAAAAATGTGAGGAAAATGTGTTTCTTTTTCTTTTTTTACAAAGTTTGAGGTTTGCAAGTGATTCTGGGTAACAGAACCTGCTGAGAGCCACCCAAGTCACCCCCTCCAGGATTCCTCTGAGTTCTAGTTTTCAAAAATGTTTAGGTTTGATAGCTTTCTCTAGGTGCCGGCAGAGCTAGGGTTAACTTTGCGAAAAAAGGGTCAGTTTTCACTGTAAAAATGTTGTGTGTCTACATTATGTTTTGGCCGTTTCGTTGTGGGCACTAGGCCTACCCACACAAGTGAGGTACCATTTTTATTGGAAGACTTTGGAGAACACTGGGTGGGTGAAATTTTGTGAATCCACATAAATTCTAGAACTTTCCATCACAGGAATGTGAGGAAAATGTGTTTTTTTTGCAAAGTTTGAGGTTTGCAGGGGATTCTGGGTAAAAGAACCTGGTGATAGCAACACAAGTCACCCCCTGGATTCACCTGGGTATCTAGATTTAAAAAATGTATAGGTTTGCTAGGTTTCCGTGGGTTTCGGCAGAGCTAGGGTTAAAAATCTACAGAAAGGCATTTTGCAAAAAAAGGGTCAGTTTTCACAGTAAAAATTAGGTGTGTCAACGTTGTGTTATGTGTGCAAATGGTACTCTCAGTAAGGCTGGTGAGGTGGATGAATTCAGAGCTTTAAATTTGAGCCAAATCAGCTCCTGCTAGAGCTGCAGACTGCATTGCTGGCAGACAGAATCTCTCTCTGCTATTTCAAAATATTACATGCATTCTCCTCAAGTCACAGATCTCTCTGGAACTGGCAACACACACCCAGCCCCACTCACCATCTGCCGCTGCAGCAGCCTGGCTTTGTCAGTGAATGAGGGAAAGCGGGGAACAAGGTTATGTATAAGGATTGGGAAGAAGTGATTCTTTCAGAGAATCACATTTTTATCTACACAATGCATTGAGAATTGAAGATGGCTCATGTAGTCGCCCAGACATCAGGACGCCTAGGTCTTTCTTGGGCCTCTAGGGGTATGGAAACCAAATATACAACACTCATTTTGTACTGGTTACAGGCTATAACTACGAGTAGTCTGTACCCCTTTATATACGCTCTCTGGACGTGCCCTTTATTTAAGTCCTCGGGCTGCGCCGGTCCCATGGGATGCTGATGTGTTACAATGTACTGTAGGGCCGGGTGGCTCACTACATCCCTCTTAACCATTAATAAAGTGAACGAAACAAAAAGAAAGAATAACACAAAGTAAAAGGAGCACAGCTGGATCAAACACAACCAATATTATAAGTTCTGCTTCCGGGGGAAATTAGCACACAAAGGGCCTCATGTAGGAAGCCCAATACCGGTCGGTAACGGCCGATTTTCAGTAAATATACCGTTACCGACCGGTATTTGGGCTTTTTAGATGTAGGGGGCTCATTACATGATTCGGTATTTACCGAATCGGTAAAATTACCGAATCGGTAATTTTACCGATTAGGTAAATACCGAATCATGAAATGAGATGTAGGGGGAGTGTGTGGTGGGTGTGGGGATTCGTTATTTACCACCAACTAAAGGTTGGTGGTAAATGACGAATAGGTGTAAAAAAGCAGTTTTGCGCACGTTTAAGTGTGCAATGTGGCAGACATACATGCCCTTAGGGCATGTATGTGCGCCACATGTGCACACATGGCCGAATCAGGGGTGCAACAGGGTGTCAATGTGACACCCTGCCACCCTTGCATGTGCTCCCCCCATTACCGAATCGGTATTTACCGAATCGGTAATGAGGCATACCTTCCCATCAATGGGAAGGTATGCCTCATTACCGAATCGGTAAATACCGATTCGGTAATTACCGAATTTCTACGAATCGGTAATTTTTACCGCATAAATACCTACATAGCATTTACCACTTCATAAATACCGAATCGGTATGATTCGGTATTTATGAAGTGGTAAATGCCAGGCCACCTACATAAGGCCCAAAGTCTCTTAGCTTCTGGCTTGGTTGAGGTTTGTCTGTCAGCCAGTATGGCCCGCCTCTCTGGCTTCCAGTGGTTGGAGGAGCCGGCATAGCATATTCATCTCCCTGAGGCTGCGCTCTCCTAATGTTGTACTCCCAGGCCGCAACCTCTGGCTCTCTCACTTCTTGACCTCCTAGGGCACCTTCTGGACTGTACGCCGGGATGTTCTCCAACTTTGTCTCCACAAATACTTCCTTCACCCTCTCTGGAGTCCTCTTGAACCATGAGATATTCCTTGATGCTTCTATGTTTCCTCTTACTGCGCACACTGATTTTTGATTAATGCGCCCTTCTCTTGTGGCTGGCTTGGTCATTGTTGCTCTGTTTCTGGCTTGGGCAGCATTTATGTCCACTACCCCCAGCATCCATGAGGGCCCTGCTGGGACTTGGTCTCTGCCAGGCTGCTTCATGAGGAGATCACGGGGTGTACATCCAGTGGTGCAGTATGGGGTTTGCTGATAGGCTCTTAGGAACTATAGCAGATATGATTCCAGTTCTCCCTTTTCCACTCCAGAGAGCTTTGTTCATTGTTCTCAGGAGTCTCTCCACTTCACCATTGCCCTGCAGCCACTGTTGAGTAATTTTCTGTGCCGAATATTGAGACTGTGGAGGTATTTCATAAATTCTTGTCCCTGAAAAGTCGGTCCATTGTCTGTCTTGACTTTGTCGGGAATCTCTAGAAGAGCAAATGCACGGTCCGATGCTGGCTTTACACATTCAAACGATGCCGACCTGACTATTCCCACGGCTGGATATTTGGAGCGGCTGTCCATCAGGACCAGGGTGAGCTAGTGGCCTGAGAAACTTCCAAAGTCCATGCTTATTTGGACCCATGGTGTGGTACTAGGATCGTTTGCGATAACAGGTGCCCCCGTTGGTTCAACCCTGGTGAGCACACAGGATCGACAGCTCCTCACCCACTCCTCTACTTGTCAGTCCATTCCAGGGAACCAGACCTTTCTCCTTGGCCATTCCTTGGTTTTGGCCACTCCTTGATGCCCCAGATGAGCGAGCTCTATGGTACGTGACCACAACTGGTGCCCCATTACAGGCTGGTGCCTGCGAAGGACAAGCCCTTCCTCACTTTCACTTAGTTCATCCCGGCACCTCCAAATGTATGTCCTGACCTCTTGTTCTTCTTTCATCAATCCCCGACATCCATTGAGGAAGTTTCTCTAGTGCTGCCTCTTTAACGCCTCCTTGACTCTCCCAAGGCTTGCATCCATATGTGTGGCCTCCCTTATTACTAGTATCGGCAGAGCCCAGGGGCATGATGCCAACCTGACTAGTCGTATGAAGTCCTCCACTCCTGGATCATCCTCGCTATGGCTGCTGTTACCGATATCTACCTGATGCCGGGACAAATAATCTGCCAGTTTATTAACTCCTGTCCAGTAGGCGACCTCCAGTGAATACTGCTGGAGCTGAACTGCCCATCTCTCAATCTGAGGCAGTCCTTTGTGAGCTGTTCCTGCAAATAGCGGCACTAAAGGTTTGTGATATGTAACCACCAAGAACTTCTGGCCATAGAGGTAGAGGCAAAAATGCTCGCAAGCCCATCTGATGGCTAAGGCCTCTCTCTCTATTGTGCATACTGGGTCTCGACTGCAGTGAGTGCTCTGCTGGCGTATGCTATCGGTACTCATTCA
Organism: Triturus cristatus; assembly: GCF_964204655.1. Classification (NCBI taxonomy): domain Eukaryota; kingdom Metazoa; phylum Chordata; class Amphibia; order Caudata; family Salamandridae; genus Triturus; species Triturus cristatus. The sequence continues at coordinate 310,324,426 of NC_140587.1, read as the reverse complement.
TCTCTATCATTCTTCTGTGGGAGTACTGCACCCAGACCTACTGGGTTAGCATCTGCGATCATCTCTTATGGTCTGGTAGGACTCCATTTTGCCGTTGGGAAGGAGAGTCTCCTTGATCACTTTGAATGCATGTGCAGCTTTACAGTCCCACTATCACTGAGAGTCTTTCTGGGTCAATGCTCATAGAGGGTCAGACAATGTGGCCAGGTTGTGAATGAACCTCCCACAATAATTAGCCATTACGAAAAAACTGCACACTTTCAATTGTTTTTTTTGGTACTGCTGTGGACCTGATGGCCTCTACCTTTTGCAGGTTGACTTGCATGCCCACTGGAGAGAAGCAACACCCAAAGAACTCCACTTCATTGGTGTAGAATGCAAATTTTTTCCAGTGCAGTGTCAATCCACGATCCTCCTCAGGGCAGCTTTTAGTCAGGCATGATGTTCCTCAAGCATGGTTTAGAATATGAGGAGATCATCGCTCATGTTAATGACAACGATCAGGTTTCCCATAAGGCCTCCTGAAATACTTTGGCTGCTGAAGACACCCCAAAATGGAGTCTTTTGAACCAGCAGAGTCCCACGTGAGTCAACAAAGTTGGAATGTAACAGGATGCCTCCTCCATCATCAGCTGATGGTACCCTGAGTTTAAATCAATTTTGAGAGCCACCTGGCTCCGTTCAAGTCCACCAGTATTTCATTGAGAACGGGGGGATTATGTGTTTCTCCCTTCTGATTGCTCGGTTACGAAGCCTCATGTCCACACATAATCTAACTGCCCTCGGATTCGTGGGTTTTGCAGCAATTACCGATGGCGACACCCATGGAGTGGGACCAGTCATTTTCTCAATTGCACCAGTTTGGTTCAGGGATTCTAGCTCTTTTTCGACTAGTGGTCTGAGGTGAAATGGTACTCTGTGGTGTCTCAAAGCCATGGAGTGCACTGTCTCATCTATGTGGAGTCTGACCTACTCTTCTTTGAGGCACCCAAGACCTTGGAATAGTTCTGGATATTACGCTAGAATATTGTCTGCATGTGACTGGTGGATCTGTTTGGCAAAGAATACGAGGCCTAGGTCCTCTGCTGTGTGACATCCTAACAATGTTCAAGTGTCACCAGCAGTCACATGGAATTTGGTAAATATCTTGTTGACCCCATAGGCAACTTCCACCTCAACAACTCGGTTATGTGCCCCCATAAGTGTGTATTTTAGCTTTTGTGGTTGTTAGGGTTGGGGTCTGATTTTCTTTAGTTGCTCTGCATCTATGATGTTCACCGAGGCACCATTGATGTTTATATGGCACAAATGTGGGAGCCTCATTTTCTGGTTGTTCCTCCCCGTGAAGGAGATAGTGAATACTTCCTTTTCTTTCTTTATTTATTGGATTGATGTCCGGTCTGTCTTTCCATGCACGTTTAGGCACACAGCCCACTCATCACCAGTGTAGTTTCCCAGAAGTCAGGGCACCTAGGTCCCCAAGGTATGGGCACCAAATACACAACACTCACTTTGTACTGGTTATGGTCTCTGACCTCCAGTGGTACGCGCCTCTTTATTGCAGCCCTTGTGTCGCACACGGCCCATGGGATGGCCATGTGCTACAGTGTTCTGTAGGGGCTGGGTGACTCACTACAGCTCAGCTGTAACTAGCTCAGCCCTATTGGTATTTCAGGAGTGCCAGAAGTTGACCACAATAAAGCAAAAAGAGACAGGGCATTGTCGGTGTGACAAAGAAACATGGATGGGGGCGGGTAGGCAATAAAATATGGACATGGAAAGCTCATTGAGATGGACAGCAGTGAATGCATACTGACCAGCAAGGAGGTTTATAACAAGCCTTTCATGCACTCTAGCTCTGTTTCTCTTGGCTCCTGCTAAGACCATTCTGTGAGATTTAGAAAGAGAGAGAGAGAAAGGGAGTGTGCAAGTCTGATTTCTCCATAGTGCAAATCAAGCATGAAATGGTCATCATGGAGGGATACAGTGGTAAGTGACAAGGCTGAGCGGCTGACTGCTTAGCTGGTACACAGAGGAGAGTTACCCAGAAAGTTACACATGAAGAGATATCTTTAAAGAAAGGTAACATGTGAAAGAGATTTACTCATAAAGAAATGGTTAGCTTGAAAGAACGTAAGACAGGAGGGTGTGTTATAAAGGTAATATATATAGGAAAGTTGCCTGTAAAGGAAGGAACACACAAAAGAAAGCTACCCACACAGAGAAATATATGTTACACCTGAAAGAAAGTTACCCACACAGAAGAATTACACGCAAAGTAAAGTTACAAATCAATCAGTGTTGCCTATGCAAGAAACATAGGTGTGACGCTGTGGGCAATATAAAATCAGGTTACATATGTAAAGGGTGTTACAGGGAAAGCAGAGTTTCACATGGAATATGGTTGAACATGTTAATAGTATTCCCAGGAAGAATGATTACACTTGAAGTGGGGGTACTAATGAAGTAGGATTAAACGTGAAGTAAGAATACATGGAAAGCTGGGGTACACATAAATCCTGCTTTCTGGAAAATGCCAGGAACATATGAAGCGGTGATACTTAAAATGAGATGCACATTGTGACCCATGTTTACATGCACATAAAGCAGGCAACACAAAATCACGGATAACTTCCGAGATGGCTTAAAAGTGAAGTATGGATATGAAGCAGGAGTACGCGGGAATTGCCACATAGTAGGCAATGATACGCATGGAGACAGTGACGTAGCTAGGCCTTAGACCTCAAATGGCGGCCCCTGCGTTTGCTGCCCACGGCGGCCTGATCGAAGAGCGGGGGTGCTGGCCGTTCGTGCGGCCGTATAGGCCGCAGGTAAGAGTGAGGGGGGATTGAGGGGGAGCTGGTGATTCTTTCAGCCGCAGGTAAGAGCAGGTGGAGGGGGGAAGTCTGCCGTCCCCAAAACTAATGCCGCCTGGGGCGGTCTACCCCCACGCCTCCCCTAGCTACGCCACTGCATGGAGCAGGGATACAGGGTTACCCTGAAGGGGCCAAGCATAAAGCCTGGATACACAGAGGTGATAGATTTCCTGGGCTGCGTTGTGTTATGCATGAAACATGGGAGCAAAGGAAGCAAGGGTGCATGTAGGGCAGTGCTACAGCAAAAGTGCAACTGCAAGTGAAACACTGAAAGAGGGGAAGCACAGCATCTGTGGGCGAGGGTTACCACTGGGGCAACTTTACATTTGAAGCATGTGATACAGGATGTAAGGCAACTGTGGAGCAGTGGTAGCCGTGGGGCAGATTTGCAAGTGAGGCATGGCACTAGGGGAGAAGGATTGTGCCTGAGACAGAACTCCACATAAAGCATCAGACAGGGAAGTGGGTTACAGCAAATAGAGCCTGAAATTATCAGCATGGAGTGATACACTTGGCAGTTGCAAGGCTGGGTGGCTGAGCCAAGCTGTTTAACATCAGAAATGACAGCCATTGTGAGCACAGACAAGGAGACTGATGAGGAGAGAGGTGGCTGATATGAGTCCGGGGAGGAGGAGGAAGAGGCTGGGAGGTCTGGTGTGGAAAAAGATAACTTACCTCAGTTTGGCCACTGCAGCTTCAGGGACTGACTGTGAGCACAGCAGTTCATCTACAGTGCACTGGATACCTCCCCGATCATTAATGCACAGGCACTAAAGTGAAAACTAGTAAGAGCAGGAGACTACTGCTCTGTTAGCAAATGTAGGCACTGGAGTGCTCCCAACTGCAAACAAGGAACAACAACCGTGGGAACTGGAGCTCTTACAAGTGCAAAATGAAAATACCTATAAAGAAATAGCATCTAAAGGACACAATAAATAAAAAGGCAAATATATGAACTAGGATAGCTCTATTAGCATTGGCCCACTGTCACACAAGCCTCCAGGTAAAAATTAGGACTCAGCCATGCCGGATGTGCTCTATGAAAGTGCCAAAAGGCAATCGTGATAAAAGGGATGGATCACATGTGTAGAAATTTCTAATAATATCTCTGCTCAGTCCCAGAAAAATACATTAACATCTGTATGACTGTGGAAATATCGAATGCCCCCTAGAGCCAATAATGTTGGTTCTCCTTTGAATCGTTATGCTTTTAGTGTCATTTTTCCAACACAGCACATTCCTCTATGCCCTACTGGCAGGCGACTCTCAAGGAATTGAATAACAGTGTGGAAACTAAGAGAATTAAAATGTGAAAAACATTCAACATAATAAACTAAATAAATACATCTATTGGTGGGTTATACAAATGGAGGCAAGCACACTAAAATGTCTCTTCTGTTAAAGAATTCATCCTCTCACACTCTAGAAGCTGTAATTGGTCATGAATATTCACATTTGGGATACTGTTCATAAGAAATTTAAAAATGGTCAATGTATTACAGAAACTGTTCTAAAATGTGAACATTAATGTTTATATTTTTGCTGCACTGTTTCTAGCGTTTCAGGATAAGGGTTTCCAATGAGGCAAAATGAGCCCCTGCTAAATATACCAGGCTATCTTGCGCCCTTCTAAACAAGGGGAAGGGAATCAGAAGCCCCATGCAGGCTGCAGAAGAAAAAAGAGCCTGGAAAGCAGAAGGGAGGAGGAAGCAGCTGAACCCCAGAGAGGGAGCAAAGAGCTGCTTCTCTGAATAAAAACAAGCTGTGAGGGGTGGGAGGTGTTGTGGAGGTGTTGTTGTGGGAATGGCATGGGAGATTAGGTGAACTGGGAGCAGCAGAGAGCATAAAGACAAAGTTGTGCACTGAAGCAAAACATATAGCCCATAGTGTAAGGATCAATGTAGCAGGGGCCGTCTCCAGGACAGAAGAAAACAGCCCAAAAGAGGAACAGATATATGCTATTAGCCTATGAAAACAAATTTGTAAAGGCAGACTAAAGCACCAATCGAAAGCGTTGGGCATGTTTAAAGCCCATATACATAACACCCCATGTCTCAAAGACAGCACATACGCTGCCTAGGTGAGACCTAAAAATCGCATTCTCCCAACCACACACACTTCATCACGGTGTAGCATGCTATCCATTAGAAATACCACAGAATGGAGTTGAAGGGGTGTGTAAATGCTGCAATGCACCATAAAACGATACAGTCAGAGAAGTTCTGGAAATGTAAGACAGACCTTCATTGAATAATCTCATCATTAATCATCTGGTCTTTGTTTTAATGACCATGGCAATAATAAGTCAATTGAAAGTGCAGCACACAACTTGTCATAGCTACTGCTGACTGAAAGCCTCCTATTGTAGTAGTATTTGTACAGGGTTGTATGACAGAGGCATGCATGGCTGAACCACGCGTGCCTCTACAATGTCGTCCTAACCACTAATACGTCTAAACCACACATTCATTTAATATGCATGCCTTTACCATGCAATTTCATGGTAAAGGCCTGATGGGTAAACGTATATGCATAGTAAAGATTACCACTACCCTGACCCCTCCTCTTCACCATAAGCCCTAAAATCTCATCCCTCTACTTCACCCCCACACACTAAGGCCTAAAATATACCCCGCCTTCCCTTTAAACTACCCGTTTCCCTCCCGCAGCCCTGAGGCCTAAAATCCTGCTCCCTACCAAAAATTACCCTGACCCCAGTCTCCCCGCCCTGAGCCCTAAAACTTACCCAGCGCTGCCTTTAAAACTAGGCCTGGGCCAAAAGTCCGTTCCGTTCGCGGAAATTGCGATAATTTGACATTTTCGCGTTCCGCGGAAAGCGTGAAAATGTCAAAATTTCCGCAATCCGCATCTTAGCGGTAATTTGTTTCTTGCTCGCGCTGTAAAAAAATTACATTCTCACGTGCGTGCGATCGCCTTACCTGAATCCCCGCGTTCGCCGACAAGTTTTCCCGACCCGGTCGCGTTCTCCACGAGATATTGGATTGTTGTTAGCCATTTTGCGCTGTCTCGCAACAGTTCGCGCCCGCATTAACGTCACTTGTCGCGCGATCACGTCATTCTTCTCGCGATCATGCACCGCGCGAGTATGAGAAGATTGAGATCTCGAACACGTCATTCTCCACCGCGAGCGAGAGAGTGAGGACGTGGGCAAATCTAATCGAATGCGAAAAGGAGAAAGAGACCCCGAACACGTCATATCCAATGCGACAGGGAGCGAGAGAACGTGATCAAGTCATTTTCGACACGCCATCGACATCCAGCGGAAGTAATGTGAAGCTCGAGAACTCGAACATGTAAAATTTTCAATTTGGAGAAGAACATCAGCTCTAGCAGCATGAAACCTTCTGCAATGATTTTGGATGAAAACAACTCCTCAGATTGACATTTGGCTGTCCTTTTTTGTGCAAGGAGTCCTTTTTTAAAAAGGTGGGGAGAGAGAGGAAGTGACACAGAATCTCCAACTTCCTGTTCCTGTCCAGCAGGCTCCTCCCAGTGCTTTGTCCATCTCCTGCTCATTCTGCCTTTGGATTTTGAGCTGGAAAGATCACTCTTTTTGTCTGCTGCATCATTGCAATTGGATTTGAGGATTTTTTGATTTGGATATTTTACAAGTAAGTGGTTGTTGTGTCTGTTTGATTGTGGGCATTGCAGTTGTTGTAACTACAATCTCCCGCCCAAATCCATTGCCCTCATGAATGATGATTGGATGATGGTAAAAATACTAGAAGAACAAATTCAAACTTTCCTAGTCCTGCCAAAAGAAGTGGAGCATGAATCAGATGACTACTATAGCTATCCTCCTTTCAGAGCCGAGAGAAACTGCCCATTACCTGAAAATAAGATGGAACAGGTAATGATTGATGGCATGCATTGGACGCAGAGTCGCAGACTGAATGATTTTGTTGTGTTTGTTGTGCATGAAGTTATGTAATTGTGCACTGCCACTAATCATCTTTCTACAGAACACACTAAACTTAACTCAAGGTGAATTCAATTTTCCCCTTCTTGCAATTAAGAAATTTGTACTTCTCCTGCAGCTTGGTGATACATTGCTTTTAATTCAATACAGGAGGGGACTCACTCGATCTGCGCAATGAGTATGATTGACACAACAGCACCGTCCATGATGATGGCGAAATAGACGGCCCGTTAACTTAAGATGAGAAGGAACCGGTAATGACAATTAATGGCATGCATTGGACACCTGACGCTGAGTGATTGGTGTTTGTGTTTTCGTTGTTTGTTTGTTGTGCACAAAGTGAAGTCAAAGTGTACTAGTAATCTATCTTTCTGTACACACTAAAGACTGACTCAAGTCAATAATATTTCTACTCTTGTTGTGTAATAACAATTTTACTTCTACTGCAGGCCGATCTTCACAGTCTGTCAGTAAAAGTATCGGAGATCATGATGAAGTCAGGAGGACGTTTCATGAGTGGCATAAAACTTAAAAGCCTAAAGGTAAACACGTCAACAACAACCACAGCAGACCCAAATGTCTGTGTAGAAGTGGAATAGCGGTGGGATGACTGCGTTGCATTGATTTACTAACTTTAACTTAAACTGTAAAATGCTATGTTTGGAATGGATAATGTGCTTTGCCTTTGTCCAACTCTTTAAAAAAAAAAAAAGTACTGTAAAGTCTAAACGTAGGAGGTGCTACTGCTAAGCAACGTGCCGTCAGGCCTGGCACTGTGGGCCTGCTCTCTCCTGTTATTGTTGAAGGTCAATGCTGGAAACAGACTAGAGTAGAGACTAGAGATGATGCATACATGCCACCTCGGAAAGTGTTCTTGTTGCACTACACCATAACTTGTGCATTTGTTTCAACTTTGTTTCTCAATATCCCCTTTGGTTTTCCATCTACAATTACAGGCCGGGCCTTGCCCTATACTTTGGAAAACATTACAATGCACACTTACCTTACCAATAAATCGACATTTTTTTTTCCAGCCGGGCAGTGGCGAGTGGTGAGGCAACACACCCAAGATTGATGGACGAGAGGACCAAGAGGAATGCCGAGATGCAAATCCAGTCCACATTTTTTACCAGGATAACACAATAACAGTATCAACTTTTATCTTCTTTTTAATAATTTGAATAACTTTTTTGTATACAATCTTTAGAAAAGTGTGTTCTTGTTTTTGATCATCATTAGGTTTGCTCTCTGTTTACGATTCTTCCCTATCAATATTTAAAATTTCTATTTGCTAACTGTAAAAGTATTAAGGCCGGAACAACAGAACAAGAAGTGTATGTAATCCGGGTCTCTCATCATCATGCATGCATTTCCTTTTTCTCCCTTAACATATGGAAATGTTAGTCTTCAAAGATTGTCATTTGTTTCTCCATGCATACTGTTTTTCAATGTCAAACCTTTCCCAGAAACCCCCTTTGCATCCATTCAACAAACCCTAACTCTCTTCCCCCGGGCTGTGTGACTTATTGTCGAGGTGTGACTAAATTAAATGTACACCAATACTTAATCACACACTTGCTGGGGCGGATGTGGCGAAAGCAACAGTACTTCAATTTCAAGGCAGAGCGATGATCTTCTTCTGCTTGCCCACCCATGACTAGGATATTTTACAGGTTATTTTATTTAACAAAGGAACATATACCTCAGCATTGATTGGATTTGTTTGTTGTCATTCCTCATACACAGCACTAACTGTTAGGCTGTAGGCCTAGTCAAGTGACTCGACACAACTATAGTTTGTAACTCTGTCTAGTAGGCTATCCCTTCCCAACCACCATTATGTTTTGTTGTAAAATATTTTAGCATTATATTGTTGCTCGGTAAGTTCTGTACTGTACTTCATTTTACTACTCCTCTAACAGTCTCTCAAAGGCGATTGACTGTCTCCTTTTCTTTTTTTGCAAATGCTGCCGCCCTGCCAGTGTCTACTACTACTACTATACTACCACCACCACTACCCCAATCATGGCATGTAAGAAAAAGCAAACCATCTTCACCATGCAGCCATTGGTGTGCCTAAGTTAAACATAAACATCAAGCACAGGTAAGAGAGAAGTTTGGGGGAGGCAGAATTAATAATGGACATGTTTTCAATGATTTCAATTTCACACACCAGTCCAGATAAAGAATGCATAGACTAGAGGACAGACTGAAAGTACTAGAAGGACAAGTCAATCAGTGAGGTGTGTCGCATCTATCTGTTTGTGTCTTACACAGTCAGCCAATTATTTAAATAAAACACAGGCTATGGGCGGCCCTGCACCAGCAAGGAAACAGTGTGATGCAAAACAGTTACCCCACCTACAAAACATTAACAACATTGCATGTAACACAGAAAAATATATTTAATTTACCCTAACAAAAATAAACTAAACCCACAAAAGCTGACCCACCCCCCTCCCTAACCCCAACCAATGTCTGTAGGAAAGTCCAGGAGAAAAAGTCCGTAAAGCTAAAACCCAACACCCAAACCAGTTCCCACCCACCCAAACAAGAATTAAAAAAGGGGCAGAACTTGATGACAGGGACTAAGGTGTGGGGCGGGACTAAAGGAAGACACGCATCTGCTCCTCTAAACGGGCGACGCGGTGTCTGAGGGCGTGGCAGTTGCAGCCACAGTGGGGGGGGGCACCAGAGATGGCACTACGGTGGCAGCGGGCAGCCGCCAGACGGTGGCGCCGTACCGCTGGAGGGCGGTGGCTGGGGCCCGGGGCACTGGAGGAGGCTTCAATTGCTGCTGCAGTCTCCTCCTCCTCCTCTGCCAAGACCACCAGCCACCGGTATTCACGCTGGATTGCCTCCAGCTTCCGGCGCCGTGCCTTGTCGGCCAACTCCTTTCGATTGAGTTTAGGAGTAGCTGTGTATCAAAAAGAAAAAAACAAGACAATTGTAAAATATACTCTTAGAAAACAGTAAGACAAGTTAATTATTTATGCACATAGTGGCATGGTAGAGTAGCACTATAAAGCACAGTAGTACATAACATTTTAAATCTCGCCCGTCCTTCTTCCTTCCACCCGTCTTTCACATTTTAGTTGAACAGTGCATCAGGTGCTCTTCTCCATAAAACTTTCAAAGCGGAGTTGAAATCAGATAGATGAGGCCATTGGTTACTCAATACTCCCGCTCCTATGCCAATTAAAGGGATTCTAGTCTTCTAGTTCACTCTTCAAATGTTCACAACAACTCATACTTAGTTACGACATCGGATGGCGGGCAGACTTTGTCCACCCGCCATCCTCACGCTAAAAAGGGTGGGGTCCCGTGGGGACAATTAATTAGGATGATGCGCCCGGCACAGTGGCGGGCGCATCCTGTTTTTTTTACATTCTGGTTGGCGGTGCCGAAAGCAATGCTAAAAATACATGTTGTGCTGCTTTTCCAAGCCCAACATGACGGGCCCCGCACGGAGCCTGTCACGTTTTGCTTTCAAAGGCAGGGGGGGTACCATAGCATAGGTAGGTACCCTCCATGGGGGCCCCCAAGCATACTCTGCAATGTCTGCATGCCTTTCCGTGGTGGACGGCAATGCCGCCACGCAAAGGCATTCCAAAATGCAGATTATATGGCTGGCGGTGTGTGTATTGAACCCTTTTCCGCCTGGTCGACATGTGGGGGGTCTGACTCTTTTCTACAGGGATGGTGGGAGGTTTGCCCCTGAGGTGTCGGCGGTGAATAGCGCCGGCCCAGCGGGGGCAATACGCCCGCCATCCTAATGGGGCCCTAAGTCTCAACAGTACAGTATACATACAGTACACCCTTGCAGTGAGTGTACTGTCAAGTTCAACAATAGTTAAGGATTATGAATCTAACTTACCACCGCCCACCACTGGTGCTGTCCCTCCCCCTACCGCTCCGTTGGTATCTGCAGCAACTGCCGCATCCTCTCCCTCCGCGTCGCCTTCACTGGCCCCGGCAATGGTGGTCGGAAGTGCACCTAGAAAACATTTTTTTTATTTTTATTTATTTATTTTTTTCCAACCAGTAGGTACATGTCTTTGAACCATCATAGATCTAATACACACATTTCCTCTATGCACTAGAGAGTACATTCTACGTCCAATAGTATACATTCTCCGCAGTACTTTACAATATTTTTACCGCTGACACACTGTTTAATGAGATACTAAAAAAAGAAGAGACCAAATGCCCCCCCATCCCATTTCACATACCTTCTACCTTATGTATGCCCCGGCACCTTCGTCTCTGCTATCCCGTCCTTTCCGAGCTCACCTAGTGTGTATCTATGGGATCATTCAGGGCATCGGGCTCCACAGGCTTCTGCAGGCTTCTGCAGGTACTGGACCAGTGGTTCCCAGAAATCTCTAGGCCTGGAGGTTTGTGGGAGCTCCTCTGCATATGTCTCTAATGTTGTTTTACAATATATCATGTCTGTGATCCAGTCTTTAAACCTTGGTGATCTCTTACTCTCCCATCGTATAGCTATTCGTCTCTTAGCAAGTAATAATGCAACTGCCAAAAAATTCCTGCGTCTTGTGTATTTAAGCTTCAGCACTCCCAATAAACACACTAGCGGTGTGTTGGGAATCTGCTCCGTCAGCATGTCTGTGAGTGTTGTGGTGACCTCTCGCCAGTATGTCTGCAACTGGTGGCACGACCAGGCCATGTGCAAAAAATCTGCACTCGCACCATTACATCTCTGACATCTATCTGTCTCCCTTAATCCCAATCTATGTAACCTAGTCAGCGTGTAATATAGCTGATGAAGAAATTTAAAGTGGATAATGCACAAATTACAGTTTGACGTGAGCAGTGCGAGCTCCATGCAACTATACTGTCAGTCCTGTTCCCCTATCGTCTCCCCTAACGCTGCTTCCCATCTAAGCATCGCACTGTTCGACCTCCCGGCCTGTTCTTCTTGGGCCGCATTGTAAAGGCGCGTCACCAGATTCTGGCGCGTCAGTGCTGGTAATAGAATCTGTAGTGTATTTAATTGCTTAGGCCCCTCTGGAAATGTGGTATATAATGCCCGCATAGCCACACGCAGCCTCAGATACGCAAATTTCTTCATAGGGGACTAGTGTGCACACAGCGCAGGGTCCGTCAAGTTAATAAATTTATTATGTGGGAAGATGGCACCCATGGTGCTCAATCCCATCTCCGCTGAGAGAGCATACATTTTCTTTTCCTGTGTTACCGTAAGTTTGGGATGTTTTTCCATGGGAAGAGCCCGTGCGTAGATTGGGAACTTGTGTGCTCTATGAGCCAGCGCGTGCCATGTTCTAGAGGTGCACTTGGCCGTCTGTATCGTGTCTCGCGGTGTGTGCCCTACCGGGTCCGCCACGAGAGCTAGCAGTGGTGCCGGATGTATACTATCCTTTTCCTCTGCTACATGTGGGATATGTGCATGTGGTTTCGTCCAGTAGTGTGCGTGCTGTGCTTGTGCGCAGATAAAGTATAATTGGCAATCTTGCGCCCCAAATCCTCCTAGATGGCACGGCTGGGTCAACGTCTTCCAGCTGTTTCTCGCCTGTTTCCCTACCCATGTTAGCCGGTGCAATATAGAGCGTATCTTGACAAAGAAAGCCTTGTTTAACCATAACGGTATGTTCCAAAATAGGTATAGGAACCTGGGCAGTACAATCATTTTCTGTATTGCAATTCTATCCGCCATGGAGAGGGGCAGTTTGATCCACTTTTCCACCTGTTCCTCCAGCCTCACCTGTGCTGCGCCGTAGTTTTCTCTGATTACTAGTTCTGGGTCGCGATGTTTCCAGATTCCCCGGTATTTAACTGGGTCTGTTTGCCATCTTAGTGGATATTCCAAATCAGGTTCTGGGGTGCCCACTGTGAGAGGTATCACTACTGACATCCCAATTTATACAAAGGCCGGAGAATTTCTCGTATCTAATATACTCCCTTATAAGCGTGTTCAGGAACCTGTCGGGGTGCGTAGTTTAGAGGACCATATCGTCTGCGTATAGTGCAATACCTAGGGGTCGCAAGCCAAATTGTAGGGCGGACTCAGAGTGCTTCTGCCTAATTTTGCAAGCCAATGGTTCTAGTATCAGCGCAAACAGCATTGGTGATAAAGGACAGCCCTGTCTGGTACCTCTTGTAATTTCTATGGAGCCGGACGTGTTCCCGTTGATTCTAACCCGTGCTGTAGGCTTGGCGTATAATAATGATATCCACTTTAGGAAGGGCTCTGGGAACCCCATCCTTCGTAGAGTGACATACATGAAGTCCCATTCGACAGAGTCGAACGCCTTGGCAGCGTCCAATAGGGCCACGGCCGCCTGTACATCCGGATCCAGCTGGTGGAACAGCGCGAATATGGTGCGTATATTGTGCGTGGTAGACCGCGTTGGCATGAACCCTGCCTGATCCGGTAGCACCAGTCTACACAGCAGCGGCAGAATCCTGTTTGCTATTATTTTTGCCAATATTTTGGCGTCTGTGTTTATTAGGGACAGTGGCCTATATGAGTCACATACGGTTGGGTCTTTCCCGTGTTTCGGGAGTGCTATCAGAAGTGCCTCATTTAGTGACTCCAGCAGTTTACCTTCCTCATACGCCTCCTCCAGCATTTCATCTAGGTGTGGGATCAGCAAGTCTCGAAACTCCTTGTAAAATTCTCCTGGGAGCCCATCCAGTCCCGGGGATTTGTTGTTCGGGAGAGAATTAATTGCATCGACAATTTCTTCTTTCGTTATATGATGGCAGAAGTACTCGCGATGTGTATCTGACAGCCATGCCAGCGCCACATCATCCAAGTATTCATGTATGTCATCTATCGGGACCTGTGCCCGTGCCCTGTAAAGGTTAGCATAATATTTTGTAAAGCAATCTAAAATTGCCGGGGTGTCATATACTATTTGACGCTGCGCCGTATGCATCTGGGTAACATGCGCGGTGACATGGTTGGGTCTAATTTTATGCGAGAGTTCACGTCCCGGCCTCCCGCCCTCTCCATAGTTTCTAGCCGTGCATTTCCGTGAAATGTATTTCACCTCATCTTCAGCAAACTCATTGTATTTATCTATCTGTTTCCAGATGTCAGCTAGCAGTGCCGTGTTACGCGCACGTTCAAATTCTCGTTCCAGCCTCCGTATCTCTGCTTCTATCTTTGTCAGCTGTTGCTGAATGTCTCTCAATATGCCTGCATGCTTGCCAATGCAGTATCCCCTAATGGTGGCTTTAAATGCCTCCCAAATTGTCTTTGTGCTAGTGACCGATCCAGAATTATGGTCGAAATATTCCGTTATCGCCCGCCTAAGTTCCTCACGAAACACTTGGTCTTGGAGCGCTGTGTGTCTTAGTCTCCACGTGAATTGCCGCGGGGTGTGTGTTGGGATTGCCAGTTGGATTCTTACTGGAGCGTGATCTGACAGAGTTTTGGGTAAGTGTTCGATGGTGTTCGTCCATGTGCATACGTCCCGGGTGCCTAACCAATAATCTAAGCGGGACCAGGTAAGGTGTGTTAGTGAAAAACAAGTGCCCTCTCGTCGGTCAGGGTTCCTTAATCTCCAGATGTCCACCAGTCCTCTGTCCTCCATCCCCTCTCTTAAGATTTTTGCAGAATTCTTACCGTATCTGTCTTGTCCAGTGGATCTATCTAGTGTAGGGTCTAGACAAGTGTTAAAATCTCCTCCCCATAGCACGGCTGTAGGTTGTAAGACACCTAGAAAACATTACACATTTATTAGGCGTCATATACACCTCCCCCCTATTGATCAGTAGCAAGGTTGAAAAATGAGTTAATACTAACATACATCACTAGTACAAATCAGGTAGTAGTAGAGTAGACACTAATAGTTATATATGGTCATTCTAGCCTTTGCTTAGTTAGGCCGAGCCATGCAACCATTTTACCTTTGTGTCTTTTATTTTTGCACATGTGACGTTACCTTGCAGCTTTTTGTATAAGACACCTTTGAGCCCACATGACCTGCCTCACACTGCTACTGTCTACGCGCTGCGTACAAGCGGTCAACAAAAACATTAACAAGCCACTTTTTTAGGAAGTACTGGTGTACTGTTAGTCCATATTGCTTATCCATAAATGCTACACTTTTTGGCACGGCTGAGAAATGCTTGCAAGTTGCAATATACTAACGCGCACCATTTCATTTTTCGCATTACAGACGGACGATTCCCTTCTACGAACCAGAGCTTTGCAGAGCTTCTGAATGATGCAACAACTACCAGTACTAGGTTCTTCTAAGGTGAGGGGTCCCTTCACTCACATCTTCATTTATAAATGTATATAAACTAAATTCCTAGGGGATGGTGGTGCTGCCTTCCACCACTGTTCAGTTATCATGATTTAGTTCCCAACTGCAAGTAAGTGTAACAATGTTTATTATTTTAATGTTATTGATTTTCCGGTTGGTGCTGCATTTTATAATAGAACAATGTACAGAACTTCTCAATTCAAAATAAACATTTTGAACTTACATAGACTTGGTGGTATTTGGTGTGGACTAACTTACATGAGTGAGCAAATTAAAGTAAGGGTGTGCATGTTCATTGCTTCCACGACTGAGAGGTTGGGTGTGTTATGTTCTGGGTTGTCTACTTGTTGGGTATCTTGGGGGGAGGGTTCGGAGACCTAATAGTTATGACAAGACTGTACTATAGTCGAGCAGGGGATTGTGGTGGGTTCTGATTTTCTGATTGAGGTGTGTGAGGAAGGTCCAACCTACCATCACCAACATCCTATTTTCTTGTGCAAAGGTCTGTATGTGCAAGATCCCTACAACAGTAGCAGTATGTCCTATAGGCTATCCTATCAAAATAGTAATAAATCTGGTTGGGCATTTGTTGCTGTGAATTTTCAAAGCCTCAAGATTAACAAAGACTCAAGATCAATAAGACTAGAAGTAGTACAAGAGGATGACCCAAATGATTGGACTCGATGGCTAGAGCTACTGGTGAATATGAGTTTTATTACAACCTTTCACATAAAGAGTGGCACTGGACAACTGTGCAAGCTTAGCTACTACAGTACAGACTGACTGATAGTAGTAGTAGTACTGAGAGTCATCATAGCAGAGGCAGGGATAACAAGATTTTTGAAACCGTACAGATCGAATGATAATTGTTGGTAAAAAAATAGCATTTGGAAACTGAAACAATAGTTCGTGAAAAATATGGTGCAGTTAAAGTTATGGAATAAGGAATATTATTAAAAACAAGAAGACTTACTGGGGCCAGCAGAGGAGCCCTCATTGGTGTCCTCCTGGTGGTGCTGTTCTGACTGTTGTCCCGCCAACTCCCCACTCCCTGTCTGTCTGCCCCTGGGTGCTGATGAACAGGAAAGATATAAGAAAGAGACAAACATTGATGGATGGTGTCAAACAAATACAATATTTTTCAACAACGGTCAAAGAACACTTATGTAAACAACAATTGCAATAACTAAATTGACCAATCTCATCTGGTCAACAAGTAGTATCGGGGGATTCGTGGATCGACTACTTAAGTTACTATTTATCAACAGTAATCCAGTCTTCAATTCTGATTCCAGAATACTAAGTTACAACTAAGCCTAAGTACGACGTACCACCCGACCTAGCCCACCTATTCCAGGCATGCCAATTGAATATTAAGTATGCATTTCCATTTCTTTTATTCCTCAACAATGCATATGGTCAAATGGAGGACACATGACTAAATGTTTTGTATATACCAAATTTTGGGTTGATTGATTGATGCTGATGTTTGCTAGTGCTAAGCCAATAACCACCACTCATTGAACAAACTAGAAAAGGTTCTAATAAAGACTGCCGTACTAGCAGCACGTCACGTAACTGAGGGGGCATGACGCATACCACTAACAAATTAGAAACTCATACAAAGTACCTGAACCTAAGTATCAATCCGCCCCTATCTATTAGTGACAGGACAAAGTAAGGAGTGGACTAGAGTCACTGTAGCATTACGTAACATAATTTCTCTAAAATAAACTCATACAGAATCACGCTAAGCGAGCGCAAACGCAAAGTTGCAAACAAGTAAGATTAGTAGTAGCGCAGAAGAGCACCTGTGTCATAATCACAGAAGACTTTTAAACGTAATTAACCTGGAATGTAAGCAGCAACATTCTAGCTGGTTCGAAGAAAAAAAAGATATTCGCTATATATAACACAGAGCAGAAGAACAGACACAAAGTAGTAATAATTAAATAGTTACTCACCAAGCCCCGGGACCTCCACTCCTAGCAGGTCCAGCAGGTCCTTCTCACGGTCCAGGATGTCGGACCACCGGTGCGCCAGCTGTGCCTGGGTGCGCCAGACCCCAGAGAAGCGCGACACTGCCCGGCGCACCTTCCCCCACCGCTGCCGACGCTCCCGAAGGCCATACCTGGAACCAGGCCTGCCACCTGCTGCCAGGGTTGAGGGGAGGTGGCGCTGCACAAAGAAAATGAGTACAGCCAACTCCACCTCCCCAAATAAGGCCCGTGCCTGCACCCCTTGTGGGCGCCGCCTTCCGCAAGGAAGGCGGTCGCGGCTCTGGCTGCGACGGCGACCAGCCCTACCCTTAGACATGGTTCTGGGACGGGGCGGGAAAGAAAAGGTAATAAAATTAAAGAAGTAAAGGAAATAAATAGCAGGCAATAGAAAGAGAGAAAAAGTAGCTAAAAAACAAAAAAAAGTAGACAAAAAACAAAAATATAGAGGCAGGAAAATAGTTAAAGAAATAATAAATAAGAAAGATAAAAAATAAGTAGCTTTAAACAAAGGATTGAAAAGATGTAGGGAGGATTCAAAATCAGGCCCCAGAACCATGCAATAGAGTGAAAAACAAGATGACCGCGCCCATTGGGACCACGTGTGCAAGTTCGCGCGATATTTTGTCCCCGAGCATGCAAAAAGCAACGCGATCAAGTAAAAGCGGTCACGAACAGGAAATATCTACCGCGAACAAGCGCGATCATGCATTACGCGACCCGGAACAGGAAGTAAGCATCGCGAGAGGGCGGGACAAGTGAAAACAAGATGGCCGCGCCCGTGAGCAACCGCATGGGTAAGTTGGCAACCCGCGATCACGCAAAAAATACCGCGAACAGGCGGGTAAAAAACTTCCACGTCTTCGCGATATTTCCGGCGTATTTGTACAGATTTTTAGCATTTTCGCGATAGTTTGCGAAAGTTAATTTCGCAAATTCCGCCCACCCCTATTTAAAACTACCGCTAGCCCTTCCACAGCCCTGGGCCTAAAATCCTGCCCCATTAAATAAACTACCCTGACCCCCCTGCTCTGAAAACTAAAACTGCTCCTCCCCTAAAAAACACCCCTAACACAGCCCAATCCCTTAAAACTACCCTGACCCCCTCCCTGAGCCCTAAAACCCTGCCCCTTTCCATAAACTACTTCTACAACCCGCCCTGAGCTCTAAAACCTACCCCACCCCTAAAAACTCCCTCAAACCCTGCCCCAGCCCTTAAAACTACCTCAAACCCCTACCCACACACTGAGCCCTAAAACCCTGGCCCCTTCCAAAAACTACCCCGAGCCTAACTGCCCTGAGCCTTAAAACCAACCCCCACCCCTAAAATCTACCCCCGCAAACCCAGCCTCAGCCACACTTACCTGTCCGCGTCTGGAGATTCCTCTTCTTCTACCCGTCCATCTGAACACTAGACCGCTATCTGCCCATGGTTCAGGCAAACGTGGTTACACTTGTGGGAAAATGGCACGTTTGGCTCAGCCTGCATTGTAGAGGCCGTTTCACTTTTTACTGTTCCTCATACACCAGTCATGCAGCACTTCTGCATGAATGAGTAACAGACTCCTATGTTTTTTTTAAACCCTCCCCCTCAACCTACGACAAACCGAAGACCTGCTGACCTTCAGGAGACGACTCAACACCTGGCTCTTCGACTAGAAGCAGCAGCAACACCCCCACCTCCCCTCAGTGCCTTGAAACCCTCACGGGTATGTAGTGCGCTTTACAAATGATTTTGATTGATTGATTTTAAAGTTTTAATTAGAGCGAACTCAACCCGAAGGTATGGGAGCCGTTTACATGAGCATTAGTTACATTACACAAGAGCACATTTGTTTCTTTTTTCGGCGGGGTGAGGTAAAGTGATTTGTCCACAATCCCAAGGTGTTGAGCCTATGCTGACACTCAAATCTGGCTTTCCATACCACAGTCAGCAGCTCTGGCTGTTACGCTACATCCTTGCCTCTCTGTCATAGTTGATTGTTAGGTTTATCATGCGACCTGCATGGTAGGCTTTTTTTTTGCATATTTATATAGCGCGAACTCGACCCGAAGGTATTGGAGCGCTTTACATAGCACCGTATTTACATTACACATTCAGGCACGGGGAGATTAAGTGATTTTGCCCAGAATCACAGGATGTGGACGCGACCTCGAGGCTCGAACCCTGGTTTCCTGCACCAGAGGCGGCAGCGCAGCCGACGGACCACATCCTCTAAATCACGGTTACTCATCGTGCGGCCCGGCAAGCCTTCCTTGGCGGCCCGCGGACCTTGCAGACATCCTACCTGTGTTGTAAAAAAAAAAAAGAATATGCAAACACTGCCGGGTGCAGCAGCCCGGACTCTGAGACTCTGCTCTGTGGGGCCGGGGGATTCTAGGGATTGTCAAAGTGGAGATGCAGGGGCCTAAGAGGTGAAATACAACATCGCTTTATTAACATGTAATGTAATGTAATGGTCTCGTGTACGGCTGTGTGTGCGCGCTGGGAAGCTGTCTCAGCACGGGCTGAGGGCTGACACACACAGGGGGTGAGATGACAGAGGGTGATGGAGGGAGGGAGAGGAAGACAGAGGGAGAGGGAGGGAGACAGAGGTTGACAGAGGGTGACAGAGAGAGGGAGACAGAGAGGCGCAGTCTAGGGGAGACAGAGGGAGAGGGAGGGAGGCAGAGGGAATGAGAGGAAGGGAGACAGAGAGAGACAGAGACAGGGAGGCAGAGATGGAGGGAGGTTGACAGAGGGAGGGAGAGAGACAGGGAGAGATAGAGGGAGGGAGACAGAGAGAGAGACAGAGAGAGACGGACAGAGGGAGACAGAGGGAGGGTGGGAGACAGAGGGAGGGAGGGAGACAGAGGGAGACAGAGGGAGACAGAGGGAGGGAGATGGAGAGAGAGAGACAGAGGGAGAGGGAGGGAGACGGAGAGAGAGAGACAGAGGGAGAGGGAGGGAGACAGGGAGGGAGACAGACGGTGACAGAGGGAGGGAGGGAGATAGGGAGGGAGACAGGGAGGGAGACAGAGGGAGGGAGAGGGAGGGAGACAGAGGGAGGGAGAGAGACAGGGAGAGAGACAGGGAGAGATAGAGGGAGGGAGACAGAGAGAGAGACGGAGGGAGGGAGACGGAGGGAGGGAGACGGAGGGAGAGAGACGGAGGGAGAGGGAGGGAGACGGAGGGAGGGAGATGGAGGGCGACGGAGGAAGAGGGAGGGAGACGGAGGGAGAGGGAGGGAGATGGAGGGAGACAGGGAGGGAGGGAGACAGAGGGAGAGAGACAGAGGGAGAGAGACGGAGAGGGAGGGAGACAGAGGTAGGGAGACGGAGGGAGGGTGATGGAGGGAGAGAGACAGGGAGAGAGAGAGACGGGGAGAGAGAGACGGGGAGAGAGAGACAGGGGGAGAGAGAGACAGGGGGAGAGAGAGACAGAGGGAGAGGGGGAGGGGAAGGGAGAGAGGGGGAGGGAGGGGGAGGGAGTGGAGAGGGAGGGGGTAGGGGAGGGAGAGGGAGAGAGGGAGAGGGGAGAGTGGGGGAGGGGGAGAGAGAGAGAGAGAGAGAGAGAGAGAGAGAGAGAGAGAGAGAGAGAGAGAGAGATGTGTGTATGCCAGGTCTGGTCGCTCAGTGGACAAAGGCGTCTGCTGCAGGGACCTGTATTCAACCTCATGGTCACAATTTTTTTTTTGCTTTAGACCCGCCCCTCCCCATCTGACCCTGTTAAATGGTAGCGGCAGTTTCAGTCGATAACCTTTCAAGTATTTGCCCGGCGGTAATCGCCTCTTATACCACTCGATAATTTACCAATGAAAGAGGCAGGCGCCGGAGACTGGAAGGCAGGAAACAAAGTTTTATTCCGTCGGAGCAGAACACATCAGATCAGACAGCAAGGTATCGTCACGAGGTGCTCTAACCGCATCTCTGAGATCTGGTCTCTTATACACCGGTTTATTGCTTTATTACATATAGTACATTCTTGAGATTCTCTTGATGCCTGAAAGAACATCCCCTGAAGCCCCGGCTCAGATCCGATCCCACACATAGTTACAGCAGAGGTTCCCACCCTACCCGCAGTGGGAGATGGCTATCGCGCAGCAGGGAATTCCGCTAATTCCCGGGGGTGTGTGCAACCGGCCGGGTCTCAGGGGGTAGGGGCTTTGATCTACTGTAATCCCTTTGATGCGGGGTGTTTCCCTTACAGTAGGGGCAATAAACTGCATCCGCAGGGCTAGGTGATGGCCTGGGACCAGTTCGGACAATGGGGCGCAGAGGAAGGGGGTTATCAAAGGAGAGGCATGACCATGTATGGGATGTCGGTCGGATGTGGTTCCGTAGCAGGGTCGCGCAGAAGGAGAGGGTTTATGGCCTGTATGAGAGAGCGGGGGTGGCCGGCGCGCGGGGGATGCTCGCAGCGCCAGGGGAAAGCGCTGGCGGTCGAGAGTGAGCGGGGAGAGAGTGGGGTGCCTAAAATGGCGGCCGTGCATTCGCTGTGCGTGGCGCTGGGGAGAGGCAAGATGGCGCAGATAATGTTCAGTTTGCAGGCTAAATTTCCACAGTCCTCCCTTTTAACATATCTCGCCAGCTTGTCTAGTTCGGATTTATCCCCATAATACTGCGGACTTCCACCTCATAGAGGGCTTTCATCCGCTCTGTTTCAAAGTTCAAAGTCTTAGGGCAGATGCAGTTCATAAAAAGCGAACATAAAGGTGGCAGACACTGAATCCCCAAACAACATCCACATAGTACCACAATCGGTATTAGGATAAATGAAAACAGCCTCCATCCCCAACTTTTAATAGTGTCCCAAAACCAACTCCCCATCGACCATTCTTCTTGCTCTTGATGGACCTCTGTGGACAGTCTGTGGAGGTGTTCAATTGCTTTGTAGACTGAGGGTGAGTTATCTGGTACGTAGGTACAACAGCTGGACCCAATGATGCGGCATGCTCCTCCACGATCAGCCAGAACCACATCTAGAACAAGGCGGTTCTAAAGAGCCACCAGGCGGACGGCCTGAAGCTCAGCGGTGTTGTTGGCGAGGGCGCCAGCTGTAATGTTCATTGCTGTTTCGACTGCCTGGGTTAAGTGGCGGATGGCACGGCTGTTTGCCATCGGACCCCAGAGCGGAACAAGACCCTTTACTGCGTCCATGAACTGTGCTCCGGTGGAGTCGGCTTGTACAATGTCTTTGGCACGTTTCTGTCGGTGATGGTTTGCTGGAGCCACATATGTCGGGGGAAGGACGAAGGCGATGTAGCCGGTGCCTCCCCAACCTTTCGGGAGCCAGGTGTAGGCCTTAGTACCACAGACGAAGTACATATTCGGGGAGGCAACAAAGGAGGGTGGGTCAACTGAGTCCAATGTTCGGGTGATGAGGCAGGAGCTGTGGCCCACCAGCTGTGCCCCCAGGCCATCGAGGCATACAGATCCAGTGATGTTGATGACGGACAGGGCCACTGTTAGGGTGGCGGCTGTCCGTTTTCGGAGGTAAGAGAAGGTGGGTCTGGCTGGATTGTTGAACACTTGCATTTCAATTCGTTCTTTGGCGGGGATGTCCATGTGAAAGGAAGTGTTCGATCTCAGAGGGCAGAAGAGGGCGGAGGTTCTACCAGTTTTGTTCAGCCAGAACCCATGGTAGAAGTGTGACATGGTTCTGCCGGAAGTGGCATTGTCCTTGTAGCTCTCCTGCAGGAGGATCAGCCAGGCGAGGCAGGAACCATGGACAGAAAAAGGTGAAGGGATGAAAGGGATTGAGTGCCCAGTGGCATGGGGCAGCAATCCACAGATCCAGCAGTTAGTGGCGTTGGTGGGAAGATTGTGTTGGTGGAGCAACTGCACAAAAGAGTTATTCCAGAACTCCTTACGCCTTTCTCGGAGTTGGGGTGAAAGTGAGATCAGATGGTGTTCTTTTGTGGTGGTAGGTTGAACGGTGGTCAGCAATGTCTTATGAGCGGGTGTGCTCTCCTCCATGATCCAGAAGGTGACCACGAGGAGAAGGCAAAAGAGAAGGGTAATAAAAAGTGCTATTGTCTTAAAGCTGTGCATTCGGTCAGTCTTTGGGTTTTTGTAGTGGATCTTCGGACGTCCGGTTGCTTCCATCATCTTCATGTCGGGCGCTTCCATCACCTTCAAGAGACTCGGTAGCGGGCAGAACCACAGACTTTGTTTTAGTTTCTCTCCTGGTGGCCTTTGAGGTGACTAGGCTACCGCTCTGAGATTTCCACTCAGCCTGTGGTCTGCTTAGCCGAAGTTCTCTCCTTTCGTCGCAAGTTATACCCTTCTTTGGATGGCACAGTGGGATCGGGATATTCAATCAATTCAAGTGTCTCTGTATCCGGGCAGCGGCTCAGGGATGGTCGGTCTTTGTCCAGAAGTTCCTCTTGGGCGGTGATGTTGTCCGTGGTTGTCAGGGTCGGTGATACCTTCTTGCAGTGGTGTGCATGCAGCCAATTGCGTTTCCCCTCCACTCGAAGAGCTGTTCGGGTGGTGATCAGGACTTGCAGGGGGCCCGTCCACCGGGGCTCCAGACTCTTGGTGCGCTGGAAGTTACGCACTAAGACGAAGTCACCGGGTTGGATGTCGTGCCCGGGGCCCCTGGAAACATCGGGAATGGCGTGCAGCACCTGCTGATGGATAACAGACAACGTCTTAGTTAGGTTATACAAATAGTCAGACATGAGGACGTCCGGGACGTCGTGGATAGATGTTGGTTTTGGTGCAGTCCAAAGGTTCATGGGCCGCCCAAAGACGACCTCGTAGGGGGTTAAGTGGTGTTTGGTGGGGGTGGAACGCATTGATAGCAATGCTAGTGGGAGAGCGTCTGGCCATCTTAGTCCTGTGGTGGCGACTATTTTTGCTATCTTAAGCTTCAATGTGGCATTGTGTCGCTCAACCAGGCCTGCAGATTGGGGGTGGAAGACCGCATGGAATTTCTGTTTTATACCCAACCCTTTTAAGATGAGTCGGATAACTTCGGCTACGAAGTGGGGGCCGTTGTCGCTCCACAAAATTCGACAAAGGTCGTATCGGGGGAAGAATTCCTTCAGTAGTACTTTTGCGGTAGTCATAGCGGTGTTGTCATGGGTTGGGTAGGCTTCCACCCACTTGCTGAAGGCACACACAACGACAAGTACATACTTTAAACCTTGGCACCTTTCTAGCTGGACATAGTCCATTTGTAGGACTTCAAAGGGGTGATTGGGGACCCCAAACCCTCCCCGGGGTACAGCAGTTCCTTTCCCAGGGTTGTGTTGGAGGCATACTAGGCAATGTTGGACCAGACGTTTGGCTGAGTCTGGTATTCTGTCGTTGTGCCAGACTTTGGAGATGAGTTCGATCATGGGGGCAGACCCTATGTGTGCGGGGGAGTGTGCCATGGTCAGCATGGGGATCAAGTATGAGTCGGGTAGCAACCACTTGTTCGAGTCTTTAGTTCGCCAACAACCGTCATCGTCCTTCAACCCCACCCGGGCCCATTCAGTTAATTCGTGTGGTGTGCTGGCTAGTTGGATATCCCTAATCGTTTCCCTAGCATCCTTCCATTTCTCAGTTTGTGACCTGGTCACGTACATGCGGGTCGTGGACCTGTTCTCGGCTGTGGTTCGGGCAGTAATGTCAGCTAGTGCATTTCCCTGTCCTATAATGTCTGTCACCTTCTTGTGTGCCTGGCATTTGATCACAGCTAACCGTGTGGGGAGGAGGACTGCTTCGGTCAGGGCAGAGACTAGATCTCCATGCAGGATGGGTGTGCCATGAGAAGTCAAGAATCCCCTCTCTTTCCATAAGAGCCCAAAGTGGTGAACTACCCCAAAGGCATACTGACTGTCTGTGTAAATGTTTGCGGTTGTCCCTGCTGCCAGGATGCAGGCTCGTGTGAGGGCAATTAGTTCCGCCGCCTGTGCGGATCGCTGTGTGATGCGGGCTGTCTCAACAACTGTTCAAGCTGTGGTGGCTGCATAGGCAGCTGAGGTGGTGCCATCAGGGAGCTTGATGCATGAGCCATCCACCTACAGTTCTCCGTCAGGGTCCGGGAAGGCAGTATCCCGGAGGTCAACCCTACTCTTGGTTTGTTCGTCGGTGAGGGTCACGCAATCATGTATAGGGGATGCATTGGGGTCAGCGTCAGGGAGAGGTAGTAGAGTAGCTGGATTCAGAGTGGTGCATCGTTTCAATGTGATGTGGGGTGCAAGCAGAGTCAGTTCATAACCAGTCAGTCGTGCGCTAGTCAGGTGTTGAGTCTTGGTTTGGTTCAGGAGGGTATCAACAGCATGGGGTACCAATACTGTGAGGGGGTTCGAGAGCACGATCCCCTCACTTTGCCGGATAGAGACAGCAGCGGCGGCTACTGCTCGAAGGCAGGCGGGCAAAGCTCTGGCTACGGGGTCAAGAGTGGCAGAGAAGTAGGCACAAGGGCGTTGCTTAGGGCCTATGGACTGGGTTAGGACAGACAACGCACATCCCTCCCTTTCGTGGGTGTAGAGGGAGAAAGGTTTAGTGTAGTCTGGGGTTCCTAGGACTGGGGCCGAGCAGAGGGCGTCTCGTAATTCTTTGAAGGAGGATTGACATTCGGGTGTCCAGGGGAGGGGGAAGGGGGTATCTTTAGCCAGCAGGGAAAGCAGAGGTTTTACGATAAGACTGAAATTTGGCAACCACTGTCGACAAAAGGAGGTGAGGCCCACTAGGGACCGCACTTGCTTCTGAGTTTTGGGAACAGGGGTTTCTAGAATGGTTTGAGTTCGGTCAGGGGTAAGTTTCCTCCCGTCTTTGGATAGTAGGTGGCCTAGATACGTTACTTGGGGCTGGCAGAATTGCAATTTCTTTCTGGAGACCTTGTGACCGTTCTCCGCAAGGAAGCGGAGGAGGTGAATGGTGGCTGTGACGGCAAGTGGAGCGGTGTCGGCCGCCAAAAGAATGTCATCGACGTACTGTATCAACACCACTCCATCGGGTAGTTGGACTGCATCCAGTTGCCTCTTGAGGGCTTGGCTGTAAATACTGGGACTCTCAGTGTAGCCTTGGGGTGCCCTGCAGAATCTGTATGAACGGGCTTTTAAAGTGAATCCGAACAGGTAGCGGCTGTCTGGGTGGATGGGGATGGAAAAGAATGCGTTCTTGAGATCAATAACAGTAAAGATGGTGGCAGTGGATGGAATCAGGGTGAGGATGGTGGTGATGTCTGAGACCACGGGGTACTGGGGTATGACTACTTTGTTAACCTCTCGCAAGTCAACAATGAAACGGTAGGCGTTCTCATCCCCCTCGCCTTGCTTCTTTACAATGGGTAGGATAGGGCTGTTGCAAACATTACTCACTACTTCTTCTACCACTCCTGCCTCGACTAGGGACTCGATGATTTCCACCAATGCCTTCTCGCCTTCGGGTGATATCCGATACTGTGGAAGCTTTGGGAGTACTGCGTCCGGTCGGACGGTTATGTGTACCGGGTCGATCACCATGCGCCCTACATCTGAGTCGGTTTTAGCCCATAGATGTGAAGGTAATGTGTCGAGTAGGGACATGTCAGCATCGGTTATAGAGAGCATACGCCGTGTGTGACAGGGTCTGGACAGATCTGGGTTATCGTGTAGGATGACTCGAACTCCGTCTGGGGAGCATCTGATGGTAGCTCGAAAATGTTTTAGCAAATCAAGTCCCATAATAGCATCGGGGGTGTTGGAGGAGAGCAGAAAGGTCGTGTCAGTGGTGTTATCTTCTAAGTCAAAGGAGATTGGTGCTGATAAGGGGTTAGTGGAGGGCGTTCCATCGAAGCCTATTGAGGTTACATGTGAGCCAGACAAGGGTGCCCTAGGGATCAGTCGTTTGGATAACGCACTACGTGTCGCCCCAGTGTCTACCAGGAATGGGGATTTTGTGCCCAAGACCTTAGCAGTGACGTAAGGGCCTTGCTGGTCAACACGGAGTTCGACTGGATCCCTCCCTTGCCCCTGGCGGTCCTATGCGAAGTCATGGGTGCTTTCATAGTCGGACTGCTGACACTGGTTTTGTCGGGGGCGGTCAAAGGTGTTCGGTTTGCCTGGCCTGACGTTGGTTGCGTCGTTCGTGTGCCCTCGTCCCTGTCCTCTGTTTCTGGGGTCATAAGCTGTGTCTCTGGGATCCCTATTTTTGTTTAGTTCCAGAAGGACCGGGCACTGGGATTTCCAGTGTCCGAACCCTCTACAGAACGCACATTGGTTCCCATCTAAGTCTCTCCGTCCGTTGTAGGGTGCAGGTGTATGGTCTCTAGGGGGTAGCTTTCTAGGGGCGGTTGGGTGGTAATTCTCTTTCGGGGGTTCCCTTCCTATGGTCACCCCTTGCAACTGTGCTATCATTACCCTCTCCTTCAGTTCCTTTTTCTTCTTCTCTGATGCCCTATCGTTCTCGTTTTTCTGCTTTTCGTAGTATTGGGCCATCTGGAGAATCGCTGCGGGTTTGGAGGCTGCCCAGCTACTCTCGCTGGTCTGTAGTTTCTGGGAAATTTCTTGTGTCAGACCCTTCACATAATTCTGGACAAAGAGGTGATGTCCGGTTGCGGTGGTCATGTCTTGGCCACTGTAATCGGAAAAACACAGTCTCGAATCGGGAGAAGTATTCAGACACATCCTCCTGGGGTTTCTGGCGGCAAGCCGTTACTATCGACCAGTCTACCTTTCTTTCTGGGATTAGAGTCTTCAGTTTTAGTACAATCTTGTCTGGGAGCTCTAATATGGCTTTTGGGGGTTTCTGTCCTGGTTCTCGCTGCTTATCTATGGTATCGAGTTGTACCCAGGTATATCCGAACGGCTCAGCGTGGTCAACTTTCCGGATTTGTTTCCACACATCAGCCCGCAGACATAGCCCAAAGAACAAGTCGATATCTGCTAAAGTCATAATCGTAGAACCTAAGGCTGTACCCAGTTCAGTGTAGAAGGCAGTCGGGTTCTTTCTTAAGTCGGGTAGAGTTTTTCTAAAGGTCAAAATGTCTTGCCGGTCCCACGGCTGGTAGACCCAGTTATATACAACCCTTCCCTTCGCATCTTGGTGGTTGATGTCGTCATGTGTTCCCAGACCTCGTGGGGGGACCCAGTAGGGGGCAGCTTCTTTAATGGGCATCATGGCATCAGCCCTCCCTTCCTGGGGCTTAGTCGCTATGGGGGTTTCTGCTTTGGTGGTCTGTCCATGTTCTTTAAGGTGTCGGTAGACCTCGAGTGTACGAGTGAAGAGGTTCGTAACGTCGCCCTCTCTTTCCTCTCCGATGTCTACCTTCCTATATAGGGCTGCTAAGCCTTCGGGACCTTTATCGTGGTATCTTTCCTCATACGCATTCAGGGCGTGATAACAGAGCCGTACGACGAAGTGTCGTCTGCGGCTGTCGGCATACGAGTTATACACGTCTGTTATATACTCCTCACTTTCTTTTCGCTCCACCAGTGTCCCTACTATCTTATCAATTCCTGCTCGTTCATCCTTTGTTAATCGATTCAGTCTGGTGGACTCTTTCTTTCCCATCTCATGGTCATCTAGCGTTGTAACCGACATTGGGTTCAGTACAAGAGGCTCAGCCGGCGCGGAGGCCGTGAGGACCGAGGCCCCTGTACTGCTTTCGCTCGTGTTCGGGGGTTGTAGGTGTTGCACTACTGACTGGGAGGGTGCATATGGAGGGGGCATGTAAATGATCGGGGGACCTAACAGTAATTCATCATTCGTTCGCTGCTTGGAGGACAACTCAGGGTAGAGCAAAGAAGGGGTCCTATAGCATACTGGCCTGAGGTTTCGGGCTCCTGTCTTAGTTTAGTTTCCCTTCTCTCCTTTATGTCTTCTTCTAACCTTCTAGCGGCAAGGTGAGCTGCCTTTCGTAATTCCTTTTCTGCTTTTACTTCTTCCCTCTTTTTCCGTTGCGTTGCTTCTTTGCGCCACATGCCGATACTGTCAAGCATAGTAGGCATCGTCTTATTGCTACGCAGAGCTATTTCTAGCGCTTCTATCTTATGGTCGTCGAAGGATCCCATCAGTGGCCACTGACTCTCGGGGTCCTTCTTTGTATATTTATGCCATAGCTTGGTATAAGCTACGGCGACTAGTCCATATTTAGTGAACATGTCCTTATTAGGGGTGCCCTCCAGTGGAGCCGGATGGTTCACCTCTAATAAGCGGTCCGGGCAGAACCAACTACCAATCAGTGGGGAGAAGATAGGCATGACGGGTTTCAACGGGGACAAAAGTCAGCACTACCTATCTTTTCACTGCTTGCAAAGACTAGACAGAATATCTCTATTCTTCGTTATTTGCAAGCAGAGAATACCTCCAAAGAACCAATATCGAACAACTAGTGTTCGGACAATCAATCAATCAATCAATCAATCAATGGGAGATAAAGATAGGCATGACGGGTTTCAACGGGGACAAAAGTCAGCATTACCTACCCTTCACTATTTGCAAAGACTAGACAGAATATTCCTATTCTACGTTATTTGCAAACAGAGAATATCTCAAAAAGCACTATTCTCCAAAACAATCAATGTTCGGACAATCAATCAATGGGGAGATAAAGATAGGCACGACGGGTTTCAACGGGGACAAAAGTCTGCGTTACCTACCCTTCACTATCTGCAAAGGGAGAGAGAGAGAGAGTATTTCTACTCCTCCCCGTTTGTAGACAGCGAATATCTCAAAGAGAACAATCAATGAGCACAATCAATGAGCAATACTAGTATTTCCAAAGCTTTAAACAATCAATCAATTATTTCGCATTTTGTCGTGTATCACGACCTTACCCGGACCGCGTGGACAGTTTCTCGTCTTCCGCCTCCAGCGCCCGATCGTCCTCTACTCTCCGTATTTGCCGCGGCACTCCTGATGGTTCCCAGTCAGGACCGTAGATCACTCGAGAGAGGTCTGCTCGGAACCAGTGAAGTTCGGATGATCGGCTGCCAGACGAGGGTCTATTGGGCAGGAGCTCTCCCGATCGTTGCAGTCGTTCACTCTGTCGTCGGGACCTCTCCCACTGGATCCACGTGTCGCTGATGGGCCCCACGTTTGGGACGCCAATTGTTAAATGGTAGCGGCAGTTTCAGTCGATAACCTTTCAAGTATTTGCCCGGCGGTAATCGCCTCTTATACCACTCGATAATTTACCAATGAAAGAGGCAGGCGCCGGAGACTGGAAGGCAGGAAACAAAGTTTTATTCCGTCGGAGCAGAACACATCAGATCAGACAGCAAGGTATCGTCACGAGGTGCTCTAACCGCATCTCTGAGACCTGGTCTCTTATACACCGGTTTATTGCTTTATTACATATAGTACATTCTTGAGATTCTCTTGATGCCTGAAAGAACATCCCCTGAAGCCCCGGCTCAGATCCGATCCCACACATAGTTACAGTAGAGGTTCCCACCCTACCCGCAGTGGGAGATGGCTATCGCGCAGCAGGGAATTCCGCTAATTCCCGGGGGTGTGTGCAACCGGCCGGGTCTCAGGGGGTAGGGGCTTTGATCTACTGTAATCCCTTTGATGCGGGGTGTTTCCCTTACAGTAGGGGAAATAAACTGCATCCGCAGGGCTAGGTGATGGCCTGGGACCAGTTCGGACAATGGGGCGCAGAGGAAGGGGGTTATCAAATGAGAGGCATGACCATGTATGGGATGTCGGTCGGATGTGGTTCCGTAGCAGGGTCGCGCAGAAGGAGAGGGTTTATGGCCTGTATGAGAGAGCGGGGGTGGCCGGCGCGCGGGGGATGCTCGCAGCGCCAGGGGAAAGCGCTGGCGGTCGAGAGTGAGCGGGGAGAGAGTGGGGTGCCTAAAATGGCGGCCGTGCATTCGCTGTGCGTGGCGCTGGGGAGAGGCAAGATGGCGCAGATAATGTTCAGTTTGCAGGCTAAATTTCCACAACCCCGCCCCCACCGGTGTGGCGCTCGGCCACAAACTACACTGTAAATTTGGCCCCAAAAGAAAGTTTGTGAGTACCCATGCTCTAAATCATAGTTGACTGGTTTATCATGTGGCCTGCATGGGGAGTTTAAATCATGTTGGTGGCTACTTGCAGCTCTGCTTATTTGTCTGTGGCACCATCTGACTCCAGTAAGAGGAATTTGATGGCTTTGTAGTGGATTGCATTGCTCATTGTTTAAAGATGTGTGCGCTGCAGTGCAAGCCGTGCATTATGATGCACTGCGCATGTGCAGATGGGTTGGTTAGAGATTTGCACAATTCCCGAATTCTCCATGACTACTAGAGAACTAGCGAAATATCCTTCATATTACCCAAGGAGTTTTGAGAAGGTTACAATTAACAGAAGAGATGGGAGAAAAAAGGTCATTCAATTAAACTGAACAATGTGGACCTTTCACCCTGTCCACTCGTGTCTAGCGGCGAGCCTGCACTTACAGCCAGCATCTTGTTTTAGATTTTACATATGTTTTAAAAGAGGAATGTCCTTGGAAAGCGGCCATTTTAAATCATGCTAATTTTAGCCAGGGGGTTTGAAACCCGTCCTTTGATGTTCAACCTAGGATCGCGTGTTTAGTCTTTTTGATCCCTAAGGTTTAAGACAGTACACTTAAAAGCCCCAGAAGTGTCACATTCTGCTCCTATGCTTATCTTAAAATAACTACAAATCAAAACGTTCTTATGTCAATTTAAAGTAAGACTTTTCTGTAAGTTGAGTAAAGGAATGAGTCACACCCTGAAAAAAGAAGAGCTGGATTAGTTTGCATGTACGCCAAAAATACGATTATATGTAGGAATACCTTAGTTTGGGAGCAGACAGCTTTATTGTTTGGAAGTGTTGAAAAAGACATCCTGGACGTTAATACGTGCCTCTAGCATTCACTGGGCTACTTCTGAGAGCAACGTGGCAGGAAGCCTCGGAGCACCGTGAAATGTGTCTTGGAATATATGGGCCCATAAACGTAAACAACCTGGCCTGAAAGAGGTCCGGCAAGGACCCATAAATCACTCGCATTATTGCAACAAAACTGAGCTTAAACTCAAAATTGGCATTTTAGGCTATATTGATAGTATAACTAAATTTGTATTTATTTATTATTTTTGTAGACAGCTAAAACGAACAGATGGAAGCTTCAGCGTTGGAAGAGTGGGGAGACGAGGTACAAGAAAGACCATTCAATCCCAGATATTTAACAAAAGGGGTGAATGTTCACAGAAGTACCTTCAGTCATCTGGTTCCCAAAGGATACACTGGGGTATTAAGTTCCAAAAGCTCCTTGGGAGGGTATATGGACTTTTCCACAAATCACTTATTCTTCAATGGTATCCACACTGCAACCAAGATGTACTAAGATTTTGTGTTGGGGTTGAGTCATTATTTGCTGTAGTCTCGACACAAAACATATTTTGGGATTTGCGAAGCCACACAAATTCCAATTTGTATCGCTTTGAAAAAAGAATGCAATGCAGCGAATAGCACTGCTTTGTGTTTTCTTGCGTCGGGGAGACGTTATATGAGTGGACCATGGGCGTTACTTTGCACCATGCTCATCACAATGATTGCAGTGGCTGCCTCACTGGGACATGCCTTGGGATTAGGTTAGGTTGGTGCCGCTGATGCGGGAGTGCTGCTCCTAGTTTGTTCCGCCGAGGACAGTGCAGCATGCGCACATAGCCTTAAAAAAGTTTGGGGCGACATGCCACTGGTGGAAATCTGCTTCTTCTTCTCTTCCTCACTAGCCACTTTGTTGACAACACCATTCTTTAGGGCCATCTTGAAGCTGTCAGTTGGCAGTTGCACCTAGATGCACAAGTGGAAGAGATTGGAGGACTCACATCACGTGTTGTGGTAACATCACTTTGTACAGGCCTTCAGTCTGGCAGTACTGTGGGTGGTAAGAGAGGTAACAAGGTACTCCCTGTAATACTGTTAGGCCCTAGAGGAGGGAGTGAAAGTAAAATATAACAAGAAAAAACCTCTATACTGGCCTAAATCATTTTAGAAATGATCTGAATAGATTCTACATTGCCAAAAAAATCCTGCTCCATGTCATACAATATCCTCATATAACTTTAAACAAACAATTTGTTGGTCTTATTTGATTTTGAACCATATTTTATTAATCTTTTTTTAGAAACATCTTTTGTTAAACATGATAACATGTACATATAGAAAAGTGAATTTTTTCTTTTTTCAAACTATGTAATTGATTTTACTCACTATGTTTTTTTATATACATTTTAAGTGCATTAGATTTCAAAACGACATCCTAGATATATAAAAACTCATCATTCAAAATTGCTTACATACTCACTCATACTTCCATTCATACACAAATGTGACTCGCTATCTAAAAGGAGGAAAGGCAGGGGAAGGAAAGGAGAGAAAAGGACCCTTAATATGGTCTCAAAATTTACATCCGGTGAGCTAGATCATTCATTTCTCCAAGTCACCGTGATGGGAGATATCATTCTCCGGTACCACTTTGCTGGAAACAAATTCGCGGTCAACGCGCGTTTCAGTGGGAGACCACCTTCTCCAGGACCAACAAGATTTTATTTAAAAATGAAATATATAAACATTTTCAGGATGTCTATGAGTCAATGTGCAGCCACCAATATATTTGCCGAGAAGACCTTCTGTACGTTCTCTGAGAGTATGTCAACTACTGTGGCAGCTTACTCGAAGGAAATTCAAGGAGTGAGTTCCATATCAGGTTTCAATAAGTAAGTGGGCAGGATGCCTTTATGAGCACGGGGCCTCTCACATGAGAAGCAGAACAGGATTGAAAAGTTTCTCCGTTTGTTTCTGAGGTCTTCCTTTTTATAAGCGTGTGCTATTTTCATATATCACATCTAGTACTGTCTGTACGGGCCAAAGCCCTGCCGCTAGCCGCTGTCACGATACTCCGAGATACACTGAAACGCGTGTTGACCGCGAATTTGTTTCCAGCAAAGTGGTACCGGAGAATGATATCTCCCATCACGGTGACTTGGAGAAATGAATGATCTAGCACACCGGACGTCAATTTTGAGACCATATTAAGGGTCCTTTTCTCTCCTTTCCTTCCCCTGCCTTTCCTCCTTTTAGATATCGAGTCACATTTGTGTATGAATGGAAGTATGAGTGAGTATGTAAGTCATTTTGAATGATGAGTTTTTGTATGACTAGGATGTCTTTTTGAAATCTAATGCACTTAAAATGTATATAAAAAACATAGTGAGTAAAATCAATTACATTGTTTGAAAAAAGAAAAAAATTATTTTTCTATATGTACATGTTATCATGTTTAACAAAAGATGTTTATAAAATATGGTTCAAAATCAAATAAGACCAACAAATTGTTTGTTTAAAGTTATATGAGGATATTGTATGACATGGAGCAGGATTTTTTTGGCAATGTAGAATCTACTCAGATCATTTCTAAAATTAAATAGGCCAGTATAGAGGTTTTTTCTTGTTATATAGTACTGTGGGTGGTGTCTCTCTTGCACCTAAAAGCAAACAAGCAAGAAAAACATTTAATGAAATATGACATTTTTTCATTTTGAATTATTCATAGTACAGACAATATAGTTTAATGTACTTACTTATCATCCGAAATATTTAACAACAATAGTGTTCCAAAGTCAAATCACCCCACCATAACATTTAATTTTCAACCACGATAACATACAGATGTAACTGTTTGCTTTATGTGCATCTAAGAGAGACAACTGTGGCAGTCATGGAGGTCCAGGGCAAAATGGAATATTCCTTAAAAAATGTATGCTGGTATGCACCTATGGCATGCACTGGGGTCCAGGGAAACATTGAATGCAAATGAATGCTGGTGTGTGTGCATCTACTGCAGGCTGGCGGTCCAGGGGAAAATAGAATAATGTTTAAATAATGAATGCTGCTGTGCGGCTGTGCGTGTCCACCGGTCCAGAAGAAAATGAGTAATGACAATCTTCAAAACATGAATGCTGGTGTGTGGCAGGCACCTATGACGGGCAGAAGTCCTCTCCTATCAATCTCCCTAGAACGTGGCTTTGAAAACTGGGAAAAAAGGATTTACACAGTGGTAGGCTGCACAAAATGGCCACAGACAACGGTCAAATAACAACAGCAAGCACGGAGGCATGGTCACAGCAAAGAACCCAAGCAGGCTACAGAAAATAGTCGCCGGCCAGATGGTCAAACAACAACAGCAAGCAAGGAGGCATGACTCTAACAAAGAACACATGCAGGCCTATGACAAAAGCACACTGGCTGGCTACACAAAATTGACTGGGTCACATGGTCAAACAATGACAGCAAGCAAGGAGACTTAGCCCTAACAGAAAACCTATGCAGGCCTATGGCAAAAACACACAGATTGGCTACACTAAATAGTCGCCGGACACATGGTCAATCCACAAGCAAGGAAAACAAAGAATACATGCAGGCCCTACGGACACTGACTAAACAAAATGAACCCTGGCCACATATCATGAAGAACAAAGACAAATGGTGGACTATGGCAAACATACACACACAGACTAGCCAGAAAAAGGAGGCATGGTAACACTGAGGAAAACACTACAATTAATTCAGCAATACCAAAAACGAAAATTAGGTGAGCTATGCAAATGTTTAACAACACACATACTCCCAGGGAATCAAATATGACCCATCAAAAACTCTTTTTGCAGAAAAAAATGTGAAATACAAAAAAAAACATTTTTAAATCTAATATAATGCCATCTCTGCCCTAAATGATGTTTTAAAACACAATATACCACAAACCCCAAAATTTTAATTTAATCCAATGCCATCCCTGCCCTAAATTATGTTTTATAACAGAATATATCACAGAAAGTTGTTTAATTAACCTGTGACTAGTACCGGGCCTACCAGCTGAATGGCCTGTATGCAGACTATGCCATATAGTAAAATAAATGAATAGTGTAAATTTAACAAACATAGAGAAAATGTATTGAACTGTGCAACCTTTTTCCCTTACAAAAAAGAAAAACATTAAATGCAAAAAAATAACTAGGCCCCTACTGAAATTGCAGACCACCCACCACAATATAATATGGAAATTGAATACATATACAAATAAATACAGGTACATGCCTTCTATCAAACAAACAACATCCTTATACAAAGGTTTTTGAACTTACTTGCGATGTGACAAAAAGAAAATCCTTAAATCCAATAGTATATTTGAAGCAGACAAAGAAAATGATCCTTCCACTTTGAAATCCAAATGAAATGTGACCAGGAGCTGGATAAAGCCCTGGGAGGAGCCTTCTGGACAGGAACATGAAGTTGAAGTCTCATTGGCACTTCCACCTTATTGAAAAAAAAAGTAAAATAAAAAAAATGCTTTTTG
The DNA here is from genome assembly GCF_964204655.1 of Triturus cristatus. Taxonomy (NCBI): domain Eukaryota; kingdom Metazoa; phylum Chordata; class Amphibia; order Caudata; family Salamandridae; genus Triturus; species Triturus cristatus. The sequence goes on along the minus strand of NC_140587.1, from coordinate 310,288,085 downwards.
CACGGAAAAACCTGAACGGTCTGTGAAGTTGAATATAAACTCGAAAACATCTTTGAATATGTTTAGCTGCATCTCAATTAGAGAATCTGCTTGAGATGCAGTCGCTCACACTCGCCAGCGTCACAAAAATGACATCGAAAGGCACCATGGCAAAGTGAAGCTCTGCTAGTGGGCAGTAAATCTCGCTCGCAAGCAGCTGTAAAATCTCTGTGCACTCGCCAGTGCATGCCAAAACAAGGCTCACATGAGCCAACGGAAAAATAATTCCACCATGTGCTAGATGGTGGAATTTTGTGAGAAATCCACCTTACATGCCTAGCACAAAGTTCCCAAATTCCACCAACTCTACAAGCAGAATTATATTTTCCTCATGACTACTTTTAATGATGATTTCCTCCCATTTTCTCTGGTATTTCGCTGAGAAACTATGCCTGCTTTTTGAAGCCAAAATTTCAGGTGACAAACCTCAGACATGCAGCGTTCCAACTACCTTTATAATTCCGAAGGCACCAGAATCTCTTGTTAGTACACCCATGGGAATTATCAGGCCCTTGTTAATGTGAGTGATTGGGGTCAACCAAGATGCAATTGTGTTATTTTTCAACAAACGTAAATTTAATAAGTGACCCTGGCAGTCACTGGAACCTTATAACATGAAAACATTTCAACCTGCTCCAATCCATTGGGGTTAATTTAAACATAAAACTAAACCAAACTTCACTTTCTCAGAATATGTTATGTCACATATTAACCAGGTCCACAAACTGGGATGAGCATAGTTATCTATTGAGAATCCAAATTCACACTTCTCTCGTTAGGTGCACATTCCCCAATCATTTACATATTTTTACTCACTGTTTTTATTTAGGAGCACCATAGAAGCAAGAAAACAGGACAACAGAGCAGACATTTGGTTGTCGTAAAGAGTTTGTGGCATTATACTGAAAAATCTATGTTTCTGTGAGAAACATTTGCTATTCTGGAGGGTCTCCGCTGGCTTCCCTTTGAAGCCAGAATCCCACCTAAAAAATATAAACTTCCACACACAACAGTAAAAAGAGGAACATAATTCAAATCCAGACCAATTTTGGAAATTCCAAAGACTTAAATAATGAAAAACTCTGGGTCAGGGATCCACATACCAAGCTACCTGGATGTGGAATAACATCTCAGAAAAACTCTGACTTAGGTCAAACATGCTAGCGTTCTTAACATGCTTGAAATGTCTCTTGTTCAAAATACAACTGAAGACTGGACTGGAAAAACATTACACTGCCTATATGACTAGGCCCATGCTAAAAAGGAATCTGAAATAAATAAATAATTGAAAAAATAATGCATTTTTAACCTCAGGAGCAGTTCCTCACAAATTAAAAAATACCATCATCATACCACAAATATATAATAATTATTGAGAAATACTTACAAAGTACAGAATGATCTCCAATTGTGCACTATTTGTAAAGATACTACTACTCTGCCACCTCAAATTGATGACCTTGTCAGCATTTTCAAGTCTTGCCAAAGATTATAGCCTAGTACCGGAAGCATCTGAAAGTAAATCAGGAAGAGCTACTGTCCAGTGGGCACTAGGATCAAGACCTCACTTTGATCTTCCTTAGCCTTTGATACAGGTAATCATGACATTTTCATGTGCCAGATGAAGTCCAACTATGTAACCAAAAAGTTAGCTTCACTTATGTCATTTTATTGAAATTGTTTGTACCAGGTGCAGCCATTCAAAGACCTTGCTTTTAAACTTTTCAAATATGTTTGCAGCAGTATGAGATTTTTCCATGGCGAACATGGCTACAGTTGCATGTTTCCGAGTGGCATTAAAAATCACAGCAGTGTCAACACCTGCAGATATCCTTTCTCTAATCTCACAAAAGAGATCCAGTGTGCAGTGATGCACATGTAATCAGTGGCTTGGCAACTGGTCCACATGTCTGTTGTCAGGTGGATAGTGTGAACAGCACTTTGTTGCAAAGCTTGTCCAAGCAATTCCAGCACGTCGTGATGTAGTGCTAGAACAGCAACTCTGGCAAAATAGGAACGGCTGGAAACCTTCCATTGTGGGCAGATGGCGGTCACAAATTCAAGAAAACTCACCCCTTCCACAAAAGAGAAAGGGAGTAGGTCCAGCGCTAACATTTTAGTCAGCTTCCCATTGTACAAACATGCCATTGGGTGGTTCCGTTCATACTGCTCCTCCGACCTAAACATGCTGAGAATGGTAGGCTTGATTTTTTTCTTTTCTGGTGTCACTGATGCAGGTGACTTCTTGGCACCAGATGTTGTTAGGCTGATTGGCACACATTTTTTCATTGCGGTACTCTCTTGCCTTAGTGTCTCAGCCTGACTCTTACTCTTGTGCCACTGAGATGTTGCTAAGGCTAATGAGGATGTGGACGGTACCACTGCACTGCTGGGGACAGGGCTACTTTGTGTTCCAGAGAAAATGTCTCCCTCTTGTTCACCTTGCACCGTGATCGTATGTTCTACTTCTTCGTCACCACCAACAGCAATGGGTGCAGTCTTGGTAAGTGGCAGTTCCTTCTTCTCACTGGCAACTTTCTTGGTACTGGAGGACATGGTACCTTTCTTTGGAGCCATCTTCTTCAGATGTCAGCAGCACGCAGTGGCACCAGTTGAAGAGATGTCTTTCTGTGGTCACATGTCACATGACATTGTGCGCAGCAGGACTTCTCTCTGGCAGTACAACGGGTGATGATGACACCTACTCCTCAGTCTTTTGTGCACCTAAAAGCAAAGAAGCCAGAAGAACATCAGTGAAACGTGGCATTTGTTGTTGTAGTTTAATTACTACTAGTACAAACAAACAAATAATAATATATAACTTAGTGTGTTGTCACAATTGTTAGTGTTAATATTATTACATTTTATTAACTCAGTTTAGTTATTAAAAAAACATAACAACAGTGTAGCCATTTGTGAGACTTTGACAATAAGGGCTTTCATGGTGTACTGTGTACATTCAGGAAAGAGAATATGAAAGAAGAAGAACAAAAATAAAAAAGGAATGCAACCTGTTTGGCATTGTGCATCACGTGGGATGAAGCATTCATAGAGCTCCAGCTGGCAATGGGGATGGAAGTAGTAAGCCTAGAGGAACAAAGAAAAGACATGCAGGCCTATGGCAAAAGCAGCACACTAACTACCATCACAAAAAATGGCCACCACAGGCTGGAGGCCTGGAAAACAATGAACTCAAGCTGGCCTATATGGCCAGACAAAGGAGACATGATAATCAACACAGCTTTAATGCAACAATGCAAAACCGAAAATCCACAGGGCTAAAAAAAAATTGCAAGTTACACAACAACTACACCACACACATCCAACAAAGGCATTTATTTAACACACACACACAAAGAGCAAAATACCCCCCAAAAAACACATTTTACAATTCAATCCAATGCCAGCCATGCCCTAAATGATGTTCAAATTCAACAGACACCACAGAAACACTTGTTTCATGCACCCATGAGTACCTCTTGGCCTATTGGTTGGAAAGCCCATTGGCAGACTAGGCCACATATTGAATAATTTCAAATCAATTATATTGCATATGTATTAGAAAATGGAGTGAACTGTGCTGCAATTTTTTGCTGGGTAAAAGAAGAACAAATTGCATGCAAATCAACAGGCATGACCACCACAAAGAAGGCTTGCAGGCCTAATGCAGAAGCACACTGGCTGTCTTCACAAAATGGCTGCCAGCCACATGGCCAGGTCACCACAAGAACAAGAAAGGGAAGACAGACGATAAAGGCCAATGGGAAAAGCACACTGGTGGCTTCACAAAATGGCCGCCAGCCACATGGCCAGGCCACCACAACAATAAGAGAGGGAAGACAGACAATGCAGGCCTAAGGCAAAACAAAAACACACTGGCTGCCTTCACAAAATGGCCGCTAGCCACATGGCCAGGCCAAAACAACAAGAAGCAGTTAGCCAAGAAGAACAAAAGAAAGACATGCAGGCTTGTGGCAAAAGCAGCACACCAACTACCACCATAAAATGGCCACCAGCCACATGGTCACTCACAGTCACAACCAGCAGGAGGCCTGTAAAACAGTGAACTCAAGCAGGCCTATATGGCCAGAAAAAGTAGGCATGCTAAACAACACAGCTATAATGCAACAATGCAAAAACGAAAATCCACAGGGCTAAAAAAGGTTTGCAAGTTACACAACAACCACACCACACACATCCAACAAAGGCATTTATTTAACACACACAAAAAAGTGAAATACCCCCAAAAAATACATTTTCCAATGCCATCCATACCATAAATGATGTTTAAATTCAACAGACACCACAGAAACAGTTGTTTCATGTACCCATGAGTAGCTCTGGGCCTACTAGCTGGAAGGCCTATTTGCAGACTACTGGGCTAGTGAATTAAATAAATATTGCAAATTGATTGCAAAAGTTGGAGAACATGTAGTGAACTTTGCAACATGTTTCCTTTATAAAAGAAAACTAGTAGAACAATTACATACAAATAAACAACAAACTAGGCCCCTACTGAAACTACAGGCCACCCAGGCCACAACAATAAATTTAAAAAAAACAATGAAAAGTACAAAAATATTTAGGTGCAATGCCCCAATCAAACAAAGAAAACTAATTTTCCAACTTACTTGTGAAATCTCAAATCCAAAAGTCCTTAAATCCAATGATATATGATGCAGCAGACACAAAGAGTGATCCTTCCAGCTCCAACTCCAAATGAAAAGTGAACAGGAGAGGAACAAAGCACAGGGTGGACCCTGGTGGACATGGACAGAAAGTTGGAGACTCTGGGGCACTTCCTTTCGCTTAAAAAAAAGTAGAAAAAAGAAAAAAGACTCCTTGCACAAAAAAGTACATCCAAAGGTAAATCCGAGGAGTTTTTTAAATCCAAATCATCATTTCGAGAAGGTTTTGATGCTGCTCGAGAGATATTCTTCTCCAGATTGCAAATTCTGCGTGTTCGGCATCGCGATCTTCACGAAACTTCCGCCGGAGGTCCGATGGCTCGCCCCGTATAAGGTGTTCACGATCGCACACTTTCGCGGGACCATGCGGGGGGCTGCCAAATCACGTGGTGCTCATGAATGGATAGTAAATCTCGTCAGCGAATGCAGGCATCCCGGTAAGTCACTCCCATGTGCACAAAAACACATTTGGGCACGGGAACACAAAAAGAACTCCGCTAACTGCGGGGGGCGGAGTTCTTAGGTACTCCGCGTTCTACATGGAATGCAGAGTTGCCAAAAATCTGCAAATTCCGTGAGCGGAGAGAATTTTACACCCAGGGTTAAATATGGTATATTTCGCATCTCTCTATGCCATTAATATCTGTCTTTCCGTCAGCTCTTATGCAGAAAACAGACTGGTGCTGTTGATATAATGTTTCGGCACCTGGCCAGAACGTAAAGTTTGAAATGCCCAGCTCAATAATACAATGGACCTTCATTGTGAATGTCCATGCTGTAAGCTAGACATATCTTGTTGTATTATGTCAATTGCAGAAGATACTTTCTTCCCCAGTGAATATATCCTGAATGTTAATCTGGTCACACCATTGTCAACCACAGCCAAAGCCTTTTCTAAATGAACATTATCAATCTTGCATTGTCTCTCACCAGCTTCCTATTAAGAAATCTTACACAGCTCATTGTATATTGCATACAAGAAGTGCTTTTTGCATGGGTTCCGGTGACCTAACAAAAATCTCTGAGCTCCATGTCACCAGAAAGAAGGGAGAAGTGTTGTTTCACCTGAGAAAGTGTTGAGGTTTTTAGCCAATCAAGGCACAACTTCCCAACACTATTTGATGTCACCACTGAGTGTTCTGATTGTACATATCACTCGACAGGCCTATTTACTTTGAAACCTTTGGCATTGCCTAGGAATGTAGATTGGCACCCATTAGTGTCCACAGTCCAAACCAACCACCCCTTCCAATTGGGGTCTTATGAATTGTAGAAACCATTTCGAATCATGGTATCTAGTGTATCCTCACTGTGTTGTGTAAAATGCTGCCAGTTCTCAACACGCGAGAATACAGGAATACAAGGTGTGTTCAAATCCTTCATCTTGGCTATTCCAAGGCAGGAAGTCTTTTGCACTGTTTTGTTCAGGAAAATAATTTAATGTGGGATGAGGCATGCTCTAAACAAGGCATCCGTTCCCTGAACCTGCTAATCGTTTTTACCCCCCAAACAGATTTTGTGTCTATGGGGTCTTTGCAAAATTCTAAACCCTGTACAGACAGCTGGGGAAGAAAGGAAGCAGAGTATATCAGTTTGGTGTTTGTTAGCATATTTTACTTTGCAGGTATAGGTGTATGCCTATAAAACTAAGAGACTGGGTCTGCTGTGTAAAAACCAGAAAAATAGGTAAAATTATATGCAAATGATTTGAACTACCTTTTGATAGTGTTGGGCAGTGTTCACATTGGGTGTAGTTATAAATAGCACTTGGGATACTAGTTTTGTGTAAAAAAATGGTGACCATAATGTTGATAGCAAAACATATGACTGTAGTTAGATGTACCATCATACAATTCATCAGAAGAAAAAACAGTATATTGCTCAAGATCGTTTAGCATATTATGTACTGTATCAATGTCCCAATCATCAGAGAAAGTACTAGAGGTGATGATATCATTGTAAGGACATTTTAAACAAATATGATATTTGTAAAAGTTCAGCAGGACCATACACATCATATGATACCCTGTCCCACACAATTGCTTCCGGAACTGGAACCGCTGTAATGTTCACCGGGGACAGGTTCCTTTGTTTATGGTGTGATGATGCATGGTGTTTCAGTACCAAGTTCACAAGTTGTACTGTTGAGCGTTCTGGGAGATAGTGTCCATTCAAAAGCAGGAACAACACCAATCCAGAGCACCAGGAAAAGAAACTCAATTGTCACCCAGAGGTGTAACCAAGGAGTAACAAAGCATGTTTTTTCAGCCAAAGATACAGAGCATGCATTTGTAGCTTGAAAGGAAGAGGTGGTGGCATTGGTGGCTCCGGTTCAGTTGAGTGTTATGTACAAATGGGTCACCCCAAATGCATGAATGCGCCTTGTTGGTTTAAGCTGACAAACCCATGCACCGTGGCTGCCCTGCGCTTCTTCAGCTTAAACAAGAGGTTCTAAAAACAGAGGATGCTTTCGATCTTTAAGAAGACACGAGTTTAAAATGCTCTCACAAATAAATGCTGTGCACTGCTGCGGTGACTCACTAACCTGAGTAATCACTCAATAGGAAACAAAAAACGACCACAATCCGACTTACTAACAAACTGTCTTTGAAACAAGATTCACAAAAAGGATGTGTACAAACACAGAATTTACAAGCATAATGTGCTCACTATTATCGCCAATCAAGGGTACACTTAAAGTGGCTAAATAAGACTGGGGCGCGATGGTGTCACGTACCTTAAGCTCCAACTTTGCGGCTCCGACTCAAAGAAGTGAATGGCCCACGGCTCTAGTTCCCAGTATTTAAACAACGTGGGCGAGCGTGTGCACATATAGTGCAGCAGCTATCTAACTGCACGTAGCAGAACGTGATGCACGGAGGCATGTCAGTGGTTGATGCCGGGATGTCAAATGATGCGTAGGGAAACATCTCCTAGGTCTAAAAACTGCTGTGAGCATTCAGGCATGTGTCAATTGATGGACATGATGCCCTTACTTTCTTTTTGATAAAGGTATAGACAACACCATACCATCATACAATTATATCTCCTCCATCTTGGTAAGGCAAATGCACCGATGATTTGCAAAGGTGAAAAACCACAAATTAAGTGTCACATTACAAGATGTGCATATTAAGGTAAGCAGTTATAGAAGTAGCATGCTACCTAATAATTCTCAGTGTTAATGTAGTGTTAAACCCAGTTGCTTTTTAGGTCAACAATATTGGGAGATTATGAGAACTATATTATTGCCAAGTGTCACATTACAAGATGTGCAGAGAAGGGTAAATCATTAGAGCAGAATATGTAGTATGCTATCTAATACATTGTAGTGTCAATACAGTGTTGTCCTCAGTTGCTATTGAAGCATAGGGAGATTATAAGAAAGTAATTAACATACAGTTCATATTGTTACATGGGGTGTACCTTTGTAATTCACAGTGGTGAAAGCTCGCTCTCCATGTCTGTTCCATATTGGTAAGGTGAATGTATTGATGGAATAGATAGGTATTACAAACTGTGCAGAGTATGAAAAGCTATTGAATTAAATACATAGCATGCTAACTACTCAGTCACAGTATTGATGCAAGGACGAACACATAATAGCGTGTTTAGGAATGCAACGTTGGTCCTACTATGTGAATTGGATGTATATATGTCACAACACCTTTTCCTTGTTCGCCATCCTCACTTACCCACACCTACCTTAAAGCACTTCCTTTTGCCCTTCCCCAACACATGAGCACAAAAACTGAAATTGAAATTTAATGAAAGAGCAACTGTGTTCCCAATACTGAAGTGAATATTTGGTTTGTAAATAAAGTGCATTCAATGCTGACTATGTTATAATGGTATTGGGAATGCTTCTTTCCATTTCTTTTGTTTTGAAAAATGTTGCTACTGTGACCAATAGTTCATTGTACTGTTGAATCTGATGAGAAATCATAAAAGTCCACAAAGTAGCCAGATGCCGTTCATTCTAGTTTTGGCAGTTCTACAGGTTTTGTAGAACTAGGAGATGACTCAATCTGTGGCATATTCACATAAACGTTGTCTATTTGTTTTAATAGAAATTTGTGTTTCTGTACTTAACTGTATAGTTGTAGTTTTTTCAACAGGAAGAAGAAATACTTCATTGTTGTTTACTGCTTCTCTTTGGAGAGGGGATTCTTCTTTAGTTATTAAAGCTTCTATTTAAACTTCCTGAATGGTAGCGAGAGGAGTTGGGCTGCTACCCAGAATCCCATGTGGCTTACTGTTGAGAATCGTCCACATAGTGTGGTTTGATCAGGTCCATTGAGACAAACCTTTTGTCTCAGCGGCATATAAGAGGCAGAAGTAGTACAGTATAGGTACAGGCGCTCTGTAAGATGGCCCAATTTCTTTCTTTTCCGAGATTTTTTCCCTGACCATATCTCCAATCTTGGTGATCCAGCCAGGTCTTGCCGGAACAACCTTCACTTCCTCAGTGGCAGTGCATTTTACTTAGACGTTGCTTTTTGCACCCCAGAATTTGTTTTGTTCCTGTAAAACAGCCAAACGTTCATTGATGTCAAATGGTGTTTCCACCACCACTGCGATGACACTATCGAGGTCTAGGACCCACATTCTCACTCCAAACAGGATTTCATATGGAGTACACCCACCCAGGGATGTTCTTGGAATGGTATTGAATGCCCTCTGGACCCCATTTAGGTGATTGACCTAACTGTGACCTCATCCTAATACACTTGCTGTTAAGGACTGATTTCAGTCACAGTTTTTCCTCTCAACGATGAAAATTACCTTGGGATGATAAAGGAAGGAGTACCGCAAGGCCACACACAAACTTCCCATGGCTTCTTTTTTAGCCTGAGAGCTAAACACCTGACCCTGGCAGGAATGTAGTGTGCCAATTACGTTGGTCCCAATGAAGACTCGCAAATCCTTTATAACAGTTCAGGCACCAGTCAACCACAGTGGCCAAACCTACAGGGATCTGGAGCATGAATCCACTGCCACAAAGATATACCTGTAAGCCCCGTCTGTATTTGAAGAACTGCTGTGATCCAAATAGACAACTCCCAGAGGCTTGTTTGAAATTAATAGTGCTGTCTGTGGAGAATGTGCTTTGGTGGAACCCTTCATCTGCTGGCAGGTTTCACATTTGATGACAAAGTTCTTGGTCTGTTTAGTTAGACCAGGCCACATACAGTGCTGCTTCAAATATTAAATTGTAGCTGTAACCCCTGTGTGTGCTGAACCCAGACTCTCTCATGTGCAGCTAGTATTATTCACAATCTGCAATCAATGTTTAACTCTATCCCCCACTCCTGGAATCTGAGCATATGGTATGATTTGTACATCTAACTTGTAGGACTCATTGAGTGGAAAACCTTTCGGCAGGTGTGTGTCATTGCGAGCAGCCATGACAGCCACCATGATGTCTCTGTCAAATCTTGTGCTAGAATGAGTGATTGCAACAAACGCAGCAGAGCAAACAATTGCCTTAGAAGCATCATCAGCCATGGAATTCCCTGCAATGTGAACGCCAACAATTTGATGACTCAATGTGTGGATAAGATGAGCCTGTGGCAAGCATTCTTTCAACTTTGCCACGTGTTCCCAAAGCATCTTGTGCTTGATTGTTCAACCCTTGGAATCTCAAAATCCATTCTGTCCCCTATAGTGAAGGTATCCATTGTTTGACTGGACACAGTAATGTGAATCACACGCTATAAGTGTAGGGAATCCATTATCTGTATTTTGCAGTGCCAGTATCAGGCTTTGTGTTTTGCCAGCTGTGCTCTACATTCCCCTAGAGACTCTTGGTTTTTTTTTCAAGACAGAACTTTCCATCATGCATGCACCCCTTTACGAGTGCGCATGTTGTAGAATATTGGTGTCTTGTCCCTATGGCAGGCTGACCCGACCCAACAGTGTAGATGACATAGTCATATTGATCTAGAGCAGAGGTCTTCAAACTTTTGGATGCCGAGACCCCCCTGTCAACATTTTGAGGCGTAAGGACCCCCTCCTGACAAAAATGTCTAAACCTGTTGACTAAATTGCGTGGGATGAAAATGTAAATGAGGTTATGTGATGCCGAGTATTTTGGGACAGCATTGCTTCATTATTTTGATATTTGTTACACACAGTAACACTGAGGAAAGATTTTACCCAATCAGTACCCATTTATAACCAAAATACAGCAATTATCATCAGAAAGATTTAAAGTCAACCTTTGTGAAGGGCCTTCCACTCTGCAGCAATACGTGCTGCCACATTAGAAGCTCACCTGGCCCTGACCTGGAGAAGCAAGGGTCCCTTAAAACCCTGGCGGTCTTGTGCAGAGTTAAGCGATTTACCCATGCAGCTTTCCTCTCACCCCCTCCCTTCTATCCCTCTCTCCTCTCCTAACCCCAGATCCCTCTCTCACTTTGCAGGTCATTTTCTTTCACCCCTTTTTACAACTTCTGAACTCTCCCCATTCAACCTCTCACTTCACCTTTAATCACCTCTTGCCATTCTGTCCTTTCACTGCCCTCATCTCTAACAGTCTCTCACATTTATCTCATGGCCTCTCTGGCCCTGTCACCTCCCGTGCCCCTCAGCACTTCTCATTCACCTCGTCTCTTCATTCAAATTTTTGTCTATTTGTATCTTACACCTCTCCAGTCCCCCCATTCCTCTTTCACATCTCCCCTTTGTTTTAACAGAAGCCCTCACCTTTGGATCACACTCACTTCTTGCGTGTCCACACTTCTCTTCGGCAATTCACATTTCTCCTCATCCCTGACCTCTTCAATCAAATTCTCTCACTCCCTTGCTGTCCTCTCTCATTTTGGGTGCGGATGCAAGTTCAGAATGGAATGAATGAATGCATGATTACTGATGGGCTTGTTTGAGTGAGTTGCATATTGAGTAGTGAGGGGGACAGTTGAGTGAAGTGTCACATGAGTGCAGGATGAGTAGTGTACTCATGTGACTGCAGGTTGAGGTATAGTGTAAGCAGCACAAGTGCATTGTGAGTGCAGAGTGATCACTGTGAGTGCAGGGTGAGCGGATGAATGGTGCAAGTGCATGGTGATCAGTGTGAGTGCATTGTGATCACTGTGAGTGCAGGGTGAGCGTGAAAATGAAGGGCGAGAATGAGGAATGAGTTGACTGAATGCAGGGTGCATTCCCAGACCCATGAAGTAACTCAGCATGTTATTGACGGGGGCGTAGACTTTAAGATCTAAGTTAAACTATTGCGGCATTAATCGGGGATCGAGGGTGAAGGAAATAAATAATGTGCTGATCCTGCAACAAACTTCGAGTCCTATGGTTAGGGTTACCAGCAGATTATTTTGATGGCCCAGTCGGTACAAAAAAAAGCAGTCACCTAAAGCGGTATTTTCAGCGCTTATCTGTGCATACTTCCCAGGGCCGGCTTTAGTGCTGGTGGTGCGCTGTGCGACAATGTTTGTTGGTGCCCACCCAATGACCACCCCCACCACGGATTCTCTCACTAGCACCCTTTAACAGTGACCAAGTCTCCATAACCACACTCTCTCAGATGCATTGAATTAGTTATATAGCGCCACTCATACCAGTGTAGGGTATCTGAGCACTTTGCATCACACGCACATTACACAGAGACAATCAATCATACGTGTGTAAATCAGTGTATAGGAAATGTTACATAAGCCAAATGACTAAAAGTGTAGGAGTCACATGTCATCCATACTGGTAGGCAGTATAGTTTTAGAGTGCTTTGTGTGGAGAAGCACAAACTCAGAGTCGAAAAAGAAACAACATAGTTGGGAGTTTCCTTTAATAATAAGAATTGATTTCTAGCCAAATTAACCCTTTTTGCAACATTAATCAATGGTCTAATAATGTATACTTTGCAGTGTGTATGCAGTTCTAGGATGAAAGTTAATAGCTCACTATTCTATATTGACTTTAAGTTATAAATTGCAAGTAACAAAAGGATGTCTCTTTTGAAAGCAGTAACCTGCTGATCTGTTTACATCACATGCACTCTGTAATCTACTTGGTACGCGTTCTTTGCAGCAGGCATATTAACCCTCTGCACTAACTTCACCTAAGTCAAAACCTCAACTATACAAAATTCTGATCTCTCTCCAGGAAGATAATTAATCACGCGAGTTATCTTGACATTTATGTGAGGCCTGGTAATTGCAGGAGAAAAGAAACGCTGCAGCATGTGCTTCAAAAGCACAATAAACTTTCTAACACAGCGCCCCCAGGAAGCCAACTTTGTATTCCTTTCCATGAAATGCATTCTCACACTACCACAGTGAATGTAAAATCCAAATGTAAGGAATAGGCACAGTGGGGACCCAGGGGTACTGGAACCAGCAAAAAAACCTAAGCCTCTGTAACCAGTTTGCAAAGGCATGTAAAAATGCAAATGTTCTTTAAGGACCTGTGAAAAACACGGGGGTGCCGGAGATAAGACTCCAGACACTGCCCAGCTGAGCCCCCCAGCAGCTCAAGTTTCACTGCAGCAGCCCGGGCTGAGACAGGGGAAGTGTGGGGGGGGGGGGGCTGAAGCCCTTGGGCCTGGGCAGAAGTGTTACTGGGAAGGCGCGACCCCCTTTGCATCACTCCACGGCCCCCCTGGGGGTCGCGCCCCACAGTTTGAAGACCCCTGATCTAGAGGCATTACTTCATGTTGCAGAGGATATTCTTGCAAGAATGTTTGTGTTTGTAATATATAATCAAATCTGTAGTCTACTTCTGTTGCAGTGAGAGAGTTAGCCCTTTAAATCCATCATAAATGTAATGCTTTGGCATTTGGAACGCTTGCTTTGGTAACGGCCTCTAAGGTCGTTACCAGGGTAACTACAATTATGCGTTTCTCCTGTACTAGTGCTCGCTCTCTCACAATAGCAGTCTGTATTGCTGTGAGAATTTTCTCAGTTGGTACAAAACGCATTTCAGCATTTGTGTACAAATGTGATTTGTATGCAATAGGTATCATATCACCTTTGTTGAAAATGATATTGGTGTACCCGGTTGGTCCAGCGACTACATGGATCACCAGGTTAGTTGTGTTCACACATGTGTGTAAATGTTTGGAAGCTGTCATATCAGCTTCCATGGAATGTAAAATATTTATATGTTCCTGTGTCAAATGGTTGATTGAATAATCAGGTTGAATTAAATTGTAGAACGATTTTACTCATTTTGCGTAATTCAAAATGTATGCTCTGCCAAAATGTAACAGTTTTAAAAGAGATTGTACTCTTTGGAGGTTGGAGCAATGTACATTTTTCCCAAAAATGTGCTGTCAGGTTTCTGCCTTCACTCAACAACTTGAATCCCAGAAACAGGACATCAAGATGGCCAATTTTAGAATTTTTTTAAATTAAATTTGTAGCCCAGTTAAGCAAACCCTAGAATTATATAGTCTACTCTGTCCACATTTTCCATTAGTTCATTGTCCAGCAGATAAATATCACCTATATAGGACAATGCCTCCTCATTAAAAATTTTAAGAAACTCTGTTACTCTGGCTGGAACGAGCCCAGTGCTATTCTTATATCCTTGAGGTAAATTGCAAAATTGCCTTTGTGAACCTAGCACTGAAATGCTATCAGATATCTGCTTTCAGGTGCTATATTCAGGCAGAAGAATCTATTTGAGAGACCTATTGTCGTTTTGTATTCTTACCGCACAATATTATTCATTAGTGCGGCACTGTGTGGATTTTGTACTGCACATGTGTGAGTAGATGTATTTATATGCCAGTAGTCTAAAACTAGGCGATATAAATTATCTGGTGTCATTACAGGAAACAAGGGAATATTCAGTGATGAGGTGAAATTTTGTATTACACCTTGGTACTCAAGTTGTTCTAGGATTTCCCTAACTTGTGTTTTAGCTTCATGTTTTATTGGGTATTGTCGCTTGGGTTGAGGAATGATTATAATAGGATCTAAAGATCAGGGGGCATATGTATCAAGTTCCGTTTTTGCAATTCTCAAATAGCGATTTTTAGGGAATCGCTATATGAAAATTGCAAAACGGGATGTAATAAAAAATTCGCAAATGTTTTGCGATTCCTTGGCATTCCTTAATTGCGATTAGCAAATTGCTAATTGCAATTAAGGAAAACCTTCCCATTCATTCCTATGGGCTAGGAGGCCCATAGGAATGAATGGGAAGACATTCTTATTTTGCGATTCGCAATTTGAGAATCGCAAAATAAGAATGCAATTCCAAGGGTGCTAGGGTGTCAAAAGGACACCCTGTTGCACCCCTGAAATATGTATGTATGCACATGTGGCGCACATACATGCCCTAAGGGCATGTCTGTGCGTCACATGGCACTTTGAAAAATGACAAAAAGTGCATTTTTCAATGAGATCGCAAATTAACACCAACTTGAAGTTGTTGGTAATTTGCGATTTCTTATGCCCAAATTGCAATTTTTCTAGGCTTCATACATTGCATTTAAGGAATTGCAATTTGCGATTCCTTAAATGCAATCACAAAATAGAGAATCGCAAATTTTGCGATTCTCTAATTTGCGATGCCCTTTTGGGATGATACATCCCAAAAGGCCTTTTCCCGTTCGCAAACGGGCCGATTCTGAGAATCGGCCCGTTTGCGAACGGGAAAAGGGTTTGATACATATGCCACCAGGTGACTTATCATCTTACCCAAGATGATCGCGGTACAGTGCAGGAGCTAGCGCTAATGCCCACTCCTTGGCGTATGAATGTTTACTGATTCTGGGACGAGGTCAGAGAAAGCAGCTAAAATTACCGTTTCCCGCTTGGCCATTATATTACAAACTAATGTGGCCAGTCTTTTGCAGCCAAAAGAATATCGTAACCATATGTCAGGTTCTACCAAAAAGAAAGCCTTGATGTTCCAGGGGATGTCCCCCTCTAATTGGAGTGTTATTTCATACAAAGATTGGAGGATACATATCCTGGAATCAGGTGTTTCCACAGTGATATGCTCTCTTAGCTCCACTGCCACCAGATAATCCATTCCGACAACCTTTTGTGACTTCTGCCTTGGTATCCAGCATTGTCACTTCCAATTCCCCATTGAGAAGCAGAGTCCTGGGCATGTCTTATTTTAATCTATTTTACTTTGTCTGATGAGCGCTATGATTCCTTCTTCGGTTTCATTCGCTCTTGCGATCTGTGCCCTGACCATCCACCTCTCTCTGAACATGTGTCGAATGACTCCTGAAAGGAACAAGTGGAAGGTTTATCAGTATCCTGATACCTGTCAAGCTTTCTAATGTTATCACGGTTTCAAAAATAGCATTTCTTTTCAGTGTTTTCCTGTTGAGGAGATCGACCCTGTGATTGTGTTTTGTTTTTATTTTTTTGTTTATTGTCCCATTTCTTTATTTTAGAATCGGATAGTTGCTTAGAGTTATTATTTCCAGAATTACTCTTCATTTGTGACTTCCCAGGTCTGACTCCCAAATTATCTCTACCTGGCGTAGCATAGGTTTCGTTAAAAATGTTAGGCAAATCTCGCTCCTGTTCGGTAGGAGTGAACTCCATCAAGCATTGTCTTATAGCTAAAACAGCTTCCCCCCTTTTATATTTTCTCAACATAATTGCCCATCAGTTTCATCCCATACTCATTCATAGGTGTTTCAATACATCAGGTAAGACAGACAGTGGAGGGGTACCATGCTTTCTGGTGTAAACAGTAGCGAAGCCTGTATCCCAAGTGGCACAAGCTTCCACAAAGGGAGTCATGCCCATTGGCAAATAAATTGTTAATATTCTGTATTTCTCCTGTGTGCCCGTATGGGGAAATATTGCTTCAAACTGGCTCATTTTTTGTGCTATCCAGAACAGAACCTGCTCCAGACTGGTGGGAATCTTTCCCATAACCGCATCCAGTGTTTGTGTGCAGATACCCGTATTAGCCAATTGTGCTTAATTCTGCTGCATCTAAATTAGCAAAATTAGGATGCGGTGTATAAGCAGCTAAGACTGGCCATGTCGCTCCTTGCTAGAAATGGGGGTCTCTAGTGGGCAGGTTGTTACCCTGTCCAATTAGGGACCCTTTTTCCTCATCAGGATAAGGGGGATAGACTACTGAAATAACCCCTGCTCACCCGTTTGGTAACTTGGCAGAGCCGTCAGGCTTATCTCAGAGGTGGTATGTAAAGCATTTGCAGATAACCAACAGTAGTATAGTGAAATGACAAAGGTACACCACACCAGTTTTAGAAAAATATTCAATATTATATCTGTGCAAAAATGATCAAAAATGATAAAAACCCACCCTACAGTTCTCAAAAATCTTAATAATCAAAAATAGACTTAAAATATAGTTCCTTGAAGTCGATACTTCCATCCGGGGCTATCACAGCATTGAGAACAACAAAGCCAAAAAGTTCTGGCTGACCGCAGCATCACGGGCCAACTAGACTGTTGGGGAAACGCACAAAACAGTACCTTTTGAAATGCAGCACATCGGCTACCTCTCGTTGAGCTTAGAGGAGCCAGCATTGGTAGGCGTTGGTTCCAGAGGTCGGTGCCGGAGTGGTCGGGCCCTTAAAGTTACATGCGTTGCAGATCAAACTCCTAACAATTGAAGTCGGAAGCGCTGGCATCAGCAGGCTTCGGGGTTGCAGTGATGAGTGCAGCGGTGCAGCGTGCAGTGCCCTCAGGTTGTTATGCAGGCTACGGCTCAGTGACGGTCGTCAGGCACTATTGGTGAGACCAGGGCTCTGTGCGAAGTGATGCAGTGCTCCTCGCGGTGCTGGCCGGTCATGGTGCAAGCAGCAGCGTCGTTGTTGCTGGGGCATCACCTGATGAAGTGGAGTCGATGGCGCTGGCATTGGTAGGCCATGGCTCCAGTGCAGGATGAGGGCAGTGCATCGTGTGACTTACGAGCGGTGCCCTCGAACCACGGTACAAGCAGTGACATCGCTGTCAGCATGGAGTGGCATCATCGGGGATATAAGGGCAGCAACATAAAGGGAGACGTGTGAAGTGTGGTGCTCACAGGTCACTGTGCACACAGTGGCTTGGTGGCGGCATTGAACGGTGTCATTGATGAGACCAGGGTTGCGGTGCGAAGTGCAGAGATGCCTTCAGGTGAGCGAGCTGGCAGCTGTGGCGGTGACAGCGTCAGGTTGCTTTTTCTTTTGTTGCAGTACAAAACACACAGTTCCCAGTGCTGGTAGCAAACCCTGTCAGTCATCCTGTAAATATTATGCTTCACAGGAGGACTGTCCCTAGTGTCCACATCATGGGTACACTAATTGGTGATACCTGGGGTCAAGGAGAACAGGGTGGCAAACTGCCCCAACAACTGGTGGCAGTCACTCTGCTGTTCTGGGGTCAGTGTAGTGGAGGGGATCACACCTCCCACTGACTCATCATGCTCCTTGGTGGACAGGAGGTCAGAAAGAGGCTCACTCTCCTCCTCAACCCCATCATCCGTCACCAAGAACATGCTCACTTCGGACCTCTCAAACTGCAGCCTGAGGCAGTTTACATGGAGGACCCTCAAAGGGTCTCGGAATCTGCAAAATCACCTGATAGGTGACGTTACTTTTGCGCTCCACTGCCTCAAAAGGCCCAGTCCACTTGTCCTGTAGAGCACAAGGCTCTACTGGGGCCATAACCCACACTTTCTGACCTGGCTGAAACTCTACCAGAGTGGCATTCTGATCATAACAGCGATTCATCTCTTCCTGGCTTCCTTCCAGGTTTGCCTGAGCGAGTTTACTGAAGCAGGAAGTTTGGTTCCTGAAGGCCAGCATGTAGCTAAATACCTCCTGGCTGTCTACCAGCCGCCCTTGACCAAACTGAGAGGTCCTGTCACAGGGTGCCCATTCAGAAGCTCAAAGCATCTGAAGCCTAAAGACTTCTGTGGTACCTCTATGTATGCAAAGAGAAGGCATGGTAAGAAGACGTCCCACTTATGCCTCATGAGTCCTGGTCGACCCTTGATTTTTTTTTAATTTTCTTTTTTTGAGGTAATTGAGATAGTTTAATCACATGACCAAGAATGGCACGTACAACATTTATACATCACAGTCGCTTTCAGCTCTTCCTTTACCAGTGAAATGAATTAAATGGTGACTAAAGCTCTTCAGAAGAGGGAGGGATGTCTATTGCTTTGATGTGCGTGTGCTTTAATTTTCTTTTTTTTTAAATATCTTTATTTGCATTTTTTTAAAGCAGACAGCTTACAAATAACATAAACGTTAAGGAAGGGGGAAGGGGAGGGAGAGGAAGACAGGTAGTTACTTTTGCGTTGACAGGTAATTAGTGTTGACATTATAATTTGCCAAGTGCATTCTCTGATGCACTCGTTACCCTTAGTACGCATAAAGTTCATGTGGCCAAGGCCTGACCACAGAGTCTGTATTCAAAGCGGCAGCTATCTAAGGGGCCACGTGCCAGTGTCTGTACATAGCAGTGGAGATGATTCATCCTGTCTCAACCTCATATGTCCTTGATTGCACTTAGCTTTGCAGTCAAGCGCTAAATTGCAGCAAAATCAGATATCATTTGTTATTTTCGTAACTCTAACAATTAAACATAAAACCAAACAAAGAAAATTGTCGTCACATTGCCACGCCCCGACTAGAGTGTGTAAAGTAAGTATGCCCTCTGTGCAGCCATACTGAGTTAGTTGAGTCTCCCGCTTGCATGGTCATTGAGAGGGTCAGTGTTCGTGTCATCGCTCCCTTGGCTCATGGATTACTCCGGTGCACCCACTTCCCCCAGTCATCCCCCTCAGGTCTTCTAGCCTCCTGGGAGGAGTCGCACCCTCCTTAACCCTTCTGCACCCGTCAGACTTCCCAGTATGGCATCCCATAGCTGAGCTATGGGGTATTTACCTAATCCCGTTATTTCCTCCATTTACAGCGACGTGCTTTCCGCCTGCGCCCAGACTAAGAGAGAGTTGCTCCATCCGGCCATTGCAGGTGGATCGGCGTGTTTCCAACGCTTAATAATTAGTCTCTTAGCTACAATTAGGCCCAGGTCAATAAATCTAGATGTGACTCTTTGTTTCTTGGGTCTAGGATACAGGCCCAGAATGCACACTTGCCACGTCTGCAGTAGTGTCCTCTCAGCACTTGTCACAAGCGCCGTGATGACTGACCGCCAATACGCTAATAGAGAAGCGCAGAACCACAGCATATGCAGCAAATCCGCATTCACTTGAAAACAGCGGGGACATTGTGATGTATTCATGTGATTGTATGTATTTATTTTATCAGGAGAAAGGTATGCCCTGTGTACAATGTATGTTTGTATGAGCCTGAATCTGGCATTGCGTGGTAAGTTTGTGGGGGTGGCTAATATCCGAGCCCATTCGCTGTCTGTCTAAGGGGTGCCTCTGTCTGCTTCCCATTTTACCCGAAGCTGCGTCAGTGGTTGTGTAGTATGCGTCAGCATTGCTTCCGCCAGCCAGTGAATGATATGGGACCCATTACCCATAACGTACAGGTATTGTAATAGTAGGTGTGTTTCCAGTTCGGCACTGACGTCGTCCCACGCTGCAGTAAGCGTTCTCAGAATAGAGGTGTATAGCAAAAATTGACCTGCAGGTAAATTAAATTCTTCCTCTAAACTTTCAAAAAATATCAAAGCACCCTCATCATAAAAGTCACCTAGGGTGTGCAAACCTGCCTCATTCCAGGACGCCAGCATCCAGCCGGTGACACTCATCCTGCCCCTCGGCATCCCTAAAAGTGGAATTGACGGAGCATAAGGGACTGTACTCCTATTGAGGTACAAACTCCTTTTATAGTAACAATATGCCAGAGCAAAGCATGTCTGTGTTGAGCGTGGCGGTCTCGCAATGGGGTGAAACAAATGATTTATCTGGGATTGGGACCATGGGGGCCGTGTGGTAGCCATATCCTCTAGATTAACACCCACCAGCCACTTCATCACCCACCGTAGCTGTGCCGCCAGGTAGTACAACTCCAGGTTGGGGACCGCCAGTCCACTTCTGTTGGTAGGGGCATAGAGTTTCCGGAGCGCCATCCGGGGTCGACCCTTGTTCCAGATGAGGTCACGAAGCAATCGTTCTAGCTCGCAGAAAGTTGCTACCGGAACATAGACCGGGAGATTGGCAAAATAGTATAATAGTTTTGGCAACACCACCATCTTAGAGAGTGCTACTCTACCCATTACGTTCAATTGGAGAGTCTTCCAAAATTGGATCTGTGCGTTGATGGCAGATATTGCTCTAGTCAGGTACCCTCCAGGATGTCATTAGGGTCCCTATAGATAAATATGTCAAGGTAACGAAATGTGGATGGGTCCCAACGGAGAGGGGAGCCTTTCATATGAACAGTGGGGTCAGGGATTCCGTCTCGGAAGGGGTACAATCCCGACTTGGCCCAATTCACCCGGAGACCCAAGACGTCCGCGAAGGAGCGGAGAGTTTCCACGATAGTGACTGGGATATCATGTAGGTCCCTCAGATATAATAGTAGATCGTCTGCACACAAAGAAACTGTGTGCAAGTTATTCCCCAGTTGGATGCCCCAGCCTGCTCCTTCCCTACAGTCGTGCCGCCAGCGGCTCCATAGCTAGTGAGAAAAAGAGAGGGGACAAAGGGCATCCTTGTCTGGTGCCTCTATGTACCCGAATACTCTCTAAGATCAGTTGGCCAGTCCGTGCTCTAATGGACGGTTGCGTATATAGTAATCGGACTATATGCAGGAAGGGATTGCCCAGGCTATACCTCCGCATCACCTCAAATAGGTATGGCCACTCAAGGGAGTCGAAGGCCTTTTCAAAGTCTAATACTAAACAACCGGGTCGGGGCCAAATGTCAGTTGCATAACGTTGAACTCTGAAAAGTCTTCGAATGTTTAAAACCGTGCTTCTAGTGGGGACCAAACCATTTTGGTCGATATGTACCAAAGTCCGAACCAATGGAGCCAGTCGGGCTGCTATAATGTATGCTAGGACCTTATAATCCATTTGAGTAATGCCAGCGGTCTGTATGAGCCCAACATTTCCGGGTTCCTGCCAGGTTTAGGGAGGGAGACGAGCAATGCTTCATTTTGTGAATCAGAGAGAGTGAAGTCTGCTATTGCGGTGTTGTAAATTTTAATAATTGGGGCGCCAGGGTATCCGCATAAGCTTTATAAAATTCCGCCGGTAGGCCATCCGGGCCGGGGGGTTTACCCGATGCCTGCGAGCGTATACCCACCCGGATTTCACCTAACATAAGGGGTTCATTTAATTTGGTTCTTTGCTCGGGCGTGATTTGTGGTAGGGTAATTTCTCCTAAATGTCTGCCTATGTCCTCAGATGTGGCTATGCTGTGTGACTTGTATAGAATATTATAGTGGGATACGAATTCCCAGTGTATATCTTGTTGGGAATATATCATAGTATTCTGTGCGTGGCGGAGTGAGGTAACGGGTGAGGTAGTGTCTTCTTATCCCCCGAGTGCTGCGTGCGTGCTGAGTGTGATGCATAATTCAACCACCTAAGCCTTTCCAACAGTGCAGTGTTCGTTTCTGCTGTGCACAAGTCGCCTGCTTGAGTCCTCAACTTCCCTTCTCTCCTGAGAGACCAGCTTGCCACCCAAAGCGGTGCGGTCTTTTTCGAGCTGGCTACGCAGGCCAGCTTGCATACCCAGGCAATGTCCCCGGGTTACTATCTTGACAGCGTCCCACTCCACCAACAGTGATTAAGCGGTACCCTCGTTTTCCTCAAAATATTGTCTAATGGCCGTGCCTAGTGCGTCTCTGAACGTCCCGTCCAGTAGCATGCCCAGTTGTAGTCGCCATTTTGGTATTGGGGGCATGGTACTATTCCAATCAAATTGCAAGGTGTGGGGATTGTGGTCAGAATTAGTTCTCCCGAGATACTGGGGCTCCGCGACCACTGGAAGGAGGTCAGCGGTCACCAATATCCGGTCTAGGTGGACATGTAGCCCGTGGGCACCAGAGTAGAAGGAGTACACTTTATCCTGGGGGTTCCTGTGCCTCCACGTGTTTACCAAGTGCCATTGTGCCGCCCAAGCTTTCAACGCCTTCATGGCAGTGGTCGTGGGAGCCCCAGGCAGAGGGGAAAAGGATTTGTCTAATAATGCGTCTAAGCCGCAGTTATAATCTCACCCCAGAATCATCGGTATCCCATGCCAAACAGCTAGCTGAGTTGACAAGGTATTGAAAAAAGATGCCTGGTCTACATTAGGTGCATAAATTGAGGCAATAATTACTTGCTGTCTGTCCAGTCTACCCTTAACAAGGACATATCGACCCTCCGAGTCAATGATAGAGTTGTCAATATGAAATGGGGTGCCCGGTCTTACCCAAATTAATTTCCCCCTGGCGTATGCAGAGTACCCCGTGGCATGGAGTTGCCCTCTCCACCTCCTGCGCAATTGGTGTACCTCAGTCCGTGACACATGAGTCTCCTGAAGGAGAGCAATTAGTACGTGATGGCGCCAGGGGGGCAGATTTATAAGCCCCTTGCGCCACTTTTGCGTCACTTTCCCCATGTTAAAAATGATGCAAAAGGGGCGCAAGGGGCTTGTAAATCTGCCCCCAGGTATCTGCGGGAAGGGCTATGTATGCCTCTCACGTTCCATGTACATATCTTGACAGGGGCCATGGCATTGTATAGGGATAGTTGCGTGTGTCACGCGTGAACCTGGGGCCATTCAGACATGTGGAATGTGTACCAGGGATAAGAAATTATCTCTGGCTAATTGAATATGTGATGCATGATGTACATCGGTCCAGGGCATGGCTGACGAAAACCCAACATTGAACTAAAACATACAATGCCAAAAGGGCGAGAATGCAACATGCAGTCATCCAAACAATACCAAAAAACAACATTACGTAAAAAAAGATGGGGGGTCCCCGCGCAGGTAGACTACTACCACAAGTTCTGGAACACCCCATGAGGAAGGCTCCCCATCCCCACCAGTTATACAGATATCCAGTCTATTATGACTGTCTGAATAACAAGAGTATGCTATGCATGGAAGACCCCCTAGGTCCAGGGCCTTGAGTGATAATATTTAGAACCACAGTTTTCTGTTCATTCCTATCCGCCAACTGTAAGGACCTCTCAGTGCAATAGCGAATTAATAACATCAGAAGAGTGGGGGACCGTGGTCCCGGAATACTTGCATGTCCCATGGTTCGTGTAGGAGCCACAAATGTAGAACATGTTCGTGAGGGCTATATTATGCCATCCGCCGTCTGGACACCTCCTGATTCCTGTGAGTTCAACATATCGTCCGAAAGATCATCCGCGCTGTCGCCATCTTGTGTTGTGTGACTGGAGGATATTTCACCTGGTGTCCCACTGGTCTCCACCACCGCCTGGAGGGCATTACATTGATCTTGAATCATCTGGTTCGGGTTAGGGCCCAGTCCATGGGGTGGGCGTGCCGTACTGTGCTGTCTGTTTGTTCTATGCCAGTTGTGGGGACCTCTTTGGCCGGCGTCGGTTGAGTCCGTCAGCGAGGGAGCACCCCCCATAGATTTTCTTGTGTCCAGCCAGTCACCCACTGCCTCAGCGCTATTAAAGAAATTGGTCTTGCCATGAGCTATCACCCGCAAGCATGCCAGGAAGAACAGGCAATACTTAAGGTCCTGTTGCCGTAAGAGACACTTTACTGCCATGCAAGAATACTGCTGCCGTTGGACCGCTATTGTATAGTCAGGAAAAAACATAATATTTTGATTTTCCACCTGGACAGCTGAAATTGTTCTGGTTTCATGGAGAATCACATCCCTGTCTCTGTAGTTTATCACCCACATCAGGAACGGTCTAGGATTTGCTCCTGGGGGAGGGTGCTTGGCCAGTGTCCTGTGTGCTCGCTCAATGACGAAGTGAGGAGAGACCAGCCCCTCCGGTAGTAGGTCTCTCAGCCAAGCTTCAGTGTATGCCACTGCATCTTTTCCCTCCACTCATTCCGGAAGGCCCACCATGCGTACATTGTTTTGCCTCGATCGACCTTCAGCATCTTTGGCTCGGTGCTCCAGGAAGTCCACTCGGTCAGCAAGGTCGTTGAGTCTTTTTTCCCCCTGCCGTCACTTGTTGGGAAATTGTCTGCATGTTGTCTTCCACCGCAGAAGTTTTGTCCGCAAGCTTACGATGATCTGCATGTAGGAGGTTCAAGTCAATGACCACCTTGTCGATTTTACTTTCAAGGGAAGTGCGTGTCAGTTCTATAGTCATTCCTAGCTGTTCCACCGCTGCCAGTACAGCATCCAACTTACTGGCCATTTCATTGTGTGATGCCTCCCCAGCCATCTTGTCAGATTGTGCATGTGTCAAGGGGGGTTGAGTTGGTGGGCCGCCAGTGCCAGTCTGAGGACAGCCCCAGTGTGACATAGGGGTGCTGCAGGGCAATTGGTGTTGGATCCCTCAAAGTGTGCGGATATGGGGGGGAGAAACGAGGATTTAGAAGAGAGTGCGTCCAGGCGTGGCTGCTGCACGACAGATATCTCAGGTCTTGCTTAGGGACAATGCCAGTAACAAGGGGGAGAGGCCAAAGACCTCAAAGTTATTTTGGTGACAGCCCAACGAATTTACAGCCCTCAGCCCGCCACCTTGCCACCGCTAGCGCCCACTGGAGTACCTTCAGCGGGCTCCCCAGCTTTCACTCTTCTCTTCCGTACTTGTGTGTCTTCCCAGCAGGTGTTGTGTTCGCATTTATGTCAAGGTGTCCCCCAGTATGCAGGTCCAGTACTTATGAGTGCCCCACCGGCGATGTGAGTTGCAGTCGAGCGTTGCGGAGCAGTTGTGCCCTTCCTGGCAGACCCTCGTGGCAGCCATTCCCAGCATCTCCATTCTTGCACTGCAATCCGCAATCGCGAGACCCACCTGATCTGGCTTCCCAGGGGTTCGCTGCGCCTGCGGTGTCTCCGAGTGTCTCCTTCCTCCGGCCGACAGACTGCACCTCAGTCTCCCCAGTTGTGGGCCCTGCTTATTTTGTGCAGTTGGCGCTGTGTTGTGGGGCTGTAGTTCTGTGTAGCCCCAGCGACGGGTGTCCATTAGTGGCCGCAGTGCTTACCACTGGTTCCCCGTTTGGCGGCTGCTACGTTGCCTTGTTGGGCACTTTCGGTTTTTACTCACGCCGAAGGTTTCTGGGT
Source organism: Triturus cristatus (assembly GCF_964204655.1). Taxonomy (NCBI): domain Eukaryota; kingdom Metazoa; phylum Chordata; class Amphibia; order Caudata; family Salamandridae; genus Triturus; species Triturus cristatus. The sequence goes on along the minus strand of NC_140587.1, from coordinate 310,262,270 downwards.
GCCAGCGCTCGTGCAGTGGGGGCCAGCAGGGTCACTGTTCGGGTGACACCTCCAGCGCATTCCAATGACAAGGAAAACAGCTCCGGGGGTCACTCATGGCGACGCGGCCCAGTGGGCGGGGCCTGACACCTACGTTTCCTGGAGGCAACAGCCGAGAACAGACTAGTCCCGGCCAGGCGCTTCCCCCGTTTCTTGGCCCCGGCCTCCGTATTATCCCTCCGTCGCAGCCTCAGACAGCTCCACGCCTCCCTGGTCACTGTGGGGGTCAGCCAGCATAATCATTAGCCACAGGATCAGCTTCAGTCGGATCTATGAAGTGGGCAAAGGGGAGCCTGTGACGGAGCTCTAGCTGAGCACGTCAGACTCCATAGCCCGCGTGGCCACGCCCCCGTTCGACCTTTGATTATGCCTTTTAGGGTATGGTTAAACCTTTCTACCAGCCCATTACCTACGGGGTGGTAAGAAGTGGTGAACTTGTAAGTTACACCACACTCCTCCCACAGGGATGTCATATACTTTGATATGAAATTGATATACCAGTCAGATACCACCGCTCTGTGGAACTCCATGTGGGAAAGATCCCAATTAATACCCGGCCCACCACTGGCGCCATCGTTGTCCTGGGAGGGATAGCCTCCAGGTATCGGGTGGCATGGGCCACGAAGGCCAGGATATACCTGTTGCCGAGGGCTGTCTTGTGGTCCAGTGGCCCCACCATGTCCATCCCTACACTTTCAAAAGGGGTGCCAACAACCAGAGAATGTTGAAGAAGAGGCTTACACTTCCTCCCACTCTTACCACTTGCCTGGCAAGTCTGGCAAGACCTACAATGTGCATCTGACTGCTTTCTTATTTGGGGCCAAAAGAAGTGGGTGACAATCTAGTCAAAGGTCTTGTCCTGCCCCAAATGTCCTGCCAATCATAAGCCAGACCCAGTAGAAAGCTTCTGAAGCGCTGGGGTACCACCCAGTCACAGGCTGTCCCAGGCTCAGCAACCTTAGGCTTGCTGCACAGTACTCCATTCTCCCAGTAGATCCAGTGTGATCCAGACTGATCACCAGCTGCCTGGTTTGCAGCCTTTTGCCTCAAACCCTCTAGAGAAGGACATTCCTTCTGCTCCCTGCAGAATTATTCCCTGGTGGGACCACCTTCTTGCTGCCAATAGGTCAGCTCAGATAAGTCCCCCAATTCAGCCACTTGTTCTCCTCTAGGTACAGGTGAGTCTCCCTCAAGGTCAGCCTGCTCCCGGACCACGGGAACCCCAGGGGTGCTTTTCCTGCACCCCCTTGCATTTCTGTTGGCAAGTACCTGGGCTACTGTTTCAGGCTCCATGTCCTTCTGATCACCCTTACTGGCTGCCGTGGACCAAGTGGTCACACATGCCCACTCTGGCAACCCAGCATCTCCAAGTGAGAGCGGAGCACCTCATCCTTGCCTAAGGAATGCTTGTAGGAAAGTAGGATCTGCTCCTTATGGTTACCCCCACTTTCATGTTACACTGTTTTTGACTAGTGTGACTGGGATCCTGCTAATCAGGACCCCAATCTATCTGCTTTCTCCCTAAACTGTTATGTCATGTACTTAGGTACACTCCAGATTGGATATTGTCAGTCCCTAGTATATGGTACCCATGTACCCAGGGCATAGGTACCCCAGAGGCCTCCCGTGGACCGAAGCATGTATTATGCCACCCATGAGAGGCCATGCAGAATGGATTTACAGGCCTGCCATTGCAGCCTGTGTAAGTTGGTGCATGCACCACTTACTTAAAATATAGGTTTACTATATCTAAGGGTCACTACACTTAAAATCTCTAAGTCACCCCATAGCAGAACTTGACACTCCTGAAGGCAGGGTGCTTGGTTCTAAGAGAGAGGGTGCCACTGCATTGGCAGGAAACCCCTGCAGCCTACGGAGTTCATTCTCCCAGGTTGTTAGTTCTACATCTATTTACGACATATAGAGTAGCATTATGCGACCGCGTGATGACCAACTCTAAAACGGCTGAAAGTAACCATATTGTGTTTGGTGTCAAACATTGTGGAATCATACTCCCACACTAGTAACTGGTGTGAGAGGTATGATTCCACCTCTCAGAAACAAGCTTTGTGAGGTCCCTGGTGTTCCCAGTACCAGCCTTCTAGTCCCGGGCAGCTCAAAAGGGTTGCTGACGACCGGAGTCAATTTCTGCCCTCCTGCTGCTAAGCCAAGCTCAAGCAGGGGAAGGCAGAACAATAGGCATCCTGCCACATGGAGGTGTGACCACCTCCCAGACAGGATTTATTGTATTAGGCCTGGGTGGGTGTGCTTGCCAGCGACCGAAAGTCTGCATGAGGGGCACATTTGGTGTCCCTGTGCATAGGTCAGTTCAAACCAGTCATAGGAGATGTTGTTTCCTGCTCTGGCACGAAACTAGATAAAGGACATGGGAGTAACCTCCCCACTTCTTAGTGTTTCCTGGGATCATCTCACTCTCTACTAGTGAGATAAGGGTCATTTCTGCAGGATCCCTCCTCCTAGCCAACACCTTGGACTGCTCACCGGTCAGTTGCCGTGCCTTTTTGGGACACGTGGAATCCTTCTTCAAGTGACCCACCTGCTCATAGGCAAAGCACTTGCAGGGACGGTCTCTGCGGGCTTCCATTAAAAGGCCCCTGGTTTCTTATCTCCTTGGGGATGGGAACCTTTACCCTGGGTATTACTTTGGGGCCCTTTAGAGAACTCTTGTGCTTTACCCTTGTCCCCCCCCCCCCTCTTCTGCTGGGGACCCTGCCTACCTTTTGCAGAGTGTCTCCCATACACCTTCTTGTGCACCATGGTACTTACCCAGCGGTGCGCCTCCATAGCAAGCCTCCTGGGGCCATTCAGTTTACTATCAGTCAAGTGCTTGCACAGCTCTGCAAAGCATAGACAAGACAAGTGCTTCCACACAATTAAATTGTAGAACCCCTGAAAATCTGTCACTGTCCTTCACCCAACCATCCAGTGACCTACAAAAATAATCTATAAATTCCAACCAAGTGTTTGCGTCAATGTTCCTACTGGACTGCATTATTTTGTCCTCCACTGCTAGCTTGAGCTTCTCCAGCTCCATCTCTCCTTGCTTCCTGCCTGTCCTCCAGCTCCTCTGGGTACAAACCACTGCTCCCAAAAACACATCAACTCTTGGAATGGGCTCCTCTGCCTCCATACTAAGATCTCTAGATTGCTCACTAACATGTTTGGCTGCTACTCAGACCCTCAGCGCCTTGTGCATCTCCTCTTTTCTGGTGAGGCCTCTGATTTAGACTTTAAGGGTTTTACAACTAGCCTTCAACTCCTTTGCATTGTAGGTTTCCAACCTTTCCTCCTCATATGCTACTTCCAGGGATGGAACTGGTGATGCTATTGACTCAGGCATGAGGCAATAGAAAGTTAAAGTTTACAACAAATAGCAAGATAATAAATAGGCCAAAAAAAGAAAGAGTATGTGGTATGTAATGGTCTCGGATATTGTAGTAGTGTACATCAATCACTGTAGGTCAAGTGCAAACACAAGTCCTATCCTCACCGCTGACAACCTATGTTAGAAATGGGGTCTCTAGTTGGAAGGTTGTTAGCCTGTCCAAGTAGGTACCCTTCTTCCTAGTCAGGATAAGGGGGATACACTACTGAAATAACCCTTGCTTACCCCCTTGGTAGCTTGGAAAGAGCAGTCAGGCTTATCTCAGAGGCGGTGTGTAAAGCACTTGCACAAATAATAAAGTGAAAGCACTACATAGGGACACTACACCAGTTTTAGAAAAATATGAATTTATCTGTGCAAACAAGACCAAAAACGATAAAAATACACCATACAGTTCTCAGAAATCTCAATAATCAGAAATATTCTTAAAATACAGTTCCTTGAATTTGATAGCTCTGTCTGGGGTGTCGTGAACAACAAATCCAAACAATTCTGTCTCACCGCGGCATCGCAGGCCAGCTACGTTGTTGTGGAGACCCGCAAAACAGCACCTTTAGAAATGCAACACGTAGGCGACCTCTTGTTGAGCTTCGAAGATCTGGCATCGGTAGGTGTCGGTTTCGGAGTTCAGTGCCAGAGTCGGCGGGCCCTTGAGGTCAAACGTATTGCAGATCGAACTGCTCAGAGTTGAAGTTGGGAGCACCGGTGTCGGCAGTCGTTGGGGCTGCTGTGCAAAGTGCAGCAGTGCCCTCAGGTTGCGATGCAGGCAGTGGCTCATCCAGCAGCATCAGTGAGACCAGGGCTGCGGTGGGAAGTGCAGCTGTGCTCATCGCTGTGTTGGCAGGTCAAGGTGCAAGCAGCATTGTTGTCGTTGCTGGTTCACTGTCGTCGGCTGATGAATTGGAGTCGATGGTGCCGGCTACAGTAGTGCAAGGCTGCGGTTCGGGATGAGGGTGGTGCATCGTGTAACTTACGAGCGGTACCCTCCAACCATGGTGCAAGCAGAAGGACTGATGTAGGCATGGAGTGGTGTTGTCAGAGATACCAGGGTGGCGGCGTGAAGTGAGGCGGTGCAAAGTGTGGTCTCACAGGTCGAGGTTTAAGCACCGGCAGTAGTGATGGCGTCGAACGGCATAGTGATGAGACCAGGGTTGCATTACAAAGTGTGACGGTGCCCTCTATGGTGCCCTTCAGGACACAGAGACAGTGGTGGCCTCAGTTACGGCATCGGGTTGCTTTTTCTTTGGTTGCAGCACAAAACAGACAGGGCCTAAATCACAAAGGTAAACTTAGACCAAAAGCCTAAGTTTAGACCTGAAGTCTAAGTTTAGACCTAAAGACTAACTTCACTACTACTTAAGTTAGACTTTTGGTCTAAGTTTAGACCAAAAGTCTAACCTAGACCAAACGTCTAACTTTAGTAGTAGTAAAGTTAGACTTTTGGTCTAAGTGAGACTTTTGGTATAAACTTAGACCAAAAGTGTCTCACTTAGACCAAAAGTCTAACTTTAGTAGTAGTAAAATTAAACTTTTGGTCTAAGTCAGACTTTTGGTCTAAACGTAGACCAAAAGTCTAACTTTACTAGTAGTAAAGTTAGACTTTAGGTCTAAACTTAGACTTTTGGTCTAAGTTTACCTATGTGAATCAGGCCCACAGTTCCCAGTGTTGGTAGCAGGTGAACTTGAAGTATTTGCTGTTCCTGAGACTTCTTAACCAGGGGGCAAGCTCGACCTCCAAGCCCTTGGAGAAACTCAAACAAAGAAGTTGCAGAAAGTTCAGCCTAGTCCTTTCTTTGCCCAAGACAGAAGCAGCCACTGCAGGTCAACACAGCAAAGCACACAGAAAAGTGGTAGCTCCTCCTCACAGCTTCTCCATCTCTTCCTCTTGGTAGGTTTCTGAGTCCAAAAGAGTTTCAAAGATCTGGGATTTGAGCCCCATTTTTTATTCAGCCTTTTCAGTTATTCTCTTGTGGCAAAGAGTCTCTGTGCGTAGTCCAAATCAGTTCTGTCCTCTCTGGCCCAGCTTCCTGGCAGGATGTGCAGACTGCATTGTGTAAGGCAGACCAGACCTATTCAGGTGCAAGGAAATCTCCCACTACTCTAAATGCAGCCCAGGTCTATCCAGCCCTGACTCAACCTGGAAAGGCAGGACACACCTCAACCCCCCCAGTGACTGTCTACAGTGAATGCACATCCCCAGCCCCTATCACTCCAGGGAGAGATGATTTGGCCTAACGGCTAGGGCGGTCGACCTCAAATATGGGCAACCGGGTTCGAGTCTCAGCAAGGACGTGCAACATCCTGTGATTCTGGGCAAATTACTTAATCTCTCCATGCCTAACATAAAAAAATGAATGTGTCCTCGTGTAATGCAACTGGTGCTTGTGTAAAGCGCTCTGTTACCTGATACCTTCAGGTCAAGTTTGCGCGATATAAAACTCAGTTAAAAAGAAAAAGCCAGAGAGTCAATCCACAACCCAGCAGAGGCACACAGGATGGTTAAACAAGAAAATGCCTACTTTCTAAAAGTCAGAACACAAAACAATGAATCCGGCTCCGTACTACCGTACACTCCTACTACTCATGGAGTAACGAACAGTCAACTCTTTAATCTGTCCGAATGGAATTTTTATTAGACCGTTACCGTTTCTTATTATTTAAAAATTGATCAAAACAATTTTTGGGGCTGAAAAAGAAACACAGACTTATCAAATTCACACATGAACTTACACATATATACAATTCACATTAACATACACTTAAAGACAAAAATGGACTTAGACACTGTGAAAACATTATTGGCAACAGCTTGCAACATGACAAAATCAGCAAATTAATTGATACATTAATCTGATGCAAAACACATTTTTAGAAAAATTTTCGTCATATACAAAATTTTGTAATAAACATGAAAATATCCAATGTTGTGAACCACATGTGTTATTCCAACTCCAGCGTCAAAAGAGTGTCTGAATAGTATATCAATCCTTTATCCAATCATTTCCTTCAACGCTCATCGCATTCAGAATTAACTAAATGCCTCCCCAAATGCCAACGCGTTTCAAGACCCAGTCGAATAGTACTGGGACTTTCATCAGGGCTTCATATAAATGGACCGGATACTCTACAAAAAACAAAATAAAGAAATGATGCAAAAACAGCGTCAACCCGAACTAACTCTCTCTCTTGTACATGTAACTAACTTAGTGAGTACCTGTTTTCTAGAGATGGAGCGGCCGCTCCAGCTCGTTTACTCCAAGAGTTTTGGGCTTTTCTGCCACTGGACTTGTTTATGTTACTGCCTGCGAGGCTCCCTTAACACTTTGCCAGTATGAATTTCTGAAATGAAAGAACCAAAGTATTGAATATATCTACTTCTATTCTCGACTTACACCCTCAGAGGGAAGCACCAAAAAGATATGTACCTTTAATGCAGAGTATGGGCAGGACTGAGTTCCTTGAAGACTATTTATTCTACAAATGAAAAAACAATATTGTCCTCATTTAACAATGTATCCAAACAGGTAAAATGCATGAAGCACTTTAAAACACTATTAACAAGCGGACTTAAATTACCACATCTTCACCAATTGAAAACTCTGAATGTAATGGACTTTCCTTTTGCTCAAATACGGGTGTGCTTTCCCTCATTTCATTTTTTTGTGTTCTGAATTTTGAAAAGCCCTACCTGGCCCCGGTCCGTTGGGCTTAACCCCTATAGGTTTTTACTTTCTAAAAGTTGCATTTTCAACCACACAATCTAAAATACATCTTTTCCTAAAAGATGCATCTTTACATTCTCAAATCAGGCATACTAAACTAAATGTATCTATCTTGTCCCAATGGGAAGTTATACTGGTGAGATGTTACAAAGTATCTCCCATTCCGCCCTATGGGACAGATAGCATTTCAATAGTGAAAAACAAAATACACTGTATTTCACTGTCAGGACATGTCTCACACACACCAGTGCTTGTCCTACCTTTCACCCACAATGCGCTGGCCCATAGGGGTACCTTGAGCCTACCTTAGGAGTCACTTACATATAAAAAAAAGGAAGGTTATGGCTTGGCAAGTGGGTGCACTTGCCAAGCCCTAACTTTGGCAAGTGCACCCACTAGTCCACTAGTAGCATTCAAAATACAGACCCTGGCACTCGCAGTGCACCTTACTAGGGACTTACCAGTAAATCAAGCATGGCAATCATGGAAACACCAATCCATAACATAATTTACAGTGGAGCACCTTTACTTTAACACTGAACAGCAGTGAGAAAGTATGCAGAGACACTAAACCAGGAAAAACAGTAAAAGCCAGGCCAAAAAGCAAAAATACAGACGAAACACACCAAAAGATGCCAGGTCTAACACTCCCTCTTGTCTCACATTTTCTGTAATGTGTGGGAGGGAGTCTTTAAACCAATTTATATGTTCTTGGTAAGATAATGGAATTTCTATGTCCACATATGAAATGTATTCCTCTGGTGTTTCATATTCAATTTAAGTGTGAAACAATTGTGTATTGGCATTTGCAGGTGAGAATTTAACCCAGGAATAGAATACATCTGTTCTGAAGGCTTCATGTGCCTCATCCACGAAGGTAACGTCTCTACCCGGTGCCGGGAGACCATATTGTAATTTGGCCTGGTCATAGTTCGCGGAGTTTTGCTACGCGAAACTCCGTGAAGTTACAAAAAATTCCACAAAGTTCCACGAATACCAGAGTGCAGTGCGAACTGCATTTTGTGCTGGTATTCCTGCACCTCGGGTAGAAATTCTACCTGAGTGGCAGCTCGCGCTCGGGAACTTACCGTTCGCGATCGCGGGCGTGGAAAAAACTCAACTGCACATCACGAAATTGAGTTTTCTGCACTCCGCGAGCTTCGTGGAGTGCGGAGTACAGAAAACTCCGCAAACTCCACGAACGGAGCGAAGTTCACTGCCCTGGCCTAATTGTAATAATTTATAGTTACTGTATGTCTGCAATTTTCTGTAATGTTTAGAGCTTCTACTTCTTCATTATTTCCTTCGTTATCTCCGCTTAGGACTTTATTTTTAAAGAAGAAGGAAATTAATTAAATTAATTTATGGAGCTAGGGAAAGCAAAATGTGGGAAGTTTTTATCCTACATGCATCAACAACCTACAGCCAATACATAGGGTACACCTGATCAGCTGAGTCTGATTTTCCCTACCACGAAGAATGTCTCTGGTTTGGAGGGGAGTAGTAGTCACTGAGAAAGCACAACTGAACTACTCAGGTAGGCCATTAAATAAGAACCCAACCAATGTTGGACGCCATGTCGTGTAGTTCCCACTAATCCGTAGGATCTATGCGTTTGTTGGACAGCATAAACTTTGGATGAGGTGCCTAGACTGATTCTAAGCACCCCCACAGGATATGATGGCCTAGAGACCAGCTGGCTCACAGTGCCACCATAAGCCCCTTAACCTTACCAGGGAGTGAATCATTTCTGGCAGCCTCTGAACATGACAACCCGGACCCCTTAGGGATCATGGTAACACATTGGACCCTCTTGCTCAGTCACTCGTGTTCTTTTGTTCTCAGTGAAATATACAGAGAATACACAGTGGGACATTTTCAGTATATTTATTGAACCAAAGTTATTCTTGTATAGAATACATGTGCTGCAATAATCAGTAGACAGAAGCGGATGACAGTGAATATAAGCGCCAAAAGAGTAAATAGCAGATATAGGTCTACCATGGTGCTAAAACCATGTATATATGAGGACATATAAAACAAGGTAGTAATCAGGTGGACTCCTACTGTGCAAACAATACTTTGTGTGTACCTAGAATGTGTATAGGTGTGAAGCCAAAAATTCGTGCTAGGGATGATCCGACCCCATTAGCTGGCGGGACAAAATGTAGTACAAATGGTCACAAACTGGACACCCCTCAGGAAATGTCAGACCACTGCATAGGGAAGTCTCAGCATGCAGGGACCCTCTCTGTCAGCTGAAGTGCCTCCTCTGCTGATCCTATGAGATCCTGATTATTTATAATAAAAATCATCCCTGCGATGTACGTGTAGATTAGCAATGTTATGGATATGCATATAGCCCTGTCAGCCGGTTGATGAAGATAGAACAACATTTGTACATTCGTGCGTAGAGGCCTTGTACTTGGTGTTCAAGGCAACATGATAATGTTATGCAAAGGCAGATGTGTAAACAGAAGTAGTTTCAGAGAAACTAATCCCAACATTGTCACACATGTGAATATGTACAAAAGGTCACAGCAACAATGTTATTGTAAAAAGAGGACAATGTAAGAAATGTGCAACTTCGCTATATGGGCCTAACCCGGGCACATAACAATCTTCCTTGAACTATCCATACCTTTCGATACAGGTTTTGGGGACCTCTTTGGCCGGCGTCGGTTGAGTCCGTCAGCGAGGGAGCACCCCCCATAGATTTTCTTGTGTCCAGCCAGTCACCCACTGCCTCAGCGCTATTAAAGAAATTGGTCTTGCCATGAGCTATCACCCGCAAGCATGCCAGGAAGAACAGGCAATACTTAAGGTCCTGTTGCCGTAAGCGGCGCTTTACTGCCATGCAAGAATACTGCTGCCGTTGGACCGCTATTGTATAGTCAGGAAAAAACATAATATTTTGATTTTCCACCTGGACAGCTGAAATTGTTCTGGTTTCATGGAGAATCACATCCCTGTCTCTGTAGTTTATCACCCACATCAGGAACGGTCTAGGATTTGCTCCTGGGGGAGGGTGCTTGGCCAGTGTCCTGTGTGCTCGCTCAATGACGAAGTGAGGAGAGAGCAGCCCCTCCGGTAGTAGGTCTCTCAGCCAAGCTTCAGTGTATGCCACTGCATCTTTTCCCTCCACTCATTCCGGAAGGCCCACCATGCGTACATTGTTTTGCCTCGATCGACCTTCAGCATCTTTGGCTCGGTGCTCCAGGAAGTCCACTCGGTCAGCAAGGTCGTTGAGTCTTTTTTCCCCCTGCCGTCACTTGTTGGGAAATTGTCTGCATGTTGTCTTCCACCGCAGAAGTTTTGTCCGCAAGCTTACGATGATCTGCATGTAGGAGGTTCAAGTCAATGACCACCTTGTCGATTTTACTTTCAAGGGAAGTGCGTGTCAGTTCTATAGTCATTCCTAGCTGTTCCACCGCTGCCAGTACAGCATCCAACTTACTGCCCATTTCATTGTGTGATGCCTCCCCAGCCATCTTGTCAGATTGTGCATGTGTCAAGGGGGGTTGAGTTGGTGGGCCCCCAGTGCCAGTCTGAGGACAGCCCCAGTGTGACATAGGGGTGCTGCAGGGCAATTGGTGTTGGATTTCTCAAAGTGTGCGGATATGGGGGGGAGAAACGAGGATTTAGAAGAGAGTGTGTCCAGGCGTGGCTGCTGCACGACAGATATCTCAGGTCTTGCCTAGGGACAATGCCAGTAACAAGGGGGAGAGGCCAAAGACCTCAAAGTTATTTTGGTGACAGTCCAACGAATTTACAGCCCTCAGCCCGCCACCTTGCCACCGCTAGCGCCCACTGGAGTACCTTCAGCGGGCTCCCCAGCTTTCACTCTTCTCTTCCGTACTTGTGTGTCTTCCCAGCAGGTGTTGTGTTCGCATTTATGTCAAGGTGTCCCCCAGTATGCAGGTCCAGTGCCCCACCGGCGATGTGAGTTGCAGTCGAGCGTTGCGGAGCAGTTGTGCCCTTCCTGGCAGACCCTCGTGGCAGCCATTCCCAGCATCTCCATTCTTGCACTGCAATCCGCAATCGCGAGACCCACCTGATCTGGCTTCCCAGGGGTTCGCTGCGTCTGCGGTGTCTCCGAGTGTCTCCTTCTTCCGGCCGACAGACTGCACCTCAGTCTCCCCAGTTGTGGGCCCTGCTTATTTTGTGCAGTTGGCGCTGTGTTGTGGGGCTGTAGTTCTGTGTAGCCCCAGCGACGGGTGTCCATTAGTGGCCGCAGTGCTTACCACTGGTTCCCCGTTTGGCGGCTGCTACGTTGCCTTGTTGGGCACTTTCGGTTTTTACTCACGCCGAAGGTTTCTGGGTGCCAGCGCTCGTGCAGTGGGGGCCAGCAGGGTCACTGTTCGGGTGACACCTCCAGCGCATTCCAATGACAAGGAAAACAGCTCCGGGGGTCACTCATGGCGACGCGGCCCAGTGGGCGGGGCCTGACACCTACGTTTCCTGGAGGCAACAGCCGAGAACAGACTAGTCCCGGCCAGGCGCTTCCCCTGTTTCTTGGCCCCGGCCTCCGTATTATCCCTCCGTCGCAGCCTCAGACAGCTCCACGCCTCCCTGGTCACTGTGGGGGTCAGCCAGCATAATCATTAGCCACAGGATCAGCTTCAGTCGGATCTATGAAGTGGGCAAAGGGGAGCCTGTGACGGAGCTCTAGCTGAGCACGTCAGACTCCATAGCCCGCGTGGCCACGCCCCCGTTCGACCTTTGATTATGCCTTTTAGGGTATGGTTAAACCTTTCTACCAGCCCATTACCTACGGGGTGGTAAGAAGTGGTGAACTTGTAAGTTACACCACACTCCTCCCACAGGGATGTCATATACTTTGATATGAAATTGATATACCAGTCAGCTACCACCGCTCTGTGGAACTCCATGTGGGAAAGATCCCAATTAATACCCGGCCCACCACTGGCGCCATCGTTGTCCTGGGAGGGATAGCCTCCAGGTATCGGGTGGCATGGGCCACGAAGGCCAGGATATACCTGTTGCCGAGGGCTGTCTTGTGGTCCAGTGGCCCCACCATGTCCATCCCTACACTTTCAAAAGGGGTGCCAACAACCAGAGAATGTTGAAGAAGAGGCTTACACTTCCTCCCACTCTTACCACTTGCCTGGCAAGTCTGGCAAGACCTACAATGTGCATCTGACTGCTTTCTTATTTGGGGCCAAAAGAAGTGGGTGACAATCTAGTCAAAGGTTTTGTCCTGCCCCAAATGTCCTGCCAATCATAAGCCAGACCCAGTAGAAAGCTTCTGAAGCGCTGGGGTACCACCCAGTCACAGGCTGTCCCAGGCTCAGCAACCTTAGGCTTGCTGCACAGTACTCCATTCTCCCAGTAGATCCAGTGTGATCCAGACTGATCACCAGCTGCCTGGTTTGCAGCCTTTTGCCTCAAACCCTCTAGAGAAGGACATTCCTTCTGCTCCCTGCAGAATTATTCCCTGGTGGGACCACCTTCTTGCTGCCAATAGGTCAGCTCAGATAAGTCCCCCAATTCAGCCACTTGTTCTCCTCTAGGTACAGGTGAGTCTCCCTCAAGGTCAGCCTGCTCCCGGACCACGGGAACCCCAGGGGTGCTTTTCCTGCACCCCCTTGCATTTCTGTTGGCAAGTACCTGGGCTACTGTTTCAGGCTCCATGTCCTTCTGATCACCCTTACTGGCTGCCGTGGACCAAGTGGTCACACATGCCCACTCTGGCAACCCAGCATCTCCAAGTGAGAGCGGAGCACCTCATCCTTGCCTAAGGAATGCTTGTAGGAAAGTAGGATCTGCTCCTTATGGTTACCCCCACTTTCATGTTACACTGTTTTTGACTAGTGTGACTGGGATCCTGCTAATCAGGACCCCAATCTATCTGCTTTCTCCCTAAACTGTTATGTCATGTACTTAGGTACACTCCAGATTGGATATTGTCAGTCCCTAGTATATGGTACCCATGTACCCAGGGCATAGGTACCCCAGAGGCCTCCCGTGGACCGAAGCATGTATTATGCCACCCATGAGAGGCCATGCAGAATGGATTTACAGGCCTGCCATTGCAGCCTGTGTAAGTTGGTGCATGCACCACTTACTTAATATATAGGTTTACTATATCTAAGGGTCACTACACTTAAAATCTCTAAGTCACCCCATAGCAGAACTTGACACTCCTGAAGGCAGGGTGCTTGGTTCTAAGAGAGAGGGTGCCACTGCATTGGCAGGAAACCCCTGCAGCCTACGGAGTTCATTCTCCCAGGTTGTTAGTTCTACATCTATTTACGACATATAGAGTAGCATTATGCGACCGCGTGATGACCAACTCTAAAACGGCTGAAAGTAACCATATTGTGTTTGGTGTCAAACATTGTGGAATCATACTCCCACACTAGTAACTGGTGTGAGAGGTATGATTCCACCTCTCAGAAACAAGCTTTGTGAGGTCCCTGGTGTTCCCAGTACCAGCCTTCTAGTCCCGGGCAGCTCAAAAGGGTTGCTGACGACCGGAGTCAATTTCTGCCCTCCTGCTGCTAAGCCAAGCTCAAGCAGGGGAAGGCAGAACAATAGGCATCCTGCCACATGGAGGTGTGACCACCTCCCAGACAGGATTTATTGTATTAGGCCTGGGTGGGTGTGCTTGCCAGCGACCGAAAGTCTGCATGAGGGGCACATTTGGTGTCCCTGTGCATAGGTCAGTTCAAACCAGTCATAGGAGATGTTGTTTCCTGCTCTGGCACGAAACTAGATAAAGGACATGGGAGTAACCTCCCCACTTCTTAGTGTTTCCTGGGATCATCTCACTCTCTACTAGTGAGATAAGGGTCATTTCTGCAGGATCCCTCCTCCTAGCCAACACCTTGGACTGCTCACCGGTCAGTTGCCGTGCCTTTTTGGGACACGTGGAATCCTTCTTCAAGTGACCCACCTGCTCATAGGCAAAGCACTTGCAGGGACGGTCTCTGCGGGCTTCCATTAAAAGGCCCCTGGTTTCTTATCTCCTTGGGGATGGGAACCTTTACCCTGGGTATTACTTTGGGGCCCTTTAGAGAACTCTTGTGCTTTACCCTTGTCCCCCCCACTCTTCTGCTGGGGACCCTGCCTACCTTTTGCAGAGTGTCTCCCATACACCTTCTTGTGCACCATGGTACTTACCCAGCGGTGCGCCTCCATAGCAAGCCTCCTGGGGCCATTCAGTTTACTATCAGTCAAGTGCTTGCACAGCTCTGCAAAGCATAGACAAGACAAGTGCTTCCACACAATTAAATTGTAGAACCCCTGAAAATCTGTCACTGTCCTTCACCCAACCATCCAGTGACCTACAAAAATAATCTATAAATTCCAACCAAGTGTTTGCGTCAATGTTCCTACTGGACTGCATTATTTTGTCCTCCACTGCTAGCTTGAGCTTCTCCAGCTCCATCTCTCCTTGCTTCCTGCCTGTCCTCCAGCTCCTCTGGGTACAAACCACTGCTCCCAAAAACACATCAACTCTTGGAATAGGCTCCTCTGCCTCCATACTAAGATCTCTAGATTGCTCACTAACATGTTTGGCTGCTACTCAGACCCTCAGCGCCTTGTGCATCTCTTCTTTTCTGGTGAGGCCTCTGATTTAGACTTTAAGGGTTTTACAACTAGCCTTCAACTCCTTTGCATTGTAGGTTTCCAACCTTTCCTCCTCATATGCTACTTCCAGGGATGGAACTGGTGATGCTATTGACTCAGGCATGAGGCAATAGAAAGTTAAAGTTTACAACAAATAGCAAGATAATAAATAGGCCAAAAAAAGAAAGAGTATGTGGTATGTAATGGTCTCGGATATTGTAGTAGTGTACATCAATCACTGTAGGTCAAGTGCAAACACAAGTCCTATCCTCACCGCTGACAACCTATGTTAGAAATGGGGTCTCTAGTTGGAAGGTTGTTAGCCTGTCCAAGTAGGTACCCTTCTTCCTAGTCAGGATAAGGGGGATACACTACTGAAATAACCCTTGCTTACCCCCTTGGTAGCTTGGAAAGAGCAGTCAGGCTTATCTCAGAGGCGGTGTGTAAAGCACTTGCACAAATAATAAAGTGAAAGCACTACATAGGGACACTACACCAGTTTTAGAAAAATATGAATTTATCTGTGCAAACAAGACCAAAAACGATAAAAATACACCATACAGTTCTCAGAAATCTCAATAATCAGAAATATTCTTAAAATACAGTTCCTTGAATTTGATAGCTCTGTCTGGGGTGTCGTGAACAACAAATCCAAACAATTCTGTCTCACCGCGGCATCGCAGGCCAGCTACGTTGTTGTGGAGACCCGCAAAACAGCACCTTTAGAAATGCAACACGTAGGCGACCTCTTGTTGAGCTTCGAAGATCTGGCATCGGTAGGTGTCGGTTTCGGAGTTCAGTGCCAGAGTCGGCGGGCCCTTGAGGTCAAACGTATTGCAGATCGAACTGCTCAGAGTTGAAGTTGGGAGCACCGGTGTCGGCAGTCGTTGGGGCTGCTGTGCAAAGTGCAGCAGTGCCCTCAGGTTGCGATGCAGGCAGTGGCTCATCCAGCAGCATCAGTGAGACCAGGGCTGCGGTGGGAAGTGCAGCTGTGCTCATCGCTGTGTTGGCAGGTCAAGGTGCAAGCAGCATTGTTGTCGTTGCTGGTTCACTGTCGTCGGCTGATGAATTGGAGTCGATGGTGCCGGCTACAGTAGTGCAAGGCTGCGGTTCGGGATGAGGGTGGTGCATCGTGTAACTTACGAGCGGTACCCTCCAACCATGGTGCAAGCAGAAGGACTGATGTAGGCGTGGAGTGGTGTTGTCAGGGATACCAGGGTGGCGGCGTGAAGTGAGGCGGTGCAAAGTGTGGTCCCACAGGTCGAGGTTTAAGCACCGGCAGTAGTGATGGCGTCGAACGGCATAGTGATGAGACCAGGGTTGCATTACAAAGTGTGACGGTGCCCTCTATGGTGCCCTTCAGGACACAGAGACAGTGGTGGCCTCAGTTACGGCATCGGGTTGCTTTTTCTTTGGTTGCAGCACAAAACAGACAGGGCCTAAATCACAAAGGTAAACTTAGACCAAAAGCCTAAGTTTAGACCTGAAGTCTAAGTTTAGACCTAAAGACTAACTTCACTACTACTTAAGTTAGACTTTTGGTCTAAGTTTAGACCAAAAGACTAACCTAGACCAAACGTCTAACTTTAGTAGTAGTAAAGTTAGACTTTTGGTCTAAGTGAGACTTTTGGTATAAACTTAGACCAAAAGTGTCTCACTTAGACCAAAAGTCTAACTTTAGTAGTAGTAAAATTAAACTTTTGGTCTAAGTCAGACTTTTGGTCTAAACGTAGACCAAAAGTCTAACTTTACTAGTAGTAAAGTTAGACTTTAGGTCTAAACTTAGACTTTTGGTCTAAGTTTACCTATGTGAATCAGGCCCACAGTTCCCAGTGTTGGTAGCAGGTGAACTTGAAGTATTTGCTGTTCCTGAGACTTCTTAACCAGGGGGCAAGCTCGACCTCCAAGCCCTTGGAGAAACTCAAACAAAGAAGTTGCAGAAAGTTCAGCCTAGTCCTTTCTTTGCCCAAGACAGAAGCAGCCACTGCAGGTCAACACAGCAAAGCACACAGAAAAGTGGTAGCTCCTCCTCACAGCTTCTCCATCTCTTCCTCTTGGTAGGTTTCTGAGTCCAAAAGAGTTTCAAAGATCTGGGATTTGAGCCCCATTTTTTATTCAGCCTTTTCAGTTATTCTCTTGTGGCAAAGAGTCTCTGTGCGTAGTCCAAATCAGTTCTGTCCTCTCTGGCCCAGCTTCCTGGCAGGATGTGCAGACTGCATTGTGTAAGGCAGACCAGACCTATTCAGGTGCAAGGAAATCTCCCACTACTCTAAATGCAGCCCAGGTCTATCCAGCCCTGACTCAACCTGGAAAGGCAGGACACACCTCAACCCCCCCAGTGACTGTCTACAGTGAATGCACATCCCCAGCCCCTATCACTCCAGGGAGAGATGATTTGGCCTAACGGCTAGGGCGGTCGACCTCAAATATGGGCAACCGGGTTCGAGTCTCAGCAAGGACGTGCAACATCCTGTGATTCTGGGCAAATTACTTAATCTCTCCATGCCTAACATAAAAAAATGAATGTGTCCTCGTGTAATGCAACTGGTGCTTGTGTAAAGCGCTCTGTTACCTGATACCTTCAGGTCAAGTTTGCGCGATATAAAACTCAGTTAAAAAGAAAAAGCCAGAGAGTCAATCCACAACCCAGCAGAGGCACACAGGATGGTTAAACAAGAAAATGCCTACTTTCTAAAAGTCAGAACACAAAACAATGAATCCGGCTCCGTACTACCGTACACTCCTACTACTCATGGAGTAACGAACAGTCAACTCTTTAATCTGTCCGAATGGAATTTTTATTAGACCGTTACCGTTTCTTATTATTTAAAAATTGATCAAAACAATTTTTGGGGCTGAAAAAGAAACACAGACTTATCAAATTCACACATGAACTTACACATATATACAATTCACATTAACATACACTTAAAGACAAAAATGGACTTAGACACTGTGAAAACATTATTGGCAACAGCTTGCAACATGACAAAATCAGCAAATGAATTGATACATTAATCTGATGCAAAACACATTTTTAGAAAATTTTTCGTCATATACAAAATTTTGTAATAAACATGAAAATATCCAATGTTGTGAACCACATGTGTTATTCCAACTCCAGCGTCAAAAGAGTGTCTGAATAGTATATCAATCCTTTATCCAATCATTTCCTTCAACGCTCATCGCATTCAGAATTAACTAAATGCCTCCCCAAATGCCAACGCGTTTCAAGACCCAGTCGAATAGTACTGGGACTTTCATCAGGGCTTCATATAAATGGACCGGATACTCTACAAAAAACAAAATAAAGAAATGATGCAAAAACAGCGTCAACCCGAACTAACTCTCTCTCTTGTACATGTAACTAACTTAGTGAGTACCTGTTTTCTAGAGATGGAGCGGCCGCTCCAGCTCGTTTACTCCAAGAGTTTTGGGCTTTTCTGCCACTGGACTTGTTTATGTTACTGCCTGCGAGGCTCCCTTAACACTTTGCCAGTATGAATTTCTGAAATGAAAGAACCAAAGTATTGAATATATCTACTTCTATTCTCGACTTACACCCTCAGAGGGAAGCACCAAAAAGATATGTACCTTTAATGCAGAGTATGGGCAGGACTGAGTTCCTTGAAGACTATTTATTCTACAAATGAAAAAACAATATTGTCCTCATTTAACAATGTATCCAAACAGGTAAAATGCATGAAGCACTTTAAAACACTATTAACAAGCGGACTTAAATTACCACATCTTCACCAATTGAAAACTCTGAATGTAATGGACTTTCCTTTTGCTCAAATACGGGTGTGCTTTCCCTCATTTCATTTTTTTGTGTTCTGAATTTTGAAAAGCCCTACCTGGCCCCGGTCCGTTGGGCTTAACCCCTATAGGTTTTTACTTTCTAAAAGTTGCATTTTCAACCACACAATCTAAAATACATCTTTTCCTAAAAGATGCATCTTTACATTCTCAAATCAGGCATACTAAACTAAATGTATCTATCTTGTCCCAATGGGAAGTTATACTGGTGAGATGTTACAAAGTATCTCCCATTCCGCCCTATGGGACAGATAGCATTTCAATAGTGAAAAACAAAATACACTGTATTTCACTGTCAGGACATGTCTCACACACACCAGTGCTTGTCCTACCTTTCACCCACAATGCGCTGGCCCATAGGGGTACCTTGAGCCTACCTTAGGAGTCACTTACATATAAAAAAAAGGAAGGTTATGGCTTGGCAAGTGGGTGCACTTGCCAAGCCCTAACTTTGGCAAGTGCACCCACTAGTCCACTAGTAGCATTCAAAATACAGACCCTGGCACTCGCAGTGCACCTTACTAGGGACTTACCAGTAAATCAAGCATGGCAATCATGGAAACACCAATCCATAACATAATTTACAGTGGAGCACCTTTACTTTAACACTGAACAGCAGTGAGAAAGTATGCAGAGACACTAAACCAGCAAAAACAGTAAAAGCCAGGTCAAAAAGCAAAAATACAGACGAAACACACCAAAAGATGCCAGGTCTAACACTCCCTCTTGTCTCACATTTTCTGTAATGTGTGGGAGGGAGTCTTTAAACCAATTTATATGTTCTTGGTAAGATAATGGAATTTCTATGTCCACATATGAAATGTATTCCTCTGGTGTTTCATATTCAATTTAAGTGTGAAACAATTGTGTATTGGCATTTGCAGGTGAGAATTTAACCCAGGAATAGAATACATCTGTTCTGAAGGCTTCATGTGCCTCATCCACGAAGGTAACGTCTCTACCCGGTGCCGGGAGACCATATTGTAATTTGGCCTGGTCATAGTTCGCGGAGTTTTGCTACGCGAAACTCCGTGAAGTTACAAAAAATTCCACAAAGTTCCACGAATACCAGAGTGCAGTGCGAACTGCATTTTGTGCTGGTATTCCTGCACCTCGGGTAGAAATTCTACCTGAGTGGCAGCTCGCGCTCGGGAACTTACCGTTCGCGATCGCGGGCGTGGAAAAAACTCAACTGCACATCACAAAATTGAGTTTTCTGCACTCCGCGAGCTTCGCGGAGTGCGGAGTACAGAAAACTCCGCAAACTCCACGAACGGAGCGAAGTTCACTGCCCTGGCCTAATTGTAATAATTTATAGTTACTGTATGTCTGCAATTTTCTGTAATGTTTAGAGCTTCTACTTCTTCATTATTTCCTTCG
The DNA here is from genome assembly GCF_964204655.1 of Triturus cristatus. Classification (NCBI taxonomy): domain Eukaryota; kingdom Metazoa; phylum Chordata; class Amphibia; order Caudata; family Salamandridae; genus Triturus; species Triturus cristatus. The sequence continues at coordinate 310,242,308 of NC_140587.1, read as the reverse complement.
TTATCTCCGCTTAGGACTTTATTTTTAAAGAAGAAGGAAATTAATTAAATTAATTTATGGAGCTAGGGAAAGCAAAATGTGGGAAGTTTTTATCCTACATGCATCAACAACCTACAGCCAATACATAGGGTACACCTGATCAGCTGAGTCTGATTTTCCCTACCACGAAGAATGTCTCTGGTTTGGAGGGGAGTAGTAGTCACTGAGAAAGCACAACTGAACTACTCAGGTAGGCCATTAAATAAGAACCCAACCAATGTTGGACGCCATGTCGTGTAGTTCCCACTAATCCGTAGGATCTATGCGTTTGTTGGACAGCATAAACTTTGGATGAGGTGCCTAGACTGATTCTAAGCACCCCCACAGGATATGATGGCCTAGAGACCAGCTGGCTCACAGTGCCACCATAAGCCCCTTAACCTTACCAGGGAGTGAATCATTTCTGGCAGCCTCTGAACATGACAACCCGGACCCCTTAGGGATCATGGTAACACATTGGACCCTCTTGCTCAGTCACTCGTGTTCTTTTGTTCTCAGTGAAATATACAGAGAATACACAGTGGGACATTTTCAGTATATTTATTGAACCAAAGTTATTCTTGTATAGAATACATGTGCTGCAATAATCAGTAGACAGAAGCGGATGACAGTGAATATAAGCGCCAAAAGAGTAAATAGCAGATATAGGTCTACCATGGTGCTAAAACCATGTATATATGAGGACATATAAAACAAGGTAGTAATCAGGTGGACTCCTACTGTGCAAACAATACTTTGTGTGTACCTAGAATGTGTATAGGTGTGAAGCCAAAAATTCGTGCTAGGGATGATCCGACCCCATTAGCTGGCGGGACAAAATGTAGTACAAATGGTCACAAACTGGACACCCCTCAGGAAATGTCAGACCACTGCATAGGGAAGTCTCAGCATGCAGGGACCCTCTCTGTCAGCTGAAGTGCCTCCTCTGCTGATCCTATGAGATCCTGATTATTTATAATAAAAATCATCCCTGCGATGTACGTGTAGATTAGCAATGTTATGGATATGCATATAGCCCTGTCAGCCGGTTGATGAAGATAGAACAACATTTGTACATTCGTGCGTAGAGGCCTTGTACTTGGTGTTCAAGGCAACATGATAATGTTATGCAAAGGCAGATGTGTAAACAGAAGTAGTTTCAGAGAAACTAATCCCAACATTGTCACACATGTGAATATGTACAAAAGGTCACAGCAACAATGTTATTGTAAAAAGAGGACAATGTAAGAAATGTGCAACTTCGCTATATGGGCCTAACCCGGGCACATAACAATCTTCCTTGAACTATCCATACCTTTCGATACAGGTTTTGGGGACCTCTTTGGCCGGCGTCGGTTGAGTCCGTCAGCGAGGGAGCACCCCCCATAGATTTTCTTGTGTCCAGCCAGTCACCCACTGCCTCAGCGCTATTAAAGAAATTGGTCTTGCCATGAGCTATCACCCGCAAGCATGCCAGGAAGAACAGGCAATACTTAAGGTCCTGTTGCCGTAAGCGGCGCTTTACTGCCATGCAAGAATACTGCTGCCGTTGGACCGCTATTGTATAGTCAGGAAAAAACATAATATTTTGATTTTCCACCTGGACAGCTGAAATTGTTCTGGTTTCATGGAGAATCACATCCCTGTCTCTGTAGTTTATCACCCACATCAGGAACGGTCTAGGATTTGCTCCTGGGGGAGGGTGCTTGGCCAGTGTCCTGTGTGCTCGCTCAATGACGAAGTGAGGAGAGAGCAGCCCCTCCGGTAGTAGGTCTCTCAGCCAAGCTTCAGTGTATGCCACTGCATCTTTTCCCTCCACTCATTCCGGAAGGCCCACCATGCGTACATTGTTTTGCCTCGATCGACCTTCAGCATCTTTGGCTCGGTGCTCCAGGAAGTCCACTCGGTCAGCAAGGTCGTTGAGTCTTTTTTCCCCCTGCCGTCACTTGTTGGGAAATTGTCTGCATGTTGTCTTCCACCGCAGAAGTTTTGTCCGCAAGCTTACGATGATCTGCATGTAGGAGGTTCAAGTCAATGACCACCTTGTCGATTTTACTTTCAAGGGAAGTGCGTGTCAGTTCTATAGTCATTCCTAGCTGTTCCACCGCTGCCAGTACAGCATCCAACTTACTGCCCATTTCAATGTGTGATGCCTCCCCAGCCATCTTGTCAGATTGTGCATGTGTCAAGGGGGGTTGAGTTGGTGGGCCCCCAGTGCCAGTCTGAGGACAGCCCCAGTGTGACATAGGGGTGCTGCAGGGCAATTGGTGTTGGATCCCTCAAAGTGTGCGGATATGGGGGGGAGAAACGAGGATTTAGAAGAGAGTGTTTCCAGGCGTGGCTGCTGCACGACAGATATCTCAGGTCTTGCTTAGGGACAATGCCAGTAACAAGGGGGAGAGGCCAAAGACCTCAAAGTTATTTTGGTGACAGTCCAACGAATTTACAGCCCTCAGCCCGCCACCTTGCCACCGCTAGCGCCCACTGGAGTACCTTCAGCGGGCTCCCCAGCTTTCACTCTTCTCTTCCGTACTTGTGTGTCTTCCCAGCAGGTGTTGTGTTCGCATTTATGTCAAGGTGTCCCCCAGTATGCAGGTCCAGTACTTATGAGTGCCCCACCGGCGATGTGAGTTGCAGTCGAGCGTTGCGGAGCAGTTGTGCCCTTCCTGGCAGACCCTCGTGGCAGCCATTCCCAGCATCTCCATTCTTGCACTGCAATCCGCAATCGCGAGACCCACCTGATCTGGCTTCCCAGGGGTTCGCTGCGCCTGCGGTGTCTCCGAGTGTCTCCTTCCTCCGGCCGACAGACTGCACCTCAGTCTCCCCAGTTGTGGGCCCTGCTTATTTTGTGCAGTTGGCGCTGTGTTGTGGGGCTGTAGTTCTGTGTAGCCCCAGCGACGGGTGTCCATTAGTGGCCGCAGTGCTTACCACTGGTTCCCCGTTTGGCGGCTGCTACGTTGCCTTGTTGGGCTCTTTCGGTTTTTACTCACGCCGAAGGTTTCTGGGTGCCAGCGCTCGTGCAGTGGGGGCCAGCAGGGTCACTGTTCGGGTGACACCTCCAGCGCATTCCAATGACAAGGAAAACAGCTCCGGGGGTCACTCATGGCGACGCGGCCCAGTGGGCGGGGCCTGACACCTACGTTTCCTGGAGGCAACAGCCGAGAACAGACTAGTCCCGGCCAGGCGCTTCCCCCGTTTCTTGGCCCCGGCCTCCGTATTATCCCTCCGTCGCAGCCTCAGACAGCTCCATGCCTCCCTGGTCACTGTGGGGGTCAGCCAGCATAATCATTAGCCACAGGATCAGCTTCAGTCGGATCTATGAAGTGGGCAAAGGGGAGCCTGTGACGGAGCTCTAGCTGAGCACGTCAGACTCCATAGCCCGCGTGGCCACGCCCCCGTTCGACCTTTGATTATGCCTTTTAGGGTATGGTTAAACCTTTCTACCAGCCCATTACCTACGGGGTGGTAAGAAGTGGTGAACTTGTAAGTTACACCACACTCCTCCCACAGGGATGTCATATACTTTGATATGAAATTGATATACCAGTCAGATACCACCGCTCTGTGGAACTCCATGTGGGAAAGATCCCAATTAATACCCGGCCCACCACTGGTGCCATCGTTGTCCTGGGAGGGATAGCCTCCAGGCATCGGGTGGCATGGGCCACGAAGGCCAGGATATACCTGTTGCCGAGGGCTGTCTTGTGGTCCAGTGGCCCCACCATGTCCATCCCTACACTTTCAAAAGGGGTGCCAACAACCAGAGAATGTTGAAGAAGAGGCTTACACTTCCTCCCACTCTTACCACTTGCCTGGCAAGTCTGGCAAGACCTACAATGTGCATCTGACTGCTTTCTTATTTGGGGCCAAAAGAAGTGGGTGACAATCTAGTCAAAGGTCTTGTCCTGCCCCAAATGTCCTGCCAATCATAAGCCAGACCCAGTAGAAAGCTTCTGAAGCGCTGGGGTACCACCCAGTCACAGGCTGTCCCAGGCTCAGAAACCTTAGGCTTGCTGCACAGTACTCCATTCTCCCAGTAGATCCAGTGTGATCCAGACTGATCACCAGCTGCCTGGTTTGCAGCCTTTTGCCTCAAACCCTCTAGAGAAGGACATTCCTTCTGCTCCCTGCAGAATTATTCCCTGGTGGGACCACCTTCTTGCTGCCAATAGGTCAGCTCAGATAAGTCCCCCAATTCAGCCACTTGTTCTCCTCTAGGTACAGGTGAGTCTCCCTCAAGGTCAGCCTGCTCCTGGACCACGGGAACCCCAGGGGTGCTTTTCCTGCACCCCCTTGCATTTCTGTTGGCAAGTACCTGGGCTACTGTTTCAGGCTCCATGTCCTTCTGATCACCCTTACTGGCTGCCGTGGACCAAGTGGTCACACATGCCCACTCTGGCAACCCAGCATCTCCAAGTGAGAGCGGAGCACCTCATCCTTGCCTAAGGAATGCTTGTAGGAAAGTAGGATCTGCTCCTTATGGTTACCCCCACTTTCATGTTACACTGTTTTTAACTAGTGTGACTGGGATCCTGCTAATCAGAACCCCAATCTATCTGCTTTCTCCCTAAACTGTTATGTCATGTACTTAGGTACACTCCAGATTGGATATTGTCAGTCCCTAGTATATGGTACCCATGTACCCAGGGCATAGGTACCCCAGAGGCCTCCCGTGGACCGAAGCATGTATTATGCCACCCATGAGAGGCCATGCAGAATGGATTTACAGGCCTGCCATTGCAGCCTGTGTAAGTTGGTGCATGCACCACTTACTTAAAATATAGGTTTACTATATCTAAGGGTCACTACACTTAAAATCTCTAAGTCACCCCATAGCAGAACTTGACACTCCTGAAGGCAGGGTGCTTGGTTCTAAGAGAGAGGGTGCCACTGCATTGGCAGGAAACCCCTGCAGCCTACGGAGTTCATTCTCCCAGGTTGTTAGTTCTACATCTATTTACGACATATAGAGTAGCATTATGCGACCGCGTGATGACCAACTCTAAAACGGCTGAAAGTAACCATATTGTGTTTGGTGTCAAACATTGTGGAATCATACTCCCACACTGGTAACTGGTGTGAGAGGTATGATTCCACCTCTCAAAAACAAGCTTTGTGAGGTCCCTGGTGTTCCCAGTACCAGCCTTCTAGTCCCGGGCAGCTCAAAAGGGTTGCTGACGACCGGAGTCAATTTCTGCCCTCCTGCTGCTAAGCCAAGCTCAAGCAGGGGAAGGCAGAACAATAGGCATCCTGGCACATGGAGGTGTGACCACCTCCCAGACAGGATTTATTGTATTAGGCCTGGGTAGGTGTGCTTGCCAGCGACCGAAAGTCTGCATGAGGGGCACATTTGGGGTCCCTGTGCATAGGTCAGTTCAAACCAGTCATAGGAGATGTTGTTTCCTGCTCTGGCACGAAACTAGATAAAGGACATGGGAGTAACCTCCCCACTTCTTAGTGTTTCCTGGGATCATCTCACTCTCTACTAGTGAGATAAGGGTCATTTCTGCAGGATCCCTCCTCCTAGCCAACACCTTGGACTGCTCACCGGTCAGTTGCCGTGCCTTTTTGGGACACGTGGAATCCTTCTTCAAGTGACCCACCTGCTCACAGGCAAAGCACTTGCAGGGACGGTCTCTGCGGGCTTCCATTAAAAGGCCCCTGGTTTCTTATCTCCTTGGGGATGGGAACCTTTACCCTGGGTATTACTTTGGGGCCCTTTAGAGAACTCTTGTGCTTTACCCTTGTCCCCCCCACTCTTCTGCTGGGGACCCTGCCTACCTTTTGCAGAGTGTCTCCCATACACCTTCTTGTGCACCATGGTACTTACCCAGCGGTCCGCCTCCATAGCAAGCCTCCTGGGGCCATTCAGTTTACTATCAGTCAAGTGCTTGCACAGCTCTGCAAAGCATAGACAAGACAAGTGCTTCCACACAATTAAATTGTAGAACCCCTGAAAATCTGTCACTGTCCTTCACCCAACCATCCAGTGACCTACAAAAATAATCTATAAATTCCAACCAAGTGTTTGCGTCAATGTTCCTACTGGACTGCATTATTTTGTCCTCCACTGCTAGCTTGAGCTTCTCCAGCTCCATCTCTCCTTGCTTCCTGCCTGTCCTCCAGCTCCTCTGGGTACAAGCCACTGCTCCCAAAAACACATCAACTCTTGGAATAGGCTCCTCTGCCTCCATACTAAGATCTCTAGATTGCTCACTAACATGTTTGGCTGCTACTCAGACCCTCAGCGCCTTGTGCATCTCCTCTTTTCTGGTGAGGCCTCTGATTTAGACTTTAAGGGTTTTACAACTAGCCTTCAACTCCTTTGCATTGTAGGTTTCCAACCTTTCCTCCTCATATGCTACTTCCAGGGATGGAACTGGTGATGCTATTGACTCAGGCATGAGGCAATAGAAAGTTAAAGTTTACAACAAATAGCAAGATAATAAATAGGCCAAAAAAAGAAAGAGTATGTGGTATGTAATGGTCTCGGATATTGTAGTAGTGTACATCAATCACTGTAGGTCAAGTGCAAACACAAGTCCTATCCTCACCGCTGACAACCTATGTTAGAAATGGGGTCTCTAGTTGGAAGGTTGTTAGCCTGTCCAAGTAGGTACCCTTCTTCCTAGTCAGGATAAGGGGGATACACTACTGAAATAACCCTTGCTTACCCCCTTGGTAGCTTGGAAAGAGCAGTCAGGCTTATCTCAGAGGCGGTGTGTAAAGCACTTGCACAAATAATAAAGTGAAAGCACTACATAGGGACACTACACCAGTTTTAGAAAAATATGAATTTATCTGTGCAAACAAGACCAAAAACGATAAAAATACACCATACAGTTCTCAGAAATCTCAATAATCAGAAATATTCTTAAAATACAGTTCCTTGAATTTGATAGCTCTGTCTGGGGTGTCGTAAACAACAAATCCAAACAATTCTGTCTCACCACGGCATCGCAGGCCAGCTACGTTGTTGTGGAGACCCGCAAAACAGCACCTTTAGAAATGCAACACGTAGGCGACCTCTTGTTGAGCTTCGAAGATCTGGCATCGGTAGGTGTCGGTTTCGGAGTTCAGTGCCAGAGTCGGCGGGCCCTTGAGGTCAAACGTATTGCAGATCGAACTGCTCAGAGTTGAAGTTGGGAGCACCGGTGTCGGCAGTCGTTGGGGCTGCTGTGCAAAGTGCAGCAGTGCCCTCAGGTTGCGATGCAGGCAGTGGCTCATCCAGCAGCATCAGTGAGACCAGGGCTGCGGTGGGAAGTGCAGCTGTGCTCATCGCTGTGTTGGCAGGTCAAGGTGCAAGCAGCATTGTTGTCGTTGCTGGTTCACTGTCGTCGGCTGATGAATTGGAGTCGATGGTGCCGGCTACAGTAGTGCAAGGCTGCGGTTCGGGATGAGGGTGGTGCATCGTGTAACTTACGAGCGGTACCCTCCAACCATGGTGCAAGCAGAAGGACTGATGTAGGCATGGAGTGGTGTTGTCAGGGATACCAGGGTGGCGGCGTGAAGTGAGGCGGTGCAAAGTGTGGTCCCACAGGTCGAGGTTTAAGCACCGGCAGTAGTGATGGCGTCGAACGGCATAGTGATGAGACCAGGGTTGCATTACAAAGTGTGACGGTGCCCTCTATGGTGCCCTTCAGGACACAGAGACAGTGGTGGCCTCAGTTACGGCATCGGGTTGCTTTTTCTTTGGTTGCAGCACAAAACAGACAGGGCCTAAATCACAAAGGTAAACTTAGACCAAAAGCCTAAGTTTAGACCTGAAGTCTAAGTTTAGACCTAAAGACTAACTTCACTACTACTTAAGTTAGACTTTTGGTCTAAGTTTAGACCAAAAGTCTAACCTAGACCAAACGTCTAACTTTAGTAGTAGTAAAGTTAGACTTTTGGTCTAAGTGAGACTTTTGGTATAAACTTAGACCAAAAGTGTCTCACTTAGACCAAAAGTCTAACTTTAGTAGTAGTAAAATTAAACTTTTGGTCTAAGTCAGACTTTTGGTCTAAACGTAGACCAAAAGTCTAACTTTACTAGTAGTAAAGTTAGACTTTAGGTCTAAACTTAGACTTTTGGTCTAAGTTTACCTATGTGAATCAGGCCCACAGTTCCCAGTGTTGGTAGCAGGTGAACTTGAAGTATTTGCTGTTCCTGAGACTTCTTAACCAGGGGGCAAGCTCGACCTCCAAGCCCTTGGAGAAACTCAAACAAAGAAGTTGCAGAAAGTTCAGCCTAGTCCTTTCTTTGCCCAAGACAGAAGCAGCCACTGCAGGTCAACACAGCAAAGCACACAGAAAAGTGGTAGCTCCTCCTCACAGCTTCTCCATCTCTTCCTCTTGGTAGGTTTCTGAGTCCAAAAGAGTTTCAAAGATCTGGGATTTGAGCCCCATTTTTTATTCAGCCTTTTCAGTTATTCTCTTGTGGCAAAGAGTCTCTGTGCGTAGTCCAAATCAGTTCTGTCCTCTCTGGCCCAGCTTCCTGGCAGGATGTGCAGACTGCATTGTGTAAGGCAGACCAGACCTATTCAGGTGCAAGGAAATCTCCCACTACTCTAAATGCAGCCCAGGTCTATCCAGCCCTGACTCAACCTGGAAAGGCAGGACACACCTCAACCCCCCCAGTGACTGTCTACAGTGAATGCACATCCCCAGCCCCTATCACTCCAGGGAGAGATGATTTGGCCTAACGGCTAGGGCGGTCGACCTCAAATATGGGCAACCGGGTTCGAGTCTCAGCAAGGACGTGCAACATCCTGTGATTCTGGGCAAATTACTTAATCTCTCCATGCCTAACATAAAAAAATGAATGTGTCCTCGTGTAATGCAACTGGTGCTTGTGTAAAGCGCTCTGTTACCTGATACCTTCAGGTCAAGTTTGCGCGATATAAAACTCAGTTAAAAAGAAAAAGCCAGAGAGTCAATCCACAACCCAGCAGAGGCACACAGGATGGTTAAACAAGAAAATGCCTACTTTCTAAAAGTCAGAACACAAAACAATGAATCCGGCTCCGTACTACCGTACACTCCTACTACTCATGGAGTAACGAACAGTCAACTCTTTAATCTGTCCGAATGGAATTTTTATTAGACCGTTACCGTTTCTTATTATTTAAAAATTGATCAAAACAATTTTTGGGGCTGAAAAAGAAACACAGACTTATCAAATTCACACATGAACTTACACATATATACAATTCACATTAACATACACTTAAAGACAAAAATGGACTTAGACACTGTGAACACATTATTGGCAACAGCTTGCAACATGACAAAATCAGCAAATGAATTGATACATTAATCTGATGCAAAACACATTTTTAGAAAATTTTTCGTCATATACAAAATTTTGTAATAAACATGAAAATATCCAATGTTGCGAACCACATGTGTTATTCCAACTCCAGCGTCAAAAGAGTGTCTGAATAGTATATCAATCCTTTATCCAATCATTTCCTTCAACGCTCATCGCATTCAGAATTAACTAAATGCCTCCCCAAATGCCAACGCGTTTCAAGACCCAGTCGAATAGTACTGGGACTTTCATCAGGACTTCATATAAATGGACCGGATATTCTACAAAAAACAAAATAAAGAAATGATGCAAAAACAGCGTCAACCCGAACTAACTCTCTCTCTTGTACATGTAACTAACTTAGTGAGTACCTGTTTTCTAGAGATGGAGCGGCCGCTCCAGCTCGTTTACTCCAAGAGTTTTGGGCTTTTCTGCCACTGGACTTGTTTATGTTACTGCCTGCGAGGCTCCCTTAACACTTTGCCAGTATGAATTTCTGAAATGAAAGAACCAAAGTATTGAATATATCTACTTCTATTCTCGACTTACACCCTCAGAGGGAAGCACCAAAAAGATATGTACCTTTAATGCAGAGTATGGGCAGGACTGAGTTCCTTGAAGACTATTTATTCTACAAATGAAAAAACAATATTGTCCTCATTTAACAATGTATCCAAACAGGTAAAATGCATGAAGCACTTTAAAACACTATTAACAAGCGGACTTAAATTACCACATCTTCACCAATTGAAAACTCTGAATGTAATGGACTTTCCTTTTGCTCAAATACGGGTGTGCTTTCCCTCATTTCATTTTTTTGTGTTCTGAATTTTGAAAAGCCCTACCTGGCCCCGGTCCGTTGGGCTTAACCCCTATAGGTTTTTACTTTCTAAAAGTTGCATTTTCAACCACACAATCTAAAATACATCTTTTCCTAAAAGATGCATCTTTACATTCTCAAATCAGGCATACTAAACTAAATGTATCTATCTTGTCCCAATGGGAAGTTATACTGGTGAGATGTTACAAAGTATCTCCCATTCCGCCCTATGGGACAGATAGCATTTCAATAGTGAAAAACAAAATACACTGTATTTCACTGTCAGGACATGTCTCACACACACCAGTGCTTGTCCTACCTTTCACCCACAATGCGCTGGCCCATAGGGGTACCTTGAGCCTACCTTAGGAGTCACTTACATATAAAAAAAAGGAAGGTTATGGCTTGGCAAGTGGGTGCACTTGCCAAGCCCTAACTTTGGCAAGTGCACCCACTAGTCCACTAGTAGCATTCAAAATACAGACCCTGGCACTCGCAGTGCACCTTACTAGGGACTTACCAGTAAATCAAGCATGGCAATCATGGAAACACCAATCCATAACATAATTTACAGTGGAGCACCTTTACTTTAACACTGAACAGCAGTGAGAAAGTATGCAGAGACACTAAACCAGCAAAAACAGTAAAAGCCAGGCCAAAAAGCAAAAATACAGACGAAACACACCAAAAGATGCCAGGTCTAACACTCCCTCTTGTCTCACATTTTCTGTAATGTGTGGGAGGGAGTCTTTAAACCAATTTATATGTTCTTGGTAAGATAATGGAATTTCTATGTCCACATATAAAATGTATTCCTCTGGTGTTTCATATTCAATTTAAGTGTGAAACAATTGTGTATTGGCATTTGCAGGTGAGAATTTAACCCAGGAATAGAATACATCTGTTCTGAAGGCTTCATGTGCCTCATCCACGAAGGTAACGTCTCTACCCGGTGCCGGGAGACCATATTGTAATTTGGCCTGGTCATAGTTCGCGGAGTTTTGCTACGCGAAACTCCGTGAAGTTACAAAAAATTCCACAAAGTTCCACGAATACCAGAGTGCAGTGCGAACTGCATTTTGTGCTGGTATTCCTGCACCTCGGGTAGAAATTCTACCTGAGTGGCAGCTCGCGCTCGGGAACTTACCGTTCGCGATCGCGGGCGTGGAAAAAACTCAACTGCACATCACGAAATTGAGTTTTCTGCACTCCGCGAGCTTCGTGGAGTGCGGAGTACAGAAAACTCCGCAAACTCCACGAATGGAGCGAAGTTCACTGCCCTGGCCTAATTGTAATAATTTATAGTTACTGTATGTCTGCAATTTTCTGTAATGTTTAGAGCTTCTACTTCTTCATTATTTCCTTCGTTATCTCCGCTTAGGACTTTATTTTTAAAGAAGAAGGAAATTAATTAAATTAATTTATGGAGCTAGGGAAAGCAAAATGTGGGAAGCTTTTATCCTACATGCATCAACAACCTACAGCCAATACATAGGGTACACCTGATCAGCTGAGTCTGATTTTCCCTACCACGAAGAATGTCTCTGGTTTGGAGGGGAGTAGTAGTCTCTGAGAAAGCACAACTGAACTACTCAGGTAGGCCATTAAATAAGAACCCAACCAATGTTGGACGCCATGTCGTGTATTTCCCACTAATCCGTAGGATCTATGCGTTTGTTGGACAGCATAAACTTTGGATGAGGTGCCTAGACTGATTCTAAGCACCCCCACAGGATATGATGGCCTAGAGACCAGCTGGCTCACAGTGCCACCATAAGCCCCTTAACCTTACCAGGGAGTGAATCATTTCTGGCAGCCTCTGAACATGACAACCCGGACCCCTTAGGGATCATGGTAACACATTGGACCCTCTTGCTCAGTCACTCGTGTTCTTTTGTTCTCAGTGAAATATACAGAGAATACACAGTGGGACATTTTCAGTATATTTATTGAACCAAAGTTATTCTTGTATAGAATACATGTGCTGCAATAATCAGTAGACAGAAGCGGATGACAGTGAATATAAGCGCCAAAAGAGTAAATAGCAGATATAGGTCTACCATGGTGCTAAAACCATGTATTTATGAGGACATATAAAACAAGGTAGTAATCAGGTGGACTCCTACTGTGCAAACAATACTTTGTGTGTACCTAGAATGTGTATAGGTGTGAAGCCAAAAATTCGTGCTAGGGATGATCCGACCCCATTAGCTGGCGGGACAAAATGTAGTACAAATGGTCACAAACTGGACACCCCTCAGGAAATGTCAGACCACTGCATAGGGAAGTCTCAGCATGCAGGGACCCTCTCTGTCAGCTGAAGTGCCTCCTCTGCTGATCCTATGAGATCCTGATTATTTATAATAAAAATCATCCCTGCGATGTACGTGTAGATTAGCAATGTTATGGATATGCATATAGCCCTGTCAGCCGGTTGATGAAGATAGAACAACATTTGTACATTCGTGCGTAGAGGCCTTGTACTTGGTGTTCAAGGCAACATGATAATGTTATGCAAAGGCAGATGTGTAAACAGAAGTAGTTTCAGAGAAACTAATCCCAACATTGTCACACATGTGAATATGTACAAAAGGTCACAGCAACAATGTTATTGTAAAAAGAGGACAATGTAAGAAATGTGCAACTTCGCTACATGGGCCTAACCTGGGCATATAACAATCTTCCTTGAACTATCCATACCTTTCGATACAGGGAATCATGACATTCTCACATGTCATTAAAAGTCAATCAATCAATCATAGGTTTGTTAAGTGCAGCTACTCACCCAAGTGGGTCTCAAGGCACTTGGGGGGAGCACAGGTCCAGAATGTTCAAGGAGATCTGTTGAAGAGCCAGGTCTTGAGGTCCTTCTTGGACAGTGTTGGCGTTTGTCTGAGGTGGAGCGGGAGGTTGTTCCATGCCTTGGTCATGAGGAAGGAGAAGGAACGACCTCTTGATGTGGTCTTCTTGATGTGAGGCACCATAGCAAGGGAGAGCTGGGCTGAGTGGAGGGATCATTGGGGTGCGTGGAATGTGAGGCGGTGGTTCAAGTATGCAGGTCCGATGTAGAGGTCCTTTTGGGCGAGGGTGAGAGGCTTGAAGGTGATTCTCTTTTCGATGGGGAGCCAATGTAGTGTATGCAGGTGTTGGGTGATGTGGCAGTGGCGCGGTAGGTTGAGAACTAGTCTGGCGGCAGCGTTATGAACATTCTGGAGTTTACGGTGTGGAGCTTGTTGATTCCGGCGTAGAGAGCGTTGCCATAGTCTAGTCTGCTGCTGATGAGGGTGTGGGTGACAGTCTTTCTGTGTTCGAGGGGGATCCATTTGAAGGTTTTTTGTAGGAGTCTGAGGGTGTGGAAACAAGAGGATTAGACAGCATTGATTTGGCGGTCCGTCTTGAGTTCGGAGTCCAGGATGATTCCAAGGTTGTGTGCGTGGCCCGTGGGGGTGGGCGGGTTCCCGAGGGTGGGGTGGCCACCAGGTCTCATTTCAGGCATTGGGATATAGTCTCATGATGAGAACTTCGGTTTTGTCAGTGTTTAGTTGTAGACAGCTGCTCTTCATCTACTTGGCGAGTGCTTCCATTTCTTCTTAAAAGTTATGTTCAAATACGTTAGTTTCATTGGATAGGGAGAGTATGAGTTGGGTGTCGTCTGTGTAGGATACAATGTTGAGTCCATGGGATCTGATGATGGGGGCGATCGGGGCCATGTAGATGATGAACATGGTGGGGCTGATGAAGGATCCTTGGGGAACTCTGCAGGTGGTCAGTGGGGGATCTCGAGAGGAAAAGTGGGAGTCTGACCCGCTGCGTTCTGCCGGAGAGGAATGAGCAGATCCAGTGGATGGCCTTATGCCGGATCCTTGGGTCGTGGAGTCTGCTTGCTAGGGTGGGGTGAGAGACTGTGTCAAATGCTGCAGAGAGGTCCAGGAGGATGAGGGCCACAGTCTCCTTTCTGTCGAGGAGGGAGCAGATGTTGTCTGTTGCGGCGAGGAGGGCGGTTTTGGTGCTGTAGTTTTTCCTGAAGCCGGATTGGGAGGTGTCAAGGATGTTGTTTTCTTCAATAAAGGAGGCGAACTGGCTGTTGATGGCGTTTTCAATGACTTGACCAGAAGCGGGAGTAGAGAGATGGGTCTGAAGTTTCCAGTCGTTGGGGAAGGAGGCGGTCTCGAGGGAGCGGTTGATGTTCGCTGAAGCTCAGGGGCAATTATGTCAGCGGCTCTGTGGTAGATGTGAGGGGGGCAGGTGTCCATGGGGGTCCTGGAGTGGATTGACTTCATTGTCTTCAGGGTGTCTTTGGTGGTGAGAGCAATCCAGCTGTCAAGTGTTGGCTGCATGGTGTAGGAGTGGGAGGTGTGGGTTCCACTCGATGGTTTTCATTGTCGAAATTGCCATGGATGGTCTTGATTTTGTGGTGGAACTAGGAGCTGAGTTTGTTGCAGAGGTCCTAGGAGGGGGAGATGTCTGTTGTCTCACTGTTGGGTTGGGCGAACTCTTTGATGATGCTGAAAAGTTACTTGCTGTTGTGTGGGTGGAGATTCTGTCCTGGATTGCTTTCTTCCTTGTGTTTCTGATTAGCTGGTGGTGGGGGCTGGTGACTGCTTTGAAGTTATCATGGGCTACTGCTGTTTTGGAGTTTTTCTAGATCTGTTTGAGGTGTCTACAGGTTTGTCTGGATTCTGGGAGTTCGGTGGAGAACCAGCGAGCTCTCTTAGTGTGTGTGTTGGTGGTTTTCTTGAGGGGGCAATGGTGTTGGTGCAGTCAGGGCTCCATTTATGCAGGGTTTGGGCTGCGGGTTTGGGTCGCTGTCTGTGGTGGTTGGAGTGGAGCTGCTGAGGGAGGCAGTGAGCTGGTCATTGGAGATCTTGTTCCAGTTTCTGTGTGGGAGCTGGTGTGGAGGTTTGCAAGTTATGGTTGTTTTGAAGGTCAAGTGGATGCAACAATGGTCTGCCCATGGAAGTTCAGAGGTGTGGTTGAAAGCAATGGAGTTTCCCGCTGTGTAGATGGGGTTGAGGATATGTCCTACTGAGTGCCTGGGTTCTGGTACGATCTGTTTGAGTCCAATGTTGAGGAGGTTGTCCAGGAGGGTAGAAGAGTTCGGGTCTTGGAGGTTGTTGAGGTGGAAGTTGAGGTCTCCCAGCAAGGTGTAGTTGGTGGAGGTGATGGCTTGCGGGGTGATGATGTCAGTGATGGAGTCGGCGAAATGTGTGCAGGGTCCGGGGGGTCTGTAGATGTTGGTGCCCCAGAGGGTGGTGTTCACGTTGGGCTGTATCTTGAAGTGTAGGATTTGTCGGAGGTAGGATTTGTGGGCTATGGTGATGCTTCCTCCAGGGTGGTTGGGATGGTCCTTCCGGGTGATCTTGTACCCTTCGGGGATGGCGATCACGATGTCTGGTCCCGAGGCAGCATTCATCCAGGTTTCTGTGAAGAAGGTGAAGTCGGGACTGTTGCTGTCGAGGAGGTCCCAGATTTCTGAGGCATATCTGTGGAGAGAGCGGACATTGAGGAGGATGCACTGCAGGGTTTTGGGTGTGGTGGTGTAGTAACGGTAGAGTTGTGGTGGGTCCTGGGTCTCAGTGATGGTGAGGAGTGGGGGCAGTGGTGGCAGGTAAAGGGTCCATGGGTGTCAGTAGGTGAAGAACGCTTGCAGTTGTTGTTCTCGCCTGTGTTGAGTGTGTGGATGCTGAGGAGCTGTAGTGCTGACGGGTCAGAGATCCAAGGTTCCTGGCACTGCTCGCTGTCCAGTCGCAGATCTCGGCACGCCAGCAGTTGGCTGACTGAATGCATCCTCTGCGCGGCCGCGCAACAGCCGTCATTAAGTAGGGGTCGGGGGAGGGGGAGCAGCTGGGAGGCAGGTGCAGGAACACTCGGGAGGGGGATGGGCCGCAGGGGCAGCAGCAGCGGGAGGAGGAAAGAAAAAAGGAGGGAAAGGAGATTAAGGAAGGTGAAAAGAGCAAAAAGAACAATAAAGAGGCAGATAAACAGGAATAGAGCAGAAAAGCAGAAAAGGAGCAAAAAGAACAATTAAGATACAAAAAAGCAAAGCAGAATCTAGGCAGGAGGCAAAAAATTAAAAAAGGGGAAAAGAGAAAGATGGGCAGAAGGACAAGACCGAGGCAGAAGGAAGAAGGCCTTGAAGCAGAAGGCCTCAATCACCAACCAGCGGTAGTGCTGAGGGCAGACTCTACAATGGAGCTGCGCAAGGGGGGAGCAGTATCCTGACCAGGGGTCTTGCTCACCCTGTTGCGCAGTTCCTACTAAGGAACTGAAAAGTTAGCCTTGCTTATGTCATTTCAATTAAATTGTTTGCACCAGGTTAAATTGGATAACTTCCTCTTGGAAGCCATCAGTGTACTTTGTGGGGTTCTTCTAGGTGGTCATCAACCATGGCCCTATTTAATGTCAACAAAGGCCCCTATTGAGAACCAGCAGCACTCACAACAATAAGTATCACTTGTAGATGGCTAATATTCAGCTGCTTATCACGACACCCTGGAATCTGGGCACTAGTAACAATATTAAGGCATGTCTGCTACATGTTGATCAGTGAATAAGCCAAAATTGGTTTTGTCACAACCAAATCTCAGATTTTGGTCCCAGGATCTACAAAATCTTTAACACTACAGACTGACTGAAATGACACACTGGGGACTCCGGTAATCCCTTCAAGCAAGGTAAAAAACGAATGAGCAATTTTTGCCACTTGTTCGCTTTTCATCTTGAAAATCATTAATGCCAACAAGTATGCTTTATACCAACTCCCATACATCGGAGGTCTATGACACCATCGACTGACCAAATATTGTAATGATCTTATAGAAAATTGACCCTTCTCTAAAGACTAACAAAAGTGCTGTGAACTGAACTGGCATGCAAATATAACATTGTACAATCTTTCAATGTTCACCCATCCTCAGCTTTACAAAATCTGGTAACATCTTGCCAGCATTGATGTCACTTCAGTGGTTACTGGTCATAAAATGTCTAATTTGTGCAGGGGCCTGCAGCACTCATTTTCAGGGACATCTGTCCAGTAACACGTAAGGGCATATTTATTAAGATTTCCCACAACAACAGTGCATCGAGGGAAGTTGCTGCTCTGTTTTGAGTGAAAGGGAGAGAGCAGAACTATGCCATATTACAAGTAAGGGTGGGCGGAATTTGTGAAAGTGCCTTTCGCAAAATATCGCGAAACGGCAAAAAATATACGCGATCATGCGAAATTTCGCTGATCACGGAGATTTTTGTGTGCTGATTAATGCGTTACTGAATTTGACCTTCAACTCGGGCACCTGCTTTATTCATATCTATAAGACTTACAGATATAAATAAAGCAGGTGCCCCAGTTGAAGGTCAAATACAAGTGCTTCCTGTTGGGGTTTAATTTTTGTGACAGGAGCATCGTGCCAGAATGAATCCTGCCCTGCATATTTACCCAAGAAGATGCCACCATTTTGTGCAATACCTCTACTCAACTGGAGTACTTTCTACTGGCTAATCAGTAAGTGCTACCTCGTTGGGTAAATGTATAGTGCTTTTCCTACACTACTACAGCTGCGTAAAGGGCCAGAAGATCTGTCTACAGCGACCATGCGTGTCTGTAACGTTGCCACAGCGCCGAAGGGTGCCGGGGTCCCTCAAGTGAGCGGTCCATCATAGTGGGGGAAAGGCGGGAAGATGATGCACACCGCTGGTGTGTGGGGTGGGGCCAAACGGGAGGGGCTTCCATGCAGTTCACATGCCTCTTGTTTATAAAGGGCCAGAGACGGGTCAGAGCAATATCTTCATGGTGAGCAATCAGTTCGTTGGCATCTTTTCTATACCTTTGAATGCTGCTCACTGTAGCCCTGGTCCTACCCTCAGGTCAAGCAGGGGGGGGGGGCGGGATGTAGTAACATTAAGTCCAGGAGGTGCAATGGCCCAGGGGTCTTTGGTGTGAGAGGCCCACTGCACCGTCTCGGATGGCTGTTTTAAGATACACCCGAGTGACTGGGGCGTATTCCTTGCTCCCATTAATGACCATATCACCCCCTTGCCAGGCCACTAGTGGGTGTAGGAAGAGGTTTCTGTTTGTATGGGGATGACGGGTAAGGAAGGTCGCCAAGCCCCAGTTGCACCCATCATAAAACGAACTGGCCTTTCTGTCTAGAACTAAGACCCCTGCAAATGTAAAGATACAAGTCACCAGACGAAAAAAAGTAACAGAGCAAAGACCATGTATGATAGGCCGTGGGTATCTCTGACCTTTGGACACAAGTGCTTTTCGGTACAATACATGAAGTGTAAGTTGGCCTGCAGCTTTCATGTCAGTAACCAAGATTATATCAAACACACATTAACTGTAGATTGTTCTGTTTCCCTTGGTGGAGAAAGGGCCCAGTATTAATGTTATTGATTGAATGTATGAATGAATGAATGAACAGATGAATGGATGAATGAACAAATGAATGGGGGGCTTGTATCGCGCTGCAATAAACTAAAAACGGTTTTGTGGCACCGAGGGGAGGAACGGAGAAAATTTGAGAGAAGCGCCAGTATTTAGATGTTAATGAGAACAAGAGAAGAGCCGGGATTTGAGGGCTCAGTAGAAAGGAAGGTGTTTGCCAGGACTGTTTATTCAGCACAGAATTGGGAGCAGGGCTTCTAACTCCTGCCTTCCTATTCCTACTTGAGGGAAGTGTGTGATCCTCTGCAATTCAGCTTAAGACATCTCCTTTGTGCATCAATTCTCAGCCAAACTTGTGAATTCTTGGAAAGAGGACAAACGCGGGTATTAAGCATTATTTAATAAGTGGGCGTTTGCGATGTTTGCCACTCAAATGGCACTACGCTTCAATGCGCTCCATAGGGCGCGAGGCCTCCAGGGGTGTCCGTGGATCGCTTACCACCTCCAGTCAAGTGTAATTGCTGATTTCATGGCTGTTTGTGCTTTTCTTACTTTCACGCCCACTGTCTCGGCAGGTGTGACTCAGAGGAGACGGGAGCGAGACAGGGGTCCAGGTACACGGGCAGCGCAGGTGAGTCAGTGTGGGGCCCTTGTCAGAGAGAGGCGTGCACTGCCGGGACATGCACATACATGAAAGACTGCATGCCTGTGTCAGCAGGGGATGGTGTCTCTTTGGAACCGCAGAAGCACCTGACTGTCCGCGGATTAAGGCGGAATCTTGAAAGACGGGGCTTTTAAGCACACCTGCCTAGGCAACAATTTCCGTTCCCTCGCGGATCGCGGAAGTTTCGACATTTGCGCGTTCTGTGCGGAACACGAAAATGTCGAATTTTCGCAATTTCCGCAAGCGGAACGGAAATTGTCGCCCACCCTTAATGACAGGGACATGGTACAGGTCTGCTCTCTCCTAGCGATTGCACACTAGTGGCTTGGATTTGTCTCAGCCGCAAACTAGTACCCAATCATTGCAGCAAAGTGGACATCAGGTGCTACAGCTTGCAAAGTAGATCTTCCTGAAATTGAAGCAGAACAGGAGATTGAGATTCAGCTGAGCTAGATGTACCTGTTGTTGCACCTTTGGCTTCCAAATCCCCAGCAAGAAAAAGTAAGGGTAATCCACAATCTTCTCCAAGTCCTTGCCTTCTGATGATTGGACTGCAGCTGAGTTCGAGGCACACCAGTAGAGGCAAGGGAAAAGGAAAGGTCCTGAAAGCCTTACAATTATGTGAGGGGATGAGGATGACAAACCAGTCATTCTCATGGAAGCTGGCTCAGAGGACTCCGATATTACCCTTCCTATTCAACCTGCTCTGAGGGATGTGTCACTGGTACTGCCCCCACCGCCAGCTTCAAAATTTGTGAGGCCCCCGCTGAAACCTTCCTCCACCACTACCACATTTCAAGTATGCACTGGTCAGAGTAGCAATCAACGACACACCCATCTATCTCCAGTTGTTCTTCAGGTATTGGCAGTGCATACTAATAAAGTTCTCTTCCCCAGTTTGGGACTTCTTTACGATTAGCAAGCAGGAGGACTAGATTGCAATATGCTCTATTTGCTGAGTGTTTGTCGAGGTAAGTGTGGTTCACACTATGGTACTGAAGGCCAAACAACCCATATGAAAAAACATCATGCAATCCGTTGGGAGGAATTGCTGTAGGTGGTGAGAGTGCTGATGATAGAGGGGAATCAGCTCCGATCACGGTGGGGGGGGGTGAAGGTGATGGGGAAAAAGAGGGTAACAGCTTTGGGCAAAGCAGCCCTGTCCCTAGCAGTCTGCCAGTATTACCCGCCTCAGCAACCTCAAAATGGCACAAGAGTCAGATGGAGATACCATGGCATACCGTAACTGACCCAAGATGCATATTAAGTCTATCATCTCTTAGATCTCTCTGGAAGTCGGCTGCATCACTGGCACCATGGAAAACAAAATCCGGGCTACTATTACAAGCATGTTTACGCAACAGGGGCTCTCTGAACGCAACCACCCAACAGCACGGTTGTACAACGGTAAGCTGGCTAAAATCTATGTTAGTGCTGGAGCCTCTCCATTGTGTCTTTGGTAGAAGGAGTGGGATTTTTAGAATTTATGGTGGCCATCTGTCCGAAATGGAAAGTTCCCAGCCAGACCTATTATCTCAGAGTTGAATGGGCAGGTTTTGCAGCTGAGTGCTGTTCACGCTATTCATCTGACGAAAGATATGTAGACCAATTGCCAAGCCAATAATTATATGTGTATCACTGCACACTAGATATCTTTTGTGGGGGTCAGGCAACAGTTATCTACAGGTCTCAGTGCTGAAGAAAGTTAAGGGCGTTCAGCTGCCTGCAACAGTAGCCATGTCCATCATGGAGAAATCCCAAAGAGCTGCAAACAACTTGGAATACTTTAACAGCAAGTTGTTTTAATGGCTGTGGCCAAAGGTCTCAGAATTTGATTTTTTGCCACGGACAATAGAAGTTACAAAATTGAGGCCGTGGCAGATGGTGGCTATTTCAGGGTTCTGTGTTTGATGCATTTCATCAACGCGATTGTGCAGGGCTTGCTAAAAAAAGAAGACATAATCAGCAACATTCTGATCACCTGCAGTAGAATTTGCACTCATTTCAGCGATTTTTTTAAAGCCGGAAAGAAATTGAGGATCATTCAGCGTGCTAATAGAGTACCAATTAAAGCCCTTATACAGGAGGAGCCAACATGTTGGAACTCGACTTATTACATGTTGCTACATCTGTTTGAGCAGTACAAACCAATCGATGACTGTATTATTCAAAGAGTAGGGGATGCAACTGGAACAAGCATTGGTAAATGCATAAGGTTTCGCCTATGTGATTAATATTATTATAATATTTTTTTTAGGATTTAGCTTTGAGGGCAGTTGTGCAATATAAGTTACTCTAACTCCTTAAAAGTGTTCTCATTTGTTTATTCAGAAAGGCAACATATTGTGCAGTAACTGGATGTAATATAGTGAGGTGAGATTAGATAGATGGCGGAAGAAAAAAAACACATTCAGCGGCCAAGTACGTTTGCTATGCGTGCCATGCTCATGAAAACTCATGAACTAAACTTGCAGGGAGCTGTGAAATGCTCTCACCTTGCCCCAAGAAGTGAACAGGAAATAGAGTCAACATTATAAGAAATACAATTACAGGAGTCAATCTGAGCCTGTTCCAACAGAAACACTCTTACTCAGAGGACAGGCAATAGGTAGCGATTTCTAGAAGAAACCAGATGGGTTCAAGAATTTGAGAACTCTAAAGAGACATAAATGCATGCTATGCTATATCTGCATTTGCTGGTGCATTGATCCTGATTTAATTCTAGCAAGGCATGCTTTGTTAACCCTGCTTTTTACTAACCCTGGGCGTAGTTCGCGAAGTAGCACTTCGCGAAGCTACGCAAAGTGCAGTTCGCACTACGCGAGCTACGCGTAGCACTTCGCGAACTGCGTAGTACCTTGTTCGCACTGTGCCAGATGTCGTTTTCAATGATTGCACAGTGCGGACAAGCAACCGGCACTGTGCAATCATTGAAAATGGCATCTTGCACAGTGCGAGCTGTAGTTTTCTGCTGCTCGAGTAGATTTTTACTCGAGCGGCAGCTTTCTCAACGCGAACTGGTAGTTTCTCATCGCGAGCGGTCGCGAGCATACGCGACCACTCGCAATGAAAAACCTGACCTCCTCGCGTTGGGAATCTCGCCGGGAGGTTTATTTTCCATGTTCGCGATCGCCAACTTGATGTTGCTGATCGCGAACAAGGAAAAAGTCTCGCCGGGATGTCATTTTGCTTGCTCGCGGTCGCCAACTTGACGTTGAGGACCGCGAGCAAGCAAAAAATGACCGCAGCACTACGCAACACTACGCTACGCGTGTTCGCACTGTGCTACGTGCAGTTCGCGTAGTGCGAAGTAGCGCGAACTTCGCAAACTACGCGAGCGTAGCGTAGTACTTTGCCCAGGCTTACTTTTTACTGTATTGACTGCACAGTCACACTAAGAAAACGTACAAGTGGACTAACAAAATACATGATGTGACCTCAGAACAACATCTACCAAGCACGTATCAAGTGAACTTACCAAAACAGGAGCCATATTTAAAAATGAAAAAACACAATATTGCACATGTGGGTCACTAAACACACATGGAAAAGACCGACGAGATAACTCCAGTGTGTGATGCAAACTGCCTATATTGCATCCTTTACTACACATTAAAGTTTGATGCAAAATGGTAATTAAAGTCAAATGTATACTCCACCCAGAAGGCACTTACCTGTGAAAGCAATGTATCAGTTTTAGCTAAAGGCATGAATGCGGACTCAAATTTCCAAAAAGCAGCTCTGCGAACAATGCACACACTGCTGAGTTTGTATGTGTCATGCGACTTGCAGGCTGGAGGTGATTGGTGGCATTCTGTGGTGCTGCACAACAACTCATATTTACAATGCTATTAAATGGTAACCTCTCCAGTCAGCATCAGCATGTTCGAGATGCAATAAACACACAGTAGTTCAAACAGCCATTAGCCACAGGCAGTCTTTAAGAGCATATGTCAGTGGCGGCTGGTACAGGTAAATGTAGTGGGGCAGTGACGTGAGGCGGGGGGGTGGTTGCCAGATGACAGAAAAGGAGTTATTCATTCTTTTAATTTTCTCTTCCCATATTCTGTCGACTTACATCCCCCCCGCCCCGCCTCCATCCCCACAGCGTTTACGTGCACTGACTGCAACTAGCATATGGGAAGTTGTTATTTATACACCTGCATTTATTGAAGACACTGACAAGCAATAAAAGAAATACACAGGAAGTCAGAGGCAGTCATAAAATGATGAGGGGTACACACTGGAGACGAGGGTCATGCAAAGTCCATGGCAAGAAAGTGTTAAAATATTTTTATTGGGCATGACAACCTCCCCAAGCACCTGAAGCTTTCTCTATCCATACCTAAAAACTGGGACTAACAATTTCTACTGAGATGTTTGCGGGATGGAGTAGGAAGTTTAATAGCATGACAAACAACACGACAAAAAGAAATATCGAAAGCTAAGGCAGTCATAGTCTGAACAAGAATCCCAAGAAGCACTCTGTGTGATGTGTGAATACCAAGCGGCTACCCAGGTGTAAAAAAGGGTTGGTATAATGTGCTTAAAACGTAGTGGGGCAGTGACGTGAGGCGGGGGGGTGGTTGCCAGATGACAGAAAAGGAGTTATTCATTCTTTTAATTTTCTCTTCCCATATTCTGTCGACTTACATCCCTCCCGCCCCGCCCCCATCCCCACAGCGTTTACGTGCACTGACTGCAACTAGCATATGGGAAGTTGTTATTTATACACCTGCATTTATTGAAGACACTGACAAGCAATAAAAGAAATACACAGGAAGTCAGAGGCAGTCATAAAATGATGAGGGGTACACACTGGAGACGAGGGTCATGCAAAGTCCATGGCAAGAAAGTGTTAAAATATTTTTATTGGGCATGACAACCTCCCCAAGCACCTGAAGCTTTCTCTATCCATACCTAAAAACTGGGACTAACAATTTCTACTGAGATGTTTGCGGGATGGAGTAGGAAGTTTAATAGCATGACAAACAACACGACAAAAAGAAATATCGAAAGCTAAGGCAGTCATAGTCTGAACAAGAATCCCAAGAAGCACTCTGTGTGATGTGTGAATAACAAGCGGCTACCCAGGTGTAAAAAAGGGTTGGTATAATGTGCTTAAAAATGCATATATTACTCACAATGTAATCTCACAAAGTCAAAATATACTGTGGTAAAAGTAGCACTCCAGATTCAGAATTGTAAGGAGCGGAGAAGCAAACACATAGGGTCACGAGACAGAATGTGGGATTCACAAGACAAATTCCGGAAGGTATGAAGACAGAAGTGAAAACCAAATGTCACGGAGACCACAGCTTACTGAAGCCCACAAGATCAAGAGACTCAGGAGCGATCATTCAGTTTATACCAGTTACAGAACAATGGAAGGCTCAGAGTTCAGAGAAACCACAAATTAATAGAGCTGGCTAGCATAGTGAACTGAGCATGTTTACAGCAAATCTTCCAAAGCATTACAGTACTGAACAGCATTCAAACAGGAACATTTTGTTTTTGGAATGGTTAAATCGACAAGTCAGCAGCCATGTAGGAATGTTTTTGTACAGGATCATACATTAGAAAGATGCCCACTGAGCTATGGAAATGCAGAGTTCAAAGAATGCCGACCAAAGAACGGCTAAAAGTTAAACCAAATAGCAGCATCTAGTGGAACAGCTATGAGGCAAATAAGCCTGGCAAAACAATCAGCATATACTCACTGGCATTTTTGTTGTCACACAGGCTGTTGTCATCCTAAAACAAGTGCCAGCCTCTGATGTGGCTTTAGCACCAGAGTTGGCGCCTGCTTCGGCCCTGAGGGGACTGGTAGGTGTGTGTTGCCCCGGGGGGACTGGTGAGTGCTGTTGCGATCAGAGAGTGCATCTCCTAGTTTCATTGAGGCTTTTATTCTAGTGCAGCCATGGGGAACAAACAGGAAGTGCCATGCTGGCGAGTGCACATTGGAGAGCACAAGCGCTGTGCAGGAAAAAGCTTTTAAAAAAAGTCCCACTAAGTGGATGAGCGCCGAACTTTGCAGATGGGAAAATGATATGAGAAACACGCAAGGAAGAATGGAAATAGGATGCATACAACCTACAGAAACAAGGGAAAGTAAAGTGACAAGCACAAGGACCAATAAGAAGTGATTGTGGGATGTAAGTCTCTTTTAAGATATATTTAATACAATAGATTTCACGAGCACAGCACAAGCGGTTTGAAGGCTAGCCCAAAAATGCATGAACATGGAGATGCACATATGGAGCCTTGACAAATGCCTGACAAAGATGCTACTTTCTTGACACGGATGCCACTATCTTTTGAGGTTTTCACCAGGTAAGTCAGCAAGGATGAACTAAGCTATACTGCTGTTGCATATGCTGCAGGATCAGTTAAAAAAGGTATTGCAAAGGTTTGCAGGTGTGGACAGCAACATTGAAGTGCATTACTTGGTTGAGAGCTTAATTATTTGCTTGGCTGTTACTCCAAGGCTGCAAAGACACATTGTGTTGTCCAAAGAGTACATCCGTGCCACAATACATGATCCACAGTAAAAAGAAATGGTATTCCTTTGTCTGAAATGAATGTTTTACTACACAAGACATAGATTGTTGATCAAGTGAGAGACCTTGAAGAAGGATGGTTGGAAATGAGAGTCCCGGGCAGTAGTTCAAGAGTGCAGCATTCAAGAAAGGACAGTGACGTTGTCTAAGAGCAACCAACACCAACAACATGAGCCCCGGCAACAACAACTACAGGAACGGAAGAATTGGATCTAACCTCTATGTGGGCTTCGTTTGAAGTTGCAGGGCCCAAGTCAAGTGCAGAGGTTAAGGCAAAAGATGTCGAGCAAGTGACATCACCAACGACTATTCAGAGGATGTTCCAGCACTATATGGATGGCCCACAAGAGGTCTATGTGGATCAGAAACCATTGGTCTATGGTATGGGAAGATACACCAATGGCCAGAGCTCAGCAGTCTGGCAAAAATGCATCTGGCTTGTCCGGCAGCCAGTGTGTCTGCTGAACGTGTTCAGTGCAGCTAGCACCGTTACCCTATTGTTAAGGAACAGTCTCTCACCTCAAAACGTTGAGAGATTGACCATGATCAAAATGAACCAAAACTTCATACCACATCATTACACTGTTCCTGAAAGACCACAGATGGAGGAGAAGAGTGATTGGTCGGACGATAATGTGTTAGCGGACCAACTTCTAGGAACTTTGAGGACAAATTCTACTTCCCTGACTGATTAGGCCACCATACAACTTTTAATTATTGATCCTTGAAATGGTTAGTGTTTTGCCAAAAAAAGAAATATGTATATAGCAAGAGAAGCATCATATATTTTGTTTCTGTCTTACTTATGCAGCCTCACCATTTTTAGGCCCATATATGGTTGGATGGGCATTGGACCAGTGTGCAATGAAGTAGCGTCCCCGTTCCTTTCAACTGCTTCGGAGACAATACTTGCCTTTGTCCCATACCTATCATTCTTTTTTCCATTCTCTAGTAGGGCTGCCTCAGTAAAGATAATTTGATTTACAACACTGCCAAATTCCAATGAGTTGTATGCTTGCATCGAAGAGAAGAAACTATGGTGTAGCAGTGAACTTGGATTTGAATATGTAACTATTGCACCAATGAAAACTGGGAAACATAGGATTTACACGGTGGCAGGCTGCACAAAAAGACTGCAGGCCACATGGTCAAAAACCAACAGCAGAAAAGGAAGCATGGCCCTAACAAGAACCCAGACAGGCCTTTGGCAAAAGCACATTGACTGGCTACACAAACTGGCCACCGGGCACATGGTCAAACAACAGCAAGCAAGGAGGCTTGGCCCCAGCAAAGAACACATGCAGGCCTATCTAGGGCAAATGCACACCGGCTAGCTGTAAAATAATGTCCACTGGCCACATGGTCAAACAACAACAGCAAGCAAGGAGACATGACCCTAACACAGAACACATGCAGGCCTATGGCAAAAGCACACTGGCTGGCTACACAAAATGGTCGCAGGCCACATGGTCAAGCCACAACAGCAAGCAAGGAGACTTGGCCCCAAAAAAGAACCCATGCAGGCCTATGTGAAAAGCACACAGGCTGGTTTCACAAAATGGTCGCTGGCCACAAGGTCAATCCACAAGCAAGGTGCATGGAAAACAAAGACCACATGCAGGCATATGAACTCTGACTACACTAAAATGGCCCCAGGCCACATGGCATGGTAACACTAAAGAAAACACTACCATTAATTAAGCAATGCCAAAAACAAAAAATAAGTGAGCTCTCAGAAGTTTTACGACAACACACATGCTCGCATGACAACAATTATTACCCCACCGAAATAGACTTAATGCAGAACAAAATGTGAAATACAAAAAAGCCCACATTTTTATTTAATCTAATGCAATCTCTGTCCTAAATGATGTTTAAAATCGGAATATACCATAAAAAACGTACTTTCAATTTAATTCAATGCCACCTCTGCCCTAAATGATGTTTTAAAACATAATATACCACAGAAGCAGTTGTTTCATGTACCCCTGACAAGTACAGAGGCTACTGGCTGAATGACCCGTGGGGAGACTATTCCACATAGTAAAATATATGAATATTGCAAATTTAACAAAGATAGATAAAATGTACTGAACTGTGAAACCTTTCTCACTTCCAAATAATAAAAAATGAAATGCAAAAAAAATACCTGGCCCCCTACTGAAACTGCAGGCCACCCACCACAATAAAATTCAAAATCAAATATGGGTGCACATAAATACTGGTGCAAGCCTTCAAACAAACAAACACCCTTACAAACATTTTTTAAAAGACTTGTGATATCACAAAAAATAAAGTCCTTAAATATAATGGTATATGACCAGGAGCTAGACAAAGCCCGGAGAGGATCCGTCTGGATAAGGACAGGAAGTTGAAGTCTTTGAGGCACCTCCTTCTTATTGAAAAAATAAGTAAAATTAAAAAAATGTTCCTCATAACTAAAAACCCCGAACGGTCCTGTGAAGTTGAATATAAACTTGAAAACATCTTTTAGAGTAGATTTAGCTGCTTCTCGAGTACAGAGTCTGCTTGAGATGCAGCTGAAGCTGCTCACACTCGCCAGTGTTACAAAATGGTACCAGAAGGCACCGTGGCAACCAGAAGCTGCACTAGCGGCTAGCAAATCTTGCTCGCTAGTAAGCAGCAAACTTCTTTGAGCTCACCAGCGCACACCACAACAAGGCTCAAGTGGCCAACGGAAAAATAATTCTCCCCCTGTGCCAGAAAGCAGAATCTAGTGGGAACTCTGCATTGCACATGCAGCGCGAAGCTCCCGAATTTCACCAACTCCACGGGTGGAATTATAGGGCTACTTTTAGTGAAGATTTCTTCACATTTCTCTCTGGTATTTTACTAAGAAACTATGCTTGCTTACAGAAACCAAACGTTCAGCTGAAATACCCCAGACATGCAGAATTCCGACTACCTTTACAATTCCGAAGGCACCAGAATCTCTTGTTAGTGTATCCATGGGAATTATCAGGCCTTTGTTAATGTGAGTGATTGGGGTCAACCAAGTTGCAATTGTGTTATTTGTCAACAAACGTAAATGTAATAAATGACCCTGGGAGTCACTGGTGCCTTATAACATGAAAAAATGTCAACCTGCTCCAATCCATAGGGGTTCATTTGAGGATAAAACCAAACCAAACTTCACTTTCTTAGGACATGTTAGTTCACAGATTAATCAGGTACACAAACTGGGAGGGGTATGCCCAGACGTGGGTCCCGTGCTCTTCATGCCACTGGAGTCAAGCTATCCTGGCTGATATGGGGTGAAAACCCGAAACCGGTCCTAGGATGCTTGTTTCCAGTCCAGGGAGGACCTGGCCTGGCAGTTACGGCTGGACTGTTCCCATGAGGCACAGGGTCAAGACTGATTTGCTTTTAGCTTGGTTCCAACTGGAATAGCATGGTGAGCAAAAAAAATGGATTTAGGCCCAGATCTCTGTACTGGCTGAATGTATGACATTGTTCTGCATTCTGTCCATCAACTGTTCATTTTGCATTGTCACCCCGAGTGGGACAGGTATGCCCAGACGTGGGTCCCGTGCTCTCCATACCAATGGAGTCAAGCTATACAGCTGATGAGGGGGGAAACCCCGAAACCGGTCCTAGGATGCTTGTTTCCAGTCCAGGGAGGACCTGGCCTGGCAGTTTGGGCTTAAGTGTTACCATGAGGCACAGAGTCAAGACTGATTTGCAAATGGCTTGGTTCAAACTAGAATGGCCTGGTGAGCAAAACAATGATGGATTTAGGCCCATATCTCTGCACTGGGGTGAATGTATAGCATTGTTCTGCATTCTGTCCATCAACTGTTGTTTTTGCATTGTCACCCCGAGTGGGACAAATATGCTCAGACGTGGGTCCCGTGCTCTCCATGCCACTGGAGTCAAGCTATACAGCTGATGAGGGGTGAAACCCCAAAACCGGTCCAAGGATGCTTGTTTCCAGTCCAGGGAGGACCTGGCAGTTTGGGATGAACTGTTCCCATAATGCACAGAGTCAAGACTGATTTGCATATGGCTTGGTTCAAACTAGAATGGCCTGGTGAGCAAAAAAATGATGGATTTAGGCCCAGATCTCTGTACTGGGTTGAATGTATAACATTGTTCTGCATTCTGTCCATCAACTGTTCTTTTTTGCATTTGTCACCCCGAGTGGGACGGGTATGGCCAGACGTGGGTCCCGCGCTCTCCATGCCACTGGAGTCAAGCTATCCTGGCTGAGGAGGGGTGAAACCCCGAAACCGGTCCTAGGACGCTTGTTTCCAGTGCAGGGAGGACCTGGCCTGGCAGTTTGGCCTGGACTGTTCCCATGAGGCACAGGGTCAAGACCGATTTGCATATGGCTTGGTTCAAACTGGAATGGCATGGTGAGCAAAAAACAAATTGGCTTTAGGCCCAGGTCTAAGTACTGGGATGAATGTATGACATTGTTCTGCATTCTGTCCATCAACTGTTGTTTTGCATTTGTCACCCTCAGTGGGACGGGTATGCCCAGACATCAGTTCTGTGCTCTCCATGCCACTGGAGTCAAGCTATCCTGGCTGATGAGGGGGGAAACCCCGAAACCGGTCCTAGTATGTTTGTTTCCTGTCTAGGGAGGACCTGGCCTGGCAGTTCGGGCTGGGCTGTTCCCATGTGGCACAGGGTCAAGACTGATTTGCATATGGCTTGGTTCAAACTGGAAAGGCACGAGGAGCAAAAAAACGATGGATTTAGGCCCAGATCTCTGTACTGGGGTGAATGTATGACATTGTTCTGCGTTCTGTCCATCAACTGTTCTTTTTGCACAAACTGGGATGGGCATAGTTATTGAGAGTCCAAATCCACACTTCTCTCGTTAGGTGCACATTTCCCAATCATTTCCATACTTTTACTCACTGTTTTTTTAGGTGCAATGTAGAAGCAGCAGCACAGGGCAACACAGGAGACATTTGGTTGTCATAAATAGTTTGTGGCATTATACTGTAAAATCTATGCTTCTGTGAGAAACATTTGCAACTCTGGAGGATCTCCTTTGAAGCCAGAATACCACCATCAAAATATAAACTTCCACACAGAACAGTAGAAAGAGGCACATGAATCAAATCCAGACTTTTACTGGAAATTCCAAAGACTTAAACAATGAAAAGCTCTCAGTCGGGGCTCCACATACCAAGCTACCTGGATGTGGATTCACATCTCATAAAACACTGACTTAGGTCAATCGTGTAGCCTTCTTAACATGCCTGAGAAATCTCTTATTCAAAATACAACGGAAGACTGTAGTGGTAAAGCACTACAGTGCCTATATGGCTAGGTCCATGCTATATA
This sequence comes from Triturus cristatus, assembly GCF_964204655.1. Lineage (NCBI taxonomy): Eukaryota > Metazoa > Chordata > Amphibia > Caudata > Salamandridae > Triturus > Triturus cristatus. The sequence continues at coordinate 310,211,249 of NC_140587.1, read as the reverse complement.
ATAATCTGAAATAAATACATACTTGAATAAATAATACATCTTTAACCACAGAAGCCATCCCTCACACATTTTAAAAATACCAACATCATCCCGTAAACATAAATTAATGACCGAAAAATACTTACAATTTACAGATCAATCTCCAATTGTTCACCATTTGTAAAGATACTACTACTCAGCTACCTCAAATTGACAACCTTGTCTGCAATTTCATATCCTAGAACTGGAAGCATCTGAAAGAAAATCAGGAAGAGCTGCTGTCCAGTGGGCACTAGGATCAAGACATCACATTGATCTTCCTTGAATTATCCCTAGCTTTCGATACAGGGAATCATGGTATTCTCATGTGCCAGATGAAGTCTTACTAAGGAATTGCAAAGTTAGCCTCACTTAAGTCCTTTCAATGAAATTGTTTACACCAGGAAAAATTAGCTAACTTCCTCTTCGAAGACGTCAGAGTGATCTGTGGTGTGCTGCTAGGCAGTCGTCAATTGTGGCCCTATTTAATTTCAACAAAGGCCCCTTTTTGAGAACCAGCAGCACTCACAGCAATGAGTATCAATTGTAGACTGCCGATGTTCAGCTCCTTACCAGGACACCCAGGAAACTGGGCCCTAGTAACAATACTAAAGTATGTCTGCCACATTTGGATCAGTAAATAAGCCAAAATTGGTTCTGCAACAAAATCTCAGATTTTGTTCCCAGGATCTGTAGAATCTTTAACACTACAGTACGATTGACCGTACACACTAGGAACTCCACTAATCCCTTCAAGCAAGGTCAAAAACCTAGGAGCAGTTTTTGAACTTATTGGTCTTTCATCTTCAAAAACATTAATGCCAACAAGAATGTTTTTTACCAAATCACATACATCTGAGATCTATTACACCATCGGCTGACAGACTATTGAAATGTTCTAAAAAATGTTGTACCCCTTCCCTAAAGGCTACTGCAATGGAATCAACAAAAGTGCTGCAAACTGTCACTGCTCACCCATACTCAGCTTCATAGAATCTAGTTCAATTCAATTCAATTTCAGCTTTATTTCGACTTATTTTGTCATAAAAGCAACATACATAAATTAAAACATGTATAATACACAATCCAAAATTTCCAGGTAATATTAGTGGGGGTCAGTCACATTCAATTCTTTCACAGCTATGCTAAAAACATATAAATTAGTTAAAAAGCCAGATAATATATAAAAGATTAATATAATACATTTTACAAAGGGGGAAGGAGTAAAATTCATAATGTCAAACCAAGCAAGAGCGTTAACTAACCAGCCTTTAAGTATTATAGCTTGCATCCTTTCTTGTTCCTTATGAGATATACATTGAATAGGAATCTACTTAGACCAAAGACTATTAGTTGTGAAGTATTTGCTTTGAATGTCCGTTCTGCCTCTTTGAAAAACCTAAACCCCAAATTTATACACAGGGGTTTAATCCATCGAACTCTTGGCTTTTTATAAGCTGGGCAGAAAAACAGTACATGAGCATCATTTTCTTTTGCTTTTTGTACGCACATGTTACACAGTCCGCTATCATCTTCATTGCCCCTCCAACTACTAGTGTTTGAAGCAATCTGTAAAACTCCATACCTGTATTGTAGATACAGTGTTTTAGCTAATGGTGGTCTTATCTCATCCATGAATTGTTCGAATATGGGAGTATCCTTAACAGATAAAAATTTCTGTGACAATGTACCCAGTGTAGTACTAGTGGATACTTCGTTCTTTACGTATACCCAAAAAGCAGATTTCAAGAGATTTTTTGAGGTTGGTGACATATTCTGAGGGTTTTCCCAAAAATGAGAAAACCCAAGCTTTTTGAACCACTGGGAGATATGTTTTAGCCAGGGGATACTTTTATATTCGTCAATCCTGATTATTTCTAGCAGTCCGTTCTTGTAGTCGCTCAGCTCAGGGGTTGTCCATAATCTAATCCAGTAGAGTAATGGCCTTAGTGTCGCTTGATGATCAGTTCTTTTAAGATTGATATCCAGAAAAACTGGAATTATCGGTGTTCTTACTGGTATTTTAAGTAACCTGCGTATGAAGGTGTTTTCTTCCTTCCTAAAAGTGTTATTGCAGGAATAACCCCAGACCTCAGCGCCGTAAAGTGCTGCTGATTGGGCCTTTGCTTTGAATAATTCAAGTGCCGGCGTAATTGATTTAGATTGGCTACTGCCGTGCACCTTTAGGATGGGCATTGAATTTTGTTTTAAAGCTAAATTACTTTTTTCCAATTGCCCTTTCCAATTGGGCATACTATCCAGCATAATACCCAGGTAATTAAAACTCTCGACATATTCCAGCTTCTGGTTATTTAAGGCCAAGTTCTTTCTAAAGGATTTCTGAGGGTTTATGGACATGTACTTTGTTTTGGATGAATTAATTTCTAAACCCTTTTCCACACAGTAATTATTAAAAGTGTTTACTAGGTTTTGTAAGCCTTGCGGGGTTTGCGAGATGAGAATTGTGTCATCGGCAAAAAGCAATGCGGTGACTACCTCATCTGCTAATTTCGGGGAGTCATGTTTACAATCTTTTAGATAATTAGGTATATTGTTAACATATAGAGAAAAGAGTGTGGGCGCCAGCACACACCCTTGACGGACACCCCGATCCACAGGGATCTCTTTTGAGATTTCTCCTCCCTTACCCCATCTAACTCTAGCATAGTTTCCTGTGTGGAGTCTAATTATTTCCTTAAGTAGCTCCCTGGGGACTGCGATATCATTGAGAGTAGACCAAAGTAATTTACGGGGTACAAGGTCGAAAGCAGCCCTTAGATCGATGAATGCTACGTACAAGCTTCCCTTTCTTATATTAATATATTTCCAGCAAATACACATAAATCTAAATACTTGGTCTACTGTGCTGGTTTTTAGCCTGAATCCTGCTTGGTATTTAGTTAAAATCTGTTCCACTTTTATCCACGATAAAAGTCTATTTAAAATGTGTCTGGCGAAAGTTTTTTGTAAAAGATCAATTAAACTTATAGGGCGGTAATTTGCTGGGTCGTAGCGATCCCCTTTCTTAAAAATTGTAACAATTTCAGCCCCTTTCCATGAATCGGGAATTGGTGTCCCGGCCACTATAGAATTGCATAAAAAATTGATGTAGGGTCCCCAGATTCCTGCATCATGCTTTAGCAAGTCACCAGGGATTTTATCGGGACCTGGTGCTTTTCCCGTTTTAATAGCCTGTAGTGCCTCAACAGTTTCATCAAGACTAAAGTGTAGACGGGTATTATTATCAAATAATCTATTTATCTCGTTGTCATCCGAGGCCATCTCCTCATTTGTATTGCAATATAATTTAGAGAAGTGATTACACCAGGTTTCTTCATCAAGATATATATCCCTAGATGATCTGCCTTTTTTATTCCCTTTGGAAATTAGATTCCAAAATGTGGCCTGTTCTTTCTGGTGGGCTGCAATTAGAAGGTCATCCCAGAGAGCATCATCCCAGGCTTTTTTTGCTTGGGACAATGTCTTTTTATATGCTAGTCTACTATTTTTAATTCCCTGTGCGTCCTTTGCTTTTACAGCCTGAATCAGGTCGATTTTAGCATTGCGACAATCTTTATTGTACCATTGGTTTGTTGTCGCTAAATAATTATCTTTCTGACTCAAATCCTTTTTGTAGTTTTTACTTAAATGAGGAATCAGTGCATCTACAAGTTTATAATGTAAGTTAAGGACATCCTGGGTACCTAGAACAGGCATATGACTTCCCTCCAATATATCAGAAAAGGAGTTATATATGTTTATCATCGTTTCATCCTTGGCCAGAATATGGGGCCACTTGATGGCACGTCTATTATTGGAGACCTGGTGTTCTCCTACAGGGATATTTAACGTGTCTATCATGTTTACTTTTTGTATGAAGGGTTCTGAATGTAACCATAGTTGGAGGGGGAAGTGGTCGCTCTCTGTTCTATGGTCTATTTTGAAATCTATTATTAAGTACCATAGGTTCATGGAGGCCATTAAAAAGTCTATATGAGACCTGTAATTTCCCCTACCAAAGGTTGGAGCCGCTGGTCTGTCAGACTGAAAACGGCCATTACACGCCCTTAATTCATGGTTTACTGTAAATTGTAAAATCTGCATAGCTGCTCTTGAATTTTTTACCATATTATTGGACTCTAGAGAAAGGACATTATTAGCTGTGTCCTGTTCTTCAAATAAGGTATCCAAGCCCAATATCGGCTCATATTGACAGTTAAAATCTCCACCAACAATTACCTGCTTACTTGGACATAAAGTATTTAAAAAGGAATCAAGGAGGACTATCACCTGTGAATCTTTGCTATGGGGATGCGGCCTGTTATAAACATTTATTAAGTATATTGTTTCTTTCCCTGTGGTTACCATTCTTAATCCCATTATATCTGGGGAGTCAATCGGCAGTAATGTGATTTCTGCCTCCACAGTAACCCTTATCCAAATCACCAGACCCCCAGATGCTCTTCCTCTCGCAGATGGCACTGCGCCACGACTAAAAGTTCTATAACCCAGTCTATGAGGTATGTCTATTGCCCAGGTCTCCTGCAGAAGAATGATGTCAAAATTTTCAATGTAAGAGCACCAACCCTCATCCTGCATATTCCTGGATACCATTGCTATATTCCATGTTATTAATCTAACAGGTGGGAGTTCAGCTGCACCGTCCGCAATACTATACGGTACATTATTTCCATGCGACGGTGAGTTTACAATGGTTAAACCCCCATCCTTAGTGTGCTTGATACCACATTGTCTATTCTCACCCAAGCTATCAGTAATTACCCTTGGATTTGTATAAAACTCCATAGTTTTCCTAGGGTGGGGTGTCTGGGTTCCATGTACAGTTACGGGGGCCTCCACCCTTATTTGGGCAATTTCAGCATTGGGTACCACTGTGGTCAAAGTCGTGTTTCCACCTTGGGTTGCTAGCTTAGTCTCCATATCTGACACAGGAAGTGGTATTAGTCAGTCATTCATATCCAAGGTGCTTAGTGCCAAGTACCTATTATTTGTGTTAATCTGGAAAGGTAAACCTTGGAAGTCATTTTGGGATATGCTTGGAGTGTTAATCTGCTTGCCCCTAGCTAGATGTTGGTAGAAATAGCCTAAAGGATGTACACCTACACTATTCTCTGTCGGTGCCAGTGATGCTGCTCTAAGTAGTACGGTCGCCACGTGTTGAGGGTATTTAAAATTGACAATTATGCAATCACCTTTACAAGATTTCCTGGCACTCCCAATCCAGGGGACCCGTCTAGTTGATAAAATCTGTTCTGAATAATTGACAGGGAACCCACAGTTGTGATTTAGCCAGGAAACTGTTTTCCGTTTGAGGGAATCGTGTGTTTCATTTTGCGCCTTAGACTGCATAATGTCTAGAGGTGGCACATTTGTAAGTACTACAACATATGGTTCACATTGAGGGGGTAAATTAGTAGAGCGAGTTTTCCTGGCTTGGACCGTTGTCCAACCTGTAGAAGGAAGATCTATGACCGGGGCAGTTATTTTATCCAACATCTGGTTGCTTAGTGTAGAGTTAGATGGGAGGATATTCTCCTTAATCGGGACTTGTACATTTCTTCCCTCTTGCTCATTTGTCCCACCCTGTGATTTGGTCTGGGTGTTGATCAATGAGGATAGGGAGCCACCTAATCTGAGCACTTCTGCTGATAATATATCTATTTTTTCAACTAGTGGTTTTACCACTGCCTCTAATTTGTCCTCAAAGGCCTTGATAATACAAGACATAGTGTTTGTTGAAAATATGTCATTGCCACAAATTTCAGTCATAGTCCCCTTTTGGGTGAAGGGGTTTTTTGGGGTAGCTTCACAATTCGATTTATGCTGTGCCCCACCTCTATTCTGTTTCGTTTTTCTGCACTCCCTTACAGCCCTTTTTTTTGCGGAGCATTCTGGATGAGGATCAATTCTAGTTTCGTCCAACAGATTCAGGGGTATGGTGTTGGGGTCTACAGGCATAGGTAAAGGACACTCTACGACTACAGGAGACTCAGGGAGCGCCATGAACTCTGTTAGCAGACACTCAGTCGCTGGGACATTAGGCACCACAGTATTTGTAATGGTATTACCACTATTACTCAAAGTGCATAAATCGATAGGAGTAATATTTTCGCGGCCCAATGACATCCTTCTATCCTTGTTAATTTGGCTTACTACTTTCACAAGGTAGTTATCCATAGTTGAATATTTCTTTGCCATAGATTGACAATATGGGTCACAGTTAGGTTCGAAGCCCTATCACCTAACTGTCTATGTTCACCCTAATTTCCCCGTGCTTCCAGATATATTACTTAAGATAACACCACCTTTGCAACACAATAGTTAATGAGTTTTAGGCTGGATCACACACAAGAAAGGGCCTATCGGCTATAATCTTATTTAGTTATAAATGTGTATATTAGGCCAAAATGGTGGCTGAGAGCACTATCTAGATCTATTTGCTGTTAATGAGGCAAGCGTATCAAGGAGCCTCTGCCAGTGAAAAATGATAGAAACACAAGGCAAGCCAGCAACCAATTAGACACCGTTTAGTATATGTCCACTGATGAGGTCAAAAGTCTTTCTAACGGGCTTGTAGCCAGCCAACTCTCAAGATAGTGCAAAATACAAACTTGCATGCGTAAGTAACTAAACAAAACAGCAGGTGATGTACTACAAGATGTGTCCAAACTTGAAGTGATCACTTGCCTTAGAGGGGTGGCCCAGCCCGGCCTCCTTCGGCCCCGGACGGCCACAGACGGCCCGCCCTCTGCCCGGGCTCAGCCCGGCGTCGCCCGCGCGCGTCCCGCGACGCGGAGGGAGCCTCTGTATTTATAGCGCCTCCGGGCGCGGAGCAAGCCGGAAGGAAGTCCTGGCTGGCGCTGTGTCTGCCGGGAGCTGTAGTCCCCCCCCACTGCGGCCAACGATCACGGGTGGCGGCGAGGGGAACCAACAGCGTGTGCGTCCCGTCCCTGGTGGTCTAGCGGCGGTCCTGCGGCGTCAATGAGGCAAGGCAAGGTGAGTCCCCCACTCCACCGAGGGAGCCTCTGTATTTATAGCGCCTCCGGGCGCGGAGCAAGCCGGAAGGAAGTCCTGGCTGGCGCTGTGTCTGCCGGGAGCTGTAGTCCCCCCCCACTGCGGCCAACGATCACGGGTGGCGGCGAGGGGAACCAACAGCGTGTGCGTCCCGTCCCTGGTGGTCTAGCGGCGGTCCTGCGGCGTCAATGAGGCAAGGCAAGGTGAGTCCCCCACTCCACCGAGGGAGCCTCTGTATTTATAGCGCCTCCGGGCGCGGAGCAAGCCGGAAGGAAGTCCTGGCTGGCGCTGTGTCTGCCGGGAGCTGTAGTCCCCCCCCACTGCGGCCAACGATCACGGGTGGCGGCGAGGGGAACCAACAGCGTGTGCGTCCCGTCCCTGGTGGTCTAGCGGCGGTCCTGCGGCGTCAATGAGGCAAGGCAAGGTGAGTCCCCCCAATCTAGTTACATCTAGCAAGCATTGATGTCAATTCATTGGTTACTGGTCAGCAATGCTTAATTTCTGCAGGTGGCTGCAGTGCTCAGACCTCTGTCCAGTAACATGTAGGGGCATATTTATTAAGATTTCACGCAACAATAGAGCAGCAAGGGAAGTTGCTGCACTGTTTTGTGTGAAAGGGAGAGAGCACGGCTACGCCATATTACAAAGATATGTCACAGATCTGCTCTCTCCTAGTGCTTGCACATTTGTGGCTTTGATTTGTCTCAGCCACACACTAGTACCCAATCATCACAGACAACTGAGCAAAGTGGACAACAGGAGCCAGAGCCAACAATAGTAGATCTTCCTGAAGTAGAAGCAGAACAGAAGGTTGAGATTCCTGCTGAGCAAGATGTACCTGTTGTTGAACCTTTGGCTGCAGCAAGAAAATGGAAGGGTACTCCACCATCTTCTCCAAGACCCCCTTCTTATGATCTAGACATGGATTGGACCCTGGCTGAGTCTGAGACATGCCAGGAGACACAAGGGTAAAGGAAAGTTCCTGGAACCTTTACAATTATGGAAGGGGATGAAGATGAGAATCAAGTCATTGTCATGGAAGCTGACAGCGAGGACACTGACATTAGCCCTCCTATTCAACCGGCTCTCAGGGATGTGGCACTGGTACCGGCACCACCAACAGCTTCTACATTTGTAAGGCCCCTGCTGAGACCTGCATCCACCACTACCTCAGTTGAGGTACGCACTGCAGAGGGGCAATCGACAAGTCTCCCACCTACTTCCAGCTCTTCTTCAGGTAACGGTAGTGGCACACTAGGAAAGTTTTCTTCCCCGGATCTGGACTTCTTTACGATCAGCAAGCAGAATTATTACATTGTAATATGCTCCATTTGCACACAAATGTTTGTCAAGGTAAGCGTAGTCGACACTATGGTACTGGAGGCCAAACGACCCATATGAAATACATGACACAATCATGTCATGTGCACCTTTACAAAACGGCTGCAGGTGGAGTGGGTGCTGATGAGAGAAGGGAATCAGCTCCAAACACAGTGGGGGGTGAAGGTAATGAGGAGGAAGAGAGTGACAGCTTTATGCAAAGCAGCTCTGTTCTCAGCAGTGTGCCAGTATCTCACACCTCAGCAACTTCTATATGGCACAACTGTCACACGGAGATACCACAACATACAATGACTATCCAAAGACACATATTTAGTCTACCTATTCCCAGTTCTCTCTGGAAGTCGCCTGCGTCACTGGCACCAAGGAAAAAAATTCCAGGCTACTGTTAAGAGCATGGTTACGCAACAGGGGCTCCACGAATGCAACCACCCAAAAACACATTTGTACAACTGGAAGCTGGGTAAACTGTTAGTGCTGGACCTCCTCCATACTTCCTTGGTGGAAGGAGTGGGATTTTTAGAGTTTGTGGCGGCCATCTGCCCGGAATAGAAGGTTCCCAGCCAAACCTTTTTTGTCAGAGTTGGTTGGACAGGTTTTTTAGCTGAGTGCTGTTCACACTATTCATCTGACAACTGATAGGTGGGCCAATTGACAAGCCACTAGTTACATGTGTATCACTGCACACTGGCTATATTTGTGGGGGTTAGACAACAGCTATCCACAGGTCTCAGGGCTGATGAAACTTTTAGGGCGTTCAGCGGCATGCAACACTAGCCATGTTTGTCACAGAGAAATCCCATACAGCTGCAAACATCTTGAAAGACTTTAACAGCAAGGATCTTGAATGGTTGCGACCCAGAGACCTCAGAATTGGATTTGTTGCCATGGATAATGGAAGTAACATAGTTAAGGTCATGGCAGATGGTGGCTATTTAAGGATTCTGTGTTTAGTGCACTGCATCAACCTGTTTACGCAGGACTCTTTAAAAAAGAAGACATAGTCAGCAACAGACTGACCACCTGTAGAAGAATATGCATTAATTTTAGCCATTCTTTCAAAGCCCAAAAGGAGTTTGTATGCTTGGTGCAACCTAAGGCTGGAGGTGATTGGGGGTATTACGGGGTGCTGCACCACAACTCATATTTACAATGCTATTGAATGGTAACCTCTCCAGTGCCACATACTAGCTGTAAAAGACATCAGCATATTCAAGACTCATTCAACACACAGTAGTTCAAACAGCCATTAGCCCCAGACAGTCTTTAAGAGCATGTGAGCAGGTGTTATTTATGAACCTGCATTAATTGAAGGCACAGACAAAGAAATAAGAAATACACAGGCAGTCAGAGGCAGTCATGAAATGATGGGGGGCAGGTACAGACTGGAGACGAGGGGAATGCAATGTGCACGGCAAACAGGGGACACCATCTTTTAATTTGGCACGACAACCTCTGCGAACAACTGAAGCTTTCTCTAACCACACCTAAAACTGGGACTATCAATGTCTACTGGGATGTTTGAGAGAGGGAGTAGTAGGAAGTTTAATAACATGACACACAATACGCCAAAAAGAAATATCAAAAAGCTAAAGTAGCCATAGTCTGAGCAGGAATCCTGAGAATCACTCTGTGTTGAGTGCGAATAACGAATGGCTCGCCAAGAGGAATAAAAGTTGGTATCATTTGCTGAAAAACTGCACATATTTAAACACAATTTAAACTCACAAAATCAAAATATACTGTTTAAAAAGTGGCACGTCAGATTAATTACTGCAGGGAGTATAGAAGTCAATAGGCACAAGGCATAGTGTGGGATTCACAAGACTTATTCCAGAGAGAGTGATGACAGCCCAAAGTCAGCAGTCAAAAGAAAATGTCACGGAGGCCACAACCCACTGCAGCCCACTAGTTCGAGGAACTCAGGAGGGAGCATTCCTTTCATAGGTGTGGCAGAATAATAGCAGGCTTGAAGATTCGAGTGACCACAAATTAAGGGAGCCTGCAGAATGCATAGTGAACTGAGCGAATTCACGTCTAATCAACCAAAGCATAACAATACCAATGAGTTATCTAACAGAATAAAAGTTGTTTTTGGAATGGTTAAATTGACAAGCAAGCAGCCGTGTAGTAATGTGTTTGTACAGGAGCATGCATTAAAAAGACACCAACCGAGCTATGGAAATGCAGAGTTCAAAGAATGCCGACCGAAGTACAGCTATGAGTGAAACCAAATACCAACACAGGGGCAGATTTATGTTGCACTTGCGGCACTTTTGCGCCGCCGTTGCGTCACTTTTGTGACGCAGCAGCGGCGCAAATCCTGCGCCATGGTGCGGGGCATTTACAAACGTGACGCATCTCCCAGGTGCGTCACGTTGTAAAGCCCTGCGCCACATGTAGGCGTTCCAGGGCAGGTGGGGGCGTTCCGGCGCAGGAACGCCTCCTAAAAGTGGCTGAGTGAAATCTACAAGATTTCAATCAGTCACTTTTAGGCCCATGCTGCGTCAAAACCCTGCGCCTGCTTGAAGCAGGCGTAAGGATTGACGCAGCATTGTACAGATAGGGCCCCCCAGATCATTGCTGGAGCTGCGTCGCAGTGACGAGCACAAGAACCAATAAGAAGTGAAGGCAGGAAGTAATTCCCAATTAACATATATTTAATTCAGCAGATTTCACAAGCACAGCGCAAGTGCTTTGCAGGCTAAAGCTAACTAGCATGACCATGGAGGTGCATAGATGGACCCTAGTCAAATGTCTGACACAGATGGTACTTCCTTTTGAGGTTTTCACATGGGAGACCAGCAAGGAGGACTGTATGATGAACTAGGCTATCCTGTTGTTGCATCTGCTACAGGACCAGTTAAAAAAGGTGCATGACTTATTTGACAACTTAATCCTTCGCTAGGCTGCAAAGAGACATTGTTTCTACCAAATAGTTAATCTGTGCAACAATACTTGATCCACAGTATAGAAAAATACTGGTAATTTTCATTCCTTTTTCTGAAATAAATGTTTAGTATACACAACATAGATTGTTGATCAAGTGAAAGACCTTAACCCCTTCGCCGCGGCACGAATTCCACCGCGGCGCTGGGGGGGTTCGGGGTCAGCGCGGCGCCGCCATGCTCATGACGGAACCACTCCGTCATGAGCCACGGGCGCGCTGTGCTTATGACGGAGTGGTTCCGTCACGACTCCGCCCACTTGCATTGATCGCCCGCACAGGCGGGGAATCAGTGCCGCGTGGGCGAAGCGGCCGCCAACGGCCACAGCATGACGGAACCACTCCGTCATGAGCACACGGCGCCCGTGGCTCATGACGTAGTGGTTCCGTCATGAGCAGGGAAGGGGTTTAAGAAGAACGGTCGGAAATGAGGGTCCCAGGCAAAAGTTCTAGGGTGCAGCCTTTAACTTCCAAAGAGGATGGTGATGTTGTCTCAGAGCAGCCAACAGCATGAAGCCTGGCAACAACAACTACAGGAACAGAAGAATCAGATCAAACCTCTGTATAGACTTGAATTCAAGTGGCAGGGATTAAGTCAAATGCAGAGGTTGAGGCAAAAGAGCTTGAGCAAGTGGCAGCAGTAATGACAATTCAAAGGATGTTTCAGGACTATATAATGATGGCCCAAAAGAGTTCTATGTGGATCAGAACCAATTGCCCTATTGTTATAGGAAGATACACCAGTGGCCAGAGTTCAGCTGGCTGGGAATAAAGTATCTAGCTTGTCCTGTAGCCAGTAGTGTATCTGCTGAGTGTGTGTTCAGTGCAGCTGGCACAATTGTCACAGTGAGAAGGCCCAGTCTCTCACCTCAAAATGTTGAGAGATTGGCCATGATCAAAATGAATCAAGACTGCATACTACTCAATTACGCTCTTCCTGAAATACCACTGGAGGAATAGCAGGATAAGGGTGATTGGTCAGACCTCCGTGTGTTAGCTGACCAACTTCTTGGTAGACCACCTAAGTTTGAGGACAAACTCTATTTCCCTGACTGAGTAGGCCACTATACAACTTTTAAATAATTTTTTGATGAATTTCTTAGTGCTTTGCCCAAATAAAAGAGATATAGCTATATGTTTTGCTTGTTTCTGACCTATGTAGCCCCACCATTTTTAGGCATATGTATGTTCAGATGGGAGCTGGACCAGCGTGCAATGAAGAAGACTTCCCATTCTCTTCAAGGACATTGGACAAAATGCCTGCCTCCGTTCTATGGCTATTCTTTTTTTTTCATCCCCTAGCAGGACTGCCTCATTAAAGATAATTTGATTTACAAAACTGCTAAATTGTAATGTGTTGTTTGCTTGCATCAAAGAAGAGATACTATTGTGCACCACCATGCTTGGATTGGAGCAGGAAACTATTGCACCAACGAGGGATATATTATTGAATGATTGTAAGTAATGACTTATGATTCATTTCTTTACTTTATTTTGATGATTTGCAATGTTTAGGGACTGATGGGTGATCATTTTTTATGAAGGTGACTGGTCCTTTCACACTTAGCGCGACTTGCCTACAGTGTCCACTCCTTTTTTCTGGTTCTTTATAGACCAGACCAATTACTTTACTTAACAAACATAAATCTTTACAAATTACTCAAATTCTGCTTCTCTTCTTGTTTTTCAACAGCAGTGCACTACAGGTCTGCCTCACTACACTACAGTCAGGAGAGAGTTGGACTGATTAGTTACTTGGAGTCAGTAGGAGGATGGAAGGACTCAGTGTGGGGCTACCTCAACAGCCCGAATAAGGAAGTTATCGACTTCAAAGGGAACCCTACATGATGATGACTCTGAGGCCTACTCAGCTCTGTAGACTGTAGTAAGGGACGTTGATCTGGGAAATGCTGCTGAGTGTGTGCTTGCTCAAAGGTGAAACTCCTTTTATGTGGTTGTGGTCAGGGGCTTGTAACTGGAGACAGACCTTTGATGCCACATCATCATCATCCCAGGATGCACACACTCGGCTAAAGGATGACAGTTGTGAGAGTGATCAGCTCAGTACATGCAGCTACTTGTCCATGATTATTTGTAAATTTCTCTGAGTTGTCAGTTAACCAACCGCACATTAGTCATAAAATGAATATTTGCAGCAGCCTTCTGTCCTTCTCCTTGGCTCTACAATATTGTTTCTGTTTTTCAATTCACAGGCCTTCTCATCTCCTGCAGAAAAGGGTACAGCTCCATAACACTCCTGTTTACCTTACCTGACCCATTTAGCCAGGCACCCAAGAAGGACATTCCAAGAAGAATGGAGATGCACTGCTCACTTTGGTATTTATATACAGAATAACTTTTCTTTTAGCAATCATAATTTATAGAGCTGTGTTTGTTCACTCCTCCATAATTTGTATTTTTCAAACCTAGATGAGAGAACATTTAGATATAACTTGGGTCTCTGGTGCTAAAAAACTGTTTGCAATGCATTTAACTGAGCTGTGTCATTCCTACATGTTGTTCCCGACAGAATGGTGATGATGTGCTGCTCATGGCTCTGATGAATATTGTGGTTGTGTAGTGTTTGTCTTTGTCATACCTTTCCCTGATTCTCCTTTCCCATCCATTGATCAAACCCCTAAACCTCTTCCCCCAAGCTCTGTGATTTATTGAGGTGTGACTTAATTTACTGTGAAGGTGCTCAGGACAACTAGTACCTGAAAAGCCTGTGTGCACTGCTAGTGTATTTAACATACAATGTCAGTAACTGACAAACTTTTACCATGCTGTGTATACCCTTATAAAAGAAACATATATTCACAATGAATTGATTTTCAACATGCTTGATAGATTCAATACAATATATATTTAAACAAAATCAATGACAATATACAATATATGTATCACCGTTTTCACTGCATCATTCCGTTGATTACGCTAAATGCGAAAATCTTCATCTGTACATTCCACATTGAGAATGTTTGTTGCTCTATGCATTTTGGGACTCATGGTCCCTTTTTCAGGGGCCAATACAATGTGGACAGATGTTTCTTTAAAATGATTACACCTAAATAGCTCTTCTAAATTAGTTTACCGTACATACTGTTCAAATGCTTGTTCCAACTTCCATAGCTATTCTGTCAAGATTAGCTGGGTTCTCCGAATCAACCTGATTACTCCACTTTAGCGCTGACTACCATTTCATTACTTTTTTTTAACTGATTAAAAAGTATAGAAGGTGTGCACCTCTCACAGATATTTGTGACTTAATTTATACCATAAATGGATCACACACTTGGTGGGACGGATGTGGTGAAAAAAACACAAACTCACTGCATGATCTTCTATTATCTCAGTAATAGCCCACACCAGCCCCACTAATCCACCCATGCATAAAAGGAATACATATTTTAGACATATAACATCATTCGTCAACATCATCATTTAAGCCTTGTGTTGCGTAAATGCTTAATATTGTCCACTCGTGACTCTGAGCCTACTTCTCCTAAAATGAGGATTTTGTACGTTTTGTTTTAAATAAATACTAGCTCCCCATTGCTCAGAAGAAGTTACTATTGCTAGTTTTTGTTACAATATCAGGTCTTCTCTGTCGTGTCATGGTGGTAGTCTGGTCTCAGTCTTTGTGAAGTTATGATATGAATATAACCCACTAAATCTGTGTTTTCTTTCAATCAAGGTGCCAGTGATAGATAATTCTTTTGATTAATCCTACAGTTGGAGCTCACCTATGTAGGAGTGGGACCTTGCTTGTGATGCCTTCCCTGTTAGTGTGCCTTGGAAAACCCTGCAGTAAGGTTTTTGAACATTGGGAGAAGTAGCAGTCATCGCTTTATCTATTCAGGTAAGATAACTATTAAGCGAAGTGAACTAGTCAGTATGTAACTACCTATTACTGAAGATAGGCAAGTTCTTGTTTATTTATTTTTTGTAGACAATATAGCCAATGGCAGCATACTATTATTTATTTATTTTACTTATTTAAGAGTTTTGTATAGCGCTGGCCAGACCCGAAGATATCGGAGCGATTCACAACATTAGTGGCGACGAAATTACACGATAAAAGCAGTAATAAAAGCATTGATTTGTGACGAATCGAAAGTACAAGGGTGCTTTACAGAGTTACTAGCAAAGAAATCTCAAAATATAACAGTGGTATATACAATGACTCATGATGACGTCCGCTCTCATTAAGATTTGATCTGAGGGGAGCTAGGTGAGATTTTGCTGTTCCTGTGAGTGTTGCATTTCCGTAGTCTAGTCTCGACAGGACTAGGGATTGGGTAGCTAGTTTAAGGTCGTTGGGAGCGATGTAGGGATTTATTTTATTGAGTAGTTTTAGGTTTAGGAAGGCGCTCTTTGCGATGTTCTTGATGTGTTTGTCCAAGTTTAATTTCGGGTCCAGAGTGATTCCCAGCGATTTTACGGTGTCGACCAGGCTGAGATTGCACTTGAGAGCATATCGATAGCTTTTAGCCATTCTGTGAGTAGGGGGTAATGTTCTTTACATACCCCGTAAAGGTCAATATTCTTACAGTGGGTAGTAGGACAGGGGTATAACTAACAATAACTAGCTGACTAAAAAAAAGACGCTGTGCAAAAAAGGCAGTAAAAGTAAAGCAGGAAAAACGAATTCAGGCATAATGTATAAGAATAAAATTTCCCTTTACTTCAAGTTCAACAATATAAAACCCATCTCTCCATCTACAACAGGCCCCCTCTCTCCCAAATAAATCACCCCGTTCGCAACCAATGTCCAGAAAAATGTCCAAAGAAAACTAGTCAACAGTCTCGATCCCTTCCCAAATCCCACCCTCTCCACACACAAACAATTCTCTCCCCTCAAAAAAAGGGCTTCAGTAGAGTGCAGCTTCGATGTTTGACCAGAGTCTTCCTACTGTTCGAGGCTTGTGACTTGCTGGCGAATCTGTGCTAGCTCACCCAGCATGTTGCTTTGGAACAAACGGTCCGGGTTGGAAGGGTGGCAGCAGTGGTGGTACAGATGGCTCCCAAAAACCATCCACTCGACCACCACTGAAGACGACACTACACCATTCATGGAGCACCTCAAATTCGAACTCCAAACCAACAGCAAGACAACCATGATAGGCACCCTCACATATCACAGAGCCCCAGGACCATACCCTGGCTTCTGCAATACCATACCTGAATTAATCGCTCCACTCGTCATCAACTCTAAGTGCTACTTCTTCCTCTGTAGCCATAACTTCCACCTCGACAACCCCAAAGATGGAAACACCGCCAACCTCCTGAAAAGCATGAGCAACATATGCCTCACCAAACTGGTCACCAAACATACACACAGAGTAGCGCATACCCTTGACCCGATCTTCACTGCCAGGGGTAGAGCCAAGTATAGTCATGTCACTGAGCTTACCTGAACTGACCATGTCATGGTACACTTCACCATCAAAGGATCCTCATGCACCACCACCAAGCCACCCGGCTCCTTCCAACGCAGCTGGAAAAAAGTGACAGAGATCCAATGATGGACACCCTCAACACCACCCATCCCTACTCTGCAACAAATCTGGAACAGGCCATCAAGAACTTCTCTGCCTGGATCACCAACTGCGTTGACAGAGTTGCCCTTATCAAGCCTACCAAGACCAAGAGATCCACCAATCAAGCCAGCTGGTATACAAAAAAACGCAGGACCATGAAAAGTCACTGCAAACACCAAGAAAGATGATGGCACATCACCAAAGATCCCACAGACCGATACACCTTCAAGTCAGCCCTAAAAAAATACCATCAATGCCTGAAACACTTGAAAAGATGTACCCTGGTGGACCGCATCCAACCCGGCTCCAACCACAGCAAGGAACTTTTCAACATTCTTAGAAAGTTCTCCTGCCCTTCAGTCACCGAGACCACCATCCTCCCTTCCCAGGAACTCTGCAAGACCCTAGCTGACCACTTCCACAACAAGATATTTGCAATCTACATCAACTTCAAAGCCCAACATACTAACCTCTACAGCCTCCTCATGCCAACTGATGCCACCCACAACCATCCACTCACGGACACCACTCACCACATACAGCCCACCACAGCCATCATGAACTCCATCCACTCTGGAGCACCCACAGACTCCCGCACTCACCTCTATTCTCAACACATCCTTAACCACAGCCACCTTTCCCAATCAATGGAAATGTGCAGATTTCATACCCTTCCTCTAGAAAACCTATGCCAACCCCAGTGACTTAAATAAATGCCTCATCTCCCTCCTCTTCTTCCCCACCAAAGTCCCCCAGAAGGCGTTCAACCACCAGCTCACCAAACACCTGGAGAACAACAATCTGCTTGACACCTACCAGACCAGCTTCTACGCCAACCACAGCTCCCAGACCGCCCTGATCATCCTACCACCGACAACATCAGGTCCCCCCTCTACCATGGGGAGACAGCAGCCCTGATTGTTATCAATCTCTCAGCAGCTTCTCATACTGCATCTCAGCACACCCTCATAAAAAGACTTTGCCAAATCTGGATCCAGGACATCACCCTCAAATAGATTGCATCCTTTCTCACAGGACAAACCCAAATGATCCGCCTACCACCCTTCACTTGGGAATACAAGAGCATCATCTGTGACATCCCTCAGGCTCATCCCTCAGCCCCACCCTGTTCAACATGTACATGACGCCCCTTGCTGACATCGTCAGAATACATGGCCTCAGCATCGCCCAGCTCATCCTCTCGCTTTGAGAAGACCCATCCACCACCAGTACCAACTTCCACACCTGCATGACGAGCGTCGCCAATCGAATGAAGACCAACTGCCTGAAGCTCAACAAGGAAAAGATGGAATGCTGATTTTTGGGGAAAATAACTCCATGTGGAATGACACCTGATGGCCCTCCGAACTTGGACCCACACCAACAGACTATGCCTGCAACCTCAGCATCAGCCTGGATAGCAGACTCACAATGAAACACTAGATAAACGCAGTCTCCTCCATCTGCTTCCCACCCACCACATGCTCTGAAAGATCTTCTGATGGCTCCCTGTCAACACCAGGAAAGCTGTCACTCAAGCCCTACTCACCTGCCGGCTGAACTACAGAAACGCGCTCTACGCAGGACTCACAACCAAACTCCTGACTAGACTCCAG
This sequence comes from Triturus cristatus, assembly GCF_964204655.1. NCBI lineage: Eukaryota > Metazoa > Chordata > Amphibia > Caudata > Salamandridae > Triturus > Triturus cristatus. The sequence goes on along the minus strand of NC_140587.1, from coordinate 310,192,749 downwards.
ACAATACAGAACTCAGCCGCCAAACTCATACTCCAGCTCCCCAAACGGACCCACATCAGCCCCCACCTCAGTAGCCTACACTGGCACCCCATCCAGAAAAGATGTCGATTCAAGATGTTGACATATGCCTACAAGGCCCTCCATGACTAAGGACCAGCATATACCAACCACCCCCTGAACTTCCACCAACCCTCCAGACAATGACACTATGCCTCCTTTACTCACACTCCCCCACATATGCCGAAGCAAGAGTGGAGACGCTCCTTCTCCTATCTTGCCACCAAGTCATGGCACGACATCCCCCTGCACATCCCAACATCATCCTTTCTCTTTCAATTCAGAAAAGAGCTCAAGACCTGGCTCTTTAACTGACCCCAGGAAGAAACCAGAACAAATCCGGGATGATGGATTGACTGAGCTGCCAGTGGCGCTGGCACTGTTGTGGCTGGGATGGAGGCAGTGGTGGCTGGCTGGAGGAAATAGGGTCTGGGGCAGTGGCAGCTTTGCCCTCAGCCTCCTCTTCCCCACAGAGCCACCAGTGCATGTGCTCTCTCCCAAAAACATGGTATAATTGGTGGAAACACAATTGGCATATTTAATTTACTTCTAAGTCCCTAGTAAAGTGCACTACATGTGCCCAGGTCCTGTAAATTAAATGATACTAGTGGGCTTGCAGCACTGATTGTGCCACCCACTTCAGCAGCTCTTTAAAACAGGTTTCAGGCCTGCCATTGCAGAGCCTGTGCCTGCAGTTGAAATTGTAATTTTGACCTGGTAAGATAACCCATGGTATTCTGCCTGGATGGCTTCATCCTCTGCCGCTGCAGGCAGGCTACTGTCTCTTGCTGAGTAGGTGGTGGACCAGCAGGAGTAGCTATATCAAAAAAGAAAAAAAATGACAAATTGTAAACAATGCTCTGTGTGAATACTTGTTTAAAATTATGTATCAGCACAATAGCAGTACATTGCCAATCCCCTAGAGCCAATAGGATTTGATGTGATTAGGGCCCTTTCCTAGTCACACATGACTCATGTAAAGGAACTGGCTGGCTGCAAGGAATTAAGCCAGAACAGCAGCAGAAAAACATTTTTTTTTTGCTTTTAGAGGATTTCTTAGTAAAAAAATAAACGGCCACTTTCAGTGTAATAAATAAATTACCTCTCGTTAATGAGTAAGGCATTATGCACTACGTAGTACTCCTCTTGTGTTTAATTAATGGAGGCATGCTAGCACGTCGGGTACTTTGCTGCTCTCTGCAGTATGCAGTTGGGGCAGCTATAATGAAAAATTATCGTTCTTTAAATCCAATAAGCCTGCTCTTCTCCGAATGCCTTTCAATTCTACCATGACTCCAAAGAGGCAGATAAATAATAATGATACTATGTCACACATGTCAAGTATAAAATGGGGATATCCTGACTGTCGTAAGTAGACGGTGGGAAAAACAATGCACTGCAATACAGGGAAGAGACTAGGAAATAGATTTTATTTTGGACGATTGTCATAGATTATTCCATCCGCAAAACTCAAAATCAGGCACTGAGTCCCACTTTACTCCCTGGCCTCACCCTCACCGCATATTACTTTTAACAAATACATTTGCTTGGCAGTAAGGAAAGGAAACTTAACTTACTCTACTGCAGGGTAAGTTAGAGGAATTAGGCCGGGTAGGTAGAGGTTTTGCTTTAGAATAGTGTGGTGTCAATGATCATCATGTGCTAAACTGTGTCTTAGTTACTCTTTGTATTTGATGAATGCCAAAATAAATAATTTGAACAGGCATAAATCAGTTATGGACGCCAGGAAATGTATAATTATGTAGGTTAGAAATTGAGGTCTCTAGTTGGCAGAAGTATGCATCCGATCCAAGTAGGGAACACCACTTTAGTCAGGGTAAGTCAGATACACACCCCATAATAACATATGCTCACCCTCTCGTAGCTTGGCACAGAGCAGTCAGGCTTCACTTAAAAGACAATGTCTAAAGTATTTGTGCAAGAATTAATACAGTAAAGCAGTGGAAACACCACACAAAAATAATCCACGCCAGGTTAGGTAAATAGAGTTTTATTTAAAGAAAAAAACTAGACCAAAGTAAAAAAAATCCAATAAGTAGAACGAAAGTTATACATTTTAAAAAAATATCTTGAAATATAGTGCTTAGAGTCATGAAGCAACAACCAGGGCTTTCTGGACCAGGTCAAATCTCAAAAGTCAAGCCGATCGTGGTGGACTGCGGTTTGGATGCAAAAGCCACGCAGGCCCTGCTAAATAGTACCTTGATGGAGAAAGAGCATTGACATCGAGGAGCAGCTGTGAAGAATGGTGGAGGCGATGCATCGTTGTTGATCTAAAGGATTGTAGGTGATGTAATGGTTCCGAGTTGTGCACACGGGTCCCACATCATCGTCAACCTCTGGGGGATGTGGGCAATGTGTCGTTGTCGAGCTGCACTGTTGGGTCCCACGTTGTCATCGAGCTCCAAGTGAAGTAGGCAATGCATCATCGTCGAGCCACAATGTTGGTGCTGTGCAGTCCTCAAAGTGGCGATGCATCAGCGTCAAAGGCGAATGCATCGGTTCCGCCTGGTGCAAAGATTCAACTTACATTATGAGCTAACTCTATATATTTGCATGGTCTGCTTCGCAGCCTACCAATGACATCTATTGTAGCATGTTGACTATCTAAATGTGCCGCTTAATGCTGGTGCAAAGAAATTAATTCAGCTAATCTTTTCTCGCTGCTTAATCGGAGCTGCGCTTCAGAGTTCAATCCTGGTGCCAGTATTCTTCAGAAGCAGATCAAAAGTCTCTTCCATCAGCTGGAAGTCATGTATTTAACAAAACCGCCCACATTAAACAATAAAGTTTTTTTTTTTTTAAAGCAAAAAGCATGCCAAACAACAATGTTTTCTTTGATTAATATTGAAAAAGGCGGCAAACTTTGTTGCATCGTTTCATGAAAGTTTGGATGTTAAAAAGACAAATTTTTCTTTCAGAGCCAGCTTGGCAGATTGTTCACCAAAAATAAATCTTTTATTAGTATTCAAAAGAAGGGACCAGCCCAAATGTTTATGGATAATGTAGTCGTAATTAAAAGCAATGAATGATATTGATTTTTTTTCTTTTTACTATTAGAGTATCCTGAATAGAGTTATCGAAAGTCTGGTTCCTTATCTTAAAGCTGAATAGTCAAAGGTCACTATAGGTGTTGTAATTCCTTCCTTTCATTCAACACTTTAATGGCAGTATTAAACTTGGCAATTAAAAAGGCTTCCCATTGTATCAGGCATATCTACGGATCTCCACCTTGATGGTCTGTCTGAATCACTGATAAAACAGTCCTAGAAATGCTCCCTTCGTACATACGAGACACCATGGACTTCATGAACAAAATAGAAGACTTCAAAATCTGCAAGACCAACCAGAGACCAGGTACTCTTGACGTAGTCTCATTATACACACAGATACTGCAGGAAGATGGCGATGAAGCCATTGAATCTTTTTTAAACACTAGACCACAGCAGGTTCCGACTGATTCCATCATTGAATTGGTGAGTTTTGCACTCAAAAAGAATTACTTCAAGTTCAATGGAGAATTCTTTTTCTAAATCAAGGTGACAACCATAGGTTGTCCCTTTGCGCCGGAGCTGGCAGTTCTGTATATGGCAAAGTATGAAGAGAAATTTGGCTTCAGCAACAACTCCTATAAAGAAGATCATGTGTCAAAATGGGTACGTTCCATCGATGATATATTTTTTGTATGGACAGGCCATGAAGATCTACTGTACCAATTCCATGGCGGGTTGAATGGCAGGATACCAGATATTAAATTCAGCTTACATCATGATCCCACTAAAATTGCCTTCCTTGACGTTGAGGTAATTGCTATTCATGGTCTATTAAAAATGACATTACACATCAAGTCAACTGGTAAAAATAAAGCTCTACAGTACGCAAGTCACCATTCTCGGAGCCTAAAGAACAATCTGCCATTCGGGCAATTTCTATGAATTTAAAGAAATTGCTTCGATAAATTTGTTTTTTTTTTCATGGAAAAATCTAATTGAAAAACTTATAACAACAGGCTACCCTAAAAAATTTCTAAAACACTCAATGAAACGAGCATGGTGCACACCAAGTGAAGAATTACTCCTAAAGAGAAGCTGACCAAGGCTAGAACAGCCAGTGTTTGTATCTACATTTTGTGCAAAAATTAACCAGTTGAAGAAAATCATCAATTGGAGTTGGAATTATTTGAACACTTGGATTCATAATTTAAGATTCCTTTGTTTGCGCTTAAAAAGAAAAAAGCTTAAGGGACCAACTAGTTAGATCATCGACTCCAAAAGCATAAGTAAAAAGTACAATGCGACAGTTCTTAAACCCTCCACCAATCCAGGAACATCACAAATGTGGTGTAATTATTAATTGTCATCTAACTATCAAAGGAATAGTCTTTACGCATAAGAATATCCACTGGAAACATGTTGTTTTTTCAAATTGCATATCAAAGAATGTGGTATATGGAATCATCTGTCCATGCAATAAATTGTACATCGATAAAAGTACGTCAACACGTGACCCAGCACAAATCTAGGATTCAAAAGAAATTCCTAACTGAAACTGAAATAGACTGTTTTATTAGTGATTCAGACAGAACATCAAGGTGGAGGTCTGGAGATACACCTAATACAACGGGAAGCCTTTTTTATTGCCAGTTTAATACTGCCATTGAAGGGCTGACTGAAATGAAGGAATTTCAACACCTATAGTGACCCTTGACTATTCAGCTTTAAGATAAAGAAACTGACTTTATTCAGGATTTTCTGATTGCAAATTTATTTATTTTTCCAATATTATTCATTGCTTTTGATTGCGACTACATTTCCCATAACCATTGGGCTGGTCCCTTTGTTTGAACACTAATTATAGATTTATTTGTGGCGAACAATCCGCCAAGCTGGCTGTAATAGGGAAATGTGCCTTTTTTTAACATCCAAGCTTGCATGAAACGATGCAACAAAGTTTGATGCCTCTTTCAATATTAATCAAGGAAAACATTGTCGTTTGCTACACTTTTTGCTTTTTTTTTAAAAAAACACGTTATTGTTCAATGCAGGCTGTTTTGTTAACTTCATAAGTTCTGGCTGACCAAAGAGACGTTTGATCCGCTCCCGAAGAGATTCTGGCACCAGGATTGAAATCTGAAGTGCACCGCCAATGGGACATTGAGAAAAGTTTAGCTGAATTAATCTCTTTGCACCAGCGTTACTCGGAACATTTAGATAGTCAATGTGCTACGATGGATGACATTGGTAGACTGCTAAGCAGACCGTGCAAATGTATAGAGTTAGCTCATAATTTAAGTTGATTGTCTGTTTGATTACCTAAAGGAATTCCTGAGAAACGTAGTACATTTTTTTGATCTTGGTTTTAGGAATTTATTAATAAAAAGAAAAGAAACAGGAATCATGTGGCGAAAATATGAAAGCCTCACTTCGGGATAGATGTAAGTAGTTTTGCAAACACTTGACCTTAGACCAATGGTAGTTATTGTACATAGTGTGAGTCTTTGTTCTACTTTCTGTAGGTGAAGGATTTCAGATTGATGATTAATTAAGATAGAGCGGAAATTTAAGGTAATTCAGAGTGGAAGGGTGTTTTGAGTCTGTGATGAATGATTTATGAGTGTAGAGAAAAGAATTGTTTTAATTGTTTTTTTTGTTTAATTTTCAGCTTTCTAGTGTTCTGGGTCCTGAGAAAAAGCCAATGCGTTGAGTGCCTTTTTTATGATAATACTGTAGCTCAGAGAAAATTTAATATTGAAAGAATGGTGATTTCCCTTGGAGCCCATTATGGATACCATTTGGTGTTGGCCTGCTGAGTAAAGAACTTGATTGTCTCAATTAGTTTTGTGGCCATTTCTTTCTATCTTTTTTTTTTAAAAAAAAACAACACAAAAAAACAACAGAACTAGGCTGTTTCACAACTGTTTGTTGTATAATTGTGATTGTGGTGTAATTTTTTGTATAAACAAAGTGATCAATCTGTGACTTCTAATTTTTGTATATGATGTTGATGTTCTTTCTGTGTATTGATTTTTCTAATGATGTTTAGAAAATTGAGTCTTGAAATGATTCACTTGAAGAAAATGTTGATCTAACAATAAAAATAAAGATGAAAAATATATAAATTGTTGTGGATCATAACGTAAGTGTGATCTCATGAGTGAATTCGCATTTGTATTTGTATGGGATTTGTGGAGTGCCGGAATTGCCTCTGAAGGGGTATCTCCGCGCTGCAGAAGAGCAGTATGAAAGGGCAGGCTAATCAGTGATGGAAAAATTCAGTCTTTAGGAGTTTCCTAAAGAGGAGGAGATTGGCGCACTTACGTAGCTCAACGGGCAATAAGCTCCAATATTTCGGCCTCAGATAGGCCAAAGTTTTGCCTCCTGTTCTGAATTTTTGATAGCTGGGGACAGCAAGCAGCCCCTTACCTTCTGAAAGAAGCAATCTGCCCAGAAGGTAGAACTTAAGTTTTTCCGCCAGATAGCTAGGGCTCCCGCCATGAAGTGTCTTGTGGGTTAGGCAGCAAGTTTTAAACTTAATTCCCTGGCGGATGGGAAGCCAGTGAAGTTGCCTTAGCAGTGGCTGGGAAGTGGTTCTGGAAGGCATATTAAGGGCCCGGCGTGCTGCAAAGTTCTGAATCACCTGCATTCTACTTAGAAGGGATTCATTAGCCGATGCCAGAAGAGCGTTGCAGTAATCGAGCTGGCTCATGACCAGAGCTTGGATCAGGGTTCTGTGGACTGATAAGGGAAGCATCTGGAACACTCTATAGAGAAGGCTCAGCGTGTGGTAGCATGTGGCTGAGGTGGCCATGACTTGGTCTCTCATAGATAGAAAATGGTCCCGTCGGACCACCATGTATTTTGCCATAGTCTTTGAGATGGGAGCTGGGCCCAGCATAGCAGGCCACCAGTTGGGGGACCAATTTGTTTGAGCGGTGCCAAATAACAACATCTCAGTTTTGTCCGCATTCAGCTTTTGGAAATTTTCCGTCATCCAACCAGATATTGATTCAATGCCCTCAGCAAAGAGATATTTAGTTGAGTCTTTATCATTATCGAAGGAAAGGAGTAGTTGGGTATCGTCTGCGTAGGAGTAGGGAATGAACCCATGTTCTGTAATTATTTTAGCAAAGGGGGGCCACATACACAATAAACACGGTGGGGCTAAGGCAGGATCCCTGGGGCACCCCCTTAGTGAGCTTCAAGGTGCATGAACGAAAGTGACCCAGGTTGATCGTTTGAGTACGCTGGTCCAGAAAGCTTGCAAGCAACTTTAGCGCCTGTCCATGTATACCAGTCTCTCTCTGTCTGTAAATTAACTTCTTGTGAGAGATTCTATCAAAGGCAGCTGTCAAATCCAGCAATACAAGCAGCACTGCCTTGTTGTTATCCAAGGCCAGTTTGATGTGGTCGGTGACACCTATAAGAGTGGCTTCAGTAGAATGGCTAGGTCTGAAACCAGACTGGAATGGGTCAAGAATGCCTTGAGATTCCAGATATTTCATAAGCTTAGAATTGATATACCCTTCCGTTAGTTTACTCATGAGTGGGAGAAGCGAGATGGGGTGGTAATTAATCAACATTTCAGCATGAACCTGTGTTTTTTTTCCAAATCGGAAGCACTTGTGCTACCTTCCATTCAAGTGGGAGTGTACCTTCACTCATAGAGGCGTTAATGATGTTACAGATGGGGGGGCTAGTAGAGAGGCGAGTAAGGCAAACAGTACGGGCATTTTTGTTGTTCTTATTATTATTAGGGACTATCCTTACTGATTATGGACCGAACCTTGTGTAGTTCTACTAACTTTCTAAAAGTGGAATTTTCAGACTTGCAATTTAAAATCTGACTTCACCATAAGATGTGATTTTAAGTTGTAAGTCCAAAGACACCAAACTTGAAATGTCTATCTTTTTCCAGTTGCAAATTGCACATTTAGATGGAATTGGGTAATCCCAATGCTAACCCATGGGCAAGATAGGCCTTGCATTAGTAAAAAACAAATCAATGAGTTTTCACTACCTGGAATATGTAAAACTTAAAAGTACATGTCCAGCATTTTAAATAAACTGCACCCTTCCCTTAGAGCTGTCTATGCCCTACTGTAGAGGCGAATTACATGTATAAAAAGGAAGCTTTGGGCCTGGCAAGTGGGTTAACTTGCCAGGTCAAAATGGCAATTTAAACTGCAGACAATGCCAGGCCTGAGACATGTTTTAAAGAGCAATTGAAGTGGGTGGCACAATCAGTGTGTAGTAATCTGCTTTGATTAAGTAATGCACCTTTCCTGCCTTTGTTCCATGCCTGATGCTCTTACACTATGATGTCATTTGGAATGTGAGGAATGTTTGTACTGATGGGAGAGCCGTTGGAAAAGATGGGCTGAGTAGCCAGGAGGCTGCTCCTGGTGGGGCTTATATTGAGACTTTCATTGGAACCTTCTAAGATGTAACTTGAAGAATAAATTACCATCTACAAGAGCTCTCTACGAGACTTCATTTATTTCTACATAGTGCTCCAGGCGCACCAGTACCATTTCGTTTATAGACTCTGGACACATGCAGAGCACTTTACTAGGGACTTACAAGGACATTGAAACTGCCAATTGTGTTTCCTCCAGTTATACCATGTTTTAGGGTGAGAGCACATGCGTTTTAGCACTGTTAGCAGTCCTAAAGCCAACAAAAATTAGATCAGAAAAAGGAGAGGAGGAAAGCGCAAACATTTGGGGATGACCCTGTAGAAAGAGCCCAACAGTGTACATAAATCAGGTGGCCAGAAAAATGTGGCACATGCCAAGAATGGATTTTTAAATATTTTTGGTAGGCTGACACAGAACTTAGGAAGGAATAAAGGAGTGAAGTACTAGGAAGTGACTGAGTAGGCACTTGTTTACGTTTTGTAAATGTATTGGCAACTTTGTATATGTCTCATTAAATGAAGCAGACACACATTGCACAGTCAACACTGCAGTGCCAAATTGAACCATGCTGCAGTTAGGTCCAGGGTGGCGAAATGCCATGTGCAGAGAGGTGATGAATGAAGATAGGTGAGATACATATCTGCCTCACTTAACAAATAAAGTGAGTATACTGATAATTTGTCATTAAGAAAGCAATGTAACGTACCAACGCCCATCCCTGCCACTGCTGGTACTCCCTCACAAACCGCCTCCCTGCCATGTCTGGTGCACTGGTACTGCTGGTGGGCCCGGCATTGGTGGTCTGTGCGGCTAGATAAATCATTACACATTTAAGATGACAGAAAAACCTCCCCTATATATTGTTTTTTTAATAAAGTACAACCACACTACATCCCTTCAGTTCGGTTAGCATTATCTTCTATTGAAAATATCACTTTGGGCATTTTGTTGGTTAACAATGTTAGAAAAGTCAGTCAGCCAAGCCAACCAAGAACTTTTCGTAATGGAGGGGCAGAGCTATGATGAGTCATTGAAGCACAATGAAGGGGTGGAATAAATTGGTCAATAAATGAACTATGGTCTTGGCTGGCAAATGAAATGGCACCTCATACTTTTTTCCTGCCATGCTGTACTGTCATGGAGACTGCTAGTGTAAAATGAATGATAACACAACACAACATTGGAGGGGTCCACCATGACTATGGCCACTCTCGCGTTTTAATGTATGAGAAAGAAAAAGAAAACCTTCTCAACAAACATGTGTAGATAAAAAAAGCTTACTTGGGCCTGCAATCTTCATAGTAGAGTAGCTGTTCTTTACGTCTTACAGTACCAGTCCACAAGATATATAAGGGAAGAAGGAAAGCTTACTAATAAAGCAGAAGAAAGCTACAGACTAGTACAAACAGAAGGAAGTCAGCTACTGAAATAAAGAAAAAAAGGATAATACAGGAATAACAAGAATTTAACAAACATTAGATAGCAGAGGAGTTGAAAAAAAAGGAAGACAGTATACAAGAAGCAAAATTATTCAAAATGGGGAGAGGTAAATGTTAGGGGAACAATAATATCATCAGGAGTTATTTGGGCAAGCAGATTCCTCGTTCGTGACGCTGGTGGTGGTACTTCCCCCTAATGCAACACTGGTGGTGGCAGCCCCTTCACATTGACTCGCCTTTGATGGTGTCCTCTACTTGCCTTTGGATGCTGATGTAAGAAATAAAGAACAAGATTAATGTTACAGTTAATCTCCCAAAAAATGTTGACAATCAAGGGCCACAACATTGTACTTTTCTAAATCAGATCACCTATAGAACTAGTATTGAGTTGAAATACGCCTAATTTCCCACACCAAAACCTTACTCCTAATTTCCTAAACCTAAACTACATTTGGAACTATTAATGCATTGCAACAAATGATCTATGCTTCTCACCCCCTTTGATGGGCCAACTCAGTCTCCATTTTCAATGCATAAATGAATACTACACATCGCTAGGACATTGGGACTGTATGACTGAATGACCTACATAAAGAAAGGCACAGAGAATGCTAAAACACTTATATTACCACAACTATCTTAGTGACAGGACAGAGGAGTCTGCACGACTTCTTAAATAATCAGCCAAAGTGAGTGCCTACAAAAAGACAAAAACATAAAAGGTAAACGAGGGGTGAATGAATGGGACAGGGAAGGATTGAAATTGATCCAAAAGTCAGGCCCAGCACCACGCAGAGAACAGAAAGTAGGTAAAACAAAATGGCCACTCCCATGCAGATGGCGTGGTTCCATTTGCGCTAATTTGTCAGTGCAGACTAGTGGATAGCACTACTTGCATGTTGAAAAGCAGCGTCAACAGGTGAACTAGCACTTCCTCCCACAGAGCTAAATTCTGTGAGTTCCGCCGCAGGCCTTATTAAAAGATGGATTACCACATGTTTTTCCATGATAATTTACAATACCCAGCAATGCCCCGAAGAAATACTGGGGCACTAATTATGGGTGACTTCAGAATGGGGAAGTGCAATTGGTATTATCAAGGGCATGGGTAATGAGGGCCAAGTTAAAGTTCAAGATAGTTGAGCTCTACTGTCACCTTTGAACCTGAATTAAAAACTGATCATATGGCAGTACATGTGAGTCGATTAATAAAATCCCTTTAAATTTAAGTGGTCAAAGTAAAATAAAACATGCATTTGATTGAAAGCAATGAGAGAAAACATGGAAGTTCTTAAACATTTCTGGCATGATTGATCCAGTTACAGCAGGTGGACAAGGAACTATAGAAGTTACTCTTGGTTGTACAATTACAAATCCCTAAAATAGAAGGGTGACTTGTTTTGAGTTATGTTAAAGTGATGTAGAAGGTGGCTACTGACCACAGATACACTTTTTTCCTATCCAAAAATGATAAAAATACAGTTTAGTTTTGTTAGTTTCAAAATAACAACAATGAAGGAGCACACTGACTTCTTTGAATCATTTGAATGTATATATATATATATATTCACTGAAAAAACCATAGGTTTCACACATGTTATAGTTAGCGGAAATTTTACTGATAAAAAACCAGTGAAATTCCCCCGTTATAGTTAGCGCAGGCAACTATAACTCACGCGACCGCAATCCTCTGCTGATGCTAATACTGTATTTAGACACTTATTTGCCCATGTCTTCTTCCATACATTTTTAGCTATACATATATTACAAATATTTTTTTTTCATAAAGACACATATGTCATCAGCAGAAGATTGCAGTCGCGTGAGTTATAGTTGCCTGCGCTAACTATAACGGGGGAATTTCACTGGTTTTTTATCAGTAAAATTTCCGCTAACTATAACATGTGTGAAACCTATGGTTTTTTCAGTGAATTTGCAAGGTTTTTTAAATGCTAAGTTTTTTTCCCTTATAATAAGCCCTGTACATTTGGTGGCCTTCGGCCACCAAAAGCACAGGGGGTGGGGTAAGTGTGGATAGTGTTTTTTGCCCTTAACATAAGCCCTGTACATTTGGTGGCCTTCGGCCACCAAAAGCACAGGGGGTGGGGTAAGTGTGGATAGTGTTTTTTTTATTTTTATTTTTTTACCGTACGCTTACGGTAAGCGTACGGTAAGCGTACCCCGCGAAATTGCCGAAAAAAAAATAAAACCGTTTTTGCACTTGGGGGATGTTTGGGGACTCCCTCAACATGACTATGTGGGAGGGAGTTGTCAAAACAGCCCCTTTACATGTTTTTGGGCTTGATATTTTAAAAATCACTCTCAGTGCGAGAGACAAAATGGCGGCCGCCGCTTCCTGGTTTCGGCCGATTCGAATGTTTACTAAGATCTAAGAGCCAATCAGAATCGCGCTCGCGCACGCCACCGTACGCTTACCGTAAGCGTACGGTAAGCGTACCGTAAGCTGGCTCAGATATATATATTGATTTAAAGGCTATTTTCTCAGAATCTACTGAACAGATTTACACCAAACCTACAAAAGGCACTTCCTTGACCTAGGGACTACCTCTCTGCCAAATTTTGAGTAATTCTGTTCAGCCGTTCGGGCTGTAGCTCGTTCTAAAGGTCCTATGGAAAAATGCATGGGAAAAACGCGTTTTGGGACCCCCCTTTTATCTCAGCCCCCGCTAGACGGATCCCCCCGAGACTTTCAGGGTAGGAGCGGAGCGTAGCGCCCCACCTATTTTGAAAAATTTGCGAGGATTCGTCGACCGGCGCCAAAGTTATTCAAAATAGAATGTTGAGGTTTTCCTATGGAAACGTGGTCCTAACTATAACTACCTACTGGCTATCGCCAGTAGGTAATATATATATATATATATATATATATATATATATATATATATATATATATATATATATATATCACCTTCGTTTTCCCCTGGGGACTTCCTCACGCACTCACGGAAAGAAAGCAGCTTTGCCGATAATTATGTATTTCAATTCCTTTAATCACAGCGTGCCAGTTACAAACAAAACTCTACGCGTTTCAGTCTCTACAGAGACCTTGTTCACGAGACTAACAGTGACCCAAGGATTTTGGGATTTTTAAATTCACATCTAAGAAAAAAATATAATAACATCACTTCCTTTAGGGTGCAGCTAAGCATTCTGGTATTTGTAGTATTTAACGCCAATTGCTCAACCCTTACTATACAATTGTTTTTCACTATGACAGTTGCTACTGTTATTGTGCATAAAACAGTAACTCTATCAAATAGGCAAATTCATAAGTAGTATAAAACCGTGCTTAGAAATTCACGGAACACCCTGTTCTCATCTCCGCCATTGATGCAACGCATTGGCTATTATGGTGTTCTCCTCAATCATTTCTAAAAGTGCAAATAAGCATATTAATACCTGTAATGCATATTTTCAAAAGGACTAAAGGTGTGACAATGGCTCGATCATTTCGCAACATTCATTTATCCATGATGTGGCCGTCGATTTTAAACCATTAAAATCATACTTGTCAATCACCAGTAGCTGTCAATTGTGCAAAGTAACTATTATATCTAACCCTCCAGTGGGCCAATGTTGTAATTGATTTAACATAATAATCATATCATAATGAGATTTAAATTATAACTCGACAAGACCAAAATTATATAGATGTAAAGATAATGAATTTTAAGAAATATAACAGGGTGTTCCGTGAATTTCTAAGCACGGTTTTATACTACTTATGAATTTGCCTATTTGATAGAGTTACCTGTCATAGTGAAAAACAATTGTATAGTAAGGGTTGAGCAATTGGCGTTAAATACTACAAATACCAGAATGCTTAGCTGCACCCTAAAGGAAGTGATGTCATTATATTTTTTTCTGATCACAACCTTGCAAATTCATTTGAGATGTCATCAGTGATGTCATGAGTGATGTCACTGACCATGTCATGAGTGATGTAATATGTGACGTCATCAGCAGTGGATTGCGGGCGTGCGAGTTATAGTTAGATGAACTAACTATAACGGGGGAATTTCATTGGTTTTTTACAAGTGAAATGTCCAGCTAACTATAACATGTGTGAAACCTATGGTTTTTTCAGTGAATTTGCAAGGTTTTTTAAATGCTAATTCCTAACTATAACGTGTGTGAAACCTATGGTTTTTTAAGTGAATATATATATATATATATATATATATATATATATATTTCAAATGTTTGAAGTAGAGGTTGGAGAGAAAGTCAATATTTAGAATGCTCATATTTTAGAAAAAACAGTTTTGTGATTTGAATGAGGTTTAGACTTTATGATTGACTTTTTAGCTTATATCAAGTTTAGAGTTAGATGTAGTGCTAGGGTGGTAGGGTTAAGCTTAGTTTTCCCTTTAAAGTAATGGCTACAGTTGGAGGTTTAATGAGGTGTAGTGTTAAGTTTATTGTTAGGTTTGGGTTAATCAGATGGTAAGGTTGATAGTAATGGTGAATGTTAAGGTAAGGTTAGGCAGGGTGGGTTTGAAGATAAGGGCGAAGATTAGAGTTTGTATTAGGGTTTTAGGTCAGAAGTGTGATAAAACACCACTCACACCAAATATAGATTCTGAGAGGTCATTAAACATGCTTCCAATTATATGAAACTCAAGCAAAGAAATTCCAAGTCTTTGTGTAACAAAATATAAGTATTTGGAGATTCCGTATGTTGAACCAAGCACACCTTGGAGGTTTAGCTCTGTTGGCTAAGATTGGGAGTTGAGTGTTTTACCCTTTCCCAGCAGCTCAACGTTTATTACTAGAGACTAGGATTGGCAGAAATGATGTGCATTATCCAAACTGAAAAATAGCACCGTTCTTGTATCCTGGCAATACTGATTAGTTTCTTCTACAGACTAATTCTGGGTTAGTGAATAGAAACAAGGTGACAGACCAATTGGTTAGCACTTCACTTTCTCACTGCTTCCTTATCAGGAATGTTGTGCACTCAACTCCGGCACCTGTCACCTTTTGGTGCCTCAGGTTACAGATATTCACAACGTTTTTTAGCAAATGGAGGTGCATTGAACATAATACAAAAAGTCCAAAATGTTTTGTTTTTAAAATCGACAATGGTGCACACAAACAGCCAAAGTGTTTCGTTCATCGAAAACCAACAGCGCCCCAGGAAAGCCGCCTGGTTCACCACCGATCTCCAAGAAGCCAGACGCACCTGCAGATGCCTGGAGAAGAACTGGAGAAACACCAAGACAGGCAAAAACTACACCACCTATAAGGACGCCATGACGAAATACCACAACCGAATCATTACCACCAAGAGGGCTTACATCCACAACAAAATCCTCGCCAACTCTACCAACTCCAAGACACTCTTCAGTGTCATTCAGGAATTCACCAACCTCTGCAGTGAAGCCACAGACATCACCCATCCCAAGACCTCTGCTATAAGCTTGGAACCTACTTCCACCTCAAGATCAAAAACCTATACGTCAACTTTGACGACCACCCAACAGACGCCACAGCCGACCCGCCCCCCAGACACTCCAGCCAGCTCACCATCTTCACCTGGACACCGGTCACGTCTCGACCATGAAAGGCATCCGCTCAGGGGCCCCCCACTAACCCCTGCCCTCCACACATCTACCACTGAGCCGCCTCCGCCATCGCACCCCAACTAAAACGCACCATCAACACCACCTTTGAAACAGTCACCTTCCCAGATGACTGGAAATGCACAGAAGTCAGGCACCTGCTCAAGAAGCCCACAGCCGACCCCACTGACCTCAAGAACTACCAGCCCATCTCCCTCCTCCCCTTCGCGGTCAAAGTCACAGAGAAAAGAGTCAACAGGGAACTGACACGATTCATTGAAGACAACGCCGCCCTCGACCCATACCAATCCGTATTCCGAAGCAACCACAGCACCAAGACTGCCCTACTCGCTGCCACAGACGACATCCACACCCTCATGGACCAAGGCCACTCCGTAGCCCTTATCCTACTCGACCTATCGGCAGCCTTCAACACTGTCTCCCACTGCCTACTCGTTGCCAGAATACATGACACCGGCATGCAAGGAATAGCCCTAGACTGGATCCAATCATTCCTCACCGGAAGAAGCCAAAGAATCAGACTGCCACCCCACGAAAATCACCTGCGGAGTCCCAGAGGGGTCATCACTGAGCCTGACCCTCTTCAACATCTACATGGCCCCCCTCACCACCATCGTCTGACAACACGACCTCAACATCGTATCCTACGCCGACGACACTCAGCTCATGTTCCCCCTCACCAAAGACCCCACCACTGCCAGACTCAACTTCCAGAAGGGAATGCAGGACATCGCAGTCTGGATGACCAACAGATGCCTAAAGCTCAACGCTGAGAAGACCGAAGTCCCCGTCCTCGGAACCACCTCTTCAGCTTAGGACAAGACTTGGTAGCCGATTGCCCTCGGAAGCCCACCGACCCACTCGGACCATGCCAAAAACCTCGGCATTATTCTCGACTCATCCCTCACCATGAACCAACAGGTCAAAACTGTCACCTCCAGCTGCTTCAACACCCTCCATATCCTCCGCAAGACTTTCAAATGGATCCCCCTGAGTCAAGAAAGACAGTCACCCACGCACTCATCACTAGCAGACTGGATTATGGAAACGCACTCTACACTGGCATAAACAAGTCCCTACTACGCAAACTCCAGACGATACAGAACACGGCCGCCAGAATCGTCCTCGGCATCCCCCAGCAAGAAAACATCAGCCAACACCGATGAAGGTTACACTGGCTCCCCGTGGAGAAAAGTCACCTTCAAAATCCTCACCCACGCCTACAAATGCCTACACAACACCGGACCCAAATACCTCAACGACAGAATCAACTTCCACATACCCAAAAGAAACATCCGATCTTCCAACCTCTCACTGGCCAAAACCCCCCGCATCCAAAGAGCCAGAGCAGGCGGAAGATCCTTCTCTCAAATTGCGGCCAAGACCTGAAACAAGCTCACGGCAGACATCAGACGTGCCTCCTCCCTGAACACCTTCAGGAAGACTCTCAAGGGCTGGCTCTTCAGCTGAACAGATCTGCAGACCCCCCCCCCTTCAGCGCCTTGTGACCCTCACGGGTGAGTAGCGCGCTTATAATCCCCTGATTGATTGATTGATTGATTGATTGACACCTCAAAGGAGATGGTAACCCATTTGCAAATGAACCTTCCCTTTGAGAATATTGATAAAAACATTTTGAACAGTAAGTAGTAGTTCCACAAACCACTAAATAGAGCCAGATGACTCTGGACTCATAATTAATGAGGACTGCTTCAAAGGTAAACATTTGCATGGGGACATTTATTTACTCAAATGCAAGGATATAATGGAAGTAAATAATTTAATTACCGGGACTTAATTTGATACAGAAACATAATAAAATAGCTCAGTAAATAAGAGGCAGAATCCGTGGTATTAGAGGTTCGGAATGGGCTTTATTCCAATGGTCGATTATAATCGGTTGCTCCAGGTTCCATCACCACGAAGGTTCAGGAAGTGAAGTACATACGTTATTGACAATCAATTACTTTTATACAATAAGCATTACAGTGAAGCAAATACAAGAGGCGTAACAATTGATAGTGGAGATAATATATTCATACGTGGCAAAGATAGGCGTAACTGGGTGTGTTTAAAGAACGTCATCAGATGTGATGTCATAAGAGGGTGGTTACATGAAAGAATTTCGCAATGTCAGCAGAAATACTTGGCAGAAATGCGCGCGCAGCAGCATGACGTGTGATTGACGTGCAGCTAGGGGGTGAAGGGGACTTGACATTTAGCTCTACATGTGGCGACAAATGTCTGGAGGGTCAAGTCAACCTAATCCCAAATCATATCTAACATCCTATGTTTAAAGAACTATGTTATCCAAAAGAGAGGCCTTCTTGGAGTAGAATCTTATTCTATACTGACTATACTGACTGTTAGTGCGTGTACAAGCGTCTAAGTGTCTACACTAGATGCGAGGGCAGGAATCTTCCATGGTAACAGGGCTATGAATTACTTGCATAAAGACAGAGAAGCCGGGCCTCTGCTCGGTAGCTGGCAGAATGTTTACTTAAACTACTAGACAGGAATGCATTGGGCAGGGAGCGGAGCAGATAATTTCCGAAGGTGAAATACAGTTCTTGGCAGGCAGCAAGCTGATGTCGGGCATCGTGAGCCGCGCAGAGGATGAGACAAAGTTCATGGTCACAGATGCAGGCTCGGACTGGAGCTTCAGAGACAGAAAGCAAGAAAAGCTTGATGACAGAATCAGGGCCTACTTGCCTGGACTGTAAAATGGCATAAGTGAACCATATAAAGGCGGTGGCCTTTCGTACTTAGGAATGGAATATCCGGCCCATTCATGGCGGATCCACAGAGGACATGTTAACGGTGGACGCATATGTATTTGCGTCTTCATAACTGGAACTGGAGGGAACATACATGTACTTGTAACATGCACATAGAACCGTTGGGGTCCAAGATAGGGGACATAACTGACCAGAAAAATCCATATTTCCACATTCCCTCCTTGTCCCCTACTTGCCCGTCAAGAGATATCAATCTTCATTAATCCATTGATCTGTTCATATAGCATCATTTGTTCTTCTTTCTTCTTCCGGAATCTTGAATGAAAATCTTGATGTGGAATGCACGATGTGGCACACAGACCACAAATCGCTGGTCCACATTGCAGGCATAAGCAGCAACTGAATAGTATGAGAAGGCCAATACCTAGGAAGGATAGAACTCTCCATCCCCAGGCTGATAACACGCTCCAAAACCAACCGGACCAAGTCCAGGTGCCTGGATTCTGGTGTATCTGGCTTATAATCTTATGAAGGTGCGTTATAGCTTTATATACAGATGGCGAATTTTCTGGTATGAAAATGCAACAGCTTGATCCGATGACCCTACAAGCTCCGCCCCTATCGGCCAGGATGACGTCAAGGACAAGACGATTTTGAAGCACAACAATCCGCATAGCAGACTGCTCTTCTGTTAAATTGCCTAAGGCGGAAATAGTTTCGTTCACTACTGCTTCAAGGGTTCTAGTCAATCTACGTATCAGCTTACTATTAGTAACGGTACCTATATAGGGAAAGAGACCTTTATTGAAATCTGTGTATTTTTCCCATGCTGTTTCAGTGTAGTCGACTATTGGGAGATCTCTCCTTTCTCTATTGTGTACTAAATGAGCATTTCTGTGATAATCAGGAGGAGCTAGAAAAACAGGTGGCAAAAGGAATCCAATGTAGCAAGTACCATCCCAATCTAGAGGCAAACGTACATATGCCGTCTGACCACATATAAAATAGGAATGGCGGGAAGCTCTAAATGTAGACTTGCCTTGATCACTGAATTCTATTACAGTGGTGCATCTACTATGGCCCATATGTATGGAACCATTCTTTCTTACACATAATTCACCTTTTACTGGAAATACTGACATGGCGGGCAAACTTGGATTAGCTTCGGATTCGACATTCAAGATCAGGAGATTAAGCGTAAAATTACCTAATCCATATACTTCATTTTCTAGATCAGTTCCTGTTCTTTTGGGAAGTCCCTCCTTGTTGGGGTGGCAGACCTTAAGTAAAACTAAGTTCAGATTTCCCCATACCCCGTTGTCTTGATAAACTGCAGAGTTCGAATCTTGGGAATTAATTAAACTAAACCATGCTCCACAGGAGCCGTTGTGTGTGAACGGGTATGGAAAAAGAGGTAGAATTCCTTTATAGTTCTGATAGGGAGGGAGTCGGCCACATATCCAACAATTTGTAGCATTGCTAACCTGATGGGAATGATGTAACATACTAATAAAAGTGTTATTGCGCAGCGCAAATCTGTATGACAATTCATGCGGAGGTAATTCGCTAAAAGAATGTTCAGCAGTAATATTATAAGCATGTCTAGAAGTAGGATAACATATGTGCAACAATATACTTGTATACTTGTAGTAATTATTAAAAGACTTAGGAAAAACAAAATCAATAACGTCACTGTACAATGACTACGCAGTGATTTACAGTACGCCTGTCGTTTCAGCATTTTTCGGGTGTATTCTCTATTCAGGTCCAAGGGATACATGTCAGAGACAATTCAACCGCTTCACCTCGGAGAGGACTTAAACAATCAAATTGCTTGACTGATTGGATCTGAGCTTTAGTTTATAATGTTCGGCATTACTTTTTTCAACAAAAGGAAGTTTTGAGTCAATGGGTGAAGACACACAAGGTGTGGTATTCACATCTGCTGGTAGTCCATGAAATTTCTTGATATGACTCGAATGAATCCAGCCTTTCCTGCCTTCGATCTTCACGGCTGTCTTCGTCGTTAATAACACTAGCTGAGGCGACCTCCACCTCGGATCCAGCTGAGTCTTTCGATCGAAGTTCCTCACGAAAACGAGATCCCCCGGAATTACGTCATGGGGTTTCACTTCAGTGTTGTTAGGAAAAGCTGCAGCTACCTGTGAACGACAAGATTGTAGTGCAGACATCAAGGAAGCCAAATAATCTGTCAGCATATTACAGTCAATATCAGTTATTTTACGTGGTATAGGCGTCCCCCACATATTTGGTGGTCTGCCAAAGATCACCTCATACGGGGATAGCCCTGTTCGAGAGTGTGCTACCATTCTCATGTAAAAGAGTGCAACTGGTAATGCTACTACCCAGTCGACACCTTTCTCCCTGCATATTTTGGACAGTCTGATTTTTAAAGTTTGATTATGTCGTTCCACGAGACCTGCTGCCTCGGGGTGTCGGACACAATGAAACTTCCACTGATATCCTAGCAAAAGTGAAACGTGTTTCATTAATTCGGATGAGAACGGCTGGCCGTTATCTGAGTAGACAACACGTGGTAAACCGTATCGTGGGAAGAATTCTCGAACTAGCTGCTTGGCAGTAGTCGGGGCAGTGTAATCTGATACCGGGTATGCCTCCGTCCAACGGGAAAGAGCACAGACAACTACGAGAACATATTTGAATCCTCGACATCGTTCCATCTGGATATAATCCATCTGGAGGACTTCAAAAGGGTGATCAGGAGGCTGAAATCCACCCTGCTCTACGGGAATGCTTTTTCCTGGGTTGAACTGACAACATATCATACAGGTACGAACTTTTTGTTTCGCTGCTGCTCGTAAATGCTTGTTGAACCAAATATGTTGAATGCTGTCTAGCATAGCTTTCTCTCCTAGATGCGCTGGACTATGGACAGTGTTAATAATGACTTGGACCATTGAATCAGGAAGGAACCACACAGATTTTTCCTTCGTCATCCATCCTTGATCCGTTTGGATCCCTCCTAATTCAGTCCATTTCCTTATTTCGTCTGGAGTAGCATGTGTCTGTATGTCAATTACATCAAGAGCGGGATCTTTAACCATCATGCAATGTGTTGGTGTCTGGACTATTGTCTTTGTCATGTCGGATGTTTGAGTTTGAGCAGTCTGTTTAGCTGTTCTGTCAGCTAGATCATTGCCTTGAGAAATGATATCAGTAATTTTCGTATGAGCTTTACATTTCATTATCGATATTGCAATGGGCAAATGTATTGCATCTAATAAGGCATGAATGAGGGGTCCGTGCTGAATGTGGGCACCGTGAGAAGTTAAATAACCTCTCTCTCGCCACAGCACGCCGAAGTCATGTACAACTCCGAATGCATAACGTGAATCAGTGTATATGTTGACTTTTTTATTTGTGGCTTGAATACAGGCCTGTGTCAGAGCGACGAGCTCTGCTGCTTGAGCGGACAAGGTATTTATACACTTGGTTTCAATAATTTCAGTGTCTGTTGTGACTGCGTAAGCGGCCACTAACTCTCCTGTACTTGTTCTCATACATGAACCATCTACATACAACGTCAGGTCTGGATCTGACAATGGAACATCTGTCAAGTCTTGTCTGGGTTTCGTCGTGATTGTAATAACATCAATACAATCATGGGCTAATGGGTCTGTTCCATTTATAGGTAAAAGTGTGGCAGGATTCAATGTGTTACAACGTCTGATTTCTATATGTGGCTGAAACAATGTTAGTTCATACCCTGTAAGTCGTGCTATAGTCAAGTGTTGTGTTTGCGTTCGATTCACAAGAACCTCTACTGCGTGTGGTACTTGTACTGTCAATGGATGTCCTAACACTATGGCATCGCTTTGTCTGATTGCTAAAGCTGTCGCTGCCACTGATTTCAGGCACGCAGGCAGAGCCTGAGCTACGGGATCTAATGTACTAGAAAAATAAGCACACGGTTTGTGTGATCCTGCTTGTTCCTGTGTGAGTACTGACAAGGCAGTACCTTCTCGTTCTGTAACAAAGAGTGTAAAATGTTTTCTGTAACATGGTGTTGCTAAAACAGGTGCTTGACATAAAGCTTTCTTTAAGCTTTCAAAAGCTAGTGTGTGTTCCTGAGTCCAAGGGAGAACAGTCGATGTGGCTGCCTCCTGTGTTGTTAGTTGAATGAGTGGTTTTGCTAGAAATGCATACTGAGGGATCCACTGTCTACAATATGAAGTGAGGCCTATGAAAGCCCGCACCTCCTTTTGTGTCTTGGGTATAGGCATGTTAGCTATTAACTGAATGCGGTCGGGTGTAAGCTGCCTTCCCTCCTTGGACAGTGAGTGACCAAGGTAAATAACTCGCTGGACACAGAATTGCAGCTTAGAAGGGGACACCTTGTGCCCCTTTTCGGCTAGAAATTGTAAAACCGTCAGTGATGCTTTTTCACATTCAGGTTCGCTTCGGGCGGTGATCAGCAGATCATCGACATATTGAAGCAAAGCAGTGTTAACTGGCATGTGGATACTGTCGAGTTCTCGTTTCAGTGCTTGGCTATAGATGCTGGGGCTTTCTGTAAATCCTTGAGGTGCGCGTGTGAATTTAAAGCTACGTCCATTTAAACTAAATCCGAACAAATATTGGCTTTCCGGATCTATTGGGACGCTGAAAAAGGCATTCTTGAGATCAATTACAGTAAAGAATGTTGCTTCGGAATCAATAGCTGTCAGTAATGAAGAGATGTCTGGAACTACGGGGTATTGTGGTACAATACATTTATTTAATTCGCGCAGATCAATTACCAATCGATATACTGGGGGAGCCTTTGGATCAGTTCGTTTAAGAATCGGAATTATCGGTGAATTACATACATTGGAGTCGGTCTCCACAACCACTCCTTGGCCGATAAGTTCGTCAATGATTTGCAGTAAAGCCATTACAGCATCTGGGGGTAACTTGTATTGTCGCATTCGTGGTAGTACCACTCCTGCCTTTAGTGTGACTCGATAGGGTGTAATGTTCATGCAACCGACATCTGTAGGGCCTTGTGCCCATAAATGTGTGGGTAAAGTCTGCAGTCGGGAATCCATATCTCGAGACACATAATGACCTTTGAAATCACGTAAAAACAATCTTACTCCTTCCGGAGAACAACATATTATAGCTCCTAGAGCTTTCAGTGTTTTTATTCCTAACAAGTTTTCTGGACATGATTTAGTAAGCAATAAATCTGTAGTTCTGGTCAAGGGTCCTATTGTAAGTGGAAGAGGCTGTGATACTTCATTAACAATAGGTTTTCCTGAAAAACCAAGGGAAATATTCTGTGAGCCTGAGAGGGGTGCCCCTGGAACTTCACTACGTTTTATGGTTGTTCGACTTGCCCCTGTATCGAGTAAAAATTTTCTATCTTGGCCTAATAATTCACTATGTACATAAGGTCCTTCTTGGTCTACAGGGACCTCGATAAGGGGTAAGTCAACTTCCCTCTCTAGGCTGGTTCATGCGTATCGTTGATAATCAGGATAGTCATACTGTGCGGTCTGGTACAGCTGTCGTGTCGTGGTTTGTGTGGCAGCAGCTCGCAACGCTGGTGCGGCTGGCACAAACTGTATAGACTGTTGTGGAGCTGGCATGGCCTGTGCATGCTACGGTGCTCCTTGTTCATTCTGATCCTGTCTAAGTGGCCGTGGTCTTTCTTTTGTATTACCTATAGCGATATTATGTTTTAAAACTGGACAATCGTGTACGTAATGACCTGGCCTTTTACAGTAATTGCATGTCCCTTTTACAGGTCCTGTTGAATCACCGGAATGTGTCGTACCCTTTTTATGTCCTTCAGCTGGAACTGTCTGAGAGACTAGCATTTTCATCTTTGTATCTTTCATGCGTCTTTGTTCATGTTCTTGTTCCTCTCTAATCCTATTGTAATGGTACTGTAACATTTGTAACATTTGTGATGGCGTATTACCTTGCCATGTACTCTCGAATTTTAATACTCTATTCTTCACTTGGGGCAAAGAATTTTCAACTAATTTTGTCACAAACAGATGTGGGTATGACTCGCTACTTGCTTTTATACCACTATTTATACCAAAACATTTTTCGAATCGGGCATAGAAATCACTAGTGTCTTCATCTTGCTTTTGTTTACAGGCTGAAATTGCACCCCAGTCTTCCTTTTTCGTAGTTAATAAACGTGGCAGTACCTGTACTAGTAAACCTGGCAGTGCTTTAGTTTTGTCCCCAAGCCCCGAACCTGGACCTCGGGCCTTTTCTTCATTTTCTAATGCTGTCCACTCTATCTTTTGGTCTCCTACCTCCCACTCTTTTTCCTTGAGTTTTTCATAAATGCCAGCAGGCATTAATACCTTTAATATTGTCATAATGTCGGGATAGGTATACTCTCCCATGAGTAACATATCTTTAATTTCTCGGTGGAAACCCGCTGGGTCTTTGTCATGACTGGGTACCACTTTCTTCATTTCTAACAATTCTATTTTCGATATGGGCGTATATACATATACACGTTTAAACTGATTGTCCTCGCCCTTTATTGGGTGTACTTCTCGTAAGGGATTCTGTCTGTCCATGTAATACATCGGTCTTTCCTTGATGGGCAATGAAACATGTTCTGGACATACAAAAAGAATGTACTGTTTTCTAGATTCTAGTATTTCCTTAATCAACTTAGTACCTGAACCTCTCCATTTATTCGTGAGTAATTCAGTCAATATATCAGGTAAGGGACCAGGATCTGAATGTTGGCTTTTATATAGTATAAGAAGTTGTTGAATCATATAAATCCCAGCTAAACGCTGTTCATCTGGGGTGAGGTTCAAAAATGTGTGTGCTACTGTATCATCACCATATTTTCCGGGACTGTCAACCCAATGAACGGCTGACCTGGCTAATTCTTGTTCATCCATAGAATCGAGAAAATGATAACCCCTTCGTTCTCGCAGTAATTTGTCAGCGGCTTGGAACGAATGCTCGGGGGATCTCATATTTATTATAGGTGTTTGGAAATTCCTGTTATTATCTGGACATATCGGACGTATCGGGTCAGTAAAATATCTAGTACTATTACAAGATCTTCCTCTACCTACATAGGCTATGGTTTCTGACTGTCCTGTGGACGGTCCTGATCCTTCTTCCTCCTCGTTTTGTTCAAACTGGTCTACCGTTAATCTTTCTTCGTGTAGGCGTTCTATTTCTTTACGGATCTTTCTGCACATGGCTATTATACATTTTTGCCTATCATGTCTCCCTTCTGATATATTCTGGCTCCATCTGGTAAGAGTTTGCATTATTTCCGGATCTACCCCCGGTCGGTCTTGATTTCTGATCACGCAATTTATGAGGAAACGTAACAGTTCCCCTTGTATCTCCACTTTCTGGTATTCCATAGCTCTGTTAATACATTCAGGGTCTCGCCCTGTTTGGACATAATGATATATATTATCTAGATGCATAGTCATTCCTGGTAACTTCCCTAAATACACCGCGGCTCGTCTGATACGTAATGATGCCAGGATCATTTCGTCCTCTTTGCCGGGCACAGGGTCATATCTACAATCTATTAGAAGTTCCTTAAGCGTGCGGGCATTTATGAGTTTGGGGGTGCGTGGATGTGCTGACTCTTGAAAGGTAAGTTTATTTATTCTGGGTGGCGTGGAAAAAATATTGGTAGCACCTCCGGTAGCCCCGTCTGGAGTATCGGGCGTGAAAGGATTCGTAGAACGCGATACAGCAACTATAGGTGTGGACGACACAGCTATAGAAGTTTGTGTAGGAACAGATGTGGAAACAGATGTGCTTGCCGGAACTTGTGTCAGAACTTGATGCTGTAAGGGTACAGGTACAGGATCTTGGCGTTGAACCTCCCCGGCCAACGGTCTATGTGGGGCGGGGTTAGCATACTCGGGAGCTGCGTCATCTAAATATGAGGAAAGAAAAACATCTTCTGCGGTTCTAGGATGCCCCTTAGGATGTACCTTTATTGGAAATAATGGGGGTGGCAAGTCTTTTGGTATCCCCGCAGTAGCCTTAGGTAATCCCTCGGCCAGAAGGGGATACATACCCTTCATAAGGGCATGTCTTTGTCTGTCTACTTGTTCTGATTTCACTCGTGTACCTTCTTCAATTAATAGATTTTCTTGAACTTTATTTGAATTCTCTTTACTCTTCTCTTCCTGTCTACGTGCTTTTTCTGTTCGTCTATACGATTCTTTACGCCATAATTCAATGGCATCTTTCTGTGATTGTCTAGCTTTCTTTTTCCATAATTCTTCCTCTACTTTCACGATGCACTCTGCATCCCAGGTCCCAGTTGCGGGCCACCTCTGACTTTCTGGTAATTCCTTAGTGTAGTCTACCCATAGATCAAGAAATAATATGGCGTCTAGGCCATGTTTGTGATACATGAAGTACCCTGGAGTGTCCCTAGGAGGAATGGGAACAGCTTCTTCGAGTACCCCTTTTCTAGTTGTGATCTGTCTTAGTTTTGAAAAGAGCGGCATATTGAGAACTGGTCTGCTACTTGATTTTGAACAAACTTAAAACAATAAAACACAATAATGAACAGTCATTCATATCACAATATGCAGGACGTATCAATACATTTAACATTTAACATTTAAAATGAGCAACGGTGATGATGACGATGATCTAAGAAAAACTTAATCACTAAACATAATACTCGGCATTTAACTGAATTATTCTGAATTTATATACTTGACATACTAGATATACTGCTAAACAGTACAGATACACTGCTGAAACAGTGCAGACCGGATTTGTGTACCCAAACCCGTCTTGACCGGCACAACCTATGTGCACGTCAGAACGCCTCCCCAGTAATGGTACTCACCGGGTAGCTCGGAACGGAAGGCCTCGGAACGGATCTGAACTGAACTTGAACCGGACTGGACTCGACTTGAACACTTCGGAAACCGGACTTGACTTGGGACTTCGGAAACTGGTGGGCCTCTGTATACCTCGGATCTTGCTCTCTCAGCTAGGCTCTGGTCGGGATACTTCGCACTTCTCACCGCCTCGTCTGGGTGTTGATCGCAGCCTCAGTCGCCCCCGCTTGGCCGGAGGGAGATACAGGAAATCCTGCTGGTACGCGTTGTTGTCCGTCCAGCTGTGGCAGGAGACCGGGCCTGCAACGCACCGCCGGCGCGTGAGATGAGAAAGTGTCCCTGTTCGGGCGCCATTCATGTGGTAAATAATTTAATTACCGGGACTTAATTTGATACAGAAACATAATAAAATAGCTCAGTAAATAAGAGGCAGAATCCGTGGTATTAGAGGTTCGGAATGGGCTTTATTCCAATGGTCGATTATAATCGGTTGCTCCAGGTTCCATCACCACGAAGGTTCAGGAAGTGAAGTACATACGTTATTGACAATCAATTACTTTTATACAATAAGCATTACAGTGAAGCAAATACAAGAGGCGTAACAATTGATAGTGGAGATAATATATTCATACGTGGCAAAGATAGGCGTAACTGGGTGTGTTTAAAGAACGTCATCAGATGTGATGTCATAAGAGGGTGGTTACATGAAAGAATTTCGCAATGTCAGCAGAAATACTTGGCAGAAATGCGCGCGCAGCAGCATGACGTGTGATTGACGTGCAGCTAGGGGGTGAAGGGGACTTGACATTTAGCTCTACATGTGGCGACAAATGTCTGGAGGGTCAAGTCAACCTAATCCCAAATCATATCTAACATCCTATGTTTAAAGAACTATGTTATCCAAAAGAGAGGCCTTCTTGGAGTAGAATCTTATTCTATACTGACTATACTGACTGTTAGTGCGTGTACAAGCGTCTAAGTGTCTACACTAGATGCGAGGGCAGGAATCTTCCATGGTAACAGGGCTATGAATTACTTGCATAAAGACAGAGAAGCCGGGCCTCTGCTCGGTAGCTGGCAGAATGTTTACTTAAACTACTAGACAGGAATGCATTGGGCAGGGAGCGGAGCAGATCATTTCCGAAGGTGAAATACAGTTCTTGGCAGGCAGCAAGCTGATGTCGGGCATCGTGAGCCGCGCAGAGGATGAGACAAAGTTCATGGTCACAGATGCAGGCTCGGACTGGAGCTTCAGAGACAGAAAGCAAGAAAAGCTTGATGACAGAATCAGGGCCTACTTGCCTGGACTGTAAAATGGCATAAGTGAACCATATAAAGGCGGTGGCCTTTCGTACTTAGGAATGGAATATCCGGCCCATTCATGGCGGATCCACAGAGGACATGTTAACGGTGGACGCATATGTATTTGCGTCTTCATAACTGGAACTGGAGGGAACATACATGTACTTGTAACATGCACATAGAACCGTTGGGGTCCAAGATAGGGGACATAACTGACCAGAAAAATCCATATTTCCACAGAGCGCTGAAACGTTTTGGACACTCACTGCCAATCACTATTAGATCTGGGTTGAATACATCATCGTTCTTTAACAAACTTCGCCACCATACTTCAGAACCAGCAATATGCAAATCAGTCTTACCCTGTTGCTCATGGAACAGTCCAGCCCGAAGTGCAAAGCCAGGTCCTCCCTGTTACAGAAACAAGCATCCTGGGACCGGTTTTGGAGTAACACCCCTCATCAGCCAGGCTAGCTTGAACCCAGTGGCAAAGTGAGAAAGGGACCCATGTCTGGGCATAACCTACTTACTTAGGGCAAACAAAGCAAATACAAGGAAATAATAGACAGAGTGCTGAAACTTTTCAGAAACTCATCCTCAGTCATTATTAGCTCTGGGTTAAATCCATCATCATTCTTTAGCTCACTTCGCCACCCCAGTTCAGACCCAGACGTATGCAGATAAGTCTTGACTGTGTTCCTCATTGGAACAGTCCAGCCCGAACTTCCAATCCAGCAAGACTCTTTTTTTTTTTGCACATGGATTCGGCCAGGTCATTCCTGAAGGCACTGGTTCTGGAGTTGGATTTGTGATACACTATATCTCTGCTGGGTTTGGGTGACTACGGGAGCATTGGGGTTAGGGATATACAGGTACGGGAATTCTAGGAATGCATCTACAGGGCACATGGGGAAGAAATAGGAGGTTGCATGTAATTTGAGCACACAGGTATTTATTGTGACCTTTTATGTGGCCATTAGACCTGGTGGAAAATGACTGGGCTGTCTTATGCAAGAAGGAATTTGTTCAAATTAATTTAGTTTTTTGATACCATGTCTTGTTGCTTAGGATAAGTCTAAAACTGTGGATTAATAAAGAAATGTAAACCTTGGTTTGATGATCCCTTTTAGGTGGCTTGTGCAAGAGGAGGTGGAGTTCATCGCCATGGAGTGAGGATCTTTCTTTCAGAGCTCCTCTGCTTCCCGGGCCTGCTTATGTTTCTGCCACTTGGATCCACCTCACCGCTGGAGGGATTTGCTGGACAAGTGGGAGACGGGGGCTGGGGAAGCAGCACTTTTGCTGGGCATGGGACTGGTCTCAGACTGCTCCGCGGCCACCATGGGCTTTGTCAGCAAATTTGCAGACTTCATTTGAGACGCCCTGATGGCTGTTAGGGCTGACCAGTATAGCACTAAATGCGTGGAGGAGGATCATGCCCGGCCTAAAGGTGGCTCTGGGTGGCCCAGGTGGCATGGGGAGTCCTGTTACCACTGCTTCCACACATCTCCCCAAACTATTCGGACCATTCTTCACCTAATGCCACGGTGGGTCCCGTCCTGATCAGGACTGCTCTGCTGGGTGGCCCAATGGGATTTTGAAGGACAGCGATTACTGTCTGCCCAACTCTCCAAGAATCACTGGTTTCACCTACCTCCCTCTATCATTTGACAGGTGGGTCAGCTCCATAGGGGACAAGACCACCCCGGGTGGAAGGACCTACCCCCGACTGCTGGTTCCCATATTTTGGTTGCCCTGGTTTCGCAGGTTGCTTGCAGCAGGGGTTGCTCCTCCCTCCAGAGAAACTGTGTGCTGCTGGGGACCTCCCTTCCTCCCTCTTTCTTGCACCTTGTTGTGCATATGGCTGTGTGGGGTGTCGATGAAAGGTGGGCCCTGAGTGGCTGCTTCAACGAGAGGACATCCTGACACCTACACACCACTCATCCATCCCAATGGCTTAGGATCTAGGACGCATCTACAGGTAGTGGCTGGCTACTGTACTCTCTTTGAGACTGCTGCTGCCAATGTAGTAATGTCTCACAACCATCCTCCACTGCCTATTTCCCATTACTATGGCAACAACCTCTACGGTGGCATCTGGCTATGGGCATGGCATCCTGAGGCAGTGTGGGCTTATATTTCCTCACCCGTTTGCGCTTCTTCACAGCCCGCTTAACCGACTGTTGGATGCTGGATTATCCTGCACCATTTATGCCTCCATGATGGGTCGCATGCATAGGCCAAGCAAGGATCCTCTACCACCATAGTCTGCGTCGGGGGATGGCACATGTCTGCTGTCTTCATCTGCAGACACTGACACAATCCTGGGCTTCAGCAATAATTTGGACTCTATCTTGCAGCAATTAGCTCCACTATAAAGACGTTGGAACATAAAATTGACTCTGGTTGTGAACTTTGGCCTATAAGAAACGACCACAGGAAAATGTCTGACAGGGTTCACAATGTGAATTGGTGGTCTTGGAACTGGTGCCTGTCATGAAAGAACATGGGGCTACACTAAAGGCAGTGACGGAGAATGTTACCTTTTTGGAGCACATATTGTAAGACCAGCAAAGTAGTAGCAACATATGATTTGTTGGGCTGTCTGAGGGGTTAAAGGCTGGTTCTATGGTCTCCTTTCTTGAGGACTGTCTACAGGAGATTGTAGACCCAGAGTTGCTGTCCAAGTTTTTCTCCCTCGAGAGGACACATCAGTTGCCGGCCTGTCCTTCTGCGCATGAAGCCCCACCGCATTGGTGGCCCATATGCTACACTTTAGGGACTGGGATAATCTCCTACAGCAGGCCTGCACTTCTGATCCCTATCAGATGGAGAGTGCAAAGGTATTAATTTACCCTGATTACACAGCAAAGGTTAAAAAACTCAGGGCCTTATTTTTTCGGTGAAGAAACACCTGCACAACCTCGCCATCTCCTATGCCCTCCTGTTCCCCACCTGACTATGGGTACATAGTAATGGCAAATGTATGATAGTCCTACGGAGGCCTAGAAGTGGTTGGACACCTGCAAATCCGGGACCCTCCTGAGAGATTGCCTCCCCTGCTGAGACCTAGGAGGTGCAAATAACTGAATTTGCGGAAGTGTAGTCTTGTCCTCTACATACATCAACAGGTCCAAGCTTTTAGGACTCAGTTATTGGCTGTGGCTTCCTTACTGGGCTGGGCTGGAGGTCGAGCAGAGAGTGGAGGCTCATCGGAGGAGAACTCGGGTCGGGCACTTAGAGTGTTCTAGGCACAAATACCAGTATCCAACTCCCAAACATAATGCTCAGCTGCTGACATTATCTGATGTGGGGGACATGTGACTTTTTCGGTAGTCTGTACTTTTTTTGTGATGCAGTGGGGGACTGATCTTCTGGTATACTATAGTTTTTGACAGAGGGCTCCTGGGAGTTGGAGCCTGAATGTAAAAATTGGCTTTCCCTTCCTTCCTCACCACTAACTTTGAAGAGTGGAGATTTCCAACCTTACTTAACGTGTGCCTACAGTTTTGTCTCAGACAGGTTTGGACGGTACACCTTTGCTCAACTGTCCTGGTGACGTTTGTTGAGGTGTGGCTTTTTAGTTGTCCTACCTTTGGATGTTGTAGGCCACGGGGGGGCACTTTATTAATAGGGCACTGACTGATTGTAGGGGGCTGACTGATTGTAATGATGGGCAAGGAGAAATCAAGTAGTAGAAGTGTGATTAATCCATTCTTGCCAACAAATGACTTGTGATAAATCTAGACATTGGTTGGAGGACAGTCTTCTCCAATCAACACCTACATTTATCACAGACAAAATCCTATGTAGAAGCCTGTGAGTTTGCCATTTTCTTCAACAAAGTTGGGAATCAGAGTTTGATCATTTGACTATGAGGAGTGCATTGAAGATAAGTCTGAAGTTGATGGAGTATGCCAAGTTGCCACATTGTTACATTGGTTTGACATGTATTGAGGTCGCAGTGGAGGTAGCCAATGAAGAGGAAGTGGTTACAAATAGTTTGGGCTGCATGTACCTCTGAGATCAAGAGGGGAGTGTTTGTGAGTGGGTGATTCCTGAGAGGAAGATTGTGGATTCCTCAACAGATCAATTATTTGATGGGGTTCTCTAGGTGAACGATTTGCTCTGGAAAACTCATGACATGTAAAGGAGCCTGTTTGATATAAAGATAGTAGTGTTATACAGACTGTACTGGCACTGGAAGGAAAGGTTTACAATTTCTGTTGCATATCTTCCAATTAATTTTAAGTGCTGTGTACTCTATTCTTACTACATTTATGGTTTGCATTGGTTTCTCCAGGGTTTAGTGCCGTACAGAGAAATCAGTGCTTTGAAGGTGACAAGTGACCATTTTCTGAACTGTTCTTTTGGTTGTCTTTGATGAATAGGAGAATGAGATCTAGAGAACACCGAGTGTGACTTTTTTCTATGAGCTCACAAGTTTATGATTAGTGACAAAATATGTCCCATCCTTACTAGTATATTAGGCAAAGGTTATGTTATGTTACTGGGTATTTGTAGAGCGCACGGCTACTCCCAGGAGTGTCCCGACGCTAACAGGGGAGACCAGTGACAAAGAAACCCTCAGCAGTCAGACCAAGATCACCGATCATGAAAACAGTAGCGTTTTTAGTTTGTGACGGAAGCGCAGAAGATCATTTTCACGGCGTAGCTCGATGGGTAGATTGTTCCATAGTCCAGATGCCAGTACCTGAAAGGAGCGACCTCCCAACCGGGCGCGTAAAAACCTTGGGGTCAGTAAAAAAACAGGAGGACAAGGACCGTAAATTACGTACGGGAACATACTGCTGGCATCTGTCCCTCAAATAAGGAGCGCCGATATTATGGAAGGCTTTAAAGGCCAATACAAGTGCCTTACAAGACACCCTCTTACGCACTGGAAGCCAGTGTAGAGTTCTAAGGAGTGGGGTCATATGTGTCCGGCGATCGGCCATAAAAATAGTCAAGGTGTAGCCTTGACTAACAATTAAACACAATTCTTTAAATGAAGACTATTGAATATCATATAGCCAAGGTCATACAAACTGTTCTGTACAGCACTTAATTACTGTAACCTATAATAGCTGTATTCTCTTGGCCATACTAAATCTGTTCACCACAAGTTTCCATCTCTTATATGAGACGTGAAGCTTCCATGTCAATCGAAGTGTGATTTTGAAAAACTGCTGCTTCTGTAGAAACTTGCTCGTATGTTGATACTATTGATGGTTCTTTGCTCTTGTTCCCAAGAACTCACCTCTGCTCATAATAGTAGTAAATCATGATCAATTGTAGAAAGGCTTGCATTAGGGTGAGAATGGGTGCATCATTTTTCCTTGGGTAACTCGACTTCTTGGCAGATGCTGAGGGATCTTTTTTTCTGTGCATCTGTAAGGATTTCATTAGAGTTCAGGCCAGGGACTCTGATGCTAACCCCACTCCTTCCTCTTTCAGTCAAGTAAGATCTGTAAATAATTACAGAATTTGAAGTGACTGTACAGGGGGTTATAGGGGAAGGGAGGTAGAGAGGAAAGGGAATGACTGGACAGAGGGTTATAGGGGAAGGGAGGTAAAGAGGAAAGAAACATTCTGTAAATGTCTTGACCAGCTGACCTAGATAGCACTGATAGTGGAAAGCATACTGCAGGGACCCTTGAATGTTAACCCCTGTAATTTTATAAAACTTGGTAGCATTAATCTAAATACACTGTTGTATAACAAGATACAATGTTTTGGGAGTAACAGTAGAATGGCTTACCAGGGGGTGGAAGTGCAGAGGCTATGACAAGCCCCCAGATGACCAGGATACAGCATGGGAACCGGGTACAAAGGTCCATCTGCAATAGTAGGGGGGGTCCAGAGGTAGAATTAATTTTAGTGTTTGAAGTTGGAGCAGGAATTCCAGAATGGTAGCAAGCACAGCTCAGTATATGTGAAGCAAACGGTTAACCTGAGCTACCTTAAGTTAACCAAAGGAGAGAAAAATAGAGGGAACTTCAATTGTGCAAACTGTGCAACTAGAGTAGTTAACACATTACTCACTGTTTCCAGTCAAAGTGTAGTGCTGTGACCTCCCAGCTCTTACTGAGCCGGAAGTGTGAAACTTCCCAGTTCTTACCAGCCCGTTACAGCCTTTCTGGAATGTTCTGACTCTTCCAGAATGTCCTTACTCTTTCCACATTGCCCTGAAACTGTTGACCTGTGGTACTTTGTGTCTCCTTTCTTCACCATCCCAGCTGCCCCTGGGCTGTCTGACATGACTACAAAAAAGCTTGACTGACACTGTTCATATTCCTCATTAAGCGCTCCACAAGATCGTTTTAATGCCATTGGACATCCCTCCCTTGACACACAGGCCTAAACTATTTTTGGGAGTACTTTTGTGTTCATAACAGAGATTTTTCTATATCTTTTTGTATATTGTCCAGAGTTTTCTACCCAATCACATTAGTTCACCCATCTCATGAACAGTGATAACTGTCACTTTTACTATGATCGGATGATTATGGGAAGGTAGATGCCTTTAACATTAATAAGGAGCACCATTTACTCAATTAATTTAACACCAGGCATAATAATTATTTGCCTGGCTTATTGATGTACAGAGAGTTGTAGGAGGATAGACTGCTGCTAAATGATTATTTTTTAGAGCACTTGGAAATTATATTGTGTCTTGCTTGCAGACCCTTTGTTTATTACATCATTTATAGTACAATTAATTATATTTTTGTAGAAACCCCAATATTAGTCCCTGCTGTATGTAATACTGTCTCTGCTGTCTACATTGGTCCCCAATGCTACCAGTAACTGCCTTTACTGATCTGCAGTCAAGTTCTCTGTAAGGGGGTTTGGACTATATTCTATGGCTACCTTGGGATGTTGTAGAAGGAATTACCAATTTGAGTTGTTTAGTTTAGCTAGCAATCTAAAAAGATATTTCATCTTAAGTTGCAGGTGTCTTGCTCATTACAGTATTTATAGTCTATGAACTTATTGTTTGAATAAGAGGTCCATGTGAGACTACTCAATCAATCAATCAATCAGGGAATTGTAAGCGTGCTACTCACCCATGAGGGTCTGAAGGCGCTGCGGGGGGGGGGGTCCGTAGATCAGTCTAGCCGAAGAGCCAGGTCTTGAGGGCCTTCCTTGGCTGCAATGTGGGAGAAGGATCTTCCACCTGTTCTGGCTTACTACATTTATGGTTTGCATTGGTTTCTCCAGGGTTTAGTGCCGTACAGAGAAATCAGTGCTTTGAAGGTGACAAGTGACCATTTTCTGAACTGTTCTTTTGGTTGTCTTTGATGAATAGGAGAATGAGATCTAGAGAACACCGAGTGTGACTTTTTTCTATGAGCTCACAAGTTTATGATTAGTGACAAAATATGTCCCATCCTTACTAGTATATTAGGCAAAGGTTATGTTATGTTACTGGGTATTTGTAGAGCGCACGGCTACTCCCAGGAGTGTCCCGGCGCTAACAGGGGAGACCAGTGACAAAGAAACCCTCAGCAGTCAGACCAAGATCACCGATCATGAAAACAGTAGCGTTTTTAGTTTGTGACGGAAGCGCAGAAGATCATTTTCACGGCGTAGCTCGATGGGTAGATTGTTCCATAGTCCAGATGCCAGTACCTGAAAGGAGCGACCTCCCAACCGGGCGCGTAAAAACCTTGGGGTCAGTAAAAAAACAGGAGGACAAGGACCGTAAATTACGTACGGGAACATACTGCTGGCATCTGTCCCTCAAATAAGGAGCGCCGATATTATGGAAGGCTTTAAAGGCCAATACAAGTGCCTTACAAGACACCCTCTTACGCACTGGAAGCCAGTGTAGAGTTCTAAGGAGTGGGGTCATATGTGTCCGGCGATCGGCCATAAAAATAGTCAAGGTGTAGCCTTGACTAACAATTAAACACAATTCTTTAAATGAAGACTATTGAATATCATATAGCCAAGGTCATACAAACTGTTCTGTACAGCACTTAATTACTGTAACCTATAATAGCTGTATTCTCTTGGCCATACTAAATCTGTTCACCACAAGTTTCCATCTCTTATATGAGACGTGAAGCTTCCATGTCAATCGAAGTGTGATTTTGAAAAACTGCTGCTTCTGTAGAAACTTGCTCGTATGTTGATACTATTGATGGTTCTTTGCTCTTGTTCCCAAGAACTCACCTCTGCTCATAATAGTAGTAAATCATGATCAATTGTAGAAAGGCTTGCATTAGGGTGAGAATGGGTGCATCATTTTTCCTTGGGTAACTCGACTTCTTGGCAGATGCTGAGGGATCTTTTTTTCTGTGCATCTGTAAGGATTTCATTAGAGTTCAGGCCAGGGACTCTGATGCTAACCCCACTCCTTCCCCTTTCAGTCAAGTAAGATCTGTAAATAATTACAGAATTTGAAGTGACTGTACAGGGGGTTATAGGGGAAGGGAGGTAGAGAGGAAAGGGAATGACTGGACAGAGGGTTATAGGGGAAGGGAGGTAAAGAGGAAAGAAACATTCTGTAAATGTCTTGACCAGCTGACCTAGATAGCACTGATAGTGGAAAGCATACTGCAGGGACCCTTGAATGTTAACCCCTGTAATTTTATAAAACTTGGTAGCATTAATCTAAATACACTGTTGTATAACAAGATACAATGTTTTGGGAGTAACAGTAGAATGGCTTACCAGGGGGTGGAAGTACAGAGGCTATGACAAGCCCCCAGATGACCAGGATACAGCATGGGAACCGGGTACAAAGGTCCATCTGCAATAGTAGGGGGGGTCCAGAGGTAGAATTAATTTTAGTGTTTGAAGTTGGAGCAGGAATTCCAGAATGGTAGCAAGCACAGCTCAGTATATGTGAAGCAAACGGTTAACCTGAGCTACCTTAAGTTAACCAAAGGAGAGAAAAATAGAGGGAACTTCAATTGTGCAAACTGTGCAACTAGAGTAGTTAACACATTACTCTCTGTTTCCAGTCAAAGTGTAGTGCTGTGACCTCCCAGCTCTTACTGAGCCGGAAGTGTGAAACTTCCCAGTTCTTACCAGCCCGTTACAGCCTTTCTGGAATGTTCTGACTCTTCCAGAATGTCCTTACTCTTTCCACATTGCCCTGAAACTGTTGACCTGTGGTACTTTGTGTCTCCTTTCTTCACCATCCCAGCTGCCCCTGGGCTGTCTGACATGACTACAAAAAAGCTTGACTGACACTGTTCATATTCCTCATTAAGCGCTCCACAAGATCGTTTTAATGCCATTGGACATCCCTCCCTTGACACACAGGCCTAAACTATTTTTGGGAGTGCTTTTGTGTTCATAACGGAGATTTTTCTCTATCTTTTTGTATATTGTCCAGAGTTTTCTACCCAATCACATTAGTTCACCCATCTCATGAACAGTGATAACTGTCACTTTTACTATGATCGGATGATTATGGGAAGGTAGATGCCTTTAACATTAATAAGGAGCACCATTTACCCAATTAATTTAACACCAGGCATAATAATTATTTGCCTGGCTTATTGATGTACAGAGAGTTGTAGGAGGATAGACTGCTGCTAAATGATTATTTTTTAGAGCACTTGGAAATTATATTGTGTCTTGCTTGCAGACCCTTTGTTTATTACATCATTTATAGTACAATTAATTATATTTTTGTAGAAACCCC
Source organism: Triturus cristatus (assembly GCF_964204655.1). Lineage (NCBI taxonomy): Eukaryota > Metazoa > Chordata > Amphibia > Caudata > Salamandridae > Triturus > Triturus cristatus. The sequence goes on along the minus strand of NC_140587.1, from coordinate 310,154,666 downwards.
AATATTAGTCCCTGCTGTATGTAATACTGTCTCTGCTGTCTACATTGGTCCCCAATGCTACCAGTAACTGCCTTTACTGATCTGCAGTCAAGTTCTCTGTAAGGGGGTTTGGACTATATTCTATGGCTACCTTGGGATGTTGTAGAAGGAATTACCAATTTGAGTTGTTTAGTTTAGCTAGCAATCTAAAAAGATATTTCATCTTAAGTTGCAGGTGTCTTGCTCATTACAGTATTTATAGTCTATGAACTTATTGTTTGAATAAGAGGTCCATGTGAGACTACTCAATCAATCAATCAATCAGGGAATTGTAAGCGTGCTACTCACCCATGAGGGTCTGAAGGCGCTGCGGGGGGGGGGGTCCGTAGATCAGTCTAGCCGAAGAGCCAGGTCTTGAGGGCCTTCCTTGGCTGCAATGTGGGAGAAGGATCTTCCACCTGTTCTGGCTCTGTGGATGCGTGGGGTTTCGGACAGTGCGAGGTTGGAGGATCAGAGGTTTCTTTTGGGTATGTAGAAGTTGATTCTGTTGTTGAGGTATTTGGGTCCGTTGTTGTGTAGGCATTTGTAGGTGTGAGTGAGGATTTTGAAGGTGACTCTTTTCTCCACATGGAGCCAGTAGAGTCTTTGTAGGTGCTGGGTGATGTGTTTGTGCCGGGGGATTCCGAGGACGAGTCTGGCGGCGGTGTTCTGTACTGTCTGGAGTTTGCGGAGTAGGGATTTGTTGATGCCCGCGTAGAGTGCGTTTCCGTAGTCCAGTCTGCTGGTGATAAGTGTGTGGGTGACTGTCTTTCTTGACTCAGTGGGGATCCACTTGAATGTCTTGTGGAGGATGCGGAGGGTGTTGAAGCAGCTGGAGGTGATGGCGTTGATCTGGCGGTTCATGGTGACTGATGAGTCGAGTATGATGCTGAGGTTTTTGGTGTGGTCTGAGAGGGTAGGAGGGCTTCCGGGGGCTGTCGGCCTCCATGTGCTGTCCCATGCTGGTGGAGTGGTACTAAGGACGAGGACCTCTGTCTTCTCAGCCTTGAGCTTTAGGCAGCTGTTGGTCATCCAGACTGCAACGTCTTGCATTCCTTTCTGGAAGTTGAGTTTGGCGGTGGTGGGATCTTTGGTGAGGGAGAGGATGAGTTGGGTGTCGTCAGCGTAGAATACAGTGTTGAGGCAGTGTTGTCGGAAGATGGCTGCAAGGGGGGCAATGTAGATGTTGAAGAGGGTTGGTCTCAGTGATGACCCCTGTGGGACTCTGCAGGTGATTTTCGTGGGGTTGGAGAGGAAGGGTGGGAGTCTGATCCTTCGGCTTCTTCCAGTGAGGAATGATCGGATCCAGTCCTTGGCTGTTCCTTGTATGCCTGCGTCGTGTAGTCTGGTGGCTAGTGTGAGGTGGAAGATGGTGTCAAAGGCTGCTGATAGGTCAAATAGGATGAGGGCTGCGAGCGGCCTTGGTCCAGGAGGGTGTGAATGTCATCTATGGCAGCAAGTAGGGTGGTCTCTGTGCTGTGGTTACTTTGGAATCCAGATTGGTGGGAGTCTGATCCTTCGGCTTCTTCCAGTGAGGAATGATCGGATCCAGTCCTTGGCTGTTCCTTGTATGCCTGCGTCGTGTAGTCTGGTGGCTAGTGTGAGGTGGAAGATGGTGTCAAAGGCTGCTGATAGGTCAAATAGGATGAGGGCTGCGAGCGGCCTTGGTCCAGGAGGGTGTGAATGTCATCTATGGCAGCAAGTAGGGTGGTCTCTGTGCTGTGGTTACTTTGGAATCCAGATTGGGACGGGTCGAGGATGGCGTTCTCTTTAATGAATCGTGTTAGTTCCCTGTTGACTGTTTTCTCTGGAAGACTCAATGTACCCATTCTAATTAGCTCCACAGTGTATGGTAGTTCCCCATTGAACCATAATGCATGTTTTTTAAAAATGTATGAGCATCTCTTGACCTTTATATGGTATATGGATTGCTTGAGGATGTGCTGGCTTATATGTGACAAAGTGTCCAGTAGCAGCCTAACTGTTGCAACCTCTACCTATGAGTAAAATATTTCAAAAGGATAAGCAGGACACTGTGACCATTCGAATGAGTTCAGACCCAGTGTCAGGAAAACCTTGTGATGTAAAATAATTAGTTGCTGGACCACCTGACTGTCACCTTTATGTGTACAGTCTCGCCTGCCATTTTAGCAGGGACAGAATGTAATTCAGAGCTCAAATCCTTGTAATGGTTAAGCGCTTAACAACCTCCTCACAAAAACATGGAGTTCCTTTCTGAGCTGAAGGGTGATTAGTCAATATTACAACAGACATCTCCTTATTTGTAATAATTGTCAAGTATAGTACCTGTGTGTGACTCATCAAGGTACTTAGATTTCAAGCCCATGATTTGAGTGCCATGTTATGGTTTCACAATGCTGTGTGAACACAACCTGCTAAATGCTTCTTGGCCCTCACACAAGGGAGGTACAGACCAACTTGCCAGGTTAAGCAGAAGGAACAGACAAGTCATACCCCATACATCTTCCTCAACTTACCTAAAGACTATACTTATTGAGCACATAACAAACCTGCCAGAGACTGTCAGGCATTTCGATTTATTATAATGGATTCTGGCAGCTGATCCAGCAGTGGGACAACCCTCATACCTTTTGTTAGGCAATAGACCTTTTTCACCAACTGAGAGGTTAAGGGAGTCACCATTTAATCAGACAATCTCATTGACAGTGCAACCCATTTGGCTACACAATAAGGAGCAGGAATCGGTGACTATAGTTTAGAAGGTGTATTGCAAGTTAGTATTCAGGTTAATAAATCTCAATACCATGCTGTAAAGATCCAGAATAATGACTGGATAACCCAACCCCCTAAATACTTCAGGCATACCAGAAACAAGAAGGTCAGTCAAAGCAGTACAAAAGATGAATAACAGAATTTGATGCTCAGAAATGACTTTCGGGTTCTCTCTCCCATACATGGGTGAAGTCTAAATTTTTTTTTTTTAAATCCAAACTAAAGAGGATGGCCTAGGACCTAAACGAATTTCAGAAAATCTGGGAAATACAGAAAAATAGGAATATCCGGGAAAGTGTGGGAATGTGTCAGCATTTCAGAAACTCGGTCAAGGGTCTTTTTGGGATTGGGGAATACGTGTTACCCTAAGCCACACTGAGCAAGAGTCAAAGAAAAGAGCATAGAAGTCTAAACTTCTCAAATTCCGAAGGAAAATGTCATATCCTCAGACAGTGTGAACACCAGTTATTACTGCAAAAGTCTCCAAAGCAACACCCCTGTGTTCGCATCATCAAGGGCTCCGTTATTTTTTTCATTGTCACGTTGGGAGTTTCAACATTCACCAAATATTCGAGGCCAAACCTGGCAATTACATTTTCCTTGATTATCTGTTTTTCCCTGCAACATCAATATATTGAAACCTTCAATTGACTCTCTGGCTGTCCTTGTTCCTTGTCAATGTCTTCTTCTCAGGCTCTCTCTATCCCTGGTAGATTGTTACATCTATTCTCAAACTAACACCCCATGAGAATATACCTGCAAGGAAGACGTACAGGCAGAAAATGGAAAGCAGTATTTTGTGCAGAAAGAAATATGGGCTTAGTCACGACAAGTTTAACATAATAAATCAATGGTGCACATTTAATATACTTGTGTACATTCAATCCACAATTGAATGTAAAATTTCAGTACATTAGATGCATGTTACATGTTGCATACAGATGAAATTTTGAGTACATGTATATAAGTGTGACTAAGAACTACATTATAAATGCAAATATGAAACATTATTGCAAACATTACATAAATCCTTTTAGTTTCTAAAGTAAATACATTTTAATAGTGCGAGGAAGGTTTTATTCTACCTTCTAAACAATAAATGTTGTTTAATACAGTTAAGGCACACAGTGTATATGTGAGTCTCTAATCCTTCAGTCAATGCAATGTAATAGTGATGTCAAGTGCAATACTTTGCATTAATATTGTTAAGACACCCAGAGTACATGTGCTATGTGCAAGTATATATTGATTATTTGTGACGTGTAAGGATGGGACAAAAATTACGCTGCTCTGCAGCTTTTTACTGCAACACAAAATCCACACTGCTATTTTTTAAAGGTTTTATTTTAAACCAATTTTAGTGTACTATTAACACAGGTAGGTATTGTGACCCAGTTTTTCAAATCTGATATAATTTGTTTGTGATTACAAAACTTCAAGTGAGAATATTTACATCAAAATGGTGTGGAGTTCCTATTTATAGCCAATACCTTATTCTGAGAACAATTAAGTGTCTTGTTCATATGGCATTTTTAATTCATAAAAGCACATCTGATCTGAAGGGTTCCTAAATCTTTGCATATTTTGTTAGACATCTGTTAGCCAGTTGTATTTCAAAATATCAATTAGTGAAACATCATGCTACTTAAATTCCTGGCCAAAATATTGAAGACGTAAAACCAGAGAAAGAAAGTGCATAAAGGTTAGTATAGATTTTCTATTCTTAACTCCACATCTATGTATCTTGACTGCATACATACTTCATCAAGGTACATAGACACACAGTTCAATAAGTTAATACTATACTTACCGTTATATACTTATCTTGCCAATACTTTGGTCCTCCATATTTTGTCCACAATATTCTACAGCATGAAATTCTGAAAGCTAAATTAAGGAAGATGGAATACATGGTAGCCATAGCAACATGATTTTCATAATTTTCATATTCTTTAAATTGTCTCCAGCAGCCCCAAAAATAAGGCGCTGCTTTACTTTCCCAATTATGAGTGATAAGAATCTGAGCAATGATGGCCCCATAAAGTATCATAGGATTAGCATCTGTTACAAAGAAGACAGTGGATACATTTGATGTATGTTTCCCTCCTAACATACTGTTCAGTGTTGAAGATATCTACCCCCAGTTTTCCTGCAATCCTAGACAAAGTGCAAAGATATAACTCCTTGCTGCATTTTCTGTAGAACATCTGGGGCAACAGCCCATATACAATGATTCCCATTTCCACCCCGTGCAGGGGTAACATAGAATTCAAAAACTGTTCTGTACTGCAACTATCTTAATTAAATTGGGTTAAGAGCTATTTTTATTTTGGCAAGAGTTTTAGTTATACTTGTAGAACTACTAGAGGTTCATCTAGTCAGACTGATTTCCAGGTGTGGTCGGCACCGATTGGAAATGGGGGTTGTGGGGGAGGATACGGGAGGGGGAGGACGTGGAGAAGTGGCTCTGAACAAATTAAATTAAATTAAATTAAAAATAGAAAAAAAGTTACATTTTCGCTGCTTCCTCGCCCATCTCTCCTCCGTAGTTCTCGCTCACCACAGGATGCACACCCAGGCTCCCAGTCAGCCAATCACAATGCTGCCTTAGCAGCGTTGTGAATGGTCTGAGCCTCGTTTTTCGGTGTCAGACACTGACTGGAGGCCCGGGCATGTTCTCCACGTAGGCTGTAATGGAGCCTGCATGGACCACTTGCGAAGTGCGCAAGACTGCTTTTGGCTTACCCAAGCGAAGAAGCCGCCACTGGAGATTTCTATATGAATATATTTAGAAAAATCCATGTTAGGTAGTGCTAGTTTCTTCTTAATGGTTTAATTTTTTTATTTGTCTCCCTTTAAAGCAGTCTCGCAGTCTTTGTGTCTATCAGTCTTTCTGGGGCTGACAAAAGACATTTCCCAAAATTCAGGTAATTCAACATGTTCCATTGGAATGGTTGTTGTGTGTTCGTGTGTGTGAATTTCAGGAACTTATGTATATCAGACCAAGCATGAAAGAAAACCACTAACCATTTAAACCGTATCTCTTTAACTTTGAAAGGCACTCCCATAACTAAAAAGAGTGCAACATCTGTTATGGAAACAGGAAGTATTCTACAAGCATTGGTAAATGCAAAATGTTTCACCTATGTGATTAATTATGTTTTTTTTTGTTGCTGTTGTAAGTGTTAACTTGGTCAGCAGTTGTGTAATATCACTGAAACTCTGTAAAAGTTTTATGACTATTTTATTGAGAAAGGCAATATATTGTGCATTTACTGGTGGTACTACAAAGCAGGGAGATTAGGCAACGGGACGAAGACAAAGAAAATAAAACATGCAGCCGACAAGCATGCTTGAAATGTGTGCAGCCACAGGGAAATTAGGTGAAGGGCGGAGGACAAACCAAACACGCATAGTGTAAGCGCTGTGCAAGCAAAATCTAAACAAGAAATAGAGAATGCAGAGCATGTGCACTACAGCCAGGATTCTGACTTGCAAGTATTTATTTTGAAAGCTGAGCTTGCAGACAAACACACAGCATTAATTTACAATCGTGCATAGTAAAGCCCAGCAAAAGGAATGCACGCATTTGTCAAATGAAATATATGCCTGGTAACTGTGGCAGGCCAATATGGTGCTGCCACCTGCCTGCATTCTTAAAGTAAGCAGCATTCAAACCTGTGCCGTGCAGGTTACAGACAGATCGCCATAACAGTCCCTAAACAAGCATTTACAATGCAATGGTCTCGGCATTGTTAAAGTTAGAGCTATTGGCATTGCTCATGACACTCTCAAATGCGAGACCTATTGCATTTGCACCCAAACACACAAAGCCACCCACACACACAGAGCCACCCACATACACAGAGCCACTCTGCATCAAACATAAAATAAGATAAAGCTGGAGACAAGGTCGAGAGCAGACGCACATGACTCCTGTCCTTGGCTCCTGCGCAGCATCACACTCAGAAACTACAGCATCCATCACAGCCCCGGCTCAAACAAACTGCCAAACACTCCCAATGAATGCCTATGTTTTGTTATGGTAGAGAGAATTTCTATAACGGGTGCTGTGCCATACTGGCCAGCTTCGATGCGCTAGAATGCATCATTTACTGTTTATCATAGCGCGGACTCTGTCTAGGTTTCAGAGCGCTGTACAGGGTGTTGAATGAGCAGAAAAGCATTGATAAAACAGTTCGAGTTTATACTTGTATTAAAGCGCTTCGAAGATTCATGAGGGCTGAGTTCCACAACATCCAAGAAGAGCTAGAGGACGTGACCTAAGAAGGAATCATACTAAGTAGTGTTCGCCCTGAAGTGCCCCCAAACAGTGTCTAAAAGCGCTCCTGGAAGGGGAAAGCGCGGTGCTTGACAGGCACGACGTGGGTCTCGAGCATTGGCAGTTCAGTGTAAACAATAACACATGAATCGGCCACTCCCTGTTGCAGCCGTAGTCGAACATACGTGAGTGATGTGGCCCAGAGCAGGATGGGTGAATTTTACACACAATTTCTACTCCTGCTTAGTAGTTTTCTTAGCGTAACCTCAGTGACGTGTCCCAAAATACCATGGGAGCTATTCTGGAAAATAATTTAACTTGGAAAGAATTAAGTTCGAGATTTTTTTTTTTAAACCAGCCCATTCAAAATACAAACCTCCTGTGTGACGTGTACGTCTCGTTAGAAAGGACACACACGGTCCAGTATGCCACTGTACAGTTAAACGTCTGTGTGTGTGTTTTTTTTTTTATCGACAGGTGACCGGTACCTTCCAAAAATTATTGCATCATCAAGCAAAAAGAATGTACTACACATACATTTAAACAGAGAGAATTGGTCAGGCATATTAATAACTGTTTATAACAAAATGTCTCTTTTGCTACTATAATGATTCGTTCTTTATTTAACCCTGTAGGAGTTCTTCCGTTCTCTCATAATCGTCCTCTGCTGTGTAAATGCATGCCCGACAGGGAAGCAGTGCCCATTGCGTCCTGGACGCTGCCTTTAGTCGGCCCAAACTAGCACCCCAATATATTCTCGATTGCCGAGACATAAGGCGCCTTGAGCCAGCGCCACGCTATGCCGCTTTTTTTGCCAACCATCGGCGGATCACGCCACGCTTCCCCTGCAACCCGCACACACGACCATACAACCCACATACACAGCAACGGCCTTGGCGGCTCCCGAGCCCCGGAAACACGGCGATAAACAGTAAATCGCGAGGGTGGATGGCGGGTTCCGAGGGAAGTTGAATTATTTTGTACAGGCCAAAGAGGCATAGAGCTCCGACACTGACCGGTAAAAGCTTGTAGTGTACGTCCTGACTCAGAAGGTCTGCCAGGCATGTAACGGCAGTTCTTGTGCTGACGCTTAGAGTAAAGCAGGCAGATTTTCCGATAATGCCGTCTGATGGGCGTCTAAAATCTTAAAGCACTGCGCTCCAGCGAAAAAGATGGAGGCAGGAAATTCCGTCAGAAGCAGCGGAAGTTTTTTCCGGTGGTAGCTGGTAGTGATGTTGATGTGAACGAAACGCAATAGGGAAGCAGGAGGGAAAACCCCACAACAACAAGAGGAATAGAAAGAAGATTGGGAATTGGACGTTCGGATAGTCGAGCATAATTCTGCTGGTTATTAATCCCCCGGTGTTTCGGACCAAGGAAGCAGGGGAAGATGGCTGAACTGGGGAGTATTTTTTCAAAGAGAGGTGTTTTATATCCCCGTGCTCGCATTTGGTAGCAACAGAGGGGGACTGGAACAGGTATGCTTCTCCCGTGACAGCACATTTAAGCTTAAACTTTTTATTAGCAAATGCCTCGTTTGTTCTTCCACCTTTCCTCCTCCCGGCATGGTTTAATGGCCATTCTAGATTTCAGACGTATGTCTGGTTTTTATCAACCCGTCGGATGTGTAACTCTAGTCTTAAAAACACTTCCTTATAATGTCGGTTTTTCAAAGCCTCCTAACCCGTTATTTTAACTACTGTTTTACATTTCTCTGCAATCGCCGTGTTGCTGTGCCTGTAAACAGAGAAATGTGCCCGACTTGTAATGTTTTACGCAGGAGGTACAAAATCGCTTCTTCCTCTCGCAGTATATTCCGTTTGGAGAGTGGAGAGGTTTTTTTGCCCGTCGTCTCCTTGGGGTCGGTTGTTCAAGACATAATAATCTTTAGTGCTTGAGAGCAGGACCCGTGTGGCTTCCTGTTTACATACATGGCACTTCACCTTCTTCGTTTTGTCAGTTAATGTTCCGACAATGTATTTGACAAGCGGGATACAAAGAACGCATCCATGGCGAATTACCTCAAAGCAGGGATTTGCTCGTTTGAACATGGGTTTACGGGGCAAGTCACGATTATAACTCTACAGCAGTGATTGTTCCAGCGGAGCCGAGTGGGGGTGGGAACCTTGCTGCACGCTTGCTCTACCCAGGGACTTAACAAGCACACCACCGCCTTTCTCCGAGGCGAAGCAGAAATGCCTCGGAGAAAGGCAGCGGCGGTTTCGAATTCGGGGGCATGTTTTTCTTTTCTCTCCTCTTGCCATTGGCTGGAGGAGATAATTAGAAAAGTAGCAAAAAACACGCCCCCGAATCCAAAAAGGACGGGGCCTGTTCGGAGAGACAAACCTCTTCTCCAATGGCTGGCCAGCATTCAAGAGGCCAGCCAATGGAGAAGAGGGGAGAAGAGGGGCGGGTTCAAGCCCCTCTTCTCCAAGTCATTAAATCTCGCGAGCGAGACTGCGCAAGCGCAGCCTTCGCTAGCCGAGACCTAAAAAACAAGCATGCAATTTGGCATATCGACAGTGGCTTCAGGCCCTTATCTATTAGCATTTAAGTAACTATTTAAACAAGGCATTAAAAACTCTTTCTATTTTGTCACTAAGTGCATGGTGCATAGTGAAACGCATTGTTCGCCTTTTTACAGTGAAGTAAAGAGTGTTTGGGTCCAGAGCATTCTCCTTCACGGTTCAGGCACATTTGTTAAACACTAGCTCTAAGTTCATGCATCTAGGATGTTTTTCTGCTGGCGTGTCCTGTGCTACCAAAGTACGTTAATTCCCCTGGAGCACAATGCTGGATACCCTATGAAGAGCCATAAACACTCCCTTATTTCCAAGAATTTGTTATTCAGTAGCAAACATAACATTTGAACACCATGCATTCTTCAAACATTGTTTGGATTTGTGTTTGCCCTGATCCTATTGTCTTGATGCGCCAACTGTTAGTCTGCCAGGCAGGTCCCTCAACCGGTAATGTCTCCATATCATTTTGCTGCAGTCTCTTTCTATCAAACTCTCAAAGTGAAATCCTCTTCTCATCAACCTGGAGTTTCTTTCAAATAAAGTAACTTCCCAAATTAATGAGGAAGTCGAAAACTCAATAATGTAATGTATTTAACATTCCTTTTTGCAGCACATTTTCTAATGTGCACAAGAGAATGCATGTTTGTCATGATCCTCATAGTTCTGTTATGTTTACACCAGGGATTTAAATAAAACGCACCAGTCAGGGATCTTAGAAGGGTGCGTCTCAGTGCGGCTTCAAAGAATGTAACCCTTTAAGGTGGTTACGACTGAAATATAAAAAAATATCGCCGCCAGCGTAACTGGCTAAAGAGAAAGAAAGAGATTAATTTCTTGCCAAACATACCGTAACAATAGGCATGCATATAGCTCTCATGCTTACATTTTTACAATCATATTCGGTCATTGTAAAAGCGACACGGTGATGATGCCAGATACTAACACACATTTTATCTCTGATATTAGGTTTGATAAGTAATGATTTTCAAGAAGAGGAATAGTAGGACTGTGTTAGACCTGTCAGCCCTTTGGGTGGTCCCTCCTCATCATTATTTATTTTGTCCCACTTTTGCCTCAAACCCTGTTAGTATTTTTCCTTTTTGGGAACCACCAGACTTTTTAGTGTTGATGCAGGGTCAGGGAGCCATTTTCCCTACCCCTGGAACTTCTGTCTGAGGGCCTGAAACACAAAATGGTGGCCACCCCAATGTCACCTGTGACATCATCAGAACCCACTGGAGATTTCTAGAACCTTCCGTAACATTCTGGAACCCTGTGACAGTGTGAGGCAGTTTAGAATGTTGGGAGGCCATCTCAGTGTGGCAGTTGGCAACTGACTGGAGAGGAGAGAGGAGCAGTTCAGAAGGAGGTCGGAGTAAGGCAGCAGAGGTGGAAACCAGTGCTTGGAGTGGGGTCCAGAAACCCACCCTTGATGCTAGTCTCTACTGACCAAGCCCAACCTAGAGCCCTGTGTGGGAACAAGACCAGAAAAACCATCTTAAGGACCTAAATATTGTGAAGAGGCCTTAAAGAGGAAGAACAGCAAGTTCCTGACCTGTTCAGCAGTGTCCTCCTGGAGTCCTGACGTCGAGAAGCCTGGAGACCTGGGGCCTGAGGTGGAGAAGCGGCGCTAACAGAAGGCAGACGTCGTACCCGGAGCCGCCAGAGGTCGAGTGAGGGCGCCGACGGAGGTCGTGGAGAGGCACCGGAGGTCGAGTAGGAAGTCACCTGAGGTCGAGGTGAGGCATCGACGGGGGAGTGAAGTCCGCCCTCCGGAGTCGCCGGAAACCGAAGTGAAGCGCGCAGGAGGTCGGGAGTGGAGGTCGCACTCCGGAGTCGCCTGAGGTCGAGGTGAAGCGCGCAGGAGGTCGGGAGTGGAGATCGCACTCCGGAGTCGCCGGAACCCGAGGTGGAGCCGACGGAGGTCGGGAGTGGAGGTCGCACTCCGGAGACACCCGGAAGCGGGGAGACCGTGACCCTGTGACGCCGGAACACGACATCGAGCCAAGGCCGCCCAGCGACATCGATCCGGAGCCGCCTCACGGCACCGACCCGGCGTCAGGTAAAGCAGATCGACGCGACATCGAACCGAGGCCGCCCAGCGACATCGAACCGGAACCGCCAGACGGCATCGACACGGCGTCAAGTGGAACAGATCGACGCGACATCGAACCGGAACCGTCTCACGGCGTCGACCCGGAGCCGAGCGGAGCCGATCATCGTGAAAAGGGCAGTAAGTGGTAGAAAGGGCATCTGAGGCCCTGTGGAGCCCTAAAAGACCATTCTAGGGGCTAGAGGGGTGTTAGAACCAGCCTGGGAGTGCCAGGGGTGAACTGAGACTGGTGCAGTGACCTTTGTGAGGGGTTGTGTACTTTGGGAGAACCAGATCCTTAGGTTACCCTTATTCTACCTCAGTTCAGGCCCAGCCTTTACCAATCTAGGTGGGACACCCCCCATGTCATCCAAATGACCACAAGCTGTACTTGGGCGAAGTAAAACCAAACTACCTCGTGAAAGGGTTGTGAACTGTAATTGTCATTGATGGTGTTATTTAAGTTATTGAGGTTGCTTTATTTATTGTCTTCCACTAATTTATTCCTGCACTGTATTTATTGCCTGACTGTATTTATTTGCCATCTGTATTTATTGCACCTATATTTATTCCGTGTTTATTTATGACCTGATCCTATTTATTGAAACCCCACTGTGGTATTATTTATTTGACCTGCCCTTTTAAAGGAGAATCTTATGGTACTGTATTTATTTTATGAACCCTGCAACTAAGAGAAAATAAGATAAAGACAAACTACTTTCTTTCATAATTTTTACGGTGTAGTGTCGTTTTTGGAACGGATGAACGCATGGTTATTGTGAGGGTGTGACGTACGCTTAACACGGTGCCTGACCCCCAACCGCTCGAGCCAAGCTACCATTGTGCTGGGAACCTGGTGACTGCTAACCCGGTTGCCCGGTTTCCAACATAAAATTGGTGTTCAGTGGTGGGATCGAGCTGTGCTTGCGTCCACTCGACAATAACTGTGGGTAGTCCATAGGCCTACACCGGGAGTTTTCTCCAAGCGGACTTCCTAATTTTGAGTTTTGTTTTTTCCAAATTTACTTCTGGTGGTGGGAGGAGGTATTACAAAAGGTACCCCCCTGCATAGCTTCTGTAAGCAACTGTCTTCTATCCTGAGTGGGCAAAATGGAGTTTGTGTTGGAGGATCTGGAAACTTACACGGTGACCCAACTCAGGGAGTTTTGTCAGAGAGAGGGGGTGTTTTGTCCCCAAGGTGCAAAGAAGGGTGAGCTCCAGACCAGCTTAAGGGCTTGGTGGGAGGCACGACGAGAAAGTAAGGTTGAGAAGGAGGACAGGGATGGAGAGCCTGACAGCGAGGGGGCTGGTTTGTACCAACCTGAGGTGGGGGACCTAGTAGCGGGACCCAGAACACTTTCCAGGAAGGACAGCAGTGTCTCTAGCAACGGCTTATTAGAAGCAGAATTCACTGACCGGAGGGAGAAAAGACAGCTCACATGGGATTTGGCGAAGCTGGAGAAAGAAAAGGAGGAACAGAGGATGGCTCACGAGTTGAGGCTCAGGGAGATAGATCTCCAGATCCTACGGGTCGGGGCACATCCTGTTCCTAGTGGTGGCAGCGAAGAGAGAGAAATCACCAGGGAATCCAAACCCTATTTGCCGAAAGACATAGTAGCTAGCTATAGTGCGGGTGATGATATCGCCAGGTGGCTAGCAGCCTATGAGGTCTCTTTAAGAATCCATGGGGTTCCAGAGAAATATTGGGGAGGGGGATTGTATAGATACATGCCTCCAGCTGGTAGGGATACGTTATTGGCCCTGGAGCAGGATGAGCAGACCCACTACCCCACCATGAAAGTGGCGCTCGTAAGAAAGTTTGGACTAACACCCGAGAAGTACAGACAGAAGTTCCGGGGTAGCCACAAACTGGGCACACAGAATTGGGTGGATTTCCTGGACTATGCAAAGAAGGCATTAGAGGGTTGGATACAAGGCAGTGAGGTGAGGGACTACGAGGGGTTGTTTGATTTGATGTTGAAGGAACACCTGCTCGAAAAATGTTTCCCTGAACTGCGTCAACACCTGGTGGATAGCAAGCTGACCAATCCCCGGAAGCTTGCTGAGGAGGCGGACATTTGGGCTAGTACCCGGGTGTCCACAAGGGGGACTGGAGGGGACCCTCAAAAGCCCGGACAGGGCGCCCCCCAGAAGAAAGAGGGAGGGGAAAAGAAAACGGAGTTCTCTAAAGGCCCCCAAAATAGTTTCCAAGGAAAGGGAACAGGATTCACCCCTAGGGCTAACCCACCCAGAAACCCTAATCCTGGCCAGAGTCAGCAGCCAAGGGTTGTCCATTGCTACGAGTGCGGTGGTGTCGGACACTATAAGGGAGATGTGAAGTGCCCGAAAAGACCACCCCCTCCCATTGGAGGAAAGGCCCCCGGAGTAGCTAGTGTAGTGCTTGGGGAGGAGATGCCTTTAGATAAGGGAAGGGAGTGGGCGGGTGTCACTTTAGTGTCCCTGGGAGAACGGGAGATGGTTCCTAAGATCCAGGTGCCCGCAAATACCACAAAGTATGGGCAATGGGTCACCATCAATGGCCAAAGAGGGGAGGCTCTGAGAGACACAGGAGCCAGTATGACTATGGTACGTAGCCAACTGGTGTCTCCAGAGCAGGTGATTCCCCATGTACTCCACCCTGCCGCGATGGCTGACGGCAGAATGGGCCACTATCCAGTGGCCGAAGTTCCATTTGAATGGGAAGGGGTTGCAGATTCACTTCGAGTTGCCGTAAGCCCTGCCGTGCCAGTCGATTGTCTGCTGGGGAATGACATGGAGCATAATGCTTGGAAGGAGGTGGAATACCGGACTCATGTGGAGATGCTGGGTACACCTGACTGGGCCTGTGTCAGCACAAGGTCTGCGACTACCCGGAGAGGGAGTTCGTTTAGGCGGGAGCCTGGAACAAAGGCACCGCTGGCTGCCAATCAAGGGAAGAACCGAGGACAGGAGGAGCCTGCCTCGGCATCCGCGCCCCGTGTGACGGATAGGCCACCGGAGGTGGTGGACCAGGAGTCCGCGGAGGGGGATGTTACCAAACTGGAGAACCTACCCATCCCGGCCGAGTGGCACGTGGAGGGAGGGCCGACCAGGGAGGAATTCTGCAAGGGCCAGAGGGAGTGTCCTACCCTTGAGGGACTGAGGCGACAGGCCGAAGCCCAGGCAGCAGGGAACGTTGAGGGGAACTATAATATTTACTGGGAGGATGGCCTCCTCTACAGTGAACCCAAGGCACCCATGCACGGATTGTCACGGGCCTTGGTTGTCCCTCAACGTTACCGAGCCTTCCTTCTGGAATTGGCTCATGAAATCCCCTTGGCAGGACACCTGGGGCAAGACAAGACCTTTGCCCGGCTTGTCCCGCACTTTTATTGGCCTCAGATGAAAGTGTCGTCCGACACCTATTGCCTGACGTGTGTGTCTTGTCAAGCCAGTGGGAAAACAGGGGTGAAGCTGAAAGCTCCCCTGGAACCACTTCCTGTCGTTAGCACCCCCTTTGAAAGGGTGGGCATCGACATTGTGGGTCCGTTAGATCCGCCTACTACAGCTGGTCACAGGTTTATCCTGGTTTTGGTGGATCATGCCACACGGTACCCAGAGGCTATACCTCTGAGGACCATTACTGCACCTGTTGTGGCTAGGGCCCTGATGGGAATCTTTACCCGAGTGGGTTTTCCCAAGGAAGTTGTGTCCGACAGGGGGACCAACTTCATGTCAGCATACATGCGGGCCATGTGGAAGGAGTGTGGAGTGACCTACCGGTTCACCACTCCTTACCACCCCCAGACCAATGGTCTGGTGGAGAGGTTCAATAAGACCTTGAAAGGCATGATCAGAAGTCTGCCTGAAAGCCTGCGGAGGAAATGGGACGTCCTCCTACCCTGTCTATTGTTTTCCTACAGGGAAGTGCCACAGAAGGGAGTGGGCTTCAGACCCTTTGAGCTTTTGTATGGGCACCCTGTGCGTGGACCTCTCAGCCTGGTGAGAGACGGATGGGAAAGAACTCCCAGAAAGCTTCCCCAGGACGTGGTGAGCTACATGCTGGCCTTCCGGAGCCAAATGGCTAAGTTGTGGAAGCAAGCTTCTGACAACTTGGAAGCCAGCCAAGCAGTGATGAAGGCGTGGTATGACCACAATGCTCACCCGGTGGAGTTGGAGCCTGGCCAGAAGGTATGGGTGATTGAACCAGGAGAGCTTAGCGCCCTCCAGGATCGCTGGTCAGGACCCTTTGAGGTGTTGGAGAAGAAGGGTAAGGCTACCTACTTGGTGGACCTGAAGACCCCTCGTCAGCCCCTACGGGTGCTGCATGCCAACCGCCTCAAACCCCACCATGAGAGGCCCGAAGTCATATTGCTGATGGTGACTGACAGAGCAGAGGACGTGGAAAGCGAGCCTCTCCCCGACTTATTTGCGTCTCAAGAAAAGGATGGGTTGGTGGAGGGAGTGATTCTCTCCCCGTCCCTAGCTCCTGAACAGCAGGAGGACTGCCGCCAGGTCCTGGGGCAGTACTCTTCGTTGTTCTTCCTTGTTCCGGGTAGGACTCACCTGTGCGTCCATGACGTGGACACAGGAGACAGCCCAGCTGTGAAGTCAAAGATCTACCGGATGACAGACAAGGTGAAGGCCAGCATTCACAGTGAAGTCACCAAGATGCTGGAGCTAGGAGTGATCGAACCTTCCAGCAGCCCCTGGTCCAGTCCGGTGGTATTAGTACCAAAAGCTGTACCATCGGGTGCCCAACCGGAACTGAGGTTCTGTGTGGACTACCGGGGACTGAACTCAGTAACCAAGACTGATGCTCATCCGATCCCGAGGGCGGATGAACTGATTGACCGGCTGGGAGCTGCCCAATATTTGAGTACCTTTGACCTTACATCCGGGTACTGGCAGATCTCTCTGACTGATGGAGCTAAGGAAAGGTCAGCCTTCTCCACGCCCAAGGGCCACTACCAGTTCTATGTGATGCCCTTTGGGCTCAAGAACGCACCTGCCACGTTTCAGCGTCTGGTGAACCAGATCCTCACTGGAATGGAGAGTTTCTCTGCTGCTTATCTGGATGACATAGCCGTCTTCAGTAACAGCTGGGAGGATCACTTGCGTCACCTGCAAGCTGTTCTCCAGGCCCTGAGACAAGCTGGTTTAACGATCAAGGCCAGCAAGTGCCAGATTGGGCAGGGGTCGGTAGTGTACCTTGGACACTTGGTGCGTAGGGGAGCGGTGCAACCCCTCCAGGCGAAGATCGAGGCCATCATGGCCTGGGAACCCCCCAAGACTCAGACTGAGGTCCGAGCTTTTCTGGGCCTCACCGGATATTACCGCCGCTTCGTGAAGGGATACGGTACCATTGTGGCCCCCCTCACGGAGCTTACGTCTAAGAAACAACCTCGACGGGTAGTCTAGACGGAGGCTTGTCAGCAGGCCTTTGTAAAGCTGAAGCAAGCCATGTGCGAGGCCCCGGTCCTACGGGCCCCAGACTTTTCCAAGGAGTTCATTGTCCAGACGGATGCATCGGAACATGGCATTGGGGCAGTGTTATCGCAACTCAATGAAGAGGGTCTGGATCAACCCGTGGTCTTCCTATCCCGGAGACTACTTCCCAGGGAACAGAAGTGGAGTGCAATAGAGCGTGAAGCCTTTGCAGTGGTATGGGCTCTGAAGAAGCTGCGGCCATACCTGTTTGGCACGCACTTCCTAGTTCAGACCGACCACAGACCCCTTCGTTGGCTGATGCAGATGAAGGGGGAGAATCCCAAGTTGCTAAGGTGGTCTATCTCCCTACAGGGAATGGACTTTCAGGTGGAACATCGGCCTGGAGTGGACCACGCCAATGCAGACGGTCTCTCAAGGTATTTCCGCCTTAGTGATGAGAACTCCCAAGGGGTTGGGTAGCTCTCCCCACTTTCAGCTGGGGGGGACGCGTGTTAGACCTGTCAGCCCTTTGGGTGGTCCCTCCTCATCATTATTTATTTTGTCCCACTTTTGCCTCAAACCCTGTTAGTATTTTTCCTTTTTGGGAACCACCAGACTTTTTAGTGTTGATGCAGGGTCAGGGAGCCATTTTCCCTACCCCTGGAACTTCTGTCTGAGGGCCTGAAACACAAAATGGTGGCCACCCCAATGTCACCTGTGACATCATCAGAACCCACTGGAGATTTCTAGAACCTTCCGTAACATTCTGGAACCCTGTGACAGTGTGAGGCAGTTTAGAATGTTGGGAGGCCATCTCAGTGTGGCAGTTGGCAACTGACTGGAGAGGAGAGAGGAGCAGTTCAGAAGGAGGTCGGAGTAAGGCAGCAGAGGTGGAAACCAGTGCTTGAAGTGGGGTCCAGAAACCCACCCTTGATGCTAGTCTCTACTGACCAAGCCCAACCTAGAGCCCTGTGTGGGAACAAGACCAGAAAAACCATCTTAAGGACCTAAATATTGTGAAGAGGCCTTAAAGAGGAAGAACAGCAAGTTCCTGACCTGTTCAGCAGTGTCCTCCTGGAGTCCTAACGTCGAGAAGCCTGGAGACCTGGGGCCTGAGGTGGAGAAGCGGCGCTGACAGAAGGCAGACGTCGTACCCGGAGCCGCCAGAGGTCGAGTGAGGGCGCCGACGGAGGTCGTGGAGAGGCACCGGAGGTCGAGTAGGAAGTCACCTGAGGTCGAGGTGAGGCGTCGACGGGGGAGTGAAGTCCGCCCTCCGGAGTCGCCCGAAACCGAAGTGAAGCGCGCAGGAGGTCGGGAGTGGAGGTCGCACTCCGGAGTCGCCTGAGGTCGAGGTGGAGCCGACGGAGGTCGGGAGTGGAGGTCGCACTCCGGAGACACCCGGAAGCGGGGAGACCGTGACCCTGTGACGCCGGAACACGACATCGAGCCAAGGCCGCCCAGCGACATCGATCCGGAGCCGCCTCACGGCACCGACCCGGCGTCAGGTAAAGCAGATCGACGCGACATCGAACCGAGGCCGCCCAGCGACATCGAGCCGGAACCGCCAGACGGCATCGACACGGCGTCAAGTGGAACAGATCGACGCGACATCGAACCGGAACCGTCTCACGGCGTCGACCCGGAGCCGAGCGGAGCCGATCATCGTGAAAAGGGCAGTAAGTGGTAGAAAGGGCATCTGAGGCCCTGTGGAGCCCTAAAAGACCATTCTAGGGGCTAGAGGGGTGTTAGAACCAGCCTGGGAGTGCCAGGGGTGAACTGAGACTGGTGCAGTGACCTTTGTGAGGGGTTGTGTACTTTGGGAGAACCAGATCCTTAGGTTACCCTTATTCTACCTCAGTTCAGGCCCAGCCTTTACCAATCTAGGTGGGACACCCCCCATGTCATCCAAATGACCACAAGCTGTACTTGGGCGAAGTAAAACCAAACTACCTCGTGAAAGGGTTGTGAACTGTAATTGTCATTGATGGTGTTATTTAAGTTATTGAGGGTGCTTTATTTATTGTCTTCCACTAATTTATTCCTGCACTGTATTTATTGCCTGACTGTATTTATTTGCCATCTGTATTTATTGCACCTATATTTATTCCGTGTTTATTTATGACCTGATCCTATTTATTGAAACCCCACTGTGGTATTATTTATTTGACCTGCCCTTTTAAAGGAGAATCTTATGGTACTGTATTTATTTTATGAACCCTGCAACTAAGAGAAAATAAGATAAAGACAAACTACTTTCTTTCATAATTTTTACGGTGTAGTGTCGTTTTTGGAACGGATGAACGCATGGTTATTGTGAGGGTGTGACGTACGCTTAACACGGTGCCTGACCCCCAACCGCTCGAGCCAAGCTACCATTGTGCTGGGAACCTGGTGACTGCTAACCCGGTTGCCCGGTTTCCAACAGACTGACACCTGGAAACGGTCTCAATGATGTTCCATTTTTTGATGTAATTAAGCAGCAAAGGCAGTGTGAACAAGCACCGGAAGTTTTAGCCGCCCCAAAAAAAAGATGGCCGTTGCTGCTTTGGAACGCATAATTGAAATGCCTTTTAATTGTGTATTCCAAAGGAGTGTCTGCCATCCTATATGGTGAGCTCAATGTCTACAGAGAGGAGACAAAATGTGGCGTGAGGACTAGAGCGGCTGATCTTGGACATGGGAAACTAAGGGGCTAAATAGAATGGCGGGCGGGCCTGACTCTACCCACCATCCCTGCGGTGTGTGGACCAGCCGCCAGACATGCGGCGTTCCCGCATCGCAAATTAGGATGCGACCTCCACCATGGCGGTCGCATTCTGCAATTTTTACTACTGACAGCATGTTAACATCGCAAGTCTAGCATTTCACTGCACCACATTGCAGGCACCACACAGTGCCTGCCTCTTGGTGCAATGAAATGAGGGGGTACCATGGGTACCCCAGAGTGCACCCCATCTCCCCCAGACACAAGGGGGGCCCACAACAGGCCCCTACGATGCCGCCATGGAAAGACCTTTCTTCTCCCATATCCTAATATGGCGGACGGTGCATGCCAGTCACCGCCACCATATTAGTAGCCCTGCTCCGCTCGCCAGGCAATCGTAACAATTGCCACCAGCAGAAAAGCAGCAGACGGACTTTGCGTCCGCCGCGATACCCACCGTCATCCTAATACTGCGATGGCTAAATCTCGTTGCGATGGCGGAACGTCGGCGGTGGCGATCGTTCCGCCATCGTAATGAGCGCCCAGGTTCCAATCTTGGCGGGAGGCTCAAAATCCTGTTAGTCTTGGCAAGTTAATTATTTTCTCCATGCCTGGAAATGGGCCCTATTATAATGCAACTTGTGCATATATAAAGTGCTCTGAGAGTTTTTGCTATCTTAATGTGCAAAATGTAAATTAACAAGCACGCTTGAAATGCATGCAGCCACAGAGAGATTAGTTAAAGAGCAGAGCACAAACAAAGCACGGGCTGTGCAGGGAAAACCTTTCAAATATAGAGTTCCACTAAATCAGCTGAAAATGGTACTTGAGTCATGGGACCCTGATAAGAGAAACACACAAGGAAGAACAGCAAATAGTATGCTACAGACAATAGAAACTGAGGAAAAAAAGAGGCAAGCACACCAACCAATGAAAAGAAAGGGCAGGGTGTAAGCCCCTTTTAAGATTTATATCTATATAGGAGCAGCAGCGGGTCAGAGTTATGCTAGACCTTGGAAAAGGTCAAGGGATACTCACTGGAGCTGTGCAGCGTCACCCGTGAGTAGTCCTAGGAGGTGAGAGGGGCTGGCCAGTGCGAGGGTGGGCTGGGGATAGGAAACAACACAGGAAAAACAGCGACAAAATCAAAGGAGAACACAACAGAAATGCAAAGCGGGGCCGAATACAGTGGTAAAAACAATGCTTACAAATGTGTACACAGTAAAGGCAAACAACCATTACAGGGAAGACTTTGGACTGAAATACTGTGGCAAAACAGGAAAAGCAAAACTTACAAATGCTGGCACAGTAATGGCAGAAAACAATTACAGGGGAGCCCTGGGACCGTATTGCCTGTTCTCGCTCCACTGCCTTCTGGTTAGGTTCTTCTACACTAACAGTGTATGCAGACAGCATAGATAGTAATTCACCAATATCGTTTGGTAGGACTGTGCTAAGGTACAGACATACTCTGGCAAAAAAAAGCCAAAGCTGAACTGAAGTGTTTCACTTCGAAGTCTCTATACCAATAGTTCTATCAGTTTGATTTTAAACAATGTATTTGACAGTGCTTGGGCTTCCTAGCAGTTTGGCTTCCCTTATCTTTGGTTCCCTGCTCAAGCCCAGATTTTTCCAGCAGCTAGAATCTGCAAGATCGGCCTTGGGTGGGAGGTCGCAGCTGGTGATGACTGCAGGCGTAAGAATCAGATTTCTCAACAGCATCAGCTATTTTCTGTCACTATGCAGAGTTTAGGGACCCTGCCCTGGTTCGTGTATTGGAATGGGTGTAGTAGCTTCCTGTTCCCGGGTCCTCTGGCAATGCTACGCTCTTATAAACCTACCTTGCTATGCGTGCAGCAGTGTGGATTACAAAACAAAGACGGATGGCCACCAGCAGGTTCATCACTTGTTCAGACACGCTAAAGTAGCCACCATTAAAACTCCGGAAAACGACGCAGAAAAAACTAACGTTCTCAACAATTTTATGATTGAAGCACCATTACAGCAAACAATAAATGGGTTTGTTAGGCCCACACATTATAAGGCAGGTAGGACTCGTAACTATAAAATAATTACCAAGTGGTTTGGTGTGGGTATGCGACCAAAATAATAACTTAATGGATGTACATGTTTTTTTAGTCCTAATTACAGACAGCAGCTATGTACAATGGTCAAGGGGCAGAGGTTACAGTTGACATCTGAATTTTTTTTCCAATTAAACCAGAAGTTCCTTCTTTATGTAGCAGGAGGAGGCTTCAGACGCCCCACTGGAATAATGCTCATGATCATAGAATTTTAATTCTAAGCGTTACCACAGGAGATGCTGCGACACTGAGCCCTGCAGTTCAAGTCTAGATGGCCGAGGCCCACTACACTGTTTAAATGTTTGCCCACAAACTGAGGGGCAGATTTACGAGGACTTACGCATACCTGCATATCAGCAGGGATGAGCCAGGAAAGATGCGACACGTAGGAATACCATTGCGCCACCACGGATGCATCGCATTTAAAATGCGACGCACCGTGGCACAAGGATAGTTAGATGCGTGTCGCATCCTATGTCGTAAGGGCAAGCGCATAGCTGGAGTCGTGCCGCAAGCACGACGCAACTCCAGCAATGCTCAGGGGCGCCCTATAACTAACATCCTGAGTGCAAAGCGGGGTTTGCTGGCAGTGAAAAGTGCAGTTTTACAACTTTGCCCCCATTACCTTTTGTAGAATGAGTAAAATTGGGGCAGTACTGCACTGCAGAACAACTGTACCCAGCTGCATTATCTCCTTGGGTGGTAGTACACCATAGGGGAATGAGGGGCAACATGTCATGGCCCAAGCAGAAGAAATCATTGCCCAACAATATGCTATTTGGCCTCAAACAATTAATGGGCTATAGGCAAGAAGAGCAAGTAATAAACGACTCTCCACATGTTCAAACTAACAAGGATCTGGGCAAATTCAACAGTATTAGCAATGCTGGATAGTAGGAAATGTTTAAATACCTTCTTACAGTCGAACAATAAACAAACATTTCTTTTCTTAGTATTCTCACACTTTGTTTTAGCACTAGGCTGGTCACGGGTCAGTTGCGAGCTGGCCTGTTTACTTCCTATAATCACAAAAAAACTCCTAACAGAAACAAGCAAAGGGGCAAGACAGAGGATGTGGCGTAACGGCCAGAACTGCCGAGCATGGAGCTTCGAAGCCATGTTCGAGTCTCGGGGTCAGCTCAACATCGTGTACAAGTACGCATTTTGGCCAAAGAAAAAACATGACATGCAGATGACAAGCACGATTAGGTTAAAATAATTAAATAGAAAAGCGTTGGGGCAACAAAGAAATATAGCCGTGCATGCTGCCACAACAATAATTCTTCACATGGATCCACAAAAGTATGCAAACATTACGTAGAAGGAGTCAGATCCCAGCCTAATAAAAGAATTCACCATATCAGTGGATGAGAATTAGTAATTAGGCTACGAGATACTCATAAGAGAATAAGAGAAGCACACCCCAAAAAAAGGAAATGGATCACTACAGCCAATAGAAACAAAGGAAAAGTAAAGTGACAAGCACACGGACAAATGAGAAGTGGGTGCGGGATGTAAGACCTTTCAAGATGTATTGAATACAAACGCAGTGGAAGAGCTGTGCAGGTGAAACCTAAAAGTACTGAGAGGACTACTATTCAAGGCAAAAAATTCTGGGGCAGATTTACAAGAAAGTGACGCATCTATAAAGATGCGCCACTTTCCCTGCGCCACCATTAGAAACCCTTGCGCCACTATGGATGTGCCGTTTTTACAATACGGCGCACCATGGCGCAAGGATTGACAGATGTGTTAGAATTTCTGACACATCTGTTGACGCAAAAGTCATGCATTGCTGGAGTGGTGTCGCAAGCACGACGAGGCTCCAGCAATGCAGGGGGAGGCCTATCATCATTGTGCTGCGTCACTCCTTACGCCTGGTTCAAGCAGGCATAAGAATTTGACGCAGTGGCATCCTAGAAGTGGCGCAGTGAAATCTTGTAGATTTCACTGCGTCACTTCTATGAGGCTTTTTACGTTGGTACGCCCACCCTGCATACATTATACCTGACGCAGGTATAATTTGACGCATGGCTTTACAACGTGACGCACCTCCCTAGATGCGTCACTTTGTAAATGGGCCGTATTTTTACGCTGCTGCTGCGTCACGAAAAGTGACGCAACATCGGCGCAAAAATTACGCAAGGGGCTTGTAAATCTGCCCCTCAATTTGTTGCCCCAATCTTCCAAATAATATTAACACAATTCTTGGTGAGACCAGCCCCTTGTCTCCCAGAATGGATTTAGATATTTAAATGATCTTCTAGGTCTCTTATTATGTAACAGTTTTGAAATCAAGTCATTGAAGAAATTGGTGGATTGGTCCATTAGGTTGAGAGAGCTGCCATCCGAGCATATAACTGTGCATAGGTGGCTTGAAATGCTAACTCATATTTGTTTGCCGAGGTCACCCTCAGGTATCTAGGGGCATATCAGCAATGGCCTGCGATAATTATCACTCAGCGCTTTTAGCGCGAGGATAATTATCGCAGGCTAACGCTGGATTCTATCGCAGAGATAGCGTGCTATCAGCAACGCTCATCTCCCAAGCGATAGGAATCCATGCGTTAGCTGTAAAACAGTGTGATTATCGCTGGAAATCCAGCGATAATTGCACTGCGACCAGCGATACCTTGCTGATAGGGCAGGGTGGTCTTAGCCATGTAATCCACCTTCCATTGGATTACATGGCTAAATCAGATTACAAGCAGGCGTAAGGAAAGTAGCGATAACTGTGGTTAGCACTACTTTTCTTATTGCTCTGCTTGTTTGAGTGTAGCTTAATAATTGGAGAAATGTCGCTTAGCGACATTTCTCCAGTTATTTTGGCACGGAACGCCCACTTTGCATCTCATTAGAGATGCAAAGCTGGGCGTTGTTGTAAGGGGAGCTAAATCAGCAAAACACGTGATAGCGTGTCTTTGCCGATAAGGTGATGAAATTATCACCGCTTTTCGGCCGAAAATGGCCACAAAAGCGGCGATAATTTTCTACCGCCGCCTTGTAGATATGCCCCTTGGTTTGAGAAACTATCCAATAATCTGTTAAAGAGAGACCACCAGCTAACAGTATCAGTCAGTATATGTATATATATATCTATATATATATATATATATAAATATATATATATATATATATATATATATATATATATATATATATATATATATATATTAACTATTGGCGGTCGCCAGTAGATAGTTATAGTTAGGACCGTGTTTCCATAGGAAATCTGAAAATTCTATTTTGAATAACTTTGGCGCCGGTTGACGAATCCTCGCGAATTTTTCAAAAGAGGTGGGGCGCTCCGCTCCGTTCCTACCCTGAAAGTCTCGGGGTGATTAGTCAAGCGGGGGCCGAGAAAAAAGGGGGGTCCCAAGACACGTTTTCCCCATGCATTTTTCCATAGGGACCTTTAGTCCAAGGTACAGCCCGAACTGCTGAACGGAATTACTTGAAATTTGGCAGAGAGGTAGTCCTCAGGTCAGGGATGTGCCTTTTGAATATCTGGAGTCAATCTGTTCAGTAGTTCCTGAGAAAATTTCAGTTAAAAGTACATATATATCTATAAGCGCGCACCGTGCGCACACCGTGCGCGCACGGTGACGTGCGCGAGCGCAATTCTGATTGGTTGTTAGATGTCAGTAAACCTTCTAATCGGTCGAAATCAGGAAGTGTCGGCCGCCATTTTGTCTCTTGCAGTCTGAGGCGGTGAAAAACAAAGGTGGAGAACATGAAAAGGGGGCAGGGTGGACAGTTCCTGACCCCCTAGCCTTTGTCAGGGGGTCACTGAAGGACCCCCAAGGGTGAAAAAAACATTTATTTTTTTGACGAAAAAAGCATCATGGGTGCACCATGGGTGCTCGGTGCGCAAAGCGCACCGAGTGCCCACAGCGCGCGCGCGGTGCGCGCACGGTGAAAAACCTGAAAAAAAAAATATTAATAAATACATAACTTAGCATTTAAAAAACTGTACAAATTCACTTAAAAAACCATAGGTTTCACACACGTTACAGTTAGGAATTAGCATTTAAAAAACCTTGCAAATTCACGTAAAAAACCATAGGTTTCACACATGTTATAGTTAGCTGGACATTTCCCTCGTAAAAAAACAATGAAATTCCCCCGTTATAGTTAGTGCAGTCAACTATAACTCACGCGACCGCAATCCTCTGCTGATGACGTCAGATATTACATCACTGATTACATATGTGTCGTTCTGAAAAATAAATATTTGTAATATATGTATAGCTAAAGATTAATGGAAGAAGACATGGGTAAATAGGTGTCTAAATACAGTGATGTAATATCTGACGTCATCAGCAGAGGATTGCGGTCGCGTGAGTTATAGTTGCCTGCACTAACTATAACGGGGGAATTTCATTGGTTTTTTACGAGGGAAATGTCCAGTTAACTATAACATGTGTGAAACCTATGGTTTTTTAAGTGAATATATATATATATATATATATATATATATATATATGTAAACACAAGGTAACTCACATGAGATGCACTCGAGACAAACAACAGGTTACCAGCCTTTTATTTCAGGTACAGTTGTGCGATGAGTGCTGGTTTGATAGAGCAGCTTTCCAACCAGCCTGACGCGTTTCAGGTTTCCCCTTTCTCAAAGGCTTGTGGTAAGTTTGTGCTGTGGCGTGCAGCAACTCCCATAAGTGCAATAATGTCACGCCCCTTAATTCGGCAAATTCAAGACTCCTGGGAGTTGTAGTGCACAAACATTCACTCCGTATTTCGGCGCACTAATGACTGCTTTCGATGAAGCCCCCACTGGGCCCCCGCAACCATGCACAACTTAAATCCTTTGTCGTTGCTCCATATACGCGGATGGTGTATCCAAACCTCATGGCCTCCTGATAATATGGAGTGGTGCAATCTCAGCGGATGAGCGCCCGCCTCAATTTGTAAACACAAGGTAACTCACATGAGATGCACTCGAGACAAACGACAGGTTACCAGCCTTTTATTTCAGGTACAGTTGTGCGATGAGTGCTGGTTTGATAGAGCAGCTTTCCAACCAGCCTGACGCGTTTCAGGTTTCCCCTTTCTCAAAGGCTTGTGGTAAGTTTGTGCTGTGGCGTGCAGCAACTCCCATAAGTGCAATAATGTCACGCCCCTTAATTCGGCAAATTCAAGACTCCTGGGAGTTGTAGTGCACAAACATTCACTCTGTATTTCGACGCACTAATGACTGCTTTCGATGAAGCCCCCACTGGGCCCCCGCAACCATGCACAACTTAAATCCTTCGTCGTTGCTCCATATACGAGGATGGTGTATCCAAACCTCATGGCCTCCTGATAATATGGAGTGGTGCAATCTCGGCGGATGAGCGCCCGCCTCAATTTGTAAACACAAGGTAACTCACATGAGATGCACTCGAGACAAACGACAGGTTACCAGCCTTTTATTGTTATTGTTATTGTTATAGTGGGTTTGTATAGCGCCTGGGTCACCTGCAGGTCTCAGGGCGCTTTGACCACAGAACATAACATCCGGGATATCGAAAAGGGGGAGTACTTAGGCTGAGCTGAGTGCTGTTCTGAACAAATTTGTCTTCAAGGCTTTCCTGAAACGGAGTAGATTTCCCTCCTTTCGGAGTGTCTCAGGCAGGGCGTTCCAGAGGTTCGGTAGTAAAACCGAAAAGGATCTCCCTCCCATTGTGGACAGTTTAAAACGAGGACATACAAGGAGATTGGCATCAGCGGACCTGAGATTTCTTTCCGGCCTATATATCTCGATCCGCTCCTTGATATAGGTCGGGGCCTTCCCATAGATGGCTTTGTGGGCTATACAAAGGCTTTTAAAAACGGACCTCTGTCCAATTGGCAGCCAATGTAGACTTTTTAGTAGTGGAGAGGCGTGCGTTCTCCGCGGAAGGTTAAAGATAAGTCTTGCGGCGTCATTTAGGACTACCTGAAGTCTGTTTGTCAGCATTTTTGGCAGGCCCAAGTAGAGCGCATTGCCATAGTCAAGTCTAGATACTATGGTGGCTGAGACCACAGTGCGTAGCATCGATTGGGAGAGGAGAGGGACTAATTTGCGCAACTGTCTTAGAAGACCTGTACAGGTGCCAACCACGGTAGAAACCTGGTTGGTCATTGAGAGGGCACTGTCCAATTTAATACCCAGACTTTTTACCGTGGCTGCTGGCTGTGGAGTTGGGCCCAGCTCCTGGGGCCAGTACACATCACTCCAGGAGGAGCACTTGGATGGTACTACCAGCACCTCTGTCTTTTCGGGGTTAATTTTAAGCTGGTTGGTGGACATCCAGTTGACCGTGTATCTAAGAATGTCCTGAGCGTGGGACTGGGCTTGTGCTGTGTCACCTATGCCCAGCAGCAACTGTGTGTCGTCGGCATAGTTGAACACCCGGCAGCCCATCCCCGCTAGTGTATGAATCAGGGGCTGTAGATATATGTTGAACAGGAGTGGGGATAGAGCTGAACCCTGGGGGACGCCGCAAGTCAGACTTCCCACTCCTGATACATTATCTCCCATCTGGATTCTCTGGGTTCTCCCAGATAGAAATGATTCCAGCCACCGAAGGGCTAAGTCCTGAATTCCAAACCCAGCTAGCCTATTCAACAGAATGGAATGGCTGACAGTATCGAACGCCGCTGATAGGTCTAACAAAATCAGGGCGCTCGGTCTTTTACTGTCAGCCATCCTTCTGAGATCGTCCAGCACCGAGAGCATGACCAACTCGGTGCTGTGATGTGCACGGAAGCCTGCCTGCCTCTCATGGAGTAGATGGTTAGACTCCAGATAGCTTGACATATATTTTAGTACATGTTGCTCAAGTACTTTAGACAGGAAGGGCAGCTGGGATATGGGTCGATAGTTTTTTAAGACATTGGGGTCTGCCCCCACCTTTTTCAGCAACGGTCTTACACGAGCTTCCTTGAAGCTAGTGGGGAGCCTGCCAGTGCTCAGCGATTTATTCAATGTAGTTAGGATATGGTCCTCTAGGATTGGACCTGCCAGGCAGAAAATACTTGGAGGGCATGGATCTGCTGGGGAGCCGGATTTTGTCTTTCTCATCAATGATTCGAGGGTTAGTGAATCTATGGGGGGAAATGATGATAGGCAGCTGGCAGTTGGATTTAGAGCGATATGCTGCTCAATTGGGCTGCACCCCATGCTTTTTATTTCGCACATGATAGTATCGACCTTATCCAGAAAATATTTCTGGAAAGTATCGCAGTCTATGCTACTTTCTGCATCCTGGGCTCTTTTTGTTAGTTCCTTCAGGATTTTAAATGTTTCCTTTTGAACATTGTTCGCCCTATTTATACGGACCTCATAGAATGCAGCTTTAGTTGTCCGAATAGATTTTTTGTAGCTACGAAACGCCGTCTTGTATTGTTCACAAGTAACTGTATCCTTATTTCTCCTCCAGTTTCTCTCTATATTACGCAGGGCCTTCCTTTGGTCCCTCAAGGCAGATGTGAACCAAGGGGCTCCCTTTTTCCCACTATTTTTTGTTTGAAGTTTCTCAGGGGCTATCTGATCAATGGCCTTTACCAGATAGTCCATCATGTTTTTACAATCCTGATCTACATCTTTATTAAGTATTATTGGCTGGACAGTACCTCTAAGTGATGTAGTCAGTGTATGTTGGTCTACATTTTTCCACTGCCGGGTCAGTCTGGTTTTCGGTTCTGGGCGTGGGAGTATGGTACCTAGAGGGATATCACAGTAGATCAGGTGGTGATCTGACCACATACACGGGAGGATTCCAGCAAGTACCACCCTAGGATCTGTTGTCCATATTAGATCTAGGGTGTGGCCTTTTATATGGGTGGGAGCGTTTACAAGCTGCTTGAAACCTAGAGAGGACATGGTTGTCTCTAGGGTACTGGCCGCTGGCTGTTTCCTATCTTTGTCCCAGTGAAAGTTGAAATCTCCTGTAGCTATGACGTTTCTATATCTGGAACACATGTCAGAGACATAGGTCATTAAGGAGTCATTAAACCCTGAGGTGGCGTTGGGAGGGCGATAGACTGTGAGAACTGTAACACACATGTTATCAAACATGATTTTTATCGCCAGTAAGTCGGCCAAATCCGCCGACTCCGCCAGTATTTTAGTCACAGCTAGATGTTTTTTAAAAATTATAGCCACCCCTCCCCCTCGGGTGTTCCCTGTGCGATTCTGCCAGTGGATATCGTAATTTTCAGGGACAGCAGCAATAATGTCTGGTATGGAGTTTATTTCATGTACAGTTGTGCGATGAGTGCTGGTTTGATAGAGCAGCTTTCCAACCAGCCTGACGCGTTTCAGGTTTCCCCTTTCTCAAAGGCTTGCGGTAAGTTCGTGCTGTGGCGTGCAGCAACTCCCTTAAGTGCAATAATGTCACGCCCCTTAATTCGGCAAATTCAAGACTCCTGGGAGTTGTAGTGCACAAACATTCACTCCGTATTTCGGCGCACTAATGACTGCTTTCGATGAAGCCCCCACTGGGCCCCCGCAACCATGCACAACTTAAATCCTTCGTCGTTGCTCCATATACGAGGATGGTGTATCCAAACCTCATGGCCTCCTGATAATATGGAGTGGTGCAATCTCGGCGGATGAGCGCCCGCCTCAATTTGTAAACACAAGGTAACTCAAATGAGATGCACTCGAGACAAACGACAGGTTACCAGCCTTTTAATTCATGTACAGATGTGCGATGAGTGCTGGTTTGATAGAGCAGCTTTCCAACCAGCCTGACGCGTTTCAGGTTTCCCCTTTCTCAAAGGCTTGTGGTAAGTTCGTGCTGTGGCGTGCAGCAACTCCCATAAGTGCAATAATGTCACGTCCCTTAATTCGGCAAATTCAAGACTCCTGGGAGTTGTAGTGCACAAACATTCACTCCGTATTTCGGCACACTAATGACTGCTTTCGATGAAGGCCCCACTGGGCCCCCGCAACCATGCACAACTTAAATCCTTCGTCGTTGCTCCATATACGAGGATGGTGTATCCAAACCTCATGGCCTCCTGATAATATGGAGTGGTGCAATCTCGGCGGATGAGCGCCCGCCTCAATTTGTAAACACAAGGTAACTCACATGAGATGCACTTGAGACAAACGCCACAGCACGAACTTACCACAAGCCTTTGAGAAAGGGGAAACCTGAAAAGCGTAAGGCTGGTTGGAAAGCTGCTCTATCAAACCAGCACTCATCGCACAACTGTACCTGAAATAAAAGGCTGGTAGCCTGTCGTTTGTCTCGAGTGCATCTCATGTGAGTTACCTTGTGTTTACAAATTGAGGAGGGCGCTCATCCGCCGAGATTGCACCACTCCATATTATCAGGAGGCCATGAGGTTTGGATACACCATCCTCGTATATGGAGCAACGACGAAGGATTTAAGTTGTGCATGGTTGCGGGGGCCCAGTGGGGGCTTCATCAAAAGCAGTCATTAGTGCACCAAAATACGGAGTGAATGTTTGTGCACTACAACTCCCAGGAGTCTTGAATTTGCTGAATTAAGGGGCGTGACATTATTGCACTTATGGGAGTTGCTGCACGCCACAGCACGAACTTACCACAAGCCTTTGAGAAAGGGGAAACCTGAAACGCGTCAGGCTGGTTGGAAAGCTGCTCTATCGAACCAGCACTCATCGCACAACTGTACCTGAAATAAAAGGCTGGTAACCTGTCGTTTGTCTCGAGTGCATCTCATGTGAGTTACCTTGTGTTTACAAATTGAGGCGGGCGCTCATCCGCCGAGATTGCACCACTCCATATTATCAGGAGGCCATGAGGTTTGGATACACCATCCTCGTATATGGAGCAACGACAAAGGATTTAAGTTGTGCATGGTTGCGGGGGCCCAGTGGGGGCTTCATCGAAAGCAGTCATTAGTGCGCCGAAATACGGAGTGAATGTTTGTGCACTACAACTCCCAGGAGTCTTGAATTTGCCGAATTAAGGGGCGTGACATTATTGCACTTATGGGAGTTGCTGCACACCACAGCACGAACTTACCACAAGCCTTTGAGAAAGGGGAAACCTGAAACGCGTCAGGCAGGTTGGAAAGCTGCTCTATCAAACCAGCACTCATCGCACAACTGTACCTGAAATAAAAGGCTGGTAACCTGTTGTTTGTCTCGAGTGCATCTCATGTGAGTTACCTTGTGTTTACATATATATATATATATATATATCCAATTTACAGGCGAAAATAAAGTATGCTCTCAGTAGAATAAGACGGATTCCAAAATAATGGATGGTCAAGTGTTTTATTTCACACAACGCGTTTCGGCAAGCAGCCTTGTTCACGTGTAAAAGAAAATCATGGACAGCAGTCTTACATATGCTTACGGTCACTCTCGTAATCGTGATCAACAAAGGACCTACTCTGTTGAGCAAACAAACAGCCGAAAATCGGCGGCCATCTTACACTGTGCAAAACCAAAGGGTTACATATTGTATTTGGTCAGGCTGAATGTACTTAAAATATTTGTACCAGGTTAAACATGCATGCATAATATAATATTGCCACTTGTCTAGAAAATCAAGAATTTCATTATAAACTTGACCAAAGTGGGTAAATCACGAGGTTGTATGGTGGCACCGTCTTATGCAATCTCCATTTTGGATCGGTGTCCCAACAACCAGCAATGCAACAAATATTTGGCAAAGTGCATACATGTTTTTGCATGAGATGACCTATTTCGACATCGTAAAGATCAACTGTGTGGTTAAGAATATAATTCTAATGCTCTCAAATAACACAGCATGTTAGTGTATATGGCAATTGCCACTACTATCACGTGATACTAATTACGCCCGCAATAGGCTAAATATTCGATGGAGAGAAACAGGTCCTTCCACCCTATCATGCAGATAACAAACCTCATATGATCTCATGGGGCCAGTGCTCCCACTACAGATTTGAATTGATGGTAATTTATATGTCATAGGTTATGGAATAAATACATCAGGGGGATATAACAAAGATATATTTCTGAATCTCCACACGTAATTACGTGCCCGGACTTACCGGTTATTGTGGAAATATATACTATCATACTGCCCAAGTGGGCTTTTAAGATGATGTATCCACAACTGAACCTTACCAACCATTATTACACTGTAATAATACATATCTTAGTATCGGCAGAGTGATACTCTCAGATTCAATGGTTAGGTGTCTGCACACACATATCAATATAAAGAGATTAGTATTCAAATACCACACATATGATTGGTAGACATTTCTGAAGACTGCTGAACGAAAATACAAACAGTGAAAACGTATGAAAAAGTGCATTATAGATCAGAGAAAAAGGGTAGGATGCCCGTGTAGGTGCTGTCATGTGGAGGGGCCCCTTCCTTCTCTCCTATAAAAAGATACAAATAATAAAAACCAAGATTAAAACCGTGAAATACAAAGTCAACAATTCACATTGCAAACTAGAGGCTAGAAAGGTGTAAAACTTATCTGCAGCTTGGACTAAATTTCAAAATGTATTCTATTCATGCAGATTATGCCATCACTCTAACAACCCATGTCACCAAAAACAATCTAGGTCCTGGACTAGGATCCTGTTTTAAGATGAATTGACAATTCCTCATCCATATTCAGCCCTCCCGGGGTCTTGGTTTGGAAATCTATGATATACCTAGATTCCCTTTGCCTTAGAGCCAGTACCCTATCCCCTCCTCGCAGATTCTTGGGGATATGTTCCAAAATCAGATAGCTCATCTCCGATACATTGGAGTAATGTCGGTCGTAGAAATGCCGAGCGACTGGATATTTGGTATCGTTGTTAGTTATCGCTCTCTGATGTTCTAATATCCTCTTTTTTGCTGCGCATGTAGTGCTACCAATGTACCAGAGTTTACATGTGCATTCTATAGCATAAATTACAAAGTTGGTGCTACATGTCAAAAATTGATGAATCTTTTTGGTCACCCCTCTGTAATCCAGCATTGCTTTATATTTGCTGTGCTTACATGCTTTGCAATGGCCGCATGGGAAAAATCCTACGAGGCCATGGTCAGTGGAGGTGGGATAGTTCATAAAATCATTTCTCACAACCAAGTCCCGTATGTTCTTATCTCTCCTGTAAGTGATGGTAGGTCTATCGGTGATGAGATCCCCTAGTGTGTTATCTGCCTTCAAGATGTTCCAATGTCTCGACACTATGTGTTTTATTTTCTGTGAGTCATTGTTGAACGTAAGGATGAGACGAGTGCCCGCCTCTCCTTGATCATCATCCCCTTCAATTTTGTCTCGTAGAGTCTCATCTCGTTCTACTCTTTCAGCACGGTCTCTTGCTTTATTGAGGACCCAACGTGGGTAACCCCGAGTGAGAAACCTAGCAGTGATCTTGTCTCTTTCCTCCCAATAAGACTCAGGGCTATTGCAGTTTCGTTTAGCCCTCAGCAGCTCCCCATAAGGTATGCTCCATTTGAGTGCCCCTGGGTGGCTGCTGAGGGCATGCAAAACACTGTTGCCAGCAGTGGCCTTGCGGAACAGGGTAGTTCCCACCTTACCATGTTCAATTTTCAGACTTACATCAAGAAATTCTACCTTGTTGGCATCAATGCTCCCGGACAGAACGATGTTATATTCGTTGGCATTAAGTTTGCCAATAAAGGTATCTGCTTCTTGTCTACTGCCATTCCAGACAATGAACAAGTCATCTATGTAGCGTCGCCACACGATGACTTTCGGAAGGTGTTCCTGCAATGTGCTGTCGCTCAAGATCTCTTGCTCCCAGTATCCCATGAAGAGATAAGCAAAACTGGGAGCAAAGCAAGAACCCATTGCAGTACCGTTCACTTGCCTGTAGTGGGCGCCATTGAATGAAAAAATGTTATTTTGTAGACAATATTTTATCATCTCCAAAATCATAATACTGTTATCGCGATATTTTAAGGGTCTCTGTTTGAGAAAAAATTCACATGCATTCAAACCTTGGACATGGTCAATTATCGTATAGAGTGATTGTACATCTAAAACAATAAAAAGATAACTCGATTGCCATGTCAGGTTATCAATTTTGCAGAGAGAGTCCTTGGTATCTCTTAAATAACTAGGCAGTAATACCACGAACTCTCTCAAAAAATGGTCAACATATTTGGAGATGTGTTCACTTACGCACCCAATAGAAGACACAATGGGGCGTCCCGGAGGTTTGGTGTTATTTTTGTGCAATTTGGGTAAGAGATATAAGATGGGTACCCTAGGATGGTCTTTTTTCAAGTAGCAAAACTCCTCCCACTCTAGGAGACCCTTGTCTTTCCAAGTAATCAATTTGTCCCAAATTAGAGTTATACTCTGATGGTAAATGTCCCAAGTTACATGTACATAGAAATTGGTATCTTCAAGTTGGCGTAAAGCCTCATTGATATAATCCTCTCTATCAAGAATGACTACATTCCCCCCCTTATCTGCAGGGCGAATAATTATTTCAGTGTCAGAGGATAAAGATTTGAGTGCCTGTCTCTGCGCCCAGGACAGATTACTGCCAGCATTGGTTGAATATTTTTTATTTTTACTGAATCTAAGCTCAGTAAGTGATTTGATAATGCAATGTTGGAAGGTATCTATGTTATCATGTGGCAAGGATGGTACAAAAGTGGATTTGATTTTGAAAGGTGTTTTAGCTACTGCTCCTGTTTTAATTTCCATATCTTCTAGTACCTGTGTCACATTGATCTCTGCTTGATCGCCTTCATCACTACGGGCTAATTCAGCCATAGTAATAAGAGTATCTATATCACCAATAGCCAAATTTTCATTATTGTGAACTTTACTCGCTCTGTTGTTGTGATTAAAGCCTTGTCTTTTCAATATGTGCCATTTTTTGAGTTTCAGTTTTCTCACATATTTAAATAGGTCTATCCTGGTTTCAGTATACTTAAAAGAAGAAGAGGGGCAAAAGCACAAACCCAGGCAGCGAGTTCTTTTTTCAGTGTCACTCATGGGTCTTTTAGAAAGATTAACTACTGTCAAATTTACCATTTTCATGTCCATTGGTAGTTCCTGTTTGAGCGGGTTCTGCGGTTTGCCATGGTACCCCTTCCTCTGTCTGTTGAACCAGCGTTGTGCAAGTCTCTTTTTTCTGTTCCGGCGTTTCCCCTGCCTCTTCCTCGTCCACGTCCCCGTGCTCTTGGTGGTGGGTTCTCTCATGTTGTTTGTCGATCCTTCTGTAGGACCCAAAATTTGTCTAAAAAATTGACTTGTTTCTGATTGCGTTCTTCTCCCGATGTGTTTCCTCCAGAAATGTCAGATTCAGTGTCACTTATCATGATGTTGTCGTTAGTTAGATTGGTGGGGTTGGTGGTGGTGGATGGGATGGATGTCATGGTAGTTTCTTGTGCTTTATATAGATGATCGTATTTTTTGCTGAAAGTTAGGATTCTTCCGCTTTCGTAATCGGCATAATCTCGATTCATCTTTCTTGCTTTCCTTGCTTTTATTTCTTCTTCATGTCTCCCAAGACGTTCTTTCATGGGATCAAGGATCTTATTGAAAGCGTTACTCTCCATTGATTGTTGTAATTCTGCCATGAGTAATTTAATCTGTTTAAGTAGGTCATCTCTGTCTTGCCACGCATATTTGATTAATATTTCCATCATCCCCTTCGAACTTAACGCTGAATGTTGTGACCATTCCTCCAACATTTTGGGGTTCGGGGCTTCATAAGTGGGAGTGACAAATATCTGTAATCCTCTTTGTGCCATATTTTGGTCTACATAATTCTGAAGAGATATGGCTTCCCACCATTTGGATATTTCCGCTCTTTTAAGTTTTTCCAATTTTTTTATTTTTTCTTCCAAAGCTTGGGTAGGTGGATCAGTTTTGTTATGACTGTCATGTCTGTTGCTTGATGTATTTTTTCTGCAAAATAGAGTAAGTGCTGCTGCTCTCCTTTCAGCCTCCTCCTCCATACTATACCACCACTTGACCAAAGATGTCTCAAAATAGGTACCGCCTTATTCTACCCTTCCCACAAATAAGGAAGTTACCTTTGCTGCCACAAAAATATATAAAGAAGACACAGAGTATTGACTGCCACACCTCCGGCAAGAAATGAAACTGTAAAGAACCGGACTAATCATTTCATTGTCAACAATGGTTGCGGAAGTCCTCTGTTTAGAATAGCCAGGTCACAGTGTATTCTATACTTCTCAGAGTACCATGTGCTACGGTAATGCAATGCAAACTAAACCCATCCGGCAATGCCGCCCTGCTAGTCGTTAACCCGAGGTGGTGCGCTGTAGTTACACGCCCTACGACGTTCAAACTCCCGTCCCCCACCCCACAGGACGAACACACAACGGGCAGGCTTACCTCTAAGTCAGCTGCAAGTCAATCCATCCAATGATGGAACCTCGCACCTTGGTACTATTTCGTCGCTTGCAGCCGGTCCAAATTGTAATCCTCGTTTAAATCCCAAACACGAAATTGCTCCTTCCGGATTACTGGGACCCTTGAAGGTTGGCATACACACCGGCGGAGCCAGCCGGCTAACAGCATCCAATTTACAGGCGAAAATAAAGTATGCTCTCAGTAGAATAAGACGGATTCCAAAATAGTGGATGGTCAAGTGTTTTATTTCACACAACGCATTTCGGCAAGCAGCCTTGTTCACATGTAAAAGAAAATCACGGACAGCAGTCTTACATATGCTTACGGTCACTCACGTAATCGTGATCAACAAAGGACTTACTCTGTTGAGCAAACAAACAGCCGAAAATCGGCGGCCATCTTACACTGTGCAAAACCAAAGGGTTACATATTGTATTTGGTCAGGCTGAATGTACTTAAAATATTTGTACCAGGTTAAACATGCATGCATAATACAATAGTGCCACTTGTCTAGAAAATCAAGAATTTCATTATAAACTTGACCAAAGTGGGTAAATCATGAGGTTGTATGGTGGCACCGTCTTATGCAATCTCCATTTTGGATCGGTGTCCCAACAACCAGCAATGCAACAAATATTTGGCAAAGTGCATACATGTTTTTGCATGAGATGACCTATTTCGACATCGTAAAGATCAACTGTGTGGTTATAACGCGTTTCGGGCACCACTTGCCCTTGATCACATATAATTAGAAAACCTATATATTCCAGCATCGGCTGTGTATACCATTACATGAATCTAATTTCCTGTAGAAATTGCGAGGGATAGAGCCTGCCATCTTCCTTATGATGGGCTTTTATACAGGGCATGTAATGTATGGAAGCATGGAGACCCTGCAGATAGATTCCATTTCAGAAGGATGCTAGCAGAAGGGTTAATATAAATGTTTTGAGCACATCTTATAAATAATTAAGGACATTTACCTAAAGCATTGTCTCTGAGAGAAACTGCTATGAGATCCAAGCAAATACTTTTTCTAAATCTGATAATATGTTTGCCATAGAGTGTGTGCTTGTTTGATCAGGCACATAGCGGGTGTTGTATGGAAGTGAATGTTTCTTCCGGAAACAAAGCCAGGCTGAAATGGTAAGACATTATTTAACCCCTTGTGTGTCGAGGACAGCTTGAAGCTGTCCACGGCCATGGTGGGCATGTACTGAGGATGGCTCCAATCCGTCCTCACACCCACCCATAGGGGAAGCGCTGGCGCTCCCCAGTGAGCTGCACCTCTAAAAGCCCCCACCAGGGATGGCTGCACAAATACTTCCTCTGCCACCACGCCGTTGGCAATCTGATTTTAGTGTGCACAGGACAGGCCAACGCCATCAAAAGCAGCTGGCGTCGCACTGGAAGCCATTTGTTTCCGGTGCTTCTGGAGAGAGGACCTCCTGCAGGTGAGTCCTTCTCTGAGGGGCTTTTGTTTTTTGAAAACAGACAGGGGGGGAAAGAGTATTTCCTTTACACATGTGTCTATTTAGAGTGGATTCCTGCTCCACGACAGCAGTGAGGGCCGCAATTGAGGAGCAGGAATCCTACAAACGGACCACCAGGGATTTCTTTTCTGTTATGGGGAGTTGGACCTTGGGCAAGAGTTGCTCCCCATGGGGGCAAAATAACAATTTTTGCCCCCCTGGGAGGTAGATCAGTCTTTTGTTTTGGCCAATCTGCCCCCAGGGAACCGAAACCCACTAGATTACCAGGGATTTTATTTTTGGGCATTGATTACGGGTATTGACACCTGGGCAAGGGTTTTTGGGGGAATCCACCCTGCCACCCAGAGGGCAGATCAGCTGTTTGTGGCTGATCTGCCCTCTGAGGGGGTGCAAGCCCACTAGACATTAAGGGCTTGTAATGTTCTGGGGGAGTGACCTCTCTGGCAAGGGTCGCTCTCCTTGCAGTGCATTGTTTTTCTTTTCTACACCTGAAGACTAATCTGCAGTTTTTTTCATTACAAAATGTGCTGATTTGGTAGGTTTCCCTAGGTGCCGGCTGAGCTAGGGCCCAAAATCCACAGCTACCCAAATTGCAAAAAGAACGTAGTTTTTCAGTGGAAAAATGTGATGTGTCTATGTTGCGTTTGGCGCCCTTTCGTGTCGCGGGCACTTGGCCTATCCATACAAGTGAGGCACTGTTTTTCTTGGGAGACTTGGGGGAATGTTGGATGGTAGGAAATTTGTGACTATCTGTAGATTCCAGGACTTTTCCTCACAGAAATGCAAGGAAAATGTTGCTTTTAGGCAAAGTTTGAGCTTTGCAGAAGATTCTGGGTAAAAAAAACTGGGTGAGAGCCACACAAGTCACTCACCCTAGACTCCCTCGGGTATCTAGTTTAAAAAATGTTAGGTAGGTTGCCCTAGGTGGTGGTTGAGGTGAGACCCAAAATCCACAGCTAGCCACCTTGTAAAAAAACATGCATTCAGCTGGGCGAAATATGATGTCTCTTAGGTCACATTTTGGGGTGTTTTGTGTCCCACTCAGAAGGCGAAGGCCCAGCCACACAAATGGGGAAACATTTTTATTGGGAGGCATGTGAAAATACAGAATAGTAGAACAATTGTTATTACCAATTGTATATCGCTACGTTGTGCCTTTTGAATGAAGTGTGTAAAACCGAAGACAATTTACAAAATGCCCTTTGAAACACATGCCAGTATGGGTACCCATAAATTCAGAGATGTACAAACAACTAATGCTTCTAAACTCAGCATCTAGCGTAAATTTCAGAAATACAGAGTTTTCCTTAATACCCTTTTTCCATATGAATTGCTGTATAGTCGGTACGCAGAAAAAAAAACCTTGTAAGGTGTTGCTCGTTTGTTGGCTCTGGGCACCTTGGCTTCTTGGAGAACCTACAAGCCCTATATATCCCTGCAACCAAAAGGGTCCAGCGGCTGTAAAGGTATATTGTTTTTGAAAATCTAGCATAGTAAGAAGTTACAGATGAAAAAACTAAACATAGATGGCTGCTCTTTTCAACTAAATTCCAATATTGTTTTATTTCAACTCTTACTTTTTAAAGAAAAACCTTGAAAGATCTACACAAATAACCCCTTGCTAAATTCAGAATTTTGTATAGTTTTCGGAAATGTATAGCTCCCCGGGATCCACTATGGGTTTCACATCTGTTTCCATCACAAACTGAAAGGAGGATGAAAGCATAAAAAATAGGAAAAATGGGCTGTCTCCCAGTAAAATGGCAACATTGTGTTAAAAACTCAAGTCTGTTTCTGAAAGCACATAAGATGGTGATTTTAGCACCGCAAACCCTTTGTTGATGCCATTTTCAAGAGGAAAAAACTGATGCTTTCATCTGCAGCAATTTTTCCCCAAAAAATAACATTTTTGCTATATTCTGACACATTTCTCAGTGCTCTCCCGGTAAATCCACCATTGCCGAATACCGTTAGACTCCACAGCATGTTGAGAAAAAGGACACAAATTGGGTGTGGATTACTTATGTGGATAGAAAGTTATGGAGGCCTAAGCGCAAACTACCACAAATAGCCCAAAAAAGGCATAACAATGGGGGAGAGGGGGATTAGGCCTATCAGGGTGCTAAGGATGTGCTGGGCCCGTCCTCAGCACCAGTGTTCACATCATGGCTCCAGTATGTCCTAGCACCCACCCACTTAGAAAGCACTGGTGCTCCTCCAGAGGACCCCCGCCATAGGCCTACACTGGGGTGGCAGCAGAGCACTTTTGCTGCCACTCCAACCCCTCCCCCAGTGATCTTCAACCTCAGTGCACACAAGGCATGCTAACATCATCAACAGGTGCCGAGGACATGCTGGAAGATATTTGCTTCCAGCTCGTCCAGGAAGTAGGATTTATTTGAGGAAAGTCTCACTCCCAGGAGGAATTGAGAGGTCAGAGAGACACTGGGAGAATGCAAAGAGTTTTTCATTCCCGCTGTGTCTCTCTAAAAGCATTCCTGCTGCGGGATCAAGGGTGGGACCATGATCGTGCCGCAGGAATGCACCACTAGATGTTAGAAATGTATTTTTTTGGTGGTGGGAGAGGCCCCTTGGGCAAGGTTCGCGCCCTAGTTGGAAATTACCATGTTTTGGCTCTTTTCCTTACGCCTTGTGGGCATGGGGAGCAACCTCTTGGGCAAGGGGGTGGAAACAATCTAGACACCAAGAAAGTAAATAATTATTTTTATGGAGACAGACCCCTTGAGCAAGGGTCCTTTCCCAATCCAGGGAAATATGTTTTTGCCATTTTCCTCTCCCCCTGGGGGCAGATGAGCAATTTTTTAAGCTGATCTGCTCCCAAGAGGTGGGGTAGGGGGAAACCACTAGACACCAGGGATTTTTATTTAGGTAATAGGCAAGCATCACTTCCCAAAAACAATAACACGGTCATGCCCCAAAAATATTGTGACATGTTTTGGCCATTCCCACCCTCCTGGGGGGACAGAATTATCATTTTGTAGCTTAATCTGCCCACAAGGGGTGGGGGGCGGAAAAGCACTAGAAAACAGAGATTTTGTATTTATGCATGGTTGGGAGTGGCCCCTTGGGTAAGGGTCACATCCCAAAAATATTGGGACATCTTTTGGCTGTTTCCGCCGTCAACCGCGGGTGTATATCAGCCAGTTTTCCAGGCCGATCTGCCCCCAA
The DNA here is from genome assembly GCF_964204655.1 of Triturus cristatus. Lineage (NCBI taxonomy): Eukaryota > Metazoa > Chordata > Amphibia > Caudata > Salamandridae > Triturus > Triturus cristatus. Next base: position 310,112,774 of record NC_140587.1, on the reverse strand, counting down.
GGGGAGCTTAAAACCACTATACACATGGGAATTTGTATTTATAGATGTTGGGGTAGTAGCCCCTTGGGCAAAGGGCACTTCCCAGTATTGCCCATGCATGTCCTTTGTTTTCAGCTCCCAGCTTTCAGCATATCAGATTTTTTTGTATGCTACCTGACCACAGTGGTGGCAGAAAATCACTAGGCATCAGGAACACATGTTTGTGTGATGGACTGGTAGTTGCCTTTGATGTTTGTGGGAACTGGAATTTGGCTAGCGGTATGTGTGGACTGCTGTGTGCCTGACTGTTTGGCTGGTGGTGTATGTGAATTGTGTTTGGCTTGCATTTGTCTGGGGTACCAATTATATGCCATATTTTGTCCCCCTCTTAATGGCAAATCAGACGGTTGTGATGCTAATCTGCCCCAAGAGGCAGACTACTTTGTGTTTTATAATGGTTACTGTTTTATTTCTTCTCATCATTTGCATTGGTCACATTAATGTTTTATTTCTGCTTTTTATTGTAGTTCAAAGCTTTTCATTTCCTTGGTTGCGACTTCTACTTGCAGTTTCAGCACTGACAGATCTGCAGTTTGTGTAGTTGCATGTGGTTGTTAAGAAAACTTTTTAAATATATTTACTTCAAATGAGTATCATTGCCCCGCATGATTATCATTTTTTTTCAACTGTTGTAATAATTGCAGCATAATTAGCTTCTGTTTTATTGTGTGTCAAATTCACTTTGTATTTGTACAAGATGTGTATTGTGTTGTCTTTCTGTGTAATTTTCTCTTTTTCCTTTATAATGGGTTATCATTGATGTCGTCTGTGTCTGAGCAGCGTAGTTGCAGTTGATCCTCAGTCTTTCTTTTTGTGGCAAGTGAGTGGTATTTTTGGTGTATAAAGTTAATTGTGTGATTTGCATTGATAATTTTTTCTATACCATAATGTGCCAGTAGTTGTATTTACTGATTGAAACAGCCACAGTTTGTTGAGTTGGAGTTTGAAAGAATGTTGTTTATTGTTGTTTTGTTGTGTGTCATTAGTAAGCATTATGGCTGCCCATAGGCTGACCGCCAAGCATGTTGTGGGTTTGATTTTTGAATCTGCCTCTGAACATGGCTCTGAGACTGACCCTGCATTTGAGGAAGAGGATCAAGTTGAGGATGCTGGCATTTAATTTTCTGCCTGAGATGAATCATCTGATGATGAATCCACTGTTAGTGCTGATGAAGCGCCACCTTTGGAGGAGGTCACTGACACGCTAGTATCAGTGACCTGATACGCTAGTAGTACAGCAAGAGCAAGATAGATTGTATGCAGGGTCTGAAAAGTTTCCATTAGAAGTGCTGAACCCTGGGTTGCCCCAGATATTGTGCAGCCTGTTTAGCCTGCCTTTGGTGGTTTTGCTGGGTGTAGAGTCTATATAGAGATCTTTTTGTCCATCACTTTTTTCCAAATGTTTAATGATTATGTGTTTTTGGATGATATTGTTGAGCAGATTAAATTGTATGCAGAACAGTTGTTGAGGGACAACAGTGCCACACTTAAAACCCACTCTAGAGCTACCTGGTGGACTCTGACAAATCTCTGTGAGACTAAGCAGTTCTTGCATAGACTATATGTGCTGCAAAGATCAATAGACAGAATCAGATAAGAGTAATTAGCAATATAAGGACAGTTAATAGAATGAACAGTTCCACCATTTTGATAAAACAAAGTATTTATACAAACATATAAGACAATATTTAGATAGCATACTCCTACTATGCAGTCCCTAACCTAAGCATCTAGGGTGTGTGTGTTCTGCCAAGAATCCTATATTGGATGGTCCATCGCCCATTACCTGAAGGGAAAGTATGTAGGGCCCCTTCGTGGTCACAGGTTGGAAATCCGTCCTCGCAGAGGGATCAGCAAGCAGCTAGGCTGAGGTTTCAGTGTTTAGTGAACTCATAATGACAGCCAGTGCTCCTATGCCAAAACCTGGAAATGCTTGTTTATTTATAACAAAAAAGATATACTTGTTCCGTGCAGAGAACTTAGTCATGCCGCCATTGTTTGTGATCTATTGGTATCTGCATCACCGCATGGATGGAAAACAAACAATCACACTTGCACAATGCATGTTCAGACCTTGTATGGGATGTTCAAGTTGTCATGATAGTGTTCATAAGAAGTGGAATTTGTAAGCAATGTACTTTCAGCAAAACAAATCCTACACTGTCATGTACACACGTGTGTTACACGTCATTGTGTGAGAGGCGTAGCTATGAGCGTCTAGATGGCAGTCACATTTTAAGAGTGCGCAGGGCCCCTCCGTCATCCGCTCGCATCCTACCCTATAGAGAGGAACCGTGGACATCTCTAGTTACCCAGCGGTAATCCAGAGACCCGCTAAGACGTTTCGACTGGCTGGGGATAGCTGACATCGACAGCGGGGGCAGATAATCTGAAACACGGCCTGCATACAAGATGGCGGCGCCCAGGAGAGAAGTGGATGCCGGCCAACCATGTTGAGCTGCAGCTGTTTTCGTGTACACTCGAGCCTTGAGCGACTGCTGGGACCGCTGTCAGTCCGCCTTGGCTTCATCCTTACCCGGAGACTGGCATGGGGTTCCCCGACCGGCTACCAGTTTTACAGCACCTGAGAGACTGACTCTACATGGTCAGCCGGGGTACTTTGACTGAGACAAGCACATGAAGGGGCCCAGTGGAAACACATGGTGGCTGCGCTCTGGGGACATACCATCTGTGACCTGCCTCCCAACAGCTGAGGAGGCAAGATGGCGGGGGAAGATTGTGTCCTGCCCCTGCTGCTATGAGGGAGAGAGAGTCTTGAGAGACACTGGCGTCCCCTGGCTCTGACATCGACTGGTGACGCCAGAGCTGTGTCTGCCCTGCGGTGCTTACTGTCTGGGAGAGCAGGGAGGCTGGGGTGGAACTCCCTCGTCCTCTGGGCTTCCCTGGCCTATTCACCCCCAGCTCTCAATAACACCAATAGGGTGCGGATATCGGCAGTGGGGCATGGTGGAGGAGGCTCAGATCTCTGAACTCGTAAATAAGGACACAGACCCATTGCTGGACTGGGCCCGAGGGAGAGGATTGCAGGCCTGTTGCCTGCGATGGTGACCCCCTCCAACCCCCTGGGCATGATACGCATTGCTCCCCCTGAGTGGGAGCAGGTCCCTGCTCGACATCAAGGACTATATGAACAGGGCTAAAAAAACAGGGCAGCCTCACAACCATCTGTGGATACAAGGGGATCGTCCCTCAGAGCTTGAAGGTGCCATCCTGTCTCAGGACTGGAGGTTGGGCTAGGCAAAGCAGCATTGCTGGTGGATGTGGAGTGACCTAGACACTGGGACAATCCTGTGACACTGGAGCTGGGTCCACACTCGTACTCACCTGGGTGCTCCCCCACTTCAGCACTGTCCCAGAGAGGGGATCTTGAAGCACGTCCTAGTGGGGGCCTGGAGGAGTGAGAGGGGCGGTGGCCTCCGATGTCCCTGGACCCCAGGTCTTCACTGGTCCTGACCAGACTGACCCCTCTCGAATGTGAGCTGTGTGGTGAGAGTGGGCAAAGACAAAGCAGCGAAAGCTGCCTCCCTCCTAGACCCACATGGACCAGTGCACTACAGGATGCTCTGGTGCTGGTGGTGCGGTGCTGCCTAAGACCCCTCCCCCAGAGGGAGAATTCGCTATCATCCTTCAAGCCATATGCACCTTCCAAGTCTCTGTGGAAGCCAACATAGTAGAGGTGCGCGAAGACGTGGCCCTCATCAGACAGGATCTCTGCAATGCCACAGCCAGAATTTCGGAGGCTAAATCCAGTCTGTCTACCATGGAAGACGACCTTGCGGCAATGAGGGGGCAGGTATCACGGATCCTATCTCACACAACCGAGCTCCATAGGTGTGCAGAGGATGCTGAAAACCGTTCAGAACAATCTTCGTTTTGTGGTTATCCCAGAGGAAACAGAGCCCACGAAGGCCGCAGCTTTCATGGAGACCTGGATCAAGACGTGGATGCCCTCCGACCGCCTCTCATCATGGAATGTTGTGGAGCGGGCCCACCAAACCCTTGCGCCTAAACCGCTGCCGGGGGCCTTGCACCGGTCCATCATAGCCTGCATCCTCAAATTTAAGGACAGAGATGCCCTCCTTTAGAAGGCCCGATCTCATCCCAAACTCTCCTGTCATGGAAGTAAGGTGATGATCTTCCCTGATTATGCCAGAATGGTGCAGACACAACGCCAATCCTATAACACAGTTAAACAGAAACCCCGAGGCTTCAACCACCCATATCGTTCCTATTCTGGGCCCAGCTCAGGGTGATTATAAACAATAAAAGCTACTTTTTCGACTCCCCTGAGGTGGCATGAACCTGGGCCATGGAAGAGTCACCCTACAAAGCACCACTTCCTCTTCCCCATGCGGACACATCCTTGCATTGCAACAGATGGGGCTGCTTAACCTCAGAGGAGACACGCCTGCTCCCGTCAAGGTGCAACACCCAAAGAAAGCCTTCTCCATCACCCAGAGCGGCTACAGGGAGCACGTCCGGTACCCTTGTGAATGCTGAGCCACACTGTCTCTTGCGGGAGCTGGGATCACGTAGGGGGGCACCTTGGGGACGGTCTCTGACTTCACTGCGGATAGATCAAAGGACTCTGACCTTTCCTGAAGTCCGGTGATCTGAGGAGAGACTCCAGGAGGTAGCAGATGAGGCCTCACGCCCGCCTCGACAATCATAGATAGTCCCAGACTCCAGAAGCTCTCCAAATCCTGCAACATGGAGAGGTCCACCACTGCATTCTCAAATCACTCTGTTTGCTTTTGTTTTCTCTGTTAGGGCGATAGATGTTTCAGGGGAAGAAGTATGGGGAGGGGGAATGGTCGGGGTAGGATTGCTTGGGAATTTGTTTTCTTGTTATTATATTTCTTCCAGTTGTCCACATCACTTGACACGACTTTTCCATACCCCCACTTACAGACGGCATATACCAGAGACACCCCTGCTCCCATGTCCTAGGTAGCCACTGCCCATTACTAGCATGCCAAGGGTATGATAGGGTATTATGTGCCGGATTCATATGAGGCTCTCGGGTGTGACAATTCTCCTACACCACTCCTTTCCTTTTGCGGTCACCCAGGATATTAACGATCCCCATGGATGCTTTCTGACTCACACAGGTAAGATGGGGGGATATACCCTAAATCTTGTTTCAGTTCATGTACCCCCGACAGCCCTCGAGCCCTCTCTCTGAAACCTCGCAGTCACGTTGTCGTCCCTCCCTCAGGGACTGACGGTGATCAGGGAGACTTTAATGCAGTTGTAAACCCTGCCTGCAACGCTACCAGGGCTCCCTCCCCTCACCGGTGCACAAGTGCCAAGCACCTCTCGGAATGGGCCTTCAAGTTCGGCTTATGCGATGTGTGGAGAACATGGAATTCCGATTACACCAGTACACTCACACCTCTGCTGCGCATCATTCACACTCGTGCATTGATTTGATGTTTATGCCCGCCCCTGAATGTCGCACGGTCACTAGTATTTAAATGCTCGCCCAAGGTGCGCTGCTCCCAATATGGTGGCTCAACGCCTGGTTTCTTGAGGATGGGAATTTTAGAAAGGCACTGGGTGAGGAGCTTAGGCATCACGTCCAGCCCAACAACGGCATGGTCTGTTCACATGGCACACTATGGGCGGCCAGTTAGGCAACTCTTAGTGGCTTCGCTAAAGGATATCTCAGAAAGAAATACTTGGCCCAAGAAGAGCATCTTTCCCAACTACAGGCCCGCATCCTCCGGTTGGAGCAGGTCTCGGGTGCAACGGATGGGGACACCGAGTTCCACCAACTCGAGCTCGTGCGTGAAGAAATACATCATGTTGTCCTATTATCTGCTATGCAGAGACTACAGCTTGGGAGACAAAAATGGCAAGCTCTTTTATTGGCTGGCATCTCGCCATCTGGCCAATTGGATAGTTCCCAAAATTCAGGATGTGGAGGCCTGCACGCAACACACTTCCGCTACCATTGTGCTCATCTTTGCTATATATTATAGGCGCCTTTACTCAGCGGCCTCAACCTTGGCCTCAGGACCTAATTCCAATTTCATATGAGATCTGGGGATCTGGGTAGTATTTCATCTGGAGCTTACCTGGTCCCTCAACATTACCCAGCTACTAAAGAAAGCCAAGGAAGGCCTCCAAAAATGGCAGACCCTCCCCTTGAATCCGCTGGGAAAATTGCCTTGTACAAGATTATAGTAATCCACCGATTTCTATACGTACTGTAAAATCTGCCTCTCCATTACCTGCGCCACTGGTTTTATGCCCTCGACAAAATGGCCACAACGTTCCTCTGGGGTACCTTGAGACCACGGATGGCTCTGGCCCATTTCCAAAAAGCCCCATATGATGGTGGGATGGGGATGACCAACCTTTTCCTTTATTATATTGCAGCACACCTCCTAGTGATCAATGACTAGATCTCCGGGGGATGGTCTGATCCTGCCTACCAGTTAAAGTAGATGAACCTGGGGTTCTCGCAGATCCAAGCAATCCTCTATGGATCCCCAATTCTCCATGCTACTACGGCAGTGTGTCACAACTATTGTGCAAGTGACTGGTGCCAAAGGAATAAGAACCCAGCAGTTGAGGAGATTTCCCCATGGATTAAGAAGAAGACAACATCCAGCATCCAAACTTCTGTTAAAACATTGTGTGAGGCTCATTAACCCCTTGCGTGTGGCGCATGACGGAACCACGCCGCCATGAGCCACGGGCGGCGTGTGCTCATGACGGCGTGGTTCCGTCATGCTGCGGCCATTGGCAGCCGCTCCTCCCACGCGGCACTGATTCCCCGCCTGTGCGGGCGAAATAGATAGTGGGCGGAGTCGTGACAGAACCACGCCGTCATGAGCACAGCTCGCCCGTGACTCATGACGGCGTGGTTCCATCACGAGCATGGCGGCGCCGCGCTCACCCCACACCCCCCCCTAGCGCCGCGGCAGAATTCGCGCCGCAGCGAAGGGGTTAAAGAGTCCCGGTTCACGGTCTAGTGTTTCTAGACTTGCGACCGACAGAGAACCTAATGCGCATGTTCCACAAAGGAACTATGCACTTCAATTTTGACCGTGCGTGGAGCAAGAGTCCCCTCTACGCACAGCGCGTGTTGTGGTGTTTTCTGTTTTCTATTTGAAAGACGGTAGTAGCATCCTCTCATTTCCAGTATTGGCAAGTAAGAAAGCATGCAGATAACTAAATGCATGCGCGACGAGGGAGCATCTAGTCAGAGAGTTTTTGCCCTGATGAAAGACTGATTTTGTTTCGTGAGAGAATCTGTGAGGTAACAACAAGCATTAAGTTACAAGCTGTAAATATTTAAAAGTAAAGACTTACTTGAAGGTTCTTCGCTGAAGGAAAAAAAGTACACAACATAGAAGAACAAACGATATTGGACATTATTTTCTGTAATATAATTTTGGAGCAGTTGTACAGTACTGTAGGGTAAATATCACATTTGAATAGACATAGAGCAGCTAAGTTGGAAGAGTTTGTTGTTTATGTCTTAATGTAATTCTCCACAGCTGCAGTCGCAATCACATCTTTATACCCACAGCATAGAGAGCCGCAATAGCCTTAGGTCTACATGGAAAATACAGAGTAGATAACCCAAGAATAAAGACTATCAAAATAATGTTTTCTAGGTTTCTCAGGTGCAGGTAAAAAACTATGCCTCAACTATCCAGACCAGAAGCAAGGGAGGACTATCGTTCTTCACCACGAAGGCTGTCTCTCTGTTTTTCTTCCAATTCCCCTTTCCCCCCTGCTTTAGCTGTGACTGAGATCTTCCACGAGTGGCAGTTGAGGCGGTTGGGCATTGGGACCATCGTCGACTCCTGTGGCCTGGACTTGAAATCTGACACAGTGACTGGTGCTACGTGCTTCGTTACAACCTCTGGAATGCTAAACTCACACTTCAGACAACTTTCTGGCAGGGCACTTCGATGGTGGAGGTGGTGGCGTTAGAAGGGTTCTAGAAATGGGATCTTATTGGCATTATGCAACTTGGGGATTTTTGGTCGGGGGGTCATCTGCGCACCTTTCAGAACTTGCAGGGCTTATACTCCCTTAACTCCACTTAGTTTTATAAATACCTACAGCTCCAGCATGCCATTAACCTACACGTTCCTGTGGGTAGTACACTTCCTGAGTTCAGTCCATTAGAGGCCAAACGCCTTATTGGAGACCTGGGGCAGGGGGTCTGTGTCCCAGATCTACCGGTCTCTTGTTAAAAATTCCCCTACCACACTAGCTCACCTGCAGGCAGGACGGGAGCGATGGTTGGGACCCCTGGAAGATAAGTACTGGCGGGACGCCATTATAGCCCCGTGTAATCACTATCTCAGCCAGACTGAGACTGATTCAAATTTATTATCTGTACTGCGCATATCTCACTCCAACCAGGCTGCACCAAGCAGGGTACCTTCAGACTCCAAGTTGCCTGTGGTGTGTGGAGACACCCACAGACTTTTATCACACGAGTTGGTCCTGCACTGCATTAACAAAACACTGGACGGACATAGTAAATGAACTAAGTGAGGTCTTGGGGTGGGAGGTCCCATTCACTACCTTGGTCCTTCTGCTAGAGGTTCTGGAAGTCGTGGGAGGCTCCTCAACTGCCAGAGAATTTCTGGGTGGCATAGTGGCCAAGCGGAAGGACCCTGCCGCCCCCCACGGTTTCATGGTGGCACAGAGGACTGGATTGGTGTGCCTCGCAGGAAAAGCCAGTATATGAGGCAAGGGGGTGTCTGACAAAATACAAACAAGTATGGTGCAAATGACTGGGCCTACTGGGCTAAAAGCAATATGGATGTGTATTGATTCCCACTATTTCTGTGACTCTGGTATACTGTCTGTCAGAATGCAATGCAAATGTATCTCCTTCCTGAATACCACATAATAATTATGAAATCCACTGTGTGTTTTCGTGCTAGGAATTATTGTGTCCACGATTTAAAACCTTTTTACCTAATAAAGTTGATTATAAAAAAAAAAGTCATTGTGTGAAAGAGAAGGCAACTTGTAGAACCTGTACATGTAAAAGGCAGCGTTTCTCACTGGGCCTAACTGAGACACATGACACCCACTCTGTCAATAAAATCAACTAATAATGTATCTAAATAGGATGAAAGCCATGGTAATTAATACTACAGCATAAGTATATAGAAATGATTGTTAAAATCTATCTAAAAAAACTATTTAAAAAGGCAATCATACAAGTTGAAAGCCATAGCAAGAAGAAAGTCATTAAAAACAAACGTAAATTAAAAATAAAACAATTTAAGATGTTAAAAAAAGGCAGAATTAAACATTCCCACCAAACGGAATAGCCAAATGTTTATGTGTTCCGAATGGTAGACAAAGCATTTCAGTTTCCAGCAACCGCAGACAATCATACCAGAGGCACTCCTCGGAGCAGGTTTATGGAGCAAATGTGTTCCCATTCAGGCCCCCACAGCAGCCGCTGAGGGAGTAACCAGAGCCAGTGGAGGTTCCGCCAAACCAGAGTCAAGATCCAACACAGCAGGAAGGCTCGTAAAATGAAGCCAGGAGCAATGGAATATGCAGTGGACAGCAATACAAATGCGCCTTTGAGGGGCCACCAGCACATTTAGCTCCAAAGGCTCAACCAATTGTCTTCCCAGACACAAATCCAAGGCACACTCAGAAGTGCACGGTAGACAGCGCAATACAGGCTGCATGCAGTGAAGCCAAACAGGACAAAATGAAAAGAACCAATTTTCATTCAGTTCTCGAAGCAAAGGTGCGCCAAAGCAATGTACCATGCATTCATGGCACAGTAGCACATGTGGTAGTGCCAGCTCCATTTCCTCTTGAAAATGGCACATGCATTGCCGAGCAGAGAAACTAAAATCACATTCCTGACAATCAGGAACAGGACCAGCGAAAGACCTTCAAAAATGCTTCTGAGCACGTAGTGTATGAAGAATGAAATGACTCTGAAAACTGTCTGAAAGGTGCTAACCAACCCCGAGCCTATATTTTTTTTTAAAAGTGGGCTATTCCTGTTGTACTAGACATATTAAAAATGCGGTGCACTAGCTCCTCAAAATGTCATGGGAAGTTAGTGCTAAGTATCTCCAAAGAGGACCTTGCAACTTGAAGATCAATCGTCTCCTTTGCAAATGTTAAGGCCACATCTTTCTGACATACTAAGGCTTTCAGTTTGCTCAGGGCATCAAAAGGTAAGATTTATCGAAGGCCAAAGCGTTGCCACCCCAACTGTAGGGGCTGATAGAAACAGTACTTGTGTTCAACAAGTGAAAATGGAATGAACCATCACCAGATAGGGAACCCCTGGCTTCATTCCAGAGCAACCTTGTCTGTTCAGCATTAGGTAACTTCCATTAGAGAGCAATCTGAAAGCCGGACGAATCACGGTCACTGGGGAACCTTTCAATTAGCAAGATACGTTTTCTACGTAAACGTTACTGGCCCATGAAGCAAAACGTTCTTGCACACTAAGGATCCACTTAAAGTGTTCTCACAGTCTGAACCGCTGAGAAAAACGGCAGTCTCCCGAAATTTGAAAGGTAAATCCCAATACTCATTTAAAAACCCTTCCCCCAATGTTTCATATCTTCCCAATTGGTGGTACTGCAGACAGTACTGAAAATTACATGTCGAAATCGGCAGGATGATGTACCCATGGATCATCCAATCTACGGATTGTGTTTTAGCGACAGTGAAAGGTAACTTCTCTAGTTTTTCTATGTGTAACATAGTGTACCTTGCTTCTTTTTGTGCCATGAGCATTTGCTGTTTTGTAAGGTGGTAAGAGAAAATCAGGCTTGTGGCATTACTATGTCACCAGGGCATGAGGCCATAATGTAGTGTTTGTAGTGTCAAGATCAATAGTAGAAAAGAACTAAGTTGTGACTGCTCATGTAATGCAGATGTCTTGTTGCACTATGTCTATTGCCAATGACACTATGTTCCCAAAGAGTATATTCTAGAGGACAAGGTGCTCGTACCATATTCAACCACTGCTAGAGCTTATGCTAAATTGGCCCTGTCAATTTCGGGCAGTCTTTCGGCAGCTTCCTGTTGAAAGACTTTCCATATTTCATTGTGTATTGCATACAAGGGGCATTTTTGACGTGATTTCCGAGGACCTAATAAAACGTTCCTGAGTTCCAGGTCATCAGATAAAAGGGATGAGTGTTGTTTTACTAGAGACAGTGTTGAGGTCTTTAGCCATTCAAGGCACAACTTCCCAATACTGTAGGTTGTCACCATCCCGAGTGTTCAGACTGCACATGCCGCATGTTAGGCCTGCTAGTTTTAAATCCCTCGATGTCAACTAGGAATCATGCCTGACATGCATTCGTGTCTAGTGTCCAAACTAACCATCCATTCCAATTGGGGTCTGATGAATTGTATGTGTCATTACGTAGCATGGTGTCCAATGTATCATCAATGTATTTAGTAAACTGCCACCAGTTTTTAAAGCATGCATGTGGTGTGTTCAAATCTTTCATCTTAGCTAATTTAAGACATGTCATTTGTGCACAGTTTTGTTCAGGAAAATCATTTGTTTTGGTATTAGGCATGCTCTAACAAGTCCTCAGTTTCCTGATCCTGTCAGTCCTTTCTTCCGCCAAATGGAATTTACATCAATGGTGTCCTTCCAAAATTCAAAACCCTGTTGGGATAGCTGGGAAAGAAAGGAAGCAGAATATATCAGCATGGTGTCTGTTAGCATATTTTTCCTTGCAGGTGATGGTGAAAGCCTACAGTAATAAGGCTGGCTCCGATGTATCATAGCCCGAAAAATAAGACATTTCTCTGCAGATGTTTTTTAACTACCGTGTGGTGGTGTAGGGCAATGTTCCCATTGTGTGTAATTGAAAACAGCACGTGGAATACTTGCTTTATACAAAACTTGATAACCGTAATGTTTAAAACAAAACCTTCATTCAATTCATTAAAGAAAACACAGTAGAATGCTCTAAATCTTCTAGCATTTTGTGCACTGTATCAATGTCCCAATCGTCAGAAACAGTACTAGGGGTAATGACATCATTCAATGACATTTTAAATAAATAAGCAGTTTTGTAAAAGTTCAGTGGGGCCATACACATCGTACAATACCTGATCCCAAATAATCCTGTCAGGAACTGTAACAGCTGAAATGTTCACCGGGGAGAGGCCTCTTTCTTCTCGGTGTGATAACAAATGTGATTTACGAACCAAGTTAACTAGTTGTACTGTAGAGCGTTCTGGGAGATAATGTCCATTCAGAAGTAGGAAAAAGAATGTCATAAAACCAATACAAAGGACCAGGAAAGGTAATGAGATTGTAATCCAAAATTGTAGCCATGGAGAAGCAAAATACTTCCTTTTCAGCCAAAGATAGAAAACACGCTCTTCTAACCTGAATAGTAGAGGTGGCGGTGTTGGTGGATCAGATGAATCTGAACAGAAGTCCTCAAAGTCGATGAAGTTGCCAGACTCAGTCCTATCTATTTTTTGGCAGCTCAGCAGGTTTTGGAGAAATGAGAGATGACTTGATTTGTAGCACTTTGACATAGACTGTGCTCTTTTCAGGTTTCCAAATCGAAATCTGTGTTTCTGTACTAACTGACTGTACAATTGTTGCAGTTGCAGCAACAGGTAGAAGGCATACTTTGTTGTTGTTGATTGTTGTTTCTCATTGGAGACAGGATGATTCATTAGTTATTAAAGCTTCCATCTGCACTCCCTGTATGGTAGTGTTATATTTCATATAGGTACCATAATATAGGCCACGGTAACTTTGTTACACTTCACCTATATTCTTCCCTACATTACACTTGTCACGGTTTACAGAGACTGACCTTTTACCTAGATATTACACTGCATTCAGAACGTGGGTTTTCCCTAGTTTGAAATCTCATACATTATGCATGAGGATTCTTGGAAGCACAGCAGGGATAAAATCTCCTATATAAAATCTATGTACAATGTACATGCCCGACATCATTCTTAGGCCGACACAGTAATACAGCAAAGTAGGACCCCTGGAGAGACCTATGGGTATATATACATCACATCTTGCTAAGATAGACTGAGGAGACTGAGACTTGCCGGCTGACACACTGACCACAAACGCTGAGGTTCCTGCATGCTGATACTCCAGCTCGCAGTGGTCTAACATTCATGATTACTGCAAAATGGTAGAGTTGTACAATCAGTTTACTTTCATAATACTGCTAATCATTTATATCTTATACTGTCTAACAGTTGTTGCAGCTCATCTGTTTTACATCAGAATAACAACTGTTCAATAAATGCTTATTGAAAACGCCCAGCCTGTTTATTCTGTGTATCTCTCTGAGACAGACTTAGTGAGCACAAGTGACTGAGCAAAAGGTAGTATATTGTTTCCTTTTGACATCCATACATGTTTGGCTGTTTTACAGGACCTAAATGAATCCACGGCACTATAGAGTAATGTCCAGGTGAAAATGATCACCACTGGGGAAGCAAAAAGTGTCGCGGCAAGACCTGTCTGGATCCCTAAAGTTGGGGATCTGGTCAGAGAGAAAATAGCAGACAAAAAAGAACTTGGACCATCATTCAGAAAGCCTGTACCTGTCCTGGCAGTTGAAGGAACAAGACAGTTCTTCTGCCACCTCTTGCCGGTAAAAAGGAGAAAAGATTTGTCTCAAGAGACCTGATCAAACTACACTATGTGGCCAATACTGGCTGCTTGGACTGGCTGCGTGGACTCCGGAGTACAAGACACCCTCCTCTCACAACTATACAAGTAGTTCAAACAGAAAGACTCATTACATTTGAAGGGTCACCTACACGGAATGATAGACTAAGCAACAATGCAATGGAACCCATTCCGCTTGAAGCTGAAGTTCAAAATGAGAACTCCATTGAAAGACAAATTTCAATTCGGCCAAACACGGATATCTACGTCAACGTGCCCCAACAAGAGCAAGCTACAATTTCCACAAGACCTGCGGAATTACTGAAAATTGACCGAACTGCATCTGGCTATTTCATTGACTTTGATACGTTTTTGTTGGACCCAAGTGAACCTGAAACGAAGCCAGCCCAAAAATCTAATCTACAGCGATTAAAATATTTTCTAAAATTTCTTGAAAAGACTTACCTGGTATCACCTTGGGTGGAACTCTGGGAATCTACCGGAATACTTTTCTTCTTTCTTTTCTGGATAGGCCTAGTAACTGTCTTTAGTATGCTTATAAATGGAACTGATCTTCGAGAAAGCTCTGCAGCACAAAAAGTAAATATGATTCTGAAACCGAGTCTATCATCACATTGTGAAATGAGAGACCTATCATCAGTGAACATTACAGCAGTTCCTATACCTGACGGTATAGTTTGGGAAAACGTTGATTACGATATATTTGGCCCGACTGAACTTTTAAAAATACCACATTTATTCAAAATTTCATTAAGTGATATCATTACCTCCAGTACATTTTCAGATGATTGGGATTATGAAACTGTAAATAATATGTTGTCTGATTTAGAAAAATCTGCTTTTTTCTAATAATGAAATGTTAGAAGACACATCAGACTATGAAACAATGTATTGCTATCAACATTATGGTCATCACTTTCTGCATAAATCTGTAATCCCAGAAATATTTTCGCACACCACCAATGGGAACATAGCCCAACATCGCCGAAAAGCAGTTCAAAAACATTTGTACAGAAATTTCCTTATTTTTCAGGGTTAAACAAGTCAGTCCCAGCCTCATATTATTATAAGGTTGCACCAACACCAGCACAGAAAAATATGTTGACAAACACCAAACAGATTTATTCTATTTCCTTTATTGTCTGAACAGGGTTTCGACTTATGGAAAGACACCATAGACTTAAAATCGGTCTGGGGTACTAGAGACTGGCAAGTACAGGAAACAGAGGCACTATTTAGAGCATGCCTTATTCCTCAGCAAATAATGTTCTTGAATGAAAGGGTGCAACAAACGACCTGTCTTTGATTAGCCAGGAACAAAGATTTGAATACACCTCGGATTCTCACACCATCTCACAGTGAGGGTACCATAACATCACAAGAAGAGGTTACACTAGATGACATCATGCAATACAATATATCAGACCCCGATTGGAAGGGATGCGTGAATCGGCCCGTAGACACCACTAACTGTCAGGAAAGATTTTTGGGTAAAACTAGAGGATTTTGCCAGATCCACGCTATGTACAGAGACAACACCCAGGGGTAGTGGCATCATACAGTGTTGGGAAGTTATGCCTCGATTGGCTAAAGTAACTCAACACTCACACATATGAAACAACACTTATCCTTACTTACAGAGGATGTGGACCCACAGGATTTTTTATCAGGTCCTTCGAAACCATATCACAAATGTTTCTATTATGCTGTCTACAATGAGATTTGGAAAAACTCACAACAAGAGGCCGCAGAAAGATTACAAGAAAGAGATCATATAAATCTAGAGGAAGCTCTAGCAGTGGTCGATAATGGGTTAACAACACTAACCTCCAGGATATATTCAATGGGCAACATTGTATCTTCTGCTATTGATGTACTAGAACAGGATTTGTCCATATAACAACACGGGCAATCACAATTGCGTTCTATTATGTTACTAAGCTGGATGCAGCAATCTTTGCATGCAGGCTATGTGCCTTGGTGTTTCATAAACAGCATGTCTCTGTTTTCTTCGTACAATCTGACAGAAAAACAGATAGAAATGGCACAAAGGGGAGAAATGTATACAATGCTGCACATTGAAAAACTGGAAAGTTTAGCATTTACAGTGGCAGAGTCACCCTCCACGGAATGGTTAATCCATGGCCACAAAACTCTTCCGGTCACAACCTTTCAATTCCAATATTGCCGTGAACAAATGCAGGCAGGCAGATATGAAAAAATGGGTAGGGAATTCATCAAGGAATCTTGGGAGTTACCGTACAGATTTCGATGCCGGAGTGGGGGAAAAGAAGTGTTTCTAAGCGGTACAAACTACGAGAATGCTTTAAGTGTATCACTCACATGCCAGGATATAATGCTTCATGGGGCCTGTAATGGTTCAGTAGCAAACTTATCGTGTCATTTAAAATGTGCCCTAGCTGCCGTGATCACTCCAGTATTCAGACTACTCTCAAATGGGAGTTACTTGATGCTGAATGATCAAGGTTGCTGTGGGATGCTCTCGGGCATCTCATATCTGGTAACCGTGAGTTCCTGGGCTACTTGCTGTATGCAAGTATAGTTTCCACCAACACATTCAGTCAAGAGAGGTGCTGTTATGGCCTTCACTAAATGTTTCAGTAATTCGGTTTGATGCTTTGAGCAGAATGAAAGCCATGCTTATACAGTAATCTGTGCCCTTAACCTCCGCTCGAGAGACCTTTGATCTTCAAGTTACAAGGTCTTTGGCAGAGATACAGGCACTTATACATACAAATTACCCCTTCCATTTCGTAGAAATGGTAAATCGTATCATTAACATGTCTGATACAACAGGCATTGTCCGCCTATTTAAGACCATAGGTTCTGGGCTACTAAGCACCTTTCAAATGGTCCTCGGAGTTATACCAAACTTTATACACTCCGTATTTTGAAGCATATTTGGAGGGCTGCTGCTGATCCTGTTTCTAATAGCAGGTATCCTGATTGTCATTTTCCTACTATGCAATGGATGGCCCAGTCACCAAGGAGATGGGAACAGTACTCCTGGAGTGAAAATACCGTGATCGCATGGTAAAACTTGTAGGCACACCCAGCCTAAGGGAACTAAGTGCTTCTTGGTTCTCGGTTCTTGTCATTTAGACCAGTCTGGATGGATTGTATCTTACCTGTCCTCCTGAAGAATGCATGTTGGATCTCTGTCTGACACTCCCATCAAGTGCGCAACCGGACGTTGATGCTTTACTGGACCCGATAACGGCCCATATATCCATTAGGGATATAAAATCTAGCCAGTTACAAAGGGACATAATATCCCTCATAGCAGCACCTTCCACTTTGATTTTAGAAATGGCAGAGGAATCACCCTAATAAAAAATTATCACTCTCCGTCCAGCCATTTTTTAAAGCACATATTAACTTACCCCCACGCACCCATAAGGCTTCATTAAAAGATCTCCGATAAGGAGACCCTTTGGGGGACCCGTAAGGCATTGCAGCGCCGGCCCAACAAAGAGCACTGCCCAATGATGAAGCATGACATCCTTCTGGTGTGTGAGGGCATTAAGATGAGGGCACACTGTCCACCACACACAGAGCAGTACATGACATGAGTGTCTAACCACATTCTCTACTTCCTTTTCTCACGAACAGGAACTGTGACTCCCCTCTTTGCTAATAACCAAATTCTTTCTGATCTACAATTTTATCCCTGACCAGATTCCCAACGTTTGGGTCCCAGCTAGGTCTTGCCAGCACTTCCTTCACTTCCCCAGTGGCAGTGCATTTTACTTGGACACTACGTTCATCCCAGAAGTCATTCAGTTCTTGCAAAACAGTCAAATGTTCAGTGATATCAAACAGTGTTTCTGCCACCAGTGTGCTGGGATTGTCGAGGTTTGGTACCCACATCTTTACCCCAAACAGGATTTCATAAAGAGTCCGACCACCCAGGGATGTTCTTCACAAGTTGTTGAATGTCCTCTGGACCCCATAAAAGTGGTGGACCCAACTGCAACCTGAGCCTAATACCCTTGCTTTTAAAAACTGCTTTAAATCATGGTTTTTCCTTTCCACAATCGAATTTTCCTCAGGCTGTTATGGTGAGCAGAAACTCAGGGTCACATCCAAACTTCCCATGGCCTCTGTGTAAGCCCTAGAGCCAAACACTGGACCCTGGTTGGAATGTAATGTGCCTACTGCATATGTCCCTCCCAATAAAGACTCACAGATCCTTTATAACAGTTTGGGTGTCAGCCAACTGCTGTGGCCATACCCACAGGAATGAAGAGCAGGAATCCACTGCTACCAAGATATACTTGTAAGCCCCATCTGATGACAAAGGGCCGCAATGGTCCAAATAAATACAGGCCAGAGGTTTGCTTGAAATCAGTAGAGGTGCCTGTGGTGGATGCACCACATTGGAGTCCATCATCTGCTGGCAGATGTCGTATTTAGGGACAAAGTCCTTGGCCTGTTTGTGAAGACTGAGCCACCAGTAACGTTGCTGCAATAATGAAATTGTAGCAGCCACCCTCATGTGCAGCTAGTATTAAACCCAACCTACAATCAGTGTTTGGTATTACTCTATCTCCCTCTCCAGGAATGTGAGCATATAGTGTATTTTGCGCATCTAACTTGTAGGAGTACTTGAGCAGAAAGCCTTTCAGCAGGTGGGTGTCATTGCAAGCAGCATTGACAGCCACCATGATTTCTCTGTCTATCCTCGTACTTGAACGAGTGATTGCAGCAACTGCACCAGTGCGAACTGGTGCTTTTGCTGCTTCATCAGCCATGGAACTCCATGTAACATGAACACCAGCACGTTGATGACTCAGTGTGTGTATTACATGAGTCCATGGCAAGCAGTCATTCAGCTTTGCCACTTGTTCCCAAAGCATCTTGATGCTCTAAATCCATTCTGGCTCCAGTATAAGACTGGACACAGTACTATATATTACACACGATAAGTGTGGGGAATCCAGGATCCGTATTCTCTAGTGTCAGAATTAAAGCCTTTAGTTCTACCAACTCTGCTGTGCAGTCACCAAGTGACTGCATGCAGGTTTTCTCAGGATGGAATTCTCCATCATGTGTGCGCACTTTCACAATTGCTCACGCTGCTGAGTATTGGTGCTTAGTTCCTCCGGCAGGTTGGGCAGAACCATCAGTGTAAATAAGGCATTCTAGAGGCATTATCTCATTAGGCATTTTTGTTCGTACTGCAGAAAGGCTTATGTTTGTAGTGTAGAGTCAAATCTGTTTTCTACATCTGTTGCAGTGATTGAGTGAGGAGATTGAATCCATTGTGGATGTAATGCTTTAGCATTTGGAACTCTTGCTCTGGTGACGGCCTCTAAGTGCGGCACTGGGATCACGGCAATAGTGTGTTTACCCTGAAGCAGAGCTCGCTCTCTCACCACAGCAGTCTACTGCTGTCGATATTTTTTCAGTAGGTGCAAAAAGCATTTCAGCATTAGTGTATAAATGCAATTTAGATGCAATCAGTACAGTGTCACCTTCATTGAACGTGAAGTAGGTGTACCATGATGCCCCAGCGATGATGTGGATTACCAAGTTTGTTGTGTTTACACGTGTGTGAGTAAGTGTTTTGAATCTATCCTGTCAGGTTGTACGGAATTTAAATATTTGAATGTTCCTGAGTCGAATGTGTACTGTAAAAGTCTGGACGTAGTAAGTCATAGAATGGTTTAACCCATTCTGTGTAATCGGGAATGTATGTTCTGCAAAAATGTAGGAATCCCATTATAGATTGTAGCCTTTTCAATGTAGTTGGAGGTTGAAGTAGTGCACACTTCTATAAGAATGGTGTTACAACGTTGTTTCCTCCACTTGATAACTCACATCCCAGAAAAAAGACATTCAGATAGGCAACTTGAGATTTTTTTTCAACTACATTTTTAGCCCATGTGACTAAACCCTAGAATTATATGGTCTACTCTTGCCAAGTGTTCCATAAGGTCATCATAGGATAGATATAAGTCATCGACATAAGGTAATGTCTGATCATCAAAAGTTTGTAGTAGCTCTGTTATTCTGGTTGAAAACAGCCAAGAGCCATTCTTATACCCCTGTGGCAATCAACAGAATTGCCCTGACAGCCTAGCACGAAAATGCGGTCAGATATCTGCTACCAGGTGCTATATTCTGGCAGGAAAACCCATTCGAGATATCAAGTGTTGTTTTGAATTTCTTCCACCATATATTGATCATTAGTGCAGCACTGTGTGCATTTTGTACTGCAACTGTGTTAGAAGCTGTGTTTAAGTGTATGTAGTCTAATACTAGACAATATAAATGATTGGTTTTCATCATGGGAAACAAGAGGTTGTTCATTGATGAGGTGCAACTTTCCATTACACCATGGTATTCAAGTTTTTGGAAGATTTCCCTAACTTGATTTTTAGCTTCATGCTTAATGGCATGTGGTCTTTGAGGTTGTGGGGTAGGCTTCAGTGATATTTCATGATAAGGGGAACCGACATTCCACCCCACATGGTTGCGATATAATGCAGGAGCTTGTGGTAGCACCCCCTCTTTGGCGCATGAGTGTTTAACTGATTCGGGAACAAGGTCGGAAAAATCAGATAAAATTACCATTTCTCCGTTTGAGCACTCCATTGCGAAATCAGGTGGGCAATGAGTTTCACTCCAAAGAATATCTTAACCTTGTGTTAAGTCCTCCCAGAGGAGAACATTAATGTTTCTATGTACATCCACTCAAATTGGAGCTGTATTTCACGAAAAAGATGTGGGACACTTAACCTAGCATACAGTGTTTCCACCATGATATACTCACTCAGCGGTACTCTCACCAGACAATCCATCAGGTTCTGGCTAACTATTGTGGCTTCTGCTGTGCTGTCCAGCATGGTCACTGCCCATTCCCTTCTCAGAAGCAGAGTCCTCAATCTCTGGGTCATGCCTGACCTGAAGTACGGATGCCTTGTTCTTTTTGAATTGAGGCTTGGAAGGCTTCAGTTTATCTTCCTGTTTAATGATGTAGTCGGATGAGCATTATGAGCCCTTTGTAAAGATCTCTCCAGCACTAGAGTAAGGTTGGTAATCTTTATTTGTAGTACAGAGTTTCAGGTACCACCAGCTTGCTCGACCAACCTCCCAGCTTCAACTCTTTCTTCAAAGAACAACATTCCATCCTGGCAACAAGCCTTACAGTCTATCTTAAAGAGATCCCCACATATCTTCCCCCCTACATGGAACGACAATAAAAATCAAAATGCGAAACACAAAAAAATAATGCAGAACTACATTACCCGTGCAACCCTCAAGGAGCCTGACACTAAGAAACATTCCCAGTACTCTAAGCAGATCCATCTGATAAAACAAGAACGTTTCTCTTAACTGATTTTACTTGTATAGGTTGCGTGAATTTACTCTCCCCTTTAATGGCAATTCGACCTCTCTCACAGCAACCCAACCACCAACTTTTATGTCAGAATCCTTCACTCCTTTTTTTAAGTTGTAATTATCAGCAGCACTTTCCTGCTGCTTCATTACACTATCTTCCACTGCAGTGCGATCAACCCATACACATTCTTTGTTTTTAAGCCATCCAGGAACTTCTTTTACTCCAGGCTCACGTCCCTTGAGAGAGACAAACGGAGAAACTCCAGTAATAGAATGTGGTGTTACTCTATACGACCACACTAATTTCTTAAGTTCCTCAGACCGTGACAATCCATTAGTTATCGAAAGTTGAATGTTTTCTACTAGCATCCGGTTAATTCTTTCAACCAAACCATTAGCCTGCGGCCTGAACATGGCAACCCTCTCATGAACCACACCTAATTTGCAGAGAAAATCTTTCATTCTTTTGGAAACCAACTGGACTCCATTGTCCGATACAAGAGTTTTAGGTATCCCTTCATTCATGATCGTCCTTTCAATAAATCCGATTACTTTTTCAGTCTCAATACAGTCAGTAGATTCCACAACAAACCATTTGGAATGATAATCCACAAGAACCATTAAAATTCTGCTACGTGAACCAAGCTTGGAAATGGGACCGAGAAAATCGATCGCCAACCTCTCCCATGGACGCTTTGGAAATTCCACACAAGCAAGGGGAGGTTGTCTTACCACTTTTGTTTTATCGCTCCTTGCACATGCATAACAGTCCCTTACAACCTCCTCTATGTCACTGTCCATCCCCGGCCACCAGAAGGATTGCCGGACTCGCCTCTTAGTCATGTTCCTCCCTAAGTGCCCTTCATGAGCTATGCTCCAAATTTTGCTCCTTAAACTAGCTGGTGGCACCAATTTATTCCTTCTCCACAACTTGCCTTCGCTTACACTCAATTCAGTCTCAACATGGCAGTAACTTCTTAAATGAATATCTTGGCAGCAATCCTCCCTCCATCCTCCTGATACACACTTCATGACTTGCTGTAGTATCCCATCCTCGTCGCCAATGTAAAGATCTCTCCAGCACTAGAGTAAGGTTGGTAAATTTTATTTGTAGTACAGAGTTTCAGGTACCTCCAGCTTGCTCCACCAGCCTCCCAGCTTCAACTCTTTCTTCAAAGAACAACATTCCATCCTGGCAACAAGCCTTACATTCTATCTTAAAGAGATCCCCACACCCTTCTTTGGCTTCACATGCTCTTCCGATCTGTGCTCTGGCCAATCACCTCTCTCTGACCATCTTTTGGATGACTCCTGAAAGGAAAAAGACGAACGTGTATCAGTATCCTGATACCTGTCAGGTGGTCTAATATTATCACAGTTTTGCAAGTTATAATATTTTTCAGTGGCTTCCTGTTGAGGGGACCCATTCCGTGATTTTGTTTTGTCTTTGATTTTCTTATTCCCCCACTTCTTCTTTATAGAAGACTTGGGTGTTTGCTTAGAGTTATCCTTTTCAGAATTCCTCCTTAATTGTGGTTTACCAGGTCTGGCTCACACATTATCTCTACCCAGCATAGCATAGGTTTCTTCTATAATTTTAGGTAATTCGCGCTCCTGCTGTGCAGGAGCCAAATCCGGTATGCGCTGGAGTATAGACAACGCTGTTGCTTTTCCCTTTATGTTACTCAACATAATGGTTGATACTGTGGCAAAATTGCCCATCAGTTTCATCCCCAAGTCCAGGCCAGGTGCTGCCCCATACTCCTTCTGGATCTGTTTTAGCACTTTCGGCAAAACAGCCAAAGAAGGGGTACTATGTTTTCTGGTATATACTGCAGCAAAGACTGTACCCAAAGTTATGAAATCTTCTACGGGGGATACATCCCTATTGCGTTTTTCCTTTGGGGCCGTATGTGGTAACAACGCCTCAAACTGACATGTTTTTGTGTAATCCAGAACGGAATCTCCTCCCGTGTGACAGGGACTTTTCCCATGACTGCATTTAGAGTTTGTGGTCTGAAGCCTGGGATTGCCAATTGTGGTTGTGCAGCTTGGGCAGTCCACATATGATTAAGTGTTAGTGTTCGCATAGCAAACTGTGTAAGACATCTGTATCTTGTTACTAACTCCTAGTATAGTGTCTGCACCTGTTCTGCTGTTAAATTATGAACATTAGGAAATGGTGTGTAGCTGGCTAAGACTAGCTATGTCGCTCCCTCATTGCTAAGGGGATAGAGTCTAAAGTTTGCTGCTGTGCATGGTAGGACACTATTAAACCAATGTATAAGTCTTTTAAATCTTGTCTGATTTTGGTGTTCTTGAGAATTATAACGGCAGGTGGAAATGGGCTTTGCTAACTGATTTACATTTTAGAGTGTGACTACAGGACGTGTCCCACTGGCCCATATAAGGTGAGTCGAGACACTTTGGAGGGTATGTCATTTTTTGAGACACAAAAAAACATGCTGTGGAACCTCAACACATGTTTTTTTACTGTATCCATTTATGTGCTGTTCATGGTAAAAACATGGTTGTGAATGTCTGTGATGAAAATATGATATTTTTTTCACCACTATTTGAGCATGACTATAGCATGTATGTACATGACTCTATAGTACACATCTCTCACAGCACATGTATGAAGGAGCATTATAGAGCATGTAAGAAAATGATCTAAAGTAAAATATCCCCACATTCCCTAGATAATTTAGAGCTAATTGATTTTCTGTATTATCATTTTTCTCTTATATATATGTTGTCCTCTCCTTATGACCGCACAGCAAGGCACAATGTTATGCCTCTAGATTAGAAGCTCAAGCAAACAGGCCAGCCTCGCATTCTGCATGTTATGTCCATGTCCTACATGTGTGAATAACAATACCTAACTGATTAGACATAATAAATCTTCTCAGGATTTTTTCACTACAACAGAAAAAACGGGGTTTAATTCATACTCCTGAAGAAATCCCAGGACTCCGTGAGGGCCATACGAAGGGGCTGAAACATGTCAACTTCATTCTAGGGTATAAAGACAGTATAACCTCCCCACATAACCTGACCTTTTAAACTTTTTACTCTTACCAGTGATACCCAAAATAAGGGGAAACTTGGGTAACAACAAGGTATTTTTATGTATACTCCCTGTTAGATTCTGAGCTTTTTCTAAAGTGCACCCTGGAAAATTGTCGAGCTCACCTTAGTTTTTATGGACCAGGGTGCAACCTGATAATGAAGCATGGCACCAATAGGGTGTGTGAGCATCATATATAGAAATATTTAATAGAGGAGACTATCTTTTTTAGATTACCACTGGTCTGATGTGACTGGGTGATAGCATACCATATTTTGACAGTGATAAGTGAGATGGCATTTGGCTATGTGTGTAGTGACTTGCTCCTGGTTGCTACTCACACTGCCAACCAAATGCCAATCCACACACTTTGTCAGCTGCCAGATGGTGTGATTGCTGTGCCAGTCCTGTTGGCATAGCAAAGTGATAGACCCTTGAATGGTGCTGTTTGTTGAAGTGAGTGTTGTAGTATGCTGGGCCCATGGTTGGCAGTTTGAATGGTTTTGTGTATGAGATGCATGAAAGGTGTGTGAATGGCCTGAAAAGTAGTTGGTGCCTTGTCGTGGCTTTACAGTTTACAAGCTGTGAGTCACTTGTTCAGCATTGGACAATTATACAGTGAATTCAACATTTTAATTTCCGTGAAATCTTTTGCTAATAAATGTCAATTTTGAACTTCTACTCACCTTCATGCCAAATCCAACCAGTATGTGTGTACACTTGAGTAGTAGATGGTTGTGCAGTAATATGGCCAATTGTACTGCCATGGAGCCATGTTGCGTAACTGATTCTGCTATCAGGGAATATCGAACTACTAGAAGCACTGAAACGATGAGATAGCACAAATGCTCTTTTCTGGCTACTTTTGGTGAATGCGTTCAGAACATTCAGAGGTAATTTGGATCATGAGCAGCAATTCTATAACGTGGGACAGCATGACCAGACGTGGGACCTGTGCACACTGTGTCACTGGAAGCAAGAAACACCGGTCCTGTGTTACTTGTGTCTGGTTCAGGGAAGAACTAGCCTGGCAGTTGGGGCTGGACTGTTCCAACTGGAGGAGGATGAAGGCTGATTTGCATATGGCTGGGTTCAAACTACAGTGCTATGCTGTGCAAAATAACAATTGACTGGGATGAGGCCAGAGTTCTTATCAGTAGATGAAATTAATTCAAGCATTCCATTCATCCCCTTTTGTATACTTTAATGCATATGGACATCCCTGTATTTTTATTAAGGCAGATAGATTCCTTTTCATAAGGATTCTGGCAGAAGGATTAGTATAAATGTTTTGAACCCATTTTATAAATATTTAACAAATATTTATGCAATGCATCATCTCTCATAGAAACTGTCATGAGACCCAAGCAAATGCATTTTCAGAATCCAATAATAAGTTTGCTATGGGATCTCTTAGCGTTTGTGATCATTTGCTCAGGTACATGGCAATTGTTGTATGGAAGTAAATGTTTCTTCCGGAAACAAAGCCATGCTGAAATGGAAAGACATTCTACAAAAGTAGGCCTGGGTGTAATTTTAATTATGTTAGAGTAATTGGAGTAATTCAATAATTTTGCAATACTCTTGCGTTGCTTATTTACTGAATTTAATGCCAAGATGCCACGTCATGTAACCGATTCTACCATTCAGGGAAATTAGACTGCGAGAAGCACTGGAATAATGACATAGCACAAATGCTCACTTTTGTTTTTGTTGGACCAGGCCCTCTCTGCAGGGTCGCCTACAAACATTTTGCCTTTACCCTCCACTTTCTGCTGAATTTGCTTACGGAGGCCTAAGGACTCTGTGCACTTTACCACTGCTAACCAGTGCCAATGTGCTTGTGCTCTTTCATTAAAACAACTGACTTATACCCAATTGGCATATTTAATTTACTTGTAAAATACTAGTAAATTGGTACTACATGTACCCAGGGCCTGTAATTTACATTGGCTCCTATTGGGCCTGCATCACTGATTGTGCCTCCCACTTAAGTAGACCTCTAAACATGTCTCAGGCCTGCCATATCAGAGCCTGTGTGTGCAGCTTTAAGCTGCCATTTTGACCTGGCCCAAACCTTCCTTTTTACTGCATATAAGTCACCCATAGTGTTGGCCCAGCACAACCCAGAGGCCTGGGTGCAATGCATTTTAAATTCAATATATCATGGTAGTGAACAATTCTTACATTTGATTTCCACTACTCTGAGTCCTATCTCTCCCATGGGATAACATTGGAGTTGCCCTATTACATTTTGTAACTGTAATTTCCAAATAGGAAGAGAAAATTGATTCATGTTTGGTGTCTCTGGAATCCTTATTTAAAATCCTAACTTATAGTGAGGTTGGATTTTATATTACAATTCTGAAAATGCCACTTATAGAAACTTTGGATTTTCTTCCCTTACCCATTTGGTGCCCGCAGCCTGCCTGGGTCACATGACTGAGTGTAGCTGACAGTTTGTGCATTCCTCCTAGACAACCACACACAATGGGAGCTTAGGTGTGACTGGTTGGGCCGTCACTGGCAGGATGGGAGGGAGGAGATGAACATAGCCCCACTAAACTTTAACAGGCCATGTCCCTCTTCACAGAAAGGACCTAACAGCCCTGCATTGCCACTTCAGCTAACTTGAAGTCAGGGCAGGGGAGGTAGGAAAATCCATGCACTTCAAAGACACTGTCTAGAAACGTCTCCCAACTTCCTGAACCAGAGCATCAGTGTATAAAAGAAGGACCTACAGCTCCTGGACCTGTCTTTAGTGAGTTCCTGAACCCCAAGTGGTACCTCTCAGGTCCAGGACCCTTGAGCTCATGAAATCAAGCTTTTGAGCTCTTCAGGACCACGAATGGACCCGTTCGCACCAGATCAGCATTGTTTTCACCTGAATCTTGCGTGAGCCACAACAGTCCACCTCTTCACACAGCAGCATCAACATCCCGTGAGGACTGCCAACACAGGGCTCGAGCCCGCCTCTCTGCGATGCCCGGCCTGCTCCTCTCGCCACGCTAACCACTGCCAGCGATGTTCTCTCTTAACCCGGCAGCCCTCTCCATTGCAAACAGGACTCTTGGCACAAAACCTGCAAGGTGAAATTTCAACTGGACTAATCTGGGACTATATCCAACCCGCGCTCCATCACAGTCGGCCTGCATTTTTACATTTGAACTGCTCCAGCACCAATAGATTACTGTGGTTGGCGCTTTACACTTTTAAGCGCTATATTGCAGTTTGTTCTTTCAAATTTCCTAACTCCGGTTCTACTGATTGGAGTTTTGTTGTTTTGGTCTTTTTTTATTTATTAAATTAAGCTCTATTATCCTAACCTGGTGTGGGAGCTTTTACGTGGTGTTTCCACTGTTTATACTTATTATTGCACAAATACTTTACACATTGCCTCTAAATTAAGCCTAACTGGTCTGTGCCAAGCTACCAAGGGGCTGAGCACAAGTTAATTTGGGGTTTGATTGTGCCTTAACCTGACTAGGATTGTAGTTGTTGCTTGACCAGGGCTCACACCCCACTCAGCCAGTAAACCAATTTCAAACAGTTTTCTTTTTGGTGACATGTTTAGAATGTTTAACAGTTGTTTTTATCGTGAGGAGCAGTTCATTAACGTGGGTGGTCACTGGGTAGCATTTCTGGGTAGATTTTTAGTTGAGCGGCTGGAAAATGGACTCAAAATGCATTTTCGAATAGCTATTTTACATGAACAGCCAATTTGGGTGTTTATTTTAGCATGAAATGCACTCTTTATGTTTTTTTCAACAGGAAGGAAGTACCATCGAGACTGGGAGACTACTGTACATACAGTAGCAACTTTCTCTTCCTGTCCTGAAGACTCCTCCCTCTACTTTATTGATCACCAGGTCACTTTTGATTTGGATTTTGGAGGGAAAGTATCAGTCTCTTTGTCTGCAGTCGCTACTACGGCATTCAGAGCCTTTGGAAATAAAAATCAAGTTCAATGCAGGGCTTTGGAAAACGTTTGTTGTTTGAGGAAGGGCGTGCTCCTGTAATTTTTGTTCTTTTTTTAATCTTTTTTGTTGGGTGCCCAGGAGTTTGGACTGGAGTACGGGGATCCATGTGGGAGTATCATTCTTTAGAGGGAAATGTTTGCACTTGTTTTGATGGTGGAAGCATGATGTTAAATATACTTTTTCTCCAATTTCTTTGAGTGGTTTTATGAATTTTTTGCTAATTTGTGTATCATTTAACTGTGATTTTTTTTTCTTTTAAACAGATTTTATTGAGGTTTTATAAAGCACGTCAGACATTGTAATAATACAATTAGGCATTGAACAGCATTACGGTAGCACAGTTATGTCGAAATCTTTGTCTAACATTAAATAAATAGCCCCACTCCCCCCTTGAGTCAGTACATAGTCACATACATATTCCCAAAAGATATGTTGTCTGAATGCCCCAGCTCTGGGCGCTAGTGATCGGGAGGGGATATAGTTGGCCCCAGAAGAGTCCCCTCCCCACTGTGGACTCAAGCAAAATATGCATCGTCACAAGGTGAGTCACCGCGGGAAAGCTACAGCGGTGTTCCCGCAGGTGAGGGTGCAGGTGTATCAGAGTCAGGGGATATGAAGCTGTCTACAAGTGTATTCCATGCCCGGGCCATCACCCCATGTGTGGCCTCTCTATGTAACACTCTACTCTTGCCTCTCAGCTCTCCCACTTCTCCAGCTCCCTTCTTCAAGTAGCTTTTCGCCCCCACCCCCAGCGCCTTCCAATTTCTTGCTATTTCTCGCTTGGACAATATGAACTATTCTTGACACCCCAGCCTTCATCCACGCATCAAACCTCTCCAGTACCCCCCATGGAGCAGTTCACTCAGCATGTTAAGGGGGAGATCAGGTGAGTATGGCACCTTTGTATGAATTTTCTGAAAACATTGGTTCCAGCATTTAAACATCACTTGAAATTCCTGCATATCTTCTGTAGCAGAGAGTTGCACCTCAATGAACGCCCTAGTGAGAACAGTGAGGTTCGGTGTGATTGGGTTCTCGGGCTGAGTGGGGTCTCGATTACCTGCCATCCATTGCAACATCCACTGTAGTTGCACCGCAAGATGATACACCTCCAACATGGGCAGTGCTAACCCTCCATTCATTGATGATCGCTGAATCATGGCTAATGCCAGGAATCTGCAACTAGCCACCCCAGATAAAAGTGATTAGGAAGATTGTAGGGTTTTTAATAGAGCCCTTGGGATCCAAATAGGAAGGGTGTTAAAAAAGTAGACGAGGCAGTGCCAGCATTTTCGACAAAGCTATTCGGCCTGCCACCGATAAAGGCGGCGTTTTCCAAAAGTCCACATAAGAGTGAAGGGAGCGGACAGCCTGCCCCACATTACCTTCTAGAAGATCGTAGTGTTTGCAGTAAATCTTGACCTCCAGGTAGGTCAGACCATGAGGTTCGCATTAGAGGTGCTCTGGACCCTCGGGGGTGACCACGGGGCACCACTGGAAAAAGCTTAGATTTTTGCCAGTTCACACGTAGCCCAGACAGGAGTTCCAAATAATCCAACATGGTACTGGCTCCCTATCAGTCCTCCATAGTATCGCAGAGAAAGATTAAGAGGCCATCCGCATCGAGCGAGATGCTGTGATGGTGATGCTGAAAGGACAGTCCCTGATATGCACGGTCCCCTCTCGCATAGTTGGCCAAAGGTTCCATAGCCAGCACTAAAAGCAGGGGGACAAGAAACAGCCCTGTTTTGTTCCCTGGCGCACCAGATATCTCTCTGATATGATCTTTGACGCACTCAAGAGAAACCTCTGCTTCGCCAACCTCGCCCTTGCTGAAACCCTGTGCATCCACAGAGCCAGAGCGGGCAGAAGAGCCTACTCCTCCATCACGGCAAAGACCTGGAACAAGCTCCTTTTCAACATCAGATGTTTCCCAAACCTGCACATCTTCAGGAAGAGCCTCAAGACCTGGCTCTTTGGCTGATTCGGAGCTGCACAACATTCCTCCCCCAGTGCCTTGAGACCCGCACGGGTGAGTAGCGAGTTTCACACATTCCTGGTTGATTGGTTGATTGATCTTGCTGGAGACAAACTTGTATACAACAATTTAGTCTAGGCCAAGAATTTCCTGCTCAGCCCCATGAGCAGCATCACCGTATCTAAGTAGTGCCATTCCAAGCTGTTGAAATCTTTCTCTATGCCGACAGCACATTTTGCTGTATGCTCTCGATTGTAATCCTTGGCTTCCAGTATGGCCAGTAGCCTTCTGGTATTGATGGCTGTTTTTCGCCCAGGTTTAAATCCTGCCTGGTACGAGTGTATAAGTTTAGTCATGAAAAGTAACAATCTAGCCACTAGTATACTACTAAGGATATTATAGTCCATGTTCAGCACTGAAAGCAGGGAATAGGCCCTGTGATCAGATACAGGTTTACCCGGTTTCAGAAAGGGAACAATGAGGGCTTCACAGGTGGTTTCCGGTAGGCATGCTGAGTCTCTGTCTGCAGAATAGAGGGCTACCTTTCTGGGCTCAATTCCTCAGAGTAGGCTGCGTAAAACTCCGCTGGAAACCCATCTGTTCTAGGAGTCTTATTCTGCTCCATATTTTTAATTGCACTCTTTATCTCCTGTTGAGTTATAGCCCCCCTAAGTAGTGCGCTTCGTGTTCCTCAAGGCACAGGAGGTCTCCTAAGTAGGCCTGCAACGCCAAGCTGTTGTGACCTGTGATACTGTAGTATAGAGTCAAGTACTATTGAGTAAAGTGGGCAATAACACCCCCCGGGGAGTATGTTTTATTTCCCCCATCCATGTCAATTTCCACTATGGGAGAGCCCCGCTTGGCTGGCTTAGCCAGCCACAAAGGAGGGAGCCAGTCTTTTAACACTCAGTGTGTGTCCTGTCTGTGTACTGTCGGTAATCAAAGCACCGGAGCCTTTCGTTCTGGGCCACTAATGCCTCCTTAGCCTCTAAGAGGTCAGGCTGCCATTTCAGCTGTCCTGACCTACGCCTCTTTCCCTTCCTCAGGCATCCGTTGTCCAACAGCATGTCCCTCAAGGTTTGTCTGATTCCCTTTGATTCTGCTATGCAATGGCCCAGAGGACTGATTAAAGGCATCCAACTCCACTTGGGAAGAGAATGCCGTATTGGCGTTAACATAAAAACATTGGGTCAGTCTGTTCCTAATCGTTTCCCTAATCGACCGAGTGCACAGCACAGTGCATATTTGGAGTGCACAGGAACGTATCAAGTTGAACATGGACTTCATGGAGGCTAGAGTAACAAGCATTTGCAATGCAATAGGTCTCGCAGTTACACGAGTTAAAGCTATTGGCATTGTAAATGACAATGCCAATAGGCATTGTTATTTGTAATGTCAATAGCTCAAACTTGCGTAAATGCGAGACCTAATGCATTGCAAATGCTTGTTTTAAAGAGAAGCCTGTCTGCACTAGCTACCAGGGGATTGATCCTGATTTTAAATATATTGAAACTCTTTTACCCAGCCAAGCTTGCGACTTTATTCCTTGTTGTGGACTTATATCCACCCCTAATTAATAAACCACTTATATACAGTTTACAACTATTACAATTCACGTTTCCTACTTAATAAATGTATGACTACTGCCAAATCTAAAATAAGCACCTGTGCTATCAAATGGATTGTGGAAAAGCAGGTTGCCACTCCATAGTTAACATATCAGACCTAAAGACATTCTATAGAGATTTAAAAATAACATAATCAATTACATATGCACAATATCTAATTTCCCAATATGTGGACATACAAGATGATTGTTGTTTTAAAAATAATTTTCTCTTTGAAACCCCCTATATTTCAACAGGGTTAGGACAAATTCTAAGGTTAAACATTCGATTAACAATTTAATAGACTTCCCCTTTCTCTGCCTTTTTCAAGAATATACACAGTAGTGGTATGCTGACCTCATGATCTTATCCCTTTATATTATTTTATTAAGAAACCAAATTGGCCTGGTTTCATCATAGCTTTCTTGTATTGCTTCCAACTGGAATCGAGTAAGTCTCTTGAAGCTAACGTATGCCACTCCTCAAACCTTGCAGGCAAGTATGGCTAGGCTAGAAAATTCACACATTTCAAACAATATTCAGGGGTGTTAAATGTCATTATGCCCCTCTATGTGGAAATGGTCTTCTATCAGATAGTAGTAGTCTGCTCCACATTAATGTTCTCCCTATCACTTACAAAGAATGGATGACCAGCCAGATATCATATACTGGTTTATATATTGCAACACGCCACCCTTATGTCCATTGCACAATAGCTAATTCACATTGGCCTACAAAATGGGGCCTTCCTTCGATACCTCCTGTTAGTGAAGGTTACCACAGGATCATCATATCCTCAAGACAATATCACCTTATAGATTATGAGAAAGAAATCCCCTGAGAAGGAGGGAGATCTTGGTTTCTAAAATTCATGAACTCCTAAGCAATGGTATATGTTCTACTCAGAAAGATACAGGTAGAATTGTGCGGGATAACGGTAGGGGGGTGCAAGTGTCTCATGAAGTGTTGATTAAAGTTTGGACCAGGATACAAAAGACAGCATCCACAGGCATCTCAACCCATTTACTGTTTCATATCCACATTGACCCCGGTTCTGTTGCACAGATTCTCATCTGGCCTTTCCTCTTAGTGCTTTAAAAAAAACTTGCCTTTATTAGACTGCATTGACATTTAGATACTCTGGAGTAAACTGTGACTGATGATCCAAGTACTCAATGGAACCCGATACCACATTAACCTGGGAGAGCAGCATACTCTGCCAAGTTTGTTGACCTACAAATTGATATTGCATTTTCGACCATTACTTTGAAAGATGCTTAAAAGATATAATGCTAGCAGCGATAGCATAGTATGGGCTACATAAACAGGAACAAGAAGTGTACAGTTAGATTCAGACCAATTTCAGATCTGATAGGAATGATAGGCATAAGTTTTAATTGTGCACAGTTCATTTTTTGTCAGCTTTCCCACAACATGGTACTTGTTAGGTCTCGCCTGACCCAGCGCATGCGCTGATCTGGCGAGACGTATTGAGAGGGCTCCAAAAAGTGCTACCAGGCCAGCCTAGAGCAACAGTGCATGTGCACGGGCGCCGCGCTTTACTGCGATTACTTTCACTTTTGCGGCCGCACGGCGCTTTGATGTTTGACCGCGATCACTTTCATTTTCACGGCCACTTGGCATAGCCAATAGGTCTCGCTTTTGGTACCTTATAAGTATTTAGTTATGCAACTGTTGCATGGCTAAATATTTATAAGGTCCCAAAGGCGAGACCTATTGGCTATGCCAATGCTTGTTTTTAACCTGTCCCTGCAATAATATTAGTCAGCAATGCCTCATTCATTTTATGGTTTTTGTGGTTTTATGCTACTCCTAGAGTCCAGATTTTAAGGCCCTTTTTACAGCTAAACAATTTCGGATTTTGCGGGCCCAACCTCCACTTTTTACAGCGGTTAGATTCCTTATTTCTATGTCATGTAATCCTTAATTATGTTCAGCAAGTACTGAGGATTAGGAGCGAACTAAATGTCTTGACCCTTGCCTGCCACATAATTCTCTTGCTTCATGATTTTTTAAGCCGAGATGTCCCTTCTTGATCGAGTAGATTTTTATCTATTCAATGTTTTAAAACTTTCTAATGTAATATACTTGGCCAGATAATTTTCTGTCATACTCCTTTTGGCATCATATTTAGCACTTTAATCACTATAAACACTTTATGATCATTCCTTTGTATGATCTTAACTTGTGTTTTAACAAAAGTTTTTGTCTTTTTTTGGCTAAATTAGCTGAATAAAAAGCATTTGGACAGACTGACTGAGTAATATTAACAACAGCAAAATCACCCCTCACTGCGAAACCCACCCCTCACTGGAAGATTGGTATTGAGGAAAAGTGAATGGAAGAACCTAAACTTCCATGAAAAGACTCCTTAGGTATACACATATTGGACCTTAGTTATACACATTAGTTAACACTCACAATGTCCTGCAAATGTTTCAGTTTTATCTTGTATGGGTATTTATTGGCTATATGGCCTAACATTATCAGCTCAGGTTCAGCTCTTCAATAGCTAATTATAAGATTATATGTTAGGTAGTACGAGAGCTCATGCACTCTGGTCTGGACTGTAAGCATTGTAGGGGCTGAGAACGATTTGCACATGGTTGTTTCCTGTCTATAGTGACACAAGGAGCAAAATAATATTAGAACAGAATGTGGTACTGAGTGACTGCACTGGCTGAGATTATTTCAAACAATTCTTCCATCTCTATTTTTGTCTCACTAACGCACCCTGACGGTAATGGGTTTGAGGAGCCATGGATCCAATGCTCACTGTGCACAATTTCAAGCAACACCTCTTTGAAGACCATCGAAATGTTTGCTGTTTCTTTTGGTCACTAACAGAGGGGATCTGACCTAGCAATTCTGGCTAGACAGTGCTTTAGGAGCAAGGCCAACACTGTTTTGCTCCTGCCACTAGTGGCATAGTGAATAGAAAAAACAATGGACTTTGATATGACATCCATGTAAATGGCATTGTCTAAAATCACTTAGATCCATCCGTCACTTTTTTACTGTAAGCATCTCTAGCTATGTCAGGTGTCAACAGATATGTTATGGATGGCTCTCATAGAGAGCCTCTATCAGTTATTTCAGTTTCTATATCGCATAATCCACTACTATGACATATCGGGAGTTGATAACAAAGCTGATTCCCACTGTTGGAAGGTCATAAAGGCCTTCCTGGCCAGACCTCTCTGAGAGCCTGTCAGCCAAGTGCTGCTTGTTTTGACTGAACAGAAGAAAGCACAGCTGCAGGATGGGGAGGAAGGCAGGGAAGGTGGTGAGGGTTGGCAAGGGATGGCAGGTAAACTTTCTTTTCAACCTTTGGGACAGGGATACATAACAGAGGTCATGCTATGTATAGCTCCTCCATTACTCCTCTGCCACTACATAGCAATTGAAAGCAGGGGTAAATGGTTTGGGAGGCCATACAGACCATAAAATTATAGATAGGAAAACGTAAATTATGGGAATGTTTTCACCGGGGGGTTCAGAGTGAAGTCATGGACAACCTGAGTTTCAGTCTTGTGTATTTGATGTCATTCAGAACCCCTCAGTAAAAGACATCTCCTTAATTCACTTTTCCCATTCCATAAATCTATAGGTTATGTATGGCTCTCAGCATCTATAGTTTATTTCAGATGCTGCATTGCACAATCCACTGCTATGACATAGCAACAGTTGATAACAAAACTGGTGGCCCACTTTGTGTTGTCATATGAGCCTTCCCGGACAGGCCGAGAGGCCTGCCTGAGAGCCTGTCGGCGCAGCTCTGCCTGTCTCCTTGGACTAAAGGCAGAGAGCAGAGCTGCAGGATGGGGAAGGAAGCCAGAGAAGGTTGTTGGTTAGGGATTGCAGGTAAGGTTTTTTTTCTTTTACTTATTTCTATTTGAGACAGGAAGTAGAGGCTGCGCTATGTGCGGCTCTCCCATTACCCTTCATAATATTATATTTTTTACACCTTTCGTAATTACCAGGAAGTCAATTACACACTCTGCACTAAAGGGTGGGTGAAGTCTATTTAATAGACTTCACAAAGGTCTTTTGGTTTGCCACATGTACAAAGAACAATGGGGCATATTATCAAGCCAGGCGATAAAATTATCGCCGCTTTAGCGGCAGAAAACTACCGCTAAAACGGCGATAATGGGCTTGATAATATGCTTTATGGAATTCCAATTGAAGCCCAGGTTAGATGTCCTTCACATCTAACATGGGCTTCAATTGGAATTCCATAGAGCATTATCGCCGTTTTAGCGGCAGTTTTCGGCCGCTAAAGCAGCGATAATTTTATCACCTGGCTTGATAATATGCCCCAATGTTCTTCTCCTGCCCAATGTTACTGTATATAGGAAAACTAAACAAGACATAAACTTGCAGACAAAATGTTCTTTTCCCATCGTATTGTTTCGCTTCTATCCATTAGAGCCATAAATATAATTTTTTGTGATTTAGTGTTGAGAAAAAGCCTTTCGTTTCACTTGGTAGAAATTTCACTCACTTCTCTCACCATATTTTCTGCTGGACACGCTAATTATCGTGTCAAGCGTACAAAATATTACGTGGTGAACAGGGTGTCAATTTCAGACCTCAATGGATATAGTAAGAGAAAGACAAAATAAAGAGTATGTGAGAGAGAAAGAAACTAGTGTGGGTACATGGGGAAGAAGAAGAGAGAAAGAATTTATTCTGCCAAAGAAGTGCAACAAAATACATATTCTATTCAGAATTCACATTAAAATATACGTATTTTTCACAAGCATAAGTTTCCAGTTATTTCATTCAAAGTGCGAGTAGCTCATTCAATGAGTTTTGTATACTCCTCTGCAGCAATTTTTTTTGCAGAGTTTCATATAGCGTGAACTTGATCCGAATCCCGTATCAGAGCGCTTTACATAGCACCAGTTACGTTACCTGAGGACACACATTAATTTTTGTTTAGGCGAATTAAGATTAAGTGCCCAGAATCACAGGATGTTCAGCGTCATTGCCGAGACTCGAACACCAGTTCAGGATCATTGTCGAGACTCGAACCCAGTTCCCCAGATTTGAGATCGACCGCCCTAGCCGTTGAGCTAGAGGCTCACGCCTGACTTGGGACTGAATAAGGTTTTCATATATACAGCTCTGACTGTTTTGCAAAAAAAAAGCCGATTACAAGCTCCACATAGTAGAGATAAATTTGGGAAGTGATACCCGACGAACACAGAAAACTTGAGAAGGCTTTCTTGAAACGAATACTATTTGACCGAACTATTAACATTTTAGGACTTAGCCCTTTCATCAGCGAGGCAAAATATTTTAAGGTTACCATAATTCTGCATGTCACCAATGATGCAGTGTACATTCGTGGATATACATTTTAAAACCTACTGCATCTTGGGAGCTGCAGTCCAGGGTGAGAGAGTTGTTCTAGCTGCTGAACTAACACCCCCAGGAAAGAGTGACGCTCAAGAAAAATCCTAAAGGGGATGCTCAGCGTCCTTCGCGACATCTAGCCATCTGGTAATCACATGAATTTTAACTTTTGTCTCAGCCCTATATAACAGCAGTTTCAAAGTCCTCAGGTTCTTACGTGAGCAACTCATCATATCAAGAATATTTACATTTTTATTCCGTGATTTTTGTATCCTTGGTTTTACAATTGTTATAGACAAGACTACAAGTCCCAGAATGCAAAGAATTGGCTTCTCGTGCATGGATTTCGAGAACCTTCACATATGTAGTAGCTATGTCACCGTTAGGTATTGGAACGCATACCATCTCTACACTCCCGTTAGCTCAAATTGATACCCATGACATATTTCTAAACTGACATATTTCAAACGTTATCTACTGGATGATCAGGTGTCCACTAAATTATCGTTTAGGATTATTATAAAAAGCCTTTCATTTCAGGACCAGAAAGCACTAAGTAAAATTGACATAAAACACTTCTATTTTGGAATACCTCGATAAACAATCATCATTAGAATATTAACACTACACCGCACATACCGTGGGGTTTGTAATCATTCCAACAGTTTCTCTTGCAGACCGCTCAGCGATTAAAATGTGGACGTTACATGAAATATTTCTTGTAACGTTTGAGTCACAAGAACGTTTAAAAAAAAACATTTCACGACAAAAGTCATTCCGTATAGTAAAACTATAAAACAAACATTTTCGAAAACCAGTCATTTTGTTGGTCTTTAAAATGCGCTTACCTACGTGTTCAAAACGGGGTGAGAATGAAACCAGCTTGTAGCGACGCACGGTGAAGGCAGGCAGGACGGTAGCCGTTAGCTAACAGCTGCTTTGAATCGGAGAAATTACCAGGAAAAGAAAAACAAGCCCGGAAGACATTTCAGAAACAAGCCCGGCGGAGCGTGGCGCGCGCGCGTGCGCTTGGGGGCGGGGGAGCGGACCCTTTGAAGTGCTCCCAAAAGGCGGAGTGCATGGCGGCACCAAGCGCGTGATTGTGCGCGTGCTAGCAATGCAATCTGCTTTTTGGGAGCACTTTTAAAAGCCCCTATAGTCTCGCATTGCGATCGCTGACGCGATAGCAAGGCGAGACCTAAAAAGAATACTCTCTCCCTTGGGGTGGAACGGCCTCTAGGAATCAATAAGCTCCAAGAGTTGCTGCCACTCTTGGAATGCTCGGGATGTTTGATTTGCTTGAGAGTCCTGAAGTGGGGGGTGCGACCTGTCTAGTTGTGTATCCACCACGCAATTAAAATCCCACCCCCCATGATGGTTGGGTTGGTAAGATGTGGTGCCAGTAGTCGTGACATGCCTTCCAAGAAGGCACTCTTGTCCAAATTTGGGGTGTAAACATTCACTATTACTGCATCCCTGCCCTCCAGGTGACCCCACACCACTACATATCGTCCCTTTAGGTCTATCAGGGTGCCTGCACACTGGAAGGGTACCTCCCACCCGAATCAACATGAGGACCCCTCTTGCATAAGCTGATTAAGTGGTGGCCCCTCCAAAAGTGTTGAAGTGCTTCTCCCTCCTGGGCCGCTAGGTGCGTTTCTTGTAATAGGGCTATCTGAATACACCTCCTAGTCAGATAAGAAAATACTTTATTTTAGTTCGGGGATAGTGTGCATTCCCCGAATGTTCCAGGAGAGGCATTTATATATCAGTGGGGTCGCCATCTATAAAACAGGTCAGGGGGGGGAGGGAATACAGTCCCCCCCAGGACCCGTAGCCTGTCAGTTCCCCCCAAATGCAATCCGACCCAATCTAATCATCCTAGTATGACTCAAACATTCCCAACTGGTGAATCAACTCCCACTCCCCAGGACAAGAAGCTCTCCACTCCCCCCATCCAAACAACTAAACGACAACTGAGTAAGCAGAAGAGATCCCTTACGGTTATCTAAGAGCTCCTCCCAGTCTGCACGCCCTCCAACTAGTATAGAGCCTTCCAACTGTTCCCCCAGCTGAGGGGTAAAAGAACAAGGAGAAAGTTTTTACAGACCCCTAATAAGCATAGGCTCATATCGTCAACCCCCTAGTCTTGCACTAATTTTGCCAACATGTCATCCAACCATCTAGGGGTGATTGTAGGCATTATCAGGCTTGAGGCCACAGACATGCAGGTGCTTTGATCAGTGTCCAAGTCCCTCTCGTGCCCCTCCTTCTCAGGAGTCGGGGTTTGTGCACCCCACCACTCATCTCCGCCACCACCTCCGACGCATGCTACCTTTCAAGTTGCACTTCAGCCTGTGCGGGGGCAGCAGATTTGTTTGGCGATTTTCAGCGCCTGGAGTGAGACCTATGGACTCGCTGCTGTTGCAGGCTGCAGCTGGACGCCGGCTGAGACTGTTGGTCCAACCAGCTCCATACTTCTTGTGGGGAATGAAAGAATTTACCCCCTTCAGGCATCGTAAACCTGAGGCTGGCAGGACACATCATCACATAGACCAGTCTTATCTGTTGCAGCCTCTGTTAAGCATCCTGGAATGAGGTACTCTGCTTCTCTACTTCTCTTGAAAAATCTGGAAAAATCAACACTACCGCATTCACAACACACAATTCTCCTTTACATCGTGTCTGCATCAGAAATATGATCCCGGTCCTTGTCATAGAGAAGCTGGGCCTACACCGGCCACAGCAGGGACCCCGGTTGCGGTGGTCTAGTGGGCACTCTGTGGGCCCGCTCGAGTGCAAAAATGGTGGAAAGGCCCTCTGGCGTAACCACCTCACGTATACTATCCTCTTCAATTCAGCATGTTGGGGCCCTCATTCTTCTCGGACAGTCATATGACTCAGATGATGTTCCGGTGGGAGCGGTTTTCAGTTTACTCTGCCCTCAATTCAAGACTGCGGGTTTTAGATTCCATGACAGTCAGTCATTCTGTATTCGAGGTGAGTGTGGCCAGCATGTCTGCCAGTGCTCGTTCATTGGTGGTGACACTCTCTGGCAGGCGCCATTGATCATCCTGCTGTAGTCCCATGTCCGAACTCAGAGTATCTATATTAGTTTCCAATGTCTCTCAAGTGGAAGCGATGGCCTGAATCACATCCAGCAGTGTAAGTTTTTCAGCTGAGGCTCTCGTCATGCGAGGCAGTCCCTGCATTGGTCGAGTATTCAGGGGCACCGTCATGGTCCTGGTTCCATTTGTGCGTGGTCTTGCCCATGATCTTCGCAGATTAGGATGTAGTTTATGATGAGCAATCTCACACTACTCCTCACAGTTCACTTCGGCAGGGCAGAGTAGCGGACTGCGCCCGGACCCCCCTCCACCAGTCTTTTAGGCAAGTCGGCGGTTGCTGGCAAGTGATTCCACCCCAGAGCATAGCGGGCAGGTCAGGTCACAGCAGTCTCTGAGTAGGTCAGTGCTCGCTCCTTTCGCCGCTCGCTGGAACACCAAAGCTGCCCTCCTGGCCCAAGTGTAGTGCGAGGGACCCCTGACATCCAGCCTTAAGCAGCAGAACCTGCCACTGATATATGGCCGACAGGCCTCCTCTTACTGTCTCCCCCCCGCAGGAGACCGCAGTGCCCAGGTCCCCCCTTCTCCTACCGGTAGAGTGCCACACGTGGGTGCAGAGAGCACGCTATAGCTCTGGCGCTAATGGGAGGCACAGTCAAGTTTGACTGCAAGAGTCGCTCTCAGAACCGGCATCCACCAAGTCCTCATAAGGTCCTCTGCAATCATCAATTTAGGCCAGTGCTGACAGGCCCCCTCAGGCACTGGGTCAACTGGTGTAGGGAGGAACACAAGTACCCACTATCATTCAAGACAGCACACTGAAATCGCCTCCACTGTGCCCAAGAGAGCAGGAAGCAACAGTACTAATTCCAAAGAGTTCAGCAGGGAGGGCATCAGGGGCACATCAGCAGACATCCCTCCTCTCAGGCCTTCACTTCTGACCCTTGTTCTGGGGGTAGCTAAGTAGTCCTCTGCTCCTCAGTATAAAGCAGCCAAACCGCCCGCCGATAGGCCTCGCCCTCTCACCACACAAATCCAGACCTCTCAATAGGTAGTGCACAAGACACAGTCAGGGTCGCGGAGGCCGAGCTGTGGCCCTGGTGTCACCACCAGGCACAGCCCACGCCAGTCCCAGAAGGAGTTCACCACAGGCTCCTATCCTGCAGCCACAGGTCTCATCTCGCTCCCCTCCCCTCGCAGCTGCGACATACAAGTCACCACTCTCCCGAAGATCGGATAAAGGTATCTCGGGAGGGCACCGCCTCCAAGGCCCCATGCCCTATCCTTCAGCGCCAGACAGGATCACGCTCTCCCGGTCCAACCCAAGCAGGGGCCTGGGCAATGTAACTTCAAGGGGGATGTGGCTCTGGAGCCACCAGCACCACCATCAGGTGTAGTTCAGCCACTCCGTTTGTTTAGGGCCTCAGCAGCACGAGTGCAACACTATAGGTTATGTTGCTGGGGCAACAGCCATCTTGGGCCACAGCCTTACTTCTCGTAGATGGCTAGAGTAGTTCTCGGGCCCGGGCTGGCTCCCCCACCGTCAAGGGACAGTAATGCAGAAGCCCCCCTGAAACGGGTATCAGCAGGAAGACTTATGGGGTCCCCGGGCTGGTTTCATGTAGTCGGGATGGCAGTAGATGTGGCTCAGCCAGTCGAAGCTCGGAGCATCGCTGCTCACTCCATCGGCGTCAGGCTGCGCCCCCATCATTTTACTGTAATGTCGTGTTACTGTTTGAGGTGTAGTCTGCTCTGTAATAGGCCTTAGGTGTATTTTTGATGTATTTTTTACAGTCTTACTGCTGCTGTGCTATATGTTTTTTTAAAACCTTTAGTGGGTAGTGGGGGATGACTCTCAATTAAATGCAAAGCCTGTCTTATTTTTTGGGGGGATACGACTGTTGGTGGCTAGGTTTGTAGTGGCCCCTGGAGTCCAAGCCCATGTAGCAGATATCCTTGGTACTCAGCTACCTTCTTCTTCCCCATGTGCTTGCCCACTATTTTTTGGGAGGTTGTTTACGTGTGACAAGGTCGATTTATTGTGGCTGAGGATTTTTTAACTTAATTAAGTTTCATTTTTGGTATTGCTGAGTTAATGTTTGCAGGTGAAGGGCAGTTGCATGTGTAGACCCAGACATATTGGGTAAATAATACCTTTGCAATACTTTCCTTGCAATGCCTCAAGATGGTTTTTTTAAGGTTAAGGGAGGAGGGGAGGTGCTCCAGGCAGGACAGGGTAACTGTCTTCTTTGTCATATTTCCTTCTTTGTCGGCCATGCGGAGATGGACATTTTCTATAGCCAGTGTGTATGTTTCCCATAGGCCATGCATTGTTTATTCTCTATGCTTCCTTCTTTGCTGGCCATGCGACTGCAGCCATTTTATGTAGCCATTGTTTAATGAGTTTGTCATAGGCCACCATTTTGTCTTTTTTCTCTATGCTCCTTCTTTGCAGGCCAAGCAGTGACCAGCATATTATGGAGTCAGTGAGGTGTGTGTTGCGTTTTTGATGGCCATTTTGTGTTTGTTTTACATGCCTCCATTTTCTGAAGCCAGTGTTGTATTCAATCCTTTTCTTCCACTTTTAAACTCCATTTTCTAAGAACACTAATAGAAGAGACTCATACCTTTTTTTGTTCATTACTTCTTTTTTTCTGAGGAAATAAGTTGTTTTTGCACCTTATTGTAGTACACTGTTGGTTTTTATTAATTTTTTGAATATTTTTGCCTGCCTCCCATAGATCCCAAATGGGCCCTCGTTGGGCGCCAGAAATCATTTAATGTAGCATAAAAAGACACCAAAGCACTCATCAAGAAGTCCATCAATCCACAAAGTAGGATATGTAGAAAAAAAACTGTCCAAAGGTACTTATTTACAAAATAAAGCTGTAAATGTACAAATGTTGTATAACAAGAATAAATAATTCTATTCATTATAAAAATATCTTAAAATCCAAACAAGATAGACAACATCAAGAAAATACCCAAAAAGTAGACTGGTATTCAAGTAGAAATGGGGATAGCAATGTGCAATACAAATTATCTACCAAGTTAAAGCCTAGTATCATGATGCTTGCTTCAGAAACCCAGAAAATTTTGATAGGAGTATAGAGGTGACTAAAGAAAAGCAAACATTGCTGTGCAGCCATAAAGTTAAGTAAAATAAAGAAACGTCGGGGCTTATTTACAAGCCCCTAGTGCCGCCGGTGTGTCGATTTTAAAATGGGAAAAAATGACATACCGGTGGCACAAGGGCCTTGTAAATAAGCTCCATAGGGGCATATTCTCAAGAACATGTGATAACCATTGCAAAAGTGACTTAACGCAACTCCCACCATCGCAGTCTATCTCGGGAAATTTTCGCCGTGTTAACCAAGTATTCACAACACGGCGGTACCATGCGATAGTCACCAGACAACGCGTTCAAATCAATGCCACGCCGCAAAAATGCAAAACACGAACGCAAAAAAAGCTGCGATGAGGCCAATCGCGCTACAAAAATCAGAGAAAACCAGCGACAGGCCTGCAATCTACACGCGTCAGGCGGGAATAATCACCATAAAAGTTGAAAAAAACAGACAAACAAATGCCAAACAACAGCGAAGAACAATGGATGTTGCCGGAGCAAGTACGGAGGAGAACCAGAACCCCACAAGCCCCCCGGAGGACCTGCCTGGGACCTCGGGGTCAGGGAAGGCCAAGGAGAAAAAGAGTAGGAAGAAGCCCTTCAGTCCGCAGGAAAACAGGCTCCTGATAACGGAGGTGGTCGAGCACCATCAACAACTGTTTGTCACCTCCATTGTGTCATTGGCAGGCCATCGTGGACAAGGTGAATGCAGTGGCAGTGCTGGAGAGGACCATGGAAGAGGTCAAGAGGCGCTGGAATGACGTCAAGTGCAAAACCAAGCAGAAACTCGCCAACAACAAAAAGGCAGCAATGCAGACTGGAGGTGGGAGTCCTGCGCCACAGGAGGAGCTGGACGACATGGAGGAAATAGTGTCCACAGTCATAAGTGGAGAGATGGTGGCAGGAGTTGGGGGACCAGACACTGCTCAATAGGACCTGACACAACAGAAACAGGGTGAGTAATGACCAGGGACTGGGGGGTACTCGGGAGATGGGCACAATGGCACACATGCACAATTGAACTGAGTACATCTGTGGACAAACCATGCCCCAGACCCCAACTCCCACCAAGAGAACAATGTACCCAAGTATGCTACATGTCAGCACTGTACAAGCACAGAAGTCAAAGGCACACCGCATGAAAGGGATAAGGGGCAGCAAAACAGAACAGCAGGGCCCCCCAATGCAGCACACACACATAACATGCAGAGCTCATCAACACTGACAACAAAGTGGCACAAACCGCAACACGTCCACAAAAGAACACAGGACACAACTGGCGCTCACTGGGTGTAGACACTGGCCAATCACAAGTGGCATTGCAGGGAATTGTGTTTAGACAATGCACAAGTTCAAACACACATCCGTGATGTTGTCGAAATGTCCACTGTCCTGCAGCAAATAGGCAGTTGCTCCAAAACAGCCACGATGTACACAGTCATGCAGTCTGTATGTGAACATGTACAATCCGACAACACACATGTGAGCACATTGTCAAACTGCATCTCCCCTTCACATTGCAGAGGGACAGTCAACACCTCCGGCAAGGCAGCCCGAAACCTCTCTTCTCTGATGATAAAGAGGACCACCACAGCT
Source organism: Triturus cristatus (assembly GCF_964204655.1). Taxonomy (NCBI): domain Eukaryota; kingdom Metazoa; phylum Chordata; class Amphibia; order Caudata; family Salamandridae; genus Triturus; species Triturus cristatus. Next base: position 310,067,866 of record NC_140587.1, on the reverse strand, counting down.
TCGACTCTGACGCCATCCAAGAGTTCATTGACAGTCTCAGCGGCCCACCTCCAGGAGCAGGCAGCCCAGCTGCAACGGGGATGCAGACCACACAGCAGGCAGCACCCACCACCATGGCTGCCTCCCAGGTCCCCCACGAAAAACACATGGCTTTCCAACGCTGTGTGTTGGGATGCCAGGAGCAGCTGGCTGAACAGGTGCGGGTGAGCTTCGATCGCATGGCAGACAAACTACATGGCATACCTGGGTGTCTAAGTCCCATCAGGGACCACTCACAGTCCCTAACAGATGCCCACAGGCCGCTCCATGCTCTCCAACGAACCATGGCTGACATCGCTAGAGTCCTGACTGTGAGACAAGAATGACTGTCTAGTCAGAGTGGCTCCAGCGAGCTCCCCCGGGAGTTGAGACTCATGTGGTGGTTCATGGAGAACATGGAGCGTGCCAATGCAGAAAGAGAGGCTGCCATGACTGCACACCAGCGAGAGGTAGCTGGGTCCCACAATGACCTCAAAACCATCCTCATGGCATTGCTGCCACCAGGTCTGGCGCTGATGCCTGCTGCTTCTACCACTACATCCACATCTCCGCCCCCTGAAGTGTCAGTGCCACACTGTGCAGCAGACAGTCCACCTCCGGCCCCTGAGGTGTCACTGCCACACAGTGCTGTGGAAAGGCCAGCACCACCCACACATGAGACACATGAGACAGCAGAGGACGAAGACGCGGATGAAACCGCCTTACTGGTACGGAGAAAACTGTAGCATTCATCTCCGCCACATGGCCGGTTTCAGCTTGGTTCTGGCCTCTGCATCATCACCTTCCACTGTTCCCGATACACTCTAAGACACTCACCTTGGACGTCGCAATGGACTGCGATTTTCTGTATGATCGCCAATGACTCAGCTATCAGACTGCGGACTGAACTCTTCTTCTTCCTTTGGACTAGTCATTCCCTGAAGGACTCTGACTGACCCTCCACGGGCCAACATTTTAAAGTGGGGTTTTCATGGCTCCTGTACTGCTCCAGATGCAACACTCCACTGAATGTGCATTAAACATTCCGAATCACACAGATGTGCCATCTCTATGGTCTTTCAAGTGTGGTAGTATGGATGAATGCAGGGTCACTGAATTTCTCTTACATCCATGTGGCTCATGTCGTTGGACTTGGGTCACAGGGTGACACATTGCCGAATGTCGTCTGGGTGCAACAACAACAGCGACACACACATTCGTTAATTCCTTGTCCAGTCCCATATGGAACCAAGTCCAGAGCCCCGGTGTCATTGTTCAAACCCTTACGCTGGACTGGCATACGCCAGGCCAGCCCACTACGCTCACACTCCAGGTGGGGACAACAACACCACATGTGCCAGGACTCCCCTGTAGTGATCTGTTGCTCACAGGTCTGGTTGTCAGCATGCCACGGCCACACCCTCATGGCTAGTTTACACCCACACCACACCCAACCAGCATATGCGTCACAGTACATGTGACCCTGCCAATAAAAAGGGCCGGGAGCACGCGCACGACGCCATTTCCAACCTCTCTCAGGGTGTATCCGTGTGGTGTGCATGTTGGCATGGGGGCCCAGGGGCCTGCAACATCACATTCCGCAGGCCCGGAGGGGACATGTTGGCGTCTGCACCACAATACCCAATCATAGAGGGTCCATGACTGTGGGGGCACAAACTTGGTGGCACCGGATACACTGCAGCCGGCACAGGCACACCGCCACGGGAGGTGACTTTCGGTGCACTGAGGTAGGGGCACCTAAAGTGCTGAGCGGGTGTGCAGCCTGCGACGATGCCCCGTCCCGACGGTCCGGACGGCTCAGGTTTTGTGTGCCCTGCTGGACCGCAGTGTAGGCCTGAGCCAGGGGGCAGTGCGGGCCTACCAGCACGTGATGTCGCCTCCTGGATCAGTTAGTGGCACCTATGAGGCTGAGCGGGTGTGCAGCCTGCGATGAGGCCAGGTGCACTGGTATGCCCTCTGCCATGGAGTAATCAAGACCCAGCACCAAATGTGAGACTTGGAGGTCTGCGGGGCGGGCTGCATGATGTGGAGGGTGCCATGTCCGCGGGCCCCGGGCTTGTGGCTTGCAGCGGCACATGGTGGGCCCTCTTTCTACATGCTGGTGGCAGAAGGTGAGAAGTGAGGCCTGCATGCTTAGGGGCGGGCATGAACCGCTGGGTGGCGGGAGGGGCTGGGGTGCATCTGCCTGGGTGCGCAGGGGCGGGCATGCACCGCTGGGTGGCAGGAGGAGCTGGGGTGCCGCTGCCTGGGTGCGCAGGGGCGGACATGCACCGCTGGGCATAAATCTAAACAATAGGCACCCCCTAAAAAATGATTAAAGGTCCAAGAGAAGGGGGGAAAAGCAACCAAAGAAAAAATCAGGGAAAACTCTTGCAGGACCTATATTATTTTAACAGAGACATAAACAAGTTCTCACCTGCCAACATTGAATGAAAAATTAAGCAAAAGAAGGTATTATTTAGTAACCATTTTTATTTTTTCACTTTTTTCAATTTAAGTGGGATCTATGTAAAAAATATTATCCATTATTTTGTAAACACTTCACATATATATTCATTTGGTGATATACAGAACAAAAAGCATTTACATTTGAAGGTACATAACCCCGTGACTAATATAACACAAAACAATTCATACTTTCAAACATACATCAGTCATACTCATACCCTTAAAATAGTAACAAACATTTAGAGGTTTGGTATAGTCCCCCAAAGAGATTTAAAGGGAAAGAGACAACAATAGGCAAAGTTTTTTCTGATAGTGCTGGGTCTCTTGGGACCTCTCCTCTAGATGGGTAGGGTAGGCCTACGCGCGTTTCGGTGAGTAAACACCTTCTTCAGGGCCACCAACAGGAGGGGCATCAAGCCCTAAAATGAGACGGGGTTATCTGTAGAAGATTAGATATATTAATTTTAGAATGAGGCAGGAAACATTTTTAAACAATACGTTACGACTTCATACCTCTTAAGTAGATCCACAGTTAGTACATCTGGGATCACCCAAACATGTTACAAACCCAACATGTTGCCACAATATATGAAAGTAGCTCAAATCATTAAAGGTGACTACGAGAGTATAAGACCTTCACCAAAAAGTAAACGAAAATAAGAATAAAGCCTACAAGTGTAAAAAAAGTTGTACATAAATCAAACTACCTGAATATCAAGATAAACAGTAGGATTGCCAATCAGGATAGTGGCGTTTATAGACAATCTTGTCTGTTCAGTAAATTCCAGGGCACTCTGCGTCTGAACAGAAAAGTTTACAATTGTTCGGAACACTGTGCATTGAGAGACACAATAAATTATTTTTTCCACGTATAGGGCATAAAGGAATGCTTACCCTTACGCATTTGCAAGAGTAATGAAATTCCTAGTCCAGAAACGTGTGGGGGCTCTTTCAGTCAGATATTTAGTTCCGCACTATCCGCTGTGTGGTTACAACCAGGGTGGTCCGATGTTAGTGCTGCTTACAGTACCCTCTAGGGAGATGACAACAGTGTATCAAAATGTGTAATGTAGGTATTATGCCTGACCAACATAGCATCTAATGTGTCGTCTTGTGTCTATCATTATGACAAGGATTAGATATCATCTACGTGTAGGGCATAGTGGAATGCTTACCCTTTCCTTTTTGAATAGTAGTGGATTCACTACTCCAAATGCGTGTAAGTTCTTCTTCGAACAAAGATTAGGTTCCGCACGATACACTGTAACCACCAGTACGGTTGGATTTCACTGCTGCTGGGGGTGCCTCTAGGGAGATGACAGCAATGTTTCAATATATATACTTATGATATGTTGCCTGGCCGCCATTTAGTCTCATATGCCGTTATATATCTAGCGTCGCACTGTCTGAGCGCAGCCTCTACGGACTTTTGCTTTGAGGTACTATTAAAATTTTTGGTATGAAGTTATATAGCCCGTCATAAAAGACAGCGAAAAGACTTTATTCCTTTATGGGCACTATGATGTCTTTGCGGGCATGCTAATCCAAGCTTAGAATATATGCTAAAAAGACATCGTGACAGATGGCAAAAAACAGATAACAAAAAAGGCTGTATTCCTTTATGAACGCTACGAAGTCATTGCAAGCATACTAATCCGAACTCGGGATACATGCTGAAAATATACTAGCAACTACGATACGCCTTTCTTAAATATCACATGTAACCCCACGCTTAGTCCGAAGCGATTAGGCCGACTAACGAGGCTTACCCGATTATAGCAGAGTGTCGGTCCAACTCAGATATCACCACGAGGAAGTTCATCGGGACTCGTGATGTTGACGCCGGTTTTAAATCTTATTCTAATTAGTGATTGGCCAGAAAGGGAATCACAAGGTATCCCACGTGGTCGCGATCAGAGAGCTTGCGATCCAATGCAATGTGTGAGTTACTGCGGGCGCCATATTGTAATGTGAGGCTAACCTCACATCACAATTCAAATATTTGATATAACTGTCCAATTCTCCACTCATATTCAATAGTTAGGGAGTAGAGGAGGAGACAAACTCTTGATGGATACATAGGTGGAGTCCCGGAGAGTTAAAATATACTGCCATCAATGAGTGTATTTATGCTCGACACGCCATTACATGGGTGTTCGTAAACGGACCACTCCGTAAGTAATTGGGCTCGAAAGGCAGTACGTTGACTGATCCTTTCGGCTAGTGGACTATGCATAATGGGAAAGTTTGTGCCCAAGACCCATCGGTTCAAAAAGTCCATGAACGGTTAGTCACAGAAGATCATCAGGGCAATATTAAACACTCAAGAAGGTGGGTACAAGGATGAACCACTAATGTTAGTATGTCCAACAGGTCACCCTCAAATGAAATGAGGGAATTATGTGACCAGCCACACAATTTCCTCATTCAAACCTTTACGCACTGTATCAAAGTAGAAAATCCAAAAGGATTCTCTCTCCTTTCTTACTTTATCTGTGTCTCGTCCTGCTTTCGAAATAATTTTCTCCAATATCAACCAACGAAGTTCTTTCTCGGTGTGGTGCAGATCCAAAAAATGATTTACCATTGGGGCTTGTCTTTTTCCCGTTCTGATCGCAGATTTATGTTCGGACAGTCTAGTTCTAAACTCTCTGTCTGTCTCTCCTATATACCCTAGTCCACAAGGGCAGAGTATTAAATAGACAAGATTGCTGCTTCTGCAATTTGTGTGACTTTTCAGTTTGGCTGTTTTAGAGCCATAATTGCAAATTTGGGTGGTAATCGCTGAAGGGCACGCATGGCAGTTGCCACATTTGTGGTTCCCTAAGATAGGAGGGAGTCCGTCAATAGTCATCTGATGTTCCTTACGTGGACGTGGTCTGCTATGAACCAGCTTGTCTCTTAGATTGGAGTTTCTCCTGAATGCTACGATAGGGGGAGCTAGAGCACTATCTTCTTCGCAGGCATTGAGGATTTTCCAATTCCTGTGTAGTACCTTCTGAATTTTATTGTTCAAACTAGAGTGGTTAACTACACAGACGATCTTTTCGAGTGAGGGTTTTTGCCTCCCGGAAATCAGGGCGTCTCTGTTATAATATTTGGCGCGTTTCATGGAGTGTCTCACTAATCGTCTGGGATATCCTCTGTGGAGAAGTCTCTTCTGGAGTTCTTCTGCATGGAAAGTGAACTCACTTATGTTGGTGCAGTTACGCCTAATCCTTAAAAATTCTCCAAAGGGAATGGAGTCCTTCTGAGAACTTGGATGAAAGCTGCTATGTTGTAGAATGGTATTTTTCGCAGTCGGTTTTCTGAATAGGCTAACTTCGATTTTACCTTTGCCGTCAATGATCCAAATATCTAGGAACTCCACTTTCTCTGTGGAGTATTTGGCTGTAAACTTTAGATTCACATCACTAAGGTTAAGCCACTCGATAAATTGTAGGAGATCCTGTTCATTCCCTGACCAGATGAAAAAAATATCATCTATAAATCTATGCCATACCTGTATGTTCTCATAAAAGGGGGCTATTTCGTTAAAGATGTGTTTTAATTCGAATTCGCCCATGTAAGTGTTCGCTACACTAGGAGCACATGAAGCTCCCATACTGGTGCCTTTGATCTGATGGAAAAGATCATCTCCAAATTCAAAAAAGTTGTTATGAAGTACTATATCAAGACACTCCAGAATGAATTCATTTGGTCTATCACCCGGGGTCCTAGCCAGAAGTGCTGCCACTGCTTCTAAGGCTAGATCTTGGGGAATGTTTGTATATAATGATTCAATATCTAGAGTGACCAGATATTGTGTCTTATGGTTGAAGGGTAAGTGCTCTACGGTTGTTATCATGTGTCCCGTGTCTTTGATATAAGAAGCATACAGTTTGGTGAGTGGGCAGAGGAATGAATCCACATATTTCGAAATGGTTCTGTACAAGAATTGATAGAGGAGACAATGGGTCTCATTGGTGGATTTTTAGCATTTTTATGCGTTTTAGGGACTCCGTATAAAGCGGGAACAACTGTATGTGTCTGGATTAAGAAGTGCAGCTCTTTTTGACAAATAAAGCCATCTCTGAAGGCATTGGCAGTACAGTTATCAATGAGGGTTTTTAAATCTGACAGAACAGATCTGTGCACCTTACGGTAGTGATCTGAAATCGATAACATAGATTCCATTTTTTCAGTGTAGTTGTCACTGTCCATAACGACTATACCTCCTGCTTTGTCGCAGGGTTTAATAGTGATGGAACAGTTATTTTGTAAGTTGTTAAGGGCCATCTTTTCAGAGAACGTCAAGAGTTAGAGTGGGTAGAAGGAATATACTTGAGAACTCTTTCAATTTCTTTGAGGACTGATTTTTCAAAGATTGCTACCTCAGGTCCTACCATATCTAGTGATGGAGTAAATTTCGATGGTGGTTTACAGCCTGAGTAGTTCAGTTCTTGTTCTGATGGATTCATGTCCATCATATATTTTTTCAGTCTGATTTTCCAGAAGAAAGAAAAAAGATCTTTATGAAGTTTGAAAATATCGGGTTGGGTACTAGGCACAAACGACAACCCTTTACTCAAGATGTTGATCTCGTCTGAGGAGAGTAGATGTCTAGACAGATTGAAGATCGGAATGTTGTCATGTAGGTGATCTTTTTTGTCTATGACTTCCAATATTGGTGGTTCCGTGTCCTCATATATTGTTGCGGATGTGCTGGCTCCGTTTGAGGATAATGATTCCTTTCTTGTCTCTGGAATCTTACTCGTCCTCTGCCTCTCCCTGACCGTAAAAAAGGCGACTGGCCTTGTTGATGTTGATTACGGAATTGTCCTGTAAATTGTCTATAATTTGGCTCGCTAGTATTAAGACCTTCAAGATCTGAGTCTGACGAATTGGTGTCAGAGAAAGTCACAATCTTTGGTCTTCTATTATTCTGTGGGTTGTATGCTCCATGGTCAGAGATCTCACCTTGATAGAACGAGCTGTGCAGGTAAGGGTAAGCTTTTTCTTGAGTAAACCAGCGAAGGTCTTTCTTCAATTTATCTGTTTTTTTCTTAATAAGATATTCTTCCAACTCCAAAAGTTCATGATTGATCTTATCTAGTTTATCTTTAGCTTCTTCTACACTATTGTTCTTTTTCAATTTTTCCTCAAGTTCTAAAATTTCCTGATTGAGGATCTGAATCATTTCCTTGACCGTCTCTATGATGAGAATCATCCAGTCCCTGGAGCAGCGATTAGCAATGTGTGACCACCGCTCCAGGAACTGGCGTACCTCAACGAACAGAGCTGGAACATTTCTCACTCTTAGCCCTGATGGAATAGCTCCGGCTTTTAAGTACTCCAACATGAAATGGGCATGCGATTCCATTCTCTTAGCCTTTTTTCGCAAATTTTGTAACTTCATCCATTCACTGTTATCACCTATTTTTTCCCTAACACCTCCATTAGTACCTGATATTTGTCCAATGAGGGTAGAGAAGAGTTCATCAGAAAAACCAAATGTTTTAAAGCCCTCCATATTGTGATGCAAGAGACACCCGTGAGTCTAAATCTGAGAAGACAAAAAAGGAAAAGAATTACAAAGGAGAAATCAAAACACCCAAATAGTGGTGAAATATAAATGACAAAGCTACTAATGGCTGGGTTTACATAAGGGCATGAAGTCAAAGAAACCAATAAATGGTGAAAATGCCTTCGGTAAAGACCGAGGAAAGAAATAAATCTAAACGATAGGCACCCCCTAAAAAATGATTAAAGGTCCAAGAGAAGGGGGGAAAAGCAACCAAAGAAAAAATCAGGGAAAACTCTTTCAGGACCTATATTATTTTAACAGAGACTTAAACAAGTTCTCACCTGCCAACATTGAATGAAAAATTAAGCAAAAGAAGGTATTATTTAGTAACCATTTTTATTTTTTCACTTTTTTCAATTTAAGTGGGATCTATTTAAAAAATATTATCCATTATTTTGTAAACACTTCACATATATATTCATTTGGTGATATACAGAACAAAAAGCATTTACATTTGAAGGTACATAACCCCGTGACTAATATAACACAAAACAATTCATACTTTCAAACATACATCAGTCATACTCATACCCTTAAAATAGTAACAAACATTTAGAGGTTTGGTATAGTCCCCCAAAGAGATTTAAAGGGAAAGAGACAACAATAGGCACAGTTTTTTCTGATAGTGCTGGGTCTCTTGGGACCTCTCCTCTAGATGGGTAGGGTAGGCCTACGCGCGTTTCGGTGAGGAAACACCTTCTTCAGGGCCACCAACAGGAGGGGCATCAAGCCCTAAAATGAGACGGGGTTATCTGTAGAAGATTAGATATATTAATTTTAGAATGAGGCAGGAAACATTTTTAAACAATACGTTACGACTTCATACCTCTTAAGTAGATCCACAGTTAGTACATCTGGGATCACCCAAACATGTTACAAACCCAACATGTTGCCACAATATATGAAAGTAGCTCAAATCATTAAAGGTGACTACGAGAGTATAAGACCTTCACCAAAAAGTAAACGAAAATAAGAATAAAGCCTACAAGTGTAAAAAAAGTTGTACATAAATCAAACTACCTGAATATCAAGATAAACAGTAGGATTGCCAATCAGGTTAGTGGCGTTTATAGACAATCTTGTCTGTTCAGTAAATTCCAGGGCACTCTGCGTCTGAACAGAAAAGTTTACAATTGTTTGGAACACTGTGCATTGAGAGACACAATAAATTATTTTTTCCTCGTATAGGGCATAAAGGAATGCTTACCCTTACGCATTTGCGAGAGTAATGAAATTCCTAGTCCAGAAACGTGTGGGGGCTCTTTCAGTCAGATATTTAGTTCCGCACTATCCGCTGTGTGGTTACAACCAGGGTGGTCCGATGTTAGTGCTGCTTACAGTACCCTCTAGGGAGATGACAACAGTGTATCAAAATGTGTAATGTAGGTATTATGCCTGACCAACATAGCATCTAATGTGTCGTCTTGTGTCTATCATTATGACAAGGATTAGATATCATCTACGTGTAGGGCATAGTGGAATGCTTACCCTTTCCTTTTTGAATAGTAGTGGATTCACTACTCCAAATGCGTGTAAGTTCTTCTTCGAACAAAGATTAGGTTCCGCACGATACACTGTAACCACCAGTACGGTTGGATTTCACTGCTGCTGGGGGTGCCTCTAGGGAGATGACAGCAATGTTTCAATATATATACTTATGATATGTTGCCTGGCCGCCATTTAGTCTCATATGCCATTATATATCTAGCGTCGCACTGTCTGAGCGCAGCCTCTACGGACTTTTGCTTTGAGGTACTATTAAAATTTTTGGTATGAAGTTATATAGCCCGTCATAAAAGACAGCGAAAAGACTTTATTCCTTTATGGGCACTACGATGTCTTTGCGGGCATGCTAGTCCAAGCTTAGAATATATGCTAAAAAGACATCGTGACAGATGGCAAAAAACAGATAACAAAAAAGGCTGTATTCCTTTATGAACGCTACGAAGTCATTGCAAGCATACTAATCCGAACTCGGGATACATGCTGAAAATATACTAGCAACTACGATACGCCTTTCTTAAATATCACATGTAACCCCACGCTTAGTCCGAAACGATTAGGCCGACTAACGAGGCTTACCCGATTATAGCAGAGTGTCGGTCCAACTCAGATATCACCACGAGGAAGTTCATCGGGACTCGTGATGTTGACGCCGGTTTTAAATCTTATTCTAATTAGTGATTGGCCAGAAGGGGAATCACAAGGTATCCCACGTGGTCGCGATCAGAGAGCTTGCGATCCAATGCAATGTGTGAGTTACTGGGGGCGCCATATTGTAATGTGAGGCTAACCTCACATCACAATTCAAATATTTGATATAACTGTCCAATTCTCCACTCATATTCAATAGTTAGGGAGTAGAGGAGGAGACAAACTCTTGATGGATACATAGGTGGAGTCCCGGAGAGTTAAAATATACTGCCATCAATGAGTGTATTTATGCTCGACACGCCATTACATGGGTGTTCGTAAACGGACCACTCCGTAAGTAATTGGGCTCGAAAGGCAGTACGTTGACTGATCCTTTCAGCTAGTGGACTATGCATAATGGGAAAGTGTGTGCCCAAGACCCATCGGTTCAAAAAGTCCATGAACGGTTAGTCACAGAAGATCATCAGGGCAATATTAAACACTCAAGAAGGTGGGTACAAGGATGAACCACTAATGTTAGTATGTCCAACAGGTCACCCTCAAATGAAATGAGGGAATTATGTGACCAGCCACACAATTTCCTCATTCAAACCTTTACGCACTGTATCAAAGTAGAAAATCCAAAAGGATTCTCTCTCCTTTCTTACTTTATCTGTGTCTCGTCCTGCTTTCGAAATAATTTTCTCCAATATCAACCAACGAAGTTCTTTCTCGGTGTGGTGCAGATCCAAAAAATGATTTACCATTGGGGCTTGTCTTTTCCCGTTCTGATCGCAGATTTATGTTCGGACAGTCTAGTTCTAAACTCTCTGCCTGTCTCTCCTATATTCCCTAGTCCACAAGTGCAGAGTATTAAATAGACAAGATTGCTGCTTCTGCAATTTGTGTGACTTTTCAGTTTGGCTGTTTTAGAGCCATAGTTGCAAATTTGGGTGGTAATCGCTGAAGGGCACGCATGGCAGTTGCCACATTTGTGGTTCCCTAAGATAGGAGGGAGTCCGTCAATAGTCATCTGATGTTCCTTACGTGGACGTGGTCTGCTATGAACCAGCTTGTCTCTTAGATTGGAGTTTCTCCTGAATGCTACGATAGGGGGAGCTAGAGCACTATCTTCTTCGCAGGCATTGAGGATTTTCCAATTCCTGTGTAGTACCTTCTGAATTTTATTGTTCAAACTAGAGTGGTTAACTACACAGACGATCTTTTCGAGTGAGGGTTTTTGCCTCCCGGAAATCAGGTCGTCTCTGTTATAATATTTGGCGCGTTTCATGGAGTGTCTCACTAATCGTCTGGGATATCCTCTATGGAGAAGTCTCTTCTGGAGTTCTTCTGCATGGAAAGTGAACTCACTTATGTTGGTGCAGTTACGCCTAATCCTTAAAAATTCTCCAAAGGGAATGGAGTCCTTCTGACAACTTGGATGAAAGCTGCTATGTTGTAGAATGGTATTTTTCGCAGTCGGTTTTCTGAATAGGCTAACTTCGATTTTACCTTTGCCGTCAATGATCCAAATATCTAGGAACTCCACTTTCTCTGTGGAGTATTTGGCTGTAAACTTTAGATTCACATCACTAAGGTTAAGCCACTCGATAAATTGTAGGAGATCCTGTTCATTCCCTGACCAGATGAAAAAAATATCATCTATAAATCTATGCCATACCTGTATGTTCTCATAAAAGGGGGCTATTTCGTTAAAGATGTGTTTTAATTCGAATTCGCCCATGTAAGTGTTCGCTACACTAGGAGCACATGAAGCTCCCATACTGGTGCCTTTGATCTGAGGCAGGAGGGGCTGGGGTGCAGCTGCCTGGGTGCGCAGGGGCAGACAGGCGATGATGTCATGTGCAATTGTATGTACTTTGCCATTCAGGTATCTGGACTCTGTTTCAGATGAGGGGTCTGTCTCAGATGTGGGACCTGGTGAACTGCACTACATACCACCACGTGGTTGGAGACATACCGGTGGCAGCAGATGAGCAGTGTGGCTTGGGTGCACAGTTTCAGCACTCTCTCTCCCTGTCTCTCTCTTCTTTTCTGAATGTTGCGGAGTAGTGTTGTTGCGGCTTTTTGCTCAGGAATGCCACTCTGCATCTCTTTAGCGATAGTTGCCGGGGTCATACGTGGCGATGTTTTTTGCTGGTGATATCGGCTGTTTGCACCAGCTTGTGAATGCGATGGTAAATTTATCGCAAATTTGGCTGCGATAAAGTCCTGTTAACTTGGTGATAGCTCCTTGAGAATATGGCCCATAGTGTCTTGGGATGTACATTGTGCAACAACTGCTTTGAGATGGGACTGGTGAAGAGGACAGCCTCTCATCACTATCTGGGTAGTGCAAAGAACATTTGTCCATGGTGCACGACTGCCCCCCTTTCCCCAGCCTTGGTGTTCGTTACTGTTCTGTTGGAGTAGGGTCCCACTAGGCATGCTGTCACTCACTTCTATAGAGCATTGAAAACTGACAGTCTCCATTAACACATGCAGAATGTAGATCCACTAGGGAGCATGTGAAGCTCATTTAAAGCAACGCTAGATTTCAGTGGACTCATTTTATTTACATACACTGCACATATCTGTGCCCTTTACACATGCATAGGATTGACCTTAATAGATCATCCACATGTCCACAATGTAGAGTAGACAGAGTCGATCTTATAAACATGACTTGGAGCTACGCATTTGTAAACATTTTGGCAGGCAGTGGTACCCGAATTGGGGTGCATTATGAGCTCTTGAGCTCAGGCTATTCAACACACGATGCTTAATCTCCTACCCAGATCCTGTGATATGAAGATCAAATAGGAAATTGATTTTCTGAGATCAGTGCTGGCAAAACGCCAAGTTGGTATTCAATGGATGAAGCCACAAGCATGATCCTAGTATCATGAGAGAGGGAAATGCCGAGGAAATAAAGATACAGATGGTTAGAATGGATGGCAAGCTTGTGGATTATAAGTACAGTCTGCAATGAGTAGAACATTGTAGCTGGGAGATGGAGAGGGAAGCCAGCAGGGCAATGCAATTGTGGTTAAATAATGTGCCTGATGAACTGATGAACTGCTGATGACACCAGTGATTATTGCATTTGTCCTATCTTTTGTGTATCATTATATTGCACGTATTATGGTTTTTCTGCACAACTACATTAACAAAATTAAAAAATCAAATAATAAGTTAATAGTGCTTTTATTTTGTTCTACAATTAAAATAAATACGTAAAATGTATTTACACTAGAGTTTATCATGAGCAAATGTTAACTATTTTTCAAAGCTTAATAAGCATTTTTACTTTTCCTAATACTTTACCATGGGGGATTTCCGCCCAGGTGGCGGAGATCTCCACCTACTTGTTAGAACTTGCTAGTCTTAAAGTTACTCTTGCTAACTAGGCTTGATCGCCTGAATTCAAAGGTGTAGCCATGTAAGTCTGCGCTTTGTAGTACATTTGCACTCTTAAATTATAAATATCCAAAAGTAGTACATTTACTAAAAAAGTGTAAGAGTACATTTACACGTGTAGATTTACTGATGTGTAAGTTTACCTTTGTGAATAGGGACCAATGTGTCACGCTGCCTCCTTTACCTTATGAGTCCACCAAGATTTTCTGTGAACTGTCCCAAGTGTCAGCTGTTTCTCCCTCAATTTGTAAAATCTAAACCTTCATCTTACTCATTTCTTCCATTGGTATTATGTTTGGCATTAACACCCAAAACACCCTGCAACTTAAAACATTAATTCCAGTAGACCTGAATCTTCCTTTTTTGCAGCCGCGGCCCATGGAGGGAGCTCCGTGGGGCGGTAAGGCGGGGCGGGGGAGGGGCAGGGTGGGGGGTTCTAAAAAACGGAATATGGATAATTGCAGGTAAGTAAACAATTAAATAAATAAAACGAATTTCGTAGCGCGCGCAGCACGCCCTCCACGGGCCGCGGCTGCTTATTTGGCTATCTCTTGGCATTAGTGAAATTATATATTGTAAGTTTCTCAAGCAGAACCTCGATAATTCTAGTGGACAATCCAGCGAAGCCATTCCACCATCTCTAGCAACGTTCTCTTGGAACTAGTCCTGTGATAGTGGATGCTGCAACTGCAAAAAACATGTAGGTTTATGTTTTAGCCCATTGCCCTAATTGGTCAAATTGCCAACATTTTCAAGAAGGGCTGTTTTCATCTACAATTTATATCGTTTTTTTCATATTGTAACTATGCTCCAAAAGTAGAAGCACTGATTTTTTAAAGATCCTTCCAGATTGGATTATGCCAGTACCATCTACTTGGAAATCTCATCCAATTTAGCAAAAATGCTTCATCACATCAAAAAGTGCTGCTGCTCATACAGCCACCAGAAATGTGTGGACAAAGCTCATCTTATCACCACAGAGACAACTACATTGGCTACAAATGGAACTTAACAGTTCAAGTACATTTGCATTGCCTTTAAAGTTCTCATAAGCGACAAATGTCATTCAGAGCAATAACCCTGGGTGGAATTGGCCCACCCACAATTAAAACTGTTTCCGAGTCCAGAATTATCTGGTCTTCAAACTCTGAACCTGATAACTTTGGGCCCTGAGACATTGGACCTGTTTTTGATGTTTCAAAGGCAGGAGCTGTGGGCAGCCACACATTGCAGCCCTTCCTGACCCTGCAGCTGCCTGAAGGAAGCAGAAAGTGCCCCGGAGACAGAATGAAGCCCCCACAATTGCACCACTCCACCACCCACCACCCACCCTTTTCCACACAATGTCCGCCTGCACGGACCTGGTAGAAAGTATCTGCAGTTTAAAGGCCCCTTTATTCCTGGGTCTGTGTGGTTATTTCTCATTCCAGAGAGAAAACTGGTAATTAATGGATTTTGGTGAGGGAATACAATCTGAAATCGGGTATGAGGCCTACAGTATCTCTGCACCAAAATCATTATGAGTGACTAAGGGCCACATGTAGAAACGTTAGTGTTTGTGATTACCAAATAGCAAATTTTTGCGATTCGGTATTTGGTCATTGCAAATGCTACTGTACTAAAGTGTGTTTAACACTATTTGCGATTCCTAGTTGGTTGCAAATAGACCTACCTCATGAATATTAATGAGGTAGGTCTCAGTTTGCGACCCATATAAACAAAGCAATCTATTTTTGTAAAAGCAGCCTGTTTTTCTTAAAGGAAAACGGGATGCATTTACAAAAAAAATTAAAAGTTTTCTTTTCATTTTTTAAGAGTGGAATTTACCACCCTACTTCTTAAATTAAGAATGAATCTTTTAATAAGGTCTCAGTATATCAGAATTTACATTTGTCAAGGTATGTTTTTTAAGGAAACAATGATATTAAAATGCAGCATAATTCTAGTACATTCTTGGCCTCATGGTTCCTCTTTTTTCCTCACAGTCCTCAAGAATGTCTAAATTGGGGGGCGTGGCTTAGCGCGGAGACGAAATGGCCACTTGATCGAGTGGCTCTGTAAACCACCCAAACTTTCCCCCAGAATTCCACATACTAATCCGCAAAAGCTGTGCGGACGAAGTCATGAGAACTCATGCAACTTTTGTGTGCAGCGACGACCCAAAAGCTCGATTGCACAGCAACTCTTGGAGGCGGAATAGACTGCAGGCCTTCTGGCGAGCAGAGTCCCCGGGCTGGCATGGGCAGATGCGAAGCCACGGAGACGTAAACAAGGAGCTGCGATGGAGCACATCAGTCAGCATGCCTGATAACGGCGGGAACTCTGGTGGGGATCGTGCCACGTCGGACACTTGTGAGGAGATGAGCCGGGCTGGTGCGGCCTGCGGAGGCGGCAAAAAGTTGGGGAATGAATCCCGGGGTGTGAAGCACCAGTTGGACATGGAGGGGAGCCCCTCCTGGGCCGGCAGATGCACCATTGCCTGTGAAGGGAACGGGAGTGAGGGAGACTTGAAGAGCGTAGCACGTAAGGGCACACACAGTGGGTGGCTGCCTTCTACTAGAAGTGCGCAGTGAGGTCCGGCTGCACAGTTACTGTCTAACGCGGAGCCGCCATCTTGGAACTACGGAGCAGAGTGGCTGAGAGGCACAGAGTGGTGCAGTACTTATGGGGACAGCGGCCAGTGAGCTGCCTTACCAGCGGGGGATTGGCAGTGGAATATTGATATGGGGGACTGCCCAACTGGAAGCCTGAAACAGGGGGCCTGCTGCTGCGGTAGAGGAAGCGGAGGAGGCCTTCTCAGTGAAGCTGAGGGCCCATCTGAGTGATCCTTCAATGGATAGTGGAGGTATTTAGGCCTGCCAGATTGAAGCGTAGTACTCTACTAGGGGTCCGAGGCATAGGGTCCACGGATTGCATTAATGGAGGGGGCCAACAGACAGCTGAGCCCTCTGACTGTAAGATCCGCGGAAATGTCTGGAGGCAAAGGGCCTCGGAACCCCCAGCAGACAAAGTTAGATAAGTACACAGTGCCCAAAGAGCCAGTGGCCAGCCCCAGGTGACGAGAGGGGCACATGGCTGAATCATGTCTGGCAACCCTGGACCCCACCTTGCAGGACATTATAGCAGCCATCCAGGGCATCAAGACGGAACTAACGGGGAAGATAGATGCAGTAACTTCGGAGGTGTCTCTCTTGAGAGTGGACCTGGCAATATGAGAGAGCGAGTGTTTGGGGTTGAGGAAACAACTGCAGCACTAGCTAAGGACACCAATATTATGCACACACAAATTAAGGAGCTGACACAGACCACAAGGGAGCTGGAAGCTAAGCTAGACGATCAGGAAGGGTGCTCCTGCCAAAATAATATAGGCATTATTGGTATCCCGGAAGTGGCGGAAGGGCAGGCAGTTGATCTTTTTGTGGAGTACCTCATAACTAATTCTCTCCAGCCGACGGGCTTCTCAACATTTTTTTCAGTGGAACGCGAGCACAGAATCCCGGGGATGAGACCGAAACCGAGAGCACCGCCACAGCCCATAATAGCGAGACAATTTTATTTTAGGGATAGAGACTTGATCCTGCAGGTGGCAAGAAGCACATCGGCCCTGAAATATGAAAACTCTCACATCTCCATCTACCCAGACTTCACTCGGAAAGTGCAGCTGCAGTGGCGGTCCTTTCTGGAAATTAAAAAACTCCCCCGAGCACAGTACATCAAATATTCCATGCTGCTTCCAGCGACCCTGAGAGTGATCGCTGAGAGCAAGGTATGGAGGAAGCATACGACTAGCTGGAGGGATGGAGACAGGTCGCGAAGGGAAAGCGTGGGCAGAAAGCCGCATTGGCAGCGGAAGCATGCGACAAAGAGTCAGAAGTGAGACTGGCGAGCGGATACCAACGGGGGCAGATCGCACTCACCTGTGAAGGAAGTGAGGATAGTGCCAGATGACACTGGGAATCGGGAACTTAGGATTGTCTTCGGGGTACAGCAAACTGGTCTATCAGAGAACTTGCACTGGGTGTAGATCCCGGAGCAGACACCTTCTGTACAGATAAGATTGGGTGGGCTGTGTGTCTCATGGGGTTTGGTAACTAACAGTGGTACTTACCTATGGAAGGAGTTGCTACAAGATTTGAACAGCACCAAAGAATGTTTTAGGGGGGGATTTCTTTGGTGGGGGTTGTGGACTCTTCACGCATGCTGACCCCAGTTTTCTTGTTTAAGTTTGGGTGACAGACTCTCTGCAAGTTGGGAGGGTGGGAGGTTTTTTACCCACTGCGCAAGGATGCAGGGTAGGGAGGGGTTAGCAAGATGCTTTGTAATTTTGGTAGAGTTTGTTTTGATTATTGGTTCAGTAAGTTCATATTCTGGCAGGGTGAGGGAATGGGCCACGAAACATATAGGAGACAGCAGTGATGGGATGAATCCCCCCCAATTTGTCCTACAATTGAAACGCATTCGGAATGATCTCACAAAACATATAGGAGACAACAGTGATGGGATGAATCCCCGCCAATTTATCCTACAATCGGAACGCATTTGGAATGATCTCACATATGTCACTGCCCTGCAGGAGTCAGGAATCAGTGAGTAGTAGGGCTACACTCCATGATGGTACGAACATACGTATTTTAACCCTGAATGTTAATGGACTGGGACATAAAATAAAACGGACGGTGGTATTGCAGTATCCCCGTAGACATAACCCTGATATTGTTCTACTCTAAGAAACCCTTAAAGGGACTACATATAAGGCACTTGATAGGTTTGGGTACAAGTTGGCGGCTCATGTGGGATTCACAATGGGGTCCAGAGGGTTCGGGATACTGATTCGCATGTGCCTCCCACTGTCACTTGGGAGAACATGGCACGACAAGGTGGGTCGATATGTTGCCATAACGGGATGTTGGCAGGTAAAAGTGCTCAATATATGCTCTGTCTTCATACCACCAAGGCTACACTTGGAAGCATTTCAAGAACTGGGGACCTTGTTGGTGGACCTCCCGGCAGGTATACTGATAATGTCTGGAGATATGAATGCAGCTATTGATCCCGAGACGGACAGAGTAACGAGTGGCACACGAGAAAGGGGTCCTGAGCCGCTGAGAGACTTTGTGGAGGCGATTGGGTTGGTAGATCTCTGGAGATATCACAAACCAGGAGACCGGCAATGCACTTCTTACTCAGCCCCCCATGGGGGATATTCAAGTTTAGATTATCTCATGACACTGGAAATTCAGGCTCAATGGTTTAAGGGGACAGAGCATAGGGCCAGAGGCATATCTGATCACTCCCAGTGGTGACACAACTTAAGGGCCCAGTAAGGAACTGCACCCTGCCCCCCCATGATGCACTCGTTGCTCTTTAAGGACAAACAAGTGCAGGAGAAAATTGCGGAACGTACAGTGCAATACTTTGAAGATGACTTGGGCACAATGGAGTCGGCCTGTACACTCTGGGAGGAATATAAGGTAGTTATGCAAGGATTCGTCCAGGCCATAGTGGGAGAGAAGAAGAAGGAACAATGTATCCTATGTGATACATTAGAAGCAGATATGCTACATTTGGAGAAGAAAGCTGTGGGGGATATGGTCATAGCACAGCAGGTGAGCCCGCAGATCCGGAATAAAACAAAGGAGTTTAAGGATATAGTTGAAGAAGCGGCCAAGACCTATGCCAGGGCTATGCAATGGCGGGTGTATGTACTAGGGAAGAAGGCCAACAAATTGCTAACATGGTTGGATAAGAGAGTTATCGAATGGAACTGGGTTTTTGAGATACACACCCCACTACTAGAGAGCAAAAAGACGGGGGAAGAGATTGCTTAAGCATTTACCGACTACTATGAGGCCCTCTATAAAGCTACCTCCACAGAGACAAGAGTGTATAGAACTGTTGAGGGATATTCCTGTCCGAAGTTTGTCCAGTGAGGACAGAGAGGCATTGGATGTGGATCTCTCGCCGGAAGAGATAGCGAGGTCGATGGGGAACCTCCAATCTGGCAAGGCTCTGGGACCCAATGGAATCCCGGTAGAATTTTATAAGGGGGTGGCTACGAAGGTGGCCCTGCATATGTTAAGTATGTACAATGAGGCACTGGACCTGGGGGAACTACCAGCTGATCAAAGGATCGCCACTATGGTAGTAATACCAAAGCAAGGGAAACCACCGACGGAATGCAGCTCCTACGGGCCGATTTTGCTCCTGAACGTAGAGGCCAAGGTGCTAGCTAAGGTATTGGCGAATAGGCTCACCACAGTCATTACCACTTTGATTCACCTGGATCAGTCCGGGTTCATGCCACATAGGAGCACTAGGCTCAATTTACGAAGATTATATGGGGTGCTGCACAACACCAAACTCAACCCGGCAGAAGATGCTGCACTGCTCTCTTTAGACGTGTGCATGGCATTTGATAATATAGAGTGCCCATACTTACAAACGGTGTTGGAAAAATATGGGTTTGGTCCCGGATTCTGTGCTTGGATGCGACTCCTATAAGCAAGCCCATTAGCTAGGGTGAGAGTCAATGGAGAGATCTCGAGGACTTTTAGAGTTTACAAAGCCACAAGGCAGGGATGCCCGCTCTCGCCCATGTTGTTCGCTTTGCCGTTGGAGCCCTTAGCGGCATGGGTTAGGATTAGGCCTGGGCTAAAATTCCGTTCCGCTTGCAGAAATTGTGATAATTTGACATTTTCGCATACCGCGGAGAGCGCGAAAATGTCCAAAATTCCGCAATCCGCATTTTACCGGAAATGTTTTGCTTGCTCGCGCTGAAAATAATACATTCTCACGTGCGCACGATCGCCTTACCTGAATCCCCGCGTTCGCCGACAAGTTTTCCCGATCCGGTCGCGTTCTCCACGAGATGTTGGATTGTTGGTAGCCATTTGCGCTGTCTTGCGACAGTTCGCGCCCGCAGTAACGTCATGCGTCGCGCGATCACGTCTTTCTTCTCGCGATCATGCACCGCGAGACAAGTGAAAACAAGATGGCCGTGACCGCGAGCAACTGGATGGGTAAGTTGGCGAGCCGCGACCACGCAAAAAATACCGCGAACGGGCGGGAAAAAAACTTCCGCATCTTCGCGATATTTGCAGAGATTTTTAACATTTTCGCGATAATTTGTGAAAGTGAATTTCCCAAATTCCACCCACCCCTAGTTAGGATAGATCCTATAATCCGGGGAATCATTGGAGAAGGAGACTGGGTGTAAAAAATATCATTGTATGCAGATGATATACTGATGTACGTCACCAACCCCGGGTTCTCTATCAATCAGACCATTCATATATTTCAAATGTTTGGGAGATACTCGGGATATAGAATACATTGGAATAAATCTTTGCTGTATGTCCTGGCTGGCACAACCCCACATCTGCCAACTTGAGCAAGCTCTTTGGTAATTAAAGACACCTTCAAGTACTTAGGCATAATTATCTCCAAGGGGACAACCAGATTCCTGGAGGATAATTTGTTCCCCCAGCTAGACAGGTTACGTAGGGACGTTCAACACTGGCGTAAACTTCCTTTGATGTTATTGGGAAGAGCCGCCCTATTCAAAATGATGTCTCTACCGAGGCTATTGTATGTGCTGCAAAATACCCTGTGTGTTCTTCAAGCAAATAGACATGGAGTTGCAGCTCCTTCTGTGGGATCGGGGACAGGCTAAAATCTCCCTGCACAAATTACAGCCGACCGTATATGAGGGGAGACTGGCCGTTCCTGATATTAAGAAATATTACATGGGCAGGAGAGGCTACCTGGCGGCATTATAACGTAAAGGTGCAAAAGTCACACTACTCCCACACACAGAGGTGCCTTTACAAATCTGGAGGGAAGCCACACTCTTACTGGGAGGGAAAGACAAGATGACCGAACGAACACCGCTTTGGGAGGCTGACCTCCTGAGTGAGGTGGGTCAACTGGTAGGGTTTGGCAAATGGCGGACCCTTGGGATTGAGCATCTGGGAGATGTATAGAGGGGGTCCAGCATGATTAGTTTCGAGGATCTCAAAGTAGAATATCAAATGTCCAATAAGGAATTCCTCCAATATTTACAACTTAAGCATGCCCAAAAGAAGCATGTCCCGTAAGGGGAACGGCTGGCGGAGTATACCCTGCTCGAGGATAGATTGCTTATGGACCCCATGCCAGATAAGGCAATCTCACTAGTTTACAGGAAGATCATGAACAACTCACCTGACCCCTTGGGGCCACTGAGGGAGGCCTGGACCACTGATCTAGGTGCACTGGAGGAGGACGATTGGGTTGAAGCGATCCAGAGCCAAAGGGAGGTAGCAATTAGGGCCCAATTTAGGCTCATACAGCTGCGCATCTTACACAGGTCATACACGTCTAGAGTGCTTCTACACCTGCGGCTCTGACCTGTGTGTGAGAGGGTGTGGGGCAGCAGACGCTTTCTGTCACATACTATGGTCATGTCCATTGGTACATTACTTCTGGGAAGAGGTGACGAAGGTCATGTCAGAGGTTGTAGATCTGGATCTCGCCGTGTGAAATGAGATGGCACATCTTGTGTATATTGGGGGAGGATATATGGCCGAAATATACTAGGTTATGGCTTATGACAGCCGGTATCATTGCTAAGCGGAATATCGCGCAAGAATGGGGTGGGCAGTTGGTTCCGAGTGTTAAAAAGTGGAAATACGATTTGGACTGGTGCTGTAGTGCTGAAAAGATGATGTTGCAGGGTGGGGGTGCCCTAAGAAGTGGGATTAAAATTTTGGGGGAATTGGACTAAATACAGAGGGCCCGATTCACAGAACAAACTTAAGACAAAATCCTAAACTTAGTACCATTTTGGTATTCACAGAATGCACTTACTACTTCTGGTACTCACAGAATGAACTTACTACTTTTGCGATTCACAGAATAAACTTACTACTTTTGCTATTCACAGAATGGATTTACGACTACTAACTTTACGTCCGCACTCGGGCTGGAAATTCCGGCCTGGAGGCGGGGTTTCCGGCCCGGAGGCGGGGCTTCTGGCCCGGAGATGGGGCTTCCGGGCCGGAGGCGGAGCTTCCGGCCCAGAGGTGGAGATTTTGGCCATGGCTAAATCTCCGCCACTGGCCGGAATCCCCACCTCTGGGCCGGAAGGTCCGCCTCCGGGCCGGAAGCTCCGCCTCCGGGCTGGAATTTCCGGCCCGAGTGCGGACGTAAAGTTAGTAGTCGTAAATCCATTCTGTGAATAGCAAAAGTAGTAAGTTTATTCTGTGAATCGCAAAAGTAGTAAGTTCATTCTGTGAATACCAGAAGGAGTAAGTGCATTCTGTGAATACCAAAATGGTACTAAGTTTAGGATTTTGTCTTAAGTTTGTTCTGTGAATCGGGCCCAGAGGATTGTAACTCATGGATCAGGCACATGTGCATAGAGGGAGGGGGGAATCTGTATTCAGGGAACATTTTCAAATTCTGGGTTACAAATGGGTCTGTGGGTGTTTCTAGGTTGGTCTACCTACAATAGTTCACTCTTGTTAAGGGCAGTGGGTTGGAATGTAGAGGAGACACTCCAATGTTGCGCAGGTTAAGGCTCATTCTCTGAAACATATGTTATGTTATGGAGGTTTGCAGAGCGCAATATCACCTGGCAGAGTATCCTGGCCCTGAGCAGGTGTGAGTCTAGGCACATCTATGGCCTAGTGGGACTACTCGAAAAGCCAGGTCTTGAGCTTCTTGTGGAATTTAAGAAGTGAGGAGGAGGCTCTTATGTGTAGTGGTAGGTCGTTCCACACTTTAGGAGCAATGTAAGAGAATTCTTGACCATCAGATCTGGTTTTATGTATGCGTGGATTTGTGGAAGTAAGAGTCCAGACAAGCAGAGGTGTCTGGAATGTTTTTGAACGCAGATGCGATTGTTGAGGTATGCTTGGACAATGTTATGTAGTGCCTTGAAAGTGTCGGTGAGGAGTTTGAAGTGAGCTCTTTTGTGAATGGGGAGTCAGTGGAGCTCCTTCAGATGTGGTGTGATGTGAGTGTGGTGTGGGAGGTTGAGAGTGATTCTGGACACCAGGCCCTAATGGTCTGCAGCCTTCTGGTGAGTTTTATGTGGATCCCGGCATAGAGGGTGTTCCAATAGTCCAGGGTGTGGGTGATTTAAAAAAAAAAAAACATGTTTTCATTTGGTTTTGTTAAGAGTAGACAGTGGTCCGTGAGACCACTAGCTGTTCTTAAAAAATATTTTTACAGCAATTCTCAAAGGGAAAGTGGTTCCTTAGGGGCCCCTTCCCATTTGCGAATGGGTTACCAACAACTCTGAGTTGCTGGTAAAATGTGAACGTTTTCCGACCAGATTTTGGTTGCAAAACATTTGTACATACCAATGTGCATCGGTATTAGGATGGGACGTTCTAAACATGCCTCTTCCAAACACTGATTCGCAGCCATAAATTGTGATTTGGTAACAGGTTACTAAATCGCAACTTAGGCTTGGTACATACAATAATGCCTTTTTGCATTCACAAACATCCCGATTCTGCTAACTGGGCTGTTTACGACCACAAAAACGCTTTGTACATGTGACCCTGAATGTTTAACGGCAAGGATACTTCTTTTAATTGTTCAATAACGATTGGCACATATTGATACATTAGTGTTATAAATGTAGTAGCACCATCTAGAAGTTTTGTGATCCTGCTTTCAAAAAGAGGAAACTGATCCAGAATTAGGGTTGTAAGATATTGATACACTGCTTAGCGCTTCAGTATTTCGGAGGGTTCCCCGAAACACGCCCTTCTAAATAGCCATTGGTATCTAGTCAAAAATCCCGCTTTTTAGAAGTTCCTAAAATAGAATTCGTAAATTGCAAAAAATACTTTTCTGCGGTCTCAAGCTCACCTTCAGAGTGTTTGCGACCTGAATTAAGTTTTGTACATCAGTCTCTTAAAAACAGGAAATGCGCTCTGCTTGAAAATGCATTGCTGGAAATGGGATTATCTGGATAATAGGCTTTCAGACTGAGAAATGGAGACATGTGTCATTGGGGTCTTTTGTGTGCAGCCTTTATTATTACTGCTGCTTGTAATAGGAGGCATGTCAGGACCTTGAAGCCACACTAGTGCACGATGCCAGTGTTGTCAGAGGGGATGTTAAACTGTTTTTATAACTTCTAAGAACACATGGAAGCAACTGCTCGCTTCTCAGTCGCATTCTCTTCTGTCAGTTTTGAGGTTGATGTAATTTGGTTTGATGAGCTGTTAACATGTCCGGCTAGGTTTATGGCAATCACAAATGCAGCGCTGACAACCCAAAGAGAGTCATTGCTTCACCAGGGAGTCTCCTCGCCTTTTCTCTTCTGCTACTAGAAATGGTTGTCTTTTTCCTCTTAGCATCAGTGCTTGCAAAGGGCGCACCACTTTCTCTCTTTTCCTAGGAATTCAGCTCTCCCTTTTTTATGAATGAATTTCACACCCTACTTCTTAAATTAAGAATGAAGTTTTTAATAAAGTCTCAGTATGTCAGGGTTTACCTTATGTTAATGTCTGCTTTTAAAGTAAACAATTATATTGAATTGCAGCATACTTCTAGTACATTCTTGGCCTGGTTCCTCTTTTTCCTCAAAGCCATCAACAATGGCCAAATTCACAAAATACTTTGCATATTTTGAATTTAGGACAGTTAATACATACCTTTTGCAACCGTAATTTGACAATAATATCACATACTCAGGATTGGTAAATTATGTATTCCAGGAGCATTTGCAAATTCAGGGTTACAAATAGGCCTGTGGGTGTTTCTAGGTTGGTTTACCTGCAATAGTTCACTCTTCTTAAGGGCTGTGGATAGGAATTGAGAGGGGGCACTCCAATGTTATGCAGGATGTCTCATTCTCTGCAATATATGTTATGTTATGTTTTGGAGATTTATAGAGCACACTATCACCCAGGAGGGTACCCTAGAGCTGAGCAGGTGTGAGTCTAGGCACATCTAGGTCCTAGTGGGACTACTCGAATAGCCTGGTCTTGAACTTCTTGCGGAATTTAAGAAGTGAGAAGGAGGCTCTTATGTGTAGTGGAAGGTCATTCCATACTTTAAGAGCAATGTAAGAGAGTCTTGACCGCTGGATGTGGTTTTCTGTATGCATGTATTTGTGAAAGTAAGAGTCCGGGCAAGCAGAGGTGTCTGCAAGGTTTGTGAAAGCTGATGCGATTGTTGAGGTATGCTGGACCAGTGTTATGCAGTGCCTTGAAAGTGTGGGTAAGGAGTTTGAATTGAGCTTATTTGTGAATGGGGAGCCAGTGGAGCTCCTTCTGGTGCGGTGCGATGTGAGTGTGGCTTGGGAGGTTGAGAGTGATACTGGCTGTCAGGCTCCAAACAGTATGCAGCCTTCTGGTGAGTTTTATGTTGATCCCGGCATAGAGGGTGTTCCTGCTCTCCAGCTTGCTTGTGACCAGGGCGTGGGTGATGGTTTTCTGAGTGCTGATTGGGAGAAATTTGAAAATCGTCCGCATCAGCTTCATTGAAGCATGAGGTGGTGACGGTATTGATTTTGGCAGTCATGTTGAGTTTGCTATTGATTATGATTTCGAGGTTCTTGGCATGGGTGGTTGGGGTGGGTGTCGATACTAACTTTGTTGGCCACCAGGTGGAGTGCCACTGTGATTTGCTCTTCCAGAAGATCATGATTTTTGTCTTGTCATTGTTCAGCTGTAGACAGTTGGTCTTCATCCAGTGGGCAATTTCATTCATACAGGCATTGAACTTGATCCGGGTACTGGGCATCTTGTCCATGTGGGAGATAATGAGTTATGTGTCATCAGTGGAGGAGAGGATGTTGATATCATGAGAGCAGATGATGCTGTCTAGAGGGATTATGTATGCGTTGAAGAGGGTCAGGCTCAAGGAGGATCCTTGCGGAACTCCACAGATGAGGTTGCGGTCGCCTGGGATGTACAGTGACAGACAGACTGACTGGGTCCTTCCAGTCAGGAAGGAGCAAATCCATCAGAATGTGCTTCCTTGAATTCCGATATCATGTAGGCATTGGATGAGGATGGGGTAGCAGACTGTTTCAATTGCTGCAGAGAGGTGCAGGGGGATGAGCCTGCATGTCTCCTCTTTCCAGAGTTATGCAGATGTCATCCATGGCAGCGATGAAGGCAGTTTTCTGTGCTGTGGTTGAGTATGAAACCAGACTGAGTGGTGTTGAGGAGTTGGTTGTTGTTGAGGTATACCATTCAGTGAGGTGACTGTTGATGATTTTTTCCAAGACCCTGGCCGGGAATGATAGCAGGGAGATTGATCTGTAGTAGGAGCACATTGAAGCGTCCACAGATGGTTTCTTCAGCAATGGAAGGACAGTTGTGTGTTTCTAAGCATCTGGAAATGTCACAGAAGAAGTGGAGGCATTCAGAATGGGTGTGTAAATGGTGCGGATGGGTTCCAGTCCTCTGGAATAGGTGTGGTAGGGGTCCTATGGGCCCCTAAGTGGTTGACTTCATGGTGATGGTGGTTCATTCTTAGGTGATGATAGGCTATGTGGTTAGTACTGGTTCTTTGAATAAGAACAGGAGACATTTGGCAAGGTCTGTCAGGTCTGGTTGAGGGCTAAAGTTGCTGTAAATGGCAGTGATTTTATTGCTGAAGAATTGAGAGAAATTGTTGCAGAGGTCCTGCAAGAGAGTGATCGAGTTGGAGGTGGACAATGGTGAGGTGAACTTTTTCACAATGGAGAAGATTTCTTTGCTTCTGTTGGTGCTGGCATCAATGCGGTCCATTAAAGCGACACGTTTGGTGGTCCGGGTCATTTGGTGGTAGCATCTCAGGGTGGATTTGAATGTGCTCCTGCCTGCATTGTCCTGTCTCATTCTCCATTTGCACTCCGGTTGTGAACAATGGTGTTTCATCAGTCTGAGTTCCTCCATGTACCAACTGGCTTGGGTGTCTGGACCTTGTTGTATTGTGTGTTTGAGGAAAACCAGAGACTTAGGACATGAGGTGAGTTTTTGCCTTGCCCCTATAAGTGCTTTTATTTTCTTGACCTGAACTCGTTTCGTCCTCTATAAATATATAAGTTAATATGTCCATCACGAAATTTAAGGAGAGCAGGTAGGATAACACCTTAATTAAAACAACAAGGCTGTCTGTGATCAAACTAAAGTTTTGGACTTGTAGACAAGGATGCTGACTGTAAGTTGATATGAGATTGTCTCCTGAAAATATAACCATATTTACTTGAAATGATAGTCTATTAAGCAAACTGTAGGATAGGGGACTATTGAAAAGAAATAGCTATTAATGTAACACAAAATCAGCTGGGTGATCTTTTGCTTTTTCCTTATCTAGAATGATAATTTGGTAAAAAAAGCTTCTCTTAGAAAAATGTGTGGTTTAGGATTCCTGCTTCGAAAGTAGATTGATTGATACAACTCATTCAAGGAAATGATGGAAACTGTATTTATCTGCAGGCAGTGAAAATCAATTTGACCCATTTGTTAATGGACTATATTTTCCCCAGCCAGTCATATGCTTGCCCACCTTTAATTAGATATGCATCAGATATAGCTCATGAATAAGTGTTTGATTTTTTTGAAAGGATGCGTTTCTTAGATGTGGCTGTTGAGCTTTTTCATTTTTTGGGGCACTCATACATTTTAATTTTAATTGATAGATTTTTTTTTAATTCAGAAAGATTTATTAATTTTAAATACAATATACAATGAACGCAGTACGAAAAATATTACCATAAGTGTAAGGAATGAAGTATGCAAGAAATTACACAAGAAATATGTGAACATCAACTGACTTCAATTTATTGAACCATATCAGTAATTAAATATTTTCACAAAAAGGAATGATAACAAAGAAGGGATACAATAAAAAATATAATATAAGATAAAATAAGAAGTACAAGTAGTATACAGTTCCTAACCGCAAGGGGAAGGGGAGGAGCCTGGTTCAAGTGATCTACACTAACACAGGGAACGGAGGTTCCTCCTGTTGGAATTTAGCGCCTTCACGCACACAGCTGGGTGTCATGCTTCATCATAGGGCATGCTCCTCGTCAGGTCGGCGCTGCAATACCTGACGAGCTCCCTATGAGGGGCTCTTTGGGGGAGATCTTTTATTCCAAATTGTCGTTAGGTGCTGTGGGGGTGAGGGGCCTAAGAAGTGTAGATGTGGTAAGTGTCAGTGAGTGACTGATAGGAAATTTAAAACAGGAAAAGGAAGTGTCACCGAAGAATATTTTAATCAATAGACCTTCCTACCTGGTTAAAAAGAAGAAAGCGCACTCCAGAGGTAATGGCTCGGGTTTTGCGCTATATTATGTGGTCAACATGTTTTTCGCCTGATGGTCAATTGGTCTAGTGGCGATTCGTCAGAACCTTATAAAAACAGTTCTATCTAGACAAGGATGGTTGTCTGGTGATATTTGCCTGGATGAACCAACCTAAACAATACTCTAAATGTAGTACCTGTTGAAGTGTTACCAACATGGTGAAGATAAAAACACATGTTAGACTTATAAGTAGCATTGTAACATAACACACGTGTCCCCTGTATGCATGCACAAGCACGCAGTGAAGGTGATTAAAAACAACATGAGAGGTGTGTGACTAGCTCTCACTGGTGTCATGTCGTGAAGAAAACATAATCAGGTGAGGTGGATCCTCCCACCTTGGTAGCAGAACAGATAAAAGACTCATCCTAATCGAGACTGAAGTCTACAGCATCAATTCCCGGCAGGCATGACACATGGTAATACCCAGTGTCCAAGGTCAATAGCGTTAGGGAACAGATGCATATATAAGCCTGCTTTTTATGTAAAACAGAATATCATGAGTAAATCATTGAGGAGCACAGTTATATGTACCAGAGGCTCTGGTGCAGCACATTGGAAACACAATAGGCTCGGGGCAGGAAATACCAGAATCAGCCCGACATCTCTGCTGCCAAGCGTCAGGCACATTGTGCGGCAAACTAGCAAAAACGTATAGCTAGCCACTGGGGGTATAGAGCTATTTAGTTAATGGTCACAAGCGTGTGTGAACCAGGGTGGTGCTAGCAACTCAAGGTAGCAGTTTGGCTAGACGCAACTCAAATGCCCTATAGCTGCGTCGTCCAGATACATGAAGCAAAAAGAGCGTCGTGAAGCCCAACTGACTTTAGGTGAAATTATACAATTAAGAAAAACTAGAAAAATGATCAAGGTGTTGTCATTGTATCAGGTATGTGTTTACTGTGGAATCAACCTGTGTTTGGTTCAGTAAGCAATGGCCAAGAACACGGTTGGAAAAGGCAAGCTTGGTCAGTGGTAGCATCATGGCAAATGGCAAATTATACTCACAGTTGCAGAAATCGCAACACATCCGCTGACCTACCCAGTGCTGCCGGAAACCGGGAGGTACCGGGGCTCGTGTTGCTTTGCTAAAAATAGTCCCCATGAACCAGAAGGGAGGGTGGGGACTACCTAATCCCTTGTGAGTCTAGACTGAACTGCTATTGAGTGTAAAGCAGTGGGGATATTTTGTCGCGGCCATGTTGAAAGTGAAGAACTAGATGGACGAGCGCCGCCTTCTTGTAATGGGTGCCTCTGTCAGGAAGAGTGGAGTCAGCAATAGGTACCGAGTAAAAGCTGTCAACAATGAACAGCATTGAGCCGTCATTAACAATAAATGTGTGGACGGATATAGGTCTCTGATAAAGTGGGAGGTCAAAGGATATGGAGAGACCACTGTAGACCACAATGCATAATAAATCACATATAGGTTAGCGGTGCATAGCGATCCTTAATGAACAGTTATCTTATGTGTATAAGTGAACAGGTGTAACCAGCAGGCCCCTACTGGTGTCAGAGTACTAAATCCAGGGGTAAGCCTGTAATAGCCTAGTGTGAAACAAGGAGGGCATGTCATTTATGTATGAAGTTCACTCCAAGGAATTTCTTCATTTAGCCCTTGGGTATTAGTCGACAGGCGGTGGACCCATCTCTGCTCCTGTATAAATAGGCCCCTTGTCCATTTTA
The DNA here is from genome assembly GCF_964204655.1 of Triturus cristatus. Lineage (NCBI taxonomy): Eukaryota > Metazoa > Chordata > Amphibia > Caudata > Salamandridae > Triturus > Triturus cristatus. The sequence continues at coordinate 310,037,270 of NC_140587.1, read as the reverse complement.
GGGTGTGCTTCAAGCACTAGCCATCGTAATGTATCTGGTAGGTAGTGTTGTTGATCGAAGTGTGTCCACATTTTGGCGGTGAGTTTGTGACATTTAATTAAGGATGGGCATAGTTGACAGAGTACTACTACGCAGAACTCCATAAAGTTGAACAAAAACTCTGTGTTCGCAACTTTGCTCCGCCAACAGAGACCTCATATATTTTTGGTAAAACAACAAGTATCTCTGTCTTTAAATTCTAAAATGCATATAGTCATTGCACAAAAGTGAAAATTTAGCAAGCAGTGAGAGAGGTGATGATTTTGGGGTCCTCCCTAACCTAGGGAGAGAACCAAGCAGATGCCTTGAAAACAAAGAGCACATCTTGCTGAACGATTCAGTGATGGTCCCACCCTTTTAGGATCACCCCAAGCACAGTTATTATGGGCAAAAATACAATCCCTACCAAAAGCCCTGCAATGAATCGTTCAGCATGATATGCTCTTTGTGTTCAAGGCATCTGTTTGGTCCTCCCCCTAGGTTAGGATGGACCCCAAAATCATCACCTCTCTCATTGTCTGATATTTTTCAATATGAAAGTTCATTTTTGTGAATTGGTTATATGCTGTTTAACATGCAAAGTTGCTTTATCAAAGCATTTGTGGGTGCAGTTTAGAAGCTGACTCCGCTACGTGGTGGAGTGGACTTTTATTCCAGATGTTCTGTGATGCGTGTCTTTACAGCTCTGGTGGTCATGCCTACGTATCTGAGGTTGCATGGGTATGTAATCATATAGATGCAGTTGGATGTATTGCAATTGGTGTGGGCTCGTCATTCCCACTTAAACATGTTGGAAAAGACGATCTCTTTAGTCATGTTGGTAAATGTACACACCGTGCAGGACCCACAGGGGTAGTGACCCTTCACTTGGGGTAGCTCCCACAGTTGGCGTTGTGAGACATGGGTCTGTATCTTGGGTCGGGTGTGGATCAACATATCTTTTAAATTCCTAGTGCTTTTGAATGCAAATCTGGGGGTCTCTAGCTCAAGCGAACCTGTTTGTAATATACCCCAGTGCTTTTAAAGGATACTCCTAATTCTATTGGAATAGGGGGTAAAAGTAGTCACACAGGTAAGGGTGTCTGTCAGTTCTTTTTGTTTGGGTTCTAACAGAGCCTCACGATTGTTGTTCTTTGCTCTTTTATTGGACAAGGCGATATTGCGTTGTGGGTACTCACGCTTGCTTAGATTACTAGCAAGCTGGTCTGCCTCTGTCCTGTGGTCTTCAGTAGTGCTGCAATTTCTTCTCAGAAACTGGCCAAAGGACAGGTTCTCCTTCAGGGCCGTTGGGTGATGGCTGTGAAATAGCAGCAGGCTGTTGCGATTAGTGGGTTTGCTATAGATCGTTGTGCTCAGATGGCCATCGTCAAGTTTGATGGTAAGGTCCAGGAAAGGGATCTTAGTTTGGGAAAATGAACTGGTAAATCTCAGGTAGGGATTCAAGGTATTTATCCAGTCACAAAATTCCTCACAGGTCTTCAAATCACCCATCCAAAAGATGAGGATATCATCAATAAATCTCTTCCAAAAGAGTAGATGGGTTCGGTAGGGGTTGGAATCGTTGAGGATCAGTCTCTCTTCAAATGATGCCATATACAAACAGGCTACACTCGGAGCAAAGGTACTCCACATGGAAGTACCTTGGGTTTGATGGTATAATTGGCCCTTAAACTCGAAGAAGTTTTCAGTGAGAGCAAGTGTTGCACATTCAAGGATGAAGTGGCTAGGAGTAGGAGAATCCCAGTTGCTATTGCTAAAGGTCTCCTCTATCAGACCCAAGGTGGCTATTTGGGGAATGTTAGTATAGAGGGCCTCCACATCAAGGGTAACCAATAAATTAATGTCATTGTTATGTTGTATTTCTGAGATAAGACGTAAAACGTCAGCGGTGTCTTTCAAGAAGGAAGACGTTTTCCTAACCAAAGGCTGTAGAAAGACATCGCAAAACTTAGACAAAGGTTCAAGGAGGGAGTAAATCCACGAGACAATGGGTCTACCGGGGACAGGGAAGGTGCCCTTATGAATCTTTGGCAAGATGTAAAAGTAGGGCACCTTGGGATCCTTTTTAATGAGAAAATCAGCTTCCTTTTTGCTCAATCAGCCTTGGGCTTCAGCTGTAAAAACCATGGCTGATATTGTCTTAGTAAGACGTGCCATGGGGCTGTTGGATGTAGGAGTATAGTACTGAAGGTTGCTGAAATGGCGCTGGCATTCGGTGTCGTAGTCCATGGTAGACATAATAACCGTTGCTCCTCACTTATCTGCTTGTTTTATAGTGATGAAGGTGTCATTGGAGAGGGAGTTGACAGCCGTCAGTTCCAGGGTAGAGAGGTTACAAAAATATCTGGGAGTAGTACCAGTGGGCAAGTCCTTGAGAACTGCCTGTTCAAAAGTGAGCACCTCATTAGGAACCATACTACTGTTGGGGGTAAAAGTCGAGGGATTATGTAGACCCGAGTCATAAGTTTGTGGCATGGGTTTGTCCTGAAAGAAGGCTTTCAGGCGGACCATGAGAAACAAATTCTGTATTTCGCACTGTTCGCAAAACTTGTCTGTCTTGGATGTCGGTACAAAATCTAAGCCTTTCTGCAGGACCATCATCTCAGTATCCGTGAGCACTCTAGGAGAAAGATTAACAATCAAGGGGCATATTAACAAGGGCTTTAAAAGCCAAAGAAGCAGAGATAAAAATATATATCGCCCTATCAACAACAGGGTGCTAACATGCAAAATCGCATGTTAGCACCCTTTTTCACTACGCTTCCCTTTGCGTCTCTAATGAGATGCAAAGTGGGCATTCCAGAGCATAATAATAGGAGAAATGTCGCTAAGCGACATCTCTCCTATTATCAAGCTTCACGCTAACCCTGTTAGAGACAAAAAAGCAGCGCTAACCACGGTTAACGCTGCTTTTTTACGTCTGCTAATTTTCAGATATAGCCATGTAATCCAATGGGAGGTGGATTACATGGCTAAGTCCACCATGGGCTATCGACAAGGATATCCCTATCCTTGTAGTTTTATCGCTGCATTACCAGCGATAACCTCCGAAAATGCAGCTATCGCTGGATTTCTAATCGCCTAGGCGGTTAGCGTTGTTAATAATGCGATAACTAGGTGATATTATCCAGCGATAGCGGGTGTTAAAAAAATAACGCTAAGCGCCCTTAGCGTTAATTTTCCCCGTTCCTTGTTAATATGGCCCCAAGTTCTCTTCTTCATGTGGCTCCGGGTTTCCACTACGTGTTGTTGTGGTTGTTCCTCCCATTGTACTCTTTTTCTGTTGTTGTTGATTGCCACGTCTTCGCCCTCGCCCTTTGCCCCAACCTCAGTCTAAAAAAGGTTGACTGTTGCAAAGGAATAGAATTGGGGGGGGCCTTGGGGGAACATGGGATACTGCCAATAGGCTGGACCCTGGTATGGAGGCATCTGGAATCCAGAGTACCCTTGGCGTCTACCATGTCCATGTTACTGTTGCCCCAACCGTCTGTGCTTGTGTCACAGTTGGAGGATGAACCTCTCCTCATAGTATGGGAACCTTCATCGGAAGAATTATTCATTCCGGGAGGAGAAAGATCTGCTTTTAGATATGGGTCTACTTCTTCTTTATCAAATTTGCAAATATCTTTCTGTAATTTCGCAGTTTTCTGCTTAATCAGGTACTCTTTGATCTCTGCTATATTGTTATTGATCTCAGTCAATTTTATTTTGAAGGCAGAGATTTGGATCGTAGTCTTGAGAGCGCCTTCCGCTATCTGAATCCTTATCAGAATGCCTAAGATAAAATAACCTACATTTTATAATGAATTACATGTATCAATATGCGAGTCCAAAGTACACCACATATTGGGCCTAATAACAGAACAGTCTCTACGACTACGTATAAATTAGGATTGTCCACCTCTCATGAAAGTAATCCATTCTCACCAAGCATTAAACGATAATAATTTAGCATCTTTCCAATTTGAAGTAATTGATTTAATCGTAGTAAAAATAACAAAATACAAAAGTGTATAATTATGAGGAGATAATACAGTTTTAAAAGAATAAGATTTGTAGATTAATTTAGGAAATGATAAAGGTAATTTTAAATACCAAAATTTAAAAATAATAGGGAAATTATAAGTTTCACAATGCAAACAGTTTGGTGAATCTAAACGTTTAACTTTGAATAATTTAACTGGGGACCAAAAATATTGCTATAATAGATAATTATTAGTTTATATAAGAGTGGCCAGAAGGTAATGAGCGATATTAGATAACCAATTAGTTTTCCATTGGACATTTGAAAATTGCATTTTTATGTCTGAGGACCATTTTTGTTTTAGAGCCATATCGGAAGCAAAGAAGGACCATTGGATTTCAGGGTATTGAGGGGGCCTAAGTTCCCTCGTTTTATTTCTATGGTCCAATACTCATGGATCAAAAGGCTTATGGACTAGAATTAGTCATAACATTCAGTGAGAGCAACATATAACACCCAATAAGGAATCAATCCATAGAGGGGGAGAGGGAGTTTATATATTTTTACACTTCTTTTAACACAAGATATGTTTGTTTTTGTTCAGGACTTACTACCATTTTGGTATTCACAGAAGGCACTTACTCATTTTGGTATTCACAGAAGGCACTTACTCATTTCGGTATTCACAGAAGTCAGGAGTCCTAACTTTAGGACTCCTAAATGCCTTCTGTGAATACCGAAAGTCGTAAAATTAGGATTTTTCTCAGTTTAGGAGTAGTAAAGTTAGGAGTCCTAAGTTTACATGTCATGCATAATGTTAAAACAGAGCAGTAATAGATAATAGACTATTCAGCATTGTCTTTGTGTGTCTATCCCAGCATTACATATCTGTTTGTATGATTTTGGATTATGCTTATTTATGTTGCACGATAATGTGGATTGAATGAATGAGGTATTTTTTAATCAAAATAAACAAAAAGCAGGAACTGTTTTTAACTTTGCGAAGTGTTTTTAGATTGCTTCATTGTATGAGTTAAAATGTATTTGTTAGCAAATTTTTTACTGAAAAAATTATGGAAGATTTTTAAGTGATAACATTTTCGTTGTGACCAAGGGGCATATGTACAACAGAATGACAGAGCGTGGCGTTAAGCAAAACTTGCAAACGCCACACTCCGTCATTCTGAAAACGAAGGGATGCACTGTATTTACAAAGATATCGAGCACCCTTGCATTTCCCCTAGTGCTGGTGCTATAATAAGGTGTCTAGCACCAATTCAGGCACCCTTGCACCACAGTGCCTGCATTGGAGGGAATGACTGTGCAGGAAGGTGTCCCTTCCTTCACATAAACAATCACAAATGGAGATTTATAACTCCTATGTATGCTGCATTATGCGTAATACATAGACGTTGCAATCGTCATTTTTTTAACGATTGTTAATGTGCACAAAGGGACACCTTCCTGCACATAAACAATCATTCATGTAGTTTTGCTGTTTCTATATGTGCAGTACAATGCAACACACTTATAAACAGCCAAAACAAGGAGAAATTAAGAATTTCTTCTCATTTTGCCATGTCATGACCAGGTTTTCCATGGTCTTAATCTTGGCGCTGCCCCATATTTATGCCACCCTTGTAAATATGGGACAACATCTAAATCAATGGATGTTGTGGTGGAACGCCCACCGCAACACCCATTGACCTCCCCTTTCAGGCTAAGTATAGCGTGAAAGGGTGCCTTATTTACAAGGCGGCGTTAAGCCACATTAAGTGGCTTAAGGCCGCCTTGTAAATAAGGTGAAGTTCCTATCGCTACAGATGCACATGTTTCTGTGGCAATAGGGGCTTATAAATATGCCCCCTAGTGTTTTGTCTATACTGCAGTGGTACTGAGGGTTGAGATATATACATATGGATATAACACATTAGTGATAAGGTCTGAATGGCCGGTGGATTGACTGCTGCATGCATTTGTGACACAGTATCTCCCAAGGGAAAACTAATTTTCTACTGCTGTTCTTCTCCAAAGTGACATCTGACCACTGACCATGAGTTCAGAATATACAACTGAGAATCACACTTTTGTCAAAAAAGGCCTGACAAACAATGTCTTCCTTGAAGAGCAATTCATCGTTGCTGAAGATGGAACAGCTATATATCCAGACCTGTTTCCTCTGTTTCTGGTTTTGTATTCCTATAAAAGAAAATATAATCCCTCCATAATGACGGAAAGCTCTTCATGATAGCTAAGAGGCCCGAATTCTACACTTGTATCTCAATGCAAGATGTAAAACTATGTCCATTTTCTAAATTATCACTTGCACTGTTTTATGATCTCTATTACTAGTCAAAAGTCATTGGTAATGTTTAGTGGCCGTCCCTAAATTGATCCTGACCCTCATGCCTTGACCACGGTCACTAACGGCTTTGCCGGAGCAGCACCGACAACACATGCTGCTCATGTTAACGGCAGGGTTCTTCATAGAGATGCTGGAGGTACTGAAGGAGAATGTTAATCTCAGGGTGAGACTGGCTCGGTAAGCTGGGTGTCACTCATTTTTTGTTTTTCTTTTATCAATTTAGACATATTCCGCCCATCTAGACCCTCGTTGTGCTGGGCAGTAAAGTCTTTGAAAATGCTTATTTGGCTTAGGGGATGTTGAACCTGGCCCTTTCTGTAGGGCCACCCCCAAACCTTTTGCCTTCCTCCTCCCCTTCTTGATGAATTCTTTTTTGTCGACTTTAGGATATTGGGCACTTTGCCACTGTTGACCAGTGCTGAAGTACATGTGTTCTTTCCCTAAAACTTTGTAACATTTGGCTTATCCACAACTGGAATATTACATTTGCTTTTAAGACCCTAGTAAAGTGCACTATATGTCCTCAGGGCATGTGATTTAAGTGCTACTAGTGATGGGGCCTGCAGCACTGATTGTGTCATCCACTTTAGAAGCCCTTTAAACATGCCTCAGGCCTGCCCTTGCAGAGCCTAAATGTGCAGTTTAAACCTCCATATTGATCTAACAAGTTAATCCTCTTGCCAGGCTCAAAACTTCATTTTAATACATATAAGTTACCCTTCAGGAAGGCCCTGCACATGCCCAAGAGCACGGTGCAGTGTATTAAAAAAGCAGAAAATGTACTTTTAAGTTTTACATGTCCAGGCAGTGAAAACTCTTACATTTGTTTGTCACTTCTCTCTCCCATAGGTTAACATTGAGATTACCTTAGTACATTTTATAAGTGAAAGTTCCAATGGGGACAAATAGATAAGAGCATAGTTTCAGCACTCGGGCAGAATCTCTGCACTGAGAACAGCAGTGCAGAGATTTTCCCGTGAGTGCGCAGACACCTCACTCGTAACTTTACTGCACGTAAGTAACCGCATATCAGGCACAATCTGTGTAAGTAAGCTCAAGTAAAACACATACCAACATGCTTGTAAAGAATTTGAATGTGAATGCACCTGGTGCCTTAAGTTTGCATGCATAAAGTGCCATTCAACATTAGGTTTGTTGTTGCAAACCTTCAAATTGTTGAGAACTGTCACTCATCCCGACCCTCATTTATTTATCCAACTTCCCCCTGAATTCCAGTAGTGTTTCTTCTTTTGTGACTTTTGTACGTCTGGCATTTCTTGTACATGGCTTATTTTAGCATGTGGCTGGTTGAGTCGCCTCCTGTACAGCATTACATGGATCACAAGGTTTGTAGAGGATGAGATTCCTGCCCTTATCAGCTATGTCTGCAAGCATGCTGATGCTGGCTAACTGTGAAAATCTGGCCAGAGGTAACCTCTTGAAAGAGAGAAAGGCAGCTGGGCAAAAGTGCCCAGGAAGACACATTGTATAATTAGTGTAATCTTTACCCTTAAGAGATCTTTTTTATGATCTTATTATGGACGATGGGGTGGCTTCTCAAGGTGACATTGCAGATTGGGAGGGGTAGTCACGTTTCTCTCCTTGGTATGTTGCAACAAGGCAAAACATCTCCTAATCATGTGGCCACATAAGAACAGTACTTAAGATATTCTGAAGCAGGGCAAGAAACGAATATGGGTGTCAGGATACGCTCCACGGAATCCAGCGGCGGTAGAAAAAAGGGTCCACCTCCTGATATCACCAACACCCCGGTGAAACAAACAGGGTGTTCGAGGGATCAGGCGAGGGAAAGGGTAGGGAAGGGAACAGCAGGGGAGTTAGAACCTGTAATGAAAAGGAACAAGTGCATAAGACTTTTGTATAAAACTCTACACTCATAAATTCTCGGTAAGCGTTGTTTGCTATACCTTGGAAGGAGGAATGTTGTAAACCTCTCCACAGAAAGTCTTCGACAGCCTTTAAGGTTATTCGGTTCTGTAACACAATATCACAAACATTAAGGGCGTTCATTTTTCCTCCCCCCCTTCTGTCATACACTCTGCACCAGCGATTAATTCACCACACGTACCCAAGATAATATCTCCTCTGCCTCTAATGGGGGAAGTGCGTATTCGTAGTACAAACTCCGGTAATCAAGAGGAATTGTTTAGCAGTCACAATGCCTGTCCGCTGAACCGTATCTGTTCCTCCCCTCTTGGGGTCCTACTAGCAGGGAACGGTTCCTTCACCGCTGTCCTCTTTAAGGGCTCCATGAGAGGTTTGGCCAGAGCGCATTGAGCGGTGGGTTTGTACCGCTTTCACTGTTATTGTACACAAACCCTGAGGGGTTTCTATAAGTCACACAAAACGCACACGCGGTAGCGAGCAGTTCCAATCGCCGCTCCGCTGTGCTCCAAAACCTAAGGAAAAATGGGAGCGAAGAGTCTCTGTGCCTCCTCGTATCCCCTGATCATAGCCGGCAGCCGCCCTTCGGATTCCGCTATGGGGAGTCAAAGTACACAAGTCCAGAAACCGCGAGAGCGACAAATGGTCTCTTCAACGGTACTCACGATTTCGCCGCACTATGAATCCGGCCCCTAGAAGTCCTCGCCGGTTTCTCCAAGCGGCCCGGACAGAAGTCTTTCGGGAACAGCACTTACGTCCTCGCAGTCCAAGGCAGAAGTAACTGAAGAATTACGCGCGCCTTTATTCACACTTCCGCATTGCTTCAAGGGAAATGTAGTTTTAGCCTCGGGAATCCGCGAGGTAGGCGCCGCTGTGCCCGATTCCTGACAGTAGATCCTTCTTCCTAGCGCCTTCCAGGTCCGGGTTTCCCTGGAAAGTGCTGATGGAACGCACGTACTGCAGCAGGGGCATGGACATTGTGATGGGGTTCCCATGAGTCGTCCTCAGCTGTGTACCCCTTCCATGCTACTAAATACCATAGCGCCCCTCGTTGCCACTTGGAGTCCATGATACTTTTTACTTCGTATTACCATCCCCCATCCCTCATTACCGGTGGTGGGGCCCTCCTGCGTGCCCCTATAGCCGGTTTCAGGAGCTGACAATTGAACACCGGGTGGATACGCAAGGAACCGGGCAACTTTAGTTCGTAGGTCACAGGATTTATTTGTCGTACCACGGTGTATGGGCCGATGAATCCCGGATGGAATATACTTCTCAGCTTGAACCGGATGTTCTTGGTGGATAGCCATACCCTGTCCCTCACCTGATATTGGGGCCCTTCGCTCCGATGTCTGTCTTCCCATTTCTTATATGTCAGCTTGGCCCGCAGCAAATGGGTCTTTATCTTTCGTTGTAACGTGTGTAGTTTTCTCACTTGAGTCGCCACTGATGGCTGGCTTGCCACCTCTTCGGGGACCGTGATCGGTAGGATGCGGGCATCGTAGCCGAAGGTGGCATGGAACGGGAAATCGCATATAGAGCTGTGTTTGGCATTGTTATATGCCAGCTCCGCAATCCATAATAGGTCAACCCATGAGTCCTGTGCTTCTTTCGCATAACACCTGAGGTATTTCTTTAGCGTTTGGTTCAGGCGTTCTGTCTGGCCATCGGTCTGTGGGTGGAAGCTTGTGGATACCGCGGATTCAATGTGCAATGCCTTGAACCACATTCTCCAGAACCTGGCAATGAACTGGGGTCCTCTGTCGGATACTATCACTTCCGGTATTCCGTGTGCTCTGAGGATGTTGCTGAGTAGCAACTGTGTGGTCTGACCAGCTGTGGGTAGATTGCCACACGGAACGAAATGCCCCATCTTCGTGAGTCCGTCCACTACTACCATAATGGCGGAATACCCCTTCTCGGGAGGCAGTCCTGTGATGAAGTCGAGACTGATGTTTCGCCACGGTAGCATGGGGGTTGGCAAGGGCACGAGCTTCCCCCTCCTCCTGGTGTTTTCCGTCTTCACTCGGGCGCAGTCCTCGCACTTGGTTACCCAGGAGGTCACATCTCTGTTCCAGAACTTCCACCAGAAACGGCGTTGGATCAACTGTAAGGTTTTCTGGATTCCGGGATGTCCTGCCAACAGAGATTCATGACACCATGTAAAAGCCTTCTGACGGAGTTCCTTTGTGGGAAGATAGAGCTTGTTTCCTCTAAAGGGCAAACCATCACGCACTGTACGCCCTTCCTCCTTCTGGGCCCATTCCTGCCAAGTCTCATTGGTGACATGTTTTCTTACGCATTCCAGGAAGTTGCTTATAGTAACCGCACATAACACCTTGGAGGGATCTATAATGGAGTCCGGAGTCATGCGTTGTGCAGGGTTACCCACCGAGTCCTGCCGAGACAGGGAATCTGCTTTGCGTTTCTCCACTCCGGGACGGAATGTGATAGTAAAGTCATAGCCTGCGAAAAACAGCATCCATCTCATTTGGCGTTGTGAGAGATGTCGAGCTGTCTTCATATATTGCAGGTTCCTGTGGTCCGAATAGACAGTGGTGGGGTGACAGATAGTGTCTCCACTCCTGAAATGCCTTCTTGATCGCTAGTAGCTCTTTCTCGGCTATAGTATAATTATTTTCTGCCGGGTTCAGTTTCTTTGACAGATAGGCCACAGGGTGCAGTTGTCCGGTTTGTGGATTCCTTTGTGACAGGACCGCCCCTATGGCTTCCTCCGAAGCATCTGCTTCCACAATAAACGGATGTTCTGGTCGGGGATGCGCTAGCACTGAGGCTGATGTAAAGGCCTTTTTCATCGAGCGGAAAGCCTCTTCAGCTTCGTTGGACCAATGGAATGAAGCATCCTTTTATAGGAGACGAGTGATGGGGACAGCGAGCTTGGAGAAATGAAGGATGAATCTCCTATAGTAATTAACAAAGCCCAGGAAGCATTGTACCTCCCGGATGTTCTTCGGAGCTGGCCATTCCTGTACTGCCTGGACTTTCCTCTCCGCCATGTGTAGACCTTCTGGACACAGCATCACACCCAGGAATTCCACGCTTTCCACCCCAAACTCGCATTTGCTCAACTTACAGAAAAGCCCATGCCCCCGCAATCGCGACAACACCTGACATACATGTCTAACATGATCCTCTACCTTACTTGAATAGATGAGGATGTCGTCTATATATACGACAACAAATAGGTCCACGTAGTCCTTTCAAACGTCGTTTAGGAAATACTGGAATGCCGCCGGGGCGTTGCAGAGGCCGAACGGCATAACGGTATACTCAAACAACCCGTATCTGGTCTTAAACGCCGTCTTCCATTCGTCCCCCTCCCTGACGCGTACCAAATGGTATGCTCCTCTTAGGTCTAACCGCATATAAATAGAAGCCTCCCGTACCTGATCAAGTAAATCTGGGATGAGGGGCAACGGGTATCTATTCCTCACAGTGTTTTTGTTTAGTTGTCGGTAGTCCACACATGCCCTGAGATCGCCATTGGCCTTGGCTATAAAAAATAGCGGAGAAGCCGCTGGGGATCTAGAAGGTCTAATAAAGCCTAGCTTTACGTAGTGATCCAGATATTCCCTCAGATACTTGGTTTCCGGCACAGACAACGCATACACCCTGCATGCTGGAATTTTGGCTCCCTCCACTAGATCAATGCAGCAGTCGTATTCTCTGTGAGGAGGCAGTCGTTCTGCTTCGCTCTCGCTGAACACATCACTAAACTGGACATATTCCGGAGGCAACTGAGTTTCTTTCTCCGCCGCTGTGGCTACTACATTAGGACGTGTCAACTCCGTAGCTGCGGAGAGATCGAAAGGCACCAGATGGCTTATACATTCCTCTGACTGAAACCAAATGGTTCTATTTCTCCAATCGATGGTGGGATTGTGGTATCGCAACCAGGGCATACCCAAAATAATTTTGTATTGTGGCGCCTCAATTATATTCAAAGACAATTCATCTAGGTGTGTCTCCTGTTGGACTTGGAGAGCTAAACAGACCAGTTCGGTTTGCTCTATGATCACTACTCTTTGGAGATTAAGGGTTCTTACCAGACCATCATGGATAAAGTTCCCGGTAGCCCCGGAGTCTATCATCACCTTCACCGGGTGGCTCTGTTGCTGGCTCTCTAAGGTCATGTGGAGCACTATGTGAGACTCAATCTCCCTCAGACCAGTGGTAGCCAAGGAGGGAATCTTCCAACCTTTTCCTGCCACCCCTCCTCCCTGCGGTTCCTCCGCCGGTCCGGTGGGAAGCGTCGTGGACGCAGCCGCACTCTTGTTCCGGGGCCAGGACCCTGCATTTTTTGGTTTGGAAGGGCATTCCCTCACGTAATGGCCCCCTTTACCGCAATACTTGCATAACCCTTGCACCCTTCGATTTTCCCTTTTTTCCCGTGTCAACGGTGTTCTAACCGCCCCTATCTCCATAGGTTCCGACACCAGCACCTGAGTATCAACCAGTCGTCGAGGGGTTCTCTCCGAGTGGCCGGGCCCTCTGTCCCACCGCCTTCGGTCACCCCCTCTCTCGGCCATGCGGCCATCCAACCTTAAAGTTAGATGGATCATTTCCGTGCACGTAGTAGGCTGGGGATCCACCTGGGCCAACACATCCTTTAGCTCGTCCCTTAAACCCTGATAGAACAAGGACATCCTTTTCTCCTCTGGCCACGCCGTCTCAGCTACGAGCCTGTTAAAGGTGGTGAGATACGAGACCAACTCATTCTTCCCTTGTTTCAGTTCTAGGAGCTCCTTATCAGCACTAAAAGTGGTGGCCCTTCGGTCGAAAACTTTTTCGAACTCCACTCGAAAGGCCGCCCAATCGGAAAGGACCGCGTCGTTGTTCCGTACCAATGGGACGGCCCAGTTTGCCGCATCCCCTATGAGATAGGATATGGCAAAAGCTACTCGTGAGTGGTGTGTAGGGAACGAGGCCGTCTTACAAGAGAAGTGCAGCATTATCTGTGTCAGAAAGACCTGTACCTTCAACGGGTCTCCCGCTTATCTCTCCGGACTAGCCAAAGGGATAGGAAGAGGTACCGTGACCTGTATCTGTGACGCTGCCATAGAGGCGTCAAACGGGTTCCGAGACAACCTCTCCACTTTATCCCTTAATGCCGCTGTCTCTGCCTTGGAGGCTGCTAATTCCTGTTGTACAGCCAACAACGCCTGAAGGACATCGTCCATGGACGCCATTTTCCACCACCCCTGGATCGGGTAGAGCTAAATTCGTGGGCGCATAATTCTGTCAGGATACGCTCCACGGAATCCAGCGGCGGTAGAAAAAAGGGTCCACCTCCTGATATCACCAATACCCCGGTGAAACAAACAGGGTGTTCGAGGGATCAGGCGAGGGAAAGGGTAGGGAAGGGATCAGCAGGGGAGTTAGAACCTGTAATGAAAAGGAACAAGTGCATAAGACTTTTGCATAAAACTCTACACTCATAAATTCTCGCTAAGCGTTGTTTGCTGTACCTTGGAAGGAGAAATGTTGTAAACCTCCCCACAGAAAGTCTTCGACAGCCTTTAAGGTTATTCGGTTCTGTAACACAATATCATAAACATTAAGGGCGTTCGTTTTTCCTCCCCCCCTTCTGTCATACACTCTGCACCAGCGATTAATTCACCACACGTACCCAGGATAATATCTCCTCTGCCTCTAATGGGGGAAGTGCGTATTCATAGTACAAACTCCGGTAATCAAGAGGAATTGTTTAGCAGTCACAATGCCTGTCCACTGAACCGTATCTGTTCCTCCCCCTCTTGGGGTCCTACTAGCAGGGAACGGTTCCTTCACCGCTGTCCTCTTTAAGGGCTCCCTGAGAGGTTTGGCCAGAGCGCATTGAGCGGTGGGTTTGTACCGCTTTCACTGTTATTGTACACAAACCCTGAGGGGTTTCTATAAGTCACACAAAACGCACACGCGGTAGCGAGCAGTCCCAATCACCGCGCCGCTCCGCTGTGCTCCAAAACCAAAGGAAAAATGGGAGCGAAGAGTCTCTGTGCCTCCTCGTATCCCCTGATCATAGCCGGCAGCCGCCCTTCGGATTCCGCTATGGGGAGTCAAAGTACACAAGTCCAGAAACCGCGAGAGCGACAAATGCTCTCTTCAACGGTACTCACGATTTCGCCGCGCTGTGAATCCGTCCCCTAGAAGTCCTCGCCGGATTCTCCAAGCGGCCCGGACAGAAGTCTTTCGGGAACAGCACTTACGTCCTCGCAGTCCAAGGCGGAAGTAACTGAAGAATTATGCGTGCCGGCTCCCGTCATTCGCGCGCCTTTATTCACACTTCCGCATTGCTTCATGGGAAATGTAGTTTTAGCCTCGGGAATCCGCGAGGTAGGCGCCGCTGTGCCCGATTCCTGACAATGGGGGCTTGTGGAGGTGAGAGAGAGAGAGGATAGGGAAGGATATGTACTCTCATCAAGTGCTAAAATGTAAATAGCACTGAAAAATGTAAGCAGAAAATAGGGCTAGATGTAGTATGTATTGGTTGCAACAATATTAATTTGTCGTTTTTAAAATTCTGAAATGTTGTGGGTTGGAATCATCTCAGAGATGATGACCTGCTGGGGTCCTCAGACCACCATGTCTGTGATGGCTTTTTAATAAAGCAAACATTTTTTTTTTAAATGCTGCCCTTTTTCTGTCAGAGGAAACAAGGTTGCATTTAAAAAGAAATGTTTACTTTTACTGTTTGTTTAAGAGTTGCGAACTCTTTAAAAAAGTGTATTTTTACATTCCATTTTACAACTGCATTACTGCATTACCAACTCCATTGAGGTTTGGTAAAATAGCAATGTTTTGCAACTGGATTTTGGTTGGAGAACATTTATAAGATACTGATATGGTATTTGTAAGGGATGCTTACAGATAGCAAAATGGGATGCATTCGGAATCCCATTTTATTAGTTGGAAAAACCTTTCTGACTCATAATAGGGATACTTCAAACATATTGATCACAAACGCTGAATTGGGGCGTTTGCAAGTGTTTAAATGCATACTTCTGGCCTATAGTGACCCGAGTTCACTAGTGATAGAATGCGCTCAACCAATCAAAAAGCAATTTGTACCTAAATGCTCTAAGGGCAAGACAAACATATGAAAAGGTAGCAAAGCCATTAAATTGGGAGAAGGGAATTAAAATAGGAAGGGACAAACCCAAAGCCGCCTCTAACTTTATGTTAAATCTGCCTGTAGCAGAGCCAGAAAAAATGACATTGTGTGATAAGAAGTGTAGTGGAAAAGTAGTACATATATATGGTTCATGTTGAGATAGCTGGAGAGAGCACACGTACCAATTGACACTAAGGACATTTTGAGATAGAATGATTAATTGCAAAACCATATTGGATTATATAAATACCAATGTCAGATTTGATACATACCTCTTAAGCAATTATTAAAACATTAATTTATATTGTCTGACTGGCTTGAAAATACAAAGAAAGTCCTCATGTATCTATAATCACATTTAAATAGACAAAGAGATTGGTTAAACTGATGTGGAAAATTGATCTCTTTAGCCATGTCTACTATAAACTAGTGCTTACTGGGAGTATTCTACTATACTTACTTTCTCCAGATGACAAGTCGGAAGAGGAGCCACAACAGGGTGCTGTAGGTGGAGAACCAACATTACTGCAGGTCACATCCTCTCAAGCATCACCGGCAAGCTTAGTAGCAAGCACGAATGGGCCAAATTACAGGAAGCAATGACGTTAGTTCAGGACTGCCAACATCAACACCATGTTCTCTACTAACAGCCATAAGCATTGATAGAGGAAACCCTCGCCCTGAATTAAGTCCCTATCAACTCTACTGGCAAAACCCTACATTCTCATACAGCACCAAGACCATGTGGACCAATTCCACCAGTTTCACCAGAAAATAACACAGTACATAGCCTACCTGACAAGCTGAAACATTATTTTTCCATTATGTTAATGGCAAATAAATTCTTTAACTTTTTTTCCTTTCTCCTTCTTCAGGATTTGTAAGAGTATATATTGAGGCTAGGAAGAGAATAAGGTGAAGCAGGTGGGATGGGGTGTACTCGACCTTGGGAGGTGGTTGGGTTAGCTGCTGTGGTTCTTTTTAGTAGTAGAATGAAGAATTCAGCTACCATTTCAAATGCTGCTATCATATTAAGCAGACTGCATACCAAACTTTGATTTCTTTTATAATGGTTATTTATTTAACCATCACTTAATTTGTCTCCTTATATCATTTTTTCATTTCATTACGTCTGAAACAGGGATACACTGTCTTTTACAAACAAGTCAAACAATTGTGTCCAAATATAAACAAAAATGCTGAGCGGCAAAAGTACCGACGCGTTTCAAGCCCCAGATTGATTCATAGGACTCTCCTCAGTGCTGTGACAAAGGTGCAATCTAGGAGTAAATAAAGAAATGTGATAATTATTAAACTCAAACCCTTCTCTGTGTCTCCTATCGAGTTGTTTTCAATCTTATGAGGGTACCTGATTAGTATGGATTCAACCGTTCAAAAAATGGATTTGGCCCTCTAATTAGTTCTCCAATTTTAGTCCAAGCAAGTGATTCCCCAGGAAGGGCGTCACCGGTGACAAATAGAGAGCACTTTAGGGAGTGTGCTTTATTAAAATACAAGTGTTTGTCGCATTCAAACTTCCATGTAGTCTCTTACTTAAGATGCAACACAGTGATTTTCTTTCTTCAGGAGCAGGGGCCCCTCATGAGTTGTCAATAGTTTCCTTTCTGTGAACGATAATGTGAGGAAATACTGCTTATGTCTTGAAGCTATTTATTGCTACATCACGCTTATAATCAAAAACGCCACAGGCTTACTTGACACTGGGAGAGCTTCACTTTCAGCCAGTCTTCCTTAATGCAGGCAAAAATCCTGTCTGATTCCAGGTCATACCGCAAGCATTTCCGGTTGCATGCTGTCTTTTTTTGTGTTGAAATTGTTTATTAGCATTTACTAAATATAATACAATAGAGACAGTATACAGAAATATGTAATACAATAACGTGAATTACATTGGAATTAATGTATAAATAATTAAATATATGAATTACAGAAGGGTGGAGATATTATCTGACTAGAACACAAGTGATACATTAATAATCAAGAAGGAGAAAAGAATACAAGTATGAATAAAACAATAAGCAATTTGATAGAAAGACTCTAATGACAGATGATAAGATAGAGAGGAAGCTTAAAGCCAAAAGATCAAGAACGTGATATAAGGTGAGGTATAAAATAGCAATCAATTATATGCTGTCTTAAAGCAGTTTTTTTTAAGAGAAAATGGGAGTATTAGGCAGAGTGGTTTCTGGATCTTGTGGTTCACACAACTTATAATTTTCAATGTTGGTATTTTTTAAAATGCTTTTCGTTATCACTAGGCGTTCCACATTCAGAGCGATTTTTAAGTACTACGTTATAAATCAACTGTTGGTATATGTATATCCAATGAATTGCATTATGGGAAATGTAGTAGAGATCCTTAAGTTTTATCTATTGGATTTTTGACAGTTCAGTAATTTCATTCAAACCTTTTGAGGTACTGTTGAATTTTAGGATGAGGTTCGCCTCCTTCTGTAATAAAGCTGTTTACACATCGCCTCCTTGAGGGGTAGACTTTATTGCTACTAGTACTGCCCATTTGAGGTCTTTTTCAGTGTGCTTTTTTTTCAACAAAGTGAGAAACCATCGGGCTGTCTGTATCTGTTTTTTTAATCCTAGAGCGGTGCTGGACTATTCGTTGATTGGCTTGCTGGTTTGTCTTTCCAAATATATTTTAGGACATGGACACGTAACCGCGTAGACAATATTTTTTGTTTTACAATTGGAGAATCCTTTGTGAATCCATTTAACGGAGTCATGTGTGAATTCAGATCCTTCAATTGTATGTTCGCCGACAGAACAGTTTCCACAATTGTGATGTCCCTCGATAGGTTTTATTCCCCATTGTGCTCTTAAATCATTTTTCTTACTTGACTGGATCATATCTGCTCGTACAATACTTTGACCAATACTTGGGTTCCTCTTCATTGCAAAGAGTGGTTGTTGGAAAGAGCAGTCTAAGTTCTGGATGAGATGCCAATTTCTCAAAATGATTTGGCGAAAATTGTTTGTGTGTGGGCCTTAGTAAGACATACAAACCAATTTATCCAGAGGTTGTTTGAATTTTTTCGTAAGGAGGTCCTCCTGTGGTGTGTACCATGCTCTTTAATAGCATGCTTGGGCAATATTTTGGGGTAGCCTCTGTATCTTAACTGGTCGCAGAATGCCCTGGCATGGATGTCAAACTCTTCTTTCCTGGAGCAATTTCTGCGAGGTCTCAACAGTTGACCATAAGGAAGGGTATCCTTTAAGTTTCTTGGATGAGACCTTTGGTAATAAAGGATTGTATTTTTATCTGTAGGCTTCCCATGTAAAGTAGTGGCCAGCTTATAATCATGCGGGATAACTTCCACATCCAGAAAGGTCAGGCAGGTTCTACGCTTTGTAATACTGAATTTAATGTCTTCATGCCTTGTGTTTAGCCATCTGTGGAAGTCTTCTAAATCTTCTTCTTAGCCATTCCACAGGCACCAGATGTCATCAATATATCTGTACCATTGCTGGAGGTGTTTATTGAAGGGATTCCCATAGACAACAAACTTATCTTCAAATCGGGCCATGAAGAGTACCGCCATCTCTGGAGCAAAGGGGCATCCCATCGCAGTCCCCTTGGTTTGGATGAAGGAAGTTTCTTCAAGCTTAAAATAGTTTTCTTGAGGGCTATCTCCGCCAGCTGAAGTATGAACTGTGTGGCCTTATTCTGGTTTCTGGATAGAATTCAATTGCTTGTAAGGCCTCTTTTTGAGGAATCTGTGTGTATAACAAGATGACGTCGAATGACACCATCCATTGTTGCACAGAATAGAATTCCTGTCCTTCAATCTTATTAATGAAGTCTGTTGTGTCTCTTAGGTATGATGGGATGATGGGACTTCTTCTATGAATGGCTTTTAGAACACCCACCATCCACAGACACCAGCACCTGCACCAACAAAGAAATTGGACCAGAATAACCGACGACCAGCTCACCTCCTCACTCAGCAACTCCACCCCGACCATTGTGGAAAACGACGACCCCAACACTGCAGCCCGAACCCTGTACAGATGCATTTCGACAGCGTCAACACCATAGCCCCCCTCAGGAAAAACAACAACACCCATGCCAAGGAAGCCAGATGGTTTATCACCGAACTTCGAAAGTGCAGACGCAGATTCCGCTGCCTCAAATAGGCCTGGAGGAACACCAAAGTCACAGAAGCATACAACAACTTCAGAGCCACGATCAATGCCCACCACCAACTCATCAGAAAAACAAGGAAAAAAGCGATTGAAGACAGTATCTCCACATATGCACACAACCGCATAGAACTCTTCAACATCATCAAGGAATTAGCCCAACCCACCAGTGAGTCGACTGACATCCCTCCCTCACAAGACCTCTGCAACAAACTCAGCACCTTCTTTCACCACAAAATCAAGAGCATCTACGACAACTTCGACGAAGACAATCAACACACTGAACCCCCACCAACCACCCCTGACACCCTGAAGCCAGCGATTGACAACTGGACAGCCCTCACCACCAAAGACACACTGAAAACAATGAAGTCAAGCCACTCCAGGGCCCCCACGGACCCCTGCCCCCACCACATCTTCAACAGAGCCAGCCGACACCATCGCACCCATGCTCCGCCACACCATCAATCGCTCCCTGGCGACCACCTCGTTCCTCGATGACTGGAAACACGCGGAGATCAACCCCCTCCTGAAGAAACACTCGGCGGACCCCACCGACCTCCAAAACTGCAGACCCATCTCCCTGCTCCCGTTCCAAGGGAAATTCATTGAGAAAGCCATCAACAGCCAACTCGCCACATTCATCGAAAAGCACAACATCCTCGACTCCTCCCAATCCGGCTTCAGAAAAAAAACACAGCACGGAAACCGCCCTCCTCGCCGCAACAGACGACATCCGCATCCTACTGGACAAAGAAGAAACAGTAGCCCTCATCCTCCTTGACCTCTCAGCGGCATTCGGCACAGTCTCCCACCGCACCCTAATACGCAGACTCCACGACGCATTGATCCAGGACAAGGCCCTCGACTGGATTCGCTCCTTCCTTTCCGGCAGAACGCAGCGGGTCAGACTCCCCCCTTCCTCTCAGACCCTACACCAACCACATGCGGAGTCCCTCAGGGGTCCTCACTCAGCCCTACTCTCTTCAATGTTTACATGGCTCCGCTCGCCCCCATTGTCAGAACCTACGAACTCAACATTGTTTCATACGCAGACGACACTCAACTCATACTGTCCCTATCCAGTGAACCCAACACCATCAGACACAACTTTCAAGAAGGTATGGAAGCTGTCGCCAAATGGATGAAAAACAGCTGCCTACAACTAAACACCAACAAGACAGAAGTACTCATCATGGGCCCAAACCCCGATGCCTGGAACGACACCTGGTGGCCCCCCGCCCTCGGAAACCCACCCACCCCCACTGACCACGCACGCAACCTGGGAATAATCCTGGACTTCGAGCTCAAAATGAGCCGCCAGATCAACTCCGTCTTGTCCTCCTGCTTCCACACCCTCCGCCTCCTACATAAGACCTTCAAATGGATCCCCTCGAACACAGAAAGACCGTCACTCACGCCCTGGTCACCAGCCAATTCGACTACTGCAACGCACTCGAGGCCGGAATAAACAAAAACCTCACCCTCAAGCTACAGAACATCCAAAACGTTGCCTCAAGACTGGTCTTCAACCTGCCAAGACACTGCCACATCTCCCAGCACCTGCGCACACTCCACTGGCTCCCCATCGAGGCTAGAGTCACCTTCAAGATGCTCACCCACGCACACAAGGCCCTCAACGAAACCGGACCAGCATACCTGAACAGCTGACTCAAATTCCACGCACCCCAAAGAACCCTACGATCAGCCCAGCTCTCCTACACCGTGGTCCCCCGCACCAGAAAAGCCAGTTTGGGAGGCCGCTCCTTCTCCTTCCTCGTTGCCATATCCTGGAACACCCTTCCGCTCCACCTCAGACAGACTACATCGCTTCCCATCTTCACAAGAAACCTCAAAACCTGGATCTTCGACAAACCCTTTCCTTGAAGGACTGGAACTGCACCCCCCCCCCCATCCCCCAGCGCATTGAGACCCTTACGGGTGAGTAGTCACGCTTAACAAACGCCTGATTGAATTTTGTATGTGCTGCTCAGTAAATGATAATGTATCCCTTTCAGACAATTTATTGTCCGATTAGCTGATGGGTCAACCTGCGCCCCAGGGAAACAATTTATTTGTTCGATTAAGTGAACCCTCACGAATAACAACCTGCATTTAACTATCAAAAGTAGGGGATACGCCCAAAGAAGGTAGCCAGGAAGGGCCTAGTTAAAGTAGTAGAATGAAGAACCCGGCTACCATTTCAAATGCTGCTATCATCTTAAACAGACTACAGACCATACTTTGATTTCTTTGATCATGGTTATTTATTTAACCATTACTTCATGTGTTTCCATATCATTTTTTCATTTTATTACGTCTGAAACAAGGATACACTCTTTTTTTACAAACAAGTCAAACTATTGTGTACAAATATAAACAAGAATGCTGTGTGCATGATAAACGGCTGAAACAAATAGTGCAAACAAAAAATTTCACACTAAAACACAAGAGATATTACACCAGTCGGTTGTTTCTAAATCATTAAATATGAAGCACTGTCATTACATAGGATTTATGGTTATTTTAGAGAGACGCTCGCGTTTTGCTTTAAGGTAGGGGCAAAAAGAACAGTATAGAAATATTTTTGTTACTTAGAAAATTATTTGGAATTCGTGTAGGAAGGTGGAATCTGACTGCATGATTACCCCCACTTTTTTCCTGGTGTTTTGCTAGTTTTTGACTAATCTGACTGGGGTCCTGCTAATCAGGACCCCAGTTTATCTGCTTTCTCCCTAAATTGATTGCATGTACTTTAGCTACACTCCAGATTGGATTCTGGGGTACCCTTATAAGTCACTAGTATATGGTATAATATGTACCTAGGGCATAGGTACCCGAGAGGCCACCCAGGGGCTGCAGCATGTATTGTGCCACCCCTGAGAGACCATTCAAAATGACACCACAGGTCTGCTACTGCAGTCTGTGTAAGGTGGTGCATGCACCCCTTACTTGGATATAGGTTCACTATATCTATTCTAAATCACTGCACATATAAACCTATCAGTCACTCCTATGGCAGGCCTTATAAATCCTGATGGCAGGTTGCTGGGTTTTATGTGAGAGTGTGCCCATGCATGAGCAGAGCCCCTCTGCAGCCTTCGGAACCTATTTTCCGGGGTTGTTTGTGATGCAGCCAACCATATATATTTAAGTGCATTATAACCTCGCGGTAAATGCTAACTTTAAAACGTCTGCTTAGAAACATGTTGTGTTTGGTGTCAAACACCTTGGAATCATACCTCCCCGCCAGTAACTGGTGGGGAAGGTATGATTCCATCCTCCTAGAGGGAGAAATATGACAACACTGGGCTACCCGGTACCAGCTTCCTCGACCTGGGCATCAAAAAATGGATGCTGCCAGCCACAGGCTGCAGTCTGCCCTTCTGCTGCTGAGCCAAGCTCGAGCAGGGGAAGGCTTGACAATAGGTTTCCTGTCACAGGTAGGTGTGACCACCTCCCAGACAGGCTTTAGTGTATTGGGGCCTGGTGGGTGCACTCTGAGAGTGCTTAGATGTCTGCACTGGGGGCCCATTTGGTGTCCCTGTGCATAGTCCAACTCAAACCGGTTGCAGGAGCCATCAGCTCCTGCTCTGGCACGAAACTGGACAAAGGACATGGGTGCAGCTACCCCTCTGTCCTGACCCTCCCATAGGTGGGTCCCCAGAGTTTGTCCCACCCCTTCCTTGGGTATAAAGTAGGAACCCCTGACTACAGGACTTTAGATTTTACCTGGACTAAACTCTGCTACAGAAACCAAGTACTTCAACGATCTACACTACGCTGGCTAACTGAAGAATCTCACTTGGAGTAAAGGAGTTACCCCCCAGCAAGGCAGGCCCCTAAAACGCATCTGACCGGTTTGCATCTCCCAAGCTCCTGAGGACTCCGAAGATTTCTGCAACACAGGAGGTGGGTTCCCAAGGTCTCTGAGGTTGATCTGTGCTCTCAGCAATTCTGAGGGCCGTATCCCTTGTGGGGACTGTGCAACCTGAACCCCTGTGCACCGCATACATTTGTAGCAGCATATGCTTTTTGGTGATCCCTGAGGCTGTGCTTAGGGCTACTTGTAGTCCTGACCCCGAGCAGTATTTCCACCAAAGATTTCCGGCCTACACTCCACGAGTGTTCCGTGGGCTGGTATTTAGTGATTCAGCTTGAGGTCCTTTCGCGATCCCTGGTCCGTCAACCTGTGGGTCCCTGTGAAGGTAACATTGACTTTCCGTGGGCTTTCCTGGTTGGTCCAGACATGCCCTGACTCTCCATAGCTTGGAGAGTCTCCAGGACCTTGCTGGTTCTCACTGAAGCATCTTTTCTCTGCCCGCGTGGGTTGCAGTTGCCAAGGCTTGTTGGTGTTCAATTCGGACACTGACCCCCCCAGCACTCGACATCCTTCGTGGGACAGCTCACCTCCGGACTTTGGTCATCGTCGTCTCCTGGTCCCCGTGGCTGCAGAGTCAAGCTTCACCTCTTCTCACCTGAAGCACCCGACATCGGGGGGCTTTCGTCTATCATGCCCCTGGTCACTGTGAAGTGACCCAGACTCTGTATCCCCTGCTTTCAGGTTCTTCTCACCTCCGATCCAGGCTTGGATCACACCAGACACTTTTCATCTTCCCGGCAGCAGTACTTTTTCGCATCATGCCATTAAAAACGACTAAGGTTTCCGACATCACTTGACCCCTATGCACCCGGCTCCTCTGGGATAGGTAACACGGGTACCTCGGTACTCTCAAAGGTGCTGGCCTTAGAACCTTTTCTTTTTAGATGGGTTTGCTTAAAGTCCTCTCCAAAGTGTCCTTAATCTTTACATTTCCAACCGCGACTTTCCCATAGAGTTGTATGGAGCTCACGCCTGTGTTCACACACTGCACCCGTCCTCCGTGGGTCCCCTGTGTCACTACCTTGGGTGGTTCCTTGGAGTCCCAGCGATTCTACGTGCTCTAGGCACTGTGTCTAGTCAAGTCATGGTTATTATACCACTTTCTTAGTATATGGTTTGGTCTCCCCCTGGAGCCCACTCTGTATTGTGCTATTTACTGTCGTTCTAGTGATTTAATATTGTGTGCTTTGTTCTCTTATCTCATAATGAGGTTAGTAGAGAGTGTTTAGTAATAAATACATATATTTTATATATCCCTTGTGTGGTTCTCCTTTCATTTGGTCATTCAGGAGGTTATGATCTGGTAAAACTAGCTGCTTTACATTACTTGGAGACTTAGGTTCCACTAGGATAGCTTTCAATAAAGGTTGTCTTTAACCTTATCATCAATAAGGGTCGTTTGGACTGGTGCAAGGTGTCCACTTTAATTAGTGGACAGCTTATACCAGGCCAACTTCTCACAATTTGTATTACTAAAATGATTCCATCGTAATCTAAGTAAGAAACGCTGGCTGTCAATGTGTCAAGAATTACACAACTAGCTTAATGACATAAGAATAGGACATACAGCATTAAAAGTGACAATCATCCCAATCATAACAAAAGTTCAATTTCAAAACACTTCCTTTAGGTGACAGTGGTAGAATGATCATGAGAATCAGCATCTTTTGTGATTGTGGTCAAATAAAACACACTTACACAGGACCAGGCCTAAAGAAACATTATTATTTAAAGCTGGATTGTAAATAGCATTGTAACGTTGTAATGGCAACCACTAATTTTTCAGATCTTTATAGTTCCATGGTTCTCACTCTAAACACATAAAGTGTTCTAGTTTTATTATTAATACCCATTTGGAAGCAACCTAATGAGCAACCATATAGTTTTCTCTGTAAATGAAAATGATGTTCTAAGCTGAATTTGTGTTCTTTATTATTCTGCTGCCCATTTTTTTATTGCTTGCAACCCTTGGCAGTCTGTGATGGTGACAGCTTTCCATTTCAATCTTAGCTTTATATTTTCAGGTGGTTTAATGTATAAGAGATGGAGAGATAGAAAACAAATTACCAATGCATTGTTTTTGCTCCAAGACACTAGAAAATAAGATGTGCTTCTCCAGCTGAGTCTATGCAATGTCCTGGAAGAGACTTTTGTATGTACCATACAACCCACTGACTGTGAGGTAGACTGGCAAAGGGAATGGAAACTGCAGCACAATAAATCTCTCAACCAGAGAAAGAGGGTTGGGAAATAAGCTGAGTACCTGGGAAGGGATAATTGGGTAGAAGTTTGAGATGACATCTCATCATTATGCTGCCTGTACAACACATCTGCTGCTAATGGGAAACAAGTGAACTGTGTTCATTAGATGGCTTTACATGTACAATTTTTATATCATTAGTGATGCTTCAGGTGAGCAGTAAAGTGAATTGTGGTTGATGTAGCCTCCTTTGTATGATTACGTTTTTTCGTGACTGACATATGTAAGCTATATTTCATTTATAGCGTGCATAATACACATATTTTCCATATTTTCCACGAACCAAGAAAACACTAGAGTTACCTATCCAGACACATGAACTGTGAATTGGGAAGATTTCCAAAAGCTTAAACATCAGAAAAGGGAACCAATCAAGCTGGTGGCTGATGGCAACTGGTCGAAAAAACGGATGAAAAGCAAAAAGACAGCAAGAAAGAGTCAAGCTGTTGAAAATGACTTATGTGAATAAATAAAGTATCAATTTTGTGTGGACGTTTTTTCTAACGTTACATGCGTTAGATTGTTTTTGCTTTTCATAGTATTACATGCAGCAGTGTATCTACCAGTATGGGGGCTTTTAAGATTCCTAAACTCATTAAATAAAACGTCTTTTAACAGTTGTATATGAAATTACACATTAATATATCCAGTTAAATATTCTATAAGTCATTATAATAATACATAAGTCAACTTGTCAAGTCCTTTACATGATCGTTAAGAAGACAAGTAGAGCTTGTCCTCGGTATGTTCTTTCTAATGTTACAGAAGTTTTCTTTGTATTGGCAAAGAAACGAAACTTCTGTAAGTGGCAACAGCTGAATCCAGCACACTTACTTGATTTGTTTCCATTACTTTCATTCTTCCACAGACCACCAGCAGTCTTCTTGACCAGGTTTGTGGTTAATGTAGATTTCAGAAATTAACCTTGTGCCCAAATTATAGCCTAGTGCCTTTTAAAAAATATGAAATATTGCTGCACAGTTTATATTTTCAGAGGGGCATAATGATGGCTGGCAAACTGCGTGCAACGAATGTGTCAGTGTGCTACATTTTCTTTCATAGTTGTATTTAATTGTCATTTTTACATTTTCTAATGCTGTCCTGGTAAAAAATAATGGAGAATGTCCCTTCCCTCCTCCTTCTGCAATCCTAACCCAATCTCCGCACACACTTCTGCCTCTTCTGGTGCTCTGTAATCATTTGACAACAAATGGCTGTTTAGTTTCAATATGGCTCTTCTTTCGGTACTTTGAGTGGACAGACATGTTCTACTACATCACTGTGGATTACCCGAGAAGCACTAAAACACATCCATACACTGACTGCAGAAGGTGACAGATCGTCCCTTGCTAGGCTGATTGGTTCTGACAACAGCTGGGCTTCCTCTTCCATTATATCACAGAGTCTGGTTCAGTTAACGCTGTCCACTTCCATCCATGCACTCCTGCGCCAGCCTCTCTTCTCCTGTTCCTGGCATTAGCTGCTATTCAGGTTGCTGCAACTCCGAAGTTATGAAAATGCCACTGCCCAAATGTTTGCTCAGAAGCCCAAGGCTGTGTAGTTTTGATTCTTCATCATGCTTCTTTAATCTACCATCACTATAGATAATACTTCGGCTGTTTGAAATAGCAATGTCTTGTCTCATTACCTGGAGATTTTGCTAGAGATGACGTGTCCCTGTGTTAGAATTTGAAACTATTCCCCAATTGGCCTGGTAGCTACAGGTAATCTTTTTGTGGTATGTAATGACCTTCGGGGCATGCAGACAACTTGGTTTCCTTTTTTCAAATGTGGAAGCTTTTGATAGTGCTTTCTCTTTATCACATTTGTCTGGGTGTTTCTCCATGGTAACTGTTACTTGCTAACTTCTTAATTCTTCCTCTTTCTGCGTGTTTTTGATTAATACATTTTGTTTGCCATCGTCGTTTGATGGGACGTAACCTCTAGGTGTCTTTGGTTGTGGCTATATGCAATCTGCATTTCTGTTTCTTTACATCTTTCCCGTACAACATTTATTTCCAGAGATCTAGCATAAATCCATTGATTTGTCACTTTCTTTGGGCTGAGAAATCTTATAAACAGTGATTTCATAATAAACGAACTGCCATATAAAGCGCCATTATATTGGCACAGTACGTTGAGGAGTAAGTAGTTGTGGGTTTAGGTCAAATATGAAGAAGTATATATACTTTTTGGAATGGAAACTTACATACATGCCATCGCCCATAAATGCATTTTTTTCTTTATTACCCCACAGATCAATCCATTTGGCCTGTTGTTTGAGATTCATTTTATAACAAATATTGGTCCTGATGAAGGTGGATCAGCCACTGAAACGCACGTAGACCGACTGTTAGACCTGGCACCATTGGCGTGGGTCTCCCTTCCATTCTTTGCTGTTGCCTCATGTGTTTTTGCTGGTGTTAGATGGTTTGGGCACTGTGCCACTGCTGGCCAGTGCCACAGTGCAAGTACTCCCTACTGTAAATGAATGTTTTGATTAGTGATTCCATGATTGACTGATTTGGTTTACCTGTCAGACCCTAGTATAGTGCACTGAGTGTGACCAGGGCTTGTAAATCCAAATGCTGCTGGTGGGCTTGCAGCACTGGTTGTGCCACCCACAGAAGCAGCCCTGTAAAATGTGCCTAAGGTCTGCCATTGCAGAGCCTGTGTGCAGTCTGGTACTGTCATGCTGACTGGGCAAGTGCACCCGCTTGCCAGTCCCTAAACCTTCCCTTTTCTTCATATCAGACACCCCTATGGTAGGCCCAAGGGCAGGGTGCATTGTAAGTATAAGGTAGGACATGCCCTGATGCGTGTGGCATGTCCTAATAGTGAATTACAGCCATTTTTGTTTTTCACTATTGCAAGGCTACCTGTTCTCCATAGGCCAGAATGGGCTGTTAGATTATTACATGTCTATAATCTTAACTGACTCAGAGAACATGCTACAAATTCGAGACTAGTATGCCTGAACTCAGAATGATAAAATATATCTTTTAGTGAAGGTGGTTTTAACATTCTGTGTTTGAAAATACCACTTTTAGAAAGTAGGTATTTTCTTGCCTAACCTTTCAAGCCTGCCTCTGCTAGGTTGTGTATTCCTTTGTCTGGTTTCTGTGAGTGACAGGGCTGGGGGATTCCAAGAGACAGGATGAGTCAGCCCAGTGGTGAATAGAGAGATCTGCATCTAGATGGGAGGGAGGGCTTACACCTGAACCTTGAATAGGGCTGTGCCTGCCTTCCACAATGCTGGCTCCACCTCCTGGGGAGTGGCTGATGTCTCTGCCCTGCACAGTGAATGAAGAGAAGAAACCCTGTCAACAAAGTGCTCCACGGCTGTACTTGCCTTCAACAATGCTGGCTCCACCTCCTGTGGGGCGTCTGATGTTTCTGCTCTACACTGTGAAAGGAAAGAAGAAGTCTGGTCAACAGAGTGCTCAGGAACTGGTTTGGACTGGGCAAAGGCCCCTCTCCCCCAGAGAACAAAGGATTTTGGGGTATTAATATTGGGTCGCTGATCCCAAGAAATTAGATCACTTTTGGAACAAGAAGAAACCTTTACTGAGGAGCGGAACCTGAAGAAACTGAGGAGAAACTATCCCTAAGCTGAAGTGCTGTTTGGGGGATTGGCCTGCAGTGGTTTGCCTGACTGCCAAAGGAAGGAGAAGAGACTTTGTGTGCTTATTTCAACTTGTAAGGATCTTCAAGGGCTTGGAACAGAGCTTGCCTCCTGCTGAAGTCTCAGGGACAACAGACTTCAACCCCCAGTTCCCCAGAGTTCTTTGGAAGTGCCTGCTGTTGTTTTGGGCCTTCTGAGGGACTGCGTGTCGCAAGGACCTGGATGCGCGACTCAACGAAGCCGAAGCGTGTCGCCGTCGCTGCTGCTGTCGTCGCACTTCTGAACAAGGGTGTCGCCGCTTGAGTTTTCACACTGCACCGCATCGAGAGAAGTGTCTCGCAACGAAGAGGAAGTGTGTCGCCGTTGCTGCTGCCTGCCATCGCACTTCTGAACAAGGGTGTCGCTGCTGGAGTTGTCGCACTGCACCGCATCGAGAGAAGGGTCTCGCAACGAGGAAGAAGCGTGTCGCCGTCGCTGTTGCTGCCGTCGCACTTCTGAACAAGGGTGTCGCTGCTGGAACTGTCGCATTGCACATCATCGAGGAAAGCGTCTTGCATCCCAAGAGAAGCGCGCCGCCATCAGAGCTGCTGCCGTCGCATTTCTGAACAAGGATGTCTCCACTGTAGTTGTCGCATTGTGCGGAAGCTTCACGCAAACTGGGAGAAGAGTGTCCCAGATGAAGCTGTTGCCGTCGTACTTCTGAACAAGGGTGTCACTGCTGCAGTCCACGAATCGAACCGAGAACTTCTCGCATCCCCGGAGAAGCGTGCCGCATCTGGAAGATCTTCACATCTTTATTTCTTTGCACCAGAACTTTGCCGCATTTCCATCGCTGCGACATTACTTGTCGTGGAAGTGCAACGCATCGTAAGGTACATTGACGCAAAGTCTCGCATCTTAAGAACTGAACTGAACTAAGCTAAAAACTACCATCTTAAAGTAATAATATTGTGTATTTTTGTCGTTTATGGTATTGTGGTAAATCTATATAAAATATACTTATTTTTGATATAAAACCTGTGTGGTTTCCATTTGTAGTGTTGTCACTGGATTACTGTATGTGGTCACAAATGCTTTACACACTGCCTCTGAGATAAGCCTGTCTGCTCGTGCCAAGCAACCAAGGGGGTGAGCAGGGGTTATTTTAGGAGTGTACCCCCTTATCCTGACTAGAGACAAGGGTCCTTATTTGTCACAAATACCTACCTGTGCCAACTAAAGACCCCCAAATCTAACACCGTCCAACACTTTACCCATGAGGAGTGGCCCCTGAGAGGAGTGTCATTACAAATAACTGACGTTTGCTTTCTTCTAGTAGTGAACCGTGTTCTTCTAAGACAATTTTGTGGGACCCCTCATAGGGTTGAATCTCTTCTTTTTAATTATGAGTGAGTTTGGATGTGAGAAGTGTGACTGGTGAGATTGATTGTGTTGACAATTTGATATGGGGTGACATTGATGTTTTCTTTATCAAATTGTTTACTGTATTAGACAAAAAAGTTACAGTAATCAAATGTACAGATAATGATATGTATGTATTTTTGGAAGAAATGTGTACACAAAAAAGAGAGAAAAATAACACATACAAAAAAAATTGTTTGAACGTATATATGAAATAATGTGTGTCAGAGATGCAATACAATAAATAATAAAAGCTTCTCTGTTAATTTTTGGAATAGTTGATTTTCCTTTTTGTATTGCATTGTTTGGTTGTTGGCATGTTAGAACCTAAGTAGGGCATATCAAAGAAATATAGGCCAAATAAGAGGCTTTTTTGCTCATTTCTGCTATGAAGTGGGTTCCAGGAGCACATGGAAAAGACTACCGCAGTAAAGACACCAGAGGCGGAGGGGCAGGAATGTACACAGTTTATTCCATAAGGTACCTGGCATACAAAGTCGCCATCCAAGTCATGAATAAATTGTGAACCTCAGCCAGGCCTTATATACGCCCCCCCCATGTGCACACTCCCCAGATCAAAAGTCAACACAACCCATCTATGGGCATCCCAACAGTTCCCAGTGCGAATTAGCCCTTTAAGGGTAAACACCAGAACATGATCTGGGAGCACGAGTGTGACAGCATGAAAGATGTCACTGCGCTCATTTATTTATTTATTTATTTATTTATTTATTTCATTTATAGAGCACGCTGTCACCTGGCAGGCATCCTGGCACTAGCAACTCAGAGTAGAATATAGCGAGGAACAGGGATATGTGCCCCAATGCTAGATCTTAGGAAACAGCCATGTTTTTAATCGCCTTCTAAAAATAAGAAGGTCACTAACTTGTCTGAGCTCCAATGGGAGAGAATTCCAGAGTTTAGCAGCTGCAACCCCAAAGGATCGCCACCTGATATGACACTCCTAAATCTAGGTACCTTCACCAGACTCGCCAGTAAGGAACGAAGAGTTCTCACGGGGACATACCACTCAAACTTTCTTTGCAACGAAACAGGCCCCTGCCCATGCAGGGCTTTAAACACCAAGCAAAGAGACTTGAACTGAACTCTCTGTCTCAATGGGAGCCAGTGCAGCTCCGCCAAGGCCGAGGAGGAAGAGGACCTTCTGGACCATCCTAGCGCTAACTTGGAGGCCTTTGATTGAATCCTCTGCTGTCTATCAAGAAGAAAGTTCGGAGACTCAAGTAGCAAGGCGTTACAGTAGTCTAGTCGACTGAGAATCGTACTACGTGCTACTAACGTACGTGCAGGTGGGGGTAGCATAAGCAAAGGGAAAATCTTCCGCAATGATCTAATAATGGCTAAGCAGCAGCTCACTGTTTTCGTCACCTGAGCCTCCATAGTCAGTTTGTTTTCAAACATAACCCCCAGATTAAGAACCGACGTTACTGGTTGAACAGCGGTCGATGTGTTGATGGGCCAGAAGTTGCTGGGCATCACGGGGGGAATCCTATCCAAGGAGCAATAGAGCACCTCCGTCTTACCCGCATTAAATTGCAGTGAGTTTTCCTGCAGCCAAAGTGCTGTGTCATGCAGGCAGCAATGAAACACTTCCAGTGAAGTCGACTGATCTCCCTCAAGGGAAAGGATCAGATGCTTATCATCAGCATAATTTACGATGTTAATATTATGATGTTTGATGACCGCAATCAGGGGTTTCATATAAATATTAAATAAAATGGGGCTAATGGCCGAGCCTTGTGGAACGCCATGCAGGATCTTAGTATAGGCAGCTTGATAAGGGGAGAGAGACACTGCTTGCTGTCTGCCCAGTAAAAAAGACTGGAACCACCTCAGAGCACAGCCCGTCAACCCCACCTCTCTCAGTCTTCTCAGCAAGATCCCATGGTTAACCGTGTCAAAGGCGGCAGACAGGTCAAGCAGAATCAACAAAGCTGCCTGACCCCTGTCTGCCCGCCTCCAAAGCTCGTCCATAACGGTCACCAAGGCCGTCTCGGTACCATGGGCTGGCCGAAAACCAAACTGAACCTCCTCCAGCAAATTATGTTGTTCCAAATGCTTGGACAGAGTCCTACTCACCACTCATTCCACAATTTTTGCCGGAAAAGGCAGGAGAGAGATGGGCCTATAATTATTGGGGCACTCCGGATCAAGAGAAGGTTTTTTTAATAGGGGTGTCACCAGTGTTTGTTTCCACTGAGATGGAACCACTCTGTGAGAAAGAGACTGATTACAAATCAGACCGAGGATGGGAAGCAGCTCTGTCTTAAATACTTTCCAAATTTTATGTGGCACCGGATCTAAGGGAGATCCAGAGGGAATACCACAGGCCAGCCCATTAAAGTCCTCCACTTCCAGAGGCTCAAACTCAGAGAGGTGATTAGCAGCCCCACATTCCAGAATGCCATCCGAAGCCTCAGAGCCAGTTACCACCATAACATCAGTGCCCAGAGTCATAGCATTTACAACCTCAGATTGATGATTCGCCCCTACCAAATCCTCAATAAAGAGTTTAATTTTATCATGAAAGAACCTAGCCAGGTTCTTGCACCGTTCTTGAGAGGGGGGTATCGCGTTCGTCGAACAATCTGGGCTGGTCAAACTATTCAGGATGTTAAAGATACTTCTGGAGCTGTTAGGGGCGTTAAGGATCAGCGTGGAAAAATATTCCGCCTTGGCCCTATTAATCGCCTTCTTACAGCCCACAATCTTTATTTTCCATATCTGCTTATCCTCATCCTGATAACCTCGTCTCCACCTCCTCTCAGCATGCTTACATTCAAGCTTCATGTTTTTTAAACTATCGTTAAACCACAGGGTCGAAGGTCTTCCCCTACTGCGGTGGGTTTTTAAAAGGACTAATAAATCCAAAACCGAGATAATTTTCATACAGAGAGATGCATAGTTCTCCTCAACTAGCAGATCCATGGAAAAACAGTCTTCTACCTGAAACAACGGAGCAGGGCCCCTCCTACGCAGGAGAGCCTTCCAATCTCTACTCACAAAATCACACGTACAGTTGGCTACCTGAATGGTTTGAGTATTAAAGTTCACATAGAATTTAATCAGGAAATGGTCTGTCCAGTCCATGGGCAAAATTTCCCCTATAAACAATAGATTACGCTCTGAAAAAATTAGGTCAAGTAAGTGCCCTCCCTTGTGAGTGGCCTTGGACACCTGCTGGAAAAGGCCAAGGCCTTCGCAAGACAGACAAATATTAACATAACCTGCATCAAGTGGGCCATTAAACCAAAGATTAAAGTCACCCAAAATCACCAAATTGCGGTGAGTGGCGGCCATATTAGTAAACATCTCCAGCAGCTGTTGCTGCTGCTGCACACTAAAGACCCCAGGTGGTCTGTAGCAGATAATCCCCGTTAACACCTGACCGTAATCATTCTTGATGACAAAACCAAGTAGTTCACAGCCTACAACCTCATCAATATCCATGGTAGCCAGAATCAGGGTATCTTTATAGATTACCCCAACCCCGCCGCCCCTCCCCTTCAATCGTGGTTTATGGCAGATTTTACAGCCAGGTGCACAGGCCCAGCCGGGATCAACCTCACAGTCTGGGTGGGTCCAAGTCTCTGTCATGAACAGAGCTTCAAGTTCATGAACTTCAAGCAGCAACTGAATTTCCACATTATGCTTAGGCAGTGATCTAACGTTCAAGAGCCCACAGGATAGGAAACCCTTAACTAGGAAGTCGGACAGAGGAGAGGCAGATTCAACAAAACAAGGGGCCCCCCTACCTTTACCCATTACAGCAATCCGGTGGAGCTCATCACTAGAATAGCGTAACGGGCGGCACCCTCTATTAGGTCCCATGCAATCAAGGAGCGGAGCAGCATGACAGGCGCTGAGCGCTTCCTTAGCGCAGACGAGCGCAGACGGGCTTGCCATTGGAGCACCTCGATTTTTATCCAGTCCCAGGCAAAAATGACTATAACGCTGACTCCAAGATGGTGGGTCCGCTCGCACGGACGGACCCCGCAAGTCAAGAAGAGCAGAATGAACCTGGCATAAGAGGGGGAATGAGCAAAGTCACCCCCTAAACAGCCCTCAAATAGGTAAGTGTGAGTTAAAAACAGAACTTAAACAAGGTTAAAAACACGGTAGAACCGTCCAGGCAGTTCCCAACAGCATACAGATGACAGCCTCTGAGTAACCAATCGAACGCTCATGCACCACTACACCCAACAGTTGCCCTCCACTGAGATTCCTAACAGCACACTTTGATAATACTTTCTGCTTTTCTAATTGCTATATTTATAGGGGTATATTCGGAAGAACGTGTGCTAAACATCACCAAAAAATGTTAACGCAACTTTCCACATCGCAGCCTATCGCGGGAAAATAACCCTGTGTCAACGTGGAATTCACAACAAGGCGGTACCACACGATAGTCTGCCGAAACCTCGGCCAATGTCCGCGATACAAGCACCTCGATGGAGATAAAAACACAAACCACAACACAAAAAAACCTGCGATGGGCCAAAGTGCGATGAGGAAATCAGCGATAAGCAGCGCCAGGCCTGCAACACACACCTGGCAGGTGGGAAAAATCACCATAAAAGTAGAAAAAACACCCCAAAAAAAACTGTCCAACAACCAAGCACCATGTAGGCAACCGGAGCAGGCGCAGAGGACAAGCGCAACCCCACAAGCACCCGGAACGACCAGCCCTGGACATCGGGGACAGGGAAGGGCAAGGACAAGAAGAAGAGGAAGACGAAGTTCTGTCCGAAGGTGAACAGGATCATAGTCACGGAGGTGGTGGAACACCATCAACAACTGTTCGTCACCTCCAACGTGTCATTGGGCACCAAAACTGGAATATGGCGGGACATCGTGGACAGGGTGAATGCCGTCAGAGAG
Source organism: Triturus cristatus (assembly GCF_964204655.1). Lineage (NCBI taxonomy): Eukaryota > Metazoa > Chordata > Amphibia > Caudata > Salamandridae > Triturus > Triturus cristatus. The sequence continues at coordinate 310,001,618 of NC_140587.1, read as the reverse complement.
CACAAGAGGACAATGGACGAGATCAAGAGGCAATGGAATGACATCAAGCGAAAGACCAAGGAGAAACTCGCAGCCAACCAGAAGGCAGCAATGCAGATTGGAGGTGGGGGTCCAGCGCCACAGCTCGTGCTGGATGACATGGAGGAGCTGGTGTCGACAGTCATCAGGGTGGATACTGTGGCCGGAGTCGGGGGACCGGGCACTGCTCGACAGGACACAACACAACCGCAACAAGGTGAGTGACCACCAGGTACTTGGGGGACGGGTGGAGATGGCCACGATGGCATACATGCACAATCAAGCAGAGCACAGTGCACAACCTCAATGACTCTGGGTCATCGCCCAGATCTATAGACTGTCACAATGTACAATGCCATTCTGTCTGAATGTCAACATGTACCATGTGGCTACATACATGTGGACACATTGCAATACACCATCTCCCCTTCACATTGCAGGGCCACTGTCAACACCCCCTGCAAAGCAGTCCCAGCCAATCTTCACTGATGACAAGGAGGACAACCCCAGCATTGACGCACATGCCCTCCTAAACATCATTGGCATCATCCGCAACTCACCTCCAGGATCAGGGCTGACCAGCTGCATCGAGGAGACCCCATCCACCACCCAAACTACCCAGCAGGAGGCACCCACTGCCACGGCAGTCTCCCAAGACCCCCAGGAACAACACACGGCCTTCCAACGTCTTGTGCTGGAGGCCCAGAGGGAGACAGCTGAGCAGGTGTGGGTGGGGTTCGACCTCATGGCTACCAAACTGGACACATCCATGGGTGTCTAGGCCCGCTCCATGGTCTCCAACAAGCCCTGACTGACATCGCTGGACTCCTGACTCGGAGAGAAGAACACTTGTCCGCTCAGTGGGGCTGCAGCGATACCAGCCGTTAGCTGGCACACATGCAGAGGCTCATAGAGGACATGGTGCGGATGGAGGCAAAAACGATGGCAGCCACTGCTGCACACCAGCAAAATGTAGCAGGGATCTACAATGCCCTGCAGATCATCATCATGGCATTGCTGCCACAAGACGTGGCGATGATGAATGCTGCTACCCCCACACCATCACATCTCCGCCCCCTGGTGTGCCATTGCCTCACAGTGCGGCAGACGGATCCACTCTGGCACCTGATGTTGCTGCTGAGCAGGTGTGCAGCCTGCGAGGATGCCCCGTCCCGGCAGTCTGGATAGCTCAGGTTTTGTGTGCCCTGCTGGACCGCAGTGTAGGCCAGAGCCAGCGGGCAGCGCGGTCCTACCACCATGTGGCGTTGCTTCCGGGATCACAGAGTTAGTGGCACCCATTGGGCAGAGCGGGTGTGCAGCCTGCGATGATGCCGGGTGCACTGGTATGTCGTATGCCATGGAGTAATCAAGACCAAGCACCAAACGTGAGACCTGGTGGCCTGCGGAGCGGGGCTGCATGGTGTGGAGGGTGCCATGTCCGCAGGCCCCGGGCTTGTAACTGGGCGGGCAGGCGATGTTGTCTTGTGCAACTGTGTGTACTGTGCCAATCATGTATCTGGACTCTGTTTCAGATGACGGGTCTGTCTCAGATGTGTGACCTGGTGTACTGCAATACATACCGGTGGCAGCAGGTGAGCAGTGTGGCCTGGGTGCGCAGGGGCGGCACTCTCTCTTTCCCCCTCTCTTCTTCTCTCTCTCCCCCCTCTTCTTCTCTCTATCTCTCTCTCTCTCTTCTTCTCTCTCTCTCTTCTTCTTTCTCTCTCTCCCCCTCTCTTCTTATCTCTCTCTCTCTCTCCCTCTCTTCCTCTCTCTCTCCTTCGCTCTCTCTCTGTCCATTGATGTGCGCAGGACACACCTTCTCATCATGATTTTTGTCTTCCAGGCTGTGACCTACGGATTGTCCCGAGGGGAGCCGCCATGTGTCTTTATTTCATTTCAGTGTTCATTTTAATAAAGTTTAATTTGTTGCTTCGAAAGTGAATGTGTGATGCTCATTTTTGTGACGACACATGCATGTCACCAGTTGTGATTGTGCGACATCATGCAGATTATTTTGTACATGTTTAGGTGTAGCTGATGTGGCATGTCTTTGGTCGGGGGTGTTCCGGGGAAGGGGGTCCTGGGGGTGGTGGCGGCAGGAGTTGTTGCCCTTTCGGCCCGACGGGCTGCATGTACAGTTGCCCGGGTGCATCTGTTGTTCTTCACGTGTGGCTCTGGGCTGTGCGCCTTTTTGTGGTGCAAGCTGCGGTCCGACTTTGCACCAGGTCAGAGCAGGTGTTATTTTCCTGCTGCTAACCTGCCTTATCGCATGTTTTGTGTTCTTATCGCAGTTCTGGCTGGTCGTTCTGAATGTTGTGGAGTGGTGTTGTCGTGGCTTTGGGCATGGGAACGCCACTCTGCATCTCATTAGCGATAGTTGCGAGGGGCATCTGTGGTGATGTTTTTTGCGGCTGCTATCACGGGTAAACTGGTGCTGTGGGATGTTAACACCAGCTTGGGAGCACAGCCCATAGCCACACATGAAGAATAACAGATGCCCTGGAGCAACTGATCATGCAGCCAGGAGGCCCAATAGGGCAACAACACCCACCGCCACCACCCCCAGGACCCCCCCTGGGCCCAACCCTGGCACCCCCAACCCACCCCCCCTTTGGACAAAGATATTGCACATCAACTCTACGAAATCATGAACTAAACAATTCACCTGAAGTTGCACAATCACAAAACCTAACATACATGTGTGGTCAGAAAAAGGGAAATCATACATTCATCTCATAATATCCAAATAATACGTTTATTACAGAATAAAACCAAAACAACTATTCTGAAGAGTCATGGCGGGTCTTCTCAGGACATTCTGTAAGTCACAGCCTGCAAGACAGAAATCTAGATAAGAAGGTGTGACCTGCGCTCATCAAAGTACAGACAGAGAGAGAGTGAAAGAGAGAGAGAGATAGAGATAAGGGGAGAGAGAGAGAGAAAGAGAGAGAAAGAGAGAGTGGGAGAGTGGGAGAGTGAGAGAGTGAGAGAAAGAGAAAGAGAGGTAGATAGGGAGAGAGAAAGAGAGAGAGCGAGAGAGAGAGAGAGAGAGAGAGGGAGAGAGAAAGAAAGTGTGAGAGAGTGGCGACACTGCGGACCCAAGCCTCACTGCTTACCTGCTGCCACCGGTGTGACTCCATACAGTTGCACACGCAATCATCGCTTGCCCACCCCTACGCAGACAGGCTGCTGCTCCCCAGCCACTCCCACAGTCCAACGGTGATTGCCCGTCCCTGCGCAGCCAGGCCTCACTGCTCACCTTCTGCCACCGGCGTGTCTCCAAGAGGGCCCACCACGTGCTGGTGGAATCTCCAAGCCAGGGGCACTTGACCATGGCACCCTCCACATCATGCAGCCCCGCACCGTGGGCCACCAGGTCACACACTTTATTCTGGGTCTTGATTTCGCAATGGCAGAGACTATATCAGTGCACATGGCATCATCGCCGGCTGCACACCTGCTCAGCTCTTGAGGTGCCACTAACTCTGAGAACCGCGAAGCAACACTGTGTGGCGGGAGGCCTGCACTGCCCGATGGCTCAGGCCTACACTGCAGTCCAGCAGGACACACACTAATCCTTACTAGTCCAGACCGTCAGGACGGCACATTATCGCAGGCTGCACATTCGCTCAGCACTTTAGGTGCCCCTACCTCAGTGCACCGCAAGACACAGTCCCGTGGCGGTGTGCCTGTGCCTGCCGCAGTGTATCCGGTGTCACCAAGTCTGTGCACCGCCAGCCATGGACCCTTTATGATTGAGTCCCGTGGTGCGGACGCCATCATGTCACCCCTGGAACTGGGCAATGTGAGGTGGCAGGGCCCTAGGCCCTCATGCATAAATGATAACCACACAGATACACCCAGTTAGAGAGTGGAAATGGCGTCCAGCACGTGCACCAGGCCCTTTTTATTGACAGGGTCACATGTCCTGTGACGCCTGTGCTGGATGGGAGTGGTGTGGGTGTAAACCAGAAAGGAGGAAGTGGCTGTGGCATGCTGACAACTAGACCTGTGAGCAGAAGAAACCTACAGGGAAGACCTGGGACATGTAGCATTGTCGTCCCACCCCGTGAGCATAAACGGACTGGGCTGTCCTGGCGTATGTCAGTCCAGCGTAAGGGTGTGAACAGTGACCCCGGGGCTCTGGGCGTGGTTCCGTCCTGGCCTGGACAAGGAAATAACTAATGCATGTGTCTCTGTAGTGGTGTCGGCGCCACCCGGACCGCAATCGGCAATGTGTCACCCTGTGACCCAAGTCCCACAACATGAGCAACATGGACGTAAGGGGGAATCACTGACCCTACATTCATCCATACTTCCACACTTGAAAGATCATAGACATGACACATCTGTGTGAATATGAATGTTTATTGCAAATTCAGTGGAGTGTTTCAGCTGGAGCAGTACACGGCCATGCAAACCCCACTTTACATTGTTGGCCCGTGGAGGGCCAGCCAGAGTCCTTCAGGGAATGACAAGTACATCAGAAGAGGAGGTGTTCAGTCCGCAGTCTGATGGCTGTGTCATTGGTGACCAAACAGAATATGGCAGTCCATATCAAGGTCCAAGGTGAGTGTCGCAGAGTGCATCGGAGGACAGTGGAAGGTGATGATGCAGACGGCAGAACCAAGCAGAAACAGACCACATGGCGGAGATGAATTCTACTGCGTCCTTCTGACCACGAAGGCAGATTCATCCGCATCTTTGTCTGCTGCTGTTGCATGTGCCTCACATGTGGGTGGTGGTGTTCTGTCTCCAGCACTGTGTGGCAGTGACACATCAGGGGCTGAAGGTGGAATGTCTGTCACACTGTGTGGCACTGACACATCAGGGGCCGGAGATTTGGATAGGGTGGTAGCAGCAGCATGCATCAGCGCCAGGCCTTGTGGCAGCAATGCCATGAGGAGGGTCTTTAGGGTATTGAGGGACCCTGCTGCCTCTTACTGGTGTGCAGCCGTGGCAGCAGCTCTTTCTGCCTGCATCCGCTCCATATTCTCCATGATCCTCTGCATGTGTCCCAACTCCTGGGCGAGTTCTCTGGAGGTACCCTGACTAGACAGTTGTTCTTGTCGCAGAGTCAGGACTCTAGCGATGTGAGCCATAGTTCGTTGGAAAGCATGGAGTGGACTGTGGTTGTCCATTAGGGACTGTGAGTGGTCCCTGATGGGACTTAAACACCCACTTATGGCGTCTAGTATGGCTGTCATGCGGTCAAACCCAGTCTGCACCTGTTCAGCCAGCTTCTCCTGGCACCCCAACACACGGCATTGGAAGGCCATGTGTTCGTGGTGGGGGTCCTGCTAGGCAGCAGTGGTGGTGGGTGCTGCCTGCTGTGTGTTCTGTGAAGGGGGTGGGTTCTCCTCGTAGCAGCTGGGCTGCCCTGCTCCTGGAAGTGGGCTGCGGAGGCTCTCCACGAGCTGTTGGAGGGCGTCGGAGTCGAACGTGTGGTGGTCCTCTTTGTCATCAGAGAAGAGAGGTTTGGCCTGCTCTGCAGGAGCTGTTGGATTTCCCCCTGCAATGTGAAGGGGAGATGCAGTTTAACATTGTGTTCACATGTTTGTTGATGCATTGTACATGTTTACATTAAGACTTCATGACAGTGTACATTGTGACTGTTTGGGGGGAGCTGCCTATTTGATGCGGGACAGTAGACATTCCGACAACATCACGGATATGTGTTTGTACTTGTACATTGTCAACTCACATTTCCCTGCAATGCCAAATGTGATTGGCCAGTTTCTACCCACATGTGGCACCAGTTGTGTCCTCTGTTTGGTTGTGAACGTGTTGCGGTTTGTACCACATTAGTCAATGTTGATGTGCTCTGCTTGTAATGTGTGTGTGCCGCATTTTGGGGGAGTCACCCCTGCAGCTTTGATTTAGCTGCCCCTTATCCCTTACATGCGGTGTGCCTCTGGCTTTTGTGCTTATACAGTGCTGAGATGTTGCATACTTGGGTGCATTGGTCTCTTGGTGCGAGTTGGAGGTCTGGGGCATGGTTTGTCCGCAGATGTGCTATGCTTAACTGTGCATGTGTGCCATTGTGCCCATCTCCCCCTGTCCTCCAGTCCCTGGTCATTAGTCACCCTGTTGCTGTTGTGTCCGGTCATGTTGAGCAGTGTCCGGGCCCCCAACTCCTGCCACCGTCTCCCCCTGATGACTGTGGACACCATTTCCATCTCGTCCAGCTCCTCCTGTGGCGCTGGACACCCACCATCCATTCTGTATTGCTGCCTACCGGTTGTTTGCGAGTTTCTGCTTGGTTTTGCGCTTCACATCATTCCAGCACCTCTTGACCTCTTCCATTGTCCTCTTCAGCACTCCGACTGCATTCACTTTGTCCACGATGTCCTGCCATATCCCAATTTTAGTTGCCAGTGACACAGTGGAGGTGACAAACAGTAGTTGATGGTGTTCCACCACCTCTGTTGTCAGGATCCTATTTTCCTGCGGACTGAACTGTTTCTTCCTACTCTTCTTGTCCTTGCCCTTCCCTGACCCCGAGGTCCCAGGCTGGTCCTCCGGGGGGGCCTTGTGGAGTTCTGGTTGTCCTTTGTACTTGCTCCGGCTACCTCCATTGTGCTTCGCTGTTTTTTGGCTTTTTTTTGTATATTTTTTTCTACTTTTATAGTGCATTTTCCCGCATGACGCATGGGAATTGCAGGCCTGTGGATGGTTTTCGTGGATTTTTGGATCGCGATTGGTGTCATCGCTACTATTTTCACGTTTGTGTTTCGCGTTTATGCGGCGCCGTGTTGATTTTAAAGCATTCATTTGATGCAATATTGTGAGGTTATCGCATGGTACTGCCATGTTGGGTATACCACGTTAACACAGCGTTATTTTCCCGCGATAGACTGCGATGTGAAGAATTGCGTTAAGCTAATTTTTTGGTAGTTATCACACATTCTTGAGAATATGCCCCATAGTCTGTAGTTCGGTCGTTGCTCCACATTGCCATTCTCAGGCGAACGGTGTTTACTGGTGTCTTTAGAAATGCATTGGCCAAGCCAGCATTCACCTGTGAAGCCCCAGCTCAGCAACACTGAAAAAATAGACCTGGCTCATAACCAGAGCTTTGAAGTGATTGAAAAGCAATTTTGCAAAACTTTATAAAACTATTTGATAAATAATAACTAAAATCTTTCCATTTGTACCAATTAGCCTCCTGTATTATATAAACTAACCTCTCTCTACCAATAAAAATTCGATAGGCTCAATAAGCAAGGTGTTGGTAAACTCCCCAATCTATAACCAGCTCTTTTAAAGAGTTCAACAGTACTTGGTTTCCTCCTTGTTGAACGGAGATATGTTAATGTATTTTTTTTTCAAGTATCAAAATTACTTTTCAGGTCCTTATGGTGTTTGTGCGCAAAAGAACTCAGTTAAGTTCCCTGGGCCAGACTTAGGGGCATATCAGCAACACCCGGCGATAATTATCGCTCAGCGCTTTTAGCGTGAGGATAATTATCGCCGGGTAACGTGGATTTGTAACGCTGAGATAGCGTGCTATTAGCAACGCTTATCTCCTCAGCGATAAAAATCCTCACGCTAACTGCCTTACGTGAGATTATCGCTGGAAACCCAGCGATAATCTCACGCAATGTGGCGTTAGCTTGCTGATAGGGACTCACAAACTTAGCCATGATATCCACCCTCCATAGGATATCATGGCTAAATCAGTCCTGAAGCAGGCGTAAGGAAAGTAGCGATAACAGGGGTTATCGCTACTTTTTCTGACGCTATGCTTCATAGCGTGGGGCTTGATGATAGGAGAAATGTCGCTTAGCGACATTTCTCCTGTCATGTTAGGTCAGGAACGCCAACTTTGCATCACATTAAAGATGCAAAGCTGGGCGTAAAGAATCCCCACGCTAAAGCAAGGTTTCATGCACCAGCGTGGCCTTGCTAATATAGCGATAAAATTATCGTCGCTTTCGGCTGAAAACGGCCGCAAAAGCAGCGATAATTTTTTTATCGCCTGCTTGTAAATATGCCCCTTAATTTGCTGATGACGGCATGCTAGAAGAGGAAGGGCGTGGTTGCTTAAATCTGGATCTGGAATTTTACCTTCTCTACCATCGTCACCTCTTTCACCAAATATAGGCTCTGTGATTTCAGATGGGGAACTTCCTTTTATATATCTTTCTATTTGCATTTCAAATGAAACAGTCGGCCGCAGTGCCCAGATATTTGCCAGTTTCTCAGGATGTACTTTAATATGCCAAATGTGTATGTTGCCCTCGTCAAGGAGAAGTAATCCCAAACCAGGTATATATTCCTTTAGTCACTAATAGATAAACTGGGTACTTTGGGGCTGCCAGGGTAGATGTATATAAGGTAAAGGGACGAGGTTATTGGAGCTGCTATTCTGGGCATACGTCTTGAAGTGTGACCTTTTTAGATCTGGTGCTAGCCAACACATTTTAATTTTAAGTTAAATTATAAGTATAATATACTTACTTATAAGGGCTTTCAGCCTACCCTATTCATCTTTTGGTCTGAATGAAGTAATTCACCTGTTTCTTCCACCCACTTCAGCATTTGGCTAATGTCACTGTAAGTGACTGCATTCTGTCCTTTCACAAGGGAACACACCCACACACAAAGTAGTGTTGAATTTTGGTTGCTGTATTTTTTTTGTAGATTGACGAGGGCCCAGCAGCCTCCACAACAATCAAGCTCTCAAAAACAATGACAAAGCAAGACAAGCATTGTCAAAGCAAAAAGGCTGGTAGCCAAGGTCAAATCTGCTGCCATTGTTAACTCCTGTTAGTTTCTGTGGCCAAAAAATAACACTTACAGTAAGTGCATCATGGCTTTTATGTTACAATATCAAGAACAATAATATTGTGACAACAGGCTATCGTGTCAAAAATAGCATCTACAGAAATATCGAGTTTGCATACTTTTTTATGTAAAGTACCAAATATTAAGTCAAAAATATCATGGAACATAATATTGTCATGAAAAGTTAAGTATTTTTTAGTACTATAAAGCACCTGTTTATCTTTCTCTCGCTCTTTTTTATATATATATATATATATATATATATATATATATATATATATATATATATATATATATATATATATATTTATATATTTATATATATATATATATATTTATATATTTATATATGCATAACTGAACTCTGGGTAGTTCTCAAGTTTAGGTGGACAGCAGCTCCAGTATAGAGCACTTTCTAGCTCGGCGTGAATGGCACTGTGCTAATCCTATGTTTAAAGACTTTGATAGAAAAGCAGATATTTGAGGTGAACAAATTTAGAGTGTCGCTGGTGTGGAGAGTGCTCTATACTGGTGCTGCCTACCACCCACACTTGAGTTCTCTACTTCTTTTTTTGCATAATTTATGCGCCACTCTATGCCTGAAAGGGTTTTGTTTTGAAGTCAAAGTGTTTCAGTGCCTCGTTTAGGGAAGTATGTACCATGTAAATACAGTTTGCAATTACAATATTAACAAAAATACATATCACACTTAATTTAAAAATACAATTATTTTAAAACATAAATGAAAAATTACAATTTGATTTTAAAAATAAATGAACATTGAGAAGAATATAAAATACCAACAATGAAAAATAAACAACATTAACAAAAGTGTTGAAAAAAATCAGATTTAATATTCCAACTTCAATTTAAGAAAAAGTAAGGAAAGTGCTTTATTTTGTGGGGGTATATTTACTATTCCCACTCAAATGTAAGCAAAATTAACAAAAGTGCTTGATTTAAGAAGGTCTAGATTTTCAATCCGCACTGCAAGCTAAGAAACAGTAGGGAAGGTATTGGACATTGTGGGGGAGGTGGGAGGGTCAAAGTTACTTTTCCCACTTCAATCAAAACAAGCATTTGCAATGCAATAGGTCTCGCATTATAAAAGTGTGAGCAGTTGGTATTGCTAATAATAATGCAACACTAGCTATTGGCATTGTAAATGGTAATGGCATTTATTTATGTGTTTTTTTAATAAAATAGATAAAGGCATTGTCATGAACAATGCCAATAGCTTACACTTTTGCAAATGCGAGACCTATTGCATTGCAAATGCAATAGGTCTCGCATTTATAGGAGTTTAAGCTATTGGCATTGTAAATGACAATGCTTTTTATTTAAGTTTTTTTTTTTAAAACATAAATAAAAGGCACTGTCATTTATAATGCCAATAGCTCAAACTCGTATAACTACGAGACCTATTGCATTGCAAATGCTTGTTAGAGGGGGAGTCTTAGGCTGTGGTGCGCATGTTTGAAGTCACTGTGAGCAGCCACCTCGAAGGTGCAGGCTGCAGACTCATCTTCTGGTGTATATGTAAACGTAGTGGGGCCGCTGCCCCTCTTTACATTATTGAAAGTTGACCATGTTTTCTGTCACCCACATACAGATCTTTGGTGCGGTTCGCAACAATTTATCTGAAACAACCATGCTAAAAGTACATGCAAGAATCAGTTTGCTCCATGAAATGGGAACCCTGCAGCCCCAGGCAGAGAAGAATGCCTGGTATAATTAGATAAAACGCGTAGCTCAGATTACCGCGGAACTTTGAACTCAGCCAGAGGCCCAATTCTCACCTCTCTGACAATACCGCGGTATCGTGTGAATGGCTGGCGGACCAGAGATCACTTAAAAACTCTGTTCAGTCCCACTGGCAAATGCCCACAAGAGAGATACCCTGTTTGGTGTGAGAGATGCAGGCAGGCGTCGGCTTAAGTAGCAGAATGCCAGAAATGAAGACAGGGAGAAAGAGAGAGTGTGAGAAAAACACAGCGACAAAAGGAGACCCAGAGAGACTCAGTGAGAAAGAGAAACTAAGAAATTGTCAGAGAAAAGGGGAGAGGAGGAGAGGAAAACAAACAGAGAGAATGACATGGAGAGAGAGAGAGAAAATATGTTAGGAGAAAGGAAGGAGGGGCACAGGGAAACTCAGAGACAGAGTAAGAGGCAGACAGAGACAGACAGAGGGAGCGAGAGAGAAATAGGTTCAGCGATATAGAGACAGAGAAAGACTGAGATAGATATTATACATATCGAGAGAACTAGATATATATATAGAGAGGTGAAAAGAAACAGAGGGAGAAATAAGAAAGAGACAGAGAGGAAGGCAGAGTAGTAGAAAGAGATAAAGAGATGGGAACAGGGAGAGTGCAAGAGAGAGAGCGAGGCTCAAGGGAATGGGAAGAGAAAGACAGAAATAGAGTAGAGCAAAGAGAGAAATAGATGAAAGAGACAGGGAGGGAGAAAGAGGGAGACACAGAGGGAATGGGGTGAAACCGAAAGAGAAAGAGAGTCAGATAGAGAGATGGACATAGAGAAAGTGAAAGTGAGAGACTCAGAAAGACAGAGAGGTAGAACATTTCATGCAATTTGGTGTGTGCTGCTTGAAAAAACTGTTTGATCTGGAAAATAAGATTTTATCTGACTGACTCATTGTATGACTAAACCCACCCAAAGGGGAATGGCGTCAGAAGTGATTGTTCTGTCATCTTGTCAGCTCAGCATTAGGCAAAGATAAGGGTGTTTGTCCTCTACGAGAGGGTCTGGAGGTTGCACGAGTCTCTCAAAAACAACTACGGCATCTTGAATTTAAATCAGATAGCTGGGTAGACAACAGAAAATGTGCCGGGGAGGCAAGGCTATGATGTCGCTGTAGGTAATGCATGAGAAAGGGGATTGCAAGTAGTTGCGCGTTGATACACAGGAAAACAAGCATTGGCCGCATGCGCGCCTCGCGCTTAAAGTTTTTTTAAAAAACAACAAAAAAAGAGAAGCCCGGCGGAGCATGGCACGCGCGCTTGGGGGCGGGGAGCGCATTCCAGGATGACATAGATGGTTTCCATCGAGTTCTGGTTCGCATGGCTGAAACAGTCTAAGTTAGAAAGGGGGAACAAAAAAAGAGAAACAGAACACACAAAATATGAAGCAAAAAAACGTACAAAGCGCACAAACAATGGGAGATGAAAAGAAATAGAACGTAGAACTAAAGATGGAAGAGAGCTGGATAAGAACAGACAATTATACCGCAAGAGGAAAGGGGTGAACACGAGACATTAATACGAAAATAGAGGAGATAAAAGAAGAAAACGACAATGATTGAAAGAAAACTGCATAAACACGAACACACTGTGGTGGATTATAAATCCTGCAAACAAAAGTCACCTTGTGCACGGTTATGCGTTCACCAAGCATGGATCTGAACTCGGTAACTCGAGCAGCACCCTAAGTGATGAAAACAGTGTGCGTAATGTCTGGCGCGTAGCTTGGTCAATACGTTTGGGGGAGGGGGGTTGGGAGCTTCTTTTCAATATAGCCTCAAATAATGTCTCAAAAACACCCGCCGCCTTGCTTTGCAGACAGATATAAATGCGATTTACTCAGCAGCATGTACATTTTCTAGTTACTTTAAAACGTGTATGAGCACAGCAAGTCTAGAAGCAGCTAAACTATTTGTGTAGAAATCTACGGGCGTTGTCGAAATTGGTTCCTTGCTGGATGGAAAACGTATATAAAATTCACTCTGCAACAAGACTACAACTGAATATTAAGACTCAATGAGTAAAGGAGAGGCATTCATGAAGGGAGGAAGGGAGGCGGCCGCGAATATGAAAGTGATCGCGATCGCGATCAAACATCAAAGCGGCCGTGCGGGCGCGAAAGTGAAAGAAAACGAGTGCTTTCAGGCTGCCAAATGGTGCGCGCGCCCGGCGCACATGCACTGTATTTGGAGGCCTGAAAGCACTCGTTTGCACTTCCAAAACTCGCTTACTATAAGTCTCGCCAGTGCAGCGCTAAAGCGCTGTCTCAGGCGAGACCTAAAAACAGCAGTGAAAGTGTTGGCTTTTGGATGGGTTAGATTTATTATTCTTTCTCCAATCTAAGCAACAATAGGGACTATGTTGGACTTTGGAGGGGTCAAATGTACTATTCCCAGTCAAATGTAAGCAACAGTAGGAAGGTATTGCACTTTAGGGATTTTGGAGGGCTGTGGAGGTTAGATTTACTATTCCCAGTCTAACCTAAGGAAACATGGTGTAGGTGTTGGATTTAGTAAGGGTTAGCTATATCATTCCAGTTCCTAGTAATTTAAAAACACATTTTCATACCTAAAAAGATAAAAATTATTAAAGCATATACAAAATTAGAAAATATATGCTTTGCTGATAAATAAAATGAATAAAATTAAACAAATATTACTTACAAATATTCAGTTTAAAATGTATATTATTACACTTAATGAATTAAAATAATTTAAAATACAAAATAACTGCAACAATAATAATTAATCATATGAATGATTGACACCATTAATTGGAAATTAAGTACTTAATGAATATTACAAATTAATTTTGAATAAAAACAAAAATGTGTCATTTAAATACCTTCCCACCCTATTCCCATACAAACCCAACAACCTGCTTCTAAATTATGACAGGGTAATTAAAAAACAGAAAATTAACATAAGACATTATAAATCACAATGTACACTTAAATGATTATAATAATTAATTTAAAAGTTTACATAAGTCAATATCAATAAATATTAAATTAACATAAAAAGTGATTTAAAATTTAAAAGTGATTGAAATTTTAAAATAAATACAATAATTTATAATGTACTAAATAGCTTCCCACCCTCTTCTCCTACAAACTCTGTAACCACCTACTAAATTAAGAATATCTCAATGTAAAAAGAAATAATGATAAGTTAAAATTTACAAACTATACTACAAAAAATCTAAAACCATTATTACAATAATACTTATACCTAAAACGAATGTAATAACTAAGGGTGGGCGTAGTGTGCGTAGTGGGGCTACGTGAAGCAGCACGTAGTGTGCCCAAATTTACGCACACTACGCGCTTCGCGTAGCCCCACTACGCGCCACCCGCCACCCACCCACCCTACTTTTAAAAGATAAAATGAATTTGTAATAAAGCAAATTAAAGGCACTTACCTGACGCGCGGCGTCTCCCGGGGCTCCCTCTTCCTGTTTTTCAATTTTACTGACAAATGCGCATGCGCGGACGCCCGCGCATGCGCATTTCCGGCGAGAAATGCGCGGGCGTCCGCGCATGCGCATTTGTCAGGAAAATTGAAAAACACGAAGAGGGAGCCCCGGGAGACGCCGCGCGTCAGGTAAATGCCTAATTTGCTTTATTACAAATTTATTTTACCTTTTAAAAGTACGGCGGGCGGGAGGCGGGTGGTGGGCGGCAGGCAGCTACGCTTCGCCCACGTAGTGTACGTAGGCGCTGCCTGTTTCGCCTACTTCGAAAACTGCGAAGCAGGCAGCGCTACGTACACTATGTGGGCGAAGCGTAGTGTCGCGCCCAGGGTTAGTAATAACTAATATGAATTTTACATTAATTACAAAATGATTAATTTAACTATATTGAAGTAAACTATATGAGAAACAATGATATTTAAAAAAAGTCTCTTGTAATAGAGCTATGTCTGCTCCTAACTTAGAAAAATGCGTTCGGACACGTTGTCTCTTAATGGGGAAATTTAAGCCCCGTACATTCTGAGAAATTATTTTCAATGACATAGGAGTTTCAATGTGAGAAGGAGATAAATTACAATAAACAAATGCTAATGATGCATACCAATAAAAGCATAAGTATCGTAAAAGTTGCTTGGAAGATAATAATATCATAATAAAGAAGATAGAAAAACCAGAGAAAACACTGATGAAAGATATATAAAGGACAGAAATGAAAAATATAGTTGAGAAGAGGAAAAAGAGGGGAGGAATAAGAACAAAAATAGAGACAAACAAAGGACGGCGGGCGGGAGCCGGGTGGTGGGCGGCAGGCAGCTACGCTTCGCCCACGTAGTGTACGTAGGCGCTGCCTGTTTCGCCTACTTCGAAAACTGCGAAGCAGGCAGCGCTACGTACACTATGTGGGCGAAGCGTAGTGTCGCGCCCAGGGTTAGTAATAACTAATATGAATTTTACATTAATTACAAAATGATTAATTTAACTATATTGAAGTAAACTATATGAGAAACAATGATATTTAAAAAAAGTCTCTTGTAATAGAGCTATGTCTGCTCCTAACTTAGAAAAATGCGTTCGGACACGTTGTCTCTTAATGGGGAAATTTAAGCCCCGTACATTCTGAGAAATTATTTTCAATGACATAGGAGTTTCAATGTGAGAAGGAGATAAATTACAATAAACAAATGCTAATGATGCATACCAATAAAAGCATAAGTATCGTAAAAGTTGCTTGGAAGATAATAATATCATAATAAAGAAGATAGAAAAACCAGAGAAAACACTGATGAAAGATATATAAAGGACAGAAATGAAAAATATAGTTGAGAAGAGGAAAAAGAGGGGAGGAATAAGAACAAAAATAGAGACAAACAAAGGAATACACATACCTAAAAAAAACTCAGTTGACGGGACACACGAACCACCGTGGTCAACGAGATGTGAAACAATGACGAGCAAATATAATGGGAAATCTAAAGGGGGAGGAACAGAGAGGGCATATCAACTTTAAATATCAACAACAATATCAAGAACAAAACATCAGGAAATTACATAAACAACATAGCGACACAATCTGTAAAACTAAAGGAAAAGCATTTCTGAAGTTCAATGCATAAAAACTATTTCTTTCATTCTACATTCTGTTCCTCAAAATTTTTGACACAACATTTTTGCAACTTGATATGTTCTAAACAATATTTGTGTCATTCACTGTTGAATGTTCCAATGTACTTCACTCTCCCTCATTATTATTTTCACTAAGAAATACAGGAAGAGAGCATACAGATATACCCTCACCATTATAACTTTTTGCAAAAGTTCTTTCTCTAAACTTCCTGTTGTCATGCCTATTTAGGTGTTGATTACGATGTCATTCGGAAAGGCTCTGAATCGGATTCGAACGACCGTTTACGATGTTTGGACTTTCCAAATTTGAACCGGACAGCATTTGGAAAGTCTGAGTCGTTCAGAGCCAAATGGTGTGTGTCTACAGGCCACGTTTCCGAACGACTCGGAAGCTTTCTGACCGAGCGATTACGATATCAGATTCAGATCAGCTGTCATAATCAGACTTTGTGGGCCTGTAGCTGTCCCTCCTGCACCCAGGGCCTTCCAAATCGGTCCCGTGGGGGTATCCAAGGGACCCCCCTTTCCAACCATGCACAGTGTGGCAGGCACCATGGGGTGCCTGCCACAGGGTGCACGATTTTACCCTGCTACTCCTTTCTACAATGGGAGCCTGTGTATTTGGTCGGAACACAGGGTCTCATTGAAGTCAATGGGAGTCCGACTGAATCATATCTGGAAGCATCCAGATGCATCGTAGTCGGTCGGTCGAACTCCCTGGATCCGAGTTGATCGGAAAACATTCAGAGACCGAATCAGTTGGAATGCTTTCCGAACGGCATCATAATCAACCTACTTAGTGTTCAGAGGCCCAGCGATAGTTACCATCATCTAAAAATAGGATTGGATGGATTCAGAAGCTTTTTCTTGTAGGAGATGATGATAGGAAACTCATGTCAATAGACAGCTCTGTCTCAGGTGTAACAGCTTATTGTTTTGTCTCTGTTAGATAGTGTAAACTTGTATAATGATGCTCTTTCAAAGTTTGTTCAGAGCATGATCCAAACCCATGCCACATTTATAACATTTTAGATGTGGCAGTGCCCTTGCCACCATAACGTTAGTTCCAGAATTGTAGGGGTCATGCTGAGTTCAGAAAATTACTGGTCAGAGTTAAAAAAGAAGCTAGTTCTTGCTCTACTTTCAGGCACAAGGAAATGATGAAGAGACAGTCTGACCGGTGCATGTTTGACACAATACATGTAGATAAATTACAGAATTATGCGTATCTTTTCATTCTTAAATACTACCTGTCATGGCATTGCATCTTGATGAATTTGATAACAGGTACAGAACACTGATGTGCTCACGCCCAGGTTAAGGCCTATGTCAAATATAGGCTAGGAGACAACAAATACAAGATCCAGAATCTTGAGTCATTGCCGCCTCTCTAATACCAACCAGAATCCTGGAAGTGGAACAGACATTTCAAAAGTGTTTAAATTCTATAGGAAATATTGCCAACTCCCCTTGATCCCAAGCATATACACAGTAGAAAAGTCTCTAAAGTTTCAAGGAAAATTGGCTAGAAGAACACATAATAAAGCACACCTAACAAATACAGGAAACATCTGAGCCCTTCCCGCAACACTCCACAGACTAATAACAGGCACAGTAGACACATTCTCCAACTTTGAGGAAAAATCAGTGGTTTGTCCCAATCCTCCAAGAATTCATAAATCTGAAAAAAACAACTACATAATAGTAAAAATTATGCCTTCAAGGTACCCCATGCCTCAATCATTAAAAGCATTATATAAAAAATAGAAAACGTGCCTAACTTTTCAAAGTGCTGCAAGTGTTACTAGCAATACAGGAAGCTTTGCGTACAGTGTCCAAGACAGCAGTGTATAGACGAATACAGGGAGATGGAAAAGAAGGGCAGTCCAGGCTGGACAGCAGCTCATCTCGTATGGGCTTGTTTGCAAAATAACAGGTAGCTCAATGAGGTTCAAGACTGAGAGCGTACATTGTGTTGTCTGAACTAATTCCGCTCAAATGCAAAGCTATCATAGTGAGTAAAATGTTGCTAGAGTAAGTTGAACAAGAACATGTTAGCATGACGTGGTTTTAGAATAAAATTGTTTTACAAAAATGTAATTCGAGGGGGTGTGGTTTTATGCCCTAGGGAGAAGACAGCGCTTCTGTAGCTCTCGCTGGGTTGGCGCGGACTATGAGCGGCAGTGTCTCCTTGCAATCCTCCAGACGAGCCAGCATGGACTTGCGATGATGCAGGGAGCAGCGCGCATCCTCCGGAGGGGACTGGCACCTCTGCAATGTTGTTCTTAAGGCATTTTAACGAGTGCGCTCTCAAACCCCTCAGAAGCGGACGCCATTTTAGATTGCGGCTGCTTCCCTTTTTGCCACTCAAGCTTAGGAGATGACATAACGAGGAGTTTCCCACTCATGCTGCATACCACAACAGATAATGTATGCTTTTCTCAAAGTTTTACAACTAAATGAATTCCTGAATCTCTTGGCATAGCTATGGTCTCTTCAGGCTATTCTAAATAAATAAACTGAGTGGCATTGTTCCTATAAAGAGTACCATATCCTTCACTTTACTTTACTGACACTTTGGAAAATCTGTTGATTTTACCATCATATGGGGAGATTGAGGAAGACTGACTCCTGTGCTGTGCCCTTAAAGCAAAAAGTTATCAAAGACTCCTCAGTCTTTACAAAATGTGCAGCCATGGAGTCTTCTTCAGCTGCCTCTACTCCTAAAAATGGTGCCTTATCAGACATAATCTCCGGCTCGATGGCCTCTGGGAAAACCTCAACGAAACTTCTAAAAAAAGATCCGCCTTCTCCTGCAAAAGTTCCCCTTCTGGTTTCACTAGATTTATTACTAGTAGAAATTCACGCTCTATGTCTTTTTATGGAGGAAATGAATAATAAATTACAACACCTTACCAATAGATGGTCTCAAATGGACGAACCTTTGGTGGCAGTGGAACTCTCTTCAGAATCACGTTTCATTTCTACAAAGACAAGTTGAAGAGTTGGAGAATAGGGACAGAAGAAATAATTTTTGAATGTTTGGCTTGCTGGAAAGTGTGGAAGGGTCTGACCCTCTCACTTTCTTCAAGAATTTTCTTCCAGAGCTGTTAAAACTTCCTGAAAACACCTCTCTAAATATCAAACGCGCTCATCAAATAGGATGTTTGCCTGCTGCAGGTTCTTCTCCAAGGCGTCCAAGAGGTGTTATTCTGTATTTTTTTTAGATACGGACATTCTCAAAGTTCAGTCAGTCAATCGTATTTCCTGGTCTGGTCACGCTTTGTTTTTCTCCCAAGACTACGCCAAGAGCACGGCTGATAGACACAAGGAATACCTGAACATGAGATCGGATCTTAGCTCTTTGGGAGCCCGCTATGGTCTTTTCCATCCCTACCCTTACCTACACAAACAACACAACTACCTATGAAGATCCCATTAAATTGAGAAGCTTTATGAACTCTTGCATGATGGAAAACATGGACACTTCAAGATCTCCGACCTCCTATTCAAGTTAATATTTCAGGATCTCATTGAACTTCAGAAATGCTTTTCCTTTAGTTTTACAGATTGTGTCGCTATGTTGTTTATGTAATTTCCTGATGTTTTGTTCTTGATATTGTTGTTGATATTTAAAGTTGATATGCCCTCTCTGTTCCTCCCCCTTTAGATTTCCCATTATATTTGCTCGTCATTGTTTCACATCTCGTTGACCACGGTGGTTCGTGTGTCCCGTCAACTGAGTTTTTTTTAGGTATGTGTATTCCTTTGTTTGTCTCTATTTTTGTTCTTATTCCTCCCCTCTTTTTCCTCTTCTCAACTATATTTTTCATTTCTGTCCTTTATATATCTTTCATCAGTGTTTTCTCTGGTTTTTCTATCTTCTTTATTATGATATTATTATCTTCCAAGCAACTTTTACGATACTTATGCTTTTATTGGTATGCATCATTAGCATTTGTTTATTGTAATTTATCTCCTTCTCACATTGAAACTCCTATGTCATTGAAAATAATTTCTCAGAATGTACGGGGCTTAAATTTCCCCATTAAGAGACAACGTGTCCGAACGCATTTTTCTAAGTTAGGAGCAGACATAGCTCTATTACAAGAGACTCACCTCACGGAAAAACAATCTTTAAAATTAAAAAGAGATTGGGTGGATTCGGTTTTCTTCTCCCCAGGAGATGGTAGGAGAAATGGAGTCGCTACTTTATGTTTTAAATCTCTATGTGTTAAACTAGTGTCCCAGGAATCTTATGATGTAGGTCGATGGTTGTTTACTGAATTGATGATTGGAAAGACTCCACTCTCCCTATTTAACATTTATGCTCCACCCACAGGCGATTCTTTATTTTGGACCCACCTTACAAAAAATCTTCTACAACATCCCCATGATAATTTCATCTTGGCATCAAATTATAATCAGATTATAGATCCCTTTATTGATCGCAGTTCCTCAGCCTCCTTCACGCAAAATAAAGCCCATACACTTGTTATACAAACTATCAAGCAACGGAAATTGTTGGATGCTTGGAGACTTTGCAACTCAGAACAGGGGAATCCACTTATTTTTCACTGGCACATCAGACCCAGTCACATATTAATTATATTTTTATTTCTCATAATATTTCGCAGTCCTTACAATCTGCTGAAATTGGTTCTATTTAAATTTTGGACCATTCCCCAATATTCATTCTATTAGATATTCTTAATAACCCAATTTACCTAATCATTGACGCTTTAACAGTACTTTCATTTCAACAAATCAGATGATTTACCTTTTTGCACTATTTGGGACGACTTTAAGGCGACTGCAAGGGACTTTATCATTAACGATGTCTCCAAAAAAAGATATGCTGCTCGGAAAAATGCCAATGATCTCTTTGCAAAAATAAAGAGATTGCAACACTCCTACTTTACTTCTAGGTCAAAAGAATGTTTATCTGAACTCTTTGCCACCAAGCTTAAATTCAATAAAGAATCTACAGATAATGCTTCATTATATCTTTTAAAATCCAGCGCAAAACGTTTGTGGGGCTGAAAATAAATCGGGCAAACTACTGGCAAATTACCTTAAGATCAAACACAATAGACTTAATATTAAATCAATTCTAGATACTCAACAGACTCTTAAATACAAGGATCGCGAAATTTTAGAGGAATTTCATCATTTTTACAAATCTTTATATACATCAGATACTTCTCCTTCAGATACTGAAATCACAGATTACCTTTCCACTATAAAGACATTTTTTGATACACAACTAAACCTTGATCCATTAGAGTTCGCATACAGCATTACATACAGTCAAAAAGGACAAAGGGCCCCATTAGGAGTCTGCCCGCCACCCTAGCGGTGCTAGGACCGGCCGCCAGAGGTGCGGTAGTCCCACACCGCCAATTAGGATGTGACCGCCACTCTGGCGGTCGCATCCCGCATCTTTGACATTGCGACGGGCACCTGCCGCAATGCCAAAGAGACATGTTGTGCATTGCCATGCACAACGTGACAGGCACTGCGCGGTGCCTGCCACCTTGAGCATGGCAATGTAGGGTGGTACCATAGGTACTCCCAAGTGCAGCCCCCCACCCCCCCAACTCACCGGGGCCCTGCAACAGGCCCCCAAAGCAATTCCCGCCAGCCCTTCCATGACGGCATTGCCACCATGGAAAGGCTGAACATCCAGGCATCATAATATGGATGGCCACCATATTATGCCCGAGATCCGCCCGTCCGGCAATCGTGACGATTTCGAACCGGCAGAAAAGTGGCGGTCAGGCTTTCCGTCCACCGCGGTACCCCCCGCAATGGTAATATGGCGGGGGGTAAATGTGGTTATGATGACGGGCGGATTGCCATCGCCGGCCTGGCAGTGGCGATCCAACCACCATCATAATCACCCCAAAGCTCCAGGCCCAGATGTGTTCACTGTAGAATTTTTATACATTTTTCTCAACTGCTCCTCTCAAAAGTGACAGCTCTCATATCTTCTTTCTTACATACTGGCAAAGCGTCAGGATCTTTCTTCAAAGCTCTGATCCAAAAGATGGTAAAGATTTGCTATATTGTAGGAATTACAGACCCATCTCCTTAGTAAACATAGACTATAAAAATGTTTCCAAAGCCTTGGCCTTGAGAATGGACCTTTTCCTACCTGACCTTCTCAGCAGGGAACAGCCTGGTTTTGTTAAGGGAAGCTTTATTACGGATAACACCCGGTTATTCTTCAACATTTTATCCAAGTCTTCCCATCCATCCGATTCTCTAGCGGCAATTGCACTGGATGCAGAGAAAGCATTCGACAGAGTCCATTAACCTTTTCTTTTTCAGTCGATCAAATGGTTCAGATTTGATATAAAAATTACATCTCTGAGATCTCTCCTCCATTCAAGTCCTAAAGCAGTAGTTTTTGTTAATGGTATTTCTTCCCCATATTTCACCTTAGACATAGGAGTTAGGCAAGGTTGTCCCCTGTCTCCTTTTCTTTTAAATTTAGCTTTGGTACCCTTCCTATCTAAAATACGTCAGAACCAGGAAATACACGGTTTAAATCTAATACATTACAAGTGAAATTGACAGCATACGCTGACGATATCTTATTATTTATTTCCAATACCGAGTCTTCCCTCCCTGTCTTTTTACAAGAAGTGAATTCATATTCTGTTGTTTCTGGGTATAAATTTAATAGTGATAAATGTGAGATCCTGCCCTTAACCAAATTTACATTTAAAGAGGATTATATGAGTTGTAACTTTTCTTTGGAATCCCAAACATATAAAATATTTGGGTTTATATTTCCCCCCGCAATTAGAACCTCCTTCTACCTGAACATAGAGAAATGTTTATTAAAGTTGTCAGATGGCACCCTCTTTATCTCTCATGGTGGAGACATTTAGATACTATCAAAATGATGCTATCTCCTATTATTGTTTACATTATTTCTAACATCCCAAACGCTATATCCTCTAATTCCTTTAACCTCTTGAGTGCCCATGACGAGCTGGTCTCGTCATGGGCCGCGGTTGCGCTGTGCCCATGACGAGACCAGCTCGTCATAAACCCCGCCCGCTAATGAAACGCCCGGCACAGGGCGGGGAAAGGGGCGGGCACTCAAGGGGTTAAGAATATTAATTCCATGCTTTCTTTTTTTCTTTGCAACAACAAAAAAGCTTGCATGTCTTTACTAAAACGTATGCGCCCCAAATTAGAGAGGGGGTTAATTGTCCTGATTGTTCTAAATACCCCAAAGCATTGTTGTTGCATCAAACCTCCAAATGGATATCACATCCCCCGCTAGCTCCCCCGCTTTGGGTATCACTTGACCAATCCTACTTGTTTCCCTTTTCTTTCCAAGAGTACCTGTCGTTCACTCGTAAACCTCAACATATATCTACTCCCATTCTTAAACACTCAGGTCGATTATTAGAATCGGTCCTATAGTTCATACCCAGTGATTCCGAAACGTTTCTTAAATCTACTCTATGGCATAATAAATTTATATTGATTAAAGGTAAACCTTTTTATTCAAAAACCTGGAGACAAAAAGGCCTAATTTGGGTAAATCAGTTATTTGAAAATAACAATGTACTGTCTTTCACTCAAGCTCGTCTCCTATTTGACCTCCCTCCCTAAATAAATACCACTCATTATATAATGCTTTATGTCATGCCTTTACTCAGTTTCCCTCATCACCCCCTCATGCCTCCCAAAATATCACTCAATTTCACAATCTCCTTCACACAAATCCTAGGGTCTCTGCCATTTATTCCTTTTTACAGAAGTCCAATAACATTAGAGACAAAACTAATGTAGAATTAGCCTGGGAACAGGAATTCGGTAAGGAATGGTCAATCCACATTTGAAATAGAATATGGTCAAAAATCAGGAAAACTTCCAGAGCAGCTAACACCACTCAGACACTCTTTTTTAATATATAATAGGCTCCTTCTTTACCCCTATGATACTGCATAAAATAAACAGTGACATATCAGATGCTTGTTGGTCCTGCTCTTTAGCACACGCTGCTTTAACACATCTACTTCTCACATGTCCTTTTATTCATGATTTCTGGGAGAAAGTTTGGAAGCAGATAATCGTAATTTGACTACATAACTCTTTTTTCATCTGCTAACATTTTTCTAGGTTCTTTATCAGACAACTGGGGAAATTGCACCTCAAGTATACGAATTCTGGACTTACTCATAGCAGTTGCATTTCAACAAATAACCAAAAATTAGAAAGATCTTTCTAAACTCTCTTTCCAGGCTTGGTGGTACGCACTTTGTCACAACCACAGATTAGACACAGCTTATGTTTACCGTTTCTCTTGCAATGAAGAGATATTGCTATGGTCCCCTGTCACACAAATCCTTGACATTAATGTGAAACGGTACGGTATGCACACTCCTGTGGAACAAGAAGTTTTGAAGCCTCCTTAACATTACGAATTGTATGACCATTAATAGTACGTTGTCCAACAAGCATATATGGTTGTAAATTAGCACAGCTTACCAGATTGTATTTATCTTTCGTGTATCCCTTCCCCTCTTTTTGATATTATAACCATATGCTATGCATGACATTTTGTTGTATTTTTCACTTTAATAAAATTACCTTTTTAAAACGTAATTTTTTTTTTATTCACTAGACAATGAACTGGAAAGCTTCTGGTGAAGAGCACCGTTGCACTTACATCGTTCATACCTCTGGTTTCACAGAAAAACTGTTTCTAACACTCAGTAGCAATATGAACATAATAAACCATTGCCAAACGCATAGAAATATATCTGTCTACTTGTGCTAAATAGACAGCAGTGGTAAACTTTAGCCGAATGTCTTTGCAAAACCCACTGAATGATAAACATGGTCATACCATTGTGAAAAACATCAAACTTCTGTGTTTTTTATCTTTCCGCTACACAATATTGCCATTTACGTGGCAACATATTTACCATAACACATCGTTTGTACAATTTGTCAACAAATGTGATAGAGCCCTTTACAGTTCTATCAAACATCAATGGAGTTTGGTATCACTTGAAAACTTGCTTGAAAGTGTCCCCAGGTAACTATCGTATCCAAACCTCCTGCTGGCATTGTTCGATCCCTCTTGGTGGAAAGTCCCCTTACCTATTACAGCTGGATTTGAATGGATCCTGTTGTGGCATGTAGGTTTTTGAACACTGGCTATATATGTGCAGTAATAAAATAAAGTAAGTTCTACTGGACAAAAAATACAAACTGAAATAAAGGCCATTTCAGCCACCAATACCCACAAGCAGGATGCAACTGGGACTACCTGAAATGTCATCATAAAAGTTAATCATGTGCAAATCTTCACATTTTGCTAAAACATTTGCAGCAGGTCAACAACTAGAATTTCCAACAGGGCAGTACCAGTTTTTGCATAGAGACCAGCCTGTGCGTGAGCTCACAATGCTCTCAGCTCACATTCACACAGTGGAACCTGTACCTGGCTAAAAAAATGTGAAATAATGTGCACAATTAATTTTGATGGCTGTAATACTGAGGCTAACTTTATCATTTGTATGTTTTTATATTTTATTTCTGAGGTTTATCTTCAGCTCAGTCGAAAATAGCCCTAGAGTTACAAAGAACATAAACATATTTTACACAAATGTATCTCTTTTCTCTAGCACTAGGGTCTTATTGAGCCCATGTGTTTTTAAGAAAAGAACATCTATTGGATTCATGCCAACTGTAGTGGCGCAGTGGGCTACAGATTTCAAGGCCTGGGATTGATCCAATAGATCCATTATTATACCATAAAACATTAAGGGCCTGATGTACAAAGCCATTTGTGAGTATAAACAATGTATTTCACAGGATCACAGATGATTTTTGGTAACTACTAATACTACACCCATTTTGTAATTTGATAAAGCCTTTCAGAATCACAAAATGGGCTTGGTTATTCTCTCTAAATTGCACATGTAATGGGGCTTATTTTGTAAAGCACAATGAGGTTTACCAATGATTCGTGACGCCAATTGTGGTAAAAAAAACTCTTCACTAGATCACTTGGAGCAATCTTCATTGCTCAGTCTCTATTTCTTGTACCATTCCATTAATCTTTGAGGTTTCTGACTCATTTTGTACGACAACGTTCCCTCGGAAGCTCTTGCTGTTCTTTTATTACTCCTTCTTTGACTACTCATCTCCTTGTGTGCAGTTCCAGGGTGGAACCTTTACAAGAACTCCTTTGTGAAGCTTACTCCTTACTTAAAAAAGTAATTGTGAACACATGAAATGGAATAAGAGTACTGAAGTTTACCCCAAGTAATCTAGACATTACCTGTTCCTCCCTTCATCCTCCTACCATTCTGTTACCCATTGAAGAGATATCTGAGCTCACCATTTGAAGGAGTAATGAATATACAGAAAACCAAGTTTTGACTGATTTCACCAGTGACCTTCACAGTAACCCATTAGTGAAAAATAGAGATTAACATTTCCCACTACCAAAATATTTCAACCTACTGCCAGTGCTGCCTGATCAGAAACCATCATTGGATGATCATCACCCAAAAACATTGAAGGAGTGGACCAAGGAGCTGCTCTGTAGACATCCAACAGGTGTATGTTATAATTGACTTGTGCTGTTCCTTTCTCTAGCTGTGTCTTCCCTGCTGCTCAGCCAGGATGAGTGTTTGAGTGTCTGATGACCTCACGGAATGCTTGGGTGCCTGTTCCATTTACCACAGTGTACCTGATGCCAAGGCCCAAGATCAGCAACTCCGCTTGAAGACATCCCAGTATAATGTGTTATTCTATTAGATGAAGTTGAATGAGATGCGGAATCTCGCTCTCGACTTACATCTTAACCCCTTCCACCGCCTCCTCGATTTCTCATATGCCTTTGGCATTTTCACAATTGCTGCCCGGTAGGATTGAAGAAGTGAGCGTAGTGCTTGTAATTGCCCACCAAAAAACTGCAAAATATCGCACAAGTATCTCACAAATACCTAAATGAATATGCTTTAAAAAGTAATATTAGGTTGTCCCTGGCTGAAAGCTGCTATAGCATCCTGTTGATGGATCCCGCACCCACCTGACTTCTCGTTTCTGGATCAATGACCCTGATTACGGAGAACTTGGGTGCCACCTCCTCTCTTACAAGTCACGAAGGCCGGCAAACAGTAGTATGAAATGGTCATAAAGTGCCTTATTCTGGTCAAAGTCCATGTAAATAAAACACATCTCTCAACAGTTTTGCACATAGAAAAATAGGAAGTATTTATTATGAGAGAGAGGTCCCTAGAAAGGGGATTCAGAGGAATTGCACACAAGGAGAGGAATAGTATGAAGACTAAAAAAGCTGAGGGCCTTTTTAGGGAACGTCATCTGACAGAATGAGATGAAAACCTCACAGAATAAAGGACAGATAAGATGAGGAAGGGAAGAAAAGATAGTGATAATTTATCAACTCATCAATGGAGGTGGTATCTAGTTCATATTCCAATCCTCTTCCGACAGTTTCTCCTTTGAGAATTTTGTTGGGCAACCCTGGTGGTACAGTCTGCGGTCGCTAAGATTACTGACAGACCATCATCACCACACTTGGATTCATAAACGAGAGAAATTTCTTTTAAAGCAGCACCAGTTCCTTTAAGGAACATGGACAACTTAAAAAAAGTTTGCCATTTTGGAATTCATGTGCAGGGATGATGGTCTGCTGGCCACCATGCAAGTGTTTGTAGCCAATCACAGGAGTAGCAAATATATAAATAATTCATATTTATTAGGCAAATCATTTGTGGCCCCCTGTGACTAGAGATGTTGCAAACTCAGCCCATTAGTACATATGTTGCTTTGAACAATCAGAGCCAAGTCGTAAACAGTTGGTGCACATCATGTAACCACTATTTGATACCTGCCACTTTGTACGCAAGACTCATAGGGCCAGATTTACCAATTTCTCATGCAGTGCAGCAGCCACAAATGCTGCACTGCGCTGCAAGAGAAGGAGAGAGGAGGAGAGCGCCACAGTTACTGAAATATGGCACTCTCCTTCCCTCTGACTATCTCCGGCACTGAAATTAGCTGCCGTGCGCCACCGAGACACCGTTGCGCCATAGTGCAAGGGTGTCTAAGTGAGTCAAGCATAAGTTTTGTACTGAAAGAATACCCTTCCAGTACAAAATACTATGCTTAAAGTCATTTTAAATATTTGCCCACTTTGTATGTGTGCTGTACAGTGAGGCACATAAGTCAGAAAATAAAGGAGAAAAAAAGCATTTCTTCTTCAATGCGTCTGGTTGAAGAGTGCACAATTTTCTGACACTAAACCTAGACTTTATTTAGTAAATTATGTTGAGCGTCAGAACATTGGTGGCTGCATGAGAACGACCATGCACCACCCATGGTACGCCGCCTTGGTACTAAGTAGTGCAAATCCACACTAAGTGCTGCTTTGCGTTACTTTCAAGTTATTTTCAACAAGTTTAGCGCTGGAAGGAAAATTGGCAAAAAAAGATTTTGCGCCGATTTGCGTCACTTGCGTGAAATCTTAGTAGATCTGCCCCTAAATCTAAAGCCAGATTGGAAAACAATTCTCCAAAATCATCTTTAAAAAAATGTGGAGCTTTCACCATTAAGTGGTCATTAAATAAACCTCTTGGAGGCATACAATAATTGTTTTCTTATTTTTTCGTAGAACGTTTCCTAGCTTCTCAGAAGTATCAAATAGGAAGCAGCTTTTCGCCGAGGTTGACAGCTGCTTTCGATGTGCACGATTTCAAGACAGAACACTGAAGGTTATAATTTTACTTGTGCCATTAAGCACCAAAGATGTCAAGCTCCCGTCATCACGTTCGCACATCATGACGTCACGCGATAACCTGCTATTATCACATTTGTTCTGTATACCCACAGCTGGGTATAATGTCCTCGTTAGACGCGCACAGCGCGTGAGAAGGAGATTATATACAAGAAATGAGTTTTTAATATCCGTGATCAATACTGCACCTCCTACGTCAGCATGATCCCCTAATGCCGCCCCCTACATGATGCTGATAGAATGAGCCCGGGATCCAGAATCTGCAACTGATCAAAAATGACCCCCATGTTGTACAGCAGTAACGCTGGCAGCGGGTCGTTCCCGCAGGCTACCATCCCTTCAATCTTGATACAGATTAACTTCAGTTGCTTGTCACACATCCAATTCTAAATTAATAGCAGACCAGACTGCAGGCCTTGCTTCAGCTCCAGCGACTCCGCGCTTGGAGAAAGCTGATCTCTGGCTTCTTTCCTCTCCCATACAGTTGTCCTGTTACCTACAAGACCGCTCCAGTCACCCCCAAAATGATGCCCCATTCAGATGGTGTATTTCCACCCTGACCCCCGTCCTCATCAAAGTCCTCATACCATAAGAGTGGCCCACCCTGACAGATACCCCGATGTATTTATTACATTTTTATGACATTTATTTTGCATTGTGTGAATTAATAAAAACATGTCATTATGATTATTGGTACTTTGTTGACAAAGGCAATACATGTGCTCTATAAATATATGTTGATATCCTGATCTCTTTATAAAGCCAATAGGCCACTTTCTATATTTTAGTGTTCTGACCCTTTGACAAAGTCAGGTCTGCCTTACTTAAAATGACACTCAAGCCCTGTGCCCAACTCACTGATGCTCATTGCTCGTGCACAGGGAGTAATTTGGCGCAGGCTAGGATCTGTGGCCAACCCCACGCTGTGCCCGGTCAAAGGCCATACGCAGCATGGATTTTTGCATACGAAACAGCCCTTTTGACTTTATTTTGCTAGAAGAATTACAAAGTGTTTTGTTACAATGTGGTAATTTGAATGGCCTCCTCATGGGAAGTGGTGCGGGCTAGTAATCTCAATTTGCCAGCACACAACAACAACACCCAATAAATTATTGTCCAGTCAGTATTTTGCCTTTGTAAAAAAAGTACACTACTACATACTATGCATTCATTTACTGATATATACATCAAGTAGATGGAAATACCTCTGGGGACACCCTTATATCGCATTTCATAATCACAATACACTCTACCTATAGAAGATGCCATATCAAAATATAAAGGGGTGTCATTTTATAAGGCAGGCCCATTGGCTTTGTCAAGGAGTCACCACATGAATGTATAAAACAAGCTTACTGGGTTTGCCAAGAGTTCACCACATCAATATAGACATAACAGGCTTATTGGCTTATTGGCTTGATCAAGAGATTACCACATTATAAAAACTGCAAGCACAAGCTCGGATGGATTCACTAATAAAACCAATGGGAGCAAAAATCATATATACATTTAGTCATTGCTAATGCAACCATTGCAATGTTGATTATTAAAGGTTGACAATAAAGCATTGTAGTTCAATACACACATAACTGTATGTCCGAGTCTTTCCTTCATACTCTTCAGGTCACATGATGCAGCCATGGGACAAACCACAAAAGGTCTTGCTCAAGGACTGCTCAAATAATATTTAGTCTGCTCCTGGTGGTCCCCCCGCTCCTCCTTGGGTCATCACAGAGAAAGAAAATGGCCCAGTTAAAGCTCATGTGAGGTATGAAGGGGCACTCCCTGCTGGAGCAGTGTATAATTAATGAGCGGGTCTGGCCACTGTTTTCTTTCTGTTCTTTGTGGCCTCATGCTCCAGGATTTTCTCAATTTTTCCTTTTATTTATTAGGGGTGCACTGGCCCCAACAGGGACACCCCGAGGCCAGTTTTAACTTTAGAGACCGCGGGGAGGGCAAAGGTCTCTACACTCATGGACAGCTCTTCAGACACCTTCCACTTCAGACATGGGAGCTGACAGCCTTCCACTGGATGTAAGCATCCTCTCTTTATGGCTGCTGCCTGTGGCAAGAGCTACTCTCTTTCACCCTGCCTGCGCTTGCGGGCAGGGCAGGGTAGCAACAGGCTGGTGTGGCTCCCCGTGGTGGCTCCTTGCTGCTTTGAGGTTTTTGAGGATAAGGTCCCTGGAGACATCCTGATTACCAGCCCTAGGGGATGGCGTCGCAGGGTCCAAAATCTGGTTCATGGACAGGGGCCCCCACACATTCCCCTCTCCCATACCATTACATATATAAAGTTGCGCCAAGGTCCGGGCACTGGTCGACACTCTGGGAATTTAGAGGAGGTGCAACAGAGCTCTACACACTTAATTTCTTTGTGTAGCATGTTAAAATGGGCAAATCCTTCAAAGTGGTTGTACATCTTGGGACCTGATATGCAAATGTTCCACATCTTGAACTTGCTTTACTCCTGGTGTCAAGCTACTGCCACCAGGAACATTTTCAACAGGCCTCCAAGCCTTTAACAGGATGCACTTTGTGGGGAGTTGGTCTTACTCGTTCCACGTGCTTGTGTTCTCCTCTGCTGGCTCCTGTCGCTCCTCGCCTGCTGGTGTTGGCATCTTGTGCAACCCCTCTGCTACCAGCCAGCAGGGCACCCACCCTTCTACCCAAAGTCCCAACCCCCAGAGTGTCCTAATGTCTTGCATAGCACCTGGAGTGGCAGTGGAGTTCAGACCTTCCTTTAACTTGTCATCAGAAGGAATAAGGGGGGGCAGTGCCACTGGCCCTGGCAAAAACCCATCTGGTCCTGGGAGTCAACGGAAGACTAAGACCTTAGCAGGGCATCAGCAGGCTTCTCTTTCCAGTTGTTCACTATCCTGCTGTTGTCACCTACCTGTTTTACGGTCATGCTCACTCTCTCTTTTCCAGGGGTTTTTAATAGAGGCTGGAAAGTTCTAGATGCAAGGCACTGCTGGTCAATCCTAGGAGGCCAAATCGTCCCTCCACCCCTTCCCCAACCCTCCTGTACCACGTTCCGGGACAATAAAATAAGACAGAACATTTCTTGTCCTGTGCAAAGCTCTTGTGCCCGCCCAGATGTGTGGCTATAGAAATGAGCAGCCCCTCCAAGGTGGTCACTTTATATTAGTTCTGGGGGCAACTCCTCTCCTACTGACAAAGAAAGAGGGTGGTAGCAGATGTAAGCTACATCTGCCTGTGACAGGGTAGGTCTCTTTAAAGTTAGCCTCAAGGCCATCCTGTCAAGTGAAGGACAATACCTCCCCAATACCAAAGGTCCTTTGTCCCTGTCCTGGGAGCAATTCACATCTCATTTCAGGGGAACTATCTAGCTTAAGGTCTGTCAAAAGGAGTTATTTTGACAGGCCACATTTGTAGTTTCAAACTGCCATAGGCATGCTACACTTGTGCAACTACCTTGCCGGATACTCTCACATGCAGTCGACATTTGCAGATTTGTTTACAGTTAACCAGCCCAGCGCCCCTTACACTAGTTGCACATGTATAGCATGCCTGTATTCTTACCTTAAAAGGTAGACACTGGCGTTGAAAAAGGTTCTTGTCCCGTTTCCATTATTTTTCAGCGAGTGAGACTGAGGTATTGAGACTCACCCACAGTAAAGTTCCAAAAACCAGGTGATCCAAACAAAATAATCCTGGTGGACTAAATGGGCAGAACCCAATTGCAACAGAGTCAAAAGAGTTTTCTTTAAAAAAGTTATAGGAGCCATTTAGTCTGTGCTAGATGGTGCATCATTGCAAGCAATTATAGGGAAGCAGGTCCAACTTCTCTCAGACATTTCTTGTGACACTGACCTTGACAATTCTAGTTTCAAAGGTCTTTCATGCTTTGATTCCCTTTTTGGTGGCAAAAACTGCTTGGATCAAATTTTCAGGTTGATGGAGAGAAATACAAAGGAGGACCAAAAGATGGCATTTTCCTTCCATCTTATGCAAAATACTTCACCAGGATATGAGTTGGAGCCTCAAGGTTATTCACACCTATTTACTATCCTGTAGGTTTGACCCCTTAATGGCACATTCCTATGCTATGTTGTGCTATGTTATGCAAATTGTTATAGTGCTCTAATCACCTGTGCGTGTATCCAGGCTTTTCGCAGGTGGGTAGGCAACAGTTTTCTAGGAGAACACATTCGAAAAGTCAGGTCTTCAGATTCTTGCGTAACTCATGAAGCGATGAATATGCTCTTATTTGCTGTGGGGGGTTCTTCCATGCTTTGGCAGAGATGTAGGAGGAAGTACAACCTCCTTCTCTGTTTTTGTGTATGCAGGGAATATGTACTAGTGAGAGTCCGACTGAGTGGAGGAGCCTGGAAGGTTGGTGGAAGTGTATGCAGCTGTTGAGGTAAGCGGGTCCTATGTTGTGTAGTGTTTTGTATGTCTGTGTGTTAGGAGTTTGAACTGAGTGCATTTGCCTATTTCAAGCCAGTGAAGTTCTTCTTTGAGGTGTTGAGTAATGTGGGTTCTGCGGGGTAGGCTGAAGATGAGACTTGCTGCAGCATTTTAGATGGTTTGGAGCAATTTAGGAGCTGTTTGTTAATTCCCACATAGATTGCATTGCCATAGTCAAGACTGCTGGCTATCATGGCCTATGTGACTGGTTTCTTGGTGCTCTCTGGTAGTCAATTAAAGATTTTTAACAGCATCCTCAAGATGTTGAAACAGGTGGAGGTCACCGCGTTTACCTAGTATGTCATGTCAGACTTGTCATCTAGGATGAGTCCTAAGTTTCTCTCTTGGGCGGTAGGGGTTGGTGTGGAACTGAGGTCTGCCGGCTACCAGGTGGTATCACAGTCAGAGTTCCTTCTTCCAAAGATCACTACTTTGGTCTTGTCTGAATTGAGTTTGAGGCAGTTGGATCTCATCCAGGTGGCTATCGTGGTCATGCAGGTGGCAAAGTTGTTTTTTATCTTGTGAGTCTTGCCCCTCTGAGAGACAATGTGTTGGGTGTTGTCTGCGTAGGAAAGAATGTTGATGCTGTGTGATCTGATTATATCAGCCAGGGGGATCATGCAGATGCTAAACAAAGTTGGGCTTAGTGATGATCCTTGGGGGCCTCCACAGATGAGGTTTCTGGCTTCCACAGCATAGGGGAGCATGCTGACCTTTTGTTTTCTTTCAATGAGAAAGGAGGAGATTCAGTTGAGGGGGGTCCTTGAATGTCTGTTTGATGTAGTCTTCTGATCAAGGCGGAGTGGGAGACCATGTCAAAGGGCTGATGTTGCTCCTCTGCAGAGGATCATCCTGATGTTGTCAGTTTCCGCGATGAGAGCAGTGTTGGTGCTGTGATTGGGTATGGCAATAATCAGCTTCCAAAGTATGAAAGTCTTTTTTTGTCATCCTGCCCCCCCCCCCCCCCTCTTAGGTGCATAATACCAGGTTGATGGTCATCTACATAGAATTTCTAGCACATCAGTAACATAGGTTTCCAACCTCTGGTTCCTGGATGTGGTGCAGTATGGTTGTGTCATTTGTTCTACAACCTTCAATCATGCTCAGAGATTATGGAAACACAATTTCTATGAAATTCAAACAAGCCACATACTCTTTTGGTTTGGTTGCAGGTATCAGGGCATATTATAGGATGGCACTAAAGTTCCACTTCCACTGGGAAATATGAAGGAGAGCTTCAAGTCATCTCTACTGCTAAATATCTTCATTGTTCCTGGGCAATAATCACACTACAACACATTTTGGAAATAAATAAGCAACTTAATGAGTCAATCTAGAGAGGGAAATAAATAGTTTTAGTTTCTTCTCTCAGTCCTGCATCTATAGTAATCAACAAGAATAAGCATCCTAGAATATTGCTGTGTTTGATAATATCCTAAAGTATACAAAAGAGTGATGGATGAAATGCTTGAATGAATCTCAGCCACTAGAATTTAATTACTCAGGGCTGCATCCCAGTCCAGCATTATTGTGCACACAGTGCAAGCTCAGTTTGGACGCAGCCATATGTAAATCAGTCTTGACCCTGATCCAATGGGAACAGTCCAGCCCGAACTGCCAGGTCAGGTCCTCCCTGAACCAGAACACAAGCAACATAGGATTGGTTCCACCCTAGTTAGGGCTCATCCACTAGGTATAGCTTGGTTCCAGTGACACAGTGTGTACAGGACCCATGTCTGGGTATGCTAAAAGTGATGGATGGAATACTTGGAATAATCTCAGCTAATGGTAATTATTTGGGCCTCATCCCAGTCAATCGTTATTTTGCACACTATGCCACCTCAGGTTGGGCCCAGCAATACGCAAATAAATTTTGACCCTGCTCCAATGGTAACAGTCCAGCCCAAACTGCCACACCAGGTCCTCCCTGAACCAGAACACAAGCAACCAAGGACTGGTTTTGCCCCCAGTCTTCAACACAAGTAATGGCTCCTCTTTAATGAACTAGGTGATGGGAGTTCAGTTCACAAGAGGTTTGATCTTCTTTTAAATTAGATATTTCAGAATATAAATCAATAGCTTTTTGTCAGCAGTACCTGAAAAAACATTTCCTATTTTCATCCAAACTTATGTACTTTTAGAGCAAGATTTCAGTAATCCCCATCTATTACACTGCTATAAATGATCATTCTCCATATACTGTAAACATGAAGTAAATCCTACCTGCCACTGATTGATAGAAACATGTGAACTTAATTCTGGAAACTAAGATTGCAGAATGGCCAGCAGGCATCACGTGGTCATACTGGCTTAGACATCTGTCCATGTTATGAAATGTTATGTTATGTGTATAGCACACAACTCACCCTGGAGGGTATACTAGCATTGAAGCAGGTGTTGTATATGAGCCGAGCAAGGGCTGGGGCTATGCGAAGAGCCAGGTCTTCAGTTTCGTGCTGAAATCAAGAACTGAGGAAGAGGCTCTGCTGTACAGGGCAAGGCCATTCCAGGCTTTAGTAATGAGATATGAGAAGGCACAACGTAATGTAAAAATGTAATGTAAAAAATTCTTGTAAAGCGCAGCTTACACCGGACGGTTTCTTGGCGCTGTTCACTTATTTGGGGAAGATGGCATAAAGGGAAGGTGATGAGTGCTTATGTGTTGATGCTGCGGAAGAGGTGAGTTTTGAGGAGAGACCTAAAGTGAGGGTAGGAGAGAGAGAGTCTGAGTTCCAACGGGAGTGAGTTCCAGAATGAGGGAGCCAGGAAAGAAAATCTGAGACCTCCGTGTTTTTTGCGGCTAAACCTAGGCGTCTGGAGGAGCGCATGGTGAGAGGATCGGAGGTGCCTGGAGGGGACGTAAGGATGCAGAAGAGAGGAGATGAAGGAAGGGCTTGACTAATATTGGAGTCGGCATCGCTACGGAGTTCCTCCATGACAGAGAGGATGACCGCCTCCGTAGAATGGGCAGGTCTAAACCCTGCTTGCTGGGAGTCTAGGAAGTTGGAATCTTCAATAAAAGAACTGAGGACGCTGGTTACATGTGTTTCAAGTACCTTACTCAGGTAAGGGAGAAGGGAGATGGGACGGAAGTTACCCATAACCGCGGGGTCAGCGTTGTTTTTTTTTAGTATGGGAACCACCTCAGCGTTCTTAAACTGGCTGGGGACCTCACCGAGCAGGAGGGAATTGTTCAGGAGGGCCAGCGGAGGGGCGGGGCAAGCCGAAAAGGCAGCACGGAGAATCCCAGGAGGGCAACAATCCGTGGGGGAGCCAGATGAGACTTTATTAAGCAAAGAGAGAAAATCTCCTTCTAGTATGGGGGGAAGCTGGGTCAGGGAGTGGAGGTTAAAAAAGGGAGTAACCTCTGTGAGGGACTTCACAGGGGATCCAGAGGAAATACTGTTTTTGATTTTGCTGATTTTATCTGTGAAGAATTGGTTAAGGGAATCACATAGTGCCTGAGATGGGAGGGGTTTGATGGTCACCCTGTCCGGGTGTGAGAGCTCCTCCACAATGGTAAAGATTTCTTTAGATTTTTGCGCGGAATTAAGGATTTTTGTAGAGAAGTAAGCAGTTTTGACTGAGATTGCCTGTTTGTATTCACCAGATAGTTTTAAGAATTGTAATTTTTCTGAGTGGTCATAGTTTCTACGCCAGCGACGCTCGGCTTGGCGGAGTCCCAGTTTTAAAGATTTAAGGCTATCTGAAAACCATCGGTGTGCGTCATGGGGACGCTTAGTTCTAATTAACTTAAGGGGGCGACCTTGTCGCTAGCGGACTCTAGCCATTTGACAAGTGCAGCTTCCTGGGAGTCTATGGAACCGGGGCTGGGCAGAATCAAAGAAGTTAAAGAGGTGAGAAATAGATCGAGGTCTGCTTTGTTCCAGTTACGGGCCAGGAGGCTAGGGCCTCGGTTACGGGGGGCGGTGGAGGGACCAGGAGAAAAAAGAAGATTAAGAAGTGGTCCGACCAGTGGCAAGGTGAGATCGCAAGGGACTTGATTTCAAGATTGTATGTCCAAACCTGGTCTAGGATGTGGCCCTTGGAATGAGTGGCCGTATGGATGTGTTGAAGGCCATTGAGCCCACTTAATAGGTCGGTAAAAGCCAAGGAGTGGGAGCTTTCGTGTTCGTCTGACGGCCAGTAGTTAAAGTCTCCCAAGACCAGGAGTTTGGAGTTGTTGATTGCGAGCTGGGAAAGTAGGTCGCCAAAGAGCGAGGGGAAGTTGGGCATGGGTTGAGGAGGATGGTATACCAGGACACAGGTGAGGGGGGACACCGAGGATTCGAATCTGATTGCCAGGCAATCAACCTGGGGAATGGTGAGTAGGGAGAGGGAAGGGAACCTGAGGGAGAGTTTGATAATGGCGGCAACGCCACCACCAGGTTTGCCAGCTGGCCGGTTGGCTTGGAGAATATAATACCCAGGTGGAATGGCTGCCAAAATGTCAGGGGAGGAATCCTCATTCAGCCAAGTCTCCATTAAGAGTAGAATGTCGGGTCGGTCTGAATCCAGGAGGTGGCATATGTCAAGTTGGTGGCTGACTAACGAACGGGTGTTAAGGTATGTGATTGCTAGTTCCATATTAGCAGGTGCCTGAGCGGACAGGAGTTTAGAAGGAGGGGGGGTGACTGTGTGCTCGGGGATGAGGGAGGACGGGAGGGTCCGGAACTCTGGAAAAGTACTGCGGGCTTGGAAAATGCCTAGTTGTTGTAATTTTAAGTAGCTAGTGGATTCCAGCGGCCAGAATGTGTGTAGAGCGATCAAGTCCCTAGGGGGAAAAGATGTATATTGGGCAGGGTGACGGGCCCCAGGCCCCGGCCGGCCGCGGACGGGCGCAGACGGGCTTGCCTTAGGCGCGCCTTCGGCGCGCAATCGTCGCGCCCGCTGCGCTCGTCCGCTGCGCTTCCGGTGGGGACACATACTATATACAGGTAGAGGAGGGGGTTGGAAGGGGGCGTGGCCAATGCAGGTGGGCGTCTCCTGCTGATCGCGGAAATGGCGGCAAAGATAACATCAAACACCTCACCCGCTGCAGCGCTGAATCCGCTGTGCGGGGGTGTCTATGGCCGAGGAAGATTAGATGCGCCAAGGGTAAGTAGGTGAGCAATTTTAAAAACACAAACAAGTACAATTTTAAAAATTAGCAAGAGATCGTTGCTCCCGGCTGTGCCTCAGGAGAAATAAGTGAGCTGTGCGGCGCTCGTAGTCAGCGCTATATGTAGGCTTTGGTGAACCACTAGATCTGCTTCTGCGTATGCAGGGGTTGTGTGCAAGTAGGATACCGGCAGAGTGGAGGTGTTTAGTAGGCGTGTGTGTTTATGCAGTTTTGATGTGCATTGGACCAATGCTATGTAAGGCTTTTTATGTGGTCATGAGAAGTTTGAAGAGTGTTTGTTTGTGGAGTAGGAACAGTGGTGCTCTTTGAAGTATGGGGTGATGTGAGTCTGGGATGGGAGGCTGAGGGTGAGCTTGGCCACTGAGTTCTGTATGGTCTGGAATCTTCTGGTCAGCGGCCATGCAAAGTAATACATGAGTATTTAAGAACCCTCAATTCTCTGCTAAGTTGCAAATAAGGTGTATCCAGGCAAACAGACAAGATTGGCCTCCTCCTAAATACATCCACCCATGCCCCCCAAATGGCTTCATCTTCCAGGACAACCCCATAACGCCACCAAATACATCCCAT
This sequence comes from Triturus cristatus, assembly GCF_964204655.1. Taxonomy (NCBI): domain Eukaryota; kingdom Metazoa; phylum Chordata; class Amphibia; order Caudata; family Salamandridae; genus Triturus; species Triturus cristatus. Next base: position 309,963,028 of record NC_140587.1, on the reverse strand, counting down.
TAATTCACACACTTACAAACCCACCTTGTGAACAGCATATGAAATAACTTAGGTACCATATACGTTTTTCTGGAATTCCCAAGCTGCCTACTACTTACCACAACCCACAAAAACACAAGATTCCAGTTTACGCAAGATTCATGGAAGCCAGGGACTGAATGTGTGACATGTGATTGGCAATTGGAGGCCATCCCAATGACAAAATTTGTGCCACAATGCTTACATCATGATCTAATATCAGAAGGAGAGCTCTGAGAGGCAGATTGAAAGAAGTAAGCATGATAAAATCAACTTTTTATATATACAACATTGTGTGTATGCTCCATTTATAATACAACTGTGTGTGTGCTCCATGCCACTAAGAAACTTGCCTCCCTCTGAAATGCTTTTATTCTGCTTTGACTGATACCGCATGCATGCTTTTACTTAATGTATACTATTTACAAACTAGTGGTGTGGGAGCCGTTCATGACTGCAGCAATATTTTCTTTACCTATATTAAACAAGTAGTGGCGTAGCAGTCATCAACTTTACTGAGATGCGTGGGTAGAGGTGGATGCCAAATAATTGTCCTGCAGGACTTTCAGCATATTCTGATTGTGACTCCACATAGGCCATTTTGAATCCAGCTGAGAGAGGCGTGCATTCATGTAGTATACAAATATATTATCACTACATAGCTTGCCACCAAAATTTAATAAAAGCTAAAAACGAAACACATGGGAAGATAGCTTATTCCATTGCGTATCAAAGATTACAGAGAAAGGATACACCAATACATACGCCTATTTGAATGCATTTTAATCACAGAGGACCTTTCGTCCAGAATAGTGCCAATATCTGACTCAAAGAAATACTACAAAAAATTTAGATCTGCCATTGATAAAATACAGTGATCATGAATACACACAATCATGCTGCCGCATAATGAAGCACAACACTTTAAAGTTGAATCCATAGAAAACCCCACATCAACAAGGAGGCAACAGGTCAGAACTCAGAATAGACATGTGCACATGCTACCATATATATCAGCAGAAGGAGGATACGACTGAAGAAATAGTGGCTGTTAGGAAAACTCAATCAATGCACCATCCAATATAGTCACAGATACTTTTTTTATCACCAATGTTGCCCACCTCAAATGGACAACTGCCAAATGGACATTAATCATATATTATAAAACACAGGGGATGAGAGGCAACACATAAACTAACGTGATACATTTAACATCAAACCAACTGTCAATTTTTTTTCAAGATTATTAATAGAGTCCAATGTCGCTAGAGTGGTTTTTTTTATTTCTTCTTTTTCGAACTTGAAAGTATTACAAGCAGACGCAACCAACGCGTTTCAGCCAGACAAGAGCTTCTTCAGGGCATGAAAGTCTTGTTCCGTAGCAAAATAGTTAGTAGGTAGCAACAATCCTACGAGAGACCCAAATCCTCCACTACTCACTGATTGTATTCAAACCAGTATTTTAGAAGCTGACAACAGTCCTTGGCTCACACATGCATCAAGAGTAACAAAGCAATTCCAATAGTTATACAAAAAAAGAAGAAGAAAGCGTTATTTTCAGATCTTCCTCTTTAATTGTTTTCGCCCAGCCAACACATGTTTCATCGATAGGGGAATACCCCATACTGGGCTAAAGGAACATGATAAAGTCAAAGTCAATAGTGTAGACATTTGCAAACATGGTGAAGAAACATTTCACCACTGTGTAGTGAACCATAATGATGGTGGAGGCAGTACACCGCCTCCCTTGTGGAAACCCATGCGTCAGGTGATACTGTGCAAGAGTGTCGAATCGAGTCCTACAATCAACCGCTTATGTTGTGCTATGGACATCTATCCGAAATGATACTGTCTTGGGTGGTGTCTACGTGAAACTCCAGTGTGTCATGCCCAAAACTCCGTTATTCTCAGAGAGTATGCAGGATATAATTAAGCCTCTATTCCGGCCCATCCTGAACCACATGCCAAGGAGAAAGTCACACTATAATCATAAACAGTACTTCGTCCCTACCTGTACAGCTCGTCAATCTCTCAATTTCCCCCATCTATAAGGGAGAGTAGACTATTACCTTAAGGTGATGTCAAACAGATTTACGATGTGTATGTAGATCACATAAAAAAGTTCTGATAACCCTCATTCTTGTTATGAACTTATATAACACATCTTAGGTTCCTTACCTCTCTGCTGGTTCTACTTCTGACCCAGCTGGTCAACATTGTGTAGTCCACTTCAAAATGAGTATGTAGCACCAGAGTAGTTAAGTCCTGTTGGATAAGAACCAAAACCGCCTATTAGTTAGCACTATCCTACCTCAATTAATTGAAGTCAATCACCAACGATTAGTAGTGCCTTACCTAGTATTGGGCATGTAATCCAAACGAGTTCCGTCCAGATTAGTCAAAAGATACAAAATGCCCAAATGTACTGTCCGTTCCTGAAAAATAATACATCCAGACAAAACCACAGTTTTAATGACCGGGGTAGCCTTTGCGTGCCCACTGTTACCCTCCTCGCTGCTACACATGCCTACAAGAGCATACCTGGAGCGAGTGCACTCCCGTGTATAGTGTTCCCTTGGTCGTGTCGTCGAATGATAATGGAAGCGGAAATTACGCTTCGGGCACTCGTATTTATCTTCCTGGTCCCTCAATCAAGTAGAATGCTAACCTTCAAAAGCAAATGATTCCTATTAATGCGGACGAAGAACCGTATTACTTCTATGTTTTCCAATATGTCATTCACTAATTCTCGGTACCACACACATCTCTAAATCGAATGAGAAAGCAATTATGGCCAATGGAGTGCTCATTATGTGAAACCAGAAGTGTTTGTCACCATGGAACTGAAAGTGACCCTAATAATGTGTTCCCCTGCATGTGACTGCCAAAATTGTACAATCTCAAACATCCCTTGTGACCACCCAAAATTAGCATGTGAATACAATACATCCAGCTAATATATATATTTCGGCACAATACAATATAAGGCCCTCAAGTTGGGCTATTTTTGTTTGTATACCACTAAACAACTAAAATGTAGTTACCTGCTACACATGTGGAGAAACCTCATTGTTCATATAAATAAGTGCAACTCAAAGTGGTTCCAGTACAGGACTCAATTCTAATACGTATTAGATTATCATAATACTGAGAGCATCAGGTAGAAGCCATAAATCAGAACATAATCTACACCAGTCGATTCAAACAAATTCATTGTAAATCAAAAACACATAGGTCGTCAAATTAATTTGTATTACACAGTATTTTCTGGTTTGTCCCTAAATTACATTACCTAGGTGTCTATGGTATAGATGGTAACTGATACAGAACACAACAATTTAAGAGGGGTACGTTAAGTTGCGAAAACCTCAGCGTAGTTTGAGTATGTTGGACGTCCCAAAAAATTGCCACTCTACTGTATATCCTGTCTTTTCCCCATGTATCCTACCTAGACCGCTTTGATAAATCCTGCCCTTGTCTCCTAGGAAGTATTGTAGCTCGTGGTCCGTGTTGAGACCAAGTTCAGCACATTTAAGACGCATATTCCATAGTGCCTCTGTGCGTCTCAATTTCAGTTCCCTGTTGCCACCCCTGGTGTTTTGCTCTTGTATGTTAATCCAGTAAAAGGAAAACTGTTTATGTTGACCTTGTGACTGACAATCCATGGTGTGTATTGCTATGGGATATTTAACGTCCTGTTGTTTCAGTGCTCTTAAGTGTTCACCGGTTCTTTCTTTCAGGGCTCTGATCGTACTCCCTACATATATATGTGTTTGCATCTGCATTCAATGATGTAGACTACAAATTTGGAACTGCAATTAATGTAGTGTCTGATGGTGTATGTCTTGTTGCCATGTCCCCATAATTCCTTCTTTTTGTCTATTGCCCACCTGCATACCCCACATGACCAACATTCATGGAATCCCAAAGTGTGGTGTGTAAACCAGTTGGTCTTGGTCTTGTTATGTGGGATGCTCCGACTCAATATAGACTTCTGCGTCCTACCTCTCCTGAATGTCACTCCTGGTTTGTCTCTTGTGCATCCCTCTAGAGCTTTGTCTGCCCTAAGTGTGCGCCAATGTTTGTGTTGTCTCCTCATCAATGTTTTGGTCAAACCATTGTAGTCCGTCACAAATCTAATGGTTTGTTCTCGTTCTTTGGTTAATGTTCTCTCTTTTAGGGTGTCTCGTCTCTGTATTCCCAAGATTCTACATTCAGCCTTACCCATGGTTATTCTATCATAGCCCCTCGCCATGAAGCGTGTTTTCATACTCTCCACACAAGAGTTGACATTACCATCTATGCTGCAGTTGTGCCGTGTTCTTATAAACTCCCCAAATGGAATAGCCTGTGTCTTTTGAGTGGGATGGGCACTCGTGGCATGTAATATGGAATTACATGCGGTAGACTTGCGGTGTAGTATACTCTGTAATATGTTATCCAACACATACAGTTCCACATCCAAAAATGTGATATGAGTATCACTATACTGGTACGTGAATTTGATGTTCATGGTGTTCGTATTCAGAAATGTGCAAAATTGAGTGAGTTTTTCAGAGGTCCCCGACCAAAGCATTAGGCAATCGTCTATGTAAAGTCCCCAGTATATTATTGAATCACTCAAATCGCCACCTTTCGGGCCCCAAATCCATTCCTCTTCTAGTCTGCCCATGAACAGGTTCGCAAAGGACGGGGAAAATTTGGATCCCATTGCCAACCCTTGTGTCTGTCTGTACCATGTACCCTCAAAAAGGAAGGCCTTATTCTTGAGTATCAGATCAACCATCGTCATCAGTATATTTGTGTGCTGAAATTGGCTGGCTGGTCTCTTGTTCAGGTATCGTTCCATTGCTCTTAGACCCAAGTGCGATTTGATACTAGTATATAAAGACAACATGGCTAGGGTACCTAGGATCATCCCTTCTTCCCATGGAAGATCAGCCAGGAGACTTTCTTTGCATATTGCCGGGGTTGCGGGGGTCTGTGTGGACCCCTCACATAGTTTTTTATCAATATCTCAGGGAGGTGACGGTTTCTGGGGTTTTTATAAACCCTAGGGGGGGGGGCATTCTCCCCCCTCCTTTATTTTGTACATACCCCCGGGATTTGGCACACCTGGGGGCTTTCTGTAAAAGATGTGTGGGAGCCCGCCCGCCTTTTTTTTTTTCAATTTTGCTGCAGATTTGCTTGTCCACCCACAAATTCATGGCAAAAGTGAATTAAAAAAATTATTTTACCATCCGGGGGTTGCCAGTGGGACCTCCCCACCATATCTAGGGGTTCAGAGTATACCTACTTTGCCCCCTTTTCTTTATTTTTTGCATTTGTTGAGGGACTCAGTTTCAAGCCGAGTCCCAAGAGGGCTGCCAACATTTCCTGGTTGAAGTATTGGCAGCCAATTACATTTCAGCAGGATACGCGAGTCCACTGCAAGGATCTGCATCCCCAGATATCTCTATTTTGAAACCTTAAATATCACAAAAACTACTTAATGGATTCTCACCAAACAACAAAAACAGGCTTTCTGGACCAACATCTAGCATTCTGTCAAATTTGGTGTAGTTCCGTTCAGCAGTTCGGGCTGTAGTCGTGTTCAAAATCCCTATGGGGAAATGCATGGGGAAAACGTGTTTTGGGGCCCCCATTTTTCTCGGTCCTCCTCTGACAGATCAACACAGCTGCTGAACTGACTGTAGCAAAAGGGTTGAAGATTTCCAGAAGTTTCCCCATGCATTTTCTCATAGGGATTTTGAACATGAATACAGCCCGAACCGCTGAACAGAGCGCATATATATTTATTTAAAACGATACCAAAGGGGATGATGGACGGTGCGTTTGAGCAAATCAAACACTCACCCCCAGTCAACTGATATATAACAGTAGACCGCCTAACACTGATGGCACTGTATGGGAAACATCCATATTTCCAGACCTCACAGTTGGCGATGTAGATACATTGCAGGTTATGCACGATCTTGAACTCACCACAAGGGGGGACATCAATGGTGGGGCGATCTCCAACAGCGATTTTAATATTCCCATGGACAGAGCTGTGTGCACTAACTTTAGACCACTCTCTGTGTTTTAGCCCAATCTTCCACACGATTGCATAGATACGTTTCACAATGTCATCACACAAGAACTCTTGAAACAGAAACACCAGAATACCGCAAGAAATATTCAAGCATTTAATCTATCCTACAAACAAAGAAACATCATTTAATCTCTATCCAAAGACAAAACATTGTAATTTGCCCGTCAGACAAGGGCGTGAATATTGCATTGATGAGCAAGCAAATGTAGATTGATGAGGCTCACAGGCAACTGGATGATTGTAGATTTTACTGCCCATACAACTGCATACAATGAGAGTATCACCACCACTTGGAGGGGGCCTGCGGAGTGGCAACAGTCTGGGATAAATAAATGGCATGAATACTGCTTCCTGAAAAAGGATTATACCAGACTGCCCATCCTGTATCTTCCTCCCAAGATACATAAACATCCCACGGTCACTCCAGGTAGATCCATTGTGTCATCATTGGGGAGTGTATTTGAAAATATCTTCAAGTATGTGGACCATTTTTTAAGAGATCCTGTCACCATGCTACCATCTCATGTCAAAGATACAAATGACTTTCTTAGCAAACTTGAGGGCATTGTTTGGGATGAAGGATACATCCTCATCACCCAGGACGTGAATTCTTTATATACAATCATAGAACACGACCAAGAGATAAAAGCATGAATGCATTTTTTGAGCAACAAGCATATAGGCTACTGGACACACCCAGATGATTGCAGAGATGATGATGTTGTGCTTGACCAATACCATCTTCATGTTTAATGGGAAGCGCTATAGGCAGGTGCTTGGCACGACCATGGGCACGTGCTTCGCGCCTAGCTTTGCGAATCTCTTCTTAGGCATGTGGGAGTAGTAGATTCAAAATGATTTTGAGAGAGTGGTAGCCTGGCTGAGATACATAGATTATTTATTCATCCGTTGGAGAGGAAGTGTATCAGAAGCTACCAACTTCATTGAGAAACTTAACATCAGCCCAAATACCATAGTACTCAGCCAGAATATGAGCAGACAGTGTATCAAGTTCTTTGATGTCAGAATTGAAGTACGGCAGGGCAATCTGGTCACCAGCCTATACCGCAAGGAAAAAGCCGGGAACAGTCTTCTTCATGCCCGCTGCAGCCACAAATGATGCTCTCAAGTGGAGCATCCCTTACGGGGAGCTGCTGAGGGCAAGAAGAAACTGTAGTACCGACGAGGCCTATCCTGCAGAACAAAACCATGCTCTCCAGATTTAGAGCACGTGGCTATCCAGAATGGGTACTAAGTAAGGCTATCTAAAAGATGAGTATGCTCAGCAGACAGCAAACTCAGGAAACACCAGAAATAGAAACCAATAACACAGATACCAGGGTTATCATGACATTCAACAGGAACTCCCAGAAAGTGCATAAAATACTAGTAGACCACTGGTACATCCTTAAGACTGATCCTAAAGTGGGACCAACCCTGAGTGACAGACCGATGATCACATTCAGGATGGGGAGGAGTATCAGAGACACTATAGTATGAGGTGAAATCACAGAGCCACATTTGGCAAACACACATAATCTTAAAGGTTTCTTCCAGTGTGGGCACTGTAAGGCCTGTAAATTTAGCCACATGGTTACAGAATTCAAAGTACCAGGTTTGAGCATGAATAAAAACATAACTCAGAAAAAAGTACGTTGGCAGTTCAAACTTAATGGTCAAAAAAAGGGTTTTAGAACACCTCAGGGCCATTGCCAACGGGAATATACATTATCCAATGGCCAGGCAATTCCAGGACAACTATCAATCTAACAACTCCCTCCATTGCTTCTATGCCGTTGAGCAGATCAACATGGGACACAGAGGCGGGAACAGGGAATTAGCACTGCGCAAGAAGGAATCCAAGTGGATCCTTGATCTAGAAACGAGATTCCCCGGCGGTCACAACTTGGACGAAGTGTTAGCAACTCATTTGCATGACGATTGAGAGTACCATAGTTTGTATTCATGTCTTTTGCATGTTGTGTTCATTATTCTCTGCTTCCTACACCAGAATAGGAGAAAATTGATTTTATATTTGGATGTAATAAGTCATTTTCAGTCGCAATAGGTGTACTCACGAACTTTTGATTAATTGTTTCCTTTTGTCTTTTTCACAGGAGGAAAGGAAGGGACCCACCGTACACAATTTCAATAATGCAATGTGGCACCTACTTAGGTCATTAGTGGTGCGACAGCACTTGACAGCAACATTGGAATGCTTCCATGACAGGGTGTCACTTCACTCATAATTGCTTTTACACAAAGCAATGCTTTACATTCGAACACAATGACCACCCACACGTGGCCATCCGCATACGACGGCACTATTCATGACAGGAGGTGTTTAAACCACCAATGTCGAACTTACAATATTACAACTAGTATGATGTGTTTCTCCACTAGGAGCATGCAATTCGCAGCACTGCACATCACAAGATGGCCGCTATAGCAACTGTCTGACACTGATAGTCGCGTGCGCCACATGATTTGAACTCCATTTGTGATACTGCAAACACTATTTACGAGTATGTATGGCAATATTTTGTTTTTAGTCATGGCCAAACATTTATGCCACAATAATGTTTGTAAATAAGGTTTCTGACTGAAAGTAACGTACATTTGAATATTACCGCCGTTGGTACACTGCCATCTCCAGCAATTGTGAGCAACAGTCCTTTGTTTATTTCACTTGTCTATGTATTGTACATTCATTCATTTGCTCAGCGTGTGATCAAGGCAGTTTCTGTTGAAAAAAATCCTAATTTTAAGACTTTCGGTTTTCACAGAAGGCATTTAGGAGACCTAAAGTTAGGAGTCCTAACTATACTACTACTAAACTGAGAAAAATCCTAATTTTAAGGCTTTCGGTATTCACAGAAGGCATTTAGGAGTCCTAAAGTTAGGACTCCTAACTTTACTACTACTAAATTGAGAAAAATCCTAATTTTAAGAATTTCGGTATTCACGGAAGGCATTTAGGAGTCCTAAAGTTAGGAGTCCTAACTATACTACTACTAAACTGAGAAAAATCCTAATTTTAAGACTTTCGGTATTCATAGAAGGCATTTAGGAGTCCTAAAGTTAGGAGTCCTAACTTCTGTGAATACCAAAATGAGTAAGTGCCTTTCTGTGAATACCAAAATGAGGAAGCGCCTTCTGTGAATACGAAAATGGTAGTAAGTTTAGGATTTTGTCTTAAGTTAGTTCTGTGAATCGGGCCCAATATTTGCTGCTTTGTTTTAAAAGTTTTCTGTATGTTTCCCCTAATTTTAGAGCGCTCTCTCACTGTAGCTTTAGAACTCTTAGGGCCTGATTTAGAGTTTGTCAGAGAGCTTGCTGCACTGCAAGGGCAATGAAGTACCCTCTCCCCCAAAGTGAAGTTCTGCCACCTTTATTTTGAGTCAGCTGAACTTCATTATGTCAGTGGCAAAGACTACTCCGTCTCTGCCACTGACATACACCTCAGACGACTAAGTAAGGGCCACCAGAGGGTTGACAATTTGACTGACTGCCCAATATTTAGTGGGCTGTCGAATGGCCAGTTTTCACTCACACCTGAGGATGAGGGGCGGTGAAAACGTTGTCATTATTGCCACGCCATGAGAGAAAACTCCCATGCTGTTTGCTACATTATTTTTTTTTGTCAAGAACAAAATCCTGCTTTTAGTTGAAGGTTTGATGGAGGTTGTAGTCACATTTACAGAGCCAACTCTCAAAGTTTCAATATTTTGATGGGAACCGCGATGACGGCATTTCCTGCCAATGTAGGAGATGTACATTGGGATGGCAGACATCTCGAAATTTGGAGGCGGAGTACTATATCAGGCCGAAGGAGAATTTTACTCCGTCCTCCTGAAGGAGTATATAACATCCTTTGAACTCTGAACCCCCCCTCAGTTACACCATGGTTGTGCCTTAAGACTGGGGAGACCGTTGATTGGTTCCCTGCAGTTTTTTGGGGTCATTCATTTTAGCACTATTGTCCGGGTTCTTTCTGTTGCCAGTATTTAAGGAGAGTTGTGTGAGCAGTTGTTACTTCCTTGTGTGATACCTATTGGTGTCCCCTTGAAAGTTCAGTCCAGTGACCTGTGGCAAATGAAGCCCCTGATTGGTTCTTTATATTATTAAAAGAATGTTAATGTTTGCAAACTTTATTTGCCTGATTTTTGCAAGGACAAGTGCAAAATGAAGACCTGCCATCAGATTGGACCCAGCCATTTGGAAATCAGTCTTGACCCTGTTTCAATGGGAACAGTCAAGCCCAAACTGTTAGGGTTCAGGGAGGGCCTGGCCTGGTAGTTCGGGCTGTATTGTTCCTATTGAAGCAGAGTCCAGACTGATGTGCATACGGCTGGGTCCTCACTGAGATGGCATAGTGGGTGAAAAACAATGGACTGGGATGCAGCCCATCGATTTGGATTAGCTGAGACTACTTCAAGCATTCCATCCATCACCTTGTTGTTTCAGGAAATGCAAATGAGGCACACGTGGGATACCCTGGACCTTGCTTTGCACTGCATAGTTTCAGCACCTGGTAAGCAGAATGCCAACCACATCCAGACAGCTCAAACACAACATGTAGTCCCAGCATGTGCTAGTGCCTGCTGCTGTTGCTCTCGGATTACATGCCAATTGCCTCTGCTTGTCAATCAGTTGTCTGCCTGCATTAGTACAGAGATCTCTCCCCCAATGGTTGAGCCTAAACTGGTAGATAATCATATCTTCTTTGCACGGTATATTAGCTTAGGTGATGGAATTGTTTTGTGAAACTAAACCCAGCAAACTGATTTAAAACTCAACAAGGGTGAAGAAGTGGACAATGGAATCCTATGGTATGGCAGAATATGTTCCTGTCCCCAGAGGTGTTATTAAGAAGTGACTTTTCACTCATGGGGCAGAGTTCTGGAGTCTTTGGTGTGGTTTTTCCATTGGACATTCTCAATACTCCTTCACCCAGATTTATAAATGATGGTTGCCTCAGATGTTGGATGTACATTTTTAAGAGTCATATTTTGTGGCCATCATTAAGAATGAAGAAAATATATAGGAAAGGGCTACGTGGACTTTTGCCCTGGCTGTGTTCATGATCTGCATTTTTCAAGCTCCTCCACTGTATCAGATTCTTGGCTACATTTATTAGAGATTAATGAAATTAAAATGAAACAAGAGATTGTTTGCCTTGTCGAAGGTTGGTTCTCAACAGGGCTTGGACCACAGCTCTATTACATACAATATCTAAAAGTAACATTCCAAGTATCAGCTGCATCAGTGTTCTGCCAACAACAGCAACACAGACTATTGGCTTTTCATGAATGTGATGCCGTACAGCCAGAAATCACCCCCAACCCTTAGTGCAAGGGATGTGGTTCATGAAACTCTTATAGTTAGCGTAAGGAATGGGGCTTGGGATCGGTGTAGGGGTTAGGCTAAAAGCTTGTTTTAGAGTTAGGGTAGAGGTTAGGGTAGAGTATAAGGTTATGATATAGTTTAGGTTTCATGGGTGAGGTTAGGTTTAGTGTAAAGGGTGTTGTAAGGGCTAGGTCTGTGGATTCTTTTTCAGCAACTCTGCCAACAAAAGAAACTGACAGGAAGGGAAATGATATTGTAAAGCTGTCCAGGCGTACACAATTGATCAGTTGCAGTTGTGTATCATGCAGGTAGGATAACGCACATGCTAACACACTTGCTGGAAAAAATGTGTGTGTGTAATCTGTGTTTAAAAAGCCTGGATCATCAAACATGGCTCACAGAATTATTGTATCTGTGTAGGTTTAGGTTTTGCATTCTGTGGAAACTATCAGTGGGTTAAACCTTCTGGGGCAGATTTGCAAGCCCCTTGTGACACTTTTGCGCTGCCGTTGCGTCACGCTTGTGATGCAGCGGCGGTGTAAACAATGCAGCAAATTTACAACATGACGCATCTCGGGAGATGCGTCACGTTGTAAAGCCATGCGTCACATTATACCTGCATCAGGCATAATGTAAGCACGGTGGGCATTCTCTTGCAGGAAAGCCTCGTAAAAGTGACGCAGTGAAATCGACAAAATTTCACTGCGTCACTTCCAGGACGCCACTGCGTCAAAATCTTATGCCTGCTGCAAGCAGGCGTAAGGAGTGGCGCAGTGTAGTGGGAAAAGGCCTCAAAATACATTGCTGGAGTTGCATTGTGCTTGCGACACAACTCCAGCAATGAATGACTTTTGCACAAACAGATGCATCAGAATTTCTGACGCATCTGTCAATCCTTGCGCCACGGTGCAACGTATTATTAATATGGCGCATTCATGGTGGCGCAAGGTTTCTCAGGGTGGCGCAGGGAGAGTGACGCATCTCCACAGATGCGTCACTTTGTTGTAAATCTGTCCCTCTGTTGCAGAGGCCCAAACATAATGAGCATGTAATAGGACACAACCCAGTCACCTATGTGCCTACAGAAAGCAGCCTAATGTAACATGCAAGCCATACGTTTGAATCAGTGAATCCGTGCAGATTTGAACTCAATCTTCATTATATTAAGTTTGATGAAAGGGATACATTTGGGTAGTAGTAAACACCTATTAATAGGTTCCAAGAAAGTAGTTTGTGTTTATGTTCTGAAAATAGAAATTGCTAGTGCAGCAACACGGACACATACCGGATCCAAGTTGGAATGGTAAATTAAAAAAATTAAAGCAACAATATTTGTGGGGGAAGAAGCAACACGGATGTTGCTTTCCACACGACCACAAACATTTTCGCTTTAATTTTTTCCATTTTCCATTTCAACTTGATTGGTAAGGAAGAGAGAAAGCACCTGTGTCATTTTGTAGGCACTCACATGCAACTGCTGCAATCTCAAAGTGTTGTGAAGAGACAAACTAAGATTTAAATGTGTTTTTGAACTTCTCAAGCTTTGTAACTGAGTAAGACTTGCAAGTCCATTTGTCTGCTGCAGGAATATCAGGTGTGTTATCGTGAGAAACTGAGGGAAGCACCACTGTGGGTGGGGGAAGAAGTACATGACACGGGCAAGAGAGAGCAATGTGGAGCATGGGAGGGAAACTCTCAGGTGAGAAAGCAACAGGGAGGAGAGACCCACAAGAGCACCACAGAGGGGGTGCCAGAGAAGCACATGCTACACAGAGTGAGGTTTCAGGCGGGAAGAGAAGTAAGAGATGGAGACAGCTGGAAAACACATACACTCTCATGGAGTGCTTAACCAAAAAGAAAAAAGTAGTGCCTGAAAAGTAAGCAGTGGAAGCACACAAGTATTGAGACCATAGTGCAGGGTAGGAACAAATGCAATCAGAGGAAGGAATGCCCACACAAACTAATAAAAACAAGCAAATTAGAGTGACATTAAAGCCAGCCAGTGCTATGCAATGGGTGGGATCAAGAACTACGACAAGCTGCCAATGGTTCTTTTCGCAAACAGGCAGCTAGCGCTATCTGGCAGGCAACAACACATTACAGCCCTCCATTAACCATGAAGACTGCTGCTCCACACAGTGAGTATTCACTGGTGCTACCTCGTCAGGCCCAGTTTTGACTCCCATCTCAAGGGAAGGCTCATGCCAGCTGGCTCTGAACCCTGGCCTAAGCTCAAGAAGAGCTGCGAGAACCAGAATCTGGCTGCTTCTCTTTCCAAACCAGAATCATTTTCGTTTGACAGTTACTTCCAGCACATCGCAGAACTTTGCGGTTGCATTGCTTTCCCACTTGCTAGGATTAGTATGGGCGTTGTGTTCCCTAGTGTCCGTGTTAGAGCACAACAAATGCATGGTTCCGTGCTCACAATTCTGTGGGCAAATCCCTGAACCATTAGACATAACAACTAAAATATTGTTTAATTGACACTATGCTCTACATATATTTCATCACTCCTTGATACAACAGCACTATACAAAAATCTCTTTTAAAATAACATAACATAACCCAACAAACCAAAGCAGAAAAGTATCATAACATAACGTCATGTAATACAACATAACAGTTACAATGCTAGGCGAAACAAAGGACAGACTTCAGATTTGGACCTGTGTGTGGCTAAATCACGTCATCTAAACAACTGACAAAAACTCCAGTTTATTTAAATTCTGTAAACTAAATTTATGCACCAGCTATTTTTTACAGATTATAAATAAACCAATATTTAACAGCAGCTAAATTGTGTAATCTCCCCTCTTTTTTTTAAACAGATTGATATAGCGCGAACTCGACCCGAAGGTATTGGAGCGCTTTACATGAGCACCGGTTACATTACACAAGGACACTTCCTATTTTTGTTAGGCAAGGGGGGGATTAAGTGAGTTGCCCAGAATCACAGGATGTGGAGTTGACCCGAGGCTCGAACCTTGGTTTCTCTGCTCCAAGGTCGGCAGTCTAGCAGTCAGATCACATCCTCTCGGCCTCTCCCCAATATAGGTGAGGGGCCATAAACTCTTGAATACATTTCAGCTTACTTGACTCCGAAGCCTTCCTTGACTACATCTGCTGAGACACTGCGGGGCCAAAGAGCGTCCTGCCAAACACAAGGGAAGTAAGCACACGAAGCCAAACAAAGGACGCGGATAAACAGCATTTGAATAAAAAATAGAGATTTTGGATACAGATGGCTGGCGCTCAGTTTGGCCAGTGAAAAGGAAATTGGAATTTGATGAGCAAAATGTAATGTTTATCTTGTAAATTTTACGATGAACATCTTTCTCCAGTAACTTCCTTGTGAGTTTGGCTGCTGAAATACGAGCACTGGAGGAGCTAGCGTGATGCAAAAGTCTGTTTAGCTTCCCCTGGCCAGCATAGACCTTTACCCTGCAGACTAGGATGGGGAAGTGACATCATAGGACACCAGCTACCTGGCAATGAGCCGACCTCAACAAATCTCGTGACAAACTGGACGGTGGCGTAGCAAGGCTTCCACGGGTGCAAAAAATGGTAAATGGGCACCCTGCTCAATCTCCCCAGTGCTACCTTTCCCCTTCCCCAACATAAACCCTACCTGCCAGGTCCACCTTAATGCCTAATCACCCACCACCACCACCACTCCCATGAGCAAAGTGGCAGTCCCATTTCTTTTGTAACCTCTGCAATCCCAATCCATGTGTAAAGCCCAAGGCTGTATTTTTCAACATCGGGAACAGGTGTTTTCTCAGTATCACCTTGCCCACATCACATTTTACTACTATGACCATGGTCCATGGCCAAGACCAAGACCACCTTTTGGAAAGGGCGAGCTGGGCCTGAGGCCAGGGTGCCAAACTTCATAGAGACGGAGAAGACTGTTTGCATTAAGGTCTCCCTCAGACCTGGCTCCAGTGATTGTCATTAAACTGTGTTTAATATTAGTTTTCTACGTCCTGCATTCAACACCCTTCCTGCCCCTCCCATCCCCTTCCTGTCCTGCAAATGCACACTTTGTTAACATCTGCTTTCCGGTGGCTCCTCACCTACAACTTGGCATCTGCATAATGGAGGAGGGATGGGGTTATTCGAATGAGCAGAAGAAGGATTTGTATGTCCTCCCCAGCCTGGTAGCATGTAAATGATCACGCCACACATGGAGCTCTGTAGTGCACAACTTTATCCTTCACGGTGCAACCGTTACCGAACTGTACATATTGTGTCATGAACCTAATTAACCACACACAGACATGCCCAGATGATTACATCATTCTAAGGACTCCATCAGAGACCAAAAAGGTACCTCTCTACATATTCACAAGACATGGCATCTCCTCGTATGTTAAATAAAAGGTACAACTATATACATCATAGTTACTTAATGAGTCATTGAGGTGCTGGAAACAGTCTTCCATTTCTAGTCCTGTGAGGTTGTTAAAGCAGGGGAGCAGGGCCTTCCTCAGGCACTGGGAGCGCAGCCATAGAAGGTGAGCTCTCAGTACTCTGAGGTGGGCAGGTCTCACATCTAACATCTGGAGCCGACTAACATCAATGTAGGTGCTTGAAGTGCGACAAATCCCTTGTTATGGACTTTCTGGGATATTGAGCTGTCACCATAGGTTCTTTGCTGATCTCAACTCTCAGGGATTTAGCATCAAACAGAGCATCAGACTTGTGCTTCTGTTTCTGCTTGATCAGGACTCAGTCTCCTTTCATGAAAACTGTGTCTAATGCACTTCGACATTTATCAGTAGAGGTGGGCGGAATTTGCTAAAGTGACTTTCGCAAATTATCGCGAAAATGTTAAAAATCTCCGCAAACACGCGTAAATATCGCGATGATGCGGAAGTTTTTTTCCCGCCCGTTCGCGGTATTTTCTTCGTGGTCGCGGCTCGCCAACTTACCCATGCGGTTGCTCGCGGGCGCGGCCATCTTGTTTTCACTCTTCTCGCGGTGCATGATCGCGAGAAGAAAGACGTGATCGCGCGACCAATGACATTACTGCGGGCGTGAACTGTCACGAGACAGCGCAAATGGCTACCAACAATCCAACATCTCGTGGAGAATGCGACCGAATCGGGAAAACTTGTCGCCGAATGCGGGGGTTCAGGTAAGGTGATCGCGCGCGCGCGAGAATGTATTATTTTACAGCGCGAGCAAGAAACAAATTATCGCTAAGCTGCGTAATGCGGAAATTTTGACATTTTCACGCTCTCCGCGGAACGCGAAAATGTCAAATTATCGCAATTTCCGCGAGTGGAATTGAAATTTAGCCCAGGCCTATTTATCAGCATAGGTATTCATTCTGGACTTATGCAAGGAATCCATCGTACAGACCTTGTCCACATCGGTCGACGTATGACTGGCGCATTGCAGCAATGTGGTTCCCATTGCTCTCCCTAACATGAAGGTGGCGGGGCTTTTTACCTGTAGTGGAATGGTGTGTTGACCTGTATACACTAGGCTGAGCATAGAGTCGATTTGAGATCACTTCCTTCTAGCACAGCACGCTGTACTACTCTCTTTAGGGCTTCCATGAAGCATTCAACAACGTTGTTGACCTGTGGATAGAGAGGAGTGCTTTTATGATGGTTGACATTCATGTTATTGAGAAACTCTTTAGGCTCTCGACTGTTGAATCGTGGGCCATTGTTGGTCTTAAGTTTGCAGGGGACACCTCCAGGTTGCAAAAATGCCATTTAATGTCCTGATTATTGTGTTATGTGTGGTTGAGAACAGATCTTCCACCAGGAGAAATCTTGAGCACTCATCAACAACTACCATTAGATGATGTTCATTGCTCAGGAGCCTAAGAAATCAATGGCAATCCTCTCCTACACTTGTTTTGGGAGATCAGAAATAACTAATGGATGCTGCATTGGTTTGGGAAACACACAGTTGGTCAAATGACTGGCCTTCAATACTCTCTCATTCTTTCATCCAGGTGAGGACACTATACACGATCTTGAAGAGCTCTTTTGGTGGCGACAATGCCACATTGATCCTCATAGGCTAGTTCAATGATCTGTTGTCACAAACTCCCTGGATTAACAATTCTAGAACCTTGTAATATAAAGTCTTGTGTGACATGGAGTTTCTTGCTCACAGTCTTAAACTTTTGGTATTCAAGGTAATCCATAAGAGGTCGAGTGGGTTTCTTCCAGGAAGCAGAGGTTTCATCTATTTTACTGCCTGTAGATGCAGACAGGAAAAGAGATAAAACAATTGTTCCTGCATGGAGTGAGCTGCCTTCCCAGGAGCTCTCTGCATGCAGCAGCAATGCCAACTCCCACAGGAGGGGGAAGCTGGCTGGGACCATGGGGGCCAGCAATGAGTAGAAAGAGGCAAAATTAAAGTAAGCAATGAGCAGAAAGAGGCAAAATAAAGGTGAGAAACGATCAGAAAGAGGCAGAATAAAGGTCAAAATGGAGCAGAAAGAGGCAAAATAAAGGTAAAAAACAGAAAGAGGCAAAATAAAGGTCAGAAATGAGCAGAAAGGGTCAAAAAAAGGTGAGAAACGAGCAGAAAGATGCAAAATAAGGGACAGCAGTGAGCAGAAAGTTGCTAAATAAATGTGAGAAAAGAGCACAAAAGGCAGAATAAAGGTCAGAAATGAGCAGCAAGAAGGAAAACAAAGGTGAGAAATGAACAGAACGAGGCAAAATAAAGGTGAGAAATGAGCAGAAAGAGACAAAATAGAGGTCAGAAACCAGCACCAAGAGGCAAAATGAATGTGAGAAATGACCAGAAAGAGGCAAAATGAAGGGCAGCAATGAGCAAAAAGAAGCAAAATATAAGTGAGAAATAAGCAAAATAAAGGTGACAAGTGGCAGAAAGTGGCAGAATAAAGGTCCGAATGGAGCAGAAAGAGGCAGAATGAAGGTCAGAAATGAGGAGAAATGGACAGAAAGAGGTAAAATAAAGGTGAGAAACAAGCAGAAAGAAGCCAAAAAAAGGCCAGCAATGAGCAGACAGAGGTAAAAATGAAGGTGAGAAATGAGCAGAAATAGGCAGAGCAAAGGTCAAAACGCGCAGTAAGAGGCAAACTAAAGGTGAAAAATGAACAGAAAGAGGCAAAATAGGGGAAAAAACAGCACAAGGGGCAAAATAAAGGTGAGAAACGTGCAGAAAGAGGCAGAATAAAGGTCAGAGATGGCCAGCAAGAGGCAAAATAGAGATCAGAAATGAGCAGCAAGAGGCACAATAAAGGACATGAGTGATCTGAAAAAGGCAAAATTATGGGAAGAATGAGAAGAAAGAGGCAAAATAGCGGGCAGCAGCGAAGACAGGAGAGGCAGAAAAATGAGCAGAAAAATAGTGGAGGAGGCACACAACCAAAGGCAGCAGAGGGTAGCGGACTGCAGACAAGCTGGACAGGATTACTGTCACAGGGGGAACTGGCACGAGGACCTTTTTCCATGTGCCCCCTACTTTATTTTACTGAGCACCCACTCACAGATCCACTTATACACTCATGCACCCACTCAGAGACTCACACACCCTCTGACAGTCACACTCAGATGCTCATGAACCCACTCACAAATCCATTCAAGCACTCAATCACCCACTGAGACTCACAGACCTACTCAGAGACTCACTCACACACCCACTCATTCATCCACTTACAGACCCACTCAGAGACTTACACACTCACTCACAGACCCACTGACACATTCACACACACCCATTCACAGATACACTCAGACACTGATGGCCCACGCACCGACTCAGAGACTTTCACACTCTAACAGATCTAATCAGACACTCGTCCACTCATCCTCCCTCTCACAGACCCACTCAGGCACTCATGTTCCCATTCAAAGACCCGCTCAGAGACTGTCACCCACTCACAGATCCATTCAGAGAGTCATGCATCCACTGACTGACCCACTCAAACACTTACTCACCCACTCAAATATTACACAACAACTCGCAGACCCACTTAGACACTCAATCATGGGTTTGTAAAGCACAGCTACTCACCCGATAGGGTCTCAAGGTGCTAGGGGGGGGGGGTGCAGGTCCCAGATGTTCACAGCGATCTCCATCATAGTGCCAGGTCTTAAGGTCCTTCGTGAACTTGGAGAGTGTTGTGTCTGTCTTAGGTGGAGTGGGAGGGTGTTCCATGCCTTGGCCGCTAGGTAGTAGAAGGAGTGACCTCCTGTTCTGGTCTTCCTAATGCAAGGAACGTTGCCAAGGAGAGCTGGCCTGAGTGCAGGGGTCTTTGGGGTGCGTGGAAAGAGAGGCAGTAGTTCAAGTATGCAGCCCTGGTGTTGTGGAGGGCTTTTTGGGCATGGGTTAGAAGTTTGAAGGTGATTCTCTTCTTGATGGGGGCAAATGTAGTGTCTGCAGGTGTTAGGTGATGTGGCAGTGGCACGATAGGTTAAGGACTAGTCTGGCAGAGGCATTTTGGATGTTCTGGAGTCTGCGGGTGAGGTTCTTGTTGATTCAAGTGTAGAGAGTGTTGCAGTAGATGAGTTTGCTCACTTACCCACTCAGAGACGCATCCATCCACTCACAGACCTTTAAAGATACTCATGCACCTACTCACAGACCCAGTCAGAGCCTCAGGCACCCACTCACAGTCTCACTCAGACACTCACACATTCGGTCACAGACCCACTCAGAGACTCAAGCACTCCCTCAGAAACCCACTCAGAGACTCATATACTCACTCACACACCCACTCACAGACCACTTAGACACTCACACACCCACTCGCAGACCTATTCAGATATTCACACACCAATTGACAGCCCCACTCAGATACTCTAACATCCACTCACAGACTTACTGAGACACTCATGCACTCAGTCACACACTAACCGTCAAAGGTTAGTGGTTACATTTAGGAAATACAATTTAAAAATCCTTAGAAATTCACTTAACAAACCTAAGGTTACAGGGATGATATAGTTAGGAATCAAAATTAAAAAAATCGTACAAAGTCACTGAAAAAACAAAGGTTGCAGGGACGTTATAGTTAGGCACAGATTTCACTCGTACAAAAGCAGTGAAATTCAGCAGTCATAGTTAGCTGAGATAACTGTAACTTATAACCCTGCAATGCACTGCTTATGACCTCACATATTACATAAATCATGACATGATCAGTGACATCAATGATTACATCTCAAATGACGTCACTGAGGACATCACTTCATCCACCAAATCACTCACACACCCCTACAGAGCCTCTCAAGCACCCACTCACAAAACCCACACAATCACTCACACACTCTTCCACAGATTCATACAAATATGAGTGGGGAAACTGGGTTCTTGTTGCAGTACCCTCCCACTTTTTGCCTGGTTTCTGATGCCATGTTAACTGAGGTGTACTGGGTCCCTGCTACCCAGGTTCCCAGTGCCAGTGTTCTTTCCCTAAAACTGTACCACAATTGGTAGAACTTCAGCAACCCCTATAAGTACCAAGTAAAGGGTACCCCTGGTCCTTAGGGCAATGGGATGGCCTTCCTGGGCAGTAAGCTTCAAAGGTGATTCTGGCTTTGAACTGCAACCCAGGCAGCTCCAGTTAATGGAGGATGCCAATTCCCTGTCCTGCTCCAAATTTGGTGGGAGGACAGGTGGGAATATTAATCAGATTAGTAGGTGTGCCCATATTCAGCCAGCACCACCCTAAGGCGGGGCAGGTGATGTAGGCATGACTTTAACAATTCCTCTATCTTGAGATGGCAGGAATTAACCTATCAAGGCTAGGGTAGTGCCCCTTCCCACAGTAAGTGCTCACTAAAGGTAGATAGCCCCTTCTCACAGGACATGGTCTCTAAAGGTAGATAGCCCATTGGATACTACCTGTCTTCCCCTGCATTGTCCCTAAATGTAGTATTTAGGTGGCACCCCTGGACTCTGAACTTTAGATTTGAAAGACAGACAAAGAAGAGCTGTTGACCCAAGAACCAAAGACCTGCTGCAAAACATTGGTGACAACCCCTGCTGACTGCTACCAGAAACTGAGAGGCCTCCAAGAGCCCCATAGTACCTCCAGGCTTCAACCAATTGCCGGCAACATCCATTGGATTAGAGGAGCTACTCCCCTACAGCCTGCGTGCACCGAACCGCAAAGTCTGGTTTACTGATTTGCTGCTTCCCGGTGACTCCAATTGAGCACCTAAGCCAGAAGAGGTACATCAGTTCCTAAAGGTCAAGTCTGCCCCCCCACCAACTGAGTGGATGCCAGGACCTGCCGGAGTCGTGCCGTGCCAATACCTGGGGTACCAGACCCACCACACCTTAGACTAAGAAGAAAGAGTCCAATCCAGATCCAACTACCCAGATTGCAGACACCCATTGAAGGACCTTGACACCCCTGAGACCTGCTCTGTGAGTGGCCCAGCTGTCCTAGAATCATCCCTGCAACCTGCCTTCCCCTTAATGCGAGGACCATCTCCATGCAGAAAGTTTGGCTGCCCAACTCCTCTTCACCCAGCCTGCCCGGTCTGGGTAATGATGAACCAGCTGTGCTCCCATGGTCCTGAGACCCTTGCAGGCTCCCTTGAGTAGGACCCCCACACTTACCTTAAAGTCCCTCTGTGCAGTGTGTTTTCAGGAGGCCCCCTTCTTTGTAGTGCGCCACTGCCAACAACCTCAGCACCCTGCTACCAGCCAAATCTGCGATGCTCCTGATCTTCTTCTGCTGGAACATTGAACCTGGCCCTGCTACTTACTTAAATCCAGAAGTTGAACCTTGAGAACCAACTGTGTGAATGTATATGCTTTTTCCTTTTTTCTCCCAATGACTTCTATTGTGCATAATCGCACACAACAGTGATTTATTTTGCGAACTTAAAAAATCTAAACTTAAGAAGTACTTACCTTAGAAAAAAGTCTGAAAAATGATATGAAAATTTACAAATTGGTCTTAGATTCATTCTGTCTCATTTATTGCCTCTTTGAGTACAACAAATGCTTAGCACTACCCTCTAATAAGCCTAACTGCTCGCCCACACTACCACAAAAAGAGTGTTAGTATTATGTACTTTTACCTCTGTATACCAGTAAGGGATCCACAAGACTCTCTGCGGAGTTTATTTCATTTTAGTACACTATGTAGAGAGCCCACCTCCTACACACAGCCACTCACACAACCAATCACTCACTCATACAGTCAGTCACACAGCCACTCAGTCACACATACAGGTACTCACACACCCACACACTAATCCATAAAGGCACTCACACTGCTACTCACTCACTGATACAGTTACTCACACATCCACATATTTACCCATACACCCACTCACACACCCACTCAATTACCTATACAGCCACTCACTTGTCCATACAGCTACTCACACACCCACAGATACCCATAGTACCATTTGTATGCCCATTCACACATGCATACAGCACTCACATACCCAATCACTCACCTTTACTGCCAGGTACACATACTGTCTGCCATACAACCACTGATACCCACTCACCAATACACACACTTAAGCAACTACTCATTCACCCATACATCAACTTTCAAATCCATTTACTCACCTATACAGCCACTCACACAGCCACTGAGCCACCCACTCATTCTCCAATACAGCCAAACAGCCACTAGTTCACCATACTGCAGCTCACACACTGACTAAAACATCCTTACAACCACTCACACACCCATACAGCCACTCAGATACCCACTCCTACACTGATACAGACAGCCACACAACCACTTAGTAGTACAGAAAATATAGTAATTTAACTTATGTAGTAGCTTAGTATATATCTTTAAAATGAAGAAACTTTTAGGAAACACATACTCACTGGTTGATGTTATCAGTGATGTCATTCGAGATGTCAGCAATGATGTCATGAGTGATGTCACTGACCATGTCATGAGTGATGTAATATGAGAGGTCATAAGCAGTGCATTGCAGGGCGCAAGTTATATTTAGCTCAGGTAACTATAACTGCTGAATTTCTATGATTTTGTATGAGTGAAATCTGAGCCTAACTATAACGTCCCTATAACCTTAGATGTTTTCTGTGACTTTCTAAGGTTTTTCAAACTCTATATCCTAACTATAACATCCCTCCAAACCTAGAAGGGAACACATGCATATGTGCTCCCGCCTTACGCTATGATTCCAAGAGTTTTTCAAAAGGTAAGGAAGGAGAGATGCCTAACTGTCCTGATAACTTCATTTTGGATCTCACAGGCATGGTTCCCAATGATCTTGCACTTGCTTGCGATGTTCCCTTTTTCCTTCCTGTCATACCAGGTCTTCTGCAAAATACAGAAGGAGAGGAGCATACTCTAGTGTTGACTGGCACTTTGAGCCTTCCTGCTTGGAGAGTATCAGTAGAAATGTCAGATCTTTCAGGAAGAGCTGATGATCTCCTGTAGTACTCCTGGGCTCAAGGTACCAACAGTAGATACAGAGAAGTGTGGAAGTCCTGGTTTCATTGGTGCTTGGATCTGTGGAAGCTCCTATAACACAGGTGGTTACTTTTTCTTGTGGAGCAGTTTGAAAGAAGGCTTATCTATAGAAAAATAAAGTGCTACAGATCATAAATCTCTGAAGAACCTAGTTTGGTTAATGGCAGGACTGTAGGAAATAATGTTTTGATTTGTAGGGTGTTTAAAGCATTAGATTGAGGAGACCCCCCCCCAAATCTAGGTATGATACTCTTTAGGACGTTAATTTAGTCCTCTCGATGTTTTCATCTTGGCCTGGTAATAGCTATTTGGATTTGAAAAGGATTTCTATGCAGTTAGCCTCTTTGCTTTGCCTAATATCTTGTCAAAGAGATTCAGATGTGAATGCCTTGAAGGTAAGTAATAGAGCTTATGACGCTTTTGGTATTACCTTTCATATAACTAGAAGAACGAAGACTATGTCCAACACCATAATT
Source organism: Triturus cristatus (assembly GCF_964204655.1). Lineage (NCBI taxonomy): Eukaryota > Metazoa > Chordata > Amphibia > Caudata > Salamandridae > Triturus > Triturus cristatus. The sequence goes on along the minus strand of NC_140587.1, from coordinate 309,938,664 downwards.
AATCCTACTTTTGATTCTTGCTAAAAGCTCTGCTTTGTGAATTGCATGAAGGAGTATGACTCCAGAATGAGAGAATTCAGGCTGGATGGTACAGACCAGCTTTTGCTTTCTTTTGGTTCCACGGCTACGATTGTTGGTGGGTAAAATGGACTATGCAGCAAGCTGGAGTTGATTTACTAAAGTTTCAAGCTCATTCTATGAGTGCAATAGCAAGCCAGTGTTTTTTATGGGTGGCAGACTGGAGGACAATATGACAGTGGCTGATTGGTCTAATTCATCCACTGTTTGAGGCATTATTGTAAGCCAATTGAACACATGTCTGAAATGACAATCAATTTGTCGAGGGGCTACCAACATGCAGAATGGTAGCATCTGGTCTTGTAAAGAAATGGTGATTCTCCAAATTAAATGACAAAAGAATCTGAATCTCATTAAAGATATGGAGGCTAACATTATTCCACCCTTCATTCCGTGCAAAACATGATTTATACAGAAAGAAATAAATAACTAATAAAAAATAATAAAGTAAAGAAATTTGTAGCACTTGAATATGCTAATGAAATATGTGTTGAGGAATATAGTTTCTTGTAACTTGATTGACTTGTAATGTCTTGTTTTTAGGTTTTGCATAAACTTTGATTATTTCTAGTTAATAGTTTCTGTGTTCTGGAATTCTGATGTTTTCTTTTTCGTTCTAGACAATACACAGTAATTCATTAACTGTACAGAGAATTCTTTATCAGTCTTTGTCATGTTCAAGAGGATTTGTTTCTTCGTTCAAGGAGATTCTTCTCTTCATTCAGTTTTGATGGAAGTTCCATTTGGCATTGAAAAGAGTCAGAATACTCACTACATGGACTTCTTATCTGCGTTGACTGTTCTATTCTGGATTGCTTTCTTTTTGATATATACTACTTTCAAGTGCTACGTGGAGTGGCATTAAACAAAAAAAGACATAGGGCCTGATTCCGATCCCGTTAGGAAGGCCTCCAGATGGGTTCCGGACCGAGCAAATCTGATTCAGAGTCTATATTTCCGACCGAATCTTCACCTGTTCCGAACGACCAAGTATGATGCGAAGATCTTGTCCGCGTCGACCGAATCATTTCCGAACCCGATCCTGACAGTCCGAGTCATTCACAGCTGAATCGTGCCGTGCGATGGATCCGGCTTCTGAACGAGCAAGTACGATGCACAATTCTGACAGCCGTACCGACTCGGTTTTGGCGAGACAAAAAGGCTTTGGTAATTGGACTTCGGGGGGCCAGAGCAGGCCCCCCTTTTCCCAGGGCCCTCCAAATCGGTCGCGGGGGTGTGCCAATGGGTTCCCCCGATCCAAGCATGCACAGTGTGTCGTACACCATGGGGTGCCCGCCACAGGGTGCACCCTCCCCCCCTTTTGCAATGAGAACCTGTGTACGCGTTCAGTACACAGGCTCCCATAGCGTTCAATGGGAGTCCTAGAGAACCGAGTCCGTCACTATACGGATCCACTGGAATCGGTCGTAGGGACTCCTGGAGCGCGATTCGCTTGGAAAGCTCTCCGTAACTGAGTCGTTCATAGGGCTTTCCTAATGCGATCAGAATCGGGCCCATAATGTCCTCTGTGTATTTAAAGAAATTCAGATTCTCTTATAATTCAATTTGGAGAATCACTATTTCTTTATCAATCTATGACACAATTATTAATATGTGTACTCAGTGAATATAAACTGACCGACTCCGCCACTTGCTTGCCGCCGCCGCTGAGGGAGCCGTCTGGATACCGTCACGCCAGCGCTGCTGGCGCTACAGCCTGGGTCACTCTTCGCTGTTTGTCTCCCCCGCCGCCGCCATCACCATACTTGCGGCCGAGAGCGGGGGGAGACTACAGCTCCCAAGCACCCCTGCGGCTGCTGACGCCGCCAACGCGCCCGGAGGCGCTTCAAAAACCCGCGCCTCCCACTGAGGAGCTGGGAAACTGACCGACTCCGCCACTTGCTTGCCGCCGCCGCTGAGGGAGCCGTCTGGATACCGTCACGCCAGCGCTGCTGGCGCTACAGCCTGGGTCACTCTTCGCTGTTTGTCTCCCCCGCCGCCGCCATCACCATACTTGCGGCCGAGAGCGGGGGGAGACTACAGCTCCCAAGCACCCCTGCGGCTGCTGACGCCGCCAACGCGCCCGGAGGCGCTTCAAAAACCCGCGCCTTCCTCCGCGGAGGAGCTGGGAAACTGACCGACTCCGCCACTTGCTTGCCGCCGCCGCTGAGGGAGCCGTCTGGATACCGTCACGCCAGCGCTGCTGGCGCTACAGCCTGGGTCACTCTTCGCTGTTTGTCTCCCCCGCCGCCGCCATCACCATACTTGCGGCCAAGAGCGGGGGGAGACTACAGCTCCCAAGCACCCCTGCGGCTGCTGACGCCACCAACGCGCCCGGAGGCGCTTCAAAAACCCGCGCCTTCCTCCGCGTCGCGGGACGCGCGCGGGACGCGCCGGGCTGAGCCCGGGCAGAGGGCGGGCCGTCTGTGGCCGTCAGGGGCAGAAGGAGGCAGGGCGGGGCCATCCCCCTGACATCGGACACCAGATCACCCACTGCACTACTGGTACTGCAGCTGTACGCTACTTTAACTGCTTCGCCCTTTGTGCATTGTTGTGGTGCTGTGCAGTATAATCGAACTTGTGGCTATTTTCTGGGTCCTGTCGTGGGGACCGCAACTTTTAGCCATATTGTACGATGTCAGGTCCCAAGAAAAATAAGATAGTCTCGGGGGCTGGCTCTATGAACAACTTTCTAGTCAAGAGGGTGACCAAGATTAACGAGGATAGAAGAGCTTCGTTGGGCAAGGTAGATGATACGGATCACGCTCCCTCCCTAGCTACAGCCGCTACATTGGAGGATTTCCTAGTTGGCGATAGAATCACGGACTTATTACCACAAGATAATAACGTTACCGAACTAATTTGCAATACAGTAGCCCCTATTCTCCAGGAGCATGATAACGCAGCAATGGCCTCCTTAGTGAATGATACGTTACGTCCTGATTCTGAGGAAGAGTCAGAAACAGTGGAAGAAATTAGGGGCAAGAGACCCGTTAGAACATGCAGAAGGCTCCAAAGTAAGAGGGGGGGTAAGACCACCCATAGGAGAAGGGTGGAAACTCATCGGCCGGATAGCCACAGTCCCCCCAAATCCAACCCAATTACAGAGTCTATGAAGGATCCTAAGACTACTCTGAGCCTAGAGCAGTTCGATCTGTTAATCAAACGTATTGAGGCTGCGGTAGACCTAAAACTTAAAGCCTGTATTGACTGTCTTACAGTCAAACTGGATACCGCTAATGCGGAAATCAAAAGACTTGGAGCTCTATTGGATCGACAGCTGGCTAAAACGTCTCAGGCGAATCCCTCACCCACTCACAATAGCTTTGCAAACCTTGGGGAGACGGGACGTAGTGCTACAAAAGCTCCCAACTCTTTTCCTATGATTCGTCCTGTTATTAGTTCGGGCCATAATCTTACTGTTCCCCTAGTAACTCATCCCCCATCAACAGATGTGGATTGCGTCCAGGCAAGGGGCTTGCAGAGACCTGACATTAGCAGTAGTGCTGTACAAAGCAGACGCGCCAACACTATTAATTTGCCCCCGGAATGCGCCCCATACGTCATTGTACTTACAGACGTCCCACTACTCTGCCCAGGTAACACAGAGCTGCAAGTGGAAGCGCATGAGTCCCTCAAGAACAAAGTGGTGGCTTGGTTAGGTGCTAAATGTGGTTTTCCTTCCAAACTTGCTGGAGACATAATCACGACAAGGAGAGTGAATTGGATTGGCCCATCAAGGAAATTTTGAAGAGGGGACTGCGTGGTTGTGAATTTTAAATATCCACAACACGTGGCCACTGTCCTCCTGCGGGCAGCTTCCATGATGGAGGACTGTAACAGTATTCGTGTTCGCCCATTGGGGTATTTCTACAATAAGGCCAATTTTCCCTCCGCGTCGAGACCAAGATCTTATCCGTTTACCCCGGTGGGGCCTAATCCGGCGCAGCAATGTTCTTTGCAGGGCCGTGAAAATGCCAGTTCATGGGGTCCCCCAATTTTAAGGCATAATAGGTTTGATGTGCTCTCAGGTCTTGACCTCTGTGATTGACGGGAAGAGGGAGAGGGTACAGAGGACGCCGCGGCCGCGGCCCCAACATCTATGGTCCACGTACCTTCTTCTGAGGTGGTCAAGAACAATTTACCTGAGATTATTATTAGTGATAATGGGGGAACGGTTAGGCTGTTATCTTGGAATATCGCTGGTTTGCGGGCTAAGAAGGGGGACCCCAGCTGGGAAAGCTTTGTCAAGAGTTACGATGTTGTTGCCCTGCAAGAGACTTGGGACTTGGAATGTGACTACTGGTTAGATGGCTTCACTTCCTTTTTCGTCCCTGCTTCGCCTTCTCCAGCTGGTCGGAACAAAGGCGGCCTTATGATGTTGGTTTCAGTGAATCTGAAAGGCAAACTGATTATGCTAGACTGTGCTTCCAAAAATTTTATCATTCTGGAGTTAACAGTAGAGGATGGTGATAAATTGTTGTTGGTTAACTGTTACAATGCCCCCAATAGCAACCCAGAATCTCTGCATTTTAACTGGTTATTAGATTTTTTAACTCTCTACGGAGACAAGCAAACCACTTTGTTTCGAATTATTTTAATGGGTGATTTTAATGTTCATTTGTGCTATAAATGTGTTATGGTTGAATTGGAGGGGCCAGACAGTGTGTCACCCCCTCATTTAGAACACACACTGAATGGTCGAGCACTTGAATATGTACTGCTGGGAAATGAGCTATTCGAACCTGAATTTTCTGATATCACCACACGGGTTGCTACCTACACGGGTAGGGCTAGCGATTCGATTATTGACTATATCTTTATCTCGAGATTCTTTCTCAATTATGTGATCACTTATAATGCTATTGATATGCCCATGAGTGATCACAATCCGGTTGGTCTGGTGCTAACAAATAGTGCCTTATTGTCAAAATCGGTTGTTCTCCAGCAGACTATTTTGCCTTTAAAAGTAAAGGACCAGGGGAGAAGACTTAAATGGGAGTCGGTTGTACCGGAAAATTGTTTTGTAACTTTATCTAATTCAGTCGCAGATGAGTTAAGGGTGTGTGCTACTCCTCTAGCTGGGGACAATGATGTTATATCTTCATTTGAAGGCATTTGCCGGTTTGTGTCTGGTAGTCTTCTAGCTAAAGGGCAGGGGAATAAACAATATCCGGTAAAAGGCTGGTTTGATAATAACTGTAGCAAAGCTCATAACCGCCTCAAAAAAGCCCTGAGTGCCCGCCCAAGGAACAAGGAGCTTGTGGCACGACTGAGGAAGGATTATAATACGGCCATCACTTTACGTAAAAAAGAATTAAAAAGTAAAGCTTGGGAGGACCTAAGGGACAAAGCTACCCTAAAAAACAGCGCTGAGTTTTGGACAATAATAAATTCCCCATTTCTAACAGGTGCCCAAAACTCAGTACAGGAATTAAACATCTCAGAAGTTGAGTGGCTGTCTCATTTTGAAAAAATATATGACAGCCACAGAGAGTTGGGCCCTCTTATAACCCCTGTAACTGGTAGTCCAAAGGAGCCTGTGAGTTTTGAAATCTGTGAGGTACTTAGAGCCATAGAGGAGACAGCAGGGCGTAAGGCCCCAGGCCCCGACGGAGTACCAGCAGATATGTACAGGGCAAATCCACTGTTCTGGGAAAATATTTTAACTCGATTTTTTAATGCCGCCGCATTAGTGGGTTTCCCTGAATCCTGGTCCCTCGCTACAATCGTCCCTATATTTAAAAAAGGGCAGAGAGGAGATCCAAAATGTTATCGACCCATATCGCTTTTGGACTCCTCGGTTAAAATTTTAGGCAAGGTTGTCCTGGCGAGGATTTCCGCGTGGGCCAGGGGAAATAACATTTTATCCGAGGCTCAATTTGGCTTCAGGTCAGGGAGGAGTACTGAGGACCAATGCCTCAACCTCCACCTTATTCTGTCCAAATACACTAAAGCAAAAGGGGGCAGCTTATTCCTGGGTTTTATGGACTTGTCCACAGCCTTTGATCTTGTTAATAGATCAAAGCTGTGGGCAATGTTGCTGGAGATGGGCCTCGATAGCCCTTTGGTGTACTTTCTAGCGGAGCTTCACAAAGATCTGAGGGCTCGCATTAGAATGACCACCGATGGAAAGTGCACTGAGAGCTTTAGATCTACCAGAGGGGTCCGCCAGGGTTGTATCCTGGCTCCAATGTTGTTCACGCTTTATGTGAACTCTTTGGAGGGTTACCTAACGTCTGTTACAAAAGATTTCCCGTGCATGGGGGGTGCACCAATTCCGGTGCTCCTCCACGCAGATGACGCGGTACTCATAGCTAGGACCCCAGCTGCCCTACAAAAGTTATTGGACGCCTTTTGTAACTTTATGAGTAGTCTCGATCTGGTGATCAACAAAAGTAAATCACATACCATGTCCGTCGGACGTGGTATGCGTAGAGAAAAATCCTTTTACTGTGACGGAGAGGTGATCACTAGTGTTAAGATTTTCACCTACCTGGGTGTGATCTTTGATCAGAGGGGCTCCTGGACACCGCAGGTAACATCCAAAATTAATGCGGTAAGAAGTTCATATGCTGCAATTTTGGGTTTTGCGAAGAGATTGGGGGAAAATCCTATGGAGGCCATTATGGCCATCTATAAAGCCAAGACAATTGCTATTGCTAGATATGGTGCAGCTGTCTGGGGTTACGTTAATGTCATAGATATCCAGATAGAGGAAAACAAATTTTTTCGCTCATTGCTGGGGTTACCCCAGTCAACTGCTACCTTCTCAGTACATGTAGAGCTGGGAATGGGTTATATTTTAGACATTTTAAATCTAGCTCCACTCTTGATGTGGATAAAGCTTTGGCTTAACCCAAACCTTAGCCTAAACCACCGGATCATCAAAGATTGCCTCCAACTTGATCACAGAAGGGAAATTCAGTGGCTGTCATATATTGAAACTATGACAGCTCTTTTGGGACGCCCTGAAATTTTTAGTAGCCCTGAAGCCTTGTGTAGAGCTGACTTACAGTGGGTGAAATTAAATTTTCTGAGAATTCGCACGGCCGAGCGTGAAGCCCGCGATTTATGTAAACCCTCTGTGAGGGCTCACGTTTTGATATCCCCATCCTGTGTGCTGGCCCCCTATTTAATCACGGTAACCAACCCTTTCCATAGATGGCTTTTATCCAAATTTCGGTTTAACCAAATGTATACAGTGCTGTGGGATGTGAAAGACTGGTGCAAGCTGGAGGAATCGGCTCCATGCAAATGTGATGGTTTCTCTGTTCAGGATAACGCCCACTTTTTGTTTTTTTGTTCCTTCTATCATGAACCGCGTATAAAACACTTAAAATCTATTCTGAAGGACTTGGGATTTATCCAGTATAAGCCTGCACTGTTTTATTTACAAATGTTGCTTTCTCCTCTTATTATGTATTGCACTGCTAGTTTTCTAGCCGCATCTGTGAGATGCAAGAAAATAAGGCTAAGTTTGGAAGAACAATAGGAATATGGATTCAGCCATATTGCCCATTTGAGTGTTTTTTAATGTATTTTATGTATCTATCGCCCTTTTAATCTGTTTTTTAACTCATAAATTGTTTAATATTGTATTAAATTTATCAACTGTTTTATGGATGAACCTTTGATATTTGCTGTAGTATGCTTTTATGATTTTAATTAATCGAATAAAGTGAATTTGACTTGACTTGAATATAAAGCTGTACAGTGTGTGCCCCCCAAAACCAGGTTTCCACACACTTCTATCACTTTGTGGTCTCTGTAATATGGTTGCAGGTATCTCACAAAACACAAGGGCGTTTTTTGAGTTTGGCCAGCCACCTACCAGACTGCCGGGTCTGTGAAGGTTTTAATCACTCCCCTACTCATACTATTAGCTCTTCACTTGTGGATTTAGAATATCCGATACAATATACAAAACATCCCTGATCTCCTCCCTCTCAGAGAGGGGGTCGTAGCCCGTAGCCCCCAGAGGAACTAGGTTTTTCCTCTGGGAGGAGAATCCCAAATCATGAAGCATGTCACCTTTGGTGAGTGAGGGATTTCGTCCTATAAAGGGAAATGCCCATAGTCAGTTCTGTTGGGCTTAATTACTAGTTCTATTTCACATTTTTCCTTTCTTTTTGACAAACCAGCCAGTAGTGGTTTTTCCACACTTGTTTAAGCACTATTGTAGACCTCAGGATTTCCACTGATGATTGTTCACTTTAATTCTCCGCCTGCTGCTTCATAGAGATAATTGTTGTTTTTGCATTTGTCACCCCTAGTGGGACGGGTATGCCCAGACGTGGGTCCCGTGCTCTCCATGCCACTGGAGTCAAGCTATCCTGGCTGATGAGGGCTGAAAGCACGAAACCGGTCCTAGGATGCTTGTTTCCAGTCCATGGAGGACCTGGCCTGGCAGTTTGGGCTGGACTGTTCCCATTGGGTGCAGGGTCAAAACTGATTTGCATATGCCTGGGTCCAAACTGGAATGGCATGGTGAGCAAAAAAACTATGGATTTAGGTCCAGATCTCTGTACTGGGGGGAATGTATGACATTGTTCTGCATTCTGTCCATCAATTGTTGTTTTTGCATTCACAGAGATAAGTGGGCATCAAACTACTGTCCAGTGCAGAGGAGCTGTCCTATGTTCCTTGGGTGGGATGATGGGATGGCGCCCATTAATAGAATTACAAATATGATCCGGGGATTTGGGCCTGTGGTGTAATATCGGTAGGGGTGGTGGGTGCAAGGTTGTATAGCTGGCTAGTTTTCAGAGATTATCTCTTGAGTTTTTCTAAAGTGAGTGTGGCAAGGGGAGTCCTGCTATGTGGGTGTACTGTGGTGAATGTTTGACGTTGTTCAACATTCTGTACATCAATTGTTATTTTTGCATGATGTGGGTGTAGGCATTCCTTTGGGTTGCTGGGTATTGTTATTATTTACCCCATCTATTTATTTTTCCCTCTTCTGGAAAGTTCTTCTTTGAAAGGGCGCTTTGCTCAGAGCGATAGGACCCTGCCTTCCAGTGTGACTGCTCGTGGTATGTTAAATGTCAATTTCTACCGAGATAACTTCTGTAGTCTGTATGGTTAGAGGTGCCTAGGATTGGAGAGAAAAATCTTTAAACTACAAGTGCTTCATCTTTATTTGAGACAAAAAGCTCTAGACATTTACATTCAATGCAATTCAACTGCAAATATATATTTGTTTTGCTTGGACATTTTCCTCAAGAGCTGTTTGGCAGGTAACACCCTGTAGTAGAAGAGCAAAAGCTGGAAAATGTGCACAACTTCGTCAGCATAATTTTAATTTGTAAAGCCCTAAGATTTAAACTGAAATTTCTGACCTTTATTTAAATTATGATTAATATTATAATCCTGTAAACCTCTAGAAATGTATTCCAAAACGGACTTGATGTGACCATTAACATCCGCTACGTCTTCTCTTGGGACTCAAAAAGGATGGAATTTGCCTTTCACTGATATACCAGCACTGGGCCACTGCATAATAAGGCTCATAATTGGGAGCACCCACCCCTCCATCCTCAAGTGTAGCATATAAAGTCTCTAGTTTCACCATTTCCCTTTTATTTGCCCATAACAATGAGGCCAACAGTGGCCAAAGGTCTGCGAAGAAAGGCCTTTTCGGTATCCCCAGTAGTGCTGCAAAGAATTACAGGAGTCGCAGAAGGACCAACATTTTAGCAATAGACACTCTCCCCAGAAGTGATAGAGGCAACTGTGTCCAGAAGGGTAGTGACTGACTGATCGAGGACATGGCCCTCCCAAGGTTCCCTTCTACTAAGTCTTGTTCAGAGTGATATATTTACGCTCCTAGACACTCGAAGGTATCATACTACTACATCAGCGGAGCATCCCCAGCGGGGTGATACGGAAGGTCATGTATCTATAGCAAGGGGAATAAACAGAATTTCCCTAGGTTGATTCTCAGTCCGGAGATGCAGCCAAAGGCATACAAAGCTGACATAACGCAGAATGGCAGGGTCAGCTCGTAAATATATCAGTGTATCGTCTGCATACATGGAGACTATGTTTGGGTGATCTCCAACTGTATAAACCCAGTCATGTACCTGTTTGCAAATAGCTCCATTGCTAGGGTGAACAGCAGGAGGGACATGGGACAACCCTGCCTCTCCCCATCTCAATCCTGTAACTATCTGAAATAATCTTCCCTGTATGTACTCTACCAATGGGGAGCTCATATAAAACCTGTATCTAGGTACAAAACTCCAGTCAAGTCCTAGCTTCACAGGACCACCTGTAGGCAACTCCAATCCAGAGTGCCAAATGCATTTTCTATATCAAGGGCGGCCACCTATTCTTGTGTGTTGGTCCGACTTGCCCCATCCATAACCCAAAATAACTATCACAAAATGTGTTCTTGCCCGGAATAAACTCATTCTGATCCGAATGGATTACAGTGTGTATCTTTGGTGTTAGTCTATTAGCCAATACCTTACTCAGCACTTTATAACCAAGATTGAGCAAAGAAAGGGGACAATAAGATGTCACCTCCAGGGGATCTCTACCAGGTTTCAGGGTCACTGTTATTAAGGCTTCCCTCATACTGTCCGGCAATCTACCCAGTTATTTAACTCTACTATATACATTCAAGAGGCGAGGGGCAAGGAGGGCCCAGTACGTGAAGTAGAACCCTATAGGTAACCTATCATTGCTGGGTGTTTTTCCCCTAGCTATCTGCTTAGTGGCTAATTGAACTTCCTCCAGCATCAGTGATTCATCCAATTCCTGCATTAGGAGTGGGGCGAGAAGCGCATGCCAAGGGGGTGTAAGTATGCTGCAATGTCGTCTGAGTGTACCTTCAGTGGCGATTGATAGAGCATTGTATAGAAAATGTCCAATTGGGAATTCACAACAGTCCCTGAAGGCGTGCAAATGGCCCCTATAGTGGTCTGGGGCTTCTCAGAATAAAGCAATCAGGCCAATAAACTGCTAGCCTTATCTGCCAGATCATGTTGTCGTTTAGTGTGTTTCCTCTAGTCAAAGACAGATAGGCGGAGCATCTAATGCCCTGTAGGTTATGGAGCCCCTCCGGGTCTGACTCCCACTCACACTCAGCCTCTCTCAGTCACCCCTCTAACTCAAGTATATCTCGCTGTAGACCCCTCTTTATACCAAATTGTGTGGACATATATTCCCCTCTTTTTGTTACGTTGAATGCATCCCATTCAATCCCTTCATGTGTCACTGTGCCTTTATTCTCCCTGAAATTGTGAGTAATCTGTTCACCCACCTGAGTCTGATATGGTGAGTCTGCTAATGCCCGTGGCTGAAGTATCCAGGTGGGTATCAGTGGATGGGGTTCATACCCAGTGAAAGGTCACTCGCAACGGGCAATGATCCGATAATGTCCTGGCTAAATAGTCAGCCCCCTTTCAGGCAGAAATCAATCATCTGCTAGTATAAATCAAAAATATATGTGTATGAAGTACATGTAAGTGTGAGTAGGGGTGTATTCACAATGTAATGGGCATAGGGCTCGCCACACATCCTCCACCTGCCTATCATGTGCTAGGACTAAACTTCCGACATCTGCCGCCTAAGTAAAAAAAAAATCCTAAAACTGACACTTCCTTTTGGTGGGCTTGTATTCAGAAAAAGATATTATTGATGACAAATCTACCATGCCACCTGGGCATTGTGGAACTATCATCATGTTTTATCTCACAAATCCAATCTTGCAGCAGAAATATGAGCTGCTCCAGGGAGTAAATGTCTTCCAGCAAGGCAGAATACTTTACATTCAGCTGTCCAGCTGCAGCTGGCGCCTCAAACCATTTGGTGACTCGCTGAATTTAAAACAACTCTAATTCTCCTCTTGCTTATTAATTAAACAGCCACTTTAGCATGTCTATCATTCCAGCTAGTTATATTTGTAACTTTTTTTAAAACCAGTTTATGAAGATGTTGTATTTGAATGCTCCATAGAAGACAATAGAGCAGAAGTGGACTATAAACACGAGTATAGACCTGCTGCTGTCACCTTTCCAATGTCATAATCCATATCCTCTAGCTCGCTCTCTACCCTGCCTCTCCACATGATACTGAATTACACAAAGGAATGAGTGAGCCTTCCCTCCTCTCTCCTTCCATTGCTCTCTGTGTAACTGGGACCTTGGAATCAGAGAGAGGGGAATTATCTTCAGCTCCTTTCTCTCTCAGCTCTGTCAAATAAAGACAAGCATGGGCAAAGCCAATAGGTCTCACCTATGCAAGATTACTAGCTTTGCCAATGTGTTTTTCACATGTTGTACATCAGCGTGGCGGCTGTTCAGCATGGCTAAAATGTAGTGGCATAGTGGAGAGTGGAGTAGAGTGGAGTGTCATAGAGTGAAGTGGCGAAGAGTGGAGTAGAGTGCCTTCGAGTGGAGTGGAGTGTTGCAGACTGGAATATCATGAAGTGGAGTGTTATAAAGCTTCATAGAGATTTGAGAGGAGTAGAGTACAGTGGAGTGTCGTAGAGTGCAGTGGCATAGAGTGTTGCCCAATGGATTGGCATAGAGTGGCATACAGTGGAATGGTGTAGAGTGGAGTACTGGAGTAGAGTGAGGAAGTGTGTAGTAGAGACGAGTGGAGCGAAGTGGCGTAGAATGGAGTAGAATTGCATAGATGAAGGTGTGTAGTGTGGCGAAGACTGTCATAGAGTAGAGTGGTACAGAGTAGAGTAGAGTTGCATGGAGTCTAATGGCATAGTAGAATAGAGTGCAGTAGTGTAGTGAGTGGTGTACAGTGGTGCAGAGTAGAGTGCAGTAGTGTAGTGTGTAGTTGCATAGAGTGCAGTGGTGTAGAGTAAAGTAGCATATACTTCAGTGATGGAGAGTGCAGTGTTGCAGAGTAGAGTGTCTTAGAGTGTAGTGGTGTAAAGTGGCATAGAGAGTGCATTGGTGTTGAGTACAGTCGTGTAGAGATGAGTGGAGCAGAGTAGAGTAGCATAGAGTGCATTTGTATAGATTGCTGTGGCATAGAATAAAGTGTTGCAGACTAGAGTTTGTGGCATAGAGTGCAGTGGTGCAGAGTAGATTGGTGTCGAGTAGAGCGGCACAGCGAGCGGACAGCATTGATTGCAGTGGCTATGAGTGCAGTGATGTAAAGTGTAGTGGCGTACAGTAGTGCAGAGTGAAGGAGAGTGGCGTAGAGTGCAGTTACATAGAGTATATTGTTTCTGAGTAGAGTGAAGTGGCATAGAGTGGAGGGGCACAGGGTAGAATGCATTGTCATAGAGTAGAGTGGCCTAGAGTACAGTGGTGCGGAGTAGATTAGAGAGGTGTAAAGTTGATTGGCATAGAGTGAAGTGGTGTAGAGCGGAATGGTACAGAGTAAGGTGCATTGGTGTGTAGTGTATTGCAGTATAGGGCAGTGACATAGAATGCAGTGGCATAAGGTGCAGTGTTGCAGAGAAGTGTGTCATAGAGTAAAGTGGTGTGAAGTAGAGTCCCATAGAGTGGAATTTTTGCAGTGAAGATTGGAGTGGTGCAGAATGGAGTGGCACAGAGTAGAGTTGAGTGGCGTAGAATGTAGTTGGGTAGAGTAGATTGTTTCAGAGTAGAGTAAAGTGGCATAGAGTGGAGTGGTGCAGGGTAGAGTGGGGTGGTGTAGAGTAGAGTGGAGTGGCATAGAGTGCAGTGGCGTAGATTACATTATAGTAGCACAGAGTGGATTGGCGCAGAGTGGAGTGGTACAGAGTAGAGTGTATTGTTGTAGAGTGCAGTGGCATAGAGGGCAGTGGTATAGCGTGCATTGGCATAAAGTAGAGTGGTGCAAAGTAGAGTAGAAAGACATAGATTTAAGTGACATAGATTGCAGTGGTGTAGAGTGCAGTGGTGCAGAATAGAGTACAGTGACACAGAGTGGATCGGCATAGAGTGGAATGGCATGGAGGAGAGTGGTGCAGAGTAGGGTTCAGTGGCGTGGAGTGTTGCAGAGTAGAGTGGAGTGGCATAAAGAGGAGTATGCATGGTGTGGTATTTTCAATTGAAATGACTGGATCACTGACACAATATTGAGGTAAATAGTATCATTTGACACAAATATAGTACAAAAACGTACAAGAATATTGTTTTATCTATATATATATAGGTTAAAGTACTACATCTTCAATATTTTAGTATATAACATTACTATAATGTAAATTGCATAGATTCCACCAACACCTAATACTATATATAAATATATATTTATATAAACACACACACACACACACACATATATCTGTTTATATATATATATATATTCACTGAAAAAACCATAGGTTTCAGGGGTGTTATAGTTAGCTGGACTTTTCACTCGTACAAAACCATTGAAATTCCCCCGTTATAGTTAGTTCAGCTAACTATAACTCGCGCACCCGCAATGCACTGCTGATGACGTCACATATTACATCACTCATGACATGGTCAGTGACATCACTCATGACATCACTGATGACATCTCAAATGACATCACTGATGACATCACTGATGACATCATCCAGTGTATGTGTGTTTTTCTGAAAATTAAATATGTTTTATATGTATATCTCTAGGTCGATGGAAGAATAAATGGGTATATAAGTGTCTAAATGGATGATTTGTTTTTGAAAAATTAATTGTGTAACTGACTGATTAACTGTATCATAGTGAATACATGGCTTAGTGAGTAATGTTTAAATATGTAAATATCTGTATCAGTCTCTCACTTTGTGTATAAGTGGCTGCATGGGTTGGTGAGTAGCTACATGGGTGTCTATATAGGTTATTAGTTGGTTTTTTGAGTATCAGTCTGAGTGTCTGCATGGTTCGGTGGGGGGTATTACGTAGTGCATAGGTGCATGAATGAGTGACTCACTGTTTGTATGTGTTGAACACAGCATGTATGCAGGACTGTATGGGTGGATGAGTGTGTATGGGTGTGTTAGTGAGTGAATGACTGTCTCAATACTGTCTTTAGTATATGTGACTATTGGTGTATATAAGTGAGTATATGTGAGAGTGAGAGATTGAAAGAGTTCCTGTATGAATAACTATGTGTTTCTATAAGTGATTGTTTAAAAGACTAAGTATGTGTAAGTTTCCGTAGAAGTAAGTGTGTGGTGGTGGTGTGTGTATAACTGTATATGCAAGTAAATGTATGTTTGATTCTTTATTAGCATGAGTGACTGTGTGTGAGTAACTCTATGGATGAGTGGCATTGTGTAACAGGATGTATAGGTGTATGAGTACATATGATGAGTGAGTACATGTATGAGTGACTGTATAGGACTGTTGGTGAATGAGTGGATGTGGATGTGGATCTTAGAATTACTGAAGAGGTCGTTGTAACTGGTATTGGTATGTCCATTGTTTTGAAAATTTTAGTCTCTATTTTTGAATGTGTGTATCAAAGGTTATATTAGGGTGAGAGAAGGTCTGCCACTCTATCACAAGGATGATGTCATCAGTGATGTCATTTGAGATGTCATGATGTCATGAGTGATGTCACTGACCATGTCATGAGTGATGTAATATGTGACGTCATCAGCAGTGCATTGCGGGTGCGCGAGTTATAGTTAGCTGAACTAACTATAACGGGGGAATTTCAATGGTTTTGTACGAGTGAAAAGTCCAGCTAACTATAACACCCCTGAAACCTATGGTTTTTTCAGTGAATTTCTGAGGTTTTTTAAATGCTAATTCCTAACTATAACGTGCCTGAAACCTATGGTTTTTTCTGTGAATTTCAAAGGTTTTTTACATGCTAATTTCTAACTATGCCTACAGAGATAGGACATGTGAAGAAAGGAGAAAAAATGCACAGAAAGAAAAAAAAGAAGTGCAGAAAGAAGCAACAGAAGTCCTCAAAGACGAAGAAAAGTGCAGGAAGAAGGATAACGTGCGGAAAGAACAAAAAGAAGAGCAGAAATCATCCTGTACCCTCAACTTTTTCAGACGGATACTGGTGGTAACTGAGTCTGACTAACCAGTCCTAGAGCCAGTGCTATGTTAAAAGACACTTAGAATACAGTGAAAACACCTACATACACTAGGGAACATTATGCATTGGGGTCCCCCTGTGATTAGCATGACCTCCTCTGTAAGCCCCTAGTATATAATAGGGCAGGGGGATTAAAACTACCTCTTAAAACAGGCCACAGGGCGTGTTTGCACACGTTAACTCAGGCCCTGTCCCCTACCTTCACCACTGTGTAAACACGCCCTGTGTCTGTTTTTAGTTGAGAGATTAAGTTCATTTGAATCCTGAGGGTCCCTAGGGTCCAACTAGCCCACTAGGTACCTCCAGTAAGTGCCACAGAGCTGCGTTGCAGAGAGGTGTAAAAAGTGGCACGGCCTGGACCACCTCTCTGCAATGCAGCTCAGTGGCGCTTACTGGAAGCACTTGGTGGGCTAGTTAGCCCCCAGGGGCCCTCAGTATTGAAGGGAAATTATATCCCCAATTTAAAACGTGCCATAGTGCGTGTTTGCACACGTCACCTCAGGCCCCGTCCCCTCCCTTCACCACTGTGTAAACGCGCCCTGTGGCTGTTCTAAGTTGAGAGATTAAGTCCCCTTGAATCCTAAGGGTCCCTAGGGTCAAACTAGACCACTAGGTACCTCCAGTAAGCGCCACAGAGCTGCGTTGCAGAGAGGTGTAAAAAGGGGCTTGGCCTCAGAACATCTGTCTGCAGCGCAGCTCCCTAGCGCATACTGGAGATGCCTGTTGGGCTAGTTGGCCCTCAGGGACCCTCAGTATTGAAGAGGAATTAATTCCCCAACTTACAACTCGCCAGGGGGCGCGTTTGCAGACTGCTGCAAGGAGGGGGCATGGCCTCCGTCACGATGCCAGTCTTTTATTTATTTTAATTTTTTAAGAAGGGGGGCTGTGTGGTTCCCCTTCTTATTCTAATTTATTGGCCCTGATGACCCCATCCCCCAGGGCCTGTCTCCTAATTATATTTTTTTGACCCCAATCCCCAGGGCCGGCCACTGTTTTTTATTATTTTAAAAAAATATATATTTATAGACACACCTAGGACATGCTGGACAAACCGTATGTACCTATCAACATGACGATTTGCGTGATATTCATTAAAAGGCGACTATGCATACAATGAATCCACGTGGAATGTATTTACACCACTAGTGAAGCTCTGACATGTCTGATGCCCTACCATGCCTAATCCCGGTAGACACCCTTGTCGTTTATTTATACAAACATGGGTAGCTATTGACGGGCACATTTAATACACATGCACACCAAGCCATTCAAAGGGGATTCGACAAAAATTCGACCAAAACTTTGCAAGAAACCCCCCTCACGGTTAATAAAACACACATCCACTGCCGGATGTGTAATACTTTTTATTTTACTCTCTGGAAAGGGGACGAACATCACTTGAGAGTTACAGCGCGCTCCTGGCAGAGCCCAATGCTGTGTTACACCCACCATTGCCTGCCGAGTGCCACACACCTCTGTGTTGTATTCCACTAGCTAGTGCATATGCTATGACACTCTCTAGCCCATGTGCACTGTAACACCACCCCGTGAATATGTCATGCCACACTTGTCTTTGCACGGGTTATATTGCCCCATCTAACGTGCCTTCCTCGATGCCTATGTTATAAGGCACAATGCTATGCCATTCATATTACAATCTGGGATCCAAATCTTTGTCACAGTACATATGCAACGTTACACTCCCCAGCACATATTTTATATTACAACTTTAGAGACTAGTTAGGTTACACAACACTGCCCTGTGCATATTACACTCCAAGGCGCTTATCGCATAGCACGCGCTAGTGCCTGTGCTATCTCGTGCTCTCCAATGAATCTGTCATTGCGCACAATGTATTGCATATTATATTTCATGCCCGGTTCATCTTATAACACACTTTTTGGTGCATAGTTTATACCATACACTATATCTAGTTTTCATTTTCAATCGTGCTCTCAGGACTATGTTCTATATAACACTGTGTTCACCTACCCTTTTCACTGGCATTACATTTTGCGATAGGGGTGGAGGGTCAGAGGGTGTTTCTGCCAAGTGAGCCCGGAGTCACAGTCACAAACGTCCTCTTCTTCCTGAATAAAAGTGAGATTATGCTGCATACTTTTTCATATTTTAAGTAGTTCGCACAGACACACGTTTTAAAAACAATAAAGTTCCTAATACCCGCCTTCTCTGAACAGTTAGCTTGCTGCCCCATCCCCCTCCTCCCTATCCTCTGTTGTGTGAATCCATGGACTAGCCTCCTCCGTCCTGCCATGCATGGTCTGATGTGCTGCCACTTCCCTCAATTTAGTATGATGTACCAGTCCACTCCTCCTGCCCTCCATTGCCCAATTCTATGCCCCATCATTGACCTCCTGCTTAAACTCTGTGCTTAGCTTGCTGCCCCTATTCTCCTTCCCCCTGCCCTCCGATGTCTTTGTGCATGCCCCTGCTCCATCCTTTTTGCCCACCATGTTCCATGGACCTGCCACTCCTATCTACTCTGAGTGTTCTGTTGAGCTGCCCCTCCCCTCCCACCTGCTCAGCATTGTCAGATGACTGTAACCTGTCCCTGCCACCTCCACCCTGCCTGTCCACATGCCATGCCCCTATCCTCTTCCTCCTGTCCTACATGGTCCATTGTACTGCCACACCCTTCTGCCCTCCCTGGTCTGTTGTGCTGCAACTGCTCCTCCTGCCTGCCCCGTGCGGTCTGTTGTGAGGCCCCTTCCCCTGAACTTTCTTGTCTGTGCAGAGGTCCTGACCCTCCCTTCTATCCTCCATCGTCCTTTGTGCATGCCCTTGCACCCTCCTTCTTGCCCATCATAGCCATTGTGCTGCCACTAACCCTCCCACTTGCCATGCATGGTCGTCTGTGCTGCCATGGCCCCTCCCACCTTCCCTGTGTGGTCAGTTAGCTGCCCCTGACCCCCTCCCACCTTCCCTCCATGGTCTGTGTGTATGCCATCACAGTCTCACTGTTGCTCTTCATGGTGTGTCTTGCTTCTAGTGCCCATCCTGCCTGACCTCCATGGCTATCGTGCTGCTCCTGCCCAGGCCCCTTGCCCCCAGCCCTCTGTTTACATGTGCAGACCCCTACTCCTTCCCTCCTGGCTTGTCTGTTCCATTTTAATGCCCCTGATCCGTCCCTCCTGCCCTTTATGGTCTGTTATGCTGCAGCTTTCTCTCCTGTCTGTCCATTATGGTCAGCTAGCTACCATTGCCTCTTGCCCCTCAGTTCTCTGTTGTCCATGTGCATGGTCCTGTCCCTTCCCTCTTGTTTTCTATGGATTGTTGTGCTGCACTACCGTCCCGCATGCCCTGTGTGGTGTATTGTGCTGCTGCAAACCCTGATGCCTTCCCTGCAGGGTCAGTTTGGTGCACCTCTCCATGTCCCTCCTGTCCTCTGTTATCCAAGTCCATGTCCCTACCCCATTTCCTTCCATGATCCAATGTACCATACTTGCGAACATTTTGAATTTGGTAAGAGGGAGATTTTGAAAAAAAACTGGGGTATTGATTTTCCCCTTTGAGTTACATTGAAAAAGAGGAGATTGTAGACAGGAGACAGATCAAATAAAGCCCATTTGAGCTTAAAAACATTGGACGTTTCCTGGCTGAAACAGGTCTGTTGGCATGTATGGTTGTACTATCATTGCCTCTTCCTTCTGCCCACAATGGTCTATTACATTGCCACAGCCTTTCTTGCAAGTCCTGTATTGTTTTATTTGTTGCCCCTGCCCCCCCTTTCCACTGCCCTCCATAGTCTGTTGTGCTTCTACCGCCCTTCCTGCCTGCTCAGTGTGGTTAAATTGTTGCCTTTGCACCCTCCTACCTGCCTTCAATTTTCCGTGCCCCTGGCCTCTGCCTCTCAACAGTATCCTAATGAACAACTAGATTGCTAACATTCTATATTTATTACAAAAGTGTGGAACGCCTGACGTCATCTTGATGTAATCAAAACTGTAATACCTAGAGCATTTCCTTTAGAAATTACATATATGAGAGGGTCTTATTGGCATCAAAAGTATGGTTAGTGCTCTAAAAGACTAAAATAAGGACATATTTTCTGAGTTTTCAAATAGCGACAAAGCACTTTTAAATTATTTGTTATCTTTATGTTTTTTTATCCAGTTGACCACTTGATTAAATGTTGCACTTAGGGGAGAGGATGTGGTGTTACTTCCAGAACTGCAGACTTTGCAACTGGGGAACCAGGTTGGAGTTTCTGCTTCTGCTCGACATTCTGTGATTCTGGTCAAAACACTAAGGGCCTCATTTATGAAAAGTGACGCATCACTGCGTGAAAACAGTGATGCGCCACTTTTCACTGCGCCCTCCCTGCGACTCCAGTGATGCGTCATATTTACAGTATGACGCATCATGTCGCAAGGAGTCACAGATACGTCAGTATTTCTGACGTATCTGTAGGTGCAAAAGTGACGCATCGCTGGAGTGTGTCACAAAAGTGACGCAACTCCAGCAATGTGTCCTTTCACATGGGGCAAGCCCCATGTGAAAGGGCCTGCGTCAGTCTTACGCCTGCCTTGAGGCAGGCGCAAGAAATTGACGCATTTGCACCCTAGAAGTGGCGCAGTGAAATCTCGTAGATTTCACTGCGTCACTTCTACGACCCTTTGTTGCGTCAAAACGCCCCCCTTGCATACATTATACCTGGCGCAGGTATAATGTGGCGCAGGGGTTTACAAAGTGACGCATCTACCTAGATGCGTCACTTTGTAAATATGGCGCAACATGGCACATGTTTTACGCCACTGGTGCGTCACAAAAAGTGACGCACCGGTGGCGCAAAAGTGACGCAGGGGCTCATAAATGAGCCCCTTAGTCTCCCCATGTCTACAACCAAAATGAATTTGTTCTTGTGTGATGTACCAATGCTCATGTAAAGCACTCCAATACCTGACAAGTCTGCACTATATAACACTGCAAAAACACAAAATAATAAGTGTTTTGCACACTTCTGTCATTGGGCTATATTTGGGCTACATCTGGGTGATTTTGGGCTACATTTGGGCTCTTTTGTCTCCGGTGGCCATCTTGGGAGATTTATTTGTTATGAAGTTTCCTAATTTCCTCATGTACTGCAGTCTCCTCAGTAGGAAATGCTTTCAGTTTTTTACTTTGATTCCATCATGAAGGTATACAGACATGTCACACATTTGCCATAAATTCTGAATGTTAGCACTCTAGTTGCTCATTACATCACTGTAGTAAAACTAGAAGTCTGCTCCTAGTATTAAAAGTGCATGTTTCAGTCTGCATGTCATAATTTTTTAATGAAATAGAAGAGGATTTGAGAAGTAACTCAAAATGTGCCCTCATTTTCTTTCTTCAGCATTAATCATAATTTCTATGGCAAAATGAACCCCCTCATTGTGTTCCTTTTTAAATTAAATGTTTTAAGTGTTACCAGTTTATGCCAATCAAGCTGGCTTCAGGTGTGCCATACTTTTGTCATAATGAAGACAGTAAGCGCTCTAGTTGTTTTTAAGAACACTCTGGGACATTCTGTCATTGGGCTATACTTGGGCTACATCTGGGTGATATTTGGGCTACATTTGGGCTCTTTTGTCTCTGGTGGCCATCTTGGGAGACTTATTTGTTATGAAGTTTCCTAATTTTCTCATTTACTGCAGTCTCCTCAGTAGGAAATACTTTCAGTTTTTTACTTTGATTCCATCAAGAAGGCATTCAGATGTGTCACACATTTGCCATAAATTCAGAATGTTAGCACTCTTTTTGCTCATTAGATCACTGTAGTAAAGCTACTGCTCACCAGGGAAAACTGCTGCTGGTATTGAAAGTGCATGTTTCAGTCTGCATGTCAGAATATTTTAATGAAATAGAAGAGGATTTGAGAAGTCACTCAAAATGTGCCCTAATTTTTCTTTCTGCAGCACTAATCATACTTTTTATGGAAAAATGAACCCCCTCATTTTGTTCCTTTTTAAATTAAATGTTTTAAGAGTTACCACTTTAATCCAAGCAAGATGGCTTCAGGTGTGCCATACGTTTTTCATAAGTAGGACTGTTAGCGCTCTAGTAGTTTTTTGGAACACTCTGGGAAGCTGCAGTAGAACACAAAGGCATCAACTGACAGTCTCTGCCCTTGTTGGATGTACATGTTTTACTGAGAATGTCAGACTTCATTCTCACATGACTGAGAAAGATAATGTGAATTTACAGAAAATAAGCTCTCAGTTTAGCTTATAGATCACCTTCCAAACCTCTGTGGGAAAAGCATGAGAAAATATTTTTCTCTCAATCATGATATCCCAGCAGAAGGCTTTTTCACATGGTGAAATCACCTTAGAACATACCACAATTCCTAAAAAGAGTATGGTACCATCAACAAATGATTTATAATGTAACTAAAGTCTTAAAACCTTCTATTAACTGCAATGCTTTTTAATGAGGTGCTATCATGTATATTGGTCCCAAGATGGCTGCCAACACTTCTTGGATGAAGTGCTGACAGCCAATCAGATCTCAGGATGAGATGTGTGGTTAGGCTCCGCCCACATATATATATGATTTTACTTTTGATTTTCTCAGGAACTACTGAACAGATTGACACCAGACCTGCAAAAGGCACTTCCCTGACCTGAGGACTACCTCTTTGCCAAATTTCAAGTAATTCCGTTCAGCCGTTCGGGCTGTACCTTGGACTAAAGGTCCCTATGGAAAATAGCATGGGGAAAATGTGTTTTGGGACCCGTCTTTTTTCTCAGCCCCCGCTTGACGAATCCCCTCGAGACTTTCAGTGTAGGAGCGGAGCGGAGCGCCCCACCTATTTTGAAAATTTCACGAGGATTCGTCAACCGGCGCCAAAGTTATTCCAAATAGAATGTTGCGGATTTCCTATGGAAACACGGTCCTAACTATAACTATCTACTGGCGACCGCCAGTAGATAATATATATATATATATATATATATATATATATATATATATATATACATATTACCTTAAGTAGTTATAGTTAGCACCTAGTTTCCATAGGAAAAGTGTGTTCTTGACTTTAAAAGCCGCACTTCACTGTTCCGTTTCCTTTTATCCAGTAAGTGTATACAACAATTCCTGCACCTGCCTTCGTTCAATGCAACTGCAAATACAGACCAGAAATTATAGAGATTTGGAATGGTGCACCATAGAACTTCTTACCCAGAGTCAATAAGGAAATGTGTACGGAAAGGTATTCCTTTCAAACATCTCTTTTATTATATCAATTTGAGTTCTTTGCATCAACGCACAACATCCAGCCAACGCGTTTCGTTCAGTTTGCACTTGAACTTCGTCAGGGCTGTGAACAATACATATATAAATACATAAATATATACACTTGGTAGACATATGTACATAAAAAAAAAACAAATCCCAACAAATCTACATATTCAATAACAAAACAACATTGCACAGCAGACAAATATTACAATAACAAAATAACAAAACACATCTAAAATTGTGACTGGCACTAGAAAATGTGACAATTGAAAACCTATACTGTCAAGACTCAAACGGGAATGCCCGATCGGAAGGGGGGGGAAGGGGCGGGAAGACGGGAAAAGTTGGCAGGGTGACAGACATATTGGGTGGTGGAACTGCATGGCTGTACCATACCCCCACAGCATTGTAATTAGTGGTTTTGAAAATCCGCATCTGGCAAACACACGAATACTTGAGCAATTGCTTCTCAAATAAGAAGACAATATAAGCACTCAGACTGGGGGCCACAACGTTCCTCACATAAATATAGCCCAGGTGTGGATCATTAGTACGGCCAAAATAATTTGGCCAAAATAATATAAAAGAAAGCAAACAAAGCAAGCAAAAAAGCACAGAAGCACCTAATAGCAAAGGCGAACCACCTATCCCACACATCATAATAACAGACGCAGAAAGTAAATAGTTGCCCCTAATGACGGAACATACCTCTTCAAATATTGACTGAATATAGTATTCAAATTAGATCCCAGGCCTCTTCAAGTGAATGGTGTAGCACGTGTATCATCGCGATGTGTTAGTCGTCATAAATCGAGCTGGCGGGTATTAAAAATAGTAAGGCCTCATATCATGGCCACGGGACTGATAGCCCGTACATTATACCTAAAATAAAGTAGCGGAATGACAAGAATTAGAAAATAGGACGAATCAGTTCTGTGGTCAAAATCATGGTATCAAAGTTGAGCTGCAAGAACATACATACTATGGCTTTGCTCAAGTTGATATGCCAGGAAACGGCATAAAAGGATAACATGCCTCCTCAATCAATATGGAACATAGTGTAAACAAAATTGATGCTCAATCATATGTCTTAATGGAACCTCACCAGGATAAATAACTATTAAATAAAGGCATGAAAAAACGAAAGTGCACCACATGTACCTTAGGTCTAGTAGTCTTAGAGCGATAACCATTGAATCACCCATAAGCATGCCTAATAGTGAAGGTGCACCTAAATCGTAATGCCGGGCCTGGTCATATAAAGCCCACCTTTGCCTGAGATATAAAAAGAAAAGAAGAAGAAATAATGCATGGGTTTCTCCGTCAATGAACTGCACAAGCATTAAAGCCAGTAACGCGCACCTTCCCCATGTGTGCGAGGACTGAAAGAATGAGTATCCCCGTAATCAGAAAAAGACACAAATGCAGGGAAAAGGTCAGCGTCCCTTACCGGATACCAATGGTAACACGTCATAACAGCAACCGGGTCAGAATCAAGTGACCCAGAGGCGTCCAACCATTTTTAAAGTCAACATCGAAATAGGAGAAACCCGCAACTAATTCGACCGCCCATGCGGTACATTGGCAACCCCACGTACACCGTGCACAACCACGCCCCTGCCAGTACCGAGTAATCCAATGGATGAAAACTTCAAACGTGGAGGCACACCAAATAAAACACGTGTACAAGTCACCAAAGTTAAAAACAAAAATCGTGTAGCAGGAAGCTTCAGATTGACACCGGACATGATCAATAATCACAACCAAAGGGGAAGGCCCTAAAGCAACCTACCCTTAATAGAATAGCGCGAATACACCATGGTAGGAATGGCCAATCAAGAAAGTAATACGGAGGGGGGGCGATTGGCATAGCGGCACCAAAGTGCCTAGATACATTAATATGCCATAGAACCATATCTTGAATCATTTGCTGTTCGAAAAGTAACTAAAGGCAAGGGCCAAGTACAGGTAGGTCAGCGCATGGTGCATTGAAAGCCATCAAAGCTAACCCATGGCAAATCTCTCTCACAATACCAAGGCGCTCTGAAATGGGCAGCCCGATATCAAACCTATCTCAAGGATTAATCCTGAGTAAAACTCACAAAGATAGATCGAGGCGCTCTAGGTGGAAAGGCTGATATCAGCCTAATCTCAGGACATAATCCTGGATACCACTTACAATAACCAGGTGCTCCAAAGTCGGGGGACAGATAGCAAACCTATCTCAGTAAATAATCCTGAGTAAAAACTCATGAATATAAATCCAGGCGCTCTGGGTAGAGAGGCTGATGTCAACCCAATTTCAGGACATAATCCTGGATACAAAACCATAAATATCACAAATATCATAAATACAATAAATACAAATCGAGGATTTCTAGGTGGGGAGACCGATATCAACCCTATCTCAGAAAATAATAGAACTAATTATCCGTGTTGTGCCCCTCACGACAGACTGTAATCTACAAATCCATTTCACTTGTCGCAGGATTAGTTCCCTGTCATCAATTCCATAAAACCAGCAAGAGAGGTCACCCATATGCGCTACCTGTAATGGTCAGTCATGGGGTACCTTGGATCTGAGATGAGGAAAGCTCTATAGTGTTCCTGAATCCTTGTCGTGAGACTGCGTATGGTGCTGCCCACATAAATTAACTTGCACAGACAACCAATAATGTAAACCACATACGGTGTGTTGCAGTTAATAAAATGTCTGATCCTGTAGACATGATCCGTATTGGAGCTAAACTCCCTTCGCTTATTCTGACCAAATTGGCATTTATTGCAATTAGTGCACGTGTAAACACCCGTCGGTCCCGGGGGTAACCAAGTCTTTGGAGTGTATCTATTAGTTGTGAAATAGCTCGGGCAGAGTGAGTCATGTAGTGTGCATCCCCTTCTGTACACTATCGTAGGCGTGTTGTCAACAAATGGACGCAGTGTGGGAATGTCCCATAGTAAGTGCCAATGCTTTCTGAATGCTTTAAAGAGTTTGTCACTTAGTACGATGTATTTAGTGTAGAATGCCAATTTCCTTCCAGACTGCACCTTGCTAGAACTCTTATGCCTTACGTCTGTATGTTGTCTTTCAATGTCTCAGTTCTAGGCAAGCATAGTGCTCTCTGTTCAGCTTGTTCCAGTGTTTTTGGGTCATAATCACGGTAGTGGAAATGTTGTTTGATGTCCCCAATATTTTCTCTGAATTTGCTTTCCTCACTACAAATTCACCTGGTTCACACCATTTCTCCATAGGGGATGTCCCTGATGACAGATTTAACATGTGGTCTTGACCCATGCAAGACGCTATTACATGCAGTTTGCTTGCGGTACATGGTGCTTCGCACCACCCCATCTGTGACATGAATGTGTATGTACAGAAAGTCAATATGTTCTTTGTGATAGTCCTTGGTGAGTTTGACATTGTACGGATTATCATTCAGATAGGCTAGGTAGTCAACCAGTTTGTCACTGGGGCCTGCCCAGAGGCAAATGATGTCATCTATGTACCTCCCCCAGAAAAGTATGTACTTGTCCAGGGGGAGGCACCTTTGCCCCAGGCATGCTTCCTCTAATACCAGCCCATGAAGAATCCGGCATAACAGGGAGCAAAGCGGGAACCTATAGTAGTTCCCTGCAGTTGTGGGTACCATTTTTCATCGTGCTTGAAATTGTTTTTAGTGAGGATAAGATCAATCATATCTAAAATCAAGGCATTGAATGCATAATGATCAGCACCATCCTTATCCAGTTAATGGCGTGCGGACATTAAGCCGAAGTCCTTCTGTATACATGTGTACAAACTCACTATGTCGAGTGTGACATATTGCAATTCTTCTGACCACGGAAAATCATTAAATTTGACCAGAATGTCCTTACTGTCTTTGAGGTAGGCTGGGAGATTCATTACATGTCTCTGCAAAGTAATATTCACAAACTCCGATAATTTTTCCGTGCACCCCAGAGATTATGGTCCCCCGGTGGAAAGTCCCCCCTTTATGCACTTTTGGCAGAATGTATATGGATGGGAATCTGGCATTTTGTATGCAGGTATCTCCACTCACCATCTGTCAGCAGGCATTCGTCCCTCCATTCACATAATCTGGAATTGATAGTGGCAGTGAACTCCAACATCGGGTTTGACCTTATCAACTCATAGCATTGTTGATCACTCAGTTGACGGGAGATCTCACACATATAGTCAGCCCAACCCATAATTACAACGTTACCGCCTTTATCGGCCTCCATTATCACAAATGTTGCATAATTTTGTAGCCTACTTAAAGCCTTTCTCTCTTCCCCTGACAGATTGAATTTAGGTTGGGGACTAAATTTGTTCGGGATCTACATCAATCGCAATTCCTGTGTCATCCTCTCACCGAATTCATCAATATTCGAATGATAACCGCCATGCGGAACAAACCAAGATTTGCACATCAGCCCATCAACAGAATTTCTCGCATTTCAATCACATCATCATTTTCCATAGATAACAGATTTTGCACAGCATGTATGTCCCCAATGGTTTGTAATGCAGGCAGTATTTTATGGACATTGGAGACAGGCTTGTGTACTTGCTGTGAAAAGTGTTCTTTTAATTTGAGTACACGTACAAAATTAACCAAATCAATATGAACATCAACCAAATCCCCCACCCATTGTGTAGGACAGAACCCAAGACCCCTTTTTAGAATGTTTATTTCATGTTTATCTAATGTTCTGACACAAATATTGATGATCTGGAGATCCATTTCCATAGGTGTAGATTCTTCAAAGTGAGCAATGTGAGTCTGAGTGTCAAGTCCAAGTTGGTCTGCACTGGTACTAACAGGACCCGCTATATCTAGTTTTTCTTTGAGCGGGTTAGCATGGCATGGCTGTCTGATTTCCCTTTTCCTCCTTCTCCCACCTTGCCTTGTCTTCTTGGTCCCTTTTTGCGCTGTCTGTCGCCTATGAGCAGTCTCTCTAGTTCCCTCTGAAAGTTGGAGGCCCCTTCCCCATAAGGGGTATCTGACTGAGCAGTATTGCAGGCGGTACACTTGCTTGAAGCAAGTGAGATACTGCTTGCTGTTATAATCTCAAGGTTTTCTTTCCTACCTCTTTTTCTGTCCTCTAGATTATTGGTAGGGTTGTCATATTTTTTCGTGAAAGTTTAGATTCAACAATCCCTATAATTGCGATCGTCTTTTTTGATTTTGCGCATGTTTTTGTCCCGAAGGTATTGCTGATGGTCTTCAATCACCTTGTTTAAAATAACATAATTCTTCTCTTTTAGCACCTTACAATCCATGGTCTCAATTTGTTTCTCCAAACCCTCTATTGCTGTAGTTTTAGCCCCTTTTCATTTGCATGCTTAATTAAAATGTTCATCATGGGGAACGCTGCCCCCTCCAGATTGTGTTCTCAGTCCCCAAGCAGCTCTTCACTCAGATCTTCGAAAGTTGGAAAAATAAGAATTCATAGGCCCCTAGGGATCTTTTTATTATCCATGTATTGCTGCAGGGTGACACCGTCCCACCAATGGGCAAGCTCCTGTGTTTTTCAACCGTTCTAACTTGATAAAGCATGCACGTAACCCAGAGAACAACATTGTCCCAATAAAGTGTGCCACTGGGTCTTATTGTGCATGGAAAGTTTCAGAGAGATCCGTCAAGTGGGGGCTGAAAAAACGTTTTTATTTTTTTAAAGTGAATTTCCCATTTAAATTCCCATTGGGAATTTTAACACGACTGCAGCCTGAACTACTGAAAGGAATTATACCAAATTTGGCAGAAACGTAGCTCCTAGTCCAGAAAGAGCACTTTATTGTTAATTGGTGTAAATCCTATCAGTAATTTTGGGGATATAAAGGAAAATCCAAATTTGTGTATCGAGGGTCGCAAATACTTCGGGGCCGATTCACAGAACTAATGTGAGACAAAATCCTAAACTTACTAGTTTTTAGTAGCAGTAAAGTTAGGAATTTGTCTTAAGTTTGACTTAAGACAAACTTAAGACAGACTTAAGACAGACTTAAGACAGACTTAAGACAAAATCCTAACTTTACTACTACTAAATGCCTTCTGTGAATACCAAAAGCAGTAAGTTTAGGATTTTGTCTTAGATTACTTCTGTGAATTGGGCCCTTCATGAAGGGTTCTGATTGGCTGTAAGCACTTCAACTAGGAAGTGGTGGCAGCCACCTTGATACACACACACACACACACACATATATATATTATCTACTGGCGGTCGCCAGTAGATAGTTATAGTTAGGACCGTGTTTCCATAGGAAATCTGAAAATTCTATTTTGAATAACTTTGGCGCCAGTCGACGAATCTTCGCGAAATTTTCAAAACTAATAGGGCGCTCTGCTCAACTCCTACCCTGAAAGTCTCGGGGGGATTCATCAAGCGGGGGCCGAGAAAAAAGGGGGTTCCCAAAACGCGTTTTCCCCATGCATTTTCCCATAGGACCTTTAGTCGAAGGTACAGCCCGAACGGCTGAATAGAATTACTTGAAATTTGGCAGAGAGGTAGTCCTCAGGTCAGGCATGTGCCTTTTGCATATATGGAGTCAATCTGTTCAGTAGTTCCTGAGAAAATTGCAGTTAAAAGCACATACATATCTATAGCCGCGCACCGTGCGCGCACCGTGCGAGCACCCTAACGTGCGCGAGCGTAATTCTGATTGGTGGTTACATGTTAGTCAACGTTCGAATCGGTCGAAATCAGGAAGTGTCGGCTGACATTTTTTTTGTTTTCAGTGCGAGAGTGAAAAAGGAAGGTGGCGAACGTGAAAAGGGGGCAGGGTAGAGAGTTCCTGACCCCCTAGCCTTTGTCAGGGGGTCCCTGAAGGACCCCGAAGGCAGAAACATTTTTTTAAATTTTTTTTAAAAACATCGCGGGGGTGCGCGCACCGTGCGTGCGCGATGAAAAACCAAAGAAAAAAAATTCATACGTAGTTTATTGTAAAATAAATCTATAAAAAAAATAATAATACATACAGAACTTAGCATTTTAAAAACCGTACAAATTCACTGAAAAAACCATAGGTTTCACACACGTTAAAGTTTGGAATTTGCATTTAAAAAACCTTGCAAATTCACTTAAAAAGCCATAGGTTTCACACATGTTATAGTTAAGTGGATATTTAACTCTTAAAAAACCAATGAAATTCCACCGTTATAGTTAGTTCAGATAACTATAACTCGCGTGACCGCACTCTATCACAAGGATGATGTCCTCATTGATGTCATGAGTGATGCCACTGACCATGTCATGAGTGATGTAATATGTGACGTCATGATCATGATTGCGGGCGCGCGAGCTATAGTTATCTGAACTAACTATAACGGGGGAATTTAATTGGTTTTTTACGAGTGAAATATCCACCTAACTATAACATGTGTGAAACCTATGGTTTTTTAAGTGAATTTATATATATATATATATATATATATATATATATATATATATATATATATATATTATATATATATATACATTATCTACTGGCGGTCGCCAGTAGATAGTTATAGTTAGGACCGTGTTTCCATAGGAAATACGCAACATTCTATTTGGAATAACATTGGCGCCGGTTGACGAATCCTCGCGAAATTTTCAAAATAGGTGGGGCGCTCCCTGAAAGTCTCGGGGGGATTCGTCAAGCGGGGGCTGAGAAAAAAGGGGGGTCCCAAAATGCGTTTTCCCCATGCTATTTTCCATAGGGACCTTTAGTCCAAGGTACAGCCCGAACGGCTGAACAGAATTACTTGAAATTTGGCAGAGAGGTAGTCCTCAGGTCAGGGAAGTGCCTTTTGCAGGTCTGGTGTCAATCTGTTCAGTAGTTCCTGAGAAAATCAAAAGTAAAATCATATACATATGTGGGTGGAGCCTAACCACACATCTCATCCTGAGATCTGATTGGCTGTCAGCACTTCATCCAAGAAGTGTTGGCAGCCATCTTGGGACCAATATACATGCTAGCACCTCATTAAAAAGCATTGCAGTTAATAGAAGGTTTTAAGACTTTAGTTACATTATAAATCATTTGTTGATGGTACCATACTCATTTTAGGAATTCTGGTATGTTCTAAGGTGATTTCACCATGTGAAAAAGCCTTCTGCTGGGATATCATGATTGAGAGAAAAATATTTTCTCATGCTTTTCCCACAGAGGTTTGGAAGGTGATCTATAAGCTAAACTGAGAGCTTATTTTCTGTAAATTCACATTATCTTTCTCAGTAATGTGAGAATGAAGTCTGCCATTCTCAGTAAAACATGTACATCCAACAAGGGCAGAGACTGTCAGTTGATGCCTTTGTGTTCTACTGCAGCTTCCCAGAGTGTTCCAAAGAACAACTAGAGCGCTAACAGTCCTACTTATGATAAACATATGGCACACCTGAAGCCATCTTGCTTGGATTAAAGTGGTAACTCTTAAAACATATAATTTAAAAAGGAACAAAATGAGGGGGTTCATTTTTCCATAAAAAGTATGATTAGTGCTGCAGAAAGAAAAATTAGGGCACATTTTGAGTGACTTCTCAAATCCTCTTCTATTTCATTAAAAAATTCTGACATGCAGACTGAAACATGCACTTTCAATACCAGCAGCAGTTTTCCCTGGTGAGCAGTAGCTTTACTACAGTGATCTAATGAGCAAAAAGAGTGCTAACATTCTGAATTTATGGCAAATGTGTGACACATCTGAATGCCTTCTTGATGGAATCAAAGTAAAAAACTGAAAGTATTTCCTACTGAGTAGACTGCAGTAAATGAGGAAATTAGGAAACTTCATAACAAATAAGTCTCCCAAGATGGCCACCAGAGACAAAAGAGCCCAAATGTAGCCCAAATATCACCCAGATGTAGCCCAAGTATAGCCCAATGACAGAATGTCCCAGAGTGTTCTTAAAAACAACTAGAGCGCTTACTGTCTTCATTATGACAAAAGTATGGCACACCTAAAGCCATCTTGATTGGAATAAACTGGTAACACTTAAAACATTTAATTTAAAAAGGAACACAATGAGGGGGTTCATTTTGCCATAGAAATTATGATTAATGCTGAAGAAAGAAAATGAGGGCACATTTTGAGTGACTTCTCAAATCCTCTTCTATTTCATTAAAAAATTCTGACATGCAGACTGAAACATGCACTTTTAATACCAGGAGCAGACTTCCATGGTGAACAGTAGTTTTACTACAGTGATCTAATGAGCAACTAGAGTGCTAACATTCAGAATTTATGGCAAATGTGTGACATATCTGAATACCTTCATGATGGAATCAAAGTAAAAAACTGAAAGCATTTCCTACTGAGGAGACTGCAGTAAATGAGGAAATTAGGAAACTTCATAACAAATAAATATCCCAAGATGGCCACCGGAGACAAAAGAGCCCAAATGTAGCAAAAAATCACCCATATGTAGCCCAAATATAGCCCAATGACAGAAGTGTGCAAAACACTTATTATTTTGTGTTTGTGCAGTGTTATATAGTGCAGATTTGTCAGGTATTGGAGTGCTTTACATGAGCATTGGTTACATCACACAAGAACAAATTCATTTTGGTTGTAGACATGAAGAGACTAAGTGATTTGACCAGAATCACAGAATGTCGAGCTGAAGCAGAAACTCCAACCTGGTTCCCCAGTTGCAAAGTCTGCAGTTCTGGAAGTAACACCACATCCTCTCCGCTAAGTGCAACATTTAATCAAGTGGTCAACTGGATAAAAAAACATAAAGATAACAAATAATTTAAAAGTGCTTTGTCGCTATTTGAAAACTCAGAAAATATGTCCTTATTTTAGTCTTTTAGAGCACTAACCATAATCTTGATGCCAATAAGACCCTCTCATTAATGTAATTTCTAAAGGAAAAGCTCTAGGTATTACAGTTTTGATTACATCAAGATGACGTCAGGCGTTCCACACTTTTGTAATAAATATAGAATGTTAGCAATCTAGTTGTTCATTAGGATACTGTTGAGAGGCAGAGGCCAGGGGCACGGACTCTGAAAATTGAAGGCAGGTAGGAGGGTGCAAAGGCAACAATTTAACCACACTGAGCAGGCAGAAAGGGCCGTGGCAGCACAACAGACTATGGAGGGCAGTGGAAAGGGGGGCAGGGGCAACAAACCAACAATACAGGACTTGCAAGAGAGGCTGTGGCAATGTAATAGACCATTGTGGGCAGAAGGAAGAGGCAATGGTAGTACAACCATACATGCCAACAGACACGATTCAGCCAGGAAACGTCCAATGTTTTTAAGCTCAAATGGGCTTTATTTGATCTGTCTCCTGTCGACAATCTCCTCTTTTTAAATGTAACTCAAAGGGGAAAATCAATACCCCAGTTTTTTTTCAAAATCTCCCTCTTACCAAGTTCAAAATGTTCGCAAGTATGGTACATTGGATCATGGAAGGAAATGGGGTAGGGACAGGGACTTGGATAACAGAGGACAGGAGGGACATGGAGAGGTGCACCAAACTGACCCTGCAGGGCAGGCATCAGGGTTTGCAGCAGCACAATACACCACACAGGGCATGCGGGACGGGAGTGCAGCACAACAATCCATAGAAAGCAAGAGGGAGGGGACAGGACCATGCACATGGACAACAGAGAACAGAGGGGCAAGAGGCAATGGTAGCTAGCTGACCATAATGGACAGACAGGAGAGAAAGCTGCAGCATAACAGACCATAAAGGGCAGGAGGGACGGATTAGGGGTATTACAATGGAACAGCCAAGCCAGGAGGGAGGGAGTAGGGATCTGCACATGTAAAGAGAGGGCTGGGGGCAAGGGGGCAGGGCAGGAGCAGCAAGATAGCCATGGAGGTCAGGCAGGATGGGCACTAGAAGCAAGACACACCATGAAGAGCAACACTGAGACTGTGATGGCATACACACAGACTATGGAGGGAAGGTGGGAGGGGGTCAGGGGCAGCTAACTGACCACACAGGGAAGGTGGGAGGGGCCATGGCAGCACAGAAGACCATGCATGGCAAGTGGGAGGGTTAGTGGCAGCACAATGGCTATGATGGGCAAGAAGGAGGGTGCAGGGGCATGCACAAAGGACGATGGAGGATGGAAGGAAGGGTCAGGACCTGTGCACAGACAAGAAAGTTCAGGGGAAGGGGCCTCACAACAGACCGCACGGGGCAGGCAGGAGGAGCAGTTGCAGCACAACAGACCAGGGAGGGCAGAAGGGTGTGGCAGTACAATGGACCATGTAGGACAGGAGGAAGAGGATAGGGGCATGGCATGTGGACAGGCAGGGTGGAGGTGGCAGGGACAGGTTACAGTCATCTGACAATGCTAGGCAGGTGGGAGGGGAGTGGCAGCTCAACAGAACACTCAGAGTAGATAGGAGTGGCAGGTCCATGGGACATGGTGGGCAAAAAGGATGGAGCAGGGGCATGCACAAAGACATCGGAGGACAGGGGGAAGGAGAATAGGGGCAGCAAGCTAAGCACAGAGTTTAAGCAGGAGGTCAATGATGGGGCATAGAATTGGGCAATGGAGGGCAGGAGGAGTGGACTGGTACATCATACTAAATTGAGGGCAGTGGCAGCACATCAAACCATGCATGGCAGGAGGGAGGAGGCTAGTCCATGGATTCACACAACAGAGGATAGGGAGGAGGGGGATGGGGCAGCAAGCTGACTGTTCAGAGAAGGCGGGTATTAGGATCTTTATTGTTTTTAAAACGTGTGTCTGTGCGAACTACTTAAAATATGAACAAGTATGCAGCATAATCTCACTTTTATTCAGGAAGAAGAGGACGTTTGTGACTGTGACTCCGGGCTCACTTGGCAGAAACACCCCCTGACCCTCCACCCCCTATCGCAAAATGTAATGCCCGTGAAAAGGGTAGGTGAACACAGTGTTATATAGAACATAGTCCTGAGAGCACGATTGAAAATGAAAACTAGATATAGTGTATGGTATAAACTATGCATCAAAAAGTGTGATATAAGATGAACCGGGCGTGAAATATAATATGCAATACATTGTGCGCAGTTACGGATTCACTGGAGAGCGCGAGATAGCACAGGCACAAGTGCGTGCTATGCGCCTTGGAGTGTAATATGCACAGGGCAGTGTTGTGTAACCTAACTAGTCTCTAAAGTTGTAATATAAAATATGTGCTGGGGAGTGTAACGTTGCATATGCACTGTGACAAAGATATGGATCCCAGATTGTAATATGTATGGCATAGCACTGTGCGTTATAGCATAGGCATCGAGGAAGGCACGTTAGATGGGGCAATATAACCCGTGCGAAGACAAGCGTGGCATGACATATTAAAGGGGTGGTGTTACAGTGCACATGGGCTAGAGAGTGTCATAGCATATGCACTAGCTAGTGGAATACAACACAGAGGTGTGTGGCACTCAGCAGGCAATGGTGGGTGTAACACAGCATTGGGCTCTGCCAGGAGCGCGCTGTGACTCTCAAGTGATGTTCGTACCCTTTCCAGAGAGTAAAATAAAAAGTATTACACATCCGGCAGTGGATGTGTGTTTTATTAACCGTGAGGGGGGTTTCTTGCATAGTTTTGGTCGAATTTTTGTCGAATCCCCTTTGAATGCCTTGGTGGGCATGTGTATTAAATGTGCCCGTCAATAGCTACCCATGTTTGTATAAATAAACGACAAGGGTGTCTACCGGGATTTGGCACGGTAGGGCATCAGACATGTCAGAGCTTCACTAGTGGTGTAAATACATTCCACGTGGATTCATTGTATGCATAGTCGCCTTTTAATGAATATCATGCAAATCGTCATGGTGATAGGTATGTACGGTTTGTCCAGCATGTCCTAGGTGTGTCTATAAATATATATTTTTTAAAAATAATAAAAAACAGTGGCCGGCCCTGGGGATTGGGGTCAAAAAAATATCATTAGGAGACAGGCCCTGGGGGATGGGGTCATCAGGGCAAATAAATTAGAATAAGAAGGGGAACCACACAGCCCCCCTTCTTAAAAAATTAAAATAAATAAAAGAAAGGCATCGTGCCGGAGGCCACGCCCCCTCCTTGCAGCACTCTGCAAACGCGCCCCCTGGCGAATTGTAAGTTGGGGAATTAATTCCTCTTCAATACTGAGGGTCCCTGAGGGCCAACTAGCCCAACAGGCATCTCCAGTATGCGCCAGGGAGATGCGCTGCAGACAGGTGTTCTGAGGCCAAGCCCCTTTTTACACCTCTCTGCAACGCAGCTCTGTGGCGCTTACTGGAGGTACCTAGTGGTCTAGTTTGACCCTAGGGACCCTTAGGATTCAAGGGGGCTTAATCTCTCAACTTAGAACAGCCACAGGGCGCGTTTACACAGTGGTGAAGGGAGGGGACGGGGCCTGAGGTGACGTGTGCAAACACGCACTATGGCACGTTTTAAATTGGGGATATAATTTCCCTTCAATACTGAGGGCCCCTGGGGGCTAACTAGCCCACCAAGTGCTTCCAGTAAGCGCCACTGAGCTGCATTGCAGAGAGGTGGTCCAGGCCGTGCCCCTTTTTACACCTCTCTGCAAAGCAGCTCTGTGGCGCTTACTGGAGGTACCTAGTGGTCTAGTTTGACCCTAGGGACCCTTAGGATTCAAGGGGGCTTAATCTCTCAACTTAGAACAGCCACAGGGCGCGTTTACACAGTGGTGAAGGGAGGGGACGGGGCCTGAGGTGACGTGTGCAAACACGCACTATGGCACGTTTTAAATTGGGGATATAATTTCCCTTCAATACTGAGGGCCCCTGGGGGCTAACTAGCCCACCAAGTGCTTCCAGTAAGCGCCACTGAGCTGCATTGCAGAGAGGTGGTCCAGGCCGTGCCACTTTTTACACCTCTCTGCAACGCAGCTCTGTGGCACTTACTGGAGGTACCTAGTGGGCTAGTTGGACCCTAGGGACCCTCAGGATTCAAATGAACTTAATCTCCCAACTAAAAACGGACACAGGGCATGTTTACACAGTGGTGAAGGGAGGGGACGGGGCCTGAGTTAACGTGTGCAAAAACGCCCTGTGGCCTGTTTTAAGAGGTAGTTTTAATCCCCTGCCCTATTATATACTAGGGACTTACAGAGGAGGTCATGCTAATCACAGGGGGTCCCCAACGCAAAATGTTCCCTAGTGTATGTAGGTGTTTTCACTGTATTCTAAGTATCTTTTAACATAGCACTGGCTCTAGGACTGGTTAGTCAGACTCAGTTACCACCAGTATCCGTCTGAAAAAGTTGAGGGTACAGGATGATTTTGCAACAAGGCTTCTTTCTGCTCTTCTTTTTGTTCTTTCTGCACGTTATCCTTCTTCCTGCACTTTTCTTCGTCTTTGAGGACTTCTGTTGCTTCTTTCTGCACTTCTTTTTTTTCTTTCTGTGCATTTTATCTTCTTTCTTCACATGTCCTATCTCTGTAGGCATAGTTAGAAATTAGCATCTAAAAAACCTTTGAAATTCACAGAAAAAACCATAGGTTTCAGGCACGTTATAGTTAGGAATTAGCATTTAAAAAACCTCAGAAATTCACTGAAAAAACCAAAGGTTTCAGGGGTGTTATAGTTAGCTGGACTTTTCACTTGTACAAAACCATTGAAATTCCCCCGTTATAGTTAGTTCAGCTAAATATAACTCGTGCGCCCGCAATGCACTGCTGATGACGTCACATATTACATCACTCATGACATGGTCAGTGACATCACTCATGACATCACTGATGACATCTCAAATGACATCACTGATGACATCACTGATAACATCATCCTTGTGATAGAGTGGCAGACCTCCTCTCACCCTAATATAACCTTTGATACACACATTCAAAAATAGAGACTAACATTTTCAAAACAATGGACATACCAATACCAGTTACAACAACCTCTTCAGTAATTCTAAGATCCACATACACATCCACTCATTCACCAACAATCCTATACAGTCACTCATACATGTACTCACTCATCATATGTACTCATACACCTATACATCCTGTTACACAATGCCACTCATCCATAGAGTTACTCACACACATACTCACTCATGCTAATAAAGAATCAAACATACATTTACTTGCATATACAGTTATACACACACCACCACACTTACTTCTACGGAAACTTACACATACTTAGTCTTTTAAACAATCACTTATAGAAACACATACTTATTCATACAGGAACTCTTTCAATCTCTCACTCTCACATATACTCACTTATATACACCAATAGTCACATATACTAGCTTAAAACATATGTAGTTACTCATAAAGACACTATTGAGACAGTCATTCACTCACTAACACACCCATACACACACTCATCCACCCATACAGTCCTGCACACATGCTGTCTTCAACACATACAAACAGTGAGTCACTCATTCATGCACCTATGCACTACGTAATACCCCCCACCGAACCATGCAGACACTCAGACTGATACTCAAAAAACCAACTAATAACCTATATAGACACCCATGTAGCTACTCACCAACCCATGCAGCCACTTATACACAAAGTGAGAGACTGATACAGATATTTACATATTTAAACATTACTCACTAAGCCATGTATTCACTATGATACACCTAATCAGTCAGTTACACAATCAATTTTTCAAAAACAAATCATCCATTTAGACACTTACATACCCATGTATTCTTCCATCGACCTTGAGATATACATATATAAAACATATTTAATTTTCAGAAAAACACACATTCACTGGATGATGTCATCAGTGATGTCATCAGTGATGTCATTTGAGATGTCATCAGTGATGTCATGAGTGATGTCACTGACCATGTCATGAGTGATGTAATATGTGACGTCATCAGCAGTGCATTGCGGGCGCGCGAGTTATAGTTAGCTGAACTAACTATAACGGGGGAATTTCAATGGTTTTGTACAAGTGAAAAGTCCAGCTAACTATAACACCCCTGAAACCTATGGTTTTTTCAGTGAATTTCTGAGGTTTTTTAAATGCTAATTCCTAACTATAACGTGCCTGAAACCTATGTTTTTTTCTGTGAATTATATATATATATATATATATATATATATATATATATATATATATATATATATATATATATATAGAGAGAGAGAGAGAGAGAGAGAGAGAGGGGGGGGTGCGTGAGGTCCTACTCCCACTTTAAAGAAAGTATTTGGAACCAGGGAGATGATGGTCCCTGGGGTCCACGTGGCCCTCCGCTTAATTTTTAAGGTAGTCCTGGGGAGTTGGTGGTCCCTGGGGCATATGAAAGCTCCAAGGGTGTTTCGTTCAGTCCCTTTCCTTTGATTTGAATCAAGCCCTGGTGTGGTGGCGGTCCCCAGGGCTCTTAAAGGTCAACGGAAGGGGGTCCCTGTGGCCCCCATACTTAATGTCAGTAAAGCCCTGGGGTGGTCCACGGGGTCACAAGAGCCAAAAAAGAGGCAAAAAACCAAACAGATAAAACAAAACAGAGGGCTGAAAAATGAGCTTGAAAGGCAAAACAGAGGGCAGAAAACGAGCAGAAAAGACAAAACAAAGGGCAGAAAAAATGAGCAGGAATGGCAAAACAGAGAGCACTCATACACACACACACAGTCACAAATACATTCAGAGACTCACGCACCCACTCACAGACCCACTCAGAGACTCATGCACCCACTCACGGACCCACTCAAACACTCATACACCTATTCACAGACTCACTTAGACACTCACGCACCCACTCACAGACCCATACAGAGACTCACGCACCCACTCACAGACCCACTCAGACTCATGCACCCACTCACAGACGAACTTAGAGACTCATGCACTCACTCACAGACCCAATGATTGTTATACCCCAGCACACGTAAATTCAAATCATAGTTTTTCAGATGTTATTCACACATAAAACAGTAGATCAATCTGTCGATTTTCTCTTCCTTTAATCAATCTTCAAGTTTTCAGTAAGTAAAACGTTCTTAAGCCAACACGTGTTTTGTCGCCTCAGTAATTTTGTACATGCAACTTGTTCACGGCTGAACGGTAATACTGTATTGCAGTTTCCAATGTGGCGATAATTCCAGGCCACAGTAATCCTGTGGCATGGGGTGTACTCCAAAAATGTATTATTAAGCTCTGCTGGGCAAATACAAGTTTACTTTGTTTTCTCTGTGTATAGGCTCCCGAATTTGAGAGAAGTGTGCCGCTGTTCCGCGTATTAGTCCCCACGCCGGACTCCTCAAGGCGGGTGGTTCTCCCTAACCCTTCAGCACCGTCACCACTCAGAACCTCCCCGTACAAATATCTAGAGAAACCACCTATTGGCGCCTATACCCTATTACCCATACCACCTAACCTCGCTTTAAAACACACTCACAGACCCATTCAGAGACTCATTCACCCACCCTTTTTTTGTATATATTTTTTATTGAATTTTTTAAAGATTCTCTTTTTCATTTCTGACAGCTAAAACAGTTTGCTACTACATGTGTGACAAAATCTATAGCTTACTTAATCTTGACATTGTGCTTTCCATGCGTTTCTGATGAGGGTATAATCATATGTTAAAATGTACATTTTACATTTGTCTTGCCACTGCATGCACGACTCACTTCCCAGCTTGTAGAAATGGGTATTTTCCTGAGGCCCATAGTTTCCTCACATCGAATCGCTATTCCCTCAGCTCTGGCCCATGCGAGGGTAGAGTGCCTCCATGCTTGTATATGCGGGGGATCAGGTGCCTTCCATCGTTTTGGGATTACCCTATTAGCTGTCACCATGCCCAGGTCTAGGAATTTGGAGGTGACTTTAGTGTTTCGTGTCCTACAGAATATGTGTAGCAGGTATGCCGGCCAATCAAAGGGTATCTCTCTCTTGGTGCAGGCGGACTCATGCATCCACTCTTAGACCTACTGAGACACTCATGCACTCACTCATAGACCCACTCAGAGACTCACACACCCACTCACAGACACACTCCGAGACTTGCACACTCACTCAAAGACACACTCAGAAACTCCTGCACTCACTCACAGACCTACACACAGACTCTTGCACTCACTCACAGACTCATGCACTCACAGACACACTGAGAGATTCATGTACTAACTCACACACCCATTCATAGACTCACACACCCACAGACTAATCACACACTCATGGAGGCACTCTCAAACCCACTCAGACACTCATGCACCAACTCAGACACCCACTCAGACACTCAATATACCCACTCACAGACCCCTCAGACACTTACGCACCCATTCACAAACCCAGTGAGAAACTTATGCATCATCTCCCAGAATGTCTCAGACACTCACACACCCACTCACAAACATATCAACACAATCTCACATTCACTCACACACCCACTGAGACACTCATGCACTCACTCACACACACACTTGTTACAGGACAGAGTTAGGAAATCAAATTTAAAAAAAACCTTTGAAACTCACTTAAGAAATCAAAGGTTAGAGGGACAGTATAGTTAGGAAATAGAATTACATTTTTTTTAGAAATCCACCGAAAAAACCTTTGGATTATAGATATATGTAGATATAGATAGATATGTGTGTGTGTGTGTGTGTGTGGTTGTGCGTGTGTGTGTGTGTGTATATATATATATATATACAAATATATAGTATTACAAAATGTGTATATTAAATTATATTACAATTATTTTTTATTTTATTAGATTTACTACTGTGAAAAGCATACACATACAAACACACACACACACACACATATAAACCTATCTATATATAAATATATTTATTTAATTAAAACATAAAAAATATTAAAAAATAATTTACAAAATGATAAATAAATTATCAAATAAACAAAATATAAAGATTGTAAAAAAACATTTACTAAAAATATATCAAAAGTGTTAAAAAATATTAAAAACATATAAAATTAAATATAAAGATGACAATAAAAATATATAAGTAACCAATATTAGGAAAATTATTGGAGTCTGAAAACGGGAAACAGCGTTTACAACACTGTTTCCACAGTGCATGGCTTAA
Source organism: Triturus cristatus (assembly GCF_964204655.1). Lineage (NCBI taxonomy): Eukaryota > Metazoa > Chordata > Amphibia > Caudata > Salamandridae > Triturus > Triturus cristatus. The sequence goes on along the minus strand of NC_140587.1, from coordinate 309,896,375 downwards.
CAACGCGGTTGTTACAACGACCACGTTGTTACTATGCATGACATTCCATCGCAAGTCGTAACAACGACTTGCTGTAGGGGGAGTGCTACACCAGGGAATGTGTTGGATTTTAAATCCAACACATTCCCTGCTGTTGCACAAACTGGAGTAGGAATAGTAATGAATACTATTCCTAAGTCCAGTCCGCCCCCTGCAGCAATTCGTTATTACGACTTGCCATGTAATGGCACGCGCGGTAACAACGTGATCCTTGTAACAACCGTGTTGTAAAGCCATGCGTGGTGAATGTATGCGTAGTAACGTCATACACTCTCTGAGAACATTAGATATACTATTCACACTCAAGTTTATGCACCAGTAGGGAAAGTGAAGGACTTAGAAGGCATTAGATTTACTATTCCCACTCCAAACAGCGCAACAGCAGGCAAAGTGTTGAACTTCAGAGTGATTAGATGAACTATTCCCACTCTAAACAAAGCAATGTAGGGAAATTGTTAGTCTTTGAAGGGTTCATATTTACTATTACTACTCCAATCAATGCAAAAGTAAGACAAGTGTTGGACTTCAGAGGGGTTACATTTATTATTCCCACTCCAGTCTAAGCAGCATAAGGGAAAGCACTAAACTTTGAAGGGGTTACATTTACTATTCCTACTCCAGTCATTACAAAGGTAGCAAAAGTGTTAGACTTCGAAGAGGTTAGATTTACTATTCCAACTCCAAACATCACAATAGCAGGGAAAGTGTTGGACTTCAGAGGGGTTAGACAACTTCACCACCCGCCACATTAGGATGGCGGGCAGTGTGATGGCAGTTGGAAACACTGACCGCCACTCATCCAACAGGCTCGTTCAGCCCACCGGTGTGGAGAAGGGCCTTGCAATCCCTACAATGGCAGCAGTGCCTGTCAGGCACGGCCGTTGGGATTACGATGTCCCTCCTCACCAGCCTTATCATGGCAGAAAGGGACATTGGGGACATGTAGCAGGACCCCTTACCCGCCTGGCACTTTACTTTGGGTATTTTGGGGCACCTATGATGCCCCCCAACATATCACAGCACTATGTGGCAGGCACCGCATGGTGCCTGCCACGTGGTGCAGGGATATGTTTCCTGTCCATTTTTTGGATTGCCGTGGGTGCTGCAGCAGGTAGATGGACAGTGCGGCCACCTTGGAGGCGGTCACATTGTAATTTGGTTGACAGGACATGTCGGCGGTCACGTTGTCCGATAGGTTGGTGGTCTGACGTGAGTCCACCTGCCATTCTAATCAGGTCCTAAATTATTACTAACTTATTACTCTATACTCCTACAAACACAGCAACCCACACCTAAAATATAACAAAAATCTATAAGTATTAGACAGTTGACAGAATTAGTTAAATAATTAATTGACAATTAATTTATTATTACTTAATTAACTCCTGACCCTGTAGCCCTGCAAACGTATCAACCCGCACCTAAAGTATAACTAAAATATAAAAGTATTACACAATTAATAATCAATCATGTAATGAATTCTGAATAATAAATAGCTGTTGATTAACTATTACTTGATTAACTTCCCACCCCACACCTGAGCTAAAATTGATCAGTATTGCATGATTTAAATAGTTAATATCAGTCACATAATTGATTAAAAAGTATCATTTTACTAATAATTACTTAATTAAAATCTTATCCCTTGCCCCCCCTAAAAACACAATAACCAGCTACAACACTAGAAATTAATAATAAAAATTAATTTAAAAATTCTAAATCACTTAGACTCACTAACTATATTTAAAAATAAATAATAACAATTATACAAACAATAGTAACACCAAATGATATATGAACTAATACACATTGAAATAATTCCAAAACTATAATTCTTACAACTATATTACTGAAAATGACATTAAACTTGTGATATTGTTAAAAATTATATCACTTACCTAAGAAAACAATATTCTTGCCTCTCAAAATTTTATTTCCAATAATTTTGTATCTCGATATTTACAACTCAATATTTTGTTCAAACGCCGAAATAATCAGTGCCTGTACACAGATATACAGCTTTACTGATAAAAGTATACAGCACGCAAACGATAATGTGTGGAAATGCCATTACATAGTGTATTGATTTGTTTTGATTTTACTAAAATATTTGCTTCCACCGCACTTTAGGATTACAAAAAAAATTGCTTTATTTGTGCTTTCCTATTTCTGATATATTTCGAAATATCTTCACAGTTCATTTACAGTAATTTAGATTTTGTTGTGTGCTAGAAAAAAAGTTATTCCTTTGACAGCAAGATTGTCAGATATCCATTCACAGCAAGATTGTAACATAAAACCTATAATTTTGAAGTCAGAGAAAGAAAAGTAAACACCAATCTCTCTTGGAAATTAGAGCTTGACTTTTGACCTCTTTCTTTGAATGCACAAAAAATGTGACAAGATAAGAACAAGATTCAAAGACCTGTTTACATAAAGCGAGCACTACTGAAAGAATACAAGTAGCAATCGCAACAGGCGATGCTCCACAGGATGGATTAACTCAAGCTGTACAGTTTACAACAAATAAAGCCTGCACATAGAAAGCAGACAAATGTGGGTTACAAACCCCAAAGCTAATAGTAAGCAATGGGTGAAATGCATTCATAGGGAAGCTTACTGATTGTCCCCAAGATGTCTTCAGCAAACCAGGCAGCTGTGGTGACTGGTAGGCTTCGACCTAAAAAACATTTTGGCATCGCCCAAAGAAAATCAGGGGATGACTCCTGCCCACTTTCACAGCTCCTACTGTGTCTGTATGCTAGCAACTGTCAGACACACACACAGCAGGAGCTGTGAAAGTATCGGAAGCTTTGAAGGCGCCAGGGGTTGTAAACTCTCTGCATTTCCCTGGAGGCTGTTTTTTCAATTAGAACAATCCGCCCGCTCCATTATAGACACTTGCTTTTGGCTCGGGTATATAATACTGGAGCAGGCCATTAATGGTCTATGTAGCCTGCTATGAGGCTACAGTAATGCATATTTGTAATTGGTGTCTATTTATTTTATCCTAGGGGGTCGTTACACTTGCGGACGGACTTCAGTCCGTCCCGCATGGTATCTGGGACTGGGACCACCCACCTACAAGGCAGCCATCCCACAGGGCTAATTACAATGTGACTGCCACCGAGGCAGTCCCAATGCCCATATTTTACATTGCAACGGGTGCTGCTGGCTGCAGCACCCGCCACAATGTAAAAACAGGAAATTTTACATATCCCGGCACTACATGACAGGCACCATGCAGTGTCTGCCACATCGTGCAGGGATACGTGGGGGGGCACCATAGGTGCCCCCAACACCCAAAGAAATGTGACGGGGGAAGGGGGGCCTGCTACAGGCCCCCAGTGTCGAACCCCACCAGCCTTTTCATGATAGGTGAACCGCCATGGGAAGGCTGACGGGGAGGAACATCCTAATCCCTATGGGGGTGCCTGGTAGGCACCGCCACAAATGCAGGGATTGCCAGGCCCTCCGCCGCACCGGCAGGCTCAAGGAGCCCGTCGGATGGGTGGCGGTCTGAGTTTCCAACCGCCATGGAACTGCCAGCAACCATAATGTGACAGGCAGGGAATGGCCTTCAAATGGCGGTGAGACCACCACCGACAGTCTGTCGGTAGCAGTCTCGCCGTCATCGTGATGACTCCCTCAGTTGTGTGTCCTTTCTGTGAGTTGTTAATTTTATTTCTTTTTATATCTCATATGTCGGACTGTTTCTATATTTGCCCTTTAACACCTTGAATTCTGAAATGTAGGCATTGTCAGTGCTACACAAGTATCAAAAATATTAGGAATTAATTATTTCTGAACTTTATATAGCATTAGTCATTTTAACCCCTGTATTGTGTATAAGCACATGTATTTTTAATGAAAGAAATATATTTGCTTTCAGGCGCATATTACAAAATAGTAGTATCTTTTTGTAGGACTTGGCCCTTTTTCCCTCATTTGTTTTCATTTTTCATGTTGATGCAGATTCAGGGAGCCATTTTACCTACCCCTGAAACTTCTGTCTGAGGGCCTGGAGCACAAAATGGTGGCCACCTGTGACATCACCAGCATCCACTGGAACCTGCTAGCACCTTCCAGAACATTCCAGAACCCTGTGACAGTTGGAGGCGGTTTAGAATGTTGGGAAGCTAAGACAGAGAGTTGGCAGTTGGAGCTGGCAGTTGGCACCTGACTGGTGAAGAGTGAGCAGCAGAAACTTGAAGGAGGAAGGAGTGAAGCAGCAGGGGTGGAAACTTGTGCCTGGAGTGGGGTCCATAAACCCACCCTTGATACTAGTCCCTACTGACTGAGCCCAGCCTGGAGCCCTGTGTGGGAAGAAGCCAGAAAAACCATCCTAAGGACCTGGACAGCAGGAACAGGCCTTAGAAACAGAGAACAGCAAGATCCTGACCTGGAAACTGGTTTCCCTGGAGTCCGACGTCGAGTAGCCTGAGACCTGGAGCCCGAGGTGGAGAAGCGGCGCTGACTGGAAAAGCAGACGTCGTACCCGGAGCCGCCAGAGGTCGAGAGAGGGCGCCGTCAGAGGTCGTGAGGAGTACCAGAGGTCGAGGAGGAAGTCACCCGAGGTCGAGTGAGCGGCGTCATCGGAGGAGTGAAGTCCGCCCTCCGGAGTCGTCGGAGACCGAGGTGAGGTGTACCGGAGGTCGGGAGTGAGGATCGCACTCCGGAGCCGCCGGAAGTCGACATCGAGTCAAGGCCGGCCGACGTCATCGAAGTTGAGGTCGCCATCGGACCGGAGCCGCCCGAAGTCGACATCGAGTAAAGACTGCCCGACGCCATCGAATCGGAGTTCGAGATCGAACCGAGGCCGCCGACATCGGAACCGGAACCGCCTACCGGCGTCGTCAAGAACTGACATTGTGCCGAGGCCGCCGACATCGAACCGGAACCGCCTCACGGCGTCGACACGACTCCAGCGGCGTCGGAGCATCAGAAAAAGGGCAGTAAGTGGAGTAGAGGGCGCCTAAGGCCCTGTGGAGACCTGAGAGACTGCTCTAAGGGGCTAGGGAGGTGCTGGAACCAACCTGACTGTGCCAGGGGTGAGCTGGAACTAATCTAGAGAAGTTGTGTGGAGGGAGAGAGCCAGGTCCCTGGTATTCCCCCCTTGATTTACCTCAGTTTAGGCCTCAGCCTTGTCCAAGCCAGGGAGTAGACACCCCCAAGCCTTCCACATCCCCACAAGCTGTGCCTGGGCCAAATCAGCCCTTAGGAATTCAAAAGTGATCTGATTCCATGAGTGTCACTGTCAGCTTTTAAGTATTTATTAGGGGCACTGTATTTATTGTATTTAACCTATTTATTGTTCCACTGTATTTATTGGTCCACAGTATTTATTGATACACAATATTTATTGGTTTACAGTATTTATTGCCTCAGAATATTTAATTGCCTGTATGTATTGCACTTTTATTTATGCCTTCTTTATTTATGATCACCCCTATTTATTGAATCATTAAGCCAGTATTTATTTAACCTGCACTTTCTAAAAAGTTTGTATATTGTGATTGTTATTTATTTTCTCCAATCAGCAACTAAGAGAAAAAGAAGATAAAGAAAGATATTTTCATAAATTTTTACGGTGTAGAGCCATTTTTGGAACGGATGCACGCATGGTTATTGTTTGGGTATGTCGTATGCTTAGCACGGAGCCTGATTCCTGACCACTCGAGCCAAGCTACCACAGTGTGTCCGGAAGACCACCACCACCCTTTCAGAGTGGGAGTGTTTTTCCAACATTAATTGGTGTTCAGTGGTGGGATTGAGCTCTGCCTACGTATACTCAACAATAACTGTGGGTAGTCCATAGGCCTACACCGGGAGTTTTCTCAAAGCGGCCTTCCTAATTGTGGGTTTTTGTTTTTTCCAAATTTACTCTGGTGGTGGGAGGAGGTATTATTAAAGGTACCCCCCTGCATAGTTACTGCACAAAACCTGTCCTCTAACCTGAGTGGGAGAGATGGAGTTTGTACTGGAGAACTTAGAAACGTACACTGTGGCCCAACTCAGGGAGTTTTGCCAGCGGGAGGGGGTGTATTGTCCCCCAGGAGCAAAGAAGGGTGCACTCCAAACCAGCTTAAGGGCTTGGGGGGAGGCACGCCGAGAAAGCAAGGCTGAGGAGGAGGACAGGGATAGAGAGCCCGACAGTGAGGGAGCTGGTTTGTACCAACCGGAGGTGGGGAACCTGTCAGCGGGGCCCAGGACACTTTCCAGGAAGGGCAGCAGTGCCTCTAGCGGTGGCTTGTCTAAAGTGGAGTTAACAGACCGGAGGGAGAAAAGACAGCTCACATGGGACTTAGCAAGGCTGGAAAAAGAGATGGAGGAGAGAAGGATGGCGCACGAGCTTCAGATGAAGGAGTTGGAGCTGCGTGCCCTCCAGATGAGTGTGTCCAGCGAGGACACTGGTGGCAGCATACCGGAAGCTCCACAGGAGCTAGAAGTTTATTTACCCCAGGATGACATCACCAGGGTGTCTGAGGAGGCATTGGGGTGGGAACCTGAAGGGGGTAGTGCAGGGATCTCCCAACCCAGCGAGGTGGGAGAAGTGGCAGATAGCCCAGCTAGGTCCCAGGGAGAGAGGGTTGTAGGGCCTCACGACCTATCTGTAGGAAGGCGTGAGACGGGGAGGTGTCCCGAGGTGCCCCAACCGAAGTCTCAGGGCCTGGAGAGTTCCGCAAGGGAGCCCCAGGTTGGGAGCCTAGGCTGTTCCGATGTGCCCTCCAGTGCAGGGGAGCCCCTAGTGTCAGGAGGACCCAGGGCAACTGTAACCAGCGCGCCTGAGGTTCTGGGGTTGGTCCAGTTTCAGGGTTTAGGTCCTGGGCTGGGATGCCAGGCTCAGGGGTTGCCTGACCTGGCGGGTGGGGCCTCTGTTAACCGGGTCCCCCCGAAATTGACTTCCAGGGGTACTTTTCCCGTTAGGAGGGTGCTGAAATCTGGAAGGGGGTGCAGAGGGAGGAAGGTCTCGCCTCGGGCACCGACTCAGCCTAAGGGTTTAGACCCTAGGTTGAAGGATCAGTTGAGGGGTCAAGGCCCTAGACTGAGGAGGAAGTGTTGGTCTGAGGGTGCCTCGCAGGGTAGGGTGAGGAACCCCAGAAGGAGAGTTAGGGGGAGGAGAGCCTCGCCCCTGAAGGCTGGTCAGCCTAAGGGTGTGAACCCCAGGAGGAAGGACCAGAGGCAGTTTAGGACTGCAAGGAGGAGGACCGGAGTGGTCAACGGGCACTACAGGCCTGGGGCTACTGCCCCCCACTCCGCGAGATCACCCGGGCCAGAGACATCTGGACGGCCCAGGGGCCGGTCCTGGCCACAACTAGCTAGGGAGCCCCAGTGGGGTGGTTTTGTTGGTCCAGGGAGGCTTGTTAGGGAACCATTGGGTTCCAGAGCGGAGGAGAACTTGCGGGTGCTCCTGCCGTTGCGGGCCTGCGTCCACCTTTCCTCGCCCCAAGCAGGGAAGACCATCAAGGCATTGATCGGACTACCCTGGCTTTTGGCTGGAAGGGGGTTATGTAGGACTTGGCCCTTTTTCCCTCATTTGTTTTCATTTTTCATGTTGATGCAGATTCAGGGAGCCATTTTACCTACCCCTGAAACTTCTGTCTGAGGGCCTGGAGCACAAAATGGTGGCCACCTGTGACATCACCAGCATCCACTGGAACCTGCTAGCACCTTCCAGAACATTCCAGAACCCTGTGACAGTTGGAGGCGGTTTAGAATGTTGGGAAGCTAAGACAGAGAGTTGGCAGTTGGAGCTGGCAGTTGGCACCTGACTGGTGAAGAGTGAGCAGCAGAAACTTGAAGGAGGAAGGAGTGAAGCAGCAGGGGTGGAAACTTGTGCCTGGAGTGGGGTCCATAAACCCACCCTTGATACTAGTCCCTACTGACTGAGCCCAGCCTGGAGCCCTGTGTGGGAAGAAGCCAGAAAAACCATCCTAAGGACCTGGACAGCAGGAACAGGCCTTAGAAACAGAGAACAGCAAGATCCTGACCTGGAAACTGGTTTCCCTGGAGTCCGACGTCGAGTAGCCTGAGACCTGGAGCCCGAGGTGGAGAAGCGGCGCTGACTGGAAAAGCAGACGTCGTACCCGGAGCCGCCAGAGGTCGAGAGAGGGCGCCGTCAGAGGTCGTGAGGAGTACCAGAGGTCGAGGAGGAAGTCACCCGAGGTCGAGTGAGCGGCGTCATCGGAGGAGTGAAGTCCGCCCTCCGGAGTCGTCGGAGACCGAGGTGAGGTGTACCGGAGGTCGGGAGTGAGGATCGCACTCCGGAGCCGCCGGAAGTCGACATCGAGTCAAGGCCGGCCGACGTCATCGAAGTTGAGGTCGCCATCGGACCGGAGCCGCCCGAAGTCGACATCGAGTAAAGACTGCCCGACGCCATCGAATCGGAGGTCGAGATCGAACCGAGGCCGCCGACATCGGAACCGGAACCGCCTACCGGCGTCGTCAAGAACTGACATTGTGCCGAGGCCGCCGACATCGAACCGGAACCGCCTCACGGCGTCGACACGACTCCAGCGGCGTCGGAGCATCAGAAAAAGGGCAGTAAGTGGAGTAGAGGGCGCCTAAGGCCCTGTGGAGACCTGAGAGACTGCTCTAAGGGGCTAGGGAGGTGCTGGAACCAACCTGACTGTGCCAGGGGTGAGCTGGAACTAATCTAGAGAAGTTGTGTGGAGGGAGAGAGCCAGGTCCCTGGTATTCCCCCCTTGATTTACCTCAGTTTAGGCCTCAGCCTTGTCCAAGCCAGGGAGTAGACACCCCCAAGCCTTCCACATCCCCACAAGCTGTGCCTGGGCCAAATCAGCCCTTAGGAATTCAAAAGTGATCTGATTCCATGAGTGTCACTGTCAGCTTTTAAGTATTTATTAGGGGCACTGTATTTATTGTATTTAACCTATTTATTGTTCCACTGTATTTATTGGTCCACAGTATTTATTGATGCACAATATTTATTGGTTTACAGTATTTATTGCCTCAGAATATTTAATTGCCTGTATGTATTGCACTTTTATTTATGCCTTCTTTATTTATGATCACCCCTATTTATTGAATCATTAAGCCAGTATTTATTTAACCTGCACTTTCTAAAAAGTTTGTATATTGTGATTGTTATTTATTTTCTCCAATCAGCAACTAAGAGAAAAAGAAGATAAAGAAAGATATTTTCATAAATTTTTACGGTGTAGAGTCGTTTTTGGAACGGATGCACGCATGGTTATTGTTTGGGTATGTCGTATGCTTAGCACGGAGCCTGATTCCTGACCACTCGAGCCAAGCTACCACAGTGTGTCCGGAAGACCACCACCACCCTTTCAGAGTGGGAGTGTTTTTCCAACACTTTTTATTTAAAAAGCAAAGATAATTCCTGTCTCTGAATGTTCCTTATTACTCCTTTTTGTTGAAGTCAGCTGAATAGTCTTGTGAACACAGCCAACAAATGGGTACAGCAAGTTCACCGCAGTTAAATACATATAATCCTGTGGCTTTTGCTTTTCTTACATGAACATTTAAAGATGTCTTTTGGTTGATTCTATCATAATTATGCCATTACTAATTTTACGCCACCCTGATGTCAAAGGCAATTTTAAAATAACATCCCTCCAATATCCGAGGCCTAAAATTTGAGCAATTTATTTAACTAATGGAGACGGGTGTGGTGAAGCTGCTGCAATTGTTAAAATTATTTTTCCTCTAATGTTAATGTATTTCTATGGAAACCCACACCAAAGAAAACATACAGTACGATAGTTTATGGAGTCTAGAATGAGATAGTGCTCTGTCTTAACAGATAATTTTCAGAGTGCATGTGCTATACATTTAAACTTGTAAACGTGTTTGTTATCGGTAAGCATAAGACATATTTTGATGTGTCATGGCAACTAAAGTCTGCCATTCAAACATCACGCAGCACAATTGGTCTTTTCATGAGACATTTAGGGCAGAGGGCTGCAAAAATAGTAAATGATTGTCTAGGTACCGGTGAGCAACTAAAAGGTAAAGGAGGTGAACGAATAAAAGTGATGTGCTCTATTGTAGAAGCACGTGGACTTCTGGACGGTTCACAAATGTAGGGGAAAAAGCTGAAATTAATGGACAAACGCCACATCACAGTAGAAAAGAGAAACACCAGAAGGGAATCCCACTTAATAAAAGAAGTCCAAATATTAAACAAAGCCTCCTTCTGTAATGGACAATTATATGGAAACACCTACTAAAGGACTCCAGGCTCAACTCAAGCCTGTTACTCTTCCCTAACAACTTTCAAACTCATCTATGCAGATCAGATCTTTAAGGCTACGTCGTGTACCTTTTTCCTACAGATGTCGACCCGGATGGTTCATTTTGCTCCTGCCTCGATTGTTGCAGTCGTCATTCTATTTCCTGTTCCATGTGAAGCACTGGATTGCCTGGGGTTTGTACAGTGCAAATGTCTTTTTAAAAAAACAAATTAATGCCACACTCGAACAAAAGTTTGATTCAGCACTTCTCGATAATCCCAAAGCGCCAGACTTCTCCCCAGCCCACTCTCCAGCAGTGGAATCTGTAGGCGCTTGTGTGACTCTATTCTATCATTGTCCCCCACATCAACAGAATACTAAAAGCCTCCACCTTCCACCTTCACTCTGTTACAAATATTAAACATCCGCTTTTTCGTGTGTGGCAGGGCTTCTCTAGTAATAAATACACATTACACACAAGCCAGATCTGATTGTATGCCAACATGAGCTCACAGTGTGGGTGTGACATGCTCGATCGCCCTATTTTAGTCAGAACTGCCTTTTGACCTCCGTCATGTAAATAAAACAGAGAACTGGAAAAAGGTCTTCTCTCCGATTACAGCCGCAAGTCTTCCTGCAGTGTATGGATCTGACTTGGAAGGAAACTGAAATAGTTACATTTGTTTGCCTTCGGTGCACTTCTGAAGAAGGGGCAGTGCCAGTGTCCCGAAGCAGTAACATTAGAGTAATGCAGGGGTACTCTTGTCCTCTCAATAGGGAATTATTGGAAATAAAGGATTTAGAGGATACTAGCATTAGGGAGGAGCTGAAAACACTGCAGTTTGCTGAGGAGGACATACTGAGAGATTGATTTCCAACTGCAGGCTCAGCGGCAGAATATGGTATGCTGGTATACTGGCATGACTTAGCATAGCAAAGCCTAGTTAGATAACGACCTAGGCAGTGCTTAATTTGTAAAATATGAAGTGCCAGGGCTCTGGCCTGGAGGCCACTGCAGCTTGCACCCCCCCATCGCCCCAGTCATCGCTGCCAAAAAACTACTAACCATCTAAAGATCTCTAACCATCTCTCCTGCATGTAAATGCGACAGTTCAGATTGTTCCAGGTTCCCAAAGCTAAAGGAATGGCGGGGAGGCAGGTGTGAGCATTTTTTAAATGTACATTGTTTTCCTGAACAACTGTTATACTGCTCATCTCTAAATTACATGAGCAGTGCCACCTTGTGGCAGACTGCCCTAAGTGTGGTGTTGACAATAAGGTGCCGTTGCTAAGCACCGGAAACTAATTAGGTGCCGGTGCTCAGCACCGGCTCAAATTAAGCACTGGACCTAGGCCTATATTTATCAAGGTTTTGCGTCGCCCTTGCGCAGCGCTATGAGGCGCAAGGGCGAAGCAAAACATAAGTGGCCCTGCATGGCTCGATAAATCTAGAGTAACGCAAGATGCATTCCATGGGTGTTCCCATGCATCTACTCATGGCTTTTGGCGCATTCACAGATTAACATTAGTGGCACACCTGGGAATGCTTCCTAATGCTATGCCTCCCAGGTGAAAGTATCAAGGAAACAGGGCTTTATTTCACCTCTTTCTATGTGCAAAGCATTCTGCAGCACACATAGAAAGAGGAAAAAGGATCTCTGGATCACAACGGGACTAGGAACAGCAATCAGGCCTAGCAGTCTGTTCGACCGGCCCCGGTAGTGGGGGGGAGAGGGAGTGTGCTAGTGAGAAGCCCTGCTCCTGTTTTTGTTATTTGGGGCTGATATTGTAGCACAGCTGCAAACCCAGCCCCCAGTAACCAAACCGGCCTCCGCAAGTCCGGCCCTGCTTTGGATTGTTTTTTGCAGGAACGTGTCCTGGTATACTGGTAAATACTTCAATATAAAGGGTCAATGGGACCCAACCTCTGTGCACTGTTGCTGTTACCTATTGGTATGACAGCATAATCAATTTTACCAACATAAATTTGTGTGTTTACACCATAAATTCACAATAGACTCAAAAGTTTGTTCAAATGTATTTACAAAATGATCTTCGAATATCAATTCGAGAATAATCAAAAAATGTCCATGAATCCTTCACTACAGGAATATTTCAAAATTAAATGCTTTCACAGGAGTTTTTCAAATTAAATCCATTCATATTGAATCAAAAAAAAAAATTCTCGGATGCCCAATGCATTTCGAGTCGGACTGACTCTTCTTCAGGGGCTTCAATTCTAAGAAAGAATGAATAAATGAACATAGACAATATATACATCAGGTATGCTGTAAGCATCTAACAGATCATGACAACACTAAAACATGACAGTTTTAGTGTTGTCATGATCTGTTAGATGCTTACAGCATACCTGATGTATATATTGTCTATGTTCATTTATTCATTCTTTCTTAGAATTGAATCCCCTGAAGAAGAGTCAGTCCGACTCGAAATGCATTGGGCATCCGAGAATTTTTTTTTTGATTCAATATGAATGGATTTAATTTGAAAAACTCCTGTGAAAGCATTTCATTTTGAAATATTCCTGTAGTGAAGGATTCATGGACATTTTTTGATTATTCTCGAATTGATATTCGAAGATCATTTTGTAAATACATTTGAACAAACTTATGAGTCTATTGTGAATTTATGGTGTAAACACACAAATTTATGTTGGTAAAATTGATTATGCTGTCATACCAATAGGTAACAGCAACAGTGCACAGAGGTTGAGTCCCATTGACCCTTTATATTGATGTGGTTTAAGCGGCATGTGTTTGACTGTTTCATGCCTTCCCCTGTTGCACGCTTATGATGAAAGTTCAGAAAAATTTGTTTAATACTGTGTTGATTTGAAAAAGTATTTTAAATAAGTGTGTGCCTCTCCGTTTTCATATTGTTGATACTGGTAAATACGGCATATTCCTGCCCTTTCCCGCAGCACAAGGTGACTTGCTGCTTTGTGCTGTGTGAAAAAAATAAAGATATAGATATAGAGTGGGGATGTGTGATGAAATATGTTTGGGGTATTTCTTTACTGTTTGCCTTCATTTTTGTAATAACAGCTGAGATTTTTTTCATTGTCATTAGTCTGAGACATATAATTTGTAGACAGATTATGTGTAATATTTAACCAAATGTGATAAGATACCAACTATTGCATGTGTTATCTGGTGCTGGGAACAAGGCTTCACCTACCATGTCCCCAGCAGATGAGCAATCCTCCGAAAGATTTTGTCTGACTCCTAATAATGCCTATCTCAAACAGCATAAATCATTAGAGAGAGGAGTGAGACCCCTGCCCATTGTCATGTTTTCCAAAAAGGGTAAGACGTACTATTTCCTTTGGTGGCTAGGAGGTTCTATCAGGTTTTCCTCTTCCACAGTGAAGAATATGACACTTTCAGTTGTCAAGCGAAGAATGACAGCCGACTACCTGGTGATTTGTCGCTTACATTTTGGTCTCAATCCAAGGGCAGCTACCAACTTTAAAAATCAGTGGGGTGTGGTGCGCCGAAAAACTCACTGATATGATGCCCTTCTTCGTGCTCGTCGATGACGACTAGCAGGAAAGGAAGGTGTTTTACTTTCTACATGTGAATCCAACCAATCCTAAGGCTGCTCAGCAGCTCCGGGATTGGTTGGAGTAGGCTAACTCAGAACTCATTTAGAAGCTGGGGGCCTGTGCCTGCATTCGCTCAGCTGTTTTACAGCATTAGGATTGCAGGCTCTGTTATGTTATGTTATTTTTATTTGTACCGCGCACAGCTGCCCCAGCAAAGGGGCGTCCTGGCGCTTTGAGAAGGTGAACACAACACAGCACTAAAAGCGGACAAAAGGAGACGAGACACAACAGATAAACTAAACAAATAAAAAGGTCTTGATAGCCCGTCTAAACTGAAGGAGCTCATCGATGGCCCGGATTTGTGGAGGAAGAGAATTCCACCAGCTCGCTGCCAGGACTCGAAAGGAGCGGCCACCAATTCTGCTCAACTTAAAACGCGGGACCACTGCTAAGTTCTGGCCTAGCGATCTAAGAGTGCGAGAGGGGACATAGGGGATCAGCAATTTCTCCAAGATTTGTGGGGGAGTACCCTTTAAGATTTTAAATGCAAATCAGAGAACCTTAAATCTAATCCTCTGCTGCACAGGGAGCCAGTGGAGAGAGCGCAGAGTATTGGACACCGAGCATCGCCTAGGCAGACCTGTCACCAGTCGGGCCGCAGCGTTTTGAACCCGCTGGAGCCGCAGAAATTCTTACTGGTTTATCCCGCCAGTAGGGAGCTGGCATAGTCCAGCCTGGACAGCACTGATGCTTGGACCACCAGCTGTCTTGTGGATGCATCAAAGAATTTGAGGATGGGTCGAAGTCCTCTGATGATGACATAGCAAGAAGCCGCCACCTTCTTGGTATGACAGATGAAACTCAGAGAAGGATCAAGCCACCCCCCCAAGTTTTTTTAGTGCTCATGACAGATTGGCCGGCTGTAGGCAGCCAACCAATCTGTCATGTACACTGAGCACTTGAAGCAGTCATCGTGCAATATGCAGGAATCAGTCTGCCCCACCCTCATCATCATGATTGCACTAGCGCAGCAGGCGGCACACAACCTAATAAAATGGTAATGACCATTTTATTATTCTGTATGTACCTGCTGCAATCGCATGAGGTGGGGCGATGCGCCGCCAAATTAACAAAGGATCCGGCACTACCTCAATCGTTGCACTCAAATCTACAATAATCTCCTTATTAGGAAAGTGCAAACAAATCATTCCATTTCGAAAAAATAAAGGGGCTGAATACGATGGCAGGCAGAGTTGCCTCCGCCCAATATCGTCTCTGTCAAGGGACTGACCGACACCTGGTCGGCGGTCTCGACCCGCACATTAGGATGCGACTGAACACCATTTGGTAAACCAGCCGGAATGCATGCTCTCATTGTAAAATGGGAGGTGCAATTCATCCCCGTACACTGTGGCAGGCACCAAGGCGCCTGCCTCAGGGTGCAGGGATCAACATAGGGGCCCCCTTGGCCACCATCCGGAGGCCGTGCACCCACAAGGGCCCTGCTGGGGTCCCCCAAAGTCGAGGTCCTGATAGCCTTTCTGTGTCAGAAAGGCTGGCACGGAAAGGCTGCCGAAACCCGACATCGTAATCCCAAGGGTGAAAAGAGCAGCCCTTGGGATTACTGGTCCCATTTTGAAAGACGGACAGGCTCTTTGGGCCTGTCAGAAGCCAGCCGGGATGACTGTTTGCATTCCTTTCTGACCGCCTCCATTGCAATGGGGCGGTCGGAAAGGAATCTGGCCGGCATATTACGATGTGGTCAGAAAAGCTCTGACCAACAGTCGGAGCTTTTTCTGACAGCATCGTAATGGGCCCCATAATGTTACTTTACCTTTTATTATTTTAGTAAATTTCTAGTACTTTTTTAACGTAAAATGCCAAACTGATGCCCCCTCTCCATATATTTTTCAAATAAATGCAGGCCACAAAGTACTTTTTTGCCTCTATCCTGCAGGAGTCTTGCGGGATCACAGCAAAAATTGCTGATTAAAAAAAAATGGCCCAAGGGGGGCAGGGTATCTCTACCCTGCCCTCTAATACAATTTTCTTTTTACATTTCGATCCAGGGGCTGCCAGCAACTTTGTTTTATGTTGCAAGGCAGCTACTGCAGAGTTTGGTTCCCTCTCTGTGCCAATCAGAAGATTATATTTTTAAACTGGGTCAGAGGGAGTCTCACAAGAGTCCCCTCAAATCAAACCGTCCACACATAAAATTATTTTGAATCCTTAAAACTATAGAGCAGGGTTCCACCAAATCACAAAAAGCACGATCTGCATACCATGATCTTGCTTCTTGCCAAGTTTGATGTCATTCTGTTCAGCAGTTTTTCGGTAGCACTTCTTACAACAGTCAATTTTATTGCACCACTTTACACAGAGAAGAGAAATCCATCTTTTCTTTTATCTAGCGGCATAGAAGTTATCAAACAATCATTTCTTTGGGGGATGGACTTGCATGGAGCCGAGAATGAAATTCACAGCAATTATGTGGATTTTAGATGGCAAAGCCACTCTATTTATGCTCATGTAATTAAAAGATGGATGAGACTGTTCATACGCTGCAAGTATATGAACTAAATGTTGAAATGTTGAAAATGGTGACAATATAAGGTGCTATCTAAAAACACCTTTTAACTGCACCACCTGCAAGCCGGGAAGCGGTAGTTCTCTGGATATATATGTTTTCTATTCTAGTTTTATATATCTATATATATTCACTGAAAAAAACCAAAGGTTATAGGGACGTTATAGCTAGGGTCAAATTTCACTCGTATAAAACCAGAGAAATTCAGCTGTTATAGTTAGCTCAATTAACTATAACTCGTGTCCCTGCAATGCACTGCATACAACATCACATATTACCTCACTCATGACATGGTCAGTGACATCACTCATGACATCACTGATGACATCTCAAATGACATCACTGATGACATCTACCACAGAATCCCTGACACAGCTACTGACACCCTCATGTAACCTTTCATACACTGTAACTTTCACACTACCATTCTCTAAACCATTGACAACTTGAGCCGGCATTACTTTTTACGCCCAGGGAGCTGCTGACAAGAGCAAAATGCTTTCTCTTGTTCAAAGTGGAGCACACTTGTTTGCTATTGGATGGAGGGAGCACTGCATAATTCCGTTCAGCAGTTCAGGTTGTAGCCGTGTCTAAAGCTTCCTATGGAAATTAACATGGATAAAAAGCTTTTTGGAACCCCTCTTTTTCTCGGCCCCTTCTTGATGTATCACCTCAAAATGTTCAAGACAGCAGCTGACGTGACTGACCCATTAGTTTTAAAAATTTCACAAAGGTTCATCAAACGACGCCAAAGTTATTGGCAAATCAAAAAACACTTTTCCTATGGAAACTAGGTCCTAACTATAACTACCAACTAGCGACCGCCAGTAGGTAATATATATTCATTGAACTGACTATAAAGAAGACGGCTGCTTCCCTTTCACAGCCCCCTCCCCATGAGCTTTGGTCGAGCGGTGAACAGCTGAGTTTATTAATAATAATAATAATAGTAATAATAATAATCTTTATTCGGCATCTAAAAATATGACCATAAAAGAAACATCTTAAAATATACAAACACCAGGCAACGGCGGTCTTCATGGATGCAACCACATACATGTTAAAACCAAGTTTATATACTATCTTTGCCCCCATTTATCACTTAATATCAATGTGCATCCATCAAATTTTAATACAAGTTTAAAATGCAGAAGAACAATAAAAGACTCAGCTAATACTTTTATAGCAGCAAATCTCAGTGCAAAAATATCAGGAATTCTTCTGGGATTCATGCACCCCTCATAGTTCTTAACTTTAAAGCAGATCTTAAAAAGTTGGAAACACAGAAACCGTGGACTGTGAAAGTCACAAAACCGTCTATTAAGAGCTGCAGACCCTCTGGGGTGCGAGCAAGGAGTACCGCTTCGTCTGCATAAAGCAGAACAGGAACCGCTCTTGTGCCTGTCCTCGGGGTACCTGCATGTATGGCCGACAGGGCAGAATCGAGGCCTTTGATATATAAGGTAAACAAAAAAGGCACTTATATACAGCCCTGTCTAATCCCACTAGAACAGTTCAAATGGTCCGTGATCTTCCCCTTCCGGTGTGTATCTGACTACTGCTGTGGTGTTAGAGTGTAGGGACTTTAAGAATTTAATTATTGCCAGGTTCACCCCAAGCTCTCCCACGAGTGTCCAGAGTTTGCGGCGGTTCACTCAGTCAAAGCGTGCAGTGAGATCCATAAATTCTAAATACAGCCGCCTTGATTTTGCTAGTGTGTATTTAGCAGTGATAAGATAAAGATTGAGGCTTTGGTCTATGATAGATTTCCCAGGTCGGAACCCGTATTAGGCATCTGTTATGATTTGGTTGACCTCTGCCCATTCCATTAACCTATTTAGAACCACCCGACCCAAAATCTTCACAGGCACATAAATGAGAGATACGGGGCGACAACAAGGTAGACTGTCCCTATCTCCTTTCTTAAAAATGGGAACAATAGTGGCCGTGGACCATGATGCTGGCATTCCTGATGCTACTGCTGCATTTAAAACCCTCGCTAGGAGCGGCACCCATACCTCTGTATTACATTGGAAGAGGTCTGGCTGGATCACATCTGGTCACGGTGCCTTTTCCTGTGTGAGACCCTCAATTCCTGTTCTCACCTCGTCCAGAGAGAATATAATGGGGTCCGCTCTTTGCTCCGGGTTAGGGGCCTGAGGTTGTTCTGTTCTATGGGGGTGGTTATAAAAACCCTGAAAGTACTCCTGCCATTGATTAGGTAGAATATTATTGCTTAGCCCTGGTTTATTCAAGTCTTTAAAACATGGGTTGTTAATGACCCTCCAAAAACGAGTAGAATCCTTTAGCACCACTGTCACTATTAACTCCTCCCATGCTTTCTGTTGTAGTTGTCCCTTTCGCCCCTTGACAGCTAGCTTATTGATTTTACGACTGGCTGCCACCCGATCCCTATCCCTCGGGGACTGCTTTAGGGCTTCTTTTAACTTTCTTAGAGCCCGAGACCATTGCCCATCAAACCATCAAGGTGCGTTCATACTAGGGCAATAAGCGGGTGCTTTCAGTAAGTTGCACACTAACTGTGCAATATTCCTAAAGTTCTCCACTCATTCTACCCCTTGCACTTTCAAGTACAGGCATTTCAGAATAACCCTGTTGCCTCTGTTAAACAGAGAATTGGTAAAGGCAGTAGTGTCAACCTGAACCCAGCATACCCACCTGCCTTGATCCATTACGGCAATCGTCGTATCCCCAACTACTCTATGCAGTACTTGAGGATTGTGCAAGGCAACAAGTGATTAAGTCACTGGATTATGGCCACTAAATGCACTAAAATTAATGATGAACATCCTCTCCCTTTAAAAGTCGGGTGGACAATTGTGCCTGATTGGATGGCGATCAAATCCAGCGTGTGTGATAACCCATGTGTTTAAAAGACCACTCAGATCCCGCCCTGCCTGGGTGTGCTCCAGATGTGGTCCCTTCCTTAGTGTGCAGGACGACCAATCACAGTAGGTTGACCTCAAGTTTGGACACAGATGGCAATTAAAATCATCGACTAGCATCAGGTATGACTGTGCCGGCCCTGCCTCGTGTATTTGCTCCAACCAAGTATTTAGTTCTTCAAGGTTAGTCGATCCCTGCAAATGTGATTTCGCATTATAAAAATGTATTAAAACTAGCCTATACCTAGAATGTAAGTCCTTGGGCAACATCCGAATCC
The DNA here is from genome assembly GCF_964204655.1 of Triturus cristatus. Lineage (NCBI taxonomy): Eukaryota > Metazoa > Chordata > Amphibia > Caudata > Salamandridae > Triturus > Triturus cristatus. The sequence goes on along the minus strand of NC_140587.1, from coordinate 309,876,783 downwards.
CATGCTAAGTTCTTCCATCTACAATGGATTTTCAGGTCTAAAAACATAATTAGGCCCCCCCTCCCCCTTGTTCTCCCTGGGACCGATCTTACTGCTTGGCAGAAGAAAGTTTTGTATCCTTCAATAAAGAAGTTATTTTCTGGCTCTCACGTTTCCTGCAGGCATATTATATGAAATTCTCTGATGTAGTGAAGCCATTGCACGTCCGTGAACTTGCTGGACAAACCCACTACATTCCATGAGATTATTTTTATGTCGCCCACAATGCGCCCCTCCTGGGAACCAGTGGGCAGGCAATAAAAGATGCAATGCTAGCCCTCTCTATGTTATCTGGGCCCAGATGACGTTGATCCCTGCACCCTTGGAAGGTTTGTGTTATTGTCCCCAAGTTGGTCTCCACTCTCCTCCCTACTATGCCAGTGGGTTCAGATCGAGTATCAATGACTCTGCCCAAGTCCTCACCTTTTTGTAGTCAATCGATGTCATTCAGGTCCCTCAATGATGCAAATGTGTTGCTTAAAGCCAGGTGTGCCGCAGCCAAGATTATACCCTCTTCTTGTCCTACAAAACATTGAGGCTGATTTAGACTACATGTTGGCCTGTAAAGAAACCCAACGGTAATAGTTTGATCCCTGATTCTGCTAGAAATAGGCTGGAAGGGTGAGATAAGATCTTATGAGCCAACTCAGAGTACCTAAGCGTGATAATCAAACTGTCTCCTGGAATACTTTCCTGGTCCCGCCAATCCATGATACCCTCCTGGCCATTAAGATGTGCCTGTACTCGGCGATGTTAAGGCCAGCATGCTTACACAACCAGTGCACCACTTTATTAATTAACTGAATGGTGGATTCCTCATGTGTACTATTGAGTCATGGTACACCTGTCAGGACTACTGTGTAAGGGCAGCTTGCTGGTGGGAGGCCTATAACTGGCAAATCTCGGGTATTAGGGGCGGTTGAGATAACCCCCCTAAGCGGATGCTGATGCAAACGTAGTTCCCTTTTGTAATCCCTGCGACACCCAGTTGTTACCAGAAGCCAATGGCCCCGGAATCCTAAACCCCAGATTCGTGACCTGTGCGTTCAGCCGTGTTGCCACAGCGGTAATTTGGGGGATCTGAGACTCTGTATGCTTCACTACTGGGGTAAATACCGGCGGGATTGCTTGTTGTGCCTCCTGAGTAATAGGTACCGCACTCTGTGCCGCCTGAGTAGCGGGGTGCAGTGTATTACCAATTTTATCAAGCGTTGCCCCAATTTCTACCAATACTTTTGCAAATTCTTTTAAAAAGCATTATAAAGGCCGGACACTGATCCTCCAATGTTGTGTTTCAAAGGTCCCCACAAGTCTTCAAAGTCCTTAGTACACTTAGTGCCCTTTGGTTCAAGGTTTACAGTGCCTTCCCCTTTCTTAACCTGAATTGGTTTCTTTATTGCTTTCCATTGTTTCTTCTGGGCTGGTGGGCAACTTAGTTCCTCCCCGTGAATATTGGTCGATCTGGTCTTATTGCAAGTGGATTGACTAACAACATCCAGTGTTGGAACCCCCTGATACGTTCGCTAGCTTATCTTGACATTGGCCTTGTCCCAGAAATCCCCCTGCTGGTTTTCCTGCCACCTCGGACATGCAATCCTCCATAACTGGTCCAACAGCCCCTGCCTTTTCTAAAGAGAGGCGCCTCTCTGCCCTGTTCATCTCTTTTGTAGTTGCTCCGACTGCTTTCACCAGATCCAAGTCAATGGTTACCTTAGTTAAGTCCTGTGGTGAACACACAGGTGGACCTTTCCTCTTCCCCATGGTATAATTTGGACAGTCAAACCAATGGACCCACCTCCTTAATGAAAATGTATAAATACTTCAAAGAGTTTCAAGAGCTTCAGGAGGGGAGATTGCACAAGAGAAATTACTCACATCGGGTGGTACAAGCGTGGTACAAGCGTCACTGTCCTGCAGTTAGCTGTGGCCCGCCCCAGTTTGCCTCCTCTCTCCTCTCTCTCCTTGCCAGAGTTCAAACACAGAACGCATTGCTCCAAGCTGCTCCAACCCAAGGCTGGACTTATGCGCCTCATGGTATAGGATACTGACCAGCAATGAAAACCGGTTGCACGATGTAAGAGGAGTGTTCCTGCCCTGCCTCTTCCTGGCAATGACGTCTAAGGACGGGCCCACCCTTGGCCCGGTCTTCGCCTGGGTGCGGCCGTCCATGTCCCTTTCAGCGGGAGTTCACGCTTTAATTTATGCGCCTCCGGGTTCCGTCAGGAGCAACAGCGGTGCAGGGAAGCCTGGGCAGTGATGTCCCAAATCCTGCTCTCACCCCGGTGCGGCACAGCGAGCGTCCCGTGCAGCAGGGGCTTGCGATTTAATTTATTGCCATCCGGGCGCCGTCAGCAGCAACAGCGGTGCGGGGGAGCCTGGGCAGTGAAATCCCAAATCCTGCTCTGACCCCGGTGCAGCCCAGCAAGCATCCAGGGATCAACATAGGTGCCCCCTATAAATATATATAATAAATACAGTACAATAAAGCACACTCTCAGGAGAATTAGAGATTCAGGTACAATTTAATCGTTTCTGTAACACGTTTCAACTGTTTACACAGTCTTGTTCGATGAATCCTCACAAAACTTTCAAAACTAGTTTGCCACTCAGTTCAGCTGCTGTCTTGAAAGAGTGATCCGTCAAGCAAGGGCAGAGAAAAAGGGAGGTCCCCCCCAAAAATGTTCCTATGTGATTTCCCATAGTGATTTTAGACACAGCTACAGCCTGAACCGCTGAAAGAAATTACACTAAAATTGGCAGAAATGCAGATATTGGTCTAAAAAAGTGCCTTTTTCTGATTTGGTGTAAATCCGTTCAGTAGTTTTAGAGATATTAACCAATATCCAAATTTGTGTATATAAGGACGCAGATCCTCTGAGGGCCCGACAGCCCCCCTGCTGAAATGGGATTGGCTACCAACACTTCAAACAGGAAGTGTTGGCAGCCATCTAGGGACTCGGCTTCAGCTGAGTTCCACAAGAAATCATGAAAAATAAGAACAGGGTGCAAGGTAGGAGTACCCTGATCCTCTGGGCCTCTTGGGGAGTGGGGGGGGGGGTCTGATTTTTGACCCCACCTGGGTCAAAAATCATTTTGTGTTTATATTTCTATGGGTGCCATGCTGGATCCTGCAGTTCCCTGTGTGTGAAAGCAATGCTGGGCCCTGCAGCAGTTGGTAGCCCACTGAGTCCAGAGGGAAGAGGAGATGGGGCACAAGAAAGGTCAGAAATGAGCAGAAGGAGGCCCAATAAAGGTCAGATATGAGCATAAAGAGGCATAATAGAGATCAGCAGCGAGCAGAAAGAGGCACAATAAAGGTCATCAACAAGCAGAAAGAGGCAAAAACGAACAGAAAGAGGTAAAAGATAGGTCAGAAACTAGCAGAAAGAGGCAAACTAGTGGTCAGCTTTGAGCTAAAGAGGCAACATAAAGGCAAGCAATGAGCAGAAAGCGGCAAAACAGAGATTAGAAACAAGCAGAATGAGGCAAATAGAGGTCAGAAATGAGCAGAAAGAGGCAAAATAGAGAAAGCAAATAAAGGTCAGAAAGGAGGAATAAGACACAGAATTAGGCCTGGGCGGTAAATTCCTTTCCACTCGCGGAATTTGTGAAATTCGGGTAATTTCGCATTCCGCAGAGAACGCGGAATTGCCCAAAATTCTGCATTCCGCGACTTCGTGGAATTTTTTGCTTGTTCACGTTCTCAAAATGCGTGTTCACGAGATATTTCCCCCTGAGCACGCAAACAGCATTCGCGAACAGGAAAAAAGCATCGTGAACAAGCAATTCCGCGTGTTCAAAGAGTTTCTGCATGCTCGTGGAGTTTTTTTACCGATTCGCGGAGCTTTGCATAGCGCGAATATGCAAATTCCGTCCACCCCTACACAAAATAAAGGTCAGCAACGAGCAGAAAGAGGAAAGAAAAAGGTCAGATATCAGCAGAAAAATGCAAAATGCAGGTCAGATTTGAGCAGAAAGAGGCAAAATAAAGATCAGAAACGAGCAGTAGAGGCAAAATAAAGGCCAGAAACTAGCAGAAAGAGCAAGAGCAAAGGCAGAAGTGAGCAGACAAAAGGCAGAAAACAAGCAAGAAATTAGCAGAACCCACTCAGGCACTCATGCACCCACTCACAGAACAACTCAGACACTCTCACACCCACTCACAGATCTAGTCAGCCACCCATGCACACACTTACAGAATCATTCATACTGGCTCTCACCTACTCACAGATCTATTCAGGGGCTCACGCCTGACTCACAGACCCACCCAGACTCACACCAGCTCACAGACTCACTCAGGGTCTCATGCACCCACTCACAGACCTACTCAGACACTCATGCAGTCACTCACAGACTAACATGGAAGCACTCACAAACTATCTCAGACACTCCCACATTCACTCACAGACCAGCTCAGACACTCACTCAGACACTCATGTACCCACTAAGAAACTCAGCGAATTGACCCTGGGTATCCCGTGCGGGAGCAAATACAATTAAACAGGGGAGCAGTGTGTGCAGCCCCCCTCCCCGAGCCTTAACCCCTTCACCACGGGGGTAATTCTCCCGCGGCGCGGGGGGCGGTGGCGCTGTGCTCGTGACGAGCCCAACTCGTCATGAGACACAGTGGAGCTGTGCTCATGGCGAGCTGAGCTCGTCACGACTCTACCCACTGATTGATTCTCCCAGGGAATCAATCATGCATGGGCGGAGCGCGACCGTTTTGACAAGCCCAGCTCATCATGAGCACAGCTCCGCTGTGCCTCATGATGAGCTGGGCTCGTCATAATCACACAACAGGTTAATAGGCCTCGAGGATTACATCCTCCCAAGGACAAATACAATATACAATAAAAATTTAAAACTGAACCTTTTCCCAAGCCTTCTTTGGGTCTCCATCTCAGAGGCCAAAATCTAAAGGAAAGGAGCATGCAGGCCCCCTTCCCGAGCCTTAATAGGCAAATGAACCTTATTAGACGAATGACCCGAACCCACGAGACCAAATATAATAAAAAGGGAGAGGGGGGCCACTCAGCCCCTCCCTGCACCTTTTTAGGCCCTGGGGATCCCATCCCCTGAAGCCAAACCAATACAAAAGGAAAGCCCCCTCTCCTAGCCTCATTAGGCCTTTTGGACCCCCAAACCTAGGGTCTTATGTATTTTGAAGGGAGCTACTTGGTCCCCCTCTCCAAGCCTCATTAAGTCCTAGGAACCCCATCCTCCAGGGCCTTTTTTTAAAGGGGAAGGTGGGCCACACCCTACTTTTTAAAAAGGTGGGCGCTCCAGTGCCCTCCCAGGGCACCCACCATGCCATCATTGGGGGCCATGGAGAAAGCCCCAGGTCCCTCACAGCCCCAGCTAGCTTGCTGCATGCTGCGGGAGCCGACATTGCTCCTGCCCACAGGGAGAAGCTATTTATGCTGCTTCTTTTGGCTGGGAGCAACTTGTTGATCTGTTTCCATGCCTGCATTCGTGTGGGCAGGAAATAGATTAAAAGTAAGCCTGGAGTACTTTAAATCTCCCGCCCACTGGGAGCAGACTTTGTGTTTTCTTTCGTTCGGCGGGAGTTTAAAAAATGTTCCCACTAGGCGGGAGCAAACACAAGTTTCCCCGCTGTTAGAGCTGTCAGCCTTAGGGTGGTCTTCCTCCCAACTTTTTACCTGCTTACCCCTGTTTTTGCTGATTAATTTTGATAGTCTTGTGACTCTGAGCACTTTATCACTGCTGACCAGTGCTAAAGTGTATATGCTTTTACCCTAAACATGGTAAAATTGGTGCCGACACAATTGGCATATTTAATTTACCTGTAAGTCCCTTGTAATGTGGTATGCCATATACCCAGGGCCTGTAAAGTAAATGGTACTAGTGGGCCTTCAGCACTGTTTGTGTCATCCACAAAAGTAGCCTTTTAAACCTGTCTCAGGAAATGTCATTGCAAGGCCTGTGTGTACGGTTACTGCCACTTCAACTTGGTATTTACTATTGATAACAATCACTCTCTCAGGGCCCAAGAGTCTGTAGTCACCGCAACTTGCTTTGCAGTTTTCAAGTGGCTAAACAATCCTTTGGTTAATTCCACCTGCAGCCCACAGAACCGAATTTCAGGCATTGGTGATTTCCAGACTTGACTTTGGCAATGTACTGTACTTGGGAGCAGATAAGGCCTCCATTCACCATCTGCAGCTCATTCAAAATGTGGCCCACCTTCTTTTTCGTTTGCCTTGACACACCTCTGTCTCATCTCTACTTCATCATCTTCACTGGTTTAAGGTGAACAAGCGCATCAAGTTCAAGGCTCTATGTTACCTGTTTCGAGCTAAGCATGGCTTGGCACCCTCGTACATACAAAGCCTGGTCAAACCTTACCTACCCACCCACCAGTTGAGATCGGCCAGCCTCTTTCTTTTCTCTGTTCCCAGAATTCATCTTACTCGTATGAGAGGCCAATTGTGTTCCTACCTTGGACCTAAACTGTGGAATTCCCTTTCTTTGAAACTTAGGATCTGTCAGTCGCTTTAAGCCTCCCGTAGAAAGTTAAAGCCCTTTCTCTATAACGAATTATAATTCCTCTGTTTAAACTATGTGCAACCTCGTCTTGCCCGTTGTCCTGCTCAGCGCTGGGAAACCCTGTTGGGTAGATGAGTGCTTTATAAATTTTTAAATAAAAAGTAAATACATTTAAAACACCTTGCCAAGCCATAAACTCCCCTTTTATTACACACAGGTCACACCTTTGGTAGGACCTAGGGAGCCCATTGGGCAGGGTGTTGTGTAAGCAAATGGTTAAACATGCACTTAAATTTTTGCATATCCTGGTAGTGACAAACACCCAAATGTGTTTTTCACTACTGTGAGGCCTACTCCTCTCATAGGTTAGCATTGGGAATTCCTACATATACTTTTAAGCTGTAATTCCTGATTGTTAAGGAGTAGCCGTGTCATGTTTCATATATTTGAAATAGTAATGCTAAATCCTCTTTACTGGTAAACTCAGATTTAACATTACTATTTTAGAAATGCCACTTTTAGAAAGTTGACATATCTCTGCTCTGACATCTATATGTGCCTGCAGTCTGTCTCCAATACACATCTGGTGTGGGTGACAGCTACACTTTGTGCATTCCCTCCAGACAGTCACACACACAGGTAAGTTATGTGTGTTTGAGTACTCATCTGCATTCATCTGCATTCTGATGGCTCTTCCTGAGCAGGAAGGGAGGGAGGGGCTGAGACTCACATGTGAATAGTTAGTGGCCTGTCCCTACACAAGGACTGAAACTTTGCTGGGATGTTGACCTGAAGGGCTTGTTTTCTGCTGTGCTGCCCTACTGCATGCTGCTCTCTGACTTTGCTGAGGAGAGCTGGACTTTGTATTCCAACTGAACTAATCTCCAAGGGTTTGTTGGCTTGTCTCCTATTGCTTTAGACTCAAGGGCGTCAAAGTCTCTACCCGCCTCCTATGCCTGGTTCACTGGAAGTGGACCCAGATACATTCACCATAGAAATCGACACATATTCAGTCTGCGTGCAGCAGAACCAGCACATCGACCTTGTTGGGGAAGCAGGACATGGCGAATCGCGCTGCATTGCGTCTGGAACCATCACTTTGGAACCATTGCATTGGTGTCACTGCATGGAGAAGTTGACCTCGTTGTTGGAGCAGGACCAAGGGCATTGCACTTGGAACCACCGCATCGCATCAGGTACCACCACTTTGAAGCCAACAAATTGCCACCACAGCTCAGAGAAGATTAACACATCACCACTCCAGCGTGGATTAACGTAGCGCATCATCTTCGGAACTGCCACACTCGGAACCGGTGCTTCACTCAATGGACCCAATGCATCACCACTACTGCATGAAGAAAATCGATGCATCACCTCGACTGCAGGATGACATTGACACATCATTCCAGCATATCGTGTTTGCGACTCAGATCAAGGTACTCTATTACCCAGGCCTGCGTGGCTCCTGTACCTCACCCGCACTGCATCATGGTTGGCTTGAACTGTTGAATTTGCACTGGTGCAGCATGGCCAGATAACTCCCATTGCTGCTTATCGCTTCTAAGTGCTAGAACTCTATGTAGTCTTTAAAAATTCATAACTCAACTTCTACATAGTGGATTCTTGTTGTTTTGGTATTGAATTAGCTATAAAATCATAATCTAGTTTTCTAAATCTATATGGCATATTTTTGTGGTGTTTTCCTTGTGTTACTGTGTGTGTGTTGCACAAATGCTTCACACATGGCCTCTTTAAGTATGCCTGATTGATCTTTGCCAAGCTATCAGAGGGTGAGCACAAGTTATCTTCTAGTGTGTATCTGACTTACCCTGACTAGAGTGGTTGTCCCTACCTGGACATGGTGCATACCTCTGCCAACTAGAGATCCCATTTCTAACACCTGCCAACGCCGGTGCGGGCAGGGATACCGCTGTGTCTCTGTGATGGGCTCGCCAGGACACAGAAAGAGAGCCTACCCTGGGAGATGGGGTCCCCGGGGCCCCAGAAGGTGCAAGGAGGGAGGGCCGCATTGCCCACCTTCCATAAAATTTAAAAAGGAGCCCTGGAGGATGGAGTTCCCAGGGCCCTATTAAGGCTAGGGATGGGGTGTTGTGTGACCCAACCTTCCCTTAAAAGATATTTTGGGCCCCAGGGGACAAAAAAACAGCCCAAGAGGGAGTCGTGTGTCCCCTCCCCTTAATCAAACAATGCAGTCCTAGCTTGCCATTTTTTATTTAAATCCCACGGGAGTCCTGCAGGATGTTGGCAAAATTGCCATTTTTTCCAATTCTGGCCCCAGAGGGTGCCCCTCTGTGTCTCCAACGGGACCTAAGGTGCATGATATCCCTAATCTGCCCCATTATATCAGTTTTCTTTTTAACTTTAGGACAGGGGACACAAGTACTATGATGGCTGCTAGCAAACTTTTCCACATGTTGCTGGCAGCCATTCAGAGCATTCTCTCCTGTGGGAGCCAGACAAGATGGTCCAAGGGGAAAAAAGCATCCAGGGCCAATCAGAACACTCTATTTTTTTAAATGAGGTCTGAGGGACTCTGACAAGAGTTTCTCAAACACAACCCTCCAGATACACAATATTTTTTTGACCACAATATCAAAAAAGCTACTGGATGGATTTACACCAAATCACAAAAAGCACAATCTGCTGACTAGGATCTAGCTTCCTGTCAAATTAGGTGTAATTCTGTTCAGCAGTTTTTGTTGTATGCATGGGAATTTTGTTTTTTGGGGATCCCCTTTCTGACTTAGATGGGGTGTTACAAGATGTTCATGCTGACTGTCCTAGAGTTGGTAGGCGAGGAATTCCAATACTTCTTTATGCAGATGATGCAGTACTTTTATCTAGGACCGAGAGGGGATTGCAATCATTGTTAACAGCATTTAATACATTTATGAGAGATAGAGACCTCTTGGTAAATAACACTAAATCTTTTGTATTACAAGTTGGTCAGCAACCAAGAAAACCCTTCCAATTTAGGATTGGCGGAGAAATAATCCCCTTAACTAAAACATTTTCTTACCTAGGAGTTCTCTTCGACACAAAATTAAATTGGGAACCTCATCTTGTAAAGAAAAAAGGTGAAATGGTGAGGGTTAATGCATCAATATTTAATTTTGCAACCAAATTGGGAAAAAAGCCAATCTGTGCAATGTTGAAATTGTACAATGCTAAGTCTGTGGCAACTGTATCCTATGGTAGTGAACTTTGGGGGTATGTTAATGGAGAGCAATTACAGATTGTTGAAAATCGTTTTATGAAGCGTTTATTGTGTGTCCCATCTGGTACAGCTAATTTTGCTGTTCATGAGGAGTTGGGGTCCCAATATATATGTGATTTGCTTTCCTTACGCCCTTTGATGTTTTGGCTTAAAATTTGGCTAAATGAGAACATACCCCTAACACACTTAATCATGAAGGACTTTTTGTCACTGGACAAGGCATTGAGCTCTCCTTGGCTAAGCTATCTAAAATCAAATTTTGACAAACTTGGTCGCCCTGAACTCTTTTCAAAACCACAATCAATTACAAGGGGAGATCTGGAGCAAATTAAACAATCATTTCTGTGGGATAAGAAGATTACGAGAGAAGATGTGGAGCTCCAGAAACCAAGTGTGAGAAAGTTTGTTATGCTTAAGACTACCGTGGCCATCGAACCATATTTGGAAGGGTCTTTTTCTTCACACGAGAAATTTTTACTGACCAGATTTAGGTTTAATCAATTCCATCACCTGCTTATTCGACCGAAATGTGATATTTTTAATAAATTGGCAGCGCCCTGCGGCTGCGACGGAAAGTCTCCGCAGGATATGCTGCATTTTATCTTTTTATGCAAATTTTATGAATTTCCTCGTAAATTATATTTAGTGACTCTTTTAAAAAAACTTGGTTTTAAACAAATCAGACCGGCTCTTTTGTACTTGCAGCTTTTGCACAGTGACAGTGTTCTCCAAATTAAGGAATTTTTAAAACTTTGTATTAGATTGAGAAACTGCCTGGACCAGTGAAACCATGCCCCTCGTTTTGTGTCCATACTCTGATAGCACTCTACTTTTTTCTGTATTGAAAAGGTTGGTTGTTTTTATGTGATAATGAATTGTATATTTTATGTATGTCTTTTATGGTTAGCAATAACCGAAATAAAGATTTTGAAAAGATCCCCCTTTTTTTCTCAGCTCCCGCTTGACGGATCACCCTGGACCTTTCCCTGCACAAACTAGTCAAAAAGGAGAACTTTTTGGGAAAGTTTTGTGGAGATTCATCGAATAGTGCCAAAGTTATTAGCAACACAGAAAATGCATTTCCAAAGGAAACGCTGACCTAATTATAACTGTCACTAGGTAATATAGATATCTATGTATATCTATATCTATATATTACCTAATGGCAGTCCCCAGTAGGTAGTTATAATTAGGAACATGTTGAGCTGCCTATTTCTTTGGCACCGTTTTACGAATCTTCACAAAATTTTCCCAAAAAGTGTTATAGTAAGTCTTGTTGTGCATGGAAATATTCGGGGTGATCCTTCAAACAGGGGCTGAGAAAAAGGGGTTTTGAAAAATTATGATTTTTCATGTTGATTCCCATAGGAGCTTTGAACACTACTATAGCCCGAACCACTGGATGGAATTATACCAAATTTGGCAGGAAGGCGACTTTTGGTTCACAGATTACGCTTTCAGATATCTGGTGTTAAATCGTTCAGTAGTTGTTGAGAAATTTAAAGGAGAGCAAATGATATCTGGGTGGGGCCTTAGCACAGATCTCATGACGAGATATGATTGGCTGCCAGGAAGTGTTGTCAGCCATCTTGGGACCCAGCTTCAGCCGAGTCCCACAAAAAACATTTAAATAACAGAGAAGGGGACAGGGTGGGTAGGAATACCCTGACACCCTAGGTGTGGTGGTGCAGTCCCCCTGTGACCCTGACAGGGCCAAAAATCACTTTAAAAAAAGGCCCTGCCCCCTTGGTCAACCTTTCTGCAAACATGCCTCCTGGCACACTACTGGTTGGGGAATGAAGGCCCCTTGCCTGCTGTGGTTCGTTGGGGGCCAAGAACCCATATTGGTGCCACAAGTAAGTCTCCCACAGTGGGATTGTTCAGACCTTGTTGGAGGACACACCCCTTTTCACAACAACTTTGCAAACGAGCCTCCTGGCACATGACTCTTGGAGGATGAAGTCTAGGGGTGAGCGTTCCGGTAAACTCCACTCCAACTGCAGTTGGCAGAGCTTTTGCCAAACACTGTGATCCAAGTAGAGTGCAGAGTGTCAAAACTCCGCAAACTCTGCCGGCGAAGCGGAGCAGAGTTTACTGCCCACCCCTATCAGACACTCACACACTCACTCACAAACCCACTCAGTCCCTCATATACCCACTTACAGTCCCACTCATACTTTCTCACACCCAGTTCCAAATCTACTCAGACACTCATATACCCACTGATGCACTCACGGACTCACTCACACACTCAGTATCAAAGGTTAGTTGTTACTTGTAGGATATAAAATTAAAAAAACGTTACCAATTCACTTAAAAAACCAAAGGTAACGTTATAGTTAGGAAATAGATTTTAAAACAACCTTAGAAATTCACTAAAAAAACAAAGATTATAGGGTCGTTATAGTTAGGAAATAGAATTATCAGGGATGTCACTGACCATTTCAAGAATAATGTAATATGTTGAAGTGAAGTTGAAAGAACTTATAGAGCGCTCTGTGACCAAGCGGTTTCCTGGCGCTGAAGGTCATAAGCAGTGCATTACGGGGGTGTAAGTTATGGTTAGCTCAGGTAATTGATGTATTTCACTGGTTTTGTGTGAGTGAAATATGAGCCTAACTATAGCGTCCCTGTAACCTTTGGTTTTGTCAGTGGGTTTAGCATGCTCAAGCAGCTCCTGCCAAAGGTATGAGGAACCCTAAGAAAAGGGGGGTGAATTACATCAAGGAGAATTAAATGCTCTTTGGAGTACAGACTGCCCAACAGGCCTTACATGTCCACCATATCTCCCTGCACCTCACCACTATCAGGGACCTTTGCTACTTTTCATGCTACTGTGTGAATTTTTTAATCAAGCAGGGCCAGTAACTATAGACCGATGATCTAGCATGCTGGGCTCATTCTCTGTTGTATTCATCCTGACCATCGCAGACCCCTGATCCAGTATGGTGCTCATTACACCATGGCTGGTTAATGAAGGTAGAAATACTGGGACAAATTGAACCAGCCAGTCTCCACTCCAGTGAGAGGATGCCTGTGGAACCCCACACACCAGACTATTTTCATGAAAGACTGAATGGTGGTCATTCTTGGTTTTCATTCATATAGAATGAGCTGATCCTGCTCATTGTCTGATACTCCCATCTAATCTCAAAGATATTTAAGGAGGATGCAGAGAGCAGTCTGAAAGCTATCTCCTACATACCCCAGTGTGGCTTCATAGACTTCCATTTACAAATCTAGCTATAATGTAGTGATAGCTGGAGAGTTCATGGGTTTGGCAGATGGTTTCTTCAGTAGGTTACTAAATATAGCATTTTCAGCATGCTGGAGAGTGTGCATGGAGGAAGAACATGTTGAGCAGTTCATTGACGCTGATGGTGAATATAGTCTTAAACAGTGATACATGATTCAATCCAGTATTAACCATTAAATCATTAATTGTATAGATAAAAATGTTAAAATCATCTCTATGTTCATTGTTCGTGCAGACATTCCATGCACATAATTGCTAAAGACACATGGAGGAAAGGCTTTTACTGTTTTTGTTTCTTAAGGGGCTCCACCATTGAGGCTTAAAACAATTTGGGGGAATAGATGATTACATGCCAAGCGGCATACTATATAGCGTATATTCGCAAACTGCATCATGTAGCTTGTGAAGTAGTACTACCTTAGTACTACTCATGTATTACAAAATGCTTGTTGGGATGGAAAAGTCCTCCACATGGTAATGGACATGCATCCCTGCCCTGAGTGCCCTAATGGTACTAATGTCTGGATCCCTAATGCCTACTTTTGTGGTCTTAGGCAATCGCAAATCATGTGTGTGCGCCATGACATACAGATGTCTCACAGATTGCGGTCCTGGTGGATTGAGAGTGCTACCGAAAGAGCTACTCTCATAGTAGTGAAAGACTACTGCTTTCACCAAGAGTTAAACAGTATGAGCAAAGTGGTGTCAGCATACCAGGTAGGGATCAGTAGTTGTGAGCAGGTCCTTTTTAACCTATATCACTGGAGTGAAGCCTACATACACACTCATTCAAAGATCCGCTGCTACATGCTTAACTCATCCCTTGGACAACATTTGTTTTGTGTGTAGTACTGTGCAGTGCATGCATGGTAACAGCATGTGTTGGATGTACACATAAGGAACAGGGTCAAGACTGATTTGCATATGGCTTGGTCTGAACTGGGGTGGAGAAGTGAAGCTAAAGAACGATGATGGATTCAACCCAGATCTGTGACAGGGGGTGTGTGTCTGAAAAGTTTCAGCACACTATCCATCATCTCCTTGTCTTTGCTTTGTTCACCCTAAGTTGGCAAGGTATGCCCAGACGTGGGTCCCTTTGCTCACTTTGCCAATGGATTTAAGCTAGCCTGGCTGATGAGGGGTACTATCCCAGAATGCTTGTTTCCGGTCCAGGGAAGACCTGGCTTGGCAGTTCGGTCTGGACTGTTCCCATGAAAAATAGGGTAAAGACTAATTTGCATGTGACTGGGTCTGAACTGAGGTGGGGAAGTGAGCTAAAGAACGATGATGGATTCAACCCAGATCTGTGACTGGGGGTGAGTGTATGATAAGCTTCAACACTCCGGCCATCATCTCCTTGTGTTTGCTTGGATGTATGTGTTCCTATGATGGGTAGAAGGGGAGAATACAGTCTGGGCAGTGAGTGCATGCTGAATGCATGTGCTGGGTGAATTTGTGCCTATGAGTGGTACAATTCAAGAAGGATGTAGTGCTGTGCAGTGTGCATGGTAAGTGCATGTGGTGGATGTATGTGTGCCTATGAGTTGTACTATACATAGAGGATACAGTGCTGTGCAGTATGTGTCGGCTGTATACATGCACTGGATGTATGTGTGCCTGTGAATGGTACAATACCTGGAGGGCCCTGGGTTTCCATTTTGGAACACTCAGCCCTGCATGGTGAAACATGGAGAGGAGGTAGAGGAAACCTCCCCAACAGCTTTGTGCACTGCTGCATTCCTGTAAGCTGTGTGGGACACACACTGCAGAGGGGAGAGACAGATTTCCCCTGTACTCTTCAATGGGTGCTCCGGGATTCAGTGAGAGGTCACAAGGAAGAGGCCTGGACACATCTCAGGAAGGATGTTAAGGCTGATAAGAAAATCAGACAGAGTAGGGCTGGTGCCCTGGGCTAACGTTTTGATACACATATCACTGTGGCTGACATCCAGGTGTGAACTCTAGTCACTTCCATGAACTTTGTTGTGGGGCTGCAAGCTTTTGAGTTGCTTCTGCTATGACATACTGCTTTGAAGAGAAAGAGCGGGCAGAGGAGTGGAATGTCAGAAGAAACAGACCCCCAAAGGGGACTTCAAAGACTCAGACTCTAAATCGTATTTGGTGTCTGAAAATAAACTATAAAAAGAGGAGCTTAAGGCCCTGAATATGGTCATCTGTCAAGCAGTCAGACTGGCTCTGTGAGGAGGCGACGTTCTACAAGACATCTACCTGTAATCAGAACTGGGGGCCAAAACCTGCTAGTGTCCTTGCTGGGTGAGTGGATATCTTCTATGGAACCCAGGACCACCTGTCCTGGAGCCCACAGCACCAGGGCCTGCCTGCTTGCCAAGACAACCTTGCCCCGTGAGAAAGAGGAAATTGTTGTACTGAACAAGTTCCAGTTGGGAGCCCTATCAAGTGAACTCCATTTGGGAGATGTGAGGAGATGCCTGCTGCACTGATCGGGTCATTGCCCATGTGCAGGACGAATTAGGTGACCCTTGTATGTCAGACAAGGTCAACCATGAAATAAGAAGTGTGCATCACAGTGTAGAGCAGAGCTGTGACCCTGTATGCCATGACGGGCCACAGTGAGAAGATTTCCCTGCTGTGATGGCTGTAGCCTTTGTGCTGTGGTTAGCAGCACTCCTGTATGCCAGAAGGAGCCACTGCTGAGATCTTTGCAATGCCAAACAGGCTGAATCTTGTGTATAGAGAGGGTACAGTGATCCCCGTGTGCCAGAGAAGTTAACCAGATGGGGTCACTGGGGGAAACAAGACGTGCAAACTGATCCACACACCACGCTGAAAAAGTGAGGCTGTCATGGGAGCACCCGTACACCATCATCTAGGAGAGAGCCACACTTCATAATAATTGTATCGCCCCACCAGGGAGCAGATGAGACACTTAAGAAACAAAAAAACAGAACGACCGACCAAGGTCCAGCTCAACCAAAACACATGTATTGTTAACAGTCAACAAATTGGTGCAAAAACACTTCCTGCATCCGTCGTCCAAAGGTGCAAAACGAATCAAAAAGTAAATCCAAAGGTGGAAGGTGCACTCATTGCAATTAAACACGAGATCAAGTAGTCCAGAAAGCGTAATGTTTTTCTCTTTATTCCGATGGTTTTAACACGAACAGCACACAGCCAACGCGTTTCGTTCCAAACGGGAACTCCGTCAGGGCTAATTGGAAGGCAAGTAAATTATCCAAAAAAGGTTTATATAATCCTTTAGGGCACGTTTCATCTCGGGAAAGAAAGGGCAATAGGAAGAAAATGGTATTCCTATACCTTGCGTATTGTTGTTTGTATATAAATATATATACAAAACAGGACCCTCATATAGTCCCAATGGTGATGCACATAAAAGATAAAGAGATGAGCAGAGGATGATAAGTATTATCCTTCACGGGTAGTGTCCGTTCTCAGCATGGTATGTGCATCACCATTGGGACTATATGAGGGTCCTGTTTTGTATATATATGTATATACAAACAACAATACGCAAGGTATAGGAATACAATTTTCTTCCTATTGCCCTTTCTTTCCCGAGACGAAACGTGCCCTAAAGGATTATATAAACCTTTTTGGGATAATTTACTTGCCTTCCAATTAGCCCTGACGAAGTTCCCGTTTGGAACGAAACGCGTTGGCTGTGTGCTGTTCGTGTTAAAACAATCGGAATAAAGAGAAAAACATTACGTTTTCTGGACTACTTGATCTCGTGTTTAATTTCAATGAGTGCACCTTCCACCTTTGGATTTACGAGCAGATAAGACACTTACCCTGCCGTCACTCCAAGCACCTGCGAATGGGTGCACTCAGGAATTCCCAACGCTTCCAGTCTGCAGGTGTGGGTAAGATTGATTTTGAGCCACTTATCCCTGTGGGAACTTGCTTGCTAGTTGATTGATTGATTGATTGTGAAACTTGTATAGCGCAGCTATCGCCCTACCGGCATCTTGGCGCTTTAGACTGAGAGGAGAGCATCCGAGATGATAGAGGAGGACCGAATAAACATGCCTAGATTAAGCTTTAGGAAATAACCAGGTCTTGAGTCCCTTACGGAATTCGAGTAAGGAGTTGCACTGTCGCAGGTTCGCAGGGAGTTTATTCCACTCACCAGGGGCTACCGTGCTAAAGGCTCTTCCGCCTACCCTCATACGCTTAAATCTCGGGACCGTCAGTAGTCCAGCTGTAGAGGAGCGTAGTTGTCTGCTTGGAAGGTAGCGAGCAAACCTGTCCTGTAGAGGGACTGGACCTAGTCCGTGCACTGCTCTAAAAGTCAGACACAAGGACTTGAAGAGGATCCTTTCTCTCACCGGAAGCCAGTGTAAGTCCCTTAGTGCTCTGGTTGATGAAGAGCGGCGTTGCCTATCGAGCACTAATTTGGCTGCGGCTGACTGAATCCTCTGCAATCCTTGGTGGACATACTGCGGAGCCCCCAAATACAGGGAGTTGCAATAATCAAGTCTGCTTAATACCGTGCTGCGCACCACTGTAGCTCGCGACTCCCTAGGGAGCAGAGGTAGAATACTTCGGAGCAGTTGCAGCAGGGCCAAACAGACGTTTGCAGTTTTACTAGCTTGGGAAACCATCTGAAGATCGTCATCAATGATTACCCCAAGATTGCGGACCTTTCTGACTGGTATAAGGGGTCCTTCCTCCGGTGTAAGACGGAATTCAAGAGGAAGATGTTTGGGAATCCTGAATGGTGAGCAGAATACCACCTCAGTTTTACCGCTGTTAAATTGAAGAGAGTTCCGTCTGAGCCAGTCCATGGTCTGGTTCATACATTGATGGAAGCGATCCATGGCCAGTGCATCCTCCCCTTCCAGAGAGAAAGCCAGCTGCGTATCGTCAGCGTAGTTCACCAAGCTGACTTCGAAAGATTTCATTAACGGAAACAGGGGCCGCAGGTAGATGTTAAAGAGGATGGGACTAATTGCGGATCCCTGCGGCACCCCGTACGCAACTGGGGATCTGCTAGAGGAGAACGGTGCTAGGGTGACAACCTGCTGTCTGTCTTCAAGGTAGGAGCGGAACCATTGCAGCGCTCTGCCCTTTACACCTATCTGCCTCAGCCTCTCCAGCAGGACAGGGTGGCTTACCGTGTCGAATGCTGCCGACATATCAAGGAGCACTAAAATCATAGCACTCCCATTGTCGGCTCGCATGCGAAGATGGTCCAGCATGGTGATTAAAGCTGTTTCGGTTCCGTGACCTGGGCGGAAACCGAACTGATCCCGATCCAACAGCAGGTTCTCCTCCAAAAACTGAGATAGGGTCCTGCTCACAGATTTTTCCAGTAGTTTCACCGGGTACGGCAAAAGGGAAATGGGCCTAAAACTGGCTGGCACCAAAGGGTCCAGGTTCGGCTTTTTTATCAGTGGGGTGACTACTGCTAATTTCCAACAGCCTGGAACAGCTCCATCAGTTAAGGATTGGTTGCAAATCATCCTTAGCCAAGGAAAAGTGTTACGTCCGTAAAGCTTCCAGATTTTGTGGGGGAAGGGATCTAGAGGAGAGCCCGACGACACGCTATCAGTCAGTTTATCAAAGATTTCATGGGAGAGAGGTTGAAAACTGTCCAAGGTGGCAATCGTTTCAAGGTCTTCATCCGCAGGATTAGTGGTTCCCTTAGGACCATCCTGGGTGTTGACCTGCAAGTGATTGACGATGTTGGAAATTTTTTCCTGAAAAAAGGAGGCGATTTCGTTACACAAAAGTTGCGAGGGGGCAATTCTGTTGTTCAGACAATCTGGGTTAGTGAGATCCCTGACGATCTTAAAAAGAGCTTTAGACCCGTTGGGAGCCTGTGAAATAGAGTTAGCGTAGAAATCTGCCTTCGATCTCAGGATGAGAGTTTTATATTGCAATTGAACTTGTTTTAAAACTTTTTTATCTTCCTCAGAGTAACTTCTTCTCCATTTTCTCTCTGCCTGTCTGCGAGATAGTCTAAGATGATGTAACTTCTCATTATACCAAGGGGCAGATCTTTTCCTCATCTTCTTTAGAGGCTTTTTAGGGATGCAGTGATCTAGTAATTTAGCTATATGTTCCACAAATGAGTTATAATTATCCTCCACGGACTTATTGAGAGAAAAAAGATTGACGTCAAAGGATGTGGTCAAAGAGTCACCCTTTGCAAGTTTGACCCATTCTCTGTCCAGCCTGTAAGCGTGCTGCTGGTTAGACATATTCTCCTTGCATGGCATCGCCAGACTTAAAAGGATAAGAAAATGGTCGGTCCAATTCAGGGGCGTAATGTTAGATACTTTTATTGTGTCTGGATTGGCAAAAACCAGATCCAGAGTGCGACCTTTCTAATGAGTGGGGCTCGACACCAATTGATGGAGATTCAGGGTGGAACACGTACACAGGAGGTCTCTCAGTTGACTGCCATGGCTTCCATCCTCACTGAGATTGAAATCTCCTAAAATGATCATATTGGTGTGGGTAAGCTTTAGATTGATGATGGTTTCGGCGAGAAGGTGAAATTGTGTGGTTGCGCCCGGTGGCCTGTAACAGAGCATCCCCGTGAGTAAGTTCCCACTAGGGGACTGAAGAGAAAAGCGCATAATTTCTATCCTCCCAACCTCATCAATTTGATATGGCCTAAGGTCCAAAGACTCCTTGAAAATCAGAGCCACTCCTCCCCCTCTGCCCGAGGTGCGAGGTTTATGGATGATTTTGTATCCGCTAGGACATGCCCCGCTCAGTCCGGCAGCCGATTCCGTGGTGGCCCATGTTTCTGTTATACAGAGTATATCTAGTTTCATGTCTACCAAAAGACTAAACACTTCGATAGAGTGCTTAACAAGCGAGCGACTATTAACTAACCCACAGGAAAGGCTAGCACTCGCGAACTTGTGATTTTTTAGTGGGTTTAACTGTAATAATTGTGTTCTGCTATACCTCACTTGTTTCAGCTCGCCGTTTATCCGAATAGCACTGCTGGCGCTGGGGGCGTCCGGGGCGTGGACCGGCGCGCCAGCGGCGCGCCCGCTGCGCGCGCGCGCTGCGCGCTTGCATCGAGTGGCTTTAAGTAGGATCTCCGCGAGAATTCCCCAGTCACTAGAGCACTAGAATGCCTTCCAAAATGGCGCTTGGTGGTGGCACAATGATGAGAGTTAGCGCACCCAAGATGGCGGTGCTGATAGAAAGGAGAAGTCGGCACGCTAAAATAGCGTGTGCAAAAGCTTTTATGGTGCGGGTAAGTGGAGCAGCGATAGGAATCAGGTTTTAGAAATGTTAAAAACACTTTAGCACAGAGATAGAAATAAAAACAACGCTACGCGGCGCCCTGACTTTGCACAATATCTGACACAACAATACACTCGCTCTGTCACTCGATGTTAAGCCTCAGTCTGCTAGGCTGCGCGCTTGCATCGAGTGGCTTTAAGTAGGATCTCCGCGAGAATTCCCCAGTCACTAGAGCACTAGAACGCCTTCCAAAATGGCGCTTGGTGGTGGCACAATGATGAGAGTTAGCGCACCCAAGATGGCGGTGCTGATAGAAAGGAGAAGTCGGCACGCTAAAATAGCGTGTGCAAAAGCTTTTATGGTGCGGGTAAGTGGAGCAGCGATAGGAATCAGGTTTTAGAAATGTTAAAAACACTTTAGCACAGAGATAGAAATAAAAACAACGCTACGCGGCGCCCTGACTTTGCACAATATCTGACACAACAATACACTCGCTCTGTCACTCGATGTTAAGCCTCAGTCTGCTAGCACTGGAACACTGCTATCTATAAAATAGAGTCAGAGTGGACAATGAGGCTTGGGCTACTAGTGGGGCTTACCCTGGATGTTGCCTATAGTGAATGGGAAATAAACACTATCGCTAGGAGTGAGGAGGGAGTGGGACCCGTGGGACCAACTGAAGAAATATTAGAACTTTGACCTCAGAGGAATTGTGGAGTTGCTTGTAAATGTGGTATTTTTCCTTTGTGTTCATAGCGGTAGAAATACAATACTTCTCTTTCTTCACAAAAGTGAGTATTTGGCTGGATAATTCTTTATTGCTGCTGCTGCATGCATTTTGAGTTATGAGCCTGCGTTCACTCTCATGATCCCACTTCCCATCGAGGGAATCTTGAGCTGCTCAGACCATGCTATTCCTGAGAGATGAGTGCTGAAAAAATACTTGGTACATTTACTCAGAATTAATAGTATGATGGGCCCTGAGACATCAGGAGTGAAAGGGGTCACCCTTTCACAGCTGGGCCCAGTAACTTATGTTTGCCCTCTGACCGAGGTTCTGACAATACTATTCTCTAACTATAGGCAGAGACTTCTGTCACCACCATTCCTATCTTTTCTGTGGAGATGTATCCACCATGTGTGTAGAGATCTCTGCACACACAGGTCTATGTTATAGTAGTAAATGCAGGAGGGCCAAGTAGGAGTGGCTGGAAAGTGGGGGATATTTACACTTAAATGGGAGGTGTTTAAGGATTGGTAATGGGTGCTCAGCAGGGATAGTGAAGACAAACACTCACCCACAAAAGAGTAAGCCCGTTGTTTTTTTTTTTTTTGGTCCTCATTCCGCCAATTGACTTGTTGGCGATACTCCTTTTCCATTACCGAGGGCCGGATGGGAATGAAGTCATTCCACACAAGAAATCTAGCTGCTTCTACTCCTACCCCTCTCAAGCATAACATACAAAAGAAGGGGACCAGGACTGACAGCTGTTAATTGGCTTAATCATTGGACCCCATTCCTCTCATCCAATCAACCAACAACATAGCCCATATCTTCTCCCGACTTCTAGGGTCACATGCTATGCCCTGTTGGCTTATGTGTATGATATTATTTTTACACTCAGAAAAAAGGGGTGGAACTGCTGATTTCCAGGCTTTGCAGATCTCTCGTCTTCCCATTAAGATAACATAAAAAATTAGTCTGGCAGCCATTTTATTTAAAACAGAAATACTGTCTTGGCCTATTCCGAAAAATATAAGTAAGGGAGTTACTTCTTTCTGAATTCCTGTTACATCCGACAAAAATTAACACAGGTCCATCCGAAATTTAGTAATCTCTGAGCAGGTTAAAAACATGTGGCGGTCATCTGCTAAAGGATCTCGACACCTTGAACAAACAAACTGAGTTCCAGAAAATGTTGTTAATTTTGCTGGGGACCAATATACCCGATATTTTAGGGTAAAAAGATGATTTCGTTTAAGAAAGGCGGGTTTAGCTGTCTCTCAAAGCAATACAAATGAGCCCATCCAAGCCTCACTCAAATTAATATTAACAACATCATCACTCCAGAGCTTTTGGATATCCTGATCTATATCGTCTTCTGCTTCAATCAATGTTCGGTACCACAAGGCCACTTCTTTATTAATACCACCAACTTTTATGGCTTGAATTAACCAAGAATCATCCATCTGTTCATCCCAATTTTGCCTAGCACACCAAGCAGAGAGTTGATAGTATTTAAATCTGGGTTAATTGTCGCCGAGTGCATGATGTCAAAGTTTCCCAAGTAACCAGATCCGTACCTATTCTCAAATCTCTCCAACGTAAGATACCCACTTGCTTAAATGGTAGGCTGAGCATATCGTCTAAACAGGCTGGAGTGCCTGGGGAGCCCCAAATTGGTGCATGATCTGAATAGTAGGGTGTTTTCCGTTTATAAACCCAGTTCTTCACTGCCTGCAACAAAATCTTCAATCTAACCTTTTTTTTTTATTTTGGGTCCCCAAACTTAAAAAGGAACTGCTCTTGTTCATCCCCCAAATCACTAAATATTGCCCCATAGAGAATACCTGATGCAGAATCATCTGGTTAATTTAACAGCATCCGAAAGTTCTTAAAATGAAAAACATTTAAATATACGCACAAGTCTGGAAGAGCCAGTCCCCCCTTCTCCAACTTTCTCCTTAGCCTTTTCCAGGAAATACGGGGACCCTTCGAAGCCCAAATAAAGCTGCCAATCTTGCCCTGTAATTTTGCTACCTCAGCTTTGTCGAATGGGAGGGGTATAGTGTTAAAAAGACTTTTGGAGTACGATCATTTTAATTTAATCAAATTGACCCTGCCATATAAGTTAAGAGGGAGATTTGCCCATCTGATAAATAATCTCCCTACCTACTGACTGATCTTCCTCCAATTAACCATAGGAACATCCACTAACTTCTGGGTAATTATAAGACCAAGATAGCGCATCTGATATTTTGCCCCAGAGGTCTGAGACGTTTGGTTCCACTCCGTAATTTCAGTTTTGTCTCTAATTACACTATACCCCGATATCGTCCCAAATAATTATGCTTTAGCCATCAAATTGGGGATAGCCGACTGGGATTGAGCATATACAGATTAAGTAAACCCATTGTTGTTCACAAACTGCACCTCTACAGTTACTGAAGCCAAAAGGTCCTAAAACAGTAGCAAATGTAGTTCAACCCATCTTTTGAGTGAGCCCACCACCGCACATGGTCACTCCAAGGTACTGCAACATACTCCCATAGAAAACAATGGAGCAAGGGACTTAAAATAAGACGCCATATGCACTATTTTTAAATTAATTGAATGATTTTGAATTTAATCTAAATAAATATAATTTGTGTAATGTTAATATTTAAATCATAATTATGATAAATTGTAACTTATTTTAATTTTAGAATTACATTGAACATTTAAACTTTTGTGAAAAAGTGCAAAAAAATTAATTTTATGCATAAACTTTAACAAATATTTTTACAAATTGAACAAAATAAAACATTTACTGTTAGTGTTTTTGTTTTAATTATTTCTAAATTATTATTTCAAAAGTTAATAAATATATTTTACTTCCTTAATTATTTACCAAACATTTAAGTGAATGTGCAATAACATTTTATTAATTCTAGGATTAAAATAAATCTTTAAAATCATTTTACGTTACTATTTTATATTACACTTTTTTAACATTCTTTTTAAGTTTAATAAACTTTAATATTTTCCCCTACACTTTACCATAGAGAGCTCTCCATCAGAGTGTAGGAGGCTCTACCGGGATTTAGGAATAACTTTAAACTGGGAAAGGGTGAATAGCACAAAAGTGTAAAGTTACTCCTAGATGTATTGTAGATTTACATGAAAGTACATTTAGATGTGTGAATTTACCTTTGTGAATAGGCCCCTAAATGTTGTGGACATGATGCCTCTCAGATAGGCAACAACAGGGGTATGGGTCAAGTTCACTGTAGACTTGATCGATCCCACTAACATTTGGTTTGATTGTAGCAGATTTGGTACAGCAATATTAAATTAGTCAGTTGTGTGGTTTGCAATGGTATTTGTGGGCGGTAAAAGCACCTGGAGTACAATAGCATTCATGAATGCAAATATTCAGTAGCGATAGAATTTTTCTTCAAATGGTGATAAATAGTGGGGTCCAATTCTAGTTAAATGCTGAGTTTTTATTTTAATACTTGCATATATCATGGAAAAGAGATATAAAGTCCCTGAATCAATCTAAAGGGTACGAGACCCATCAGCAGCGGATCAGTGGATTGAATTTGCAAGACTAGTTTGCAATGTCGAATATCTGGCAATGGGGAAGACGCTGTTTGGATAGTGAGATAAGGAAAGTTTGTAAATTTTAAAATAATCTTGCCCCTTAGAAAATGATAAGGGGAAATAATTAAAGAGAACTCAGTGGAAGAGATGATTCTGCTCTCATAGTAGGGAGGTATAATATGAAGTAATTATGTAACTTTGACAACAGAAAGGTAATTGATTGCAACCAGATGGGCTAAGGCCCTCATTCTGAGATGGGAGAGAAAACAGCATCAGTGTTCCTGCTCCTGGAAATATCAATGCAGTAGGGGCTGTAATGATGAGGTGCAGGAATAGTATTTATTGATGCCTATTCTTCCTGGAATGAAGAATAATGTTAGCATCAGAGTTCCAACACAGCTTCTTACGGGTATTTTTCCAGAATCCCAGTTTTTTTTTTAACCCACACATTGTACCAAATGTTTACAAATGAAATATCAAGGAGAAAAAGATCAAGATTTGCATTTTTCCTCAAACTTGATTCAGCAGATAATACCAATTGCTGTCTGAACGAAGAAATATGGCCACTCTGAATAAGGACCTCAGATATGCGAATCAAAGCAGGCTGTATGACAGAGGCACGCATGGCTGAAACACGCATGCCTCTACAATGCGGTCCCAACCACAAATGTGTCTTAACCATGCATTCCTTTACCATGCATGCCTTTACCATGCATGCCTTTACCACGCAATTTCATGGTAAAGGCATGATTGGTAAAGGGATATGCGTGTTAAAGATCATCACTACCCCAACCCTCCCTCCCCGGCCTAAGTCCTAAAATCCTATTCACTACCTCACGTCCCAGGCCTGAGGCCAAAACGTACCCCATCCTGCGCTTAAAACTACCCCTTCCCCTGCCACGCTCTGAAGCCTAAAACCCTGCCCTCTAGCAAAAACTACACCGGCTCCAGCCCTCCTGCCCTGAGCCTAAAACCTACCCCGCACTGCCCTTAAAACTTACCTTACCCCTTCCCCCACCCTGAGGCCTAAAACCCTGGCCCCCTTGTAAAAAAACGATCCCGACCCCCGCCCTGAGCCCTAAATCTGACACCCAACCCTAAAATCTCCCCCAAACCCAGCCCATAAAAATACCCCAACACCCTACCCCTCCCTGAGCCCTAAAACGTTTGCTCCCTTTTAAAGGCCCCACCACCCTGAGCCCTAAAACCAACTCCCACTCCTAACCCGACCCCAGCCCTTAAAAGTACCCTAACCCTCCCCCGCCCTATGCCCTAATACCCTGCCCCTTCCAAAAACTACCCGACCCCCCTGCCCTGATGTCTGAAATCAACACCCACCTCTAAAAACTACCCCAACCAAACTCAAAACCCACTTACCTGCCTGTGTCCAGAGCTTCCTGTTCCGATGCTACCTCTTCCTCTCCCCGCCCATCCAGACACGCTCCCCAAATGCGTGGTTCAGGCAAGCGTGGTTATGCTTGTGGGGAAAACAAAATGCGTGGCTCAGTTTGGGGTGCAAAGGCCATTTCCCATCAAAGCACAATGCATGATGATAGGTTTGGAAGGAATTAGCTCTGTTCTGTTGGAAGAGAAGCAAGTTCGGAATATTGACATAGTAGCTGTGAATGAGAAATTGAATGAACAGTGATCTAAGGACCGTCAAAGTAAAGTGTTATGTGAGAAGGATAGATGTTACCAGCATTGTTTACTGAGGAGGAGAAGGTTCAGGTTGAAGGGAGTCGAAGCAAAGGAGCATTGGTAGACAAGGAGGAGCATGCAGATTGTGGGGAACTTATTGTGATCTACTAGAGAGGGTAGAGTGTCTATCAAACTCAATGACTTTTAAAGTAAACAGTTCCATTTTATTTTAGGTTGTTGAGGGGCCACTGCAAACTAGCACCCGAGGAGTGCCGCTCGAGCTTGGGACTCTGCTTTGTTCATCCACATCGCCATTGCCAGTGCTTGTTTGTGCTTGTTGGTGGGCGTGAGGGACTGCGAGGCCTTTCAGCACAGAAAATACAATCACCTGAGGTCTCTTCCCGGTCACACCCCCTGATCACCGACCTACCTTAAAACGACTCGCGGCCCCCGCTCCGCGGGAGCCGCTCGAGCTTGGGACTCTGCTTTGTTCATCCACATCGCCATTGCCAGTGCTTGTTTGTGCTTGTTAGTGGGCGTGAGGGACTGCGAGGCCTTTCAGCACAGAAAATACAATCACCTGAGGTCTCTTCCCGGTCACACCCCCTGATCACCGGCCTACCTTAAAACGACTCGCGGCCCCCGCTCCGCGGGAGCCGCTCGAGCTTGGGACTCTGCTTTGTTCATCCACATCGCCATTGCCAGTGCTTGTTTGTGCTTGTTGGTGGGCGTGAGGGACTGCGAGGCCTTTCAGCACAGAAAATACAATCACCTGAGGTCTCTTCCCGGTCACACCCCCTGATCACCGGCCTACCTTAAAACGACTCGTGGCCCCCGCTCCGCGGGAGCCGCTCGAGCTTGGGACTCTGCTTTGTTCATCCACATCGCCATTGCCAGTGCTTGTTTGTGCTTGTTGGTGGGCGTGAGGGACTGCGAGGCCTTTCAGCACAGAAAATACAATCACCTGAGGTCTCTTCCCGGTCACACCCCCTGATCACCGGCCTACCTTAAAACGGCTCGCGGCCCCCGCTCCGCGGGAGCCGCTCGAGCTTGGGACTCTGCTTTGTTCATCCACATCGCCATTGCCAGTGCTTGTTTGTGCTTGTTGGTGGGCGTGAGGGACTGCGAGGCCTTTCAGCACAGAAAATACAATCACCTGAGGTCTCTTCCCGGTCACACCCCCTGATCACCGGCCTACCTTAAAACGACTCGCGGCCCCCGCTCCGCGGGAGCCGCTCGAGCTTGGGACTCTGCTTTGTTCATCCACATCGCCATTGCCAGTGCTTGTTTGTGTTTGTTGGTGGGCGTGAGGGACTGCGAGGCCTTTCAGCACAGAAAATACAATCACCTGAGGTCTCTTCCCGGTCACACCCCCTCCTCCCATCAGGCACGCCATAAAGGTCAACTACCTTTACGCCCCGCGGGACGCTCGCGGGACGCGCGCCGGGCGAAGCCCGGGCCAAGGGCAGGCCCGTTTAAGCCCGTTAAAGACCGATCAAGACCGGACCGGGCCACCTCCCTAAGATTTGCGATTTGATAGTCTGAAATACCTTTATTATCTTTTGTTTGTCTTAGGCCATTTTAGTGCTTTTGTTACTTACTGACACCATGGCAACCACAAGAGCAAAAGGGAGCAGGAACAAAACAGCTACGGAGTCGATTAGCATTACTGGTCCCTTGGATAACTTCATTGTTAGAGCGAACTCTGTGATTGACCAAGGGATCGCACTCATGGAGCGTAGAGTCTCTCAGGAGTTGGCACGGGCAAAACGATCTTCGCTGGGCCATTTTACTTCAGTTAAAACTCCAAATAAACCAACAACTGATGTGGTTTCTACAGATACCCTACCGCCTCGACAGAGTCTCCCTAATATGGTCGACCTATCAGTATCGGCTTCTGAATTTCTTTCGGTCTTAGAACCAGACAGGTCCTTGACACACCCACATGATCCCTTGTTAGTTGAATCAACTGATACACAGCGGAGGAGGAGCAGGGAGGGAGCAATACCCAAATCCCTAAAACTTGACAAAAAAAGAAAATCGAGACATGCTAAGAAACCTAGAAAGCCCCAGAAATTGCCAAAACCCATAGATAGGGAGACCGATGTCCCAGTATTAAGTGATCAAGAGGAGGGACAAAACCATAAACAGTCTACGCATAGTAACCCTCGCTTAGACTCGCATAACACTACAATGGATACAGATTGCATTACTGTTTCCCCCAGTTTAAATTCAACTAGCATGGCTGTAGAGGTGGATACTAAAATACTTGAGCAAATGAGTAAATTACTCAAATTACACCTTTCCCCTTTAGAGGCCAGAATAAAAGGCGTTGAAAAACAATTAACCGAACTGATTGCTTTCATTAAACCACTGAATAAGTCTGGAGTAAATAATGATGGAATAAGGAAGCAAACCATTAATAATAATTCAACGAGGGTCTCACAATCTATCAAAAGCACATCTTTAAAGGATCCTAATTTAGTTACTGATCCTCCTGCTTTTGAGAATAATCTACTTAGTAATGCTAGCAAACCTTCTCAAACCAGCAGGCAGAAGGCTACTCCACCCAGAAATTCTGCCCCGTCACCTAAAACAAATCCTGACGGAAAAGTATTACTACAGAGACCATCCATCGATTTGCCCCCGGAAGTAACCCCATATTTGGTGATTCTGACTGGGGTGCCAGAACTGAGGGAAGATGTAGAGGAGTCTGTAGGATCTTTGAAGAACAAGGTTCAACATTGGCTCAATTCAAGACGGCCTCTGCCTCCCAATAGGTCGAGTAAGATCCTTATGGTACGTAGAATACCATGGATAGGGCAAGGTAAAAAAACGCTGAAGGGTGACTGTATATTGGTAAATTTCGATGACCAGGATACCGCTGACTATATTTGCTCATGGCCAAATCAGTTTAACAATGAAGATATTGCAACAACGCGGCTGTACTTCTTTTATCCACCTAGGAATCCCTTTGAACTAGACTTTGATAAGAGCAGGGGTGTGGCAGGTACTCAAGACAGAGTAGCCGACAGGTGGGTGCGGGGTCGGCAAACAACCAGAGACGCGTGCCCACTGGACAATTGGAGAGGAATACGGACCGACAACCGGTTTAGCTGCCTGGAATCGGTCGATTGACGCCTCTTATCCACCACCCCCGAGGGCGTCCTTAGTGGAGCTTCTAGTGAGGAAATCAAAAGAGGAATCAGTCCATTAACTGACACCCTAGGGCCTTCAATTGAGAGAATAGCCCCTGAAACAGCAGCGAGTTATATTTTCCTTGGATCTACTACAGAAGATGTACCCCGTAGAGAGCTCGTAGGACCCACATATACCGTTCCCGAAAACTCTATGCCCACTCAATATCCGCGATTAAGCCAAGGAAAGACTACAGGAGTTAATCTCCCACAGTCTGACTTAACAGATGCCCACGAGAATTTATTGCTTATGGATCCGATAATAGTCCCCCAGTGTAGCAAACTAGCTTTGTTAACCTGGAACATTGCGGGCCTATCAAATAAAATAACGGATCCTAGCTTTAGAGACTTTATCGACAAGTATGATATTATCTGCTTGCAAGAGTCATGGGAAACTAAAGAGATCCATCTTGATGGGTACCGCACATTTACTACCCCTGCAGTACAGTCCAGGAGGGGCAGACCCTCGGGAGGACTCTGTACGTATATCTCTAATGCGGTAACCATGACAATAAAGCTCTTGACAAATGGCGGTCACGTTTTTTACCAGATTTTTTCCCTCGTTTTTGGAGGCAATCGACAAATTATTTTGGTGAATTTATATAACAATATTCCCAAGGGAGACCACAAGCATGCACTCGAGGATATAAATGATTTGATTTATTGTGGTACAGACCGAGGTCATAAAGATACGTGTATTATTTTTTCCGGTGATTTTAACTGCCACTTATGCCCACATAGCAGTAAGGATACATGCGGTCTGTCAAACCCTTTGGGCGAAAGTTGCACCTATTTCGAGCACTCAACGTTAGGTAATTCACTAAATGTTTTAATTCATGATTGGAATCTGGGCTATGCAAACGAGCTTTGCAACCCACAAATCAGTTTTCAACCCACCTTCTTTGGGCATGGACTACACTCTACGATAGACTTCATACTAATCACTAACAGCTATCGTCACAATATCCTCATGTTTAATACAGAGGATGTTGCTATGAGCGATCATTTTCCCATCAGTTTAATCTTTGATATTGGACTGAGGAACGGAAAACTACCAAACACAGTGGAAAATCTTTATGGTCATTCTATTCAAATGGCGAGAAAAAATGGTTACGCAATTAAATGGAAAATGGTTGATTCAGTCAACTTCTTGCATAGCCTAATTACTGACCAATATTCTAACATCATGATTTGTTTGGCAGATTCTCCAGATCCTAACTTGGTCATTAAAGCTTTCCAATCGATTGCGCTGCAAATATCCAACAATCTGACTGGAACGCCCAGTGAAGGACGAGGAAAAAAACTCGAGGGCTGGTTCAACTCTGAATGTAGCAAAGCCCATGCAAATCTAAAACAGTACTTAAAAACCACGCCTAGGAACTATTTAGATATTAGAGCAGCCAGACTAGTTTACAAACTTTCCATACGAAAGCGAAAACAAGAGATTAAGGAGAATGCCTGGACTGCCCTAATAAAGGCGTCCTGTTTGCGAGACAATACTGCATTCTGGAAAGCAGTTAATGCTCCTTTTTTATGGATAGAAAAACTGATGTGATAGACCTGGCAATTGAACAATCTGCTTGGGTTGATCACTACACTGAACTGTATAAGAAGGACGACCTGTGTAGTCTATTAACTCCTACACAAAGTACATTGAAAAATAGCCTGTCCACCTTAACTGTGGGTTTCCCTCTGGATATTTCGTTCTCTGTAACAGAAACGGAGTTAGCCCTAACTGAAAGTTCAAATAACAAAGCTCCGGGCCGGATGGGATTCCCATAGATCTATTCAAGGAAAACATCCCTTTTTGGGCCCCGCTCCTGACCAACTTATTAAACAGCTATAATAAAAAGGGTTTCCCCTTGACTTGGCAGGAAGCAATAATTGTCCCCATTTTCAAAAAAGGTGACCGCAATGATCCAAAATGTTATAGGCCTATCTCGCTGCTGGATTCGCTGATGAAAGTAGCCGGAAGACTTATCCTAAATAGATTACAGGTATGGGCCAAAGACAGCGACATCCTTTCTAAATTTCAATACGGTTTTAAAGAAGGACTAGGCACAGTCGAACAAGGACTTAATCTAGCAATTATAACCGCAAAATATACGATAGCTAAGAAGGGCAACCTTTTTATGACCTTTGTCGACTTAACTTCAGCCTTTGACTGTTTAAGCCATGAACTTTTGTGGGACATTTTAATCTCATTAGGCATTGATTTGAATATTCTGAATTTTATCAAAGAGTTATATCGTGGAGCAGGAGCAAAGGTCCGTTTTGGTAAAAATGGTGAATGCACAAACAAATTTCCTATCATGAAAGGTGTGCGCCAGGGTTGCATCCTGGCTCCCTTTCTTTTTAACTTATACATAAACGGTGTGGCTGAGTTTTTATTGAAGATGAAAGTAGACTATCCCCAGATAAACGGCGAGGCCGTTCCTATTTTATTATACGCTGATGATGCGGTTATCATGGCCAGAACTCAACTAGGACTCCAAAAAGCGTTAACTAGCTTTTCAACTTTCATGTCATCTAGGGGTCTAAAAATTAATACTGGAAAAACTTTTACCATGAGTTGTTCATCAGCGTCCAAAGTTCCATGTAATATCTTTTTAAATCAGTCTAAGATAGAACTAACAGATTCATTTTCTTATTTAGGGATTTTATTTAACTACAGGGGTTCTTGGACACCAGCAGTCAACGTCAGAAATCTAGCTTTCGCACGCTCACTTGGAGCCTTGAAACAGTTCGCAAACAAATTAGGAGGTAGACCTGTCCGTATACTAATGGACATTTACAAAGCTAAATGTGTTTCAATTGCTACATACGGGGCCGGCCTTTGGGGTATCGCAGACTGCCGGGTAATTCAAGTAAGGGAAAATATTTTCCTCCGGTATTTGCTAGCAGTCCCCAGGTCTATTTCCACGTATGTGTGCCATAATGAATTGAACATAACTTATATTTCTGATTTGATCAGAATTAGCCCCTTGTTACTGTGGTATAAGATCTGGACCTCATTAGCTACTACTCTAAACAGAACTGTACTATCTGATTGTATTAACCTCGAAAGAAGTAAAAACATTCCATGGTTAGCATACATTAAGGCTTTTCTAACAAATATGGGCCTACCACATTATTTTAATAATCCAACTTTATTATCCACGCTTTCAAGAAAGGATTTTAAAGATCGATGTCTTGCTTTCCTAGAAAACAGTCGGTGGATTAAAGAGAGTATGAAAAAATCTGTTTCACACCATCAGTTACTCCTTCAGGGCTTTGGACTACAGTTTTATCTATCGCCTGATTATACCTGTTATGACAGAATGTTACTGGCCCGTTTGAGAACTGATTGCTATTATAGGCTAATCACATTCCCCGAAACAAATAATTGGTCTCCCCATTTAATCAAATGTCCATGCGATGATATTTCTGAGCAATCATCTATTCATAGTCTTTTGTTCTGTAAATTTTATGCGTGGGGCAGAAAGAGACATTTGATACCTTTATTGAAAATTTGGGGTCTAAGGCAGTGCAGACCAGCCTTTGTAAAACTGCTTATGCTTGAAGATGAAATGACTATTAAGGCTGTATCTAAATTTCTGAAATATGTAATCAGATGCAGATCTTCTATGTCCTAGTACCCCTTGATTTTATAAGTCTGTTTTACTAAGATGCAATTAATTGGATTTACTTGTATATTCTTTTTAACATGTGATTGTTGTTTCTTTTGTGCTTTTATGGTTTTCAAAGAAATCGAATAAAGCTATCTTTGACTTGACACCCGAGGAGAAGGGACATTTTGCCATTCCCTGGCAATGGGGTCAGTGTGCGAGACTCAATCTGTTAATACATCTTGCAATGGGCTCCATGGCTATAGCAATTAGAAGACAGTACATATGCCTTTTGGATTCATTGTAGAAGAAATATCACAGGCAGTAAGGGACCTCCCTGCCAGGGAGTACTGCTCTTAATATTGAGGCACTAGCAGTGGGTATTAAAGTTAGCGGCACAAATAACAAAGGCATAACAAGTAATTTCGGGATTTCAGATTGCAATAGAAATATACCAGTAGATGATAATATATATTTTGCAGGAAATATATCACCAGTCTTATAGGGCATCATTTAGAGGAAATCATGAACCGAGGGGACACCTACTCTATTGGACTGTTGAAGATGGGCAGTAACCAGAAACACTATCCAGGAATCCAGCCAGAATTCACTGCCAGTATTAGTGGCAAAAGGACTTAGGGGGTCATTATGATAGCGGAAGGACCGCCACCGTCGGCGGTGCTTCTGCCATCACCAAGCGTACTACCCACCACAAAATTAGGGTGTGGGTTAGCAAAGGCATAAGGCCTTTCCATGGTGGCGATGCCGCCATGGAAAGGCTGGTGGGTATTGGGTTTGGGGGGGTCGCTGCACTGGGGGGTGCCCTTGGTACACCCCTGCATTGCCATGCACCAAGTGGCAGGCACCACGTGGTGCCTGCCACGTAGTGAAGGGAAATGCAGTGCAAGCACTTTTAACATTGCGTACGGTGCTGCAGCCAGCAGCACCGCCCGCAATGTTAAAAGCCCAGGATGTGCCCGCCAGTATGGCAGGTGCATCCTAATCACAGTGGTGGGACCACCGCATGTCTGGTGGGGGGTCCCAAACACCAATACGATGGCGGGCAGACCAAGTCCGCCGGCCATCGTACCATCATAATCAGCCCCTTAGTTGTGAATAATTAGAAAACATGAACTGCATCTACCATAATGCATTGGTAGAATGTGTGCTGATCTGCTAGCTATGCTCCCACTCCTTCAGCTTTAATGTTGATTGAAAACAGCACAGTTTCTGCAAAACCTAGGCTAGAAACCCCTTATGCACCTCTGAATTAATGAAAAGGTCCTAGTGCTGTATTATTACACAGAGAGGGCTTGTCCCCAGTTTGGGTCAGTGTGCACCGTCACTGATGTGATTATAATGGGACCAGGCAGCCTGTTATAAAATAAAATGCACAATCTACAGCATCAGCACTTAACTTAGCAAGTTAACACATCAGAAGCAGACAAGGCACATCTTGGAAGCACCATGCTCTTTAGTTCAGTGTGAGTAGCTTCAACCACATGAGGAAGACCCGAATGCCACCACATGGTGGCACAGTGCAACAATGATCCCCTTGCACAGTGGTTTTCAGATTCAGCGGTCAGGTTGCAGGCAACACCTCTCAGAAGGGCACCATGGTCTGCCTTCCAAGGAATGGCCAAGGATTCACCCCAATGCCGTGGATACTGAGAGGGTCCCTGGGACCACCCATAACCTTTCCCCGGGACCATTCATACCCTCCCAGGGGGAGTTTCCTGCCTCTGCAGTCTGCTTACCTTCCATTCTGAAAATGCTCTCTGAATGTGGTTTTCTGACCAGATTTACTAAACAGGCCCTTGCGCAGCACAAAGGATTCTGTGCAATGCAAATCCATGCAAATGATAGCATAGATCAACTTTTTCACACCGAAGGATTTTTGTCCTGAAAGTTGGTGTGAGTATAGCACTATGACAACATTACATCATGTAGTATGAAAGCTCTGAACATCTATGCAATGTGCACCTAACGCGCAAGAACAGTACAAGCACCATTAGGATTCCATGAGCAGACGGATCAGCCAGAGACACATATAATCTGACTTTCCAGGGGATCCCTACTCTAAATAAAAAGAATGCGCAAAAAGTGAATCCCTAGGAGGGAGATTTACAAAAAAGTCACGCAATGCAACGCAGCTTCCCGCAAGGCTGTGCTGCGTTGTGCGACAAGGAGGGAGCAGGAGAGCGCCATATTTTTAAAGATATGGCTATCTCCTCCGCTTTCCCTTGCACCGGCGCTGATTTCAGCAGCGGTGCGCCATGCACACGCCTTAGCGCTAGAGTGTGTGCATGAGTGTAGCATAGGTTTTGTACAGGAAGGGTACCCTTCCTGTACAAAATACTATGCTAGACACGAGGGAAAGCTTTCGTCCCACTTTGTATGTGTGCTGCACAGTGCAGCACGCTTGCAAAGTCGGAAAAGGAAGGAGAAATGAAAGCATTTCTCCTTCCTTGCGCCCAGTTGAAAAGGGCGCAGTTTTCTCACGCTAAACCCAATCTACTGTTTTGAGTAAATCGTGTTTAGCGTGAGAAAGCTTGGGTGGTTGCATGGGAACGCCCATGCACCACCCCTGGCATGCTCCCTCGCTGCAAAGTAATGCGAAGCAGCGCATGTGCATTGAGCTGCTTCGCATGACTTTTACGTTATTTCCAGAGCTAAGCAAGTTTAGCGCTGGACAGTTAATTAGGAAAAAAGATTTTGGGACGCAAACACGGCGCAAAATATTAGTAAGTCTCCCCCTTGATGCTTCAATTCGTATACAAGTAATTTCTGCAAATTTAAATATTATGTGACCATTTGACCTTAGGCGGTTGTATTTGT
This sequence comes from Triturus cristatus, assembly GCF_964204655.1. Taxonomy (NCBI): domain Eukaryota; kingdom Metazoa; phylum Chordata; class Amphibia; order Caudata; family Salamandridae; genus Triturus; species Triturus cristatus. The sequence goes on along the minus strand of NC_140587.1, from coordinate 309,840,944 downwards.
GTAAAGATGTGTACCGAAGTTTCTGCTGCGAGTGCAAAACTCAGAGAAGACATCGCTCACTCTCCTTTGCAACTTGATGCAAAGCTAACTCTTGTAAACACGGTTCTGCAGAATTGTTTGCCGCCTATGCAGATCCAGTTCAGATTTCCTCCGCTTTGCATTGCATGAATCTTGGCCTATCTGGGCGAGCACTCTGCTGCCTCTTGTATGTAAACATATACACATGCCCTCCTATTCACGGGCCCATGCCGGTGCGAAAACGAGGTAACGTGCACTATATGTATATATTTTAGGCAAAGTCCTCCGAGATCTAAGCTTCCGTCAGGGTTTGAGGTATTAAAAGTAAGTGCCCAAACTGATTTCGAATAGCCTTTGCAATCTTGATAAATCTCCATGAAGTTCGCACTTTGCAGCTCTTCACAGCCTGACCCAATCTGCTGCTGGGCCTCCTAGCAGTCCTGCCCATAAACTCGCGGGAGGGGCAGCCTTCCCCTGCAGAATGAGCATTGTCTGCAGACCTCGGTTCTGAGAATCGGGTTTTACTTTTGCCTTGAGACTGTGGACCGCAAGTTTCATTTGTTGCAGTCCTAAATTGAACTAAATTACATCTTGGACCTTTTAAGATTTTGGGGCTCAGGTCCATAAACACTCATTGATAATCTGCCCAAAGTTGTGTGAAGAAATGTCTGATGAAAAACGGTGGCCAGTGGTTTACTGTCAAGAGCACACTTATTGTGGGACCTAGAAGTAAAAACTGAATGCATGGAAAATGCATATGTTTTTGGTATTCAGGAAAGAGGCTGTAAACAATAAATGCCTGTGAAATCCCTGGTTTGCGCTTCTGTGATTTCCCCTGGTTCTGGCATTAGATGGTCTCGTAAACACCAGCCAGTGTCATATAACATGAGTTAAAAACATAATGGCATATGAAGCATACATGGCAGAAGCCAGCACTTCGACGTCTGCTCGACTCTTACAGTGCCTACAGCAAGCGGCTTGTCCGTGTATGTCTGGGAAATCAATAAGTATATATCATATTAAACTGACGTGGGCATACATTATGAGCATAAGATCTCAGTCAAGTAGGGGGTCCTCTCGTCAATCTTCCAGAATTTGATACATGAGAGAAAAACAGCAGAAAGCTTCCAGCAGGAAAGAAATCCAAGATAAATGCCAGCATTATTTGGAAAGGCTGAGGATAGGAGACACCTTCAGCAAGATTTGGAATGAAAGGGTAGACACCTTCAGCAAGATTTGGAATGAAAGGGTAGACACCTTCAGCAAGATTTGGAATGAAAAGGTAGACACCTTCAGCAAGATTTGGAATGAAAAGGTAGACACCTTCAGCAAGATTTGGAATGAAAGGGTAGACACCTTCAGCAAGATTTGGAATGAAAAGGTAGACACCTTCAGCAAGATTTGGAATGAAAGGGTAGACACCTTCAGCAAGATTTGGAATGAAAGGGTAGCACAATCTTACACTCATCCCCCTTTTCTTGATTCTGTTCAAAACCTAGCATCTATGCAGTATCCTTTTCACACTATAATAACCCTTCTTTAATGTGCAGGCAAACACAATTAGAACATGGTGTTGCATCTCATAGGAGATTAACAAACTAGCATCGACAAAGCCAAAAGGTCCACTTTTCAAGAGACGTTTCTGAGGTTTTAGCGTTGCCAAAGCTTATAGCTGATGCTGTTTTACATTTCTTCATTGCAAAATATAAAATAGGTGCTTATTTACTGGTGGAAAGCACAATCTGCAGAAAAAAGAAGAAACTATACACTGCATCAACATGCATCCATTACCGGGTATTTATAGTTAGGACCATGTTTACTTAGGAAGTTGATTTTTCGTTTACTAATAACTTTGGCGCTGTTTGACTAATCTTGAACTAAACATTTACAAAAAGTCTCTTCTACCTCGGCTCCTTCCTGTAAAGTTTTAGGATGATCCAACAAGCGGGAGACAAGAAAAGGGGTGTTCGAAAATGGGTTTTCCCAAAGCATTTTTCCATAGAAAGATTAGACACAGCTAAAGCTAAAATAGCTGAACGGAATTACACCACATTTGGCAACATTTTGGATCTTGGTCCAGAAAGTGCACTTTTGTGATCTGGTGTAAATCCATTCATTAGTTTTTGAGAAAGATATATGCTTTACTTATGCAGACATTTCTCACTTTAATGATTCTTAACCCTTTGAAAATGCATTATGTCTCAAGTTACTAACAACCCATACTCCCCCTCTCATTTTTAACCAGCTGGTTTCATACCTGAACTAAATTCTCAATGGTCATTTACTTCAGCCTGGTCCTCAAAAAAAGCTTTAAATTCAATAGCGTCTATTCCAATAAAATGGAGCTCAGGAGGGCCTCACTTTTGTCTTGAATACAAAATGTTTGCACACTAGTTTTTCATTAGAACGCTTTGGTAATATTACAGTTGAGTACTAGTGAGTTAACAGACACACTGCTTCTGGTGTTGGAAGTACATGTTTCACTCTACATATCAGAATGCTTTACTAAAATGCATGAGGTAGATATTTAAGAACTCACAGGAAATGTGTCCTCATTTAATCTTTATAGAGCAGTAACCATAATTTCCATGTCAAACGGAAATCCCTCATTGTGTTCATTTACTGCAATGACCTCTGTCAGAAATTTCATTCAGTTTTGCATCTTTGATTCCATCAAGATGGAGTTCTGGGGTCGACATGTTGGTCAGAAATACAGAATGATAGCACTCTAATAGTTATTAGCAAGCCTACAAGGTATTTGCTCGTACCTTTGTGTAAAAATCTGGGGTTCGCTCATTGTATGTATGCATTCCAAATACTCAAATCAGATGTGACGAGATCTACTGTATTCGCTGTTTCAAAATTCCTGGCTGCTATGTGGTTTAAGGGACGAGTACTACTGAAACTGCATAAATCGTTAAACTGGATGTACAGTTTCTTTTCCACATTTTTAACTGTATTTAATATGATAACTAGTTTTGGGGTTTATTTTATATATGTTCTCTTTTATGGCTATTATGCCGAAATAAAGATTTTACAGCAGCAGCAGCAGCAACTCTGTGGTGAAACTTAAGTTATTCACTAGGTAGTTAACTGACAGATTGTTGCTGGTGGTGAAAGGACATTTCTCTCTGCATTCTTGTGTGCAAATAAGGTAAGAATGCTTTAGTGACATCGATGAGAAAATTATTTGAGAACTCATAGACAATGTGTCTGCATTTTACCTAGTGTACTCAATTTGTGGGCTATATTGGGGATGACTCTGATATAGAACTCGATCATCCCGGCGAAAAATGTCACTTCTTTTTTATACTGGTGGTTCTAACTTTCAAATTGACTGTACCAATTCTTTCTTGGGGTTTCATCCCATATTTTGGGATGGTGTACCCCAAATAGAAAATCTATTCTCCACCAACCTTGCATTTTTCCGATCATGATTATCAAACCTGATTTATTGAGCCCCTTCAAAACTTTGTGTAGTCTTTCATTGTGCTCAGTCTCTGAGGTGCTGCAAATTAAAAGGTTATCCTGGAAGCATTATGCCTTCAAAATCTCCACCACACCTCTTTGGAAAACAGAAGCTGCAAACTCCGAACTGAAAGGGATACTCACAAATGTATACACGCCCATAAGTGTGAACAAAGCTGTGATGTCTTGGTATGTTTCATACATGCAATTTAACCTGGTGATAGGCTGAAGCCAAGTCTAGTGTGGTAAGGTACTTGGCTCCATCTACCACAGACAACATTTTGATTAGGTTGGAGATATAAAACTTGTCTTCAACCACCATTTTGTTCAGTTCTCTAGGGTCAACATACAACCCTATCTCACTGCTGGATTTGTGTGCTACAACAACCGGGCCCAACCACTCGGTGGCTTCCACAGGAACAATGATGCCCTGGTTACACAGTTTATCAGTTCATTTAGTTCATTCAAAACAGCTGCCTGCCCATTTAATGAAATAAGCCTCACCTTGGCCACAATTGGAATTGCACACTCCTTCCTTTTGATATGATGGGAGTACCCCTTGAAACAATCAAGTTTGGAACTAAAAGCATTAGGGTTCAAGTTGGGAAATTCTTCGCATCCACCCTCCACTTGGTGCACACTGACTTGTGGCTGGGGAACTCGGGTTAAGATAAATCCCTAGAACTTTTTGCTGGGGCCACTGCTGATTATTTTCGCTCTTAGATTAGGTTTGGATGCCTTCTTTCTCTTCCAAGGTGCGCAAACTAATGGTTGGTGTACCTACGGGTTCAGCTTTAAGCCCTACTCTATGTAAAGTATATCTTACACCTCTGGTGGTATTGGTGGTGGCTTTGGAAGCTAAAGTGATTTCTCACACAGATTATACCCAGCTTCTGTTCTCCTGTGGAAAGTGAGAGGAGCTTGCTGGGGACGCTATCAAAAACTGCCATTATAAGGTGTTCAGGTGGCTGCCAATTAATCAGCGAAAATGCAACCCAGATAAGACAGAGATTTTGATCTTTCGTTCATCTCCCCCTTACCTTTGGAGATCTTTCTGGCCGAAGGATGCACTGTTTCCGGGCCCTCAACAAGGCTCAATAAGGAACTTAAGAATCAAATTTGATAATGCCCTTTCCTTTCAACCACAGATCCAGGCTCTGACAGGTTCCTGCTTTGGGGCGCTTTGGATGCTGAAAAAATTAATTTGTCCTTTGTCAGAATCTTCCAAGAGAATGGTAATCCAAGCATTAATAACTTCTCATTTGGATTACGGGAATGCTCTGTACTTAGGTCTTCCAAAGTATCTCCTTGGCAGACTTCAGGTAGTGCAGAATTCGGCAGCCCATTTGCTTCTCAACCTCCCTGTGGGAACACATATATCCCCTCATCTGAGGGACATCCATTGGCTTCATATAAAAAAAAGGATATTGTTTAAATTCTTGGTCCAGGTTCACAAAGCCCTGCATGGTTCAGGGCCAGGCTATCCGAGGGAGAGGATTCATGACTATGTCCCTGATAGACCGCTACACTCTTCTTCTACACACTTGGCTAGAGTTCCAAAAATCTGCCGACTTAGAATTGGCGCAGATCCTTTTCCTGTCTAGTGCTGCTTACGTGGAACAAACTCCCTGTGGAACTATGCACAATGTGTGATCTCACTACTTTTAAGAATCAACTAAAGACCTTGTTCTTCCGACAAGCTGCATAGGCCATTGCTGTAGGTGCCTCTATGTCTGTCTAGTGCTGGGACACTCGTTGGAGTAGCTGTTCATTGAATAAATCACAATAACATAAAATTAGATGCACCTTGTACATTTCCATAAAAATATCTTCTAATATATCCGTTCAGTGCTTCAAAGAAGCCCATAATTGTTACTGAATGACTACCCCAACCGCCAGGCCAAATATCCATTCTCTTGAACTTCACGAGTCCTTCAAAAGACTTTTTAAATAGTCTACTCAAGATAATATTAATGTGTGAACTACCACACCCTTAATAAGTATTTTGTCAGGAGGATTAACCACAGTTTGCATGTCCACTTTCAAACATAATTTCTTCATTGATAACCTTGACTCCATCTTTGGATTTATTAATGCTTCTGCAGAATTTACTGTAGTGGCCTTTGCACCCACATTTTTCACATGCTGCTTTTACTGAGCGACATTCCTTTGAATTAGCCATATGTCCAGGGATACCACAACGAAAGCAGTTTCCTCGAAATCATGAGATATCATTTCTGTTTTGTGTCACTCTTTCACCTCGAATACACTCTTTTTTGCCTGTTTTTTCAACTGCTCCACACAGTTTAACATCTGTGTAACTCTTTTCTCAGTAACAATTAAATCGCAAATGGGTGGTTCATCTTTCAACAACAGATCCTCTCTCAAATTGTATGATTTGCACTTTGGAGCAAATTGATCACAGATTCCCTCTTCACATATGGTACCAAATTTACACGCCACTGTTAATTTACACAACGAAGTGGCCTTCTCCTCCACAGTTTCTTCCTCTTTCTGTGTCCGTCTACTAAAGTGAAATATCTCACAAACAATGCTCAGTCTAGGAAGATAATGTAGATCTAATCTCTTTAGAAAAACATCAAATTTGTTGAAACCTTTTACATCCTCATCATCCAACACAGGTAAGTTTCACAAAGCAAAATGTCCTTCAGCACCCAAGCAATAGATTAGAAATGCAAAATGTCTTTCTGCGCAGATATTTGTACAACAATCACGTACATCATTTAAGAAACCTTTCTACCTTTACCCCACTCCAAACTTGACTTGTCAGGGTTGGGTAAGAAGGACAGGGGTGTGGAATGTTCTGCTTGCCTTGTAAAGATACCACACTGAAATGTAGGAAGCAAGTCTTTGACAAAAGTTAAAGACTGTTTATATATATATATATATATATATATATATATATATATATATATTGTTTCCAAAGTTCGCTCAGAAATTTGGAACGCACTTCAATAGCAGGTAGGTTACAAACCAATATTTATTAAGGAAAGCGTCATTTCGCCCCATTTTTTATCGTCCCTTGCCTAACATGTTTCTAAGTTCCTTACTTCTTCTTCAGAGGCAAACGCGAGCAGACAGGAAATTGCTTGCCAAACACAGTCCCCTGCGCATTCCTTACTTTTATAGGCCTCCAGTGTGCCCTTCCTCATGCCTGTCTTTCACCTTGCACGCTGGGACTTGTGGTTTCCAATTATGCAAATTTTTCCCTCCGGTGGGTCTGCCTGCACATGCGCTGATTCTAGGACACAATTAAAGCCCTCCAGTGGGCCACAGGGTGAAATTGCGCTCTCCCAGATTATTTTCCTGCAGTGCCACACATGAGCAGGAACATTTCCAACTCGTGCTATCCCGCCATCACTTCACGGGTGGTGCAGTTCCACACAGCCGGAGCCGCCGTGATTTATTGTTTCCAATGTTCGCTCAGAAATTAGGAACGCACTCCAAAAGCAGGTAGGTTGCAAACCAATATTTATTAAGGAAAGCGTCATTTCACCCCATTTTTTATCATCCATTGCCTAACATGTTTCGAAGTTGATGGCGGGACCGCAGGAGTTGGAAATGTTCCTGCTCATGTGTGGCACTGTTTCAATAACAAGCATTGGTTTACTTAGTCGCAACATCGAAAGGTGTTTATGAAAGGCAAAGTACTCGCCTCTAAACGCTCTGACTTTTAATGATGTGCCCCACTGCACATGCAGTGGCCCAATACATGGCAGGTCGATTTATACTAGGCACAGATCCCCAATGACGTGTACCTTGGATACAAGGTGGCGTCTCGCTGGCACTGATGTCACAGCTGGGACAGCAGTAATAAAACGCTGCGTTTAGGTGACACAGGACATAATTGCACAGCGTTAGCGGAATCTTTCTTGCAGGTGGCTCTGAATTTCACTCAGCAGACATTTCACAGATTCCTCACAAGGATCACTGCTCATAAGATTTAATAATATTGGTGTGCTGAATCATTGGTGAGCAATAGCTAATACTCTCTCTTAGATATAAATTACTGATTTCATCACCATGATGAGATAGGGTGAGTTAGACTTTAAGTAGATAGTTTTGTATACTATGTAAGGAATTTGACATAGGGAGTAGGGCACCCTACCATCTACGGATCTGACATGCCCAACTGCACTTATGGCTGGGTGCGTACGGGTGGGTGGAGGTGGGGGAGGGAGCCTGGGGGAGGATTGGGAAGGTGTGGGCTAGGAAAGGGGGAGGCGGTGTGGTGCCTGGTTCATCAATAGTTCTTTTTGCATTTGTCACTCCGAGTGGGACGGGTATGCTCAGACGTGAGTCCCGTGCTCTCCATGCCACTGTAATCAAGCTATCCTGGCTGAAGAGGGGTGAAACCCCGAAACCGGTCCTAGGATGCTTCTTTCCAGTCCAGGGAGGACCTGGCTTGGCAGTTCGGGCTGGACTGTTTCCATAGGACACAGGGTCAAGACTGATTTGCATATGGCTGGGTCCAAACTGGAATGGCATGGTGAGCAAAAAAACGATGGATTTAGGCCCAGATGTCTGAACTGGGGGGAATATATGACATTGTTCTGCATTCTGTTCATCAATAGTTCTTTTCACAATTGTCACCCCGAGTGGGACGGGTATGCTCAGACGTGAGTCCCGTGCTCTCCATGCCACTGGAATCAAGCTATCCTGGCTGAAGAGGGGTGAAACCCCAAAACCAGTCCTAGGATGCTTGTTTCCAGCCCAGGGAGGACCTGGCCTGGCAGTTTGGGTTGGACTGTTCCAATAGGGCACAGGGTCATGACTGATTTGCATATGGCTGGGTCCAAACTGGAATGGCATGGTGAGCAAAAAAACGATGGATTTAGGCCCAGATCTCTGAACTGGGGTGAATGTATGACATTGTTCTGCATTCTGTTCATCAATAGTTCTTTTTGCATGTGTCACCCCGAGTGGGACGGGTATGCTCAGACGGGAGTCCTTTGCTCTCCATGCCACTGGAATCAAGCTATCCTGGCTGAAGAGGGGTGAAACCCCGAAACCGGTCCTAGGATGCTTGTTTCCAGTCCAGGGAGGACCTGGCATGGCAGTTCGGGCTGGACTGTTCCCATAGGGCACATGGCCAAGACTAATTTGCATATGACTGGGTCGAAACTGGAATGGCATGGTGAGCAAACAAACGATGGACTTAGGCCCAGATCTCTGAACTGGGGTGAATGTATGACATTGTTCTGCATTCTGTTCATCAATAGTTCTTTTTGCATTTGTCACCCCGAGTGGGACGGGTATGCTCAGACGTGAGTCCCGTGGTCTCCATGCCACTGGAATCAAGCTATCCTGGCGGAAGAGGGGTGAAACCCCGAAACCGGTCCTAGGATGCTTGTTTCCAGTCCAGGGAGGACCTGGCATGGCAGTTCGGGCTGGACTGTTCCCATAGGGCACATGGCCAAGACTAATTTGCATATGACTGGGTCGAAACTGGAATGGCATGGTGAGCAAAAAAACGATAGATTTAGGCCCAGATCTCTGAACTGGGGTGAATGTATGACAATGTTCTGCATTCTGTTCATCAATAGTTCTTTTTGCATTTGTCTCCCCGAGTGGGACGGGTATGCTCAGACGTGAGTCCCGTGCTCTCCATGCCACTGGAATCAAGATATCCTTGCTGAAGAGGGGTGAAACCCCGAAACCGGTCCTAGGATGCTTGTTTCCAGTCCAGGGAGGACCTGGCCTGGCAGTTTGGGCTGGACTGTTCCCATAGGGCACAGGGTCAAGACTGATTTGCATATGGCTGGGTCCAAACTGGAATGGCATGGTGAGCAAAACAACAATGGATTTAGGCCCAGATCTCTGAAATGAGGTGAATTTATGACATTGTTCTGCATTCTGTTCATCAATAGTTCTTTTTGCATTTGTCACCCCGAGTGGGACGGGTGTGCTCAGACGTGAGTCCCGTGCTCTCCATGCCACTGGAATCAAGCTATCCTGGCTGAAGAGGGGTGAAACCATGAAACCGGTCCTAGGATGCTTGTTTCCAGTCTAGCGAGGACCTGGCCTGGCAGTTCGGGCTAGACTGTTCCCATAGAGCACAGGGTCAAGACTGATTTACATATGGCTGGGTCCAAACTGGAATGGCATGGTGAGCAAAACAACGATGGATTTAGGCCAACATCTCTGAACTGGGGTGAATGTATGACATTGTTCTGCATTCTGTTCATCAATAGTTCATTTTGCATTTGTCACCCCGAGTGGGACGGGTATGCTCAGACGTGAGTCCTGTGCTCTCCATGCCACTGGAATCAAGCTATCCTGGCTGAAGAGGGGTGAAACCATGAAACCGGTCCTAGGATGCTTGTTTCCAGTCCAGCGAGGACCTGGCCTGGCAGTTCGGGCTGGACTGTTCCCATAGGGCACAGGGTCAAGATTGATTATCATATGGCTGGGTCCAAACTGGAATGGCATGGTGAGCAAAAAAACGATGGATTTAGGCCAAGATCTCTGAACTGGGGTGAATGTATGACATTGTTCTGCATTCTGTTCATCAATAGTTCTTTTTGCATTTGTCACCCCGAGTGGGACGGGTATGCTCAGACGTGAGTCCTGTGCTCTCCATGCCACTGGAATCAAGCTATCCTGGCTGAAAAGGGGTGAAACCCCGAAACTGGTCCTAGGATGCTTGTTTCCAGTCCAGGGAGGACCTGGCCTGGCAGTTCAGGCTGAACTGTTCTCATAGGGCACAGGGTCAAGACTGATTTGCATATGGCTGGGTCCAAATTGGAATGGCATGGCGAGCAAAAAAAACGATGGATTTAGGCCCAGATCTCTGAACTTGGGTGAATGTATGACATTGTTCTGCATTCCGTTCATCAATAGTTCTTTTTGCATTGGGGGAGGAATGGAGCACATGATTCTGCTGTAAAAGCAGTGTTTTAAGTTCACAGCCAAAAGGTATTTGAGTTGATTCTTTTGTATATCCTGGTTTTGGGATATGGCAGTCTGATTATGTGAGTGGCATGCTAGAAGATGAAGATCTTACTGTGCTTAGCTCAAACGATTTGCTTAAAGAAGGCTGGAATGGGGGTTAGCAAATTATGTATTCGCACAATTAATTTGTGCAAGCTAAATCCTAGGGCCAAGAGGGTCAGGGTGACACTCCTCTTGAGTTGGAAGAAACCAGATATTGTGTGCCTTCAGGAGATGCATACTCCTTGGGGTTAAAGAGGACTCTTTGCTGACCTAGGACTCATGCTCTTGGTCTGCATGTGACATGGTTTAACATCAAGAGGGGTAGCCATTCTCACAAATAAATCTAGCTGCTCAGTAGTTCGATAAGCTGGGCCATTTTAGAATGCTACACAGGAGGTGGGCAATTCACGCTGTGTTCAGTTTGTGGGTCAAATACTAATGAAACTGAAGTGTTTGATTGTTTGAATATTGAATTAGCAACTTGGCCAGCCTCCCTTATTCTGTGCGGGGACTTTGATATACCTACATAGAAGTTAGAAAGTATCTATTTGGATCCCAGCTACATACTCGGAGACCCATGGTATTTAAAGTACTTCATGAGTTGGTGGTAGGTCACAGGCTAATAGATGTCTGGAATATATTAAAGCTCCAGACTCTGGATACACTTTTTTTCTTCTCCGCATAACAAATTAGTATACCTGGAATATTTTTTGTTTCTAATGCACTAGTGGCCAAGCTTCAACTGAAAGGTACCCTAGAGCCCTTTCCCATCATAATCTGTTGGGAGTCGAAGTTCAAAGATGGGTTTCTCTAAGCGATGTGCTAACTGGATCTTTGACAACAAGCTTTTGTCTCATATAGGGTATCTAGACCATAAGCGAAAATGGGTAACCAAGTTTTTAGTGATTAACAGAGGTACTGCTAAAGATGTGGCAGTGTGGGAAATGTTGAAGGCCGGAATTAGGGGCCAATCTTTAAGCTACACCTTGCAGCAGAAAAAGCAAAAACACACTTAGATGCAGGGATTTTATAAGGAACTTTAATTTGAGGAGCACCAGAGTCCAACAAAAGATTTCAGTGCAAAAGGCTAGGATAATGCAATATTTCTCCAAGGAAATTGCAACTAAATTTCACAGTCATAAGATGGAGTGCTGCAAATATGGAGAAAATGCTGGACGCCCACCTGCATTGCGTGTTAGATAAAGGGAGGTGGAAAAAGGAATAGAAACCATATAGGACACCCCAGGGTATAAATCGGATTCCCCAGCAGATATAGTTAGGTTTTTTTAAAGACTGTTGTGAGAATCTGTATACAGAAGGTCCAGTTGCTCCGCAAGCTGAGTAGGATGAGATTCTACTGGTGTAAGACAGAGCTGTCCTTAATGTAAAAATCTGAGACGCTCTGGACCTACCAATGTCTTCAGAGGAAGTAGCAGAGGCAATCAATTCATTAGCCTTGGTGAAAGCCACAGGGTCAGATAACCTGCCCAATAGAGTTGCATATTTTTGGTAAATTCTGGTGGGGTTTTTTCAGTGTTTTAAATACCTTTGAAAAACAGTGGTTATCAGTGGTTGAACATTTTGGTGCCATTAAAATCAACAGAAACAGTGTTTTTCTGATGTTTATGGAAACATTTTGCTTTTATTATTGCTTGCTTTCTGCACGGATAGTGCATGTTATATAAACAGTGTATGTACAGTGTACAAATACATTTTTACAAATTAACCTTATTGTAGGACACCATACAGTACTTTTTCAGTGAGTCTTTGGTCATGCACACTCATTCTTTCCTTCCCATGTAAACTTTTATCTGTGAAAAGCCCCTCTCAACATTGGCACTTGGGACGGACAACTCCAAAACAGCCAGTACACAATTTGCTAACTCTGCCACTGAAATAGCTTTCCTAGCCATTACTGGTGCACCTGAAGATTGCGATTCTCTGGGCCAGGTTCTGAAACATATGCATTGAATGGGCACATATGCCCTCAGAATTATTAAAGCGGTAAAAAAGGAAGCAATACTTTTCAAAGTCTGGAAAAAATGACCGTTTACGGAAGAGAGCTAGAACATGTGCAGAGTACCACAGTGAGGCTTCATTGACTTCAAATGCGATGGTTGGTGAAGGGACATTTCTATGCATCATTGCAAGCCATTTCTCATGCATTGTAAAATAACATTTCCTGAGTTGCTCCTCAACATTTCTTTGCTTACCAAGTGGCAAGCATTCTAATATGGAACATGTTGCAGTGCCTAAGTCACTAAAAGTGTCACCCAGCCTACTTTCAAGGAGATGTTTCGCATTGACACCAATTACGCTGAACACTTAGAAGACAAGGGTGTTTTCAGACTCTAGTTTTTATATTATGTCTACTACAGCAGTCATGTTTTCCTGTAAAAATTTAAGAATGCAGTAGAGTGTTACTTTTTTTCATAACACTATTAATATGCAACTGAAGATCCGCATACTTCTTGCCTCTGGCATCATCACTAAGCAAACATTCTGTAAACAATCACCATATGGATAATATAGCTTTCACAGCCTCTAGGACTGAGAACCACCTGCTAAATGACACAGTTGGGATGACTCTTTCTATGGTGCCGCACAAAACACAAAATTTAAAATAATTGTGTTTTAGTTCCCATGCAGAACGAAACAGTGTACTATTTTATTTTTCCTTTTGAAGTGAGTAGGGGCTGGGCTGGGCAGAGCAGGGAGAGGAGTAGTATGCACTCCTTAAGTGCGCAGGACGGCTTGGCTGGCAAACACTCCTGCACACTTAGCATTTTTCCCACAGCTTGGTGGGGAACATGCAAAGCATCCCAGTCCCCATCTGAACACCGTGGTTCAGCACTCAGACCAATCACTACACTGCATTGCAGTGTTGTGATTGACTATGGGGAGCCTTGGATCACGGGTGCTTCTTGCTCCTTCCTGCAGCCGGCGGAGACAGAAAGAAGAGTATGGAGAAGAGGTGGTGGCTGGATGGCCAGGTAAGGATTTTTAATTTTTTTATTTCTTCCCGTCCTTTACCCCGCCCCCACCCACAACTTCCGATCGGCAGCAGCCGCTATTGAATGGACTACAAAGTCAAAAGCATTCTTCATTAACTATGCAGATTGTAAAGATGCTTTCAGCATACCATCTAGCAAGTGGCAATGATCTCTTACAGGGAATCACTTCAGCTCAGGTATCAATTTTGACAGGTCATCACACAACTGTTTCCCATTCGTAGCTGAATCTCTGCAAATGCAAACAATGTCACTCCCAATCTTTGTTGAACTTGGTATCACTTTTTGCAGCAGCATTCCAGCGACACTGCATTCCATCTTTTCGAAAGTCTGGTGCCATGTTTTTACCACTATCCCAGATGCTTGGTGACAGCACTCTTTTCGCATATACCTGTCACCACAACTTGCATTGCATGTTTAAAGCCTGGGGTGTTTGGCAATTCACCTACTATCAATACTGACTCACAAGAAAATGTGGCTGAGGTATCAAAGAGTATCACCTCTTCCCTGCCTGTGGGTAGATGTTATGGTACATATTAGGAAAGATTCTTATGAAACCAGCCATTTCACCTACCAGGGAAAGAATCAAGCATAGCCAAAATATCAAATATGATTGTGATATTTCCTGATTCTCTACAGTTTATAAAACAATTAAATAAGATGCTTCTAAAGCCTACATCTTTTGACCAAAGACCACAAAACGGAAAAAAGCAAAAGGAAGAGGAAACAATATTTTAGTTACATCCATAAACAACAAATCTCAAGCAGAAAAATGCTAGCCCAGTCTTTCTTACTGCTACCTTGTATAACAAGTTTTATTGTATTGGCCCCTTCACGAAGAAACAAAAATTACTTTTTCACTCTTTACATTTCTTTGAATGGCATTTAGTTTGTGGTTGTGCAGGTGTTTTTTCAGTGTTTATATGTTTACATTGGTGACGGCTATTTCCCTTTTGGTGGGGTTTTATCAGTTTATATAAGTTTAAACCTAAAACAAGATAGCCTGTAGCATGGAGGGGGGACTAATATTATTGTATTTAAAAAGAAAGAAAAATCCCCTCAAAACCCAGGGTCATAGAGACAAGTGTCTTTAATAAATGGGTAGGGTAAAAGTTATGCCAAGGTGCTAGCAAATTGATTAGGTAAAGTTATTGCCACTTTGGTATTTCCCCAACAACATGGTAGATCACGTAAGAAGAGTGATTCCTTTGTTCGATATTGCTGAAGTAACCAGGAAAAAAGTGGGCCTGGTATTATTATTAGACGCAGAGAAGGCATTCAACTGTGTTTCATGGGGCTTTTGTAGTCGGTTCTGGAGCAACAGGGGATTGGCCCTGGATTTATTAAGACTATTAAAGCACTCTATCAAGCCCCCAGTGCAAAATTATGAATAATGGGGATTGAATCAGAAAAAGTACTGAACTCCAGGGGACTAGACATATGTGCTCACCACTGTTATTTGCCTTATATATTGACACCTATATTATACTTTTAGAGAAGAACCTATGGATCTGCCCTGTGATGGCGAATCACATATAAAGCGCTGGCTTACGAGGACGATGTGGTGGTGGTTACTGCACACCACTCAAAGGCTCCAATTAAGATAGAAAAAGAATCAAAACGATTCGAGGTATTCTCTGGTTATAAACTTAATGTGGGGAAGACACAGGTGGTGTGCACTAATGATACTGGATTTAGTGATACTTGAGTTGTGGAGGAAGCAACATATTTAGCGGTCGGGATCTCAGCAGATGTAGACCACCTAGTTCAATTGAATCTAACTCCCTTGCTATGCAATATAGGACAGGACCTTTGAGACTCAACCATTTGCACCTCTCACTGGTGGTGAGGTGCAGCGTACCATAAATGACAATTGTGCAAAGCTTATTATACTTATTCAGTACCATTCCATTGGAAATCGGCAGATTCTGGTTGACTAAATTTGAAGGCTTGTGCTTGAGCTTTCTTTTTGAATTCAAGAAGCTGACAAGAGCCTCTTAATATATGATGCTCCCCAAAAGTCGTGGAGGATGGGCCGTGCCTAATCTTGCACTTTATCATTGGTCCTGTATGTTACAACACGTGTATCTTGATTACGGGCAGAACATACTACTTGAGCTTAGCGGAAGCCCCATCAATTTATGAGCTAATACCAGAGATTGAGGCTAAAGGTTGTTTTCTGAAAAAACATTTAAACCAGTTAATATAAAAAAAACTAAGTTTAAGACTTTGCAAGATGCATTTAGGCTATGGTGACAAATTAAGAAGAGAGCCGGCATTACAAGATTTAGTTATTATACACCCATATGGGGCTCACTGGCTTTACCTTTGATATTTCATGACACACTTGGTAGAAGCTGGCCTCGGAGTTGTATTACTGTGCTGGGTAATCTTTATAAGGGAGAGCAATTATATTTTTTCAGTTCGCTCCAGGAAATATATGGGTGAATGAGGATACACTTTTTAAAATATCGTCAGATCCGCTATTTTGTGAACGAGATACCTAATAATCAATTTTTGTCTAGTAGCATCCCCCTTGTAGAAGCATTGATGATGGAGCAGGATTGGGGGTATCTATGACTGACTATTACAAGAGTTGCTGGATGACTTGGAAGACCAAAATGGCAGGTGGAAATCTAAACTTGGGGTAGAGGGTTTGCTACTTCAGAAATCACTCGATATTGGCAGCTAAGTATTGTTGACTGCAGGGTTAAAGAGTCAGCATTTTAGGACTGCATTCAATATCTATTACACCCCAGCTAAGCTACATAGATGGGGTAGGGGATCCAATGACTGCTCTCATCAGTGAGGGGCAGTACAGGCCCCACACTGATGTTTTTTACATGCCCTGCACTAGACCCTTTTTTCTGGAGATTAGTGCTTCCATTGGGAGGAAAATTGGGGAGCAAATTCAAATAACTACTCCTAGGGTTGGTTGAGGGCACCGTTGGCATTGGGCTGGTAAAAAAGAGTTGTATATGGTATTCATTGCGATGACGTCAATTTGAGGAATCCCAGGCCGCTCTGATTTGTTTACTTTTTTGGCCCCTCTCTGATTGAATATGTTTTTTCGTAGTTTTTTTTTTGGTTTTTAATCCAGACTTTGCTACTTTATGGATGAAATAATGGGGCTTCTCATAGATCCAACTGGACTGCCCCAATACAAACCCACATGCTGCATGAGGTGTATACTGTGCCTGCTATGCTATGATATGCATTGATGCTTTTCTTGTATACATACAGTCTATAGGTTTAGTGAATTACTAAATGAGAAATGCCCAAGCTTTTATTTTAATTCTACAGATGGTCTCGATCTATTATGCACTGGTTATTCACGTGCCCTTTTTTCTGCTGTTTTCACCATTTGAGTACTGTATGCCATGTCTTTTATTTATAAAAGATCATTGGCACAATATTCTTGGCTTTGCATTTGCTTGCACTTTATGCTATTAAATACATTTAATATGGCACCTTTTGTCATCTGCTAATGATGATGTATTGTAACACTGCTCATGAAAATAATAAATAATGATTAAAAATAAAAAAAATGAATATCTGCAAATATTTCACATTGCACAAATGCAGCCTAGAAATAGAGAGGTAGGCCAAAACTAGATTTGCCATATTGAGAGATGTAACTCTCCAAAAGGCAGGCAGTGCCCTCACATGTCATGGTTGTCATGTTGAGTTGAATGACCCCTTATACTGCAACTAGTCACCAGTGAAATGTCACCCACAAAAAAGAGCCACACACAGGAGAAAGGGGAGTCTTGGTTTGTGCACCCGATCAACCAACAACCAAATGCAACTAACTGTTGGCATAGAAATCTCACTTGCTAAGGTCAAAGAGCTCTCTGCTCCAGCACATTGTCTGTGCCAATACTACTTGGTGCATTTGGCACTCCCGCTAATATGTACCTGGAAATCAAGGTGTGCCCACCTTGCCCCCTTATATTTCTTTTAATTCATGTCCTGGAGTAATGTAACGGCTGCCACAACATATTGCTTTTTTAAAATAATTTTTATTCAGTTTTGTACAGCCAACTGATCCATGAACACATAAAAATTCTCCCCTCTCTCTCCCTCCTCAATGGCACATCAATCAACAGACAGACCGTTGCAACCACTACCTACTACCTGACCACAGTGTGTTACAAAAAATGTCCATGCAACCAATCTCAGCTCTAATGGCCTCAGCTCAGTTCTTAACCCTCCCTCCTCACACGTCTCCCGATAAAGCCTCTTCCAACCCGTTCCATGACCCCCACACTTTAGCAAATTTGTTCGGGCATCCTCATGCAATGTATATCTGCTCCTCCGCTTTCATACAGCAGTTCATGTTAGAATCCCATTGCCACCCTGTTGGGCCCCGTTTGCTACCCCACATTTGCATTATGTCCTTCCCGCCACCATCAGGGCCACATTACAGAAAATGAGGATGTATCTATCAAGCTTTTGTTCCCCCAAATCCCCAACATCACTACCTTGGCATTCGTTAATAAAGATTTCCTTGAGCCCAAGAGATCCTGCTCCGAACCTCCTCCCAAAAACTGTGGATTGCCGGACAGTCCCACAAAGTGTGTACAAGCATGCCTCTCTGTGCGCATCCTCACAAGCTCCTTTGCAACTCTGACCTGCCCATTGAGAATAACTGAGTTCTGATATAATAAGCTTGGTGTAAAATTTAGAGTTGGATCAGCCTATAACCCACTTGGGTCACCACTTTCTCCAGGTGCCTGGAGGCCTCTCCCCACTCATCATCCTTCAGTCTAACCAGATCCCCTTCCCATCTCTCATGGAGCTTCTGTAGTGCTGGAGAACCACTTGCCAGCAGCATATTGTATATGGCAGAAATTGTGTTGTAGTGAATGGGGGCTTCCAGTATTTGGTACTCCAGTGGGATCTCCTCCGGTATCTCCATCTCAGGGTTAAATAGAGCACTGAATTGGTGCCTCACTTGAAGGCACCTCAAGTATTTTCCCCGTCATCCTCATATTGGGATTGAAGGTCCTAAATGTCAGCATATCCTGCTTCACTCACACATCTCCCGATTTTCAGATTCCTATTAGATCCCACTTCCTATGGCCCTCAATCTTGTGCACCAGTGCCAATCCCTCCACCCCCCACAGTGGAGTCACCAGGTTGAGCACACCCGCCACCTCACGAGGTCAGTTGCTTTGATCAGGAGTCCACAACCATTGCACTAGGACCTGGTAGCCCCTTTGGGCTCTTCTTCCCATAGATCCACTTCACATACCCTGTGGCTCCAGGGACCTCCTATCTGCCCAAAGGAAGGGCTCATCTAGTCCACAAAAGGCCACTGATTGACGAATCGTTTAGGCCAATGGTACAGGTGTGGATTCAGCAGGGCAATTCCCCCATCTGTCACCTTTCTTGTGAGTGTCTCCAGCGCTATGCATGGTATGCCTCCATAAATTGCAAAAGCCTCATCTCGGAATCCACCAATTTGAAGAATTGTTCAGGGACCTTAGACAGCGAGTTCTGCAATGCATAAAAAATTTATAGCAAATAAATAATTTTGTAAAGAGTGCCCCTGCCTAGCAAGGACAGCAGGAGATGCCCCCGCAGGCTCATGTTTCTTTTGTATTACCCCAGTAGCCTGACTAAGTTGTGGGAGAAACAAGAGTCTACTATCATGTGTGATGTAGATATATAAGTATCGAAACTTGACCCTTTCACATGGTATGGGGCAGATCCAACTGTCACAGGGTTTCCATCCCACTAAGGGTTAGAGACAGAACTTAATCCAGTTTATCTATAGGACTGAATATCATCCAAACAACCCAGAAATCTCCAGCACCCTGTCAATTGAACCATCTGGGTCAGCCAAATACAGTAGTACATCATCCGCATAGAGCTATACTACATCCTCCTAGTCATGGCCCATCGCAGCCACCGAAGTAAATCATCGTTTCTAATCCAGTTGGCCACCAGGTTATTTGCTACTGTGAAAAGATGAGGTGACAGGGGACATCCCTGCCTAGTCACTCTCCTCAAGGGAAATTCCGATGAGAGTGCCCCTTTAACACTTACTTAGGCCATGGGATTAATATTAATCATTTTCATCCAGGCACAGAACAAAGGTCCGAAACTCAACCGCTCCATTACTGCCTGCCCCTATCCGTTTGAACTCACAGACCATAGCTCGTACTGGCTTTACTACTTAGCACCTGAGACATTAAAAAAATTCGGGGGGGGACCAATTGGTCCGAGAGCTTTCTCATTATTCATTTGAGACAAGGCCTCTGTGATCTCATCATCCTGGAGTTTCTCATTAAGGTGCTTCACCGCCTTCTGTGCATTAGTTTCTAACTTACGTATATAGGGATCAAGGTATAAGGCAAAGAGGAGCGGGGAAGAAGGGCATCCCTGCCTTGTTCCCCTCTGAATCCTGACTGCGGATGACTGTCCTCTATTAACCTTTATCTTGGCCGTCGGGTTTATATATAAGGTCTGCAGAGCCTTAATAAATCCTACCCCTATACCAAACCATCTCAAAACTTCCCATAGGTACCTCCAAGAGACCCTATCGAATGCTTTCTCCGCATCCAAAAACAGAGCTGCCATAGGGTCTCCTAGAGTGCCTGCCGCATCAAATGCCGTAATTACTTGCCTAACATGTTGAGTTGTTCCCTTACCCGGGATAAATCCATGTTGAGAAGGGGTTACCACTGATTCAACTACCCTAGACAGCCTTTTCGCCAGAATTTTGGAGAACACCTTAACATCTGCATTCATTAATGTAATGGGGCGGTAAGACCCCGGGAGATCTGCAGGTTTACCCTTTTTCGGTATTACGATGATTTCCGCGCCACCCCATGATTCTGGAACAGAGTCACCCTTCTGAGCTAACAACATAACGTTAAACATTTCTCTTACCAGGGATGATTGGAAAGTCTTGTAAAATTCTACCGGGATCTGATCCGGACCAGCTGCCTTCCCAGATGGTAACTCCCTCAGGGCCTCATCCAACTCATCCAAATGCAATACCTCTTCTAGCCCCTGCCTATCTTCCTCCGATATCACTGAAGGTTCTATCTCACTTAGATATGTCCTTGCATCCTCCTCTCCCTCCGAAGCATCTTCTGTATAGAGCTCCGTATAGAATTGTTTAAAAACCTCTCTTATCTGTTTCACTTCCTTGACCCTACTTCCCTGAGAGTTCCTGATCTCTTTAATATCAGCCAGCGCATCCCTTTGTCTGGCTCGGACAGCTTGATCCCTATATACGTAAGTTAGAAACTAATGCACAGATTCCACCACTAGTTTTAAATGGCTGTAGATTAAAGACATTAGCATATGCTGACGATGTGGCTATTCTAACTGCAAAACCCTTGGAAGCTATCAGGGTAATTGAAGAGGAAGCTGTGCGGTTTGGTCAGTTCTCAGGATACAGTCTGAATAATGGTAAAACTCAGATAGTAAAAAATCAGTGGGCAATCTGTAATGACGGCAGAGTGGTGGGAGCGGCAACCTATCTTGGGGTGTAAATTACAGCAGAAATAGACAAGATTGTAGAAAACAATATGACACCACTAATAGCCTTAGTTAAAAAGGATCTGGAAAAAATGAATAATCTACATCTCTCACTGGTAGGCTGTACAAATATCATTAAGATGTTGGTCTTACCTAAATTTTTATACTTTTTTAGGTCTATACCCCTACTGTTTGAAAATAGTTGGTTTAATGGCCTAGAGTCTATATGTAATAGGTTTATCTGGGCACATGGCAAAACTCGAAGGGCCTACAGGTTCATGACATTATCCAGGGAAAAAGGGGGATGGGGGCACCTGATTTTAGACTGTATTATATGGCAACTGTTTTACAATATATACAAGGTCTAATAGGGGGGAATACTGAGGATGTAAGAATGTATAACATGTCAACTGGGGTGTACGCTGCTGTGCTAGGGGCAAACTCTTATAACTGTTTTTTAAAATGTATAGATTTTGGTTATTTCAAGAGAACTAGGTTTAAAACTGTTAAAGCAGCAGTTACGGTATGGAACGCTTTCTTAAAGAGGGTGAAGATGGGGAGGTTTCATAGATATGTATATTTAACTAACAACAGATCGCTCCCACCGGAAATATTTGATGATCAGATAATGGCAGAATGGGCAACGAGGGGGGTTACGCAAATAGGAGATTTGTTCTCCCAGGATGGTTTCAAGCAATTTTCGGATTTAAGAACTACATATGGTTTAGATAATAGGGTTTTTTTCAAATATTTGCAGATTAGAAGCTTCTTCAAAAACAAAACGGGAGGTCCTGCAGGCTTTAATAAAATAGAAATAATGGAGAAAATTAAGTTGATGGGGGATTGCTCAATAAGGTCATTTTATGCAGTCCTCCTGAAAGAAACCCAGGACGATCTGGAGAAATTTGGCATGAAATGGGCGGATAAAATAGGAGGTGATTGCAACCTATTTATTGAATCGTTGTGTTTAGGACGCACAATATTAAGTGCAGCCCCTCTCCAGTCGCAACATTATAAAACATTATATTTTTTATATTTTACGCCTGCAAGGATAGCAAAATGGGGTGGGATTACAGGAATTAACTGCCCTCGTTGTGATGCGTTAGAGGCAGATAGTATACATATATTTGCTACATGTCCCCAGCTACAAACACTGATTAAAGAGATAGAAGGGTTTTTAGCAAGGTCATTAAGTATAGTGATTTCTTTGGTACCATCTTGGATCATGTTAGGAGTGGTTGAAGGGGAGCAAGAGCAGTATGCAGAATTTTTGTTTGTGATAATGGCTGTCTATAGATTGACAATAGCTAGGGCTTGGTTAGACAGAAACCCACCAAAATTCCAAACATGGTTAGCAAACACGCTGTACGCATATAATATGGAACAAAATATTTATGCCCGAAAAGGGAGGAGAGGAAGAAGTTTGGGGAGAAGGATCTGGGAGCCTATAAGTAATTGGAAGGAGAAGCAAAAGTAGGACGACTGAGCCTCCTTTATTCTTTGTATTTTCTTAACGTTTCCTCAAGGTTTTCTTATTGTATAATCAAGGTGATAAAAGTAAAAGAACTTAAGGAGAATATTGTAAACTGTTCAATGTAAGAAATACTGTACTTATTTTTTGTTGAGAGAAAAAAAAAAAATTAAAAAAAAAAAAAAAAAAGGTGCTTCACCGCCTTCCTCCCCAGCATGGGCATTAGGGTATCTGCCAGAAATCGCCTGTCAGTGGTGTCTAAACGGGGGTGGAGGGGAGGATAGAGGTGCCTCAGGAAGTCTGCAAATGCCCTTGCTATTTCTGTGGCTGATTCCACTTCTTGCCCCGTGGCTGTGTTGGCCTTCTGACCCACCTCTGTCCCTCATCTTGTTGTGCAAGCCATGCTGGCAATTTCCCTGCCTTGTTTCCCACATCCTACATCCGACATTATGTATCCCGAAAGAGTTCATGTTGCACGAGGCAGGTATACTACTCTCGTCTTGTCTTTATGGAGGTTGCCAGCCTCTGACTGGGCTCGGCCACATATTAGGATTCCCACACCAGCAGCTGCTCCTCCATCTCACAGTCCTCTCTCTCCCGTTCCTTTTTTTCCCCCGCTACATGTGGTATCCTCTGGCCCATTACCACTGTATTAAAAGCTTCCCATTAGCAATAAAGAGGTAACCCTGTGTCCCTCAGAACCTGGGTATGTATGATATATGAAGAAGTGATTCTGTCGGGAGAGTGACAATTTCTTTGTTCAATGTAATTAATATATCTTGAACATTCAATTTTAAGTAGCTAACATTACAAACTTTATGAAAGCGACTGGTTCAACAACACTTTTTGAAGACCAAATGGAAATACGCGGAACACACCACAAAGACAAAATATTTTTGGGTCAAAAAATGACGATTGTATTGTATGGGTATTATGTACACATATTAATGAATGTGGCTGTTAATAAAGCAATACAACACACAGCGATAAAGTGATTGAAGTGCAGGAAAAGTGACTTGTGGTGATAAGTGAAAAAAGTGCTATACATATACTATACAAATAGGTGGCACATAAGGCAAATAACTGTTATGCTGTACTGTCCATTCTTCGATGCATGAATACACAACCCAATTGTGACTTTATATTGGGGTCAGGGAAGCTACATGGACTAATGTGACTACAACATCGACGTTTCGACCCTGGGCGGAAGCGCAGCTTATTATGCGTTATTGGCGGGTCTTCATCAGGACTGGGGGGTAGGAAAACCAATTGTTGACAGCCGCAAGGAGTAAATGCCAGGGATCCTAAGAGGAAAGTGGTTTAGGATCCGAAAAGATTCCAATTTCGACGGAGTAATTGCCAGGGATCCTATGAGGCAGGTAGACCTACACCAGGAGGTTGTGGTCTGAAAAAGCGATGTTCACTCATGCATGCTCCACCAGCCGGTTGGAGACGAGTGAAATAATGATTTGAAACGCCGCCCTCAAGCGATCGTTACGATATTGAAAGACGTGACCTATTCAGTCTGCTTCTGCTTTGCTAGTGCAAAGCAGGTTGAAAAGTGTTGTTGAACCAGTAGCTTTCATAAAGTTTGTAATGTTTGCTACTTAAAATTGAATGCTCAAGATATATTAATTACATTGAACAAAGAAATTGTCACTCTCCCGACAGAACCACTTCTTTATATATCATTAAAGGCTTCCCAGACAGTGACAGTGGAGGACACAAAGGGACTGACTTAAATCTTGGAGAATGAGTTTCTCAGTCACAACGGTGACAGATATCCCGTCCGCCGAAATACAAATCCCATTATATCCTACTGGATTTATGTTTCAGCGAATGGGATATCTGTCACCATTGTGATGGAGTAACTGTCTGCCAAGATCTAAAACAGGCACAGAGTCTTTACTCTCCTCAAAGTATGATTTTGTTGCGTCCTGTATTAAACATTTGGTCCCCCTATTGGTCGGGACCCATCGATCAAGGGGCCAGACCCTTTCAGTATGCAAATGAGTTTGAGTCAATTGCATCACAAGTGGAAAGTGGTGTGGGATCCCTCTCTGTAGGTATTGTACGTCACAACACTGACCCAGATGACCAACCAGGATCAGATAGTAATCAAGTCTGGAGAGAGACCCTATCCTATTAATTGAGACTGAGTATTGCTATTCATTTGGGTGTGTGTATAGTCATGGGTCAACCAGTCCCAAAGCCTCCAAAAACCCTCCGATCTGGTATCTGTCTTTGAGCATGTCTCACCTCTGTCTACTCTATCAAGGTCACCCCTTAGTGTGAGATTGAGATCTCTGCCTTTCACCACCAGGGAATCAGATGCTTTCAGGATCCAATCCCTCATTGCTACTAGTCAAGCCGACTGGTGGAAGATACCAGGAGGCCATCCACACTTCTTTCCCCTGCCAGGTGCCTCGAACCACTGCCCAGCATCACTGGGGGTCTGCCCATGTACCCAACACCTGAAAGGGTATCGATTTGTGACTCATGATACAAGCACGTTGGGCACTTTTAGAGATACCTGCCAGGACTGTATACTTTCCCTTCCCAAAGAAGCCATAATTGTTCCCAGCAGGTGAGTATGCTGTAAGAACAGGATGCCTGGGGCTTGTCATGTCACGAATTTCCCAACTACCCCTCTCTACACTTTCTTGCTCAAACTTACTAGAATCCATAACAGGAAGGTCAGTATTGTGTCATTGTTCCTATGCAGAGTGTGTGATAACTACCTGCACAGTGCCCCGGTCAGTCTGGTAGATGTGCATCTGTCCCCTTAGCATGCCGTTCCCCAAACTCCCACATCCAGCAAACTACCTCCTAGCTTTTCACCTTCTGCAGCAAGTTTCCAACTACCTGCCTCCCCAAAGCTCGAGATGCCTGTCTTGTGCCTCCCACATATCCCGCAGAGGTGAAGGTCCAGAATTCCGTGGGCATGGATATTCGAAGTTTCACCAGGAAAAGTAGCGCATACTTGAGACCCAGGGTACGGAGGTGATATTTCAATGACAAAAATGGTTCCAGTTGCCATTGGACGGTGTTGGTAAATTCCGGGTAAATGTTCACTGAGCTACCCACCAGCAACCACAGGCAAGGGTGTGTGCCACCTGCAGAATGTGGACTCGGTCCCTGAAATTCAACAGTTTGGCTATGATCAGATGTGGGGGTGGGGGCTCCTGGGAGTCTGTGAGCACTTTCCACCGTGTAGAGCATTGAAGCCCAGCCACTCAGCACCACCTCCAAGAGCCACTTCTCCACAAAGAGGTAAACAATCAGGCCCTCCATTATCTTAGGTACCTCAATGATGTGACACATAATTATGGTTTGATCATCCCCCCACATCATCCAGACACGCCGTGAAGGCCTTTACATCTGTTTGAAGGTTACGCAACTGGCTCCCTTTGTTCTTGACCACTAGAGTGCAGTCTGGGCCAGCGCCCTCTCCGTTTCCGTCACTTTCCCGGACAACTTTTTGAGATCAGCATGAAGTAGCTCAAGTCCAGTGCTACCGTTTTTATCTCATGCTCCAAAGGCACTATGGTATCTTTAATTGCCAGCAAAATGCATTCTATGAGAGTCTCTAGCTGCCCATTCCCTGCTGGCTGGGCCCCAAGACCAGTCTGCTGCCCCATTTTGCACTATTTGGGCTGCACCATCACTCGAGTTCCTGTGGGTGGCACAACGTGTACTGCCACTGTTACATCTGTAGCTGCTCTCTCAACAGAGTCACGCCCCTCCAAGATGGGGTGTTCTGTTCATCAGGCGGCTGGGAGAGGAGAGGGCCTTTCCAGTTGTCTCTCACCACGTGTCCCAGCAGGGGCAAAAGGGGCCCCTGAATGACTGTTCAGGTCCCCCACCAGGCTTTACCGTATGTCTCTTCTTTTAGTACTCACCTCCTCCAGTCTCCCCCATCAGTGGCCCAGTTCTCCACTTGATCACCCATGGTCTTGTAGTTTACTGGTGGGGAAGGGCTTGCCCAGCATCCTTCCTGTGGTCTATGACCATCACAGGGGTCCACGAGTCTGGGACATGTGTCCCTGGGAATGGGCCCAGCATAGAGCTCCTCCTGCAGTGTCAACGCCTCAGTTCCTCCCCTACCCCTCCATCTGGTGGTAAAATGCAACCATGCCCAGACTCACTGGTGCCAAAGTCCATTGTGCTGCGGCTTACAATCGCTGCAACATTGGCCGCCCCTTCCTCACGAGCCTCATCGCCCTCTGAGTGGTCTCCAATGGGAAGTCATGCCTACCTCCAAATGCAGCCAGCTGCCCGGGCGTCTGTTGCCGCTGTGCCTTCACCCTCTCCTTCTGGGCGGGCACTGTGTCCTACAAGCAAGCTGTCATGGGGTAGCCACTTCTGCTCTTGGATGAGACCTTGGTTCGACCTCTGGTCTGGCGACTATGCCGCAGGGGGAGAGACAGGGCCCTCAGTGCTCATACCCACTTTCAGGCTGCCATTGGCGCTCCCTCTGGCCATCACCAACTTGGCGGCCTGCAGAATTACAAGGCATGCAGGAGTGTTGGAAGGGAAGGTCAGCTTTGCACGTCCACCACCATTGCCGCTTTGACCATGCCCCTTGCCACAACATATTGTTCATGTTGTGGTCAATCAATGAGGATTGACTAGTCCCCCTTAAAGTGGCCAATCAGTGCATTTGTGGACACCAATTATCCAAACATGCCTAACATTTTAACCCAGTTCATGATCAACACGAGTCTCCTTGTTTAAACATTAATTTTATGAAAACTGATGAATGGAGCTACACCAAATCACTTTCTGAGATAAATTCTAACATTTTGTAACATTTTGCACTGTTTAGTCATAGTTGTCACTGGCTGACACTGATGTGCTTTGATCTACAACATACACAGCCTTGCTGCTCCTCTTGCACAGTAAGTAACCATCTCCTGGTATGGAGGATTTAGGTCTGATTGCTCCATCAACACTTCAGTGGGCACTGGATCTCCTGGTCCAATGGAGTGTCCTGATGTTGATGTGGACTTCCATGCTGACACACTGACGTGATACGCTGAGGTTCCTGCATGCAGACACTCAAGAGGGTGAGCTATTTGTTCCTCTCTTGAATTAACTGAAACAATTGTTAACCTTTCAAAATAATTGTAAAAATGCTAAAAATGTTGGGAGGCACAGCACAAGCTGTGATTACACCAAAGAGCCAATCCCAAATGAGGAATTTCCTGTAGAAGTAGCAAGGCAGTGATTTCGCTCAATCAAATGTCTTTCTTGTGTGTGTCTTAGGTCCTCCCGTGGTCCTCCTGTGGGACCAAAACACCAAAAAACGAGGCAACTCTACAAGATAAACTCAAGGAATCAACCCACTTAAAAATTCACTGAAAAACACAAAGCTTAAAGTGACTTTATAGTTAGGTACTGTAATAAGGGCCTCAATTATGTGGTTTTGCCCTCGGGCAGTGCTGTAGGCAAAAAGACAAAAGAAAAGGGTAGAAATGCGATTCAGCAGATTTCTGTCCTTTTCCCCTGCGACGGTGCACAATGGGCTGCCGTGCACCAACGCAGGCATCCTGTACACCATGGTGCAAGGGTGCCTGCATTGCAGAATGATTATTTAAGCCTTCCTGCACAAAAACACAAGATACATTTTCCTCTTTCTATTTGTGCTGCAGAATGGACATAGAAAAAGGAAAAACAAGGAGAAATATAGATATTTTGCGTCTCTGTGTCTCCCGTACGCCTCCCCTGGGAGACATACGTTTTTGGTGTTGCCTCAGATTTTTGATTTCTCATAAATTTGGGCAGTGTCGAAAAGTCATGGATGTTGCTGGGAACACTCCCAGCAACACCCATTGCACGCCCCTTTAACGCAGAAAACTGCGTTAAAGAGAACGATATTCACGAGGCAGCATTAAGCCGAAAAAAATGGCTCAGTGCTGACTAGTAAATATGGAGCAGGCTTCTGCGCCACGGAACGTCACAAAAAGTGATGTTCCGCTGGTGCAAAGGGCCTCATAAATGAGGCCCTAAGATTTTAGCTTATATGAAAAAAAACTAGAAAGGCACTGAAAAGTATACAGAGATGCATTTTGTTGACTTTCCATATGCTTTAAAAAGCAGAGGTTATCCGTACAAAGATGTTAAAACTGGTTTGAAAAAAGATTTGGTGAAAAAAGAAAAGAATTTGTATTTGGGAATCAAATCGAGTGATCAACAAAATGACCAAATTAGGGTGATAATGAATTTCTCTGTGGAATCCCATAAAACCCGTAAAATCATGCAAAAACATAGGTAAATAGTATTGGGTGACCAAACAATTTCCACAAATGCCACAAAAGTAGGTGGTCAACCTACCATTACATTCAAAAGAACGAAAAGTTTAAAGGAAAAGCTGACACAGTCATTACAGATCGCAAACCAAGGAGAATTGGTTTTTAGTATAGGGCTTCTGGAAATGTACTAATTGCAAAGCTTGCAAAATAGGCATGAATCTGAGAGGATTTCAAACAGAAACTAGACAAACTAGAAATATCATGCATCACATAAATTGCAAGAGTAAATTTGTTTTATATGTACCCTAGATGCCCCAGCAAACAGCAGTACGTCGGAAGCAGCACATGCCAACTTAGAAAACAAATTATTGAACATATTCGAGCCATAGATCACAAAGACAAAAGCTATGCAATGGCTATACACAGGGAAAAATACCTCAATAGCAATTGGAAGACCTTGCAACATGGTACAAAATCTTGAAAGAGGGGAAGACACAGAATGAAATTAAGGCAGATGGAATCAAGATATATCATACTGCTGTAAGAATGTCCCCAAGGAGTCTTAACCAGGATGAAGATTGATTTGTCACTCTGTACTCAAAAAATCTCCTATCAAGCACAAGCATTCACAAGAAAACTTCAAACAGTCTCTTGAAGCAACAAATGGCTGGCGTTATTATCATGATCTAATAACTCCTCACATAAACCCACATGAAAAACCAATTTGCATTTGATGTTCTTTCCCATTTCACTGCAAGGCTAGGAACTTATTCTTACTTTTGTCGTGTTTCCCTGGTAGAAATGTTAGAAATAAGTAGGAGAAAATCTTCTAAACTCACAAGACTTTTGGGTGTCCAGAAATGTTCCCACTTGCCACCGAAAGTAGAAAATGTATTCACACAAACATCTTTGTAGCAGTAAATCTTTTAACAACAAAAAATGTGACTTTAAGCTCATAAGAAAGGTAATTTATGCATGTAGGTTAAACCGTGCAAAGAATTTTGTGAAAATGGCTCCAATGTTGTGTATCCATACGTCACTTGCAGACTTTTATTGTAGGAAATGTTGGCACTGGTAATAGATCAAAGAAAAAGCCCCATTTCCAATTTCAAGTTGATTGGAATCGTTTACGTTGGCAAGAGAGGGTAGAGTACGTATGGAGCTCTTTGCATGATAGGTATCTGTACAATATATGTGTGTGTTTGGTCAGCTTTGGGCAGGGAATCACAGAGGGCCTTTATATACAATGTGCCTATGACCACCTAACAGGGTTAAGATTCCACTTTGACAGGATGCTCATGTGTAATTGTGAGTGTAGGTCTGCCTCTTCTAGGTTCTGGGGTTTACTCTGCACAATCTGTACATGTGTTGGGTCACCTTTGGGCGGGCATTCACAGAGGGCCTTGATATGCAATGTACCTAAGACCATCTTTTGAGTTTAAGAAAAGTTTATTGGATATAAGCAGAAGATAAAACAGTAATACATTACAGTATATAATAGCCATGTTGTACACAGTAAATAAAAAAAAAGAAAGAAGAGGGAGGAGGGAGAAGGGAGAGAGGGGGAGGGGAAGCATAAGAATATATATATCCTATATGAAATACAGCTAAAGCATCTCTCAACAATATAACATAACTGCTCATTACTACAAACTTAATTATGGGTTGCAAAATACAAGTATAATACAATAATGGATAACTAACGTTAGCTTAAGGAGGTTTGGGAACTTCTTCTGTAATTGGAGTATGCGATGGCAATGATTGAGCAGACAAATTTAAGAAATTGGTAACGGGTAACCATAATAAGTCACGCTTAATAGCAAGTGTAATCGGGTGGACATAGGCTCTATCTAGTCTGTGGTTATAACAAACACCATACCACCAGGCTTGAAAAGAAACATTTGAAGCATTCTTCCATGATTTTGTAATTTGTTGAAAAGCAACAGCAAGAAGTAAGTCAATGATGAGGGTATTAAGAGAAGTGGAAGAGGACCAAATTTCAGCAACACTACCCAGGAAAATATGAGAAAAAGAAAAAGGGATATGTGTGTGAAATATTTTATTAATTTGTTGCCATACCCTAATCCAGAATTGGTGAATAACTGGGCATGTAAACAACATATGTTTAAGATCTGCTACAGGAGCTGGACAGGTCCAACAAGTAGAGGAAATAAGAGGATTAATCAGATGTAATTTGGCTGGAGTAATTAGGAGTCTATTATATATGAAAAATAGCATTTGTGTAGTGTTTGCTGCCCGTGAAGATTTCCTTATTTTAATCCAAATTTTATCCCATACCGAAGAAGGAAAGGAAGAATTTAAGTCAGATTCCCAACTAGATTCCACTGCAGATCTGTCACGAGTGTGACCAATATGCCTCAGTTTATTATAAATTTGAGAAGCTGAAGTGCCTATTGTCAAGAACAAAATTTGTAGAGAGGAAGAACTGGTCTGTACAGAAGGCAGGAGGTTATCGTAAGAACTTTGAGCAGCTGGGATTAATAATAAGTATTTAGAGTGAGAGGAAGAAGGAAGGGAATAACACGACTGTAATATAGAGAAGGGCAAACAATTATCACCTTGAAAAAGCTGGTGAATCCATTTAAGACCCAGGTCAAACCAGTCCTTCCAAAAAAGGGTCCTATTTTTAATCTTAATGTAGCTATTATGCCAAATCGGAGATTGCAAAATACGCTTTCGATCGTCCAAACCTTCTACCATCAGAGGATGAAGGAGTTGACGAGTGTGACAAAACACAACACCAAATGCACCACTCAATTCATATAATGCAAATACGTCCAAGTCTTCATATTCCAAAAGGTTCTTCTTTATTGTTCAATTTAAAATGTGAATTTTTTGACAACAGCAAAACAGCCGACGCGTTTCGTCCAACTCTGGACTTCTTCAGGGCTGCAACAAATTTATATACACAAAAATACAAAAATACAAAAAATAAGTGACATACATAAAGACAAAAGCACAAATAGCACATACAGTACATTTATAGATATTTAAAAAACATGTAGAACAAAAACATGTTATATTCAAATAGTGACAGGCTCGTACGAGCACATCATAATGCGGCTAAAAAGGCTACAATGAAAAACAACAACATTCCAGTAAGGAAGTGTGAATATTGAAATATCAAAACAATGTTATAGTGAGACATAGGGGCACACCTCAACATATGTCACATGTTTAGGATAAACCTAAAACATCATTAGGAGGAACGAAGAACTTGAAAAAAAGAGTATCGATAAAGAAACGAGAAAAAAGAAGAGACGTCACCCAAGTGAGATAAGGGGAAAGCAGTCAAGTAAAGGAAACCAGCTAGTGATGACAAAACCAAGGAATGGAGAGAGTGTTTTACACTATGACAGTGCTCACCCCCGACATGTGGTTAACAACATCCCATTCGGTGAAATGGTGAGAATGAGAAGGGTCTGTAGCACCCATGAGTCATTTGTTCAAAATCTAACAGAAACGAAAAAAAGGTTCTTGGAAAGAGGTTATCCTGCCAGCCTGATGGATAAAACTGAAAAAAGGGCATTGAATATTAATCGGGAAAGCACACTTGCAGTGAGAACACCAAGTATGACAGGGAGAAGTTCACCTACTGCCTTAGTAACGGGTTACAATAGGGACAGTAGCAGGATTTACAACATCCTACGTAAACACTGGAGATTACTTGAGGAGGTCCCAGGCCTCAGGAATGAGATCACCAAACACCCTAAGGTTACCTACAGACGGGGAAAAAACTTAAGAAATATGCTTTGCCCCAGCTTGGTTCTGTCACCCAAAGCCCCTAATTGGATGAGGGATGGCCAGGGTGGGTTTTTCACATGCACCCAGTGTTCCGTCTGCAAAATAGGTAAAAACAGAACCCGCACCTTTGAATTTAACACTGGCAGAGTGCATATGATTAAACACATCATTACATGCAGAACTAAATTCGTGACATATATACTGGGATGCCCATGCAATAAGATATATGTAGGTAGCACGAAGAGAGAATTGAAAATCAGGATAC
This sequence comes from Triturus cristatus, assembly GCF_964204655.1. NCBI lineage: Eukaryota > Metazoa > Chordata > Amphibia > Caudata > Salamandridae > Triturus > Triturus cristatus. The sequence goes on along the minus strand of NC_140587.1, from coordinate 309,808,238 downwards.
AGGAACATCTGAGGGCAGTCAAGAATGGGGATCTGAGATACCCTCTAACATTGCACTGCCAGGAACAGCAACAAAATCTGGATTAGCTGTGGTTTTTTGGCATTGATCACATACGGGTCTCCCCTAGGGGGGGGAATAGGGAACAGGACCTGAGGAGAAATGAAGCGAGTTGGATTTGTAGACTTCGATGCGTAGAGATGGGTCATAACAATGAATCCGAAATGCATTATTTTCTCTGAAATCTACAAGACCACCCAACCGTTTCCCTCTCCAGATGACCTCTGTGTTTTTAAGCTGTATTCGAATTGGATATGCTTTCTAATTACATCACCAATGTCCATGCTGGACACAATGCTTAGCATATTTGTGTGTTGACATTTAATTTCATTCCATGCTCTGTTCCCCAAACTGTATTCCCGTCCCGTCCCATATTGTTTCTCTGGGCACCCCTTCCCATATGACACATGACTCATGGGTACCATTACTTTGGGTTTGTTGCCCGGCATTGTAGATTACCGACATTGGGAATACACCTTTAGTACCCTGTCAGCGTTTCCCCGGCGGGGTTTTTTTCTGGTTTCATTCGTCCCCCTAATATTTTGCACCTGGCCTACCTGGGACTGACCATTTTTCTTAATGTGGCTGCCTTTTCTCATGCTTGCTTACTATGATATTGTTAATCATGGGGTTACCCCTTCAGGGTAGCGCATATGACGGATTTGAGGCATCTATTACTTGTTTATTATTATTCATGGATTCACGTTTAGGGGTGCATCCCCTCCAACTAGACTGGGTTTCTTTTACTTTGTTAATACCTCTTGGCTACCCCTGTGATTAGGAGCAACTTGCCGCTTAGCACATCGGTTCCAACTTTTGGAATCGATCTGTATTCTGGCCACCTAAAGATGGCGGCGGACTTAGGACATACGCTGGTGGAGATCGTTTTCTCCGTACAACCACATATACACACTCTAGGATGATTAGTGGGTTCAGATGTTAACCCGGTTCACACTTTGGTATGCACGGCTTATTATGGTCGTGTCTAGTTAAGTAGTCCGTTTTTGTAATTATATGTGTACTATCTGTATTGTGGCCACTCAAAGATGGCGACGGACTTAGGACAGACGTTGGTGGAGACCATTGTTCTCCGTACATACACGCACGCTCCGAACATTCTCTAAGATGATTTGTTGTTGTAGATAAAAACCAGGCTCACACTTAGGCATGTACGGCTGATTTTGGTTGTGTCTAGAAAAGCAGTTCGTTTTTGCATTAATATATATTCTCATTGAATCAAATTTTCGTTTATCACTGCACTACTTACGGGTGACCCTACAACATTATGGGAACTTACATTAGGTGTATTGGTGAGTGTTTCTGCACACCTATGTTTATGAATTTTCCATTAACAGAACGATACGGGTAACGGGTATACAGGCTTTTGTTCACCGTTCCAATATGGCGACCGGCTGCTCGATACTTTTCCCCTTCGGCTGACGCCTGACCCCTGGTTTGAACTCCCGACACATGGGAATTGCTTACAGGTGTCATCTATCCCAGCCTAATACCTTCCACTATTTAAACGAGTTTTTCTTGACTAGTGGTTGTCGCTGTTACCGGACGGGGCGGACGCTTTCCTCTTACTACGCTCTTGGATACTGAATCGGGTAAGAAGCTTCCTCTCATGCCTTCATGGAGGGTCATGGTGCACGATGATATTAGCGCGCTACGGCGAGTTTCTTGGCTATATAATTTTCTTTGTAAATTACCGTCACTTCTTGGACACTCCCTATTTACTTAACGTAGGTTTTACAGAAGTCCTGTCACTTTTTTACCTAGCACAGGTTAGGCATAATCCATGGCTATTTGCTTAACTTAGGATTTACTTAAGTCTTGTCACTTTTTATCTTGCCTAGCACTGGATGGGCAGAATTCATGGCTATTACTTACATTGGTGTTATTGTTACACACCTTTGTACCCTTGTTCATGTGTTGTATGTTTAATGAATTTGGCTAGACTCTTTCTGCCTCTCTATATTCTTAGCGTTAGACGCCTACCCCTCGTGAAATATATGCCTCAAACATGTCCCCCCCTTTTCTTCATAGGTATCCCACAATAAGACTAATTTGTTCTTAACATTGGAGGAATTTACGTTTATACCCACCATTCGACTATGGCTTGTCACTGATGGCTTAGGAACAGCGTTTCTGAACATTCAAATTTCAATTATTATTATTCATTTCCTTTGCCACACAGTAAGTAGGTTTACACTTTGACCACGCTACGACAATTGTTCCGGAGAATCTTCTTGTTCCTCCATAGGGTCTCTGATGTGACTGTCTTTCCCTTTCAGGGACTGTGATCTTTTACCAAGGATACATCATATCCGTTTGGTTTGTGTTAGACTCCCTATTTTGAGCCATTCAGAATCATATGTGCTTATATTTCAACCTACGATCTTAGGTGGGTATAGATTGAACATTTATCTGGCTGAAGACGCTGTCCTCGTCTCTCTCCATTCCTTGGTTTTGTCATCACTAGCTGGTTTCCTTTACTTGACTGCTTTCCCCTTATCTCACTTGGGTGACGTCTCTTCTTTTTTCTCGTTTCTTTATCGATACTCTTTTTTTCAAGTTCTTCGTTCCTCCTAATGATGTTTTAGGTTTATCCTAAACATGTGACATATGTTGAGGTGTGCCCCTATGTCTCACTATAACATTGTTTTGATATTTCAATATTCACACTTCCTTACTGGAATGTTGTTGTTTTTCATTGTAGCCTTTTTAGCCGCATTATGATGTGCTCGTACGAGCCTGTCACTATTTGAATATAACATGTTTTTGTTCTACATGTTTTTTAAATATCTATAAATGTACTGTATGTGCTATTTGTGCTTTTGTCTTTATGTATGTCACTTATTTTTTGTATTTTTGTATTTTTGTGTATATAAATTTGTTGCAGCCCTGAAGAAGTCCAGAGTTGGACGAAACGCGTCGGCTGTTTTGCTGTTGTCAAAAAATTCACATTTTAAATTGAACAATAAAGAAGAACCTTTTGGAATATGAAGACTTGGACGTATTTGCATTATATGAATTGAGTGGTGCATTTGGTGCTGTGTTTTGTCATATGTATATTCCAAGTATTGGAACGGCATTGTGCTGGCGGGTGCTAACCAATAGTGCACACTCTTGGTGAATAAATAATTTTTTTCACCTAATTATCATATTGAGTCACTCTTAAATCCGGTGCTGTCTTAGTGGGATTCCGCTAGCCCTGTGTTTTTGACTTGAGTTGACGAGTGTGCTTAAGAATAGGGAGAGAACATTTATGGGGGATACTAGGTAAGGATAAAAACTCATCGAATGAAAGAGGGGAAATAAAATAAGATTCAACTTCTACCCATAAAGGCAAAGATAACACCTCAGTCGCATTTCGTGATAATAACGAAGAGGAATTCTTAAGGAAGAAAGAAGCGTGATAGGATGCAAAATCAGGAAAGTTAACTCCACTTAACTGTTTAGGTTGTTTAAGTTTGGAAAAAGACATCCTAGGCGTTTTATTCTGCCAGAGAAATTCTGATAAAATAGCATATAATTGTTTGTACCAGGATTTAGGAATGTTAACTGGAAGGTTAGATAAGAAAAACAAGATTATAGGGACCAACATCATCTTTATAGAATCTAGTCGACCCCACCAAGATAAATATAAAGGATGCCATCGCGGTGTGGAGTTAGTTAAAGTAGACTGGAGATTCTTAAGATTAAGCAATACAGTATCCTTAATAGAAGGGGTAAACCATAAACCCAAATATTTAATTTTAGTAGGACTCCAGTGGAAAGAGGAAGATACAAAATCAGCATGAAAGCAATATTTATTTAACGGAAGAATTTCACATTTGTCTACATTAAGTTTATAGCCTGAAACTGAAGAAAAAATAGAGACTTCTGAAAGAAAAACTGGCAGGGAGGTCTGAGGATTAGAGATAAATAAAAGAATATCATCGGCATATGCCGAGAGTTTTAGATGCTTATCACCATAAGGAAAACCAGTAATATTTTTGTTCATCCGGATTTTAGATAAGAAGGGCTCAAGAGCCAAAACAAATAAAAGGGGAGAGAGAGGACAACCTTGCCTGACACCTCTGAGAAGTGGGAAAGAAGCGGAAACAAGTCCATTAGCTAAAATAAATGATCTTGGAAAAGAATAGAGTAAGGAAATATAAGAAAGAAATTTAGGGCCAATCCCAAACCAAGTAAGAGTTGAAAAGATAAATTGCCAATTAACCCTATCAAAGGCTTTCTCAGCATCCAAGGCCACAGCTGCTAACGAAGAATTGTGGGAGTGTGATTTACTAAGTACATTAAAGAAGAGCCGAGTATTATCAGAAAGGTGGCAATCTTTAATGAATCCACATTGTTCTTTACCTATTAATTGTGGTAAAATGTTATCGAGGCGAAGTGCAAGAATCTTCGCAAAAATCTTATAGTCCAAATTAATTAAAGAAATAGGTCTGTAATTTTTGCAGAATTTATGATCTTTACCCTCTTTAGGAAGGAGACAAATCAAAGCCTCTTGAAATGATCCTTCAGATCTCTGGGAGGCGATAAAAAACAAAAATAAGTTAAGTAGTTTGGGAACAAGAAGATTTGAAAAATGAATGTAAAATTCCATAGTAAAACCATCAGGTCCTGGAGCTTTCCCCTTTTTAAGCGAATGGATAGCTTTGAGAATGTCTGTAGTGTGTATATCAGATTCCAGAGAGGAGAAATCCACATCCAAAGAAGCAGGTGAAGGAAGAGAGGCTAAGTATTGATCAATATCTGATAAAAGAGGCGGAGATTCAGGTGTGTATAGAGATTTGTAAAAGTTAGAAAATTCTAAAAGAATGTCTTCGCCCTTATGGAGTATGGTATTAGATTAAGATATGATAGAATCAATTTTAGTACGCTCTTGCTTGACTTTAAGGTATTTAGCAAGAAGATTACCTGATTTATTTTGCGCACTGTAGAATTTCGCGCTAGACTTAAGTAGCTATAGATTTGCCGAATTAGTAGAAAGTTTGTTAAAAGAGAGATGGCATTAATAAGTTCCTCTAAGGTAGATTGACTGTTTGTGAGGTAATAGCGGTGTTCTAATTGTTTAATTTGTAAATTAAGTGCCTGAGATGAAAGAGAAGCTGCCCGCCGCTTCTGAGCAAAAAGGAAATGACAAAATCCCTAGATGCAGCTTTAAAAGAGTCCCAGACAAGTTGGGGAGATAGCTGGGGAGATTCGTTTTCATCAAAAAATAAGGTGGCAAAATCGAGAAAAGATGATGTGAACTTAGGATCTAATAGAAGAGAGTTATTAAATCTCCATCTTCTAGTACCTTTAATGGGGGGGGAGTAGATCTAAACTTAAGGAAACTGGGGCATGATCAGAAATTAAAATAGACCCTATGTCTGTATGGGAAATGTGCTGAATTAAAGCCTTGGAAATAAAGAGGTAATCTATTCGGGATTGCGAGGAATGAACAGGTAAATAGTAAGTGTATTCTTGTAGTGTAGGGTGACAAAGTCTCCAAGAGTCTACAACGGATCTTTGAGAAACAGTGGAGGTAAATTGAGAATGTGTACTGGAAGGGATGAATCTGGAGTTGGAATTCCTATCAATAAAGGGATCTACAATCATATTACAGTCCCCACCAAAAATCAAATAATCATCACTGCATTGCATTAAAAGGGAGAGAATTTGGGGCCAAAACAGTTTATCCTGAGTAGTGGGAGCATAAACATTAAAAATAGAAAGAGGAATCCTGTTGATCAATAAGGAAATCACCACCCACCTACCCTCAGAATCATTGTCCTGTTTTATAAGCTGAACATCCAAACGTTTATGACAGAGAATAGCTACACCATTGCGTTTTCCTGAGCCAGGTGATGCAAAAACATGGCCTACCCAATTACGTTGTAATTTAATTATTTCAGTATCTGGTACATGAATTTCCTGTAAAAGACCAATATCACCCTTCAAATTCGCAATATGTGACAAAACTCGTTGGCGTTTGATAGGAGAGCCCAAACCTTTAACATTCCAAGATATAATATTTAACGACATTTAAATCCTATATAAAAGTAGCAAAACAATAAAAACCATTCTTGAAAAAGTATGCCATATATAAAAGCAAATACCATGCGAATTATGCAACAAAAGAAAAGAAAGAAACATTACTGTAGAGATATAATAGTAAGAGATAAAAACATTCATGGGATAGAAGAGAAGATGAAAATGAGAAAAAAGATGATATAAAAAAGGAGCATAGAAGAAAACTTGAAAATAGAGATCGAACAGAGGAAGGAGGAGAAAAAGAGGGAAATGGAATTGGTCAAAATGAATTTGGACAATTATCAGATAGACAGTTAGGAAACTAAGCACGATACTAAATAACTGGGAAAAAAGGGAACAAAACAACGACCAGTTAGAATAAGTTTGAACAATTATCCTGCAACCAATGATACAAAAGTTAAAAGCAATACCGAGAGAATAATAAGGATACAAAGAACTGGGGAATCAATATTAGACAAAGCGGAGAGATAGGAATGATAAGACTGTTATCAAAATTGAGAGGAAAAAAGAAATGAGAAAGAAGAAGAGGGGGAGGAGAAGAGAAAAAGGAAGAAAAGAAAAAAGGGCATAGAAGGAAAGAACATGAAACAAGAATGCAAAACAAAACCAACAATAATTGATGATAAAAGAAAATGTCAAAAAGACATACCACAAAAAGACAATGAGAATGGGGATGGAGGAGCCACATGAGGAAGGTAGCACACCGAACGGAGGACTCCAAGAGGGTGCAGCAAGGGGAGACTCAACCTCCGGGCATGATACGAAGAGGACAAGAATCAAAAGGATCGCAGAACCGCCCCTGAGAAAAGAAAAGGAACAAAAAACATTAGCAGGGTATCTCAGGACGTAACAGGGTGTATCCGAAAGGAGGGTAGAACAACAGAAAACAAAGACATAACAGCAAACATAATTCAATTAGGTAATGACATTAATCATCATCGACAGGAGTCCATGGAGTTATCTCTGCAGGAGTCAAGGAAACGTTGCAGAAGCATGGGATCTTCGTAATTTGTTGTTTTATTATTATAAGTCACCTTGAAGAGACACGGGTGAAACAGTCCATAACGAGCATTCAGGGCGCGAAGAGCAGGTCTCATGTCCAAAAACTTTTTGCGCCGATCCGCAGTAGTTTTAGCGTAATCCTGAGCAAAGAAAAGAGTGGAACCATTCCAAGTAATTCTCCCCTTCTGTTTGGCAGCCTGAAGGACTTTAATCAGATCTGATATTCCAAAAAATACAGGATAACACCCCTAGGTTTCACTTGAGAGGATAAAGAACTGATAGAACGAGAGATTTGACCTAGACGGTGGGCTCGTTGAATATTCAATAGATGAGAATTTGGGAGTCCAAGAAGTGTTGGCAGAAAGGACTGAAAGAAAGATATGGGATTGGTGCCTTCAAGATTTTCCGCAAGACCATAAATGCGTAGTTTATTACGCCTATTACGATTTTCCAAATTCTCAATCTGTTGTTTGAGAGATTGTACTTCTCTATGTAATTCTGGAACCTGGGCGGAGATCGCTTGCACTGAAAACACTTTTTCCTCAAGATCTGCCACTTGTTGCTTAGTATGAGACCAATTATCCTCAAGGCTCTGAAGACGGGCATTGGTTTCAGCCATATACGGTTTGAGCGAGCGTATTTCCTCAAGAAGCAACTCCATGGAGAGAGAGGAAGAGACGCTGGTAGGTGAAGGCGGGTTCGCCTTCGCTCGTTTTCCTGGAGTGGAAGGAATTTTAGATTTGGGCTTGGAGCCCGTACGGGAAGAACCAGGAGAGGAACTCCTCATTTCAATAGAGTCATTAGACGTGTCAGTGACGCCGTCCTGTAACACACTAAAAGGATTATTGGTCTCTAAAGGCCCGCAGCTGGTATTGGCGTGCTGAGCGGTACCACGATTAGAGCGAGCCATTTTGCCCAAAAATGCTGGTGCACACAAGACACTAAAATGATATTTCAGAAAGCGCTGAAAAGTGTTGAGAAAAATGAAAGTCCCATAAAAAGTATTGAAAGTACAAACTCATCCATAAATGTCCTTATATGGGCTTTGGTTAGAGGAAAAAAGCACTGCAGTCAGTCAAACCTCCAGTGGCATAGTGAAAAAATAGAAGCTACAGAGCTAAAATGGCGTCCAGGGAGACAAAGATCAACACTGAAGAGATGAAAAACACTGCGCATGGAAAACACCACCAACCAGGTTGCTTTAGAAATCAAAAAGAAACTAAAACAAAATAAAAATGACTTCTGAGAAAATCCCTAAAAAACATTAAGAGTCATCTTTGAAACAGGTGAGGTGTTAAAATAGTGGCACAGGACCTGCAACAAGCAACAAGCGTGTAAAAGCCCAAAATGGCGGCCGCTCTCCAGTTTCCAGTCACGGCCGATAAAACCGTCAGGTAAAATAGCATGCGCGCTCACCAAACAGCTCCATAACTCCCGCGGTCTATGCAGGAGGGCTTCCGCTGCCTAAATATGCTGTCCCGGGATACATTTGAGGGCGGTGAGCGCCCGGAGGATCTCTAGCGCGCTACGTTCTCTCGGAGCTCCGAACAGCGGCGGCCATTCCTGATGGCGCTTAAGCCACGCCCCCATCCCTAAGACCATCTTACAAGGTTAAAAGATTCTACATTGACAGGATGCTCATGTGTAATTGTGAGTGTAATTCTGCCTCTTCTAGGTTCTGCTGCTTACTCTGCCCAATCTGTACTCCCTATGCCAACCTAGCAGTTATAAAGTCAATGCATCAGATGCATCGAACACCACAATGTCCTTTTCAGTGATATCAACTTCACAAACCGAGAAAACTCAAATTTTGACAAATGTCTGTTTCCAGTTTATTTCCCATTTGCATAAATCGCAGAAGACCAGTCCCATAGGTGCCTGCTGAGTCGAACACAATTTTTCAGTTCTGACCCCCAAAGCCCTACAAAACAGAGCTCTAAAATGACTTTCTGATGTTATCATCCTTCCTAAACCCTCACAAATGCATTAATTTTTCTCCTTATCCCCAAACAACTTTTCAGCCTAGAGGTCGTTGTCTTTAGGTGGAAGTCAAAGAGTTCCAATCTGATGCTCTATACTGAGGGTCTCTTCCAACTTCCCATAGCCACTCTGAAACTCCTGTCTCTCAGAACACAACTAAAGATTTTGACTCTTCCCTAACACCTTTAGCTAATCTGTCATACCCTTGTCTGCTGTTATTTTATATGATGTATATTTTGACATATAAAGTGCATTTCGTATGTTGCCTATTTTTTACAGAAAATTTTGTTTGCTAGATATTTTTCGGTTTTGAGATCTTTGTTATTTAAAATATGTAAATTCCACGTAATTGCTCACTGTAGCTCTTACTGGGATGCATTTATTGTCAGTTGGAATGCCATTTGCACTTTCCCAGGGGCACTATGTCATCTGTTGGTTATAATACAAGAGACACTAGAGCACCAATGGGGAAAACAATTAGCAGCTGCTAGAATGTCCTCACCAGTACCTGAAAAAAGGAAATGTGAGGTAGTGTGCCGTAACTGGAGGAGAAAAATACAAACTGAGTGAAAAACAGAAATTGGAAAGCAAACCCCAAAATGACAACAGTCCTCTTCAAAAAGCTTTTCAGCTGTAGAGCCCCTTTCATACTCTACCATTCAAAACCAATATGGAGAGATAAGAGACTTAAGAGATGGTTTGGCAAATTGAAGAATAAAAAATGTTTATTCTCAAAGAAGATCCAGTTACAATTATGACTTTTACCTGCTAACCAGCATATGTTTTGCAATAATTGTGTTCAACATGTCACTTCATTAGGGCTTAAGTAAATTATAAACTCTATTTTACTAAGAAGCAAGATACATGAACCATAAACAATTAAATTAGAATACAAAGGGAACATCGGTGGAGACGGGCAAAAACGGAACAGAAACTATAGTAAAGAGGCAGTTAATGAGGAACAATGAGACCCAGTTATAATGATTTTTTTTTTTAAAAACATCTAAAAATTAAAAAGAAAAAACTTTGCAATTTTTAAACACATGGATGGCCAAGATGGCCGCTATGTTGTGATATTTAACTTGGTGGCTATCTTGAAAGTATACAAAATTACATTCAAAGTGGTCTCTTGCACTATTGGTTTTGACAATGTTTGCAGAATTAGCAAAGCTAGAGCTCTGATATTTCTATAGCATGCGGATTGGCCATGTGCATGTCGTATACATGTGAAAAATATTAGGGTATGCCAATGTTTGTTTGCTCTGCAGCACCGGGGAGTAAATACAGACTAAAGCATCTGGATCATAAATACTTCTGAGAAAAGGGGCACTTTCTTTTTGGTTCAATCCGTTTTCCAGATGCTGTTGGGCTACGAGATTATTATAAATGGCAGCCGTCGCCATTTTGGAATGATAGAACAATAGGAGAGTATGTATGATACCATTCCAAGATGAGCCCCATGTTTATAATCAGTTGGCAGGTGGTCAAGAAGCAGTTCGGAGTTAGCACTCCTAAAAGTAATCTGAAAAATAGATGCTACAAAAAATAAAGTAAACCTTTTTTGGGTGACATTCATTCGTTTTACAGATGCAATTTCAGCTCTCAATCCCAAGTGCTACTGTGCCACTCGCAATAGGTTTCAGATGTAAAATAGTCCATCATGTATCTGAATTGAGGCAGAAAGATACACATAAACAGTCAAAAGAAAAATGGTTAGACTAAAGTGCTTCTGTGGCTGATCCAAGATCTTATTGACAATATCCTTAAGATAATGGCTGAAGATACCAAAGCAAAAGAGTCTAATGTCATGAGGGGCCTGACCAAAGCTCCATAACGTAAGCATACAATACAATATGTTTTAAATAACATTCCAAGATGGCCAGCCCTTACAATTGGCCTTACCAATGCTTGTAGTGCAATTTGACAACCATTGGCAAACTCAGATGTGGCAGTGAGCTGTTGAAACAGGGAAATGAGTAGAGTGAGAGGGAGGGAGCACAACATGATGGCAATATGGCTGGATGGGGTAGGGAGAAAAAGGGTTATAAAGGCAGTGTATAGAAGAAAGAGAGATAGAGAAAGAGAGATAGAGAGAGCAAGGCTGTGAGTGTGAGAAAAAGCGCTAGGGAGAGGAAGCATGACATGCACGCTCATCAAGTGCTAAATCCCAAGTGGCAGAGAAACGTGCAAAAAGAAAAATAATTCCATGATGTCAGCAATTTACAGATACACCGAACCAATCAAAAAGCAGAATGAAATCTAAAAGCTTCAGGTGGTGGGAGAAACACAAGAAACAGAAGAAAATGTACCGAATTAGTAGCAGGAAATTGATAGTCATCCTATCATGAGAAAGGGGCATACCCACCTGAACTCTTTTTTTTTTTTTTTTTAATATTTTTATTGACAACACAAGTAAAACAAAGACCAAAGATTAGCTGATGATAATAACATATACATTTGATATCGAGTAGGCCAAACAAATGAGTAAACAATAGAGGCGTAAAAAGGAAAAGGATTAAAGAAAAGTTCCCCAAATTTTATCAAATATTTCCATTGATTTCAATCCCCTCGTTTTAGCAATAGCACGCTCCATAGTGTAAATTTCATTAATCAAAAACCACCATTCCAGAATATGTGGGGGTTTCTGGGAGATCCATGCCCTAGCAATAGTCAATCGAGCACAAGAAAATAATACTGTTAATAAGTCTTTGTGTGGGCAATTTATAGATTGTATATCTAATAGTACAGACAATGGCGAGAGAGAACCAAAAACAATTTGTTTTTGCGATAAGATATTTTCAAATCCGGACCAAAACTCAGACAAAACTGGACATGAAAAAAATATATGAGTAATATCGGCCGCCACAAGATCACATTTGGGGCACTTAGAGCGTGAACTTGATGAAAAGTTTTGAGACCAATTGGAAATTCTGAAATATATAAAAAATATAAAAAGCAGATGGTTTTGTATAACTGAATCCTCAGGCTCGAAGATTGTACCACTTTGTTAATATTACAGAGTGACGCCGAAATTTTGGTAGAGGTGATATTAGTCCCTAGTCTAGATGTCCATTTCAGAGCAATTTTTGGACAATTGTCCTCTTTGAAATTATTTAAACATTTGTAACCCTTGCTAATTAATGATTTCTGATTTTCCGAGTAGAAGCACGTCCATAAATCTGAGTCCGAAATTTGAATGATTTTCATCTTGCAAACCAGATAGTCTCTAATTTGCATATATTTAAATCGCATAGCTTCAGTTAAATTAAAGAGAAATTTAAGTGTTGTAAAATCTAAAAATCCCTGATTGTCATAAAGGTCCCCCAAAAAGTTAATTCCCAAATTGGCCCAGACGGTCCCGAGTCCGTCGTTGAATATTCCTGGTAACCCAGGGTTACCCCACAAAGACAGCTTTGAATGAAAAAAAGAAGTCTTACATGCAATTAATAAAGATTTCCAAACAGCAACTGTCTCTCTCGCAGTCTTGAACTTGACCCTCTTGAAATAGTTAGGGTCATTTACTCTTGTAAGGAATCGATTAGAATCATTGCCTAACATAAATTGGTGGTAATAGTATTGGATATTAGGGTTAAATAGGCTACGAAGGCGGCCAAGAAAGGTTGCCAAAAAATATAATTTGAAATCAGGGAAGTTTAAGCCGCCTTTGTTAGTTGGTAATTTAAGCAGGGCAAGCGATCTTCTAGCTTTCTTGTACCCCCAGATATAACTGCTTAAAATCCAGTCTAGTTTCTTAAAAAAAGAATTATTAACGCGTAAGGGTATAGACCTAAATAAATACAGAAATTTTGGCAAAATCTTCATTTTGATTAAATTAATCCGGCCTATAAGACTTAAAGGTATTTTATGCCATTTTTTAAGTAGGCCAGCTATTTCTTTCAGTAAGGCATCATAGTTGAGGGTATTTATGTCACTTACATTAGCTGATATCTTAACACCTAAATATGTCGTACCTTGGACAAAAGTCAGTGGTTTGTAGTTTAATATGACCTGTGTTTTACTTAGATTTAATTTGTATCCTGAAATTGATCCAAAAGCATTAGATTCCTCAATTATCGTTATAAGAGCTTTCTCTACATCAGTAGAGTATATGGCAATATCGTCGGCATAGGCAGTGATTTTCAAAGAATTAGAGCCGAATTCCAGTGGGGTAATATGGGGTTGAGTTAGTAATGAATTTATAAACGGTTCCATGGAGAGTGCGAACAGCAGGGGTGAAAGCGGGCACCCCTGCTGCGTACCCCTAAGTATTTTAAAGCCTGGGGAGATCATGCCTGCATAGCTAATTTTAGCAGTTGGGGAGTCATATAGGGCCTGTATCCATCTTAGATATTGACCATTGAAGCCGTACGCCCTCATTACGGCCCAGAGGTAATCCCACCCGACCCGGTCGAACGCCTTTTCAGCATCTAAGAGTATCATACCGAGTCGGGTGGAATTGACCTTTGCTACGTCAAAAGCGGTAATTTCCATATTAACATGGGCTGTAGTGTCCCGGCCGGTAATAAATCCATGTTGTTGTGGATTGACTAGCTCCGGCATATAAGGAGCCAGTCGGAGTGCAAGAATTTTAGAAAATATTTTAGCATCTACGTTGATTAGTGAAATAGGCCTGTAGGAGCCACATTCCTCAGCAGGTTTATTTTTTTTAAGGAAAAAGACAATTTTAGCAGAATTCCAAGAATTTGGAGCCTTCCCTGTTTGACCAATCGAGTTAATTACTGAGCAAAAAAGGGGAAGTATTTCATCAATACAAATTTTGTAAAATTCTATAGGAAGTGTGTCTTCTCTTGCAGCTTTGCCGGACGGGAGAGAAGTAATAGCCGTTCTGATTTCGGCAGTGGTGACATTCTCCCCTAGTTGCCTATTATGTTCAATTTCTATATTGTTGGTAACATTATTGCCGATGTATGCTTGAATATTATGTAAAGTAGGGTTATTTTCCGGAGTATATAAATGACTACAATACTTAACAAATTGTTCAATTATATCTGTAGTTTGATCATAAATCATATTATTGGGTCCCTTAATAAATTTAATTATTGTGTTGGCTTTGCCATCCGCAATTTTATAAGCCAAGATCTTACCAATTTTATCGCCACTCTTATATTGAGAGATTTTAAATTTATGTAATTTTACACTGGTTCGTTCTCTAAGAACGTTTTTGGTAGCAGATCGAAGGCTCTAGTCCTAGTTTATCCGCATCTAATGAATCTTGTATAAGAGCGTCTGCTAGCTGATTTTCTAGCAACAGAATTTTGGTAGTAATAGTCTTATCCTCTTTACGGAGTTTGGAGTTTTGTGTGAAAATAAATTGTTGGGTAAATCCTCTTATGCTGGCCTTACACGCGTCCCATACATAGATTGGAGAGGTAGAGTGAAGGTTTATATCAATAAATTCAGAGATATGTTCTTTAAGTTGTAGTATAAATTCTAAATCTGAAAAAAGATATCTGGGGAATGAGAATGATCTTATATCTTGTCTTCTTGAAGCTGTACTAAAAATAAAAAGAATGGGATTGTGGTCTGAGGTAAGTCTAGGGCAAATATCGATAGTACTAGATTCTAAAATCTTATCAGAGGCCCAGATCATGTCTATGCGAGAGCATAGTTTATGAGGTGCGGAGTAGTACGTGTAGCCTGGAATTTTAGGATGAAGAATTCGCCAAGCGTCTTTTAGATTATGTAAACGGCCTAGTTCCAAGATGGCCGCACGTGTCTTCCGCATACGTTGAAACCCCCTGTGTTTAGTGGTATCTATATCATAATCAATTATACAGTTAAAATCGCCCCCGATTAAGAGTTCTCCTTCCCATTGCAATAGTTCAATGTTTAACCAATCAAAAATATAAGGGTCGTCGATATTAGGTCCATATACAGAACATATAACATATTTATAGTTTTCCAGATCAACTTGAATGATTATCCATCGACCCCTTTTGTCTACAGCAGTTTTAATAATATTTAGTTTCAATTGTCTTTGTTTTAAGATGGCGACCCCTCTGATAGTGGCATTTAGAGTTGTACAAGCGATAACCTCATAGCCTAATAACCTTAACAAGTTCCTATCTTTGTAACAAATATGTGTCTCAGTGAGTAAAACTAAATGGGGATTATACAGTTTAAGCTCTTCCTGTACTAATCGTCTCTTATTCTTGCAGTTGAGGCCAGCAACATTCCATACTAAGCAGCTGAGTCTAAGCATTTCAGAAGTGTTAGAAAGTCAGCTACTCTAATGAGGACTATCATATATATCAGCTTTTCTTTTTTTTTATTGTTTTCAGTAAATGTTGCTATTGTGTTGTCATTATTATCATTATTGACTACCACCTGTGAACCCTTGCTCCAGACCCACCCCAACCTGGACCTTCCCCCAGATCCCCTGGGGGAGAGCACCCCCTTGTTCATGCTGCCGTTTATTTGGGCAGCCTAATTGAGAGGCAGCAGCGGATAGCTCCCTCTAACCCCCCCACTCCACCCAAAAAAAAAAGGTGCAAATACAAATACAGCTAGAAATATAAAAAGAGAAAGATTAAAGAGCCTGAGAAAAAGCACATAAGAGAAACATCACATAATGAGCTCCCATATTAGTAACCCAACTCTTATACACAGTTTGCCTGAACACAATGCCAAGTGTAACAATCTACTAAAGCCCTAAAGTGAATAATTATGTATATAGGAGATTTATCGGTGGTTCTTAGCCAAATTTCGATAGTGCAGTCTCAGCTTCCTTAACATCAGTAAAAGTGTATGTATGGCCCCCTTTCATTACTTTTAAACGGGCAGGTTCCTGAAGGAATACCTGCCCACCCAGAGATTTAAAAGGGTCAATTAGTTGTCGCAGCTTCCAACGTTTATCCATAGTGGCCTTGCTCAAGTCAGATCTAACAAAGAACGTGACATTATCAACTTTAATAGGGGAGTGAGGCTTGGCCTTAGATGAGACCGCTTGCCTTAATAGATAATTGCCAAAGTAGATCAAAAAAGGCCGTGGAAATTTACTCTCTTTATTTCTCTGAGCCAGAGGTAACCTGTGGACCCTTTGTAGCTGGGAATCCCAGTCCCAATCTGATAGGTCTGGGAAAGCTCTCTGACAAAGGTTCACCATATAGGCCTGCGGATCAGATCCTTCTGAGCCTTCTGCTATACCAAAAAGTCAGAGATTCTGCCTTCTTTGACGATTCTCCATGTCTTCGAGCTTGTTCTGAAGACTGAATATCTGCGTGTCATGTTGGCTAGTTAGAGTCTCGGCCCGGGCAGATGTTTCCTCAATGCCTGCAACCCTTTGTTGTAGCACAGTAATTATTCCAAATTTGTTAGTGGCTTCTACTAAAGACCTCTGTATTTGACAGTTATCCTCGCTAAGCTGTAAGAAGTGTTGTTGTGCCTCGTTTCTATGGTCGGTCAAAATTTTTAAAATCTGATCAAAAGAGGAGGGGTTACATTCTGTGTTCCCAGTGTAATCTTGGGCAAGCAAAACAATTGAGGCGCTTGCAGGAGTTGAAGGTGGTCGTTGGGGATCCAAATCAGTATTTGTTACTGCAGTAGAGGCAATAGAAGCATGAGAGTCAGATGAGAGAATGCCTGCAGCAGCAGATGAAACAGTCGAGGCAGGTTGGATTATGTTGTCTCCAGTCGTAGCAGGGCATTCCTTTAAGTGCTCTTCTTCTCCAGCGGGGTTAGTACCTGAAAGACGTAAGGCCATATTCTTAACCCCTCCTTTTGCTTGTATCCACCTTCGTAAAGGACTTTCATCAGTAATGGCTTTACCACGTGGTTTCAGAACCGAACCTGAAGCGGACAAAATGGAGGTATTGAGAATCTTCCCTTTCTTTATTTTATGTTTCGCTTTTGATTTTCCCTTTTTGGGGCCGGAGTGTCGTATAGGAGGACTAGACGTATCTTCCTCTTCTTCTTCAGCTCAGTCTTCATAATCATCGATAAGGCAGTCCTCGGTTTCCTTGCGATTCATTTCATCTTCGGTTGAAATAGTTTGCACGCCCGTAGTGGGGGATGTCAGTGTACCCGAGCTCCTCTCCGTATATACATAAGTCTGGCCGGCCCTTTGTGAGCATTCAGGCGGTTTCAGAGTGTCAGCCGTGCATGCCCCCCCCCCCAGCTGATATAAGAGTCTCTAAAGATGCCTTGTTGGATAAGTTAGTTTGTTTCACCATTGACGCTGTGATTATCTGATTGTTGGTTTATAGTTAGTCCACATCCAGTACCAGTCAGAGACACAGCGTCGTTATGCATGAAGGGCGAAAGGGGCATAGGGGGGCTGCCAGAGACAGCGTTGCTCCCAGAAGTCGATATGGAGCCCGACCTGCCTTGTATATCTGTAGAAAATGAGGAAGCTCGGATAATCTGCTTACCGGGAATCGCAGCTGTTTTCTGGACTCTCCCAGCGTGTTCTCCTGTAACCTCTAATGCCGCCGAGGGAACCGCCAAAGGAGCCGAAGTTGTTCCTGCAACAATGTTTCCATTGCAAGCTGAGCTCTCGACAATGAGACCCCTCCCGGCCCGTGCCGATCTGTATGCATTTTTTGGGGCCATGACGCGAGTATCCAAGATGAGCCGCGTTTCTTTCCCTAAGCGGGAGCAGAAGCCGTAAGCAGAGCACACAAGCAGGGGCCGTTGCAGTCCAAGACCAGAGCAGTCAAATGCAGAGTCCTGCCAAGCTCCGGCTACTCCCAGGGTGATCGCCGGTCGAGTGAAGAGAAACCTCCGCCCACAGCGACCCAGCAGAAAACGCAGCAACCAATGTCTTGGTTTTCGTCAGTAGAAATCAGCGGGTAAAAGAAGATAAAACGGGTAGATTTCTCTCCAACTTTCTCCGTTTCTTAGATGGTTCTCATGCGGCACTGTTCTCGGACGGAGTGGGAGAGAAGGAGCATCTCACAGCGCTGCCGCTCAGTGGCGAGTTCAGCCCGCCATCTTGATTTGACCTGATCTCAAATGTCTGTTTTTCTAGCAGAGTATTAGCATAGTGCCATCCACACTGAACTAGAAAAGTGTCAAAGTCTTTTGCCATTTTTGCAACTATGGGCGCGATTACGTTTTGCTCGAAAAGCCTCCGATCAATGGTCAGAGGCTTTCCAACCGACATGGTAGTTTTAAAGTCCGAACGCCGTAACATGATAACAAGTTCAAACTGGCAGGGGAAACCTTGAACCCGTCGGCTAGTAGGAAAGACCTCATAATCCCTTAAGGACGGCGTTTCCGCCATCAGGATTATGATGCCGGTTTGCCGACATGGATTGACCATCGGAAACTGACTTTGGGGGCACCTAGCGGTGTCCTCTTCCCCCTGGCCCTCAGCATTTGACCCTGGAACTCCCCTGCACCATGTGGCAGGTACCATGAGGTGCCTACCAGATGGTGCAGGGTTGTTTGGAAACATCAATTTTTCTATGGGAGCTTATGCTGCAGACGTTTTCCGCCCACAGCACAAGCTCCCATAGGAAAATGGATGTTTCCGACCGCTCTGTGTGCAGTCGCATCCAAATGATGCGATCAGAACTACCGACCTGAGGTCAGTCGGTTTCCAATCCACAACAGTGTATGGCAGACGTGAGTCCGCCAAACATCATAATTAGGGCCAAAGTCTTTAAGCATAGGATTAGCTAGTGCCATTTACACCAAGTTGAAAAATGTCAAAGGTCTTTTACCACACACAGTATTACAGCTTTGGTTTGGTAAAATATCATCCAAGCCTTACTGGAATAAATAAAAGCAGATCCCTGACAAATGTATTTTGCTGCCATTAGAGCACAACAGAGAGACATAGTGTTGTTGATAAACAGGACCACCCAGTACAAGTCAAGGCAATTTATTTTCAGGGTTAGAGTGGTGCATAAATCATGCAAAAGGTGTGCTGGATAATTCCCAAGTTTTAGGTGGAGTGTAGTTCTTTTATATAGAGCAATCTGCACCACCACTGATGCTTCAAAACTGCTCACTTTAAATTTATGTTTACTAGCAGAGTTTTTAAGTATAGGCTTTTGCACTTTTTGCAGCAAGGTATTTAAGTATAGGATTAGCTAGTGCTGTTCATGCTAAGCTAAAAATGACAAAAGCCTTTTTACCACTCCAGGCACATTAGTACAGCTGTGGGTCATGAGATTTGGAGTGTTGGTGGTGTTGTAGAGTGCTCCATAAAAAGAAGCAGATCTCCAGCTTAAACTTTGACCTACGCAGGGCTCCTTGCTTCCTCTTTTGCTTAATTAATGCCTCACTCCAAGCTCTTTGCACCTACCAGTAAAAAGTAGAATATTTTCACAGATCACACTAGTAAATTTTTTTTTGTACTGGCCATTTGATAGAAATTCCACGCCATCAGTAGAAAGTGAATGCAACTGTGCCTGGGTTCTATCTAACCTTTGAGCTGTGATCTCTTTCATTAATGTTACATACAAACTATACAGTTGCTTTCTTGGTAAAAGTGTCTGGAGCATATTTCACAGATATCCTGACCACTGCTGTTCATTAAAGGGGTAATAAAGACATATGGGTTTTGGGTTTGCTTTGGTGAAAGAAACTATTGCAAACACCTGTGCAGATCTAATTGGCACATTAGTGTTATCTATGCTTTCTGACGGTGCATGTTACAAAAAAAATGGTAGTTTAGCTCTGTTGTATCCTCTGATCTTGAAAGTATATTTCCAATACTAATTTCACAAATGATTCCAAGAGAATAGCTTTATAGATGCATCCCTCACAGGTTTCCTGCAGTACTCTGAGTAAATGTGTGAATTCCCATTTCTGTCAATGTAAAGACATTTACATATATGCAAATGTGTATTATAGGGCTGATTATGATGATGGTCGTAAAGCCTCCGGCCTTAGGTCAGAGGCTTTACGGCCGACATTGTGGGTTTCAATTCCGACTGGCTGACTACGATACAGCCAGTCAGAATTGAAAATGGTCAGTCATTCTGGCTGGCTTCCGACAGGCTCAAGGAGCCCGCCGGGCAGTCAGAACCAGCCCATAACCCACAATTTCCAGCAGGGTTTCCACGCAGGCCTTTCCGACATGGAAACCCATTCGGAAAGCTGTTTTTCTTTGCAGCCTGGTTGGGGCCCCCCTGTTATACCTTGCACCTTGTGGCAGACACCTTGAGGTGCCTGCTACGGGGTGCAGGGATTAACACAACCTCACTTTTCCCTATGGGAGCAAGTACTACAGCCGGTTTATGGGTGTAACACATGCTCCCATAGGGAAATGAGGGAATGCAACCACACCATGTGCAGTCGCATCACAATCAGGTGGTTGGCACTGCCAACCTGAAGTCGGTCGGTCCTGTTTCCACCAGAGTGTCGGTCAGAGGATACTCCAACCGACATCATAATAGGCCTCTATGTATATTTACACTTGGAAAAGGTGTCTTGCATGAATGCAGTTGTGTTTTGAAACTTTTGATAAACGTTGCAACATCACTGATTTTGGAGGTGTTTCTTTCCCGTTTTTGCTTCAAAACAATTTCAGTCTGTTCTTATGTTTGTGGGTAGTCCCAGACTTTCCAGTTCATTCCCATTATGGAACTCCAGATCCCGGTTCTATGGGGAAGATTTTCCAACAGAAAACAGTTATGGGTTACTAAATCTCTTCACAAGTCTAAAACCATGGGGCTTATTTAAGAGGAAGTTAGCCTCCTTGGCTTAACGTCATGCTCTGCCACTTCTGAAACGCAGGGCAGCACTGTATTTACAAGGATACGGTGCAGCCCTGTGTTTCCCCTTGCGCTGGCCCTAATTCAGCTGCCCAACACCAACGCAGACATTCTTGTACTATAGTGCAAGGATGTCTGCATTGCAGGTGAATATTGTTCATGTGCAGGAAGATGTCCCTTCCTACACATAAACAATCTGAAATGGCATTGTATAGCTTCTATGTGTGCTGCTTAATGCAGCACACATAGACGTTGCAAAACATAATTTTTTTAATGATTGTTTACATGCAGGAAGGGACACCTTCCTGCACATAAACAATCAATGGCCTTTTGCTGTTTCTATATGTGCCACACAACGCAGCACATATGGAAATAGCAAAAACAGGGAGAAATTAAACCATTCTGCTTGTTGTGCCAGGGTAAGACCAGGTTTTCCCTGGTCTTAATATTGGAGCTGCCCCATATTTACGCCACCCTTGTAAATATGGGGCAGTGTCAAAATCAATGGGTGTTTCAGTGGCGCGCCCACCTTTCACGCTAATTAAAGCGTGAAAGGGTGCTTTAATTGCAAGGCAGCTTTAAGCCATGTTAAGTGGCTTAACGCTGCCTTGTAAATAAGTCGAAGCCCCTATTGCCACCACAACGTCAGAAAAAGTGAAATTGTGGTGGTGATAGGGGCTTTAAATATGTCCCCATAGTGTTTGAATCATAACCGTTGCTTTGCACTTATTAATGGCTTTTTCCATAAAAAAGGTTCAACTCAAAAGCACAAATAGGCTTGTGAATAGGGTAATGAATAATGGGTCAAAGACATTCAGTTCACAAAATACTTTGGTTAATACCTAGGTGTCGTCAACATGAATCTAATACTTTGCAGAAAGTGTAAGCATCATGTAGAAATATTGTACAAAATAAGATGAAGTTGTAACATAAGTTTAAATTTTAGCTGCAAATGTGGGAGGGACGAGGAAGTGGCTGGAAAATCAGGAAACTTTCTACTTAAGGGGCGGTGTTTAGGGAGGAGTGAGGAGGAGTTTAAGGAGAGTTATGGGTGTTTAGGTAGGGGCCTGTACCCACCCATTGCAATTCACAAACTGCCTCTCTAAAGTTAATGCATCCAAAATGGGAACCCAAAAGGTAGTAAATTAGTCCTGCTCGGAGATGGATAAAGACCAGCACCACACATGACTAACCACTGGTACTACAACACCCTACCACAGAAATCAAAGGAGGGACCTGAAATAATATAGCAAATAATATTAAATTAATTAAAATGATTCAAAAGAGGTTTAAATAAAAATACATATTTTTTTATGTAAAAAATCATAATAATACATATGTATTATTTAATTAAACCCTGTTTGCATTAACAACGAATGTAAAATTAAGAGAAGAATAATTGTATTTAATTTGATATATTTAAAAAAATATATTTCTTAATTCAGTTAATGTTGCTGTAGGATATTTAATTTTGTTCTGCATTTGAAATTAATATAAACAATTCATTTAGATTTATACTTAACGTAAAATATTTTTTCAAATTTTTTACAATTTAATACATTTTTTTACTTTTCCCTACATTTACCATAGGGAGATTTCACAGTTAGGGTGAAGATATATGTATGGTAAAGTATATGGAAACATTCAATTTCAATCACTTCTTTAATTTCCTGTAGCTCTCTTCTGAAATGCCCCCATCTTCTGTATTAGATCATTCGTTGTATACTGGTTCTCATTCATGGCCCTTTTACCTGTTCCATGTCCCAGTTAAAGTGCGACAGTGCACAATTATCTCTGCTTTAACCATACCCTCGCTAGCACCTCACAAGTGAAGATTATCTACAAATTAGAATTAGAATATGGTATACAATCTGATGATACAAAGCACTAACCAACTCAACTTTCAATAGCACTCTGTAACTGGACGGCCAACCCCCACCAGTAGATTGAGATCATGTACTTTCTCACTTCAACCTTTCCAAAAACTAACCCTTTTGTGCTACCTTCTTTTCTGATTCAATCCACCTCCTTCTGTCACCCAACCTCAAAACCCTCCATGACAGTAATGTACACACTCTGCTTTCATCATTACACCCATCATCTAGGCACACAATCAACTTCTCAAGTCAAATCAGTTAAATTTCTAGTTTATTCACATTAGCCATCAAGCCAAGTAAAACCGATCATACAAAAATGCAAACATATTTGCACATGAATAACTGGAGAATCAACTTCTTAATATCTCTGCTGTGTGCCTTCATCTCTTCTTGTGTGCAACCACCACACCCTTCATCAATTCTCTGTGGATAGCTAAGCTACTGTAAACCTCTTTTTGTTTGTCTCCTGAATTACTCTTTTTGACCCCATAACAAAACTTTCAGCTTTGCCAATTGCAGCCACAGGGAGGCTAGTATGTATAAAATGCACCTGTGGTGGCCTCTTGACTCCTACAGAGGGGAAGTGGAAGGTGTGGTGGTTTGGAGTGGTCTTTTCAGACAAGGTCAAGGCTATCACACAGATGTGGCTCTGTTTGGTAGCATGATACTTAACCAAAAACACCAGGGGTCCTATTACATATAGGGGACACTTTCACTGTTTGTGTTGTGGCGCACCTTCAGACAGGTGTGCTGTGTGCAAATAGGGAAAGTGTGCCCTGTTATGTTGAATGTGCTGCCCTCAAGGCAGCCGTGAATGCATGCTGTCCTGGGAGCAGCCTATTCAAGTGTAATATAGAGCGGTTTTAGGAAGCCACTCCATGTTTCACTGTGCAGGCGGCAACCCACCTACACTTTAAAGAAGAGAGAGAGATTCCCTTGCAGGCATGTGAAGTGAGTGACTGCATGAGCCTGGATGTCTGGGGATCCATAGGACCATCTTGGCACTCTCTAGAGGGCTGCTATCAGGAGTGCACTGACAGTGCTCCACCTTTTTGTGGCACAGTGTAAATCTGCCTCCTGACAGCTTCCTTGCCTTTGCTGCTGCATCCATAATATGGTGCAGAGTTCAAGAGATTCCCTCATTTGTATGTGGCCCCGCCCTCAAGCAAATGAGGGAACACCCTTTTGACATAGCGCTGGTGTGACATGTGAACCAGAGTTATCTGTATTACAGAAGGGGATGCACAAGTGTTTGTGGCCCCTTCTGTATTACCAAGGTGCCCTGGGGTGCACAGAGCAGTTGCACCCCCAGTGCACATTCTATATTAAGTCCCCAGGACTGACTACTACCCAGTTGGAAATCTCTTTTGTTAATTAGTTTTGCCTCATGTATTTGTGCACTTTATGATTGTGTTGGTTGTGACAGTTAGCCTTCAAGTGCTAACATAGTACACATAGGTTGCTGTGTCTAAATGCTCAAACTCCACATTACTTGACCTAATAAAGCTGAAATGGAAATTGTGTTTCTTGCGTTCCCATGTAGATGGCATGTCATTTACAAGTTAAATCTGGAGCATTTCAAGTTGATTATTGTGTGGTTTACCTTCTTCTCTGGTGTTCAAAACAATTTATTTCATTTTATGATAAAGCAACAGACCAAACAAAAAAGGGAAAAGAGGTACATTGAATTGTACGATATTACATTAATATATTAATTGTATATATACACAATGAGAATTGCAGTATGATAGAAACCAAAATGTAAAAATAAAAGAGGGGAATCAATAAATATTATTTTCATGAGTATATCATAACAGAGGTATTTAGTAAGATCCAACAGACTTAACTTATATAATATAAAAAAGATTAATAGCACTTATTTATAAATTTAGTGTTATATATTTATCAATTTGTTTCCAAAATGAATGATAAGCAGATGTGTTGTGAACAACACCCAACATAGTCATATTAGCTCCTTTATTGGTAAAATATTTTCATGACCACCATGTATGCATTGATAATAAAGAAGCTTTTTCCTATTGGCAGTAATTGATTTTAGAGCAGCAGATAATAAGAAATCGAAGAGCTTATTATTTGAATCTGACAGTTTTGTTGAAAGTAAAATCGATTTACAAATCAACATATTATATGAAAGTTAATCTGATATATTTTTTTTTTATAATAACATCCCAAACCTCTTTCCAAAACTTAAAGACAATTTTACATTAAAAAAACATATGTTTTAATGAACTTGGACTCGAGTTATAGTGCCAACAATTAGGAGAATTTAGTAGTTCTGCATTCAACATTTTTAACGGAGTCCATAAACAGGTAAATAATATGAAGGAATTAGTTTGTTATAAAAACACAGGTAACCATCCAAAGACACTATTCATCCATATTTTTCTCCATACATCTTGAGAAATAGATATAGTGAGTTCATTGTTTAAATAAAAGGAGATACAATTAATGTTATTCTTTTCAAAATTATTCAATTTTTTTTAGCACATTGACACAGCATGAGATGAATGCTGATTGGTCGCACACTGCTACACCTACCAAGCGTGTTCCCCCAATGAAAAAGTGGTCCCTGAGGTCAGCGTCGGCGAGTACGCCTATGCCCGAGTCATGAGTGCGAGTATGCGTGGCGTGTGCCATCCCTGGACACGTGTTTCGAGGTTGTTGCCTCTCGTCAGCAGGGAGTAGGAAAAGTGTATGGGGTTGCTGTGTAAGCTGCTAAAATCAATAACAGGTAAATACCTCTCGTAGCGCGCAGGGCGTACACCATGAGCCCGTCGGCCCCACCGGCTCAAGGGAGCCTGAATATAAAGTAAATGCTGATTGGTCGCACACTGCTACACCTACCAAGCGTGTTCCCCCAATGAAAAAGTGGTCCCTGAGGTCAGCGTCGGCGAGTACGCCTATGCCCGAGTCATGAGTGCGAGTATGCGTGGCGTGTGCCATCCCTGGACACGTGTTTCGAGGTTGTTGCCTCTCGTCAGCAGGGAGTAGGAAAAGTGTATGGGGTTGCTGTGTAAGCTGCTAAAATCAATAACAGGTAAATACCTCTCGTAGCGCGCAGGGCGTACACCATGAGCCCGTCGGCCCCACCGGCTCAAGGGAGCCTGAATATAAAGTAAATGCTGATTGGTCGCACACTGCTACACCTACCAAGCGTGTTGACCTCAGGGACCACTTTTTCATTGGGGGAACACGCTTGGTAGGTGTAGCAGTGTGCGACCAATCAGCTTTTACTTTATATTCAGGCTCCCTTGAGCCGGTGGGGCCGACGGGCTCATGGTGTACGCCCTGCGCGCTACGAGAGGTATTTACCTGTTATTGATTTTAGCAGCTTACACAGCAACCCCATACACTTTTCCTACTCCCTGCTGACGAGAGGCAACAACCTCGAAACACGTGTCCAGGGATGGCACACGCCACGCATACTCGCACTCATGACTCGGGCATAGGCGTACTCGCCGACGCTGACCTCAGGGACCACTTTTTCATTGGGGGAACACGCTTGGTAGGTGTAGCAGTGTGCGACCAATCAGCTTTTACTTTATATTCAGGCTCCCTTGAGCCGGTGGGGCCGACGGGCTCATGGTGTACGCCCTGCGCGCTACGAGAGGTATTTACCTGTTATTGATTTTAGCAGCTTACACAGCAACCCCATACACTTTTCCTACTCCCTGCTGACGAGAGGCAACAACCTCGAAACACGTGTCCAGGGATGGCACACGCCACGCATACTCGCACTCATGACTCGGGCATAGGCGTACTCGCCGACGCTGACCTCAGGGACCACTTTTTCATTGGGGGAACACGCTTGGTAGGTGTAGCAGTGTGCGACCAATCAGCTTTTACTTTATATTCAGGCTCCCTTGAGCCGGTGGGGCCGACGGGCTCATGGTGTACGCCCTGCGCGCTACGAGAGGTATTTACCTGTTATTGATTTTAGCAGCTTACACAGCAACCCCATACACTTTTCCTACTCCCTGCTGACGAGAGGCAACAACCTCGAAACACGTGTCCAGGGATGGCACACGCCACGCACACTCGCACTCATGACTCGGGCATAGGCGTACTCGCCGACGCTGACCTCAGGGACCACTTTTTCATTGGGGGAACACGCTTGGTAGGTGTAGCAGTGTGCGACCAATCAGCTTTTACTTTATATTCAGGCTCCCTTGAGCCGGTGGGGCCGACGGGCTCATGGTGTACGCCCTGCGCGCTACGAGAGGTATTTACCTGTTATTGATTTTAGCAGCTTACACAGCAACCCCATACACTTTTCCTACTCCCTGCTGACGAGAGGCAACAACCTCGAAACACGTGTCCAGGGATGGCACACGCCACGCATACTCGCACTCATGACTCGGGCATAGGCGTACTCGCCGACGCTGACCTCAGGGACCACTTTTTCATTGGGGGAACACGCTTGGTAGGTGTAGCAGTGTGCGACCAATCAGCTTTTACTTTATATTCAGGCTCCCTTGAGCCGGTGGGGCCGACGGGCTCATGGTGTACGCCCTGCGCGCTACGAGAGGTATTTACCTGTTATTGATTTTAGCAGCTTACACAGCAACCCCATACACTTTTCCTACTCCCTGCTGACGAGAGGCAACAACCTCGAAACACGTGTCCAGGGATGGCACACGCCACGCATACTCGCACTCATGACTCGGGCATAGGCGTACTCGCCGACGCTGACCTCAGGGACCACTTTTTCATTGGGGGAACACGCTTGGTAGGTGTAGCAGTGTGCGACCAATCAGCTTTTACTTTATATTCAGGCTCCCTTGAGCCGGTGGGGCCGACGGGCTCATGGTGTACGCCCTGCGCGCTACGAGAGGTATTTACCTGTTATTGATTTTAGCAGCTTACACAGCAACCCCATACACTTTTCCTACTCCCTGCTGACGAGAGGCAACAACCTCGAAACACGTGTCCAGGGATGGCACACGCCACGCATACTCGCACTCATGACTCGGGCATAGGCGTACTCGCCGACGCTGACCTCAGGGACCACTTTTTCATTGGGGGAACACGCTTGGTAGGTGTAGCAGTGTGCGACCAATCAGCTTTTACTTTATATTCAGGCTCCCTTGAGCCGGTGGGGCCGACGGGCTCATGGTGTACGCCCTGCGCGCTACGAGAGGTATTTACCTGTTATTGATTTTAGCAGCTTACACAGCAACCCCATACACTTTTCCTACTCCCTGCTGACGAGAGGCAACAACCTCGAAACACGTGTCCAGGGATGGCACACGCCACGCATACTCGCACTCATGACTCGGGCATAGGCGTACTCGCCGACGCTGACCTCAGGGACCACTTTTTCATTGGGGGAACACGCTTGGTAGGTGTAGCAGTGTGCGACCAATCAGCTTTTACTTTATATTCAGGCTCCCTTGAGCCGGTGGGGCCGACGGGCTCATGGTGTACGCCCTGCGCGCTACGAGAGGTATTTACCTGTTATTGATTTTAGCAGCTTACACAGCAACCCCATACACTTTTCCTACTCCCTGCTGACGAGAGGCAACAACCTCGAAACACGTGTCCAGGGATGGCACACGCCACGCATACTCGCACTCATGACTCGGGCATAGGCGTACTCGCCGACGCTGACCTCAGGGACCACTTTTTCATTGGGGGAACACGCTTGGTAGGTGTAGCAGTGTGCGACCAATCAGCTTTTACTTTATATTCAGGCTCCCTTGAGCCGGTGGGGCCGACGGGCTCATGGTGTACGCCCTGCGCGCTACGAGAGGTATTTACCTGTTATTGATTTTAGCAGCTTACACAGCAACCCCATACACTTTTCCTACTCCCTGCTGACGAGAGGCAACAACCTCGAAACACGTGTCCAGGGATGGCACACGCCACGCATACTCGCACTCATGACTCGGGCATAGGCGTACTCGCCGACGCTGACCTCAGGGACCACTTTTTCATTGGGGGAACACGCTTGGTAGGTGTAGCAGTGTGCGACCAATCAGCTTTTACTTTATATTCAGGCTCCCTTGAGCCGGTGGGGCCGACGGGCTCATGGTGTACGCCCTGCGCGCTACGAGAGGTATTTACCTGTTATTGATTTTAGCAGCTTACACAGCAACCCCATACACTTTTCCTACTCCCTGCTGACGAGAGGCAACAACCTCGAAACACGTGTCCAGGGATGGCACACGCCACGCATACTCGCACTCATGACTCGGGCATAGGCGTACTCGCCGACGCTGACCTCAGGGACCACTTTTTCATTGGGGGAACACGCTTGGTAGGTGTAGCAGTGTGCGACCAATCAGCTTTTACAGCATGAGATGAAGTAGCTATTCTTTGAATGTATAGCTCTAAATCAGATATGTTTTTCCCAGAAAAATTGCAGGCAAATGAACCAAGGATGGAATCACATAACAATTTTAATAAAAATATATATGATGAGTGCAGGATACATTTTTGTTGCAGTTCTTCACAAGTTAAAAAAGTTATGTTATAATATATATCTTTTAAATAAAAATATCTAAGATTGCCAAAATTGTGTATTGCTATTAAGTTTTATAAAGGGACTATACCATAAGGACATATTTAAGGTATGGAAAATAGGCATTTGAAAGTGAGTCTAAATCCTGCAATGTTAATTTTTGTAGATTATGGTATTGCAGATCTTCGTATTAAAGAATTAGAAGTCATCATAGTCAGTAATGCAGGAAACAGAAAAGGTGATTTCACACTTTTTTCGATGAGAAGCCATGAAGGTGAATTGTTAAAGACTACACTGGTGAACCAAAAGATGATTTGTTTTAAAATAAATGCTTTATGATAATTCTAATAATCTGGTTCAACAAACCGCCATTATCATTTGCAATTTTTAATTTTGTATAGTTTATACGGGGCGTATTGTTATTCTAAATAAATTTAGATATATGTTTACCTAAAGATTTATCAAACTTAAGAGGAAGTTGGATAGGTTTCATAGGTTTCATGGATAAGAGATAAAATATTTTTGGAGCAATAATCATTTTAATAGAGTCAACTTTCCCCTACCAAGGTAACTGTAAAGTAGACCACTTATGAATTTTGTCTTTGGTATGATTAAGAATATATTCACAGTTCAATGTAATTGATTGTTTAATGGTAGAGAGAATAAGATACCAAGATATTTTAGTTTTTCCTTTTGCCATATTATGTCATTATTGGGAAGCATATTAGCAGTACAATGCACATTTAAACGAAAAGATTATGTCTTAGGGGGTCATTACCATGGCAGGTGGACTCAAGTTCGCCCGCCACCTTAGCGGTGCCTGGGACTGCCTGTTTGGAACGAGGCGGTCCCGCTTGTCAGAATATGATGAGACCGCCACTGTGGCAGTCGTATCGTGCATTGTTAACATTGTGGCGGGTGCTGCTGGCTGCAGCACCCGCCGTAATGCAATATAAACAGGAGGTAGTGGTGGTATATGCAGTAGC
The DNA here is from genome assembly GCF_964204655.1 of Triturus cristatus. Lineage (NCBI taxonomy): Eukaryota > Metazoa > Chordata > Amphibia > Caudata > Salamandridae > Triturus > Triturus cristatus. The sequence continues at coordinate 309,778,117 of NC_140587.1, read as the reverse complement.
ACATCAATTCCAAGCAACATATGCATTTATATTTATCTGTAGAAAGTTACCAGGGTTGGTGCCCCTCAAAGTAACAACAAGAAAACACCCCACTATCACGGATGTCACCACACGGCAGTTCAGCCAAACTACCGAGCTAAGCTTAACAGAACAACTGTACCTCGGCACTCTCAAAATTCACATCTCTATTCATGAGTAGTAAAACATATTCATATATCAAAAACCCAACGTGGCAGCTCACAGGAAATCAGTCTGGGGAATCAGTTACGCAAAGTTCTATTTAATTTCCAACGACAGCGTTTCACTCAAAATGCAGTGATCTGTTTGGTACAGCACAATCGCCCAAAACATATATTGTTTCATATAAAAAATATTATTACAAATTAGCACATGGAGGTCCCATTCTTGAAACAGATGACTTATTTTGGACTACTTGCATTTTCTGTATACCTGATGTCTCATTAGATTGTCCTCATGAACTTTTGTTAAGAATTGCATTGAAATTCAGACTTTGTACAGTACTTATCCAATAATGTTTTTGGATTATTATACATGATAAGTGGTGTGCTGTAAAAGCTTTGCCCTTTGGTATATTTGCATGCATGTTAGTTTCTAATAAGCTAACAGCACCTCTGGGTAGTAGGTGTTTTAGGCTACTTTAGCACCCCAGCCAGACTATATCGATTGATTTATTCACATCTATTTGTTTAGCAGCAAATACACAGTACAGATTGATTGTGCGGTTTCTTCCCTCTCAAGGACCACTACTACCTATCCTCTCTTTTTTCTCAATCTTAAGAACTAGTACGCAGAGGTTGCGGGCTAAAGTGTGCCCTTGTAAGTGAAATGGAGGAGCGAGGGCTGTGATATGTCCCTGCACTCGGCGATCCCGCCATTTCTCAGTATTACACCCCAAATCCGGCATGAATTTTGAGAGTGCCGAGGTACAGTTTTTCTGTTAAGCACCCGCCGCAATGCTTAAGGTGCATGTCATGCTTTTCACTGCACTACGTGGCAGGCACCACGCGGTGCCTGGCACTTAGTGCCATGAAATGTAGGGGGGTACAATGGGTATCCCCACAGTGCACCACCCCCCAACACAAGGGGGGCACGCAAGAGGCCCCCAAATGCATTCTCCACCAGCTTTTCAATGGTAGTTTACTTGCCATGGAAAGGCTGGCTGGCGGATGGTGCTTGCTAGGCACGCCACTATTTACACTATGTGGACGGTCCACGAGGCAATCAGAATGATTGCCTGTGGCAGATCCGAGGCGGGCGGTCTTTGCGCCTGCCACAGTCGTGGTACGATTCCCTCCGCCATCCTAATTTGGCGAGCGGAGAATCGTCGTCCGATGACGGAGGTCCCCCCACCGCACGGCTGGTGGTAGCGGACCCTCCGCCATTGTAATTACCCCCTTAGTAACTAGACTGTAACCTGAAATCTGGGAATATTTTTGAATTATATTTAATAGAGGAGGAATAGAAGGATAAGGATTACTAATAAAAAATAATACATCATCAGGATAAGCTGAAGTTTTAATAGCAACATCATTAATTTTAATACCTTTTATTTCCATGCAGTTTCTGATGGCAATCTCTAAATGTGCAATAGCAAGGAGAAAAAGTAAAGGTTACAAGGGACAACCTTGATGAGTGCCTCTAAAAAGGAAACATTTATTAGAGAGTTCACCATTAATGAAAACTCTAGGGAATGGACCAGAATAGAGTGCTGAAATCATACGAATAAAGAAATTGCCAAAATTGAATGCAGATAAAGTACGAAATATATACTGCCAATGTACTTTGTCAGCTGCTTTTTCAGCATTGAATGCCAGGACACCAGCAGGTAGATGTAAAGATGACACAGCTTCAATTTCATGAAATAATAATCTAGTGTTATTTACAGAATGTCTATGTTTCATGAACCAGTGTGATCAATGTGAACGATAGTATCAAGCATAGAAGCCAATCTAGATCCAAGAATGTTTGCATAAAGTTTACAATCTTGGTTAATTAAAGAAATAGGGCTGTAATTAGAAACAATAGTGGGATCTTTATTGGTTTTGTAAGCACTATAATTAAAGCTTCAGTAAAGGATAGTGACATAGCTCCTGACATTAAAGTGAGTAAATAACTTAAGTTGAGGTAGCAGATAAGGATAAAATTCTTCATAAAATTCAGCAGGTATACCATCTGGTCCAGGTGATTTTCCCAGCTTAAGAGATTCAATAGCCAAATTAATTTCTTCTAAAGAAATTGGTACATCCAATTTTTCCCTCACTGACTTGGTAATTTTGGGTAAACCACAAAATTGCAAATAATTATTAATATTGAACATATCTGTAGCTGGGGGATTATTGTATACATTTGAATAGTAGTTCAAAAATGAATTGACTATTTCTTTGTGAGATAGTGCCAGTTTACCATGGTTAGTGGTACTCTATCACAGAGCTGTTGCAAGTGGCCAGACTATTCTGAACTAAACCGAGTGCAATATATTCACCGCGAGAAGCTGAGGGCTTGTATTTGACTTTCACCAAGTCTAAGATTGAATCAGATGGATGTTGGGGTTCCCCTCTTATTTATAGAAGGTCTGGTGGGTCAGATATTATAAAGTACTTCAGAGCTCAGCCAGTGGAACTCATATTCATAGTGTGAGGGCAGCACTTAGCTAGGGGGTCACTCCCCAGAGACATTACGCTTGTGAGAGGCAAAGTTGTTTCCTTTTCCCTAGTCCTGATGAGGCCCAGAAGGAATAGAGGCTGAAACGTGTCGACAGTTCATGTTTGGAGGAATCGACCTAATTCAAGAATAATAATTGTATTTATGTGGAGATGCACATGTATAAACTGTTTTAGGGGATGTAGCGGATACCCCATGTGTATACAGGATTGCCTCGCAGTGTATTGCCATTAATGAGGGTGCGAGCACTGACATCAAGGGGGCGATTCCGATCTCGGTCAGAAGGGCACCGAATCGGGTTCGGCCGTAGCAGATCCGATTCCGATGCTTCTTTTCCGACCGATCCGTACACGGGTCCGGACGACGATGCGAAGATGCGCGAATTCTCCGACCGACTCGTTCCCGGCTCCTACCCGATCCATCCGACTCGGTCGCACGCAAACCGATGCGTGCAATGGAGACGATTCTCGACCAAACGAGTACGATGCTCGAATCGGACAGCTCGACCGAGTCGGAGCGTCCAGCTCGCAAATGCTCCCGGAGTCGGATTTCTGGGGTCCGCGTTGGACCCCCGACACCCGCAGCCGTACGACTCGGACACAGGGGAGACCCATGGGTCTCCCCCACACAGGCCTGTATGGCGCAGATGGCACCGTCGTGTACCCACTGTAGGGGGCGCACTTGTTTGAGACGTACCCATTCAATCAATGGGAGCGCATGTACGTGTCGTACAACTGGCTCCCATTGACTTCTATGGGAGTCCGACCGAACCGAGTCCGACGGCATACGTGCGCATCATACTCGCTCGGTCGGACTGTAGGGGTCCGGCTCGGTCGGAAAACACTCCGGATCCGACTCGGTCGGAGTGCTTTCCAACCCGGATCGGAATCGGCACCCAAGTATTCGGGGTTCAGGCTACAACATGTACATGATGATTTGTTTTATGTACAGTTGATATGCTCCTTATTTGCTCAAGAGAGCATATGTATGAATGTGCATAAATGTTCTATTCTTTCTTTTTGTCCATGTTTAAGTTTGTCTCAATACAATGAAGAACTATTCCAACAAGGAAGTCTGAGTGGTATGTGGTTCTTGATGTACTAGAAACTGGGACGTGACAATGTACCTTTAATAGGGTATCTAATTGTACTCTATAGGTAATATTGAGATATTCATTCCTCCACGCTACCTTGGAATATACTATGATGTTCTTAGCTCAAGTAGTGGAGGGTGACTTGGGCAAACCCCTATGATTCTGCAAGTTTACCATTTAAGCCATTAATGTCATTAATCTGGGTTTTATCTTTCTTAATATGGAAATAATTTTCCAAAAGTCATACAAATCTATTAGCTTTGAAATCAAATTTTGGCTTATTATTTGAAATGTGTATGCCTGCTCTTCTGCTTAACAGAGTTGAATTCATATCTAAATTTCTGCAGTTGCATTTTGTATTTATTATCATTATGGGCCAGATGTATGTATGATCCCTATTTTCCAAGGACAATCGGGTTAGCGACCCGTTTGCACATGCAAAAACAAATAGGGCTGTGTACAAACCCTATTGAGTGAGTCGCAACTTATTTGCGACTCGCTAAATAGGATTTGCGACTTGTAATTAGGAGGGGGCGTTCCAAGGACGTCCCTTCTTAATTGCGACTCACTACCCTATGTAAGAATGTTTTGCAATCGCAATTGCGTTCACAAAACTCTCGCAATTTACTGCCATCTTCAAGAGGGTGGTAATGCACTTGCAAATGGGAAGGGGTCCTGTCCCCTTCCCCTTTGCAAATGCAGGGTAAAATATTATATACGGGCAGGCAGTGGTTCCAGGGACCACTACCTGCCCTTAAAAAATGAAACAAAAACGTTTCATTTTTTAAAAAAAATGCATCCTGTTTTTCTTAAGGAAAACGGGCTGCATTGAAAAAAAAACTGCTTTATTTAAAGACAGTCCCAGTTATAGAGGTCTGCTGAGCCCAGCAGACCACCATTCCTGGGAGGGCTAGCCATTCCCAATGGGGTTGCAAATTGCGAGTGCCTCATTAATATTCATGAGGCATGCAATTTGCAACCCCATAGGGAATTGCAAACAGTGTCTGAGACACTGTTGTACATTGTGATTTGCAACTTGCAATTTCTTGCAATTTGCGAGAAGCAAATCAGAATGGTCGTACATCTGGCCCCTAATTTATTAAAGAGCCGTTCATGTAATTCTTTATGTTTGGTTAAAATATTTGTTATCATGTGCCATAATTGATATTGTTACCCCTCTGACATATGCCTTAAATGCATCCCAATGATTTACAAGTGAAATAGATCCTTCTGGATTAAAAGAAAAATTACCATGTAATTCTGGTTTGATTTACTATTGTCATTAAGAAAAATATTCTTATTCATATGCCAGCGAGTGTGGAATTGTGAGGTGGATTTAAGTTGTAAAACATGTGAAATAAGCACATGGTCAGAAATATCTATAATATGATTTGAAGGATCAGGAATTCAATGGATTCATGGAAGGGAAATTAACAAATAATCTATTCGAGAGGAAGAATTATGAGGATTAGAAATTTTTCTTAACTGATCCTCCTTTGGGTAATGTAGACGCCAAATATCTACCAATTTGGTCAATTTAAAAAGAAATTGAAAGTGAAAAAGCTTTGGAAGGACGATATTTGGTTTGAGAACATCTATCCAAAACCAATAATAACCGATAATAAGTGATACATTACCTAATTTAACCACTTCAGAGGTAAAGATAGAACAAAATGTAGGATCATTATTTGTTGGACCATAGACATTAATTAGATGAAAAATGGTAGTGTCAATTTTAAAGAGGATAGCAACACCGGTCTTTTTATTTACTGCAGAAGAAGAAAGAATATTAACTAACCATTTTTTATTCATATGTGATAACATTGTATCATTTATATGAGTTTCTTGGCATAGACAAATGTCTGTTTTATGTCTAGCTAAATAATCTAAAACTTTAGCTCTCTTGAACCTTTAACAATAAAAGTAACAATTCTAAATCTATTAACATTATCCATATTCAGTAAAGAGAAAAGATAGGAAAGAGAAATAGAAAAATAAAATACAGCTTAAAGGACTAAAGAGTATCTCCAGAGGTTGATGAAAGGAGAAAAAGAAAAGACAACAACAAACATAGAAAAGACAACATAGAAACATAAATATTGCTTCAAAATCAAACACACGCATATGAAAGTTTGACCTGCACAGACAACGCCCTGATAAAAAATATAGACAAATAGGCTAAGAATAATAATATTCAATTGTGCGAATTAAGTAGAAGTGTCACTCGTTTCCATTAATTGCTGAGAAGGCGAATCTAAAAATGCACGAAGATCATCAGGGCATTGAAAAGATTTTGAGATATCATCTTTCCAAATTCTCATAATAGATGGATTAAAAAGGCCATATTTAAAGACATAGCTTCTTCGTCATGGTCGAAGTTCAGTGAATTCACTGCGAACTTTAACAGTTTCCTTGACAAAGTCCTGGTGTATAACATTGTTATTTCCATTAACCTCTAAAGTTGGAATCTCTCTTGCTGCCTTATGGATCATTACAAGATGTTGGTGACGCAGGACTTTAAAGATCACCTGAAGTGGTTTACCATTGCTTGGATTACGATGAGAAGGAATTCTATATGCCTTGCCAATTTCAAATTTTTCTGGGAATTTGAAATGTGTAAGACTAGGTACCGGGGTTACCACTTATTGTCTACAGTCTTTGCCTTCAAAATCTTCTGGTAAATTAAAGATGTGCAGATTATACTGTCTATGATGATTTTCTAAGTCAAGTAATAGAGTATTCATGGACTCAATTTTTGAAGTAAGAGGCGTCATACTGTCAATTTCTGCTGTATTATGCTGAATTGTTATGGTATTGTCGGAGATTTTCATTGAAAGACTAGCCATCTCTTTGCGAATATTTTTAATTTCTGAGACAATGTTGTCTGTATTAGAACACTCCACTCATAACTCTCCCACTAGAGTAGCCAAAGAAGGCTCATTGGAATCCACAATTTTTTTACTTTACTGGTGAAGGAGTAATTGTTTGTTTACATTTCTTAGTTAAAACATGCACATTCTATCCTTCCATATTAATTTATTTCCAAACAATGTAAATGATGTTCAATTCACTTCAAATGAAGAGAAAATAAAGTTACACACGATATCACCATAGGAGTGGACTGTGCAGCAGCTAAAACCAGCTGTGGGTGTGGTTTAGACATCAGTCTCGCCCTTTCCTTGATCTGTCTCTGCCCGCCTGACAGGAAACTCCAGCAGCACTTCACTGGACAACTCAGTGGAAAGACTCAACACAATAAAGCCTTCTAAACTGTGTGTAAACAACAAACGTTACATTATCAGGAAGCGCTGGCCATGAAAAAGAAAATATGGCATTTTAAAGAGGTAAGGAAAGCCTGGAATTATTTAAAAAATCATTGAGAATGCTGGCTTTCATGTGGGATTATAAGAAGTTGTTAGGATGTGTAATTTGCACGAATGCCCTTCATATTTACAACTTAAATTGGGTGTGGCAAACAGATCATAAAGCTTACTCATGAGATAGGAAGGACTGACAGGCCAGAGAAAGTTCTATAAATGAAGTTGGAAAATATGTGTTTCTAATTTTTGTGTTGTACTGGGAAGCATGTGCGACATAAACACTGTTTCCATGGCATGGAAAAATATTCAGGTTTGTTTAAGTCCACAGTCACTGCTTCTTTCGAGATACTGACCTTCAGTATGCATGGACATCAGGTAAGGGTTGACAGTGGTTATAACTGTGACCCCCTGTATTCTCCTTTATGAACCTTAGAACTATCATTGGTACACCTGGATCATATCTCCTTAGGAACACAGATTCTATGAGCTTTGTTTTCTTTCCATTATTTTTGCTCCTTACCTCTGGTAATTTTTCACTTTCTTTTTGCAGGTGCATTTCATTTTAATTGTGAAAGTTAGTTTCTTTCTTTTTTTGCTTTTTTTAAATTTCTTTTTCTTTCTTTTTTGTTTAATTTTTCATTTGTTTCTTCCTTTGTATATGTGAACATTTCTTTCTCTACCACTTTCATTTTCCATTTCTTTTGTTTTCTTTTTATTTATTGCTGTATCTCCTTTCCTTTATTTCCACTCCTTTTTTTCAATTTTTTCCATTTCCATTTTTCTTTCAACTTAATGTATCCACCCAGCCATTTCTCCAATGTCTAGCTATCCTTTCTCTATCTTTTTCCTTTCTTGCCCCCTTCTTATATTGCCCTCAATTTTCTTTATGCTCACAATCCATGTATTTGTGTTCACCAGGGCTTTAAGTAGGATTAAAACACTGGTGGGGGGGTCTTAAATGGGTGTGGCCGATGTAATTAAGGACATGGGTTAAAAACACATAGGCTAAAAAACTGTGCTTTGCATTGTGTACCGCCCGACTGGTATTTTGCTGCTGCTGTCATTGCATCCAGATCTATAACATAACGTGTATTTGTAAAGCGCACGTTCACCCAGAGGTATCTTGGCGCTGAATAACAGATGTGTATTGCTACCCAACTCATTTGTACTAATTTTATCGACTTCAGATGGATGAAAGGCTGAGTGGACCACAGGCCCCTGCAGAGGACACATTAGTTCATTGAGCCACCAGATCCGTTTGATAAAATATAAATATATATGTATATGCATGTATATAAAAATATAATACCACACGTAACATTACTCCTACAACAAGCCAGGACTATTACTTTACAATGGTTGTTAGTTTCATAAGATAAATAAGCAACAACCAGGAGTGTCCAGTATGATGGAGGAGCGGAGGGTGGTCGCGCGGGATAGGGTTGAGAAGGGGCACCAGGGGTCACAGGGGGAATACAAAAGGTATCATTAAAAAACTTAGGCTGCAGTCGTACCCGTTGTGCTCTTCTTCACCTCTTCAGGAAGGCACAGGCTCCCAGAATGCCCTGTGGCCAATCCTGAAGCTGCTCTCGTGCAGAAAGCAGCTTCAGGATTGGCCTGAGAGCCCTCAATTCACGCTCCAGGACAGACTGTGAGTCTCTGTCTACTCTGTCCAACCTAACTGCATTTCAGTTTGGATAGCGCTTTCACTGCGCATGATGGCTTGGCCAGCCTGAGATGTGCACTACCACTCCCATGAGTGCCTGTCACTACCAGACCCCACCCCTAAGACTCGTCAGGAAAGGAAAAATAAAACGAGTCCCAATTTATTTTTTCTTACCTGAAGTTTTTTTTAGGGGGGGCGACACTCATCTGCCAGAGAGAAGGAGCCGCCGCTGGCAACAGCTATGGCTTTGTTGGATAGAATATTGAAAATGCATCAGTTCTGAATTGTTGAAACTGTAAAAAAATGAGTCGCTTTGAAGTTACATCAAAAGCAGTGGAGGGTGGCACTGCTACAGAGTTAAGATTATTTTTTCACCCGGAGGGTGAGGGCAAAAAAGGAGAAAACGATAGGGACCGATCTCAGCAACTGCTTTTTACAATTGCCAGTGCCGAACACCTGCAGGACCCGGCCCACTGAAACCCGGGTGTTCCCCTCCTTTCTTTCTTATTCTACCTACCAGGTTTTTTGTTTAATCTTTTTTAGGTCTGGGTTTTGACAGCATAGCTTGTCAAATGGACCCAGTGCTAACAACATACATAGAGTGGACATATGAGTGATGCCCCTTTAAACTATAGGCGTTCATTGACCAGCCCCAATCAGCCATTGGCTTGAAATTTTGTCATCACGTCTTGGCTCAGTCCAGTTGAGCTTTTATCGCTCTATCACCTTAGGCCATTGACTGTTTGGATTTATCCTTTCACCTCCACTCCAGTGCTTGCATTGGACTACCTAGGGGCATATTCACAAGGACATATCTCCGAATTATCTCCACCTTAACGCATCAAAAGTGGAGATAGATCTAACACCCCATTCATAAGCTGGTGCAAACACCAGACATCGCCAGTATTCCCGCGATAACTGCCCCAAAATCTATCTCCGCGGTGGACACCACCAACTAACCCTAATGAGATGCAGAGTAGGCGTTCCCGTGCAAAAACACACACAAAAAATACTTTCATAACAAAATGCCAGATCCGCGATGCGAGTCAAAAACACGCGATAAGCCATGGTAGCCACAGGTATTTAACACCTGCCTCAAGCAGGTGTAAAGATGGACGACTACCTGCAGCATGAAAGGGAGCCCAGGCAAGAGCCACACCGGAAGACCCACAGATGCCATGGAGACAATGATCATGCAGCAGCGATACCGATGAGGGCTCCAACACCCACCGCAACCACCCCAGGCCCGCCACCACCCCAGGACCCGTCCCGCCCCCGCTTCCCCCGGGAATACTACAGAGGCTGTGTACACAAGTGTGGGGGCTCGTGGGAGGGAGAAGCAGCTGTGTGACAATGTAACACACAGTGAGGCCGCTCATTTGCCCCGTGCTGGGCATATCATCCATGATTCCAAAGGTCGCAGACATCCCACCACACCCACGACAGGCCTCTGTCCATCTCCTGTATGCATGCAAATGGTGAAGTCACTGTTGGGATGAAAGGTCCTTTGTCTGAACTATCAGGCGGTAGCACATCTGCAGCTCCGAGCAGGAACTTGCATGTGTCCAGCACCCCCTGACAGATACAATAGCATTTGCTTGCGACTCCCACACTACGCACTGCCCGACGTGAGCCCAACATGTACACATCGCACACACAGACGTCCTTGGTCATAGTTAGCGTGTGTGAACTGGCCTTCACACGTACTCCCACCTCACCCCAGGCCTGCACCCATTGCACACAGACACTGCTCATTGCACCAAGCTATGCCATTTCAACCACAGGAGTTGCGCTGGGCAAGCCAGTTCTGCTTCAAGCAGAGCCACTGACGCAATGGCAGACCATCCCGGACACATGCTCGACTGCAGTCATGTGGACCTATACCGTGCACTTCTGCTGCATGTACTGGGGCCACTGCCATTGGCAGTGCTGCGGATCACTTACTTGCTGAGTTTCCGCCTTGCCAACGTCACCTGCGTTCAGCCTGTGTTGCATTGTCGCACATGCATATTCGAGTGGTCCATGGATGTCTGCCTCTCCAACGTAACGGTAGCTGTCCTGGATTATGACGTGTGTGTGCGCCCCCTGTTGGCCCATGACCAGGAGTGTCACCATGATGCCCGTCTATGGCATGCATGGATGTTTGGCATGCAGGTTGGAGACTGGACCTGGGAGATTGCACGAGTCGTTGTGTGCAGTGAGCACATTGAGCCTCTACCCGAATGGGCTTTGATGAACACTGGGTTCAGTGGTTGGAGTCAGCACATTTATCCGGGTCAGCTGATGGATTACGTTGACGACATGTCCGATGTGGTGGACCACAGTCGCTCATTGGAGATGTTGGCCTACGCAGCTGCAGTCGCATTCATGGATGAGTGACAAGGTATCTACAGCCACAACTGGATGTGACCCATTGCACGTGTTCTGAGGCCTGGTTGCATGATGGGAATCTGGTCACATGTCCCAAGACGACAGTGGACATGGCTGCATTGGCCTGGACTCATGATCCAGGCGTGGACAGCCAACGCGGGTTGGCATTGACTTGTGTTGGTGATGGACTCCCCCGAGGTGGACATGGCCGCTTTCTTATGTTCCCCATGCAGACATGCTGCTGCATTGGTCTGCATATCGTGGCACTTCTCTTGGCCGTACTGACACGCACTTGTTGATAAAGTTTCCGTACTTTCACTTGTCTCCAACTGTGTTGTGTCTTGATTTGTATGCCAATGTGTGTGTCACGGACTCTCTGGCTCCCTGCCATACGTGCATAGCCACCCCATCAGGACTGTGGGTTTGTACTTGTGCATTGTCATGTACCTGTTTCGTGCTGAGCCAGATGCGTATGGCCATTTACTGGCAACAGGCGGGTGCACTTGTGTCCTGTATTAGGTTGTGCAGATGTTGGTGTTTGTACAACATTGTATTCGATGTTGGGGTGCTCTGCTTCCTATGTGTGTGTGCTGCATTGTGTGTGAGATGTTCCTTCAGCTCTGATTTGGCTCACCCTTCTCTCTTTTAGGCAGTGTGGTTTTCACTTCTGTGCTTGTTCAGTGGTGTGATTTTGCCGGGTTGGGTGGCTTGTGCTCCTGGTTGGTGTTGTTACTCTTGGGCATGGGTTGTCTGCAGTTGTGCTGTGCTTAATTGTGCATGAGTGCCATTGTGCTCACCTACTCCCGTCCCCACAGTCCCTGCTTGTTCCTCTCCCTGTTGCTGTTGTGTCTATTGTTTTGGGCAGTTTGCGGTCCCCGAGTCCTGCCACTATCTCCAGACTGATGTGGTGGACACCATTTCCTCCATGTCATCCAGCTCCTGGTGTGGCGCTGGACTCCCACCTCCGGTGTGCATTGCTGCCTTCCTGTTGTTGGCGTGTTTCTGCTTGTTTGAGTCTTTCACATCATTCCGGAGGTTCTGGTTTTCTTCCATTGTCCTTCTCTGCTCTCCGGCTGCATTCACCTTGTCTGAGATGGCCTGCCATGTACAATGTTTTGTTGCCAATGGGGCTTGTAGGGTTGTCTGATGGACCGGGTTGCCTCCATTGTGCTTGGCTGTTGTTTTCTGTTTGGTTTGTCTTTTATTTCGGGCTTTTATTATGCTTATTTCCGCCTTCCGTGTGTATCGTGGGCCTGGCGGTGCTTATCCCTGCTTTCCTCATCGCGAATGGGCTCATCGCATGTTTTTTCGCGTTGTGGTTTGTGTTTTTATCTCTGTCAAGGTGGTTGTATCATGGACATTGTCCGCGGTATCGGCAGACTATCGCATGGTACTGCCTTGTTGTGAATTCGACGTTGACATGGGGTTATTTTCCCGCGATAGGCTGCGATGTGTGAAGTTGCATTGACATTTTTTGGTGATGTTTATCACACGTTCTTGTGAATATACCTTTTAGACTTATATCCCTCTGTGCTTGATCCTGATGGCTCCTCCCTGTGTGTCTTGCTCTAATGTGCTAACTCTGCATGTGTTAGCACCTTAAACCAAGACCTATTGGCATTGACAGTGCGTGTTCACGGCTCCTGCTTATGTCTCTGCCTCTTTCACTCACTCTGACCATTTATTTATCCTCTTCTGTCTTGCTTTGCCTCTCCATGTCACCTTTGATCTCTATTTTCTAGCTTACTTTTCTTTCCGTGATTCTCGTTCTCTTTTAATGTAGGCTCGCTATGTCGCTCTTTGCTACTCCTTAACCCCACTGCATCTTCTTCGTTCGGTCCCCCGAACGCTCATTTACGACACTGTCTGGAGGCCAGAGGCAAAGAGGAGTTATACACAAAACTGTCAAAGAATTCTGAGAGGGGTTAAGTCCTCCCAAGACACCCATTAGTTCTGCATGAGAGCATTGGTTTATCTCAGAATAATCAATTGCAACCTGATCGGTCAGAAACTGTGGGGCATCTGAACCGAAACGTCGACTCTTGGCATATGTAGCATTCGTTGTATCTACTTTCTTCTCCCACACTTCAAAAATACTTGTAGATTCTTGATTTTAGACGTTATTAAGGCGTATTCCGTTACCCGTAAGCCCTTATGCTTCTGCAAACGGCGTTCTTAGTCACTTTGGCAATGGGCCAGCACACGACAGACTAAACATCTCATTAGATATTAATCCGGCCCGATACGTGAACAGTGATGCATTTCCGAATAGCACGAACGTCTAGCGGGGCTTTCGCTGTCCACAAACTGTGCTCTTAAATCTAATTTAGAACGCGAGAAAGGGAGGGGTGGTCTATTTTGTGATATTTGTAGAATGAATCATAACTATATTTACGTAGGTTGGGAGGTACCGCCCCTCCCCCACAGTTCAAGGGCAAAGCATGATATAACATCTGTGTTCACATGCTGCCTTCATGCAAGGCGTTCCCAGGCGGTGATAGGAAAATGTGGGGCGACTCCCAAAATGCATGCGTCTGGCAGAAGGGCGGGAATTACAGCCAAAGTCATCTTTCTGCACATGTTTTATTCTGATAGAATACAGGAGGTCTTAGGACACACAAAAAACGAGCAAGCAGAACAGAAATATAATTATTAGATTAAAAGTTTTGATTGTGAAATAGCACTGCTTTTTGTTACAAGAGAAGAAGACAAATACTCGGAAATATACAATTAACCACAATGAATATGATAAAATCACACAGTTGTCAGACCTGTATAGAAGACAAAGGAGCTTAAATGTGATCAAAATAGCAATGCTGGTGGCACCCGATTAAAACAACCAGGATATATTTCTTAAAAAATAAGTAGAGGCATAATTTGGCTAATCAAGAGCAATGTGTGCAGAAAATGTATACATATGCTCTTAAATCATGTTTGCAAAGAGAAGCTGTTATTTTGCTGGGTGTAAAACCACTATGCTCTGATTGCAGTTTCCCACTTAACCAAGTTTGTTGATAAGAAGCAAATCACTCTCACAAATTTCAGTGTGGGCTCTTGGGAATAAAAGAAACCCTGATCTAAGGTGCTTTGCAGCTCCAGAAACTTGAACGCCAGCGTAGCAGCCAGCATACCATCCACATACTATGACGAGGGGTAGGAGGAACAGTAAGCGGCCAATAGGCCCCATGCCAAAACACACCTCCAGCCAGAGGCCGCCTTCAAGCCAACATCTGAACATGCAACATTGCTTTAGTCGGTATCATTAAACACATTATAAAACATTTGTACTACACTTAAATAATGTATTTTAAAGCGCATAACATCACTTAGCAAGAGTATGACCAGAAAATGCAATTTGAATAAAAGTAACACCTTATCTATATATACTTGCATGCAGCATAAACATTGAATCAATATTCATGTCTGACCAGTAAGTGTTCAGTGAAGTGTAAACACACGGTGCTTACAATTGTGTGGGCGATGCAAAAAAGTGATGTCAATGAATTTAGGAATGGTGTAAGAGCTCAAAGTGTTATGCCAACAGTAAATGCAGACTCCATAATACAGAAGGGATCAAAGTATTCAGGGTGGGAGAGGGGTGGGGCGGTTCCGCACAGTACAGGAAGGGTCCCTTTTGGGAAGGGTTTCCTCCCAAACCTATAAACCTCTCACTTGATTTGTTTCCTGGTTGCGGTCTGTACCTTTTTAATTCACATGAATGCAGGAGTTTGAGATTGCATCTGCAGCACACTGGGGTTGAATTCCACTGCAGGTGCCACACACTGTTTTTAGATGCAGTATTGCTTTGCTTTCCGGGCACTTTTTTTTAACTTAATATTTTTAAAACATTTTACTAACTTGGTTTGAGAATTATATATAATTGCTGTACTTTTTCTTGCCTTTAATATTACTTTGATGCTGATTAAACACTTACAATGCATTACCTTGGGGATAAGAATGATGCTTTGTGCCGGAGCTGCCAGGAGTTAAGTCGAAGCTTTTCTCATTAAAAAAAGTCCCAAGCAATATACTAGATGCAGATTTAGAATCTCAACTAATGGAGCGGGATTGTCTACATTTCAATCTTTGTGTGTAATCATTAAATAACCACGCCAGTGGTCATAAGGAACTTTGTTCATCAACCCGGAGAAGTAAAAAGGACCAATCATCTACATTAAACACATATCAATAAATCATCATAGACTTTTAGTACAGTCGATAAAGAGATCAATCAATCAATCAGTGACATTTATAGAGCGCACTACTCACCCGTAGGGTCTCAAGGCGCTTGGGGGGGGGGGGGGGGTGCCGCTACTGCTCGAACAGCCAGGTCTTGAGCTTCTTCCTGAAGGAGAGATGGTCTTGGGTCAAGCGCAGGTCAGTCGAGAGGGAGTTCCAGGTCTTGGCGGCCAGGTAGGAGAAGGACCTTCCTCCTGTAGTTGCTCTTCGGATGCAGGGGACGGCGGCGAGGGCGTGGCTGGCTGATCGGAGGTGGCGTTTGGGAGCGTAGAAGTTGATTCGGTTGTTGAGGAAGCTCGGGCCTTGATCGTGTAGGGCTTTGTGTGCGTGGGTGAGGAGCCGGAAGGTGATTCTTTTGTTGACGGGGAGCCAGTGCAGGTTCCTCAGGTGTCCAGAGATGTGGCTGTTTCGTGGGATGTCGAGGATGAGTCTGGCTGAGGCGTTCTGGATCCGCTGGAGTCTCTTCTGGAGCTTGGCGGTGGTTCCGGCATAGAGGGCGTTGCCGTAGTCCAGTCGGCTGGTGACGAGGGCCTGGGTGACTGTCTTCCTGGTCTCCGTGGGGATCCACCAGAAGATCTTCCGTAGCATGCGCAGGATGTTGAAGCATGACGAGGAGACGGCGTTGACTTGTCTGGTCATGGAGAGGGAGGAGTCCAGGATGAAGCCCAGGTTGCGTGCATGGTCCGTCGGTTTGGGTGCGGTGCCCAGGGCGGGGGGCCACCAAGAGTCATCCCAGGCGGAGGGCGAGGGGCCCAAGATGAGGACCTCCGTCTTGTCTGAGTTCAGTTTCAGGCGGCTGGTCGTCATCCACTCGGCTACATCTCTCATCCCTTCGTGCAGGTTGGCTCTGGCGGCGGCGGGGTTGTTGGTCAGGGAGAGGATCAGCTGGGTGTCGTCAGCGTAGGAGATGATGTTGAGGTTGTGCTGGCATGCGATGGCCGCGAGGGGGCTCATGTAGACGTTGAAGAGGGTGGGGCTCAGCGAGGATCCTTGAGGGACGCCGCAGATGACTTCGGTGGCCTCTGACTTGTACGGTGGTAGGCGGACTCTCTGTGTTCTTCCGTCGAGGAAGGAGACGATCCATTCCAGTGCCTTCTCCTGGATTCCGACAATGCTGAGGCGCTGCACAAGGGTGCGGTGGCAGACAGTGTCGAATGCCGCGGAGAGGTCTAGGAGGATGAGGGCCGCTGTTTCTCCGTTGTCCATCAGGGCCCGGATGTCGTCGGTGGCGGCGATGAGGGCGGTCTCGGTGCTGTGGTTGGCTCGGAAGCCCGACTGTGAGGGGTCGAGGGATCCATTCGTCTCGAGGAAGGCGGCAAGCTGTCTGTTGACGGTCTTCTCGATGACTTTTGCAGGAAACGGGAGGAGTGAGATGGGGCGGTAGTTCTTGAGTTCGGTGGTGTCCGCTGTAGGTTTCTTGAGTAGAGCGCTGAGTTCGGCGTGCTTCCAGCTCTCCGGGAAGGTGGCGGTGTTGAAGGAGGTGTTGATAATGTCCCGCAGGTGGGGTGCGATGACAGCGTCGGCCTTGTTGAAGACGTGGTGAGGGCAGGGGTCGGTCGGAGATCCGGAGTGGACGGAGTTCATCATGCGGATGGTGTCTTTGGTGGTGGTTGGAGTCCAGGCACGGAGGGTGGTGGTGGGCGGCGTTGCTGTGGTCGTGGCGTGCGTCGGTTGAATGTTGAAGCTGTTGTGTATGTCCGCGATCTTGTTGTGGAAGTAGGAGGCGAGGGAGTTGCAGAGGTCTTGCGATGGGGTGATGTCGTTGTTTCCGGCGTTGGGGTTGGAGAGCTCTTTCACAATGTTGAAGAGTTCCTTGCAGTTGTGTGCGTTGTTGTCCAGCCGGTCCTTGAATGCAGTTTTCTTGGCGGCGCGGATCAGTTGGTGGTGCTTCCGGGTGGCAAGCTTGAGAGTGGTCATGTTGTCCAGTGTTGGTTCCTTTCTCCAGGCTTTCTCGAGGGCTCGGCAATTCGTCTTGGAGCTCTTGAGTTCATCGGTGAACCATGGGGCCTTCTTGCTGCCGGGTCTGCTGGGCGGGGTCCTCAGTGGGGCGAGTTCGTCCGCGCAGTTGCTGATCCACTTCTTGAGGTTGTCGGCGGCCTGGCTGGGGTTCGCTGAGCTGGCAGGAGGGTGCTGGCTCAGGGAAGCGGCGAGCTGGTCGGCTGTGATCTTGTTCCAGCTTCTTCGGGCAGCCTGTTGCTGGTGGTGGTGGATCGTCGTTCTTTTGAAGGTGAAGTGGACGCAGCTGTGGTCCGTCCAGTGGAGTCCTGTGGCGTGGCTGAAGGTGATGTCTTTGCTGGATGAGAAGATGGCGTCGAGTGTGTGTCCGGTGAGGTGGGTGGGGGTGTTCACCAGCTGCTTGAGTCTGAGGTTGGCGAGGTTGTCGAGCAGGGTGGAGGTGTTGCGGTCGTTGTTGAGTTTGTGTGAGTTAAAGGGTGTTATTTTTCACTCTTTTTAAGAGTTCATTATTTATTCAGTAAGAACTTATCTTTTAAGTATCAGCATTAAAAGTTAATATAATCCAAAAATCCATATTTCAATATAAAGAAAAATACAATATTGGTTAGGATAACAGTTAATATTGTAATAATGCAGCAAGTGTGTTCCATAAGGGAAGTTCCCTAATCTTAAACTGAGGTGCAATAAGGTAATAAGGTAAAATAAGGTGTCAGTTCAGATACTCAACAAAGAATTCTGATGAGAGAATAAATGGTTAAGCATAAAGCCATTGCATATCAAACTAGAAAGTAGTCTCAGCAATAAATCAGCAGACATCAAAAATATAGGTTAAGCTACCTCCCATGTAGAGAAATATAAGAAACTAAGAGATGACTCCCCAGCCAGTGCGAATGAGAGAAGCTCAGAGGAAAAAGCCCTTTCTACCATAAGCCAGAGAATCGGGAAAGGAATCTGGCTGCTACTCTAGGAACACACACTAATATAAACACACAGTGCGCTCAGGACCCACGGTGTTCAGCATACTCATCCCACTTAGGGCAACATATTAAGCATCCTTCCATCATCTTTTGTGTGTGTTTCATGTACCTCCCTAAGTGGCATAGGTATGCCCAGACGTGGGTCCCATGCTTACTGTGCCACTCGAACCAAGCTGTACCAACCTGAATAGCCCATAACAAGGGCAAAACTGGTCCTGGGTTGCTTGTGTTCTGGTTCAGGGAGGACCTGATTTGGCAGTTCGGGCTCAACTATTCTCATGAGTAACAAAGTCAGGATTGATTTGCATATGTCTGGGTCCAAACTGAGGTGGGAAGGTCAGCAAAAGAACAATGGGTTAGAGTGCTACCCCGAGCTATTGCCAGTGGTTAGACCTATTGCAAGCAGCCCCCATCACCTTTATATGTTTCAACTTCCATTTGAGAGCAGCAAGAAAAATAATACAAAGACTCATTTTAATAGTAGTATAAATTCCACCTTACTAGTCAAGTTGTATTTTACATTACTATAGTGAAAAAGACACCTTTGCAAATGTGTAATTTTCCTGCCTGAGCCAAATGTGCCCTTTTGTCAGTGTCTAGTAACACCCAGGAGCTGAATGGCTCCTTCATTAGGTGTGAAGTGACACCCTGATCTGAGAGAAAGGGAGAGGGGTTGACCTCCCCCTGACAGTATGGTCATCTAGGCTTCACTCATGAATGTTATTAACTTCATAGAAAGCCCACCCTGTCACTGGCAGATGTAGCTCACACTTGGGCCTGCCCCCTCCCCTGTCCTACTAGCCAGCCAGGCACCAATCCCAATGGAGGAGGAGCTGGCCCCAGAGACGGTTGTAAGTGACCACAAGGGAGGGTTGGCTCTTTTCCAGGCCACACCACTAGGGTAGGTACTGGAGCTCCCATTCAAGGTTTCTGCCATGATGAGTTTAAGTAGAGATGGCCACCGTAGTATAGGTTACAATATAACACACAGGAAGTGCTGCAAAAGCAAGCAGGGTCACCCCTGAGATCCTTTACATCATTGGATAAGGATTGGCCTGGAGTTTCCCCCCCCCACAGACTGGGGCTAGGCATAAATGTGACACCATCAGTACCCTCCTCAGAACACTGATGAACCTGCTTAGAAGATCCATCTTGCTGGTCTGCCCTGCTGAAGAAGATGTGAATTACAGAAAAGTTTCTAAGTCCCAACACAGAGAGCTTCACTGAGAACAACACTGAGCTAAACCACATCAACATCAAGACTTCATGGACATGGATGCCAAACATCATCCACTCAGAGTTTTCCCACCTTCATCAACAACCTCACTACGACCCTGCACTTCAGCAGTCTGCCATCATTGAGCCCACTTCAGAACTAGCTTGCAGCTTGCTCTGCCGAAGACTCGGGGACTAGCGCATTTTGTCCTGAAAAATGTCTACGTACGAAAGTAACTATTTGACTGGGATCTACCTGAGCCTCGTACCTGATATATTCTCCATCGCGGCCAACCTTAAGTCTCACCTTTGTCCCAGTCTAGTGCGACCAGTTGCGCTGTATTCTTTTTGGTGCTAAAATCTTATTAAAACTCAAAACATTCATATATCTGGTTCCCTTTATTTGATTTTTGTTGTTTTGGTTTTATTGTGTTCATTCAAATATTCACTATTTTTTTGTAAGTAGGATTTTATTGCATTGTTATTTTAACTTTTTTACTGCTTTGATACTTTTAAAATCGTTGCACATTTTCTAAACTTAAGCCTGTCTGCTCTCTGCCATAACTACCAGGGGTTGAGATATCAAGAATATTGCCATTGTTACTTGTGGTAGACTACCATCCACTCCAATTAATAATCTACCTTCTCAGAGTGATGAGTACAACTTCCGCCTTCACAAGGGTAAGTTTAAGAAGGCTGTTGATATTAATGTTTAGGTTGTTAGAATGCACTCTTTCAAATTATGGATTTCATGCCCTGAAGACTCTCAAATAAAGGTGTTTATTGTTCATGTACTGATAGATTATGATGTGCTTTGTCATTTTAGAGCATTCCAAGGGTCTTTATGTTGTGGCTGAAGAACACTATAAATAGAAGGGGACTTTGGAGAACACCAAAGGATACCGTGATTGGCTTTGTCTTGATGAAGTTGGACACAATTCACTGTAGGATAGTGCTGTAGAGGTCAATACCGGAGGCAAGAGTGTTGAGCAACCTGATAATGCATGTAAAGTGGTTGTTATGAAGCAGGAACTTCACAAACTCTCAAAGGAGAAAAAGCAATCCCATACCTACTAAATGCATGCAAAGTAGCATGAATGGCATTTACGTTGAACACTAGTACCAAAAAAACAGGCGCAATCAATGGGCAGAAGGTGGGATATTGACATAGTGTGACTTTTCAATGCATAACACATGTAACAATCACTAAAATAGCATGTATTACACAATGTACCTTGGACAGTCATCTGGGTGACAATAATTGTGCTCGAGTTGATGCCTCCAGTACAAAAGCCATGTGTGACTAAACTCGATAGCCTTTGTTGCATGACACAATGCTAGACTTTATCCAGGAGACGCAGCGTTATTTGCGTGTGTCTGTTATGACATCATATGCAAAGCACAGTCGATATCACACTTCACTAAATGTGTCTGTTTGCAAAATACAGTGCAGCTGATTTTCGAATAGCGCTGTGAAAATCTTGATAATACTGTTGTGTACCATTTTTTTTTAAACTAATTTTTATTGGTTTTTCCATACACCCCCCCCCCCAAAAAAAAGGCAATGAGACATGAAGAGAAACAAGGGGTTTCTGTTACATGCCCCATATAATCGTCAGTTGCCCAGTTTCAAGCAGATTAGTTACGGCACAGATCTAGCATTAGAAGGTGTTTTATACCAGTTTTCGGACAGGCTTATGAGTATTCCAAAATGATCCTGGGCATTTATACTTGTTCAGTCCATGTGCTATCCAATCCCACAGCCCGGGCAAATCCATGAGTAATTTCTGTGCAAAAGTCCTTGATCAATCGTAGAAAAATTTCAAACCCCTACTCCCCCCCACTCCCTCCCTCCCCTCCCAGGCATGTCACTTAAGTACTGGGTTCACAGGATCTGGAGAGGTATAGCTGCAAAAGGGTAACTCATTGGAATGAGGGGAAATTAAGAGGAAACAGATATACACAGGACAGGTGCCACTACGCTTCCCGAGGAGCCAAAACAGGGTGGGCGCCCAGCGTACCATGCACTAATCTACTGCTGCCACCGGGTCGTTCACAGGCGCTTCTTCCCCAACACTGTCAGGGGTCTTGAGCGTCACGACAAGCAGTTTCCAAACTCTCGCCTTTTCACTCCTCATGCTGTTTGCAATCTGTAACCTAATCACCCCCTCACACTGCCCATTTCAGTAGGTCCGACTTCCACTTAAAGGCACTAAGAGCCTGCTGTTCTTTCCAATGTGTGGTGATGGTTCTCTTGGCTAGTAGGAAGCCCAGGTCTATAAATTTACTGGTGATTTTATTTTTGGAGGTATGAGGAAACCAGTGTAGAATGTAGTGGGCCATGGATGGGTCCAGGTCTCTTTTGGTTATGTCTGAAAGTAAAGCTGTCACTTCCTCCCAATAACTATCTAGGACCGAGCATTCCTACAGCATATGTTTAAAATCTGCGTTATCTGCTGTGCATCTCGGGCAAGTCGCAGGTTGGGTCGGAAAATATGCATGTAACTTCTACGGGGTAAGGTATGCTCTGTGTAGAATATGGAAGTGTATTAACTGGAACCTCGCATTCCTTGTGCTCTTCCAGGCTCTCTCCACCAGTTCATCCCATGCCTTGCCGGGGATGGCAGTCCCTATGTCCGTTTCCCACTTAAGCTTTAAAGCAGATAGGGCGGGCAAGGATTCCAGTGTCCTGCGTCTGTTGAGGCATGTCACTGCTTTGATTGTGCCTGCCGCCACTACCACGTATTGGCATCCCATAGAAGTGGGCTATGTTCCGTCAAACCCGTTCCCCAATGTTTCCTGATGGCTGTTGTGAGGGCAGTGTACTGTAAGAAGTTGCCCCCAGGCAAGTCATAACAGGACCGCAGCTCATCAAATGGGAGAAGGGCTCCCACCTCGTAAAGGTCCCCCATAGTGGTTTACCCTCGCTGTGCCCAATCCTCCAATTTCTGCCAGGTACCCCAGTGTGGTAGCGCCCTGCACATCTGCAAAGGTATCTCTGGGGCATAGGGACATTTGATCGAGGCCCTCCGCAGGTACCTGTTCCAGCATTTCCGCGCTGTGGAAAATTCTAGGGTGAGGGGCTGAGGACCAATCAGGAGTTGCAGTACTATACGGGACAAGACCATCAGGGGCCCAAAAAACACTCCTGGCTCCCCCCCCCCTCTAGTGGACCGCACGACCCATTGTGTGAGCCACTGAAATTGGGCTGCTAAATAATAGGTTTCATAGTCTGAAACCGCCAGAACCCCCCTGCTCGAGGCCGCATAAGTGTACTTAAGGCTACCCTGTGCCTGCCCTTGCCCCATAGGAAAGCGGTAATCATTGTACGGAGTTGTTTGAAGTAGGGAGCTGGAACCCAGATCGGGAGGGTCCCAAAGAGATACAGGAACCGTGGGAGGGTCATCATTTTAAGTAGTGCCACTCGACCTGCGAGGGATTGGGGAGGGAGCCCCAAAATTCAAAGTTGGCCCTAGTCCCTCTGATGGCCTTCCCAATGTTCCCTTCAAGGATATCCACTTGGTTGTGATAAATAAGGGTGCCCAAGTAGGGCAAGCATCTGTCTTCCCAGTTCACTCCCTCTGTGTGTTTTGGGCCCAGCCTATTCCCTCGCACCGGGAAGAGGTATGATTTTGACAAATTTAATTTTAGCCCTGCCACTCTGCTGAGATTGTGAAGCAGCTTCTTGGCCCCCAGTAAGGCCGCTCCCGAGTAAGCAAGGAAGAGGAGGAGATCATCTGCATAAAGTGCTATATGATGCATCTGTTCATGAGCATCAAGTCCCCGGTATGCTCGCCCCAATCTAGCACGCACCACCATGGGTTCCATCACCAGTGCAAACAACAGCAGGGAGAGAGGACACCCCTGACGTGTGCCCCGTCCCAACTGGCACGCCTCTGAGACCACTCCTCCAGTCCTTACTCTAGCGGTGGAATCAGCGTACAAAAGAGCTGCCCACTTCACAAACTCGGGGACCCAGTCCCATTATTCTCGTTACATGGAACAGGAATGCCCATTCCAAACTGTCAAAGGTTTTTTCCATGTCTACTGCGAATATCACAGCAGTGTCAATGTTGTAGGAGTCCACCTCTAAAATGTGCAAAAGTCTTCGGACATTTCGGGACGTATTCCTGCGAGGAATGAACCCGGATTGGTCTGCATGGATGAGGGTGGTCATGTGGGGAAGCAGTCAGGAGGCTAGGATCTTATTTAGTATTTTATAATCAACGTTGAGCATAGACAGGGGGCGATACGCAGTTCTGTCCCATGCTTGCTTGCCCAGTTTTAGGAGAGGAATTATGATCGCCTCTCTAGTGGAGGCAGCGTAATTTACCAATCTTCTTGGCATAATTGTATAAGCGAGTGAGTTGGGAAGCAAGGAGGTCAGTGTGGGTGAGGTAAAATTCCACCGGGAGGCCATCAGTGCCCGGGGTTTTGTTACGGGCCATACTTTTGAGGGCGCCGCGCACTTCTCGAATCTCTATTTCACAACCCAGTAAAGTTGCCGCGTCTTCATCATGCGTCGGGAAGTCCACCTCTCGTGTGAACTTGTGCAGCTCAGCCTCAGATGGGGCCAATCGGCTTCGGTATAGCTCAGTATAATAGTCAAAGAAGAGATCGTTGATTCCCTGTTGATCGTACTTAGCAATACCCCCCTGATCTCTGAGTTCCAGTATGGTTGACCCTCGCCTAGCCGGATTCGCCAGCCAAGCCAAAAGGGCTCCTGACTTGTCTCTTTCCGAGTGTGCCCTCGTTATCTAAGACTTATAATCGAAGCAGCGCAGGCGCTTCACCTGCGCGGCCACAGCCTCTCTCGCTTCTAGCATCTCCCAGTGTGTGTCCGGGTTCCCAGGTCTTTCCCTCTCCAGGGTACGCAGGCGTTCATCATCCCGCTGAATTTACTGGAGGAGAACCTTCCCGACCCCCACTAATTCGGATATGCACCGCCCTCTGAGTACTATTTTGCAGGCGTCCCATTCTACAGTCGTGGATGTAGCTGTGCCCTTGTTGGCCTGGAAGTATTCCGTGATGGCTGCGCCAATAGTGGTACGGAAGACCTGGTCTTCTAGGGCCTCCGGGCGCAAGCGCCAGGTGGGGATTGTGGGGCGTGTGCACAACCATTGCAACCGTTCCAGGATAGGATTGTGGTTGAAAAGTGTCCTGGTGAGGCACTCACTACTACTAAACCCCCATGAACATCAGGAGAGCATAAAATGGCATCCAATCGAACATGTAAGTCATGAAGAGCAGAAAAGAAGGAATAATCCCGGTCCATTGGGTGCCCTGCCTTCTAAGTACCAACCAAGCCCCATTTCTGTTGCCAGTTACGATGTGATGCTGCGATCTTATGTGCAGGTGCATTAGGAAGTGGTGGGTGGGATCGGTCTAGGGTAACATCAGAAGTGCAGTTGAAGTCTCCCCTAGTAGCAGCAAACCTGTGAGTATATTTGCTAATTGTCGTGATAGTAGGGAGAAGAAGGCCGGTTGGTCCACATTAGGCGCGTATATGCTATCCAGGGTAAAGTCCCTCCCGTTTAGTTTCCCTGTCACCCCTACAAATCTGCCCTCCGGGTCTATCACCTGTGATGTGCATTGAAAGGGGACCCCCGCTCTTACCCATATCAACACCCCTCTCGCATAGGCAGAGTATGTAGTATAGTAAACCTGACCCCTCCAGCGGCGGTGTAGCGCCTTCCCTTCCAATGCCAGGAGATGAGTTTCTTGTAGGAGTGCTATCTGGATTCCTCTGCGAATCAGGTAGGAGTGTATCTTGTGTATCTTGTGGCGCCTAACCATAGAGTGCATACCCCTCACATTCCATGAGAGACACGCCAATCCTGATGGGGGTCCCATTGCTGCTCTATGCTCAAGTAGTCCTAAGGAAGTACCCCCCCTGTGACACGCCTAGGTCCCTGTGAAAAACCCCAACTAGTGGAGCAGCCCCAACTCCCCCTCCCCAGGACAGGTAGCCAACGAGATGTCCCCATCCAAACTGTGATAACTCCAACCATCGTCAAATGACCAAGGTAGGGGCGGCCTCCCGCTAAGAAACCCGCAATACACCCGTAATGCCGTCTCCCTGCTGAATGTTCCAGTCAATATGCCCCCATTCAACTGGATGTTACCTAAAGGTCCAGAAAAAGGGGGGGAGGCCATCAGGTCCTGGAATCTGCACTTGCGTCGCAGGGACATCAGGTCTCAGGAGGATCCGCACGATAAGAGGCATGCCACTTTCCCTACATGAGGTCATCCGCCATTTCGGGCGTCACCATCGGCATGTGGACTCTCAAGCTGTCAGTATCGCTGCGGCCTGATGAGGATTCTGAGTGGCTGAATCGACGTTCCCTCCCTTCCGGAGGTGAGCCAGGATCAGCCCGACTGTGCGACACCACGGACAGTAGCGCTCTCCAGCGCTCAAGACTGAGTTCCCTGGGTGAAGGAGCTCCAGAGCCCAGACCATGACCATTAGGGCTCCGCTGTGGGGTCCCTGAAGTCGAGGCAGGTTGATCCTGTGTGCATCGGGTCTCTTACCAATCCCAGGTTTCTTGTGGGGAATTGAAGAAGCGTACTCCCGCTGGATCTGCCACTATGAGCTGAGCGGGAAAAAGCATTGCATAGGATAAGTTCATTTTGCGAAGTTTGGCCTTAACAGCAGAAAATTAGGCCATGTTCCGCTGCACCTCCCGTGTAAAGTCTGGGAAGATCATGACAGTATTATTGTCTATGTGGAGTGAACGTTTTTGACGGGCACACTGTAGAATATGGTCTCTATCACGAAAGTGTAACAGCCTAGCCACCACTGGTCGGGTAGGGGCCCCTGGTTTTGGCGGCCTACCTGGCACTCTGTGGGCCCGCTCCAAGTCATAGAAGGGGGAGAGACCCTCTGGGGCTACCTCGGTTCGCAGCCATTCTTCCAGGTACTTGACCATCTCGGACCCCTCTGTTTTTTCTGGTATCCCAATGACCCAGATATTGTTCCGTCTTGATCTCCCTTCACTGTCCTCGGCACGCAGCTCCAAAGTCTTCACCTTGGCTTCCAGGGTAGTGAGAGAGCGTGTCATGTCTTGTACTTCATCTGGCAGGGCCTTAAGGTATTTTTCTTTGCTAGATACTCTGTCTCTGAGCTTGCAGTGGTCGCCTTGAGTAGGGTGAGATCTGTGCCGATAGCATCTATCTTCCCTTCCAGCGCTTCTCTGGAGGCCGTTATTGCTTGCATGATGTCTGCTAGTGTGGGCTTCCAGGAGGTCAATTGTCCGCTAGTGTCAGATATCTCTTCTTCCTCCTTGGATTGGGGTCCAGGGATGTCCACGCTAAGAGCAGCGAAACCCCTTTTCTTTCGCGATCTCCCCATCTCGAGGCAATGTAGAGGCAGCGTCCGAGTGATTGTAGTGTCCCCTGGGGGCGGTGTGCAGAGCACTGCCAAGCACGCGAGGTCGCCTCCAAGATGGCGTTCTGCCTCAGTCCAGAAAGCCCCAGCCAGCCTCACCTTCAGCGATCTCGCCTCTATGGGCACCGCGAACGGATACGTCTCGCTGAAATCGTGCTCCACCTAGTAGTCCGCCACTGTTGCAGGTATGTCCTGCACTGGGGTCTCCCAACGCCCTTCAGATGCGGTTCGGAAGTGCGGAGCAAATACAGCAAACTGTTCAAGTGTTCGGCCCTGTATTGGTATCACCGTGGCCTGGTCTAACAGGTACAGGCTCTTTCTCGTGTGCTCCCCTATGCGATTATGTCTCGGGCTGTTATGTGTTTCCAGTTACTGGGTGCGGTCGGGTTTCCCGGGGAA